>NC_137290.1:17400000-18650000 GCF_054371585.1 Giraffa tippelskirchi
ATTCCCTTCTCGTCCTTCCCTCAATCTTTCCCAGCATCAGTTTCTTCCCAGTGATTTCACTCTAGGCCCTAGATGGTCAATATATTGGCTCTTCATGGTCAGCGTCAGAACTTCCGTGAATAGTCTGAGTTGAACTCCTTCATGCTTGGCTAGTTTGAACTCCATGCTCGCAACGGAACTCTCACACATCTTCTCCAGACCCACTACTGCAAAGCATCGATATTTTGGCACTCAGTTCCTGGGGTCCTGCTCATTCCGCCATACGTTACTCCTGAAAATCAACTTTGCCCATTCGGATCTTTTTCAGTAATCACTCAGCTTATTAACATGGTGTCTAGACTGGTCGTAGCTTTTCATCCAAGTGGCAAGTGCCTTTTCGTTTCGTGGCTGAAGTCACTCCCCGCAGTGTTATCAGAGGTCAAGAAAGTGAAACCTGTCACTGAGTCAATTGTATCCTATTGCTAGATCTCAAAATGTTTGGACCACATTCCATGGTCTTATTTTTAGTGTTCGTTGGTTTGTGTTTAGATTGAGTTTTAATCCAGCTTTTCCTGTCACCTCATCAGAAGGCTCTTTAGTCCCTAGTGTTTTTCAGCCATTTGTGTGTTGTCATCTTATAACTAAGGTTATTCACACTTCTCACAGTAATTCTGTTTCCAGCTTCAAATTCTTTCAGCAAGTTATTGTCCATGGTATACTCTGCACAGAAGTCAAATAAGCTGGGTGACAATATATAGCCTCGATGTATTTCCTTCCCTATTTTGTACCAGTCTGTTGTTCCTTCTCCAGTTCCAACTGTTGTTACTTGACCTGCGTGCACCTTTCCCAGGAAACAGGTATGGTGGTCTTATATTCTTATCTCTTTAAGAATTTTCCACAGTTTGTTGTGACCCACACAGTCTAAGGGCTTCCCCTGTGATTCAGATGGTAAAGCATCTGCCTGCAATGGGGGAGGCCCAAGTTCGATCGCCGGGTCTGGAAGATCCCCTGGAGAAAGAAATGGTAGGCTACAGTCCATGGGGTCGCAAAGAGTCAGACACAAATGAATGACCTCACTTTCACATGCAGTCTAAGCCATTAACAGAGACAATAAAGGAGATGTAAATGACTTTATGAAACACCCTTGTTTTTTCTATGATCCAGACTCCAATTAAGGTTTACCTATTAAGATTAAATGACTAACTACACCTGCCTGCTCGCTCTCTCTCTGTTTCAAGTTGTTGCTGCTACTGCTGCTAAGTCGCTTCAGTCGTGTCCGACCCTGTGCGACGCCAGAGACGGCAGCGTACCGGGCTCCTCCGTCCCTGGGATTCTGCAGGCAAGAACACTGGAGTGGGTTGCCATTTCCTGCTCCAATACATTTAAGTGAAAATCGAAAGTGAAGTCACCCAGTTGTGTCCGACTCTTCACGACCCCATGGACTGAAGCCTACCAGGCTCCTACGCCCATGGGATTTTCCAGGCAAGAGTACTGGAGTGAGATGCCATTGCCTTCTCCATTTTTCAAGCTATCATCTACCAACTGTTACATTCCTGGGCACTTGCCATCTTCTTGTGGGCTCTCCTGGTGGCTCAGTTGGCAAAGCAACTGCCTGCAATCTGGAGACCTGGGTTCACTCCCTGGGTCACGAAGATCTCCTGCAGAAGGAAATGGGAACCCACACCAGTACGCTTGCCTGGAAAGTTAGTATTAAATTATGACCATGCCCATCTCTGACCTTTGACACCCACTTGAAACAGTTAAGTTTCCAGAGCAGAAATAAGGAATCTGTGCTCCGGGAAAATGTCGGGACAATTTGACAAATAGCTAGATATTTTCAGGAACGGACTTTTTGAGCCCAATATCTGTATCATCTTTTATCTGCAAAGGAACTATGTTTCCTCAAACTGATGACAACTCCTCATTAGCAGAAATTTCAGGAAAAATAACTCGGCTTATCGGCATGTTCGAAGTCAATGTTGTACCAGTTATGTGTGTATGCACGAAAGCTCCCATTAAACAGATAAATTCACATCAACTAAAGTTTGTTGCTTTACTGGCATGCATAAATGAATTGCAGAGCCTGCCTAGAAAGAAAATCAGAAGTTCTGATTGGGCAGATAATAAGAAGACGTTGAGAGCAACTCTCTTCATGGGGGCATCACAAATAATACTTCTATAAAGGCAACAGTTCCCCGAGTGCATCCAATGAATATTAGCAGAAGACCTTGCTCAACTATATGGGAACAAGACATAACTGGGAAGAATGGAAGGAAGATGGGAGAAGGAGGATGAGAGGAATAGAACCAAACCTGTGTCTTGTGGTGGGAGATGGAGAAGCAGGGGATAGACTGAGGATTCAGGTAAGTCACCTCAGTAAACTTAAATTACTTTTGACTGAAAGGAAGCAAGGTGAAGAAGCTGATGAAATATAGCTTGTCTAGAGTGAGAATCAAACAGAGAATGTGTGGTGTGGTCCTACATGTCCCAAACGGCTATGCAGGTCAACCAGTGTTCATAGGGCCTGGAAGATGAAACGTGGGGTTAGAAAGCCAACCTGGGAGTGAACTGCGTTTGACTACGTAGAGATGGAGTGATGGATCTGGGATGTCAAAGTGCATAGGAAGGAATGCTTTTTGAAAAATCCCAAACTGACAGAGAAGTGGGACCTTAGGGTTCAGTCACACAGAGGAGGTAACACCATTGAATCCTCCCCCTCCCCACCCCCACCCTTTCCCACAAGCTGAGACCTACTATCAGGCAATAGAAAACAACTAGCTAGAACTAACACTCATGCTTCTGCCACCACAGGCTAGAAAACGATCCCAGTAGGGCCATAAATTTTCTGCCTGTGGTTGCAGACTCTTTGTCTATGGCATACAAAAGGGACAATAGATTTCCAATGAATGAAAATATTCAGGCTCTGGCAGCACTAAAAGCAAATAGGAGTTATCCCAGATTAGAGTCTGACCTGTCCCTACTGAAGATCCAAAGTTATTTCTGCCCTCGTTTGGGCACACTTTCTCAAGAGGTGTAGCTGTGCTGTGGCTCGTGTTCAGGACCAGAACACTGACAGCAGGGACTCTAATAACATTCATTATACTGACCATGTTTTGCTACGCTGTGTGGCTGGTTCACTCGTTTTCTCACTTGTAGGCTTTCTCATTATTCTTGATTATTTACTGTTTTAAGATTGTTTACATCACATATTTTTTTTTATTGTTTTAATAAATTTATTTATTTTAGTTGGGGGCTAATTACTTAACAATATTGTAATAGTTTTTGCCATACATTGACATGAATCAGCCATGGGTTTACATGTGTTCCCCTTCCTGGACCGCCCACCCGCCTCCCTCCCCATCCCATGCCTCTGGGTCATCCCATTGCCCTGGCCCTGAGCCCTTGTCTCATGCATCGAACGTGGAATGGTGTTCTGTTTCACATATGATAATATACATGTTTCAATGCTATTCTCCCAGAACATCCCACCCTCGCCTTCTCCCTCAGAGTCCATAAAATTGTTCTATGCATCTGTGTCTCTTATTCTGTCTCGCATATAGGGTTATCGTTACCATCTTTCAAATTCCATATCATTTCACACCAGTCAGAATGGCTGCTATCCAAAAGTCTACAAGCAATAAATGCTGGAGAGGGTGTGGAGAAAAGGGAACCCTCTTACACTGTTGGTGGGAATGCAAACTAGTACAGCCACTATGGAGAACAGTGTGGAGATTCCTTAAAAAACTGGGAATAGAACTGCCATATGACCCAGCAATCCCACTGCTGGGCATATACACCGAGGAAACCAGAATTGAAAGAGACGCGTGTACCCCAATGTTCATCACAGCACTGTTTACAATAGCCAGGACATGGAAGCAACCTAGATGTCCATCAGCAGACGAATGGATAAGGCAGCTGTGGTACATATACACAATGGAATATTACCCAGCCATTAAAAAAAATACATTTGAATCGGTTCTACTGAGATGGATGAAACTGGAGCCCATTATACAGAGTGAAGGAAGCCAGAAAGAAAAACAACAATACAGTATACTAATGCATATATTTATTTTTTGTATGTATTTAACATGTACTTTGTTTTCCTGAATACATTTGAATCGGTTCTACTGAGATGGGTGAAACTGGAGCCCATTATACACAGTGAAGTAAGCTAGAAAGAAAAACAACAATACAGTATACTAATGCATATATTTATTTTTTGTATGTACATAACCTGTACTTTGTTTTCCTGCTTTCTGTGCCTTTTGTTGATGTCGTTTCTTGTCATGTTTGTTTTAATAGGTATATATTTCTATGTTAACTGTGATTTTCTGTTGTTCTGTGGGAAAGCTCTTGTCATTTTTGTCAGATTTCTTTCTTTATTTTTTACGTGGCACTCTGCTCTAGTGTTGTTTTATGTCTTGCAAGTTATTCGCTTAGTTGTATTATTGGTTCTGTGTTCTTCCCTATTGTGATTTTTGCTTGTGTTATTTTCTTTTTTTGTTATTATTATTTTTTTCTTTGATTTTGGTTTCTTACAATTTGTCTGACTTCCTTTGTTTCCTCTGTCTAATCTTTTACTATGTGATCTTGGTTCTCTGACCAGAAGTTGGGCCTGTTCTTCTAGAGTTTCAGCACCATATCGAAGACCATAGAGTACCAGAGAATTCCTGGTTCCAGCGAATATTAATTGGTGAGAGTGTCTATGAAGGCTTCTATCGCAAACTAAGAACCAATTCCACTCAAAAGGCTATATTATCCAGAGCTGATGCCTCATGCCACACAAAAAAGCAGAACAGAAACACAAGCCATATCATCCACAGATGGACTGCCTAAAGTCAGACTAAACCCGTACATACCTGCAAAAGATACCACCGTGAGAGAGAGAAGTGTCAGCTGTGGAATATAGATGCCAGAGAATATAGTTGCCAGTCCCTCCCCCTCCAAGGACACAGAAACCACTGCACCAAACTTATCCAGTCAGGGTGCATTTGGAAGCAAGAACTGCAACCCTGCACCCTGGGAAGAAAAGACCATTAACATAGTAAGATAAACAAATGTGAAGAAAGTCAAGTACGTTGCAGGCAAAGAAACAATGTTAAAACACATGAGACATAATTAAAGAGGAAATAGGAATTGTCACTGAAAAAGAATTGAGAGGAACGATAGTAAAGATGATCAAACATCTCAGAAAATAAATGTAAATCATGCAAGAAACATTTAAGAAGGGTGTGTGAATGATAGCACAATAACTGCTGTATGTGTGCTGTAGGCTCATCCATGCCTTTGTACAGCAGAAGCCAGAACAACATTGGAAAATAATTATCTTCCAAATTAAAAACGAAGTAGTAAAAGAAAAACAGACTTTAAATAACACAACAGACCTGGCAATTCAACTGAAACTTAAGTAGATTTCTTCGAAAAACCAGCAGAAGGCAGTTCCTTTTCAAGGGCAAATGAAATATGTCCGGATAAATCAGAAACCGGATCACAAATCAGGCCTTGGCAAATTTAAGTTAATCAAAATGTTATCAAGCTTTTTTTTTTTTTTTTTACTGCAATATATGTTACGATTTGAATGTCAGTCATGGTGTGTGGTGGGGACAAAACAAAAAGAAACAAACAAAAATATAAATAACAAAGACAAAACAAACAAACAAACAAACACCTGAATACATTCAGTCTCGTGCATATACCTCTTCATGGCCAAGAAATACACGAAAAATCAGACAGAAAAAAAAAATATATATATATATATATATTCATAGAAACAAATGACAATAAAAATGCGATTGCATAAAACCTATGAAACAGGATAAAACACTAAAAGAGTAAATATTATAATAAAGGAATGTCTCAAGTAATCAACCTAACAGTACAACTGAGACAATTAGAGAAAGAAGAAGAAACAGAAAACCCAAAATAGTTTTGGGAAAAAAAAAAAAGTCACTGAGACTAGAACAGGAAAACAAGAGAAAAAATGTAAACAATAGCAAAGATCAATAATGCTAAAAGGGAGCTCTTGGAGAGCATAAAGAAAATACATAAATCATGAGCCAGACTCATCAACAAAAAAAGGGAGAACACTCTAATCAATAAAGTTAGACATGAGAAAGGAGACATTATAACCGATACCACAGAAACATCAAAGGATCATAAGAGACTACAACAAACAAGTTTAAGCCAATAAAATGTAGAATCTGGAAGCCACAGACTAATTCTTCGGAACTCAAGTAAGATGAAACATAAAATATGAACACAGCATTACAAGCTCTAATATTGAAACTGTTATAAAAAATTTTCCAGTTAACAAACTCAAGGTCCAGATGGTGTCACAGATAAATTTTATGAACCATTAAGAGAAATGTTAACACATACACTTCTAAAACTCTTCCAAAATACTACAGTGGTAGGAAAATGCACAAACTCTTCCTACGAGTACAGCATCACCCTGATAGAAGACCCAGAGGTAACACAGAAAAGGAAAATTATAGGCCACTATCACACAGTTGAACATAGATGCAAACATCCTCAACAAAATACTCCCAAGAAGAATCCAACAGCACATTAAAAGTATCCAACAGCTTAATTAAGTGAGGTTTTCCCCAATATGCAAATATCCTCCAGGATCTGCGTATCAGTCCATCAGATACACCATAACAAATTGAAGGATTAAAACCATATGATCACCTCAATAGATGCTGAAAAATCTTGGATGAAATTCAAAAATCATGTGTGATAAAAAACTCTCCCGAAACTGAGCATAGCAAAAATTACCTCAACATAATAAAGGCACACAGATCAAAACTACAATGAAGTGTCATATCACACCATCGAGCATGGTGATCATTATAAAATCGACAACAGGGTACTTGGTAGTGGTCCAGAAGCTAAGACACCATGATCCTAAATCAAGGGTTCCATGTTTGATCCCTGGTCAGGAAATTAGATTCCACATGCAGCAATTAAACCCTGATGTAAACAAATGAAGAAGTAAATGTGTGTGTGTGTGTATGCATTCATATCCATATTCATAAATTAACAAATATGTGTTTACACTATACTATACATTCATAATATAGATGTTACATAAAAATAATTATATTATAAATTAACAAGTATATACACAAACACACACACACACAAATATAAATCTTAAAACAATAAATGAAGGATATGATGTGGAAGAAAGGGAACCCTTCACAGCGTTGTTAGGAATGTAAATAAATACTGACATGATACCGCAGAGTATGAAAGTTCTTTAGAAAACTAGCAATAAAACTACCATATGACCCCCAAATCACATTATTAGACATATACCCAAATGAAACCACCTTTGAAGAAAAAAGGTGTATCCCAGTATCCATTTCAATACCATTTACAGTAGACAAGTTATGTAAGCAATCTGGGTGTCCATTTACTGAAGAATGGATAAAGAAGTTATGGCACATGCTCAGGATGGAAACTTTCTCGTGCACAAAAAGGAAAAAAAAACAATGGATTATTTCTAGAGATATGGATGGATCTAGAGCCTATTATACAGAGTGAAGTAATTCAGAAAGAGGAAGTCCAATATTGTAGATTAATGCATATATGTGGAATCTAGAAAACTGGTTCTGAAGAATCTGTTTGAAGGGTGGGAAAAGAAATGCAGAGGTAAAGAACAGACTTGGACACAGAAGTGGAAGGAGATAGTGGAATGGATCGAGCAAGATGCCCAGGCATATGTATAATACCAAGTATGAAGTAGTTAGCCAGTGAGAGGCTCCTCCTCAGGACTCTGGGGTGCCCTAGGGAAGTGGATTGTGGAGTAGGAGAGGAGGCTTAAGAGCAGGTGGGAGGGCTTCTCAAAAGGGAGGCTCATGCATATATACTGATAGATGATTTACATTGTTTTACAGCAGAAAGTACCAGACATTGTAAAGCAATCACACTCCAATTTCAACTTGTTTCTTAAATTGGAAAATGGATGTCAGTCCTTGGCCAACTTGGGCAAGTAGCAAGAAATGCATCACAGTGCATAAGTCAAGTATAATGTGTACCAGTGCATATGTCAAGTAAAATCTGCACCAAAGACTGCTTTCGTATGTATAGACAAAACATAAAGCAAAAACTTAACAATTTAGAGCTAACCTAGCCAGAATAAACTCAGACTCTAGACATAAGTGTTCCTCACTTCATTTGATTGGCAATGTTTCTCAAAGGAAAGAGCGGTTACCAAATGATGTCAACAATTTATAGAAACACAAATTCCTTCATGTTTTAGTACACAATAGTAAACCTTTGACATTCAGAACTATCCTAAGTAGGAAATTATAAATGTAGTTTGAAAGTTTGAAATGCTGTACAAGGATCACTTCTTTTTTAAATCCTGGAATCTGTGTGACTGACTGGGAAAAATGCACAGCCTAAAATTTGAGAATTTTGTTTTATTCATCTAGACTTTAGTCCTGAGGAGGATTTACTCCTGACGAGCAACTTCTCAAGTATTTCTGAAAGACCATTCTGAAGAGGGAATGGAAGTGCCAGGGTGTATAAAAGTTTCACAATGATCATGGAGGCAGCATGTTCATATATTGTGGTTAATTAAAGAAAACTGGACATCTCAAGTTAATGGGTTTAGCATGATTCTACCTATGGCAAGATGCAGGAATCTGGGCTTCTTGAGATAATTTCTTCAATAGGCACTATAACTAGGGCCAGTGTCCTGTTCTTTTCTGTGTCAGAGTCACTTCTGGCAGCACAATTGGTGGCAGCTGTGGTAATTGAAGGCTTGATGATGGGCGGCCTGACTTCATCCAGAGTCCTCTCAGGGCTCACATTCAGGGATGGCTGCAATGGCTTATGACTTGATGACTGCAACATCCTTTGGTTACTGATAAGGCTGACAGCATACTTAGTTCACAGTGTGCTCTACTCTCTACACCCTCAGAAAATGTTACTGTTTGTAGTAGATTCATATACCCCAAGACAAGCTGACTGTGGGCTTTTACCTCAACAGGACCTAAAGTGGCCTTAATATAATGAGAAAAGAGTTAATACAGGTTAATGCAAGTCCCAACGAGATAGGAAAGAGAAAGGGAAATCAAAATTTCAAGAACATGGCTAGAAACTCTTCCCGATCAAGGAAGAGTAAACAGGGGAGGTTTGTGGTGCTTTCCAAACACATATGTTTATATATATAAAGATATGTGTATATATATATATCTTCACTGATGTATACGCATAGACATGTTTACGTATACTATGCATATATGCATCTCTACTCATATGTGCGTGTATATATCTATATCTATATATAGATAAATATATATGTATGTATACACGTAGTTATATATCTATGTATATCTGAATATTCTCTAGAATATTCTCAAGCATAGCTTTAATATTAAGGCATAAAACAATTAAATTTTAAATTGTACCACCTATATTCTCTGACTACCAAGACATGGAGCTAAAGCTCAAAAATGGCATACATTTTTGCAAATGTGTCATTTGTGGAATATTTTAGAAGGCATTTCTAAGGAATGGTTGAGTCAATGCCTGAGTCACAAGGGAAATTAGAAAAATAATCTGAGATAAATGAAAGAGAAACCACAACATACCAGATCATTGGATTCAGCAAAAGTTCATACCTGTAGTAAATACTTACAGTGAAATATACATTGATACCTATAACAGCAAAAGTATATACCTATACCTTAAGAATACATATATATATGTATATAGATATATATGCATATGAATATAGATATATGTATATATATATGTGTGTGTGTTTGTATTTATATATGTGTATATACATAAGTATGTATGTGTATGTATGTATATACATATGTATATATATATATATATATATAATATATTTATCACTAATTATTTTCCAGTTGTCACTAGTGATAAACAACCTAGCTTCTAATGCAGAAGTCATAAGAGGCACAGCTTCAATCCCTGGCTTGGGAAGATGTTCTGGAGGAAGGCATGGAAACCCACTCTTGTGTACGCACCACGAGAATCCGATGGATTGAGGGATACCCATGTGCGATAGGCTGTGCGCCGAAGAGAGTCAGACAGGAGCGTAGGAACTTAGCGCATGAATATCACTGTCACTGATTGCTAATATATATAGGACACTTCTGCCTTTCATACATTGTTATTGACATGCTCAGAAAATTAATCAGTATAAGACATCAAAAATTATCTGATTCTAAATGTTTATTTATGGTTAATGATTTCGAATTCAACCTCCATTTAATGAATCTATTCAGAATTTTCAGTTTTTAAAAATTGTTTTAATCACTCTGTTCTTTTAGCCATTCGACTGTTTCACATAACTTAAGTCTTCTTCTGGCATAAATATGTGTCCATATTACCTAACAATTGTCTTTATTTAGTATGATTACATTGCAATGGGATCTTTTTCATTCTCATTTCAATAACTGGATCTTCTCTCATTTTGTTTGCTCAGTTTACCTAATATCTTCCAATTTTATTTATTTTGTTTTTGTTGATTTTTCTCTGTTTTTGAAATATGTATATAATTTTATTCCCATACTAGGCTTCATTGTTTTCCTCTTTCTCCTTGCTGTGAGTTTTGATTCCCCCCCCCCCCAGTTTCTGTAGGAGGCAGATATTAGCTTCTTCTCAGGTTTGCAGAGCTTCCATTTTAATGTGTATATATATCTGTTGTGTCTGATGATGTGGGTACGTTGCGTTTTCATTTTCATTCACCACAGTGTATTTTCTAATTTGCCCTGTGACTTATTCTTTCAAACTTTGGTCCCTTAGGGATATGTGGTTTAATTTTCCACACAATACAATTTCCAACTTTTTTCCCATTACTGATTTCAATTTACATTTATTGGATGTCAGAAAACATATTTTGTATGATTTAAATTATTAAGGACTATTTTAAGGCTTAAGGTAAAACCTATTCTCGAAAATATTCTGGAGAATATTCTAATTGAACATGGGAGGGTTGTGTATTCTTCTGTTCTTGTTAGAAGGAATGATCTGCTCAGTGTGTTAAGTCCTCTTGGTTTATATGGTCATTTAGATTTTCTCTTCCCTCAGTGGTCTTATGTTCTTCTACTGTTATTTAGATATTTATTTTTGGACTAATCTAAATGCTCAGTTCAGTTCAGTTCAGCCACTCAGTCGTATCCAACTCTTTGCGACCCCATGAATCACAACACGCCAGGCTTCCCTGTCTATCACCAACTCCCGGAGTTTACCCAACTCATGACCATCGAGTCAGTGATGCCATGCAGCCATCTCATCCTCTGTCATCCCCTTCTCCTCCTGCCCCCAATCCTTCCCAGTGTCAGGGACTTTTCCAATGAATCAACTCTTTGCATGAGGTGGTCAAATCATTGGAGTTTCAGCTTCAACATCTGTCCTTCTAATGAACACCTAGGATTGATCTCCTTCAGGATGAACTGATTGGATCTCGTTGTAGTCCAAGTGACTCTCAAGAGTCTTCTTCAACACCACAGTTCAAAAATATTTCAAAAAAATACTTATGGCTAGAGATCTGCAATTTTTACACTTCATGATAGCCAAAAGGCTGAGACAATATTCAAACATTTTTAATGTTTGATTCGGGTACCTGGAACTCTTTGATGAGGTGAGCATATGCTGTATTGGATCATTAATATGAAAGGTAATATGACAAAATATATAATTAATATTGTATAATCATGTTTAATATCATTTGTCTCAAAACATTTTTAATTAAAAGACCTATGTGTCTACAATTAGTATTGCCACTAGGGCCCTTTATTGTTTATTGCTTGGATAAAATTTTCCTTGCAAACTCATTCTTTTTTTTTTTTTTTTTTTTTTTTTTTTATGGTGATTTTTTTCATTTTATTTTTTTTTTTTTTTATAAATTTATTTATTTTACTTGGGGGCTAATTACTTTACAATATTGTAATAGTTTTTGCCATACATTGACAAGAATCAGCCATGGGTTACATGGGAACACATGTAAACTCATTCTTAAAATGTATTCAATTCTAAGATTTGTCTCTTTCAGAGCCTATAGTTGTCATATTAAAAAAAAATTACACCATCTTCTATTATACCACATTAATGGTTATTTGTTACTACTTTAATTAAATATATTTTAGAGTGATTTTAAGAAGTAATTCTAGAGACTTTGATTGTCATTGTTCAGTCACTATGTTGTCTCCAACTCTTTTGTGACTCCATGGACTGTAGCACAAAAGGCCTCCCTGTCTTTCACTCTCTCCCAGAGTTTGTTCAAACACATGTGGCCATTGCATTGCTGATACCGTCCAACCATCTCATCTTCTATTCCTCCCTTCTGCTCCTGTCATCAGTCTTTCCAAGCATCATGGTCTTTTCCAGTGAGTTTGCTCTTTGCATCAGTTGGCCACAATGGTGATGTTTCAGCTTCATCATTAGTCCTTCAAGTGAATACTCAGGGGTAATCTCCCTTAACATTGATTGGCTTCATCTGCTTGCAGTTCAAGGGACCCCTAAGGGTCTTCTACAGCAGTACAGTTGGGAGGCATCAATTCTTCATCTCTCAGGCTTCTTTACACTCCAGCGCTCACATCAGCACATGACTACTGGATAAACAATAGGGGTTTATGAAGTGGGGAACTTTGTTAGTTACGTGAATGTCTCTTCTTTTTAATGCAATATCTAGGTTTACATAGCTTTTCTTCCAAGAAGGAAGTGTCTTTTAATTTGATGACTGCAGTCACCATTCACAGTGATTTTAGAGCCCAGGAAAATTAAGTCTGTCACTGATTCCAGGTTTCACCCTTCTCTTTGCCAAGTAGTAATGGGACAATATGCGGTGATCTTAGTTTTTTGAATGTCGAAGTTTCAGCAAGGTATTTCACCCTCCTCATTCAAACTCAAGAGGCTGTTTACTCCCTCTTCAATTTTCTTTTTAGAGTGGTACTGTCTATATCTGAGATTGGTGAGGTTTCTGCCAGCTACCTTGATTCCAGTTTGTGATCCATCCTGCCTGATATTTTGTATAGTATTCTCTGCATATATATTTCATATAAACAGAATCTAAAGCTTAAGCACACTCCTTTCTCAGTTTTGAACTAGCCAATTGTTCCATGTCTGGTTCAAGCTCTTGTGTCTTGACCCAAGTACATATTTCTCATGTTAAGAAGGTCTGATAATAATCACAGTCCATTGTGATCCACAGTCAATGGCTTTAGTGCAGTCAATGAGGCAGATGCAATTTTTTTCCTGAAATTTCCTTGCCTTCTCTAGGATCCAGTGAATGTTGGAATTTTTTTTGTCTGGTTCATCTAGCTTTTCCAAATCTAGGTTGCACATCTGCAAATTATTGGTTCATGTACTGCTGGAGGATGTTGAGTATTATGTTACTAATACATGAAACAAGCACAATTGTATGGTAGTTTGAACATACTTTGGCATTGTCCTTTGTTATTGGAATTAAAACTGACCTATTCCACACTCGTTGCCAATGATGAATTTTCCAAACCTGATGATATATGAAGTAAGTGGCCGATTTAACAGTTTCGTGGTAATGAATTCTCACAGCTTTTGGTTCAAATGTTGATTTATCCTTCATATCTGAATGTCATCCTTATTAGATTTAGGTTTGACTCTTTCATCACTTTAAGTATGTGAAACTATTTTGTCCTGGTGTGAAGAGGAAAGAGCAGCTGGTATCCTTATGTGAATCTACCTGTATGTTATTTATTTATTTTCCCTTGTGGCCTTGATGTTTACTTCTTGTGTTTCTTTTTCTTAGTTTAATAAATATGCCTTGTGGATTGTTTCACGTTGAGTATATCATCTTTTAGATATTCTGGGATATTGGGACATAGAGAAATATCTTTCCCCCATCTAAGGGAGGTTTTCAAATTTTATCTCAAAAATTTCCTCAAAGCAGTTATTTTTCTTTCTTGCTTATTTGTTTTGATGTTCTCCATCCAGACAGCTCTGAATCTAATGGTGGGACATTTAACATTGTTCCAGAAGTCTCAGAGATTTCCCTCACTGCTTTCATTTTTCCCACTCTATTTCATTGATTTCTACCATTCTACCTTCCATCTAGCTAGTCCTTTCTGCTCTCTGTTCTTCTACTGTCATTCCCTGCAGAGTATTTGTTTTAATCTCTGTTTCCTTTGATGATTACTGATTGATACTTTATTTCTTCTGTATCCTTGTTAAATATTCTTAGATCTTCTCAATCCATGTGTTCAGTGTATTTACAGGCAACTCCACTTGTTTTTCTAGATTTTAGGTCATCCTTACAATTATTATTCTGATTTTTTTTTTCAGGAAGAATTCCTTCTCTTTTATTTATTTATGTATTTATTTTATTTGTTTCTTTTGGTTTGGTGGTGCTTTATCATGGACCTTCACCTTCTGCATATTTTTCATTCTTTCATTCTGCTTAGATTGCTGTGGTCAGGGTCCCTTTTCTGCAGGCTGGAGGGTTTTGGCTACTCGTTGTTGTGCAGTCTGCTGCTGTGTTTGGGGTTGGCCCCAGTGACTTGTCAATATTTAATGAATTGGGAAATGCGTGTCTGTGCTCTGGTGAGTGGAGCTGTATCTCCTCTCTCTGGATTGCAATGAGACGTTCAATAATGTGTTTTGGTTCTCTTTGTGTTTGGTATGGCTTTGGACAGCCCAGTTTTTTAGAGTACTGGAATGGATTGCCATTTCCTTCTCCAGGGGATCTTCCCCACTTGGGGATCAAACCCAGGTCTCCTGCATTGCAGGCAGATGCTTTATTCTCTGAGCCACCAGGGAAGCCCCCCAGTTTTTAATATTCATTGTTCTGTTCCTGCTTTCCTGGAGATTAGGTGTGGGATCTCTTGCATTGAACTTGCTGGCTTGTGTATTTATTTTGGTTTCCATGTAGGCATGGATACTTTTGGGTGTGTGATTGTCTCTTAATGTTCCTTGGTAACAGGGGTCTGACGATGAACACAGTTCTGGAATTGATACCTTCATCTTAGCTTTCAGTTCCCTGTTACACTAACATCAAGAATTCTACATCCACACAGCACAAAAGATCAAACCCCAAGCTTAATTGTTAAACAGCTCTCCACACCCAGAAAGAGCCAAAGGGATTCAGAGTCATGAAGAGAAGAAAAAATAGACGTGGGAGATGTAGGTGCCTAGGAGGAGAAAAGGAAAAATCAAAATAGGAGAGACAGACGACTCAGGAGTTAAATCCCTAAGTGAAAATAGATTCCAAATATTAGATTCCTAACACATTTCAACAAGCAAAATTAAAAACCTATAATAGAGATTAGACTCCTCTAAATATTGTAAAACTTATGGATCCAAAATCATTTTCAAAGATAGTATATATATATATATATATATACATTTTCATTTTTTAGATAGGAGATAGTAGTTCATAGAAATGAAATAAAGTAATTCCAAAGAATAGCAAGGAGAGATAAGAAAGCCGTCCTCCGTGATCAATGCAAAGAAATAGAGGAAAACAACATATTGGGAAAAACTAGAGATGGCATCAAGAAAATTAGAGATACCAAGGGAACATTTCATGCAAAGATGGGCTCAATAAAGGACAGAAATTGTATGGACCTAACAGAAGCAGAACATATTAAGAAGAGGTGGCAAGAATACACAGAAGAACTGTACAAAAAAGATCTTCACGACCCAGATAACCACGATGATGTGATCACTCACCTAGAGCCAGGCATCCTGGAATGTGAAGTCAAGTGGGCCTTAGAAAAGATCACTATGAACAAAGCTAGTGGAGGTGATGGAATTCCAGTTGAGCTATTTCAAATCCTGAAAGATGATGCTGTGAAAGTGCTACACTCAATATGCCAGCAAACTTGGAAAACACAGCAGTGGCCACAGGACTGGAAAAGTTCAGTTTTCGTTCCAATCCCAAAGAAAGGCAATGCCAAAGATTGCTCACACTACTGTACAATTGCACTCATCTCACATGCTAGTAAAGTAGTGCTCAAATTCTCCAAGCCAGGCTTCAGCAATATGTGAACAGTGAACTTCCAGGTGTTCAGGCTGGTTTTAGAAAAGGCAGAGGAACCAGAGATCAAATTGCCAACATGCGCTGGATCGTCAAAAAAGCAACAGAGTTCCAGACAAACATCTATTTCTGCTTTATTGTCAATGCCAAAGCCTTTGACTGCGTGGAACACAATAAACTGTGGACAATTCTGAAAGAGATGGGCATACCAGACCATCTGACCTGTTTCTTGAGAAACCTGTATGCAGGTCAGGAAGCAACAGTTAGAACTGGACATGGAACAACAGACTGGTTCCAAATAGGAAAAGGAGTACGTCAAGGCTGTATATTGTCTTCCTGCTTATTTAACTTCTCTGCAGAGTACATCATGAGAAACGCTGGGCTGGAAGAAACACAAGCTGGAATCAAGATTACTGGGAAAAATATCAATAATCCCATATATGCAGATGACACCACCCTTATAGCAGAAAGTGAAGAAGAACTAAAAAGCCTCTTCGTGACAGTGAAAGAGGAGAGAGAAAAAGGTGGCTTAAAGCTAAACGTTCAGAAAACGAAGATCATGGCATCTGGTCCAGTCATTTCATGGGAAATAGATGGGGAAACAGTGAAAACAGTGTCAGACTTTATTTTTGGGGGTTTCAAAAACACTGCTGATGGTGATTGCAGCCATGAAATTAAAAGAAGCTTACTCCTTGGAAGGAAGGTTATGACCAACATGTATAGCATATTTAAAAAGGAGAGACATTACTTTGACAACAAAGGTTCATTTAGTCAAGGCTATGGTTTTTCCAGTGGTCATGTAGGGATGTGAAAGTTGGACGGTAAAGAAAGCTGAGCACCGCAGAATTGATGCTTTTGAACTGTGGTGTTGGAGAAGACTCTTGAGAGTCCCTTGGACTACAAGGAGAACCAATCAATCCATCCTAAAGGAGATCAGTCCTGGGTGTTCATTGGAAGGACAGATGTTAAAGCTGAAACTCCAATACTTTGGCCACCTCATGCGAAGGGTTGACTCATTGGACAAGACCCTAATGCTGGGTAGGAGGAGAAGGGGACGACAGAGGATGAGATGGTTGGATGGCATCACTGACTCGATGGACAAGGGTTTGGGTAGAATTCGGGATTTGGAGAAGGACAGAGAGGCCTGGCCTGCTGCAATTCACGGAGTTGTAAAGAGTCAGACACGACTAGGCAGTGAACTGAACTGAACTGAACTGAACTGAACTGATTGAGGTGATCATATGGTTTTAATCCTTCAATTTGTTATGGTGTATCTGATGGATTGATACGCAGATCCTGGAGGATGTTTGCATATTGGGGAAAACCTCACTTAATTAAGCTGTTGGATACTTTTAATGTGCTGTTGGATTCTTCTTGGGAGTATTTTGTTGAGGATGTTTGCATCTATGTTCAACTGTGTGATAGTGGCCTATAATTTTCCTTTTCTGTGTTACCTCTGGGTCTTCTATCAGGGTGATGCTGTACTCGTAGGATGAGTTTGTGCATTTTCCTACCACTGTAGTATTTTGGAAGAGTTTTAGAAGTGTATGTGTTAACATTTCTCTTAATGGTTCATAAAATTTATCTGTGACACCATCTGGACCTTGAGTTTGTTAACTGGAAAATTTTTTGTAACAGTTTCAATATTAGAGCTTGTAATGCTTGTTAATATTTTATGTTTCATCTTACTTGAGTTCCGAAGAATTAGTCTGTGGCTTCCAGATTCTACATTTTATTGGCTTAAACTTGTTTGTTGTAGTCTCTTATGATCCTTTGATGTTTCTGTGGTATCGGTTATAATGTCTCCTTTCTCATGTCTAACTTTATTGATTAGAGTGTTCTCCCTTTTTTTGTTGATGAGTCTGGCTCATGATTTATGTATTTTCTTTATGCTCTCCAAGAGATCCCTTTTAGCATTATTGATCTTTGCTATTGTTTATATTTTTTCTTTTGTTTTCCTCTTCTAGTCTCAGTGACTTTTTTTTTTCCCAAAACTAATTTGGGTTTTCTGTTTCTTCTTCTTTCTCTAATTGTCTCAGTTGTGCTGTTAGGTTGATTACTTGAGACATTCCTATATTATAATATTTACTCTTTTAGTGTTTTATCCTGTTTCATAGGTTTTATGCAATCGCATTTTTATTGTCATTTGTTTCTATGAATATATATATATACATATATATATATATTTTTTTCTGTCTGATTTTTCGTGTATTTCTTGGCCATGAAGAGGTATATGCATGAGACTGAATGTATTCAGGTGTTTGTTTGTTTGTTTGTTTTGTCTTTGTTATTTATATTTTTGTTTGTTTCTTTTTGTTTTGTCCCCACCACACACCATGACTGACATTCAAATCGTAACATATATTGCAGTAAAAAAAAAAAAAAAAGCTTGATAACATTTTGATTAACTTAAATTTGCCAAGGCCTGATTTGTGATCCGGTTTCTGATTTATCCGGACATATTTCATTTGCCCTTGAAAAGGAACTGCCTTCTGCTGGTTTTTCGAAGAAATCTACTTAAGTTTCAGTTGAATTGCCAGGTCTGTTGTGTTATTTAAAGTCTGTTTTTCTTTTAATACTTCGTTTTTAATTTGGAAGATAATTATTTTCCAATGTTGTTCTGGCTTCTGCTGTACAAAGGCATGGATGAGCCTACAGCACACATATGGCAGTTATTGTGCTATCATTCACACATTTAACATTCTTAAATGTTTCTTGCATGATTTACATTTATTATCTGAGATGTTTGATCATCTTTACTATCGTTCCTCTCAATTCTTTTTCAATGACAATTCCTATTTCCTCTTTAATTATGTCTCATGTGTTTTAACATTGTTTCTTTGCCTGCAACGTACTTGACTTTCTTCACATTTGTTTATCTTACTATGTTAATGGTCTTTTCTTCCCAGGGTGCAGGGTTGCAGTTCTTGCTTCCAAATGCACCCTGACTGGATAAGTTTGGTGCAGTGGCTTCTGTGTCCTTGGAGGGGGAGGGACTGGCAACTATATTCTCTGGCATCTATATTCCACAGCTGACACTTCTCTCTCTCACGGTGGTATCTTTTGCAGGTATGTACAGGTTTAGTCTGACTTTAGGCAATCCATCTGTGGATGATATGGCTTGTGTTTCTGTTCTGCTTTTTTGTGTGGCATGAGGCATCAGCTCTGGATAATATAGCCTTTTGAGTGGAATTGGTTCTTAGTTTGCGATGGAAGCCTTCATAGACACTCTCACCAATTAATACTCGCTGGAACCAGGAATTCTCTGGTACTCTATGGTCTTCGATATGGTGCTGAAACTCTAGAAGAACAGGCCCAACTTCTGGTCAGAGAACCAAGATCACATAGTAAAAGATTAGACAGAGGAAACAAAGGAAGTCAGACAAATTGTAAGAAACCAAAATCAAAGAAAAAAATAATAATAATAAAAAAAGAAAATAACACAAGCAAAAATCACAATAGGGAAGAACACAGAACCAGTAATTCAACTAAGCGAATAACTTGCAAGACATAAAACAACACTAGAGCAGAGTGCCACGTAAAAAATAAAGAAAGAAATCTGACAAAAATGACAAGAACTTTCCCACAGAACATCAGAAAATCACAGTTAACATAGAAATGTATACCTATTAAAACAAACATGACAAGAAACGACATCAACAAAAGGCACAGAAAGCAGGAAACAAAGTACATGTTATATACATACAAAAAATAAATATATGCATTAGTATACTGTATTGTTGTTTTTCTTTCTGGGTAATGGGCTCCAGTTTCATCCATCTCAGTAGAACCGATTCAAATGTATTTTTTTTAATGGCTGGGTAATATTCCATTGTGTATATGTACCACAGCTTCCTTATCCATTCGTCTGCTGATGGACATCTAGGTTGCTTCCATGTCCTGGCTATTGTAAACAGTGCTGAGATGAACATTGGGGTACACGCGTCTCTTTCAATTCTGGTTTCCTCGGTGTATATGCCCAGCAGTGGGATTGCTGGGTCATATGGCAGTTCTATTCCCAGTATTTTAAGGAATCTCCACACTGTTCTCCATAGTGGCTGTACTAGTTTGCATTCCCACCAACAGTGTAAGAGGGTTCCCTTTTCTCCACACCCTCTCCAGCATTTATTGCTTGTAGACTTTTGGATAGCAGCCATTCTGACTGGTGTGAAATGATATGGAATTTGAAAGATGGTAACGATAACCCTATATGCGAGACAGAATAAGAGACACAGATGCATAGAACAATTTTATGGACTCTTAGGGAGAAGGTGAGGGTGGGACGTTCTGGGAGAATAGCATTGAAACATGTATATTATCATATGTGAAACAGAACACCATTCCATGTTCGATGCATGAGACAAGGGCTCAGGGCCAGGGCAATGGGATGACCCAGAGGCATGGGATGGGGAGTGAGGTGGGTGGGCGGTCCAGGAAGGGGAACACATGTAAACCCATGGCTGATTCATGTCAATGTATGGCAAAAACTATTACAATATTGTAAAGTAATTAGCCCCCAACTAAAATAAATAAATTTATTAAAAAAATGAAAAAAAAACAAATATGTGATGTAAACAATCTTAAAACAGTAAATAATCAAGAATAATGAGAAAGCCTACAAGTGAGAAAACGAGTGAACCAGCCACACAGCGTAGCAAAACATGGTCAGTATAATGAATGTTATTAGAGTCCCTGCTGTCAGTGTTCTGGTCCTGAACACGAGCCACAGCACAGCTCCACCTCTTGAGAAAGCGTGCCCAAACGAGGGCAGAAATAACTTTGGATCTTCAGTAGGGACAGGTCAGACTCTAATCTGGGATAACTCCTATTTGCTTTTAGTGCTGCCAGAGCCTGAATATTTTCATTCATTGGAAATCTATTGTCCCTTTTGTATGCCATAGACAAAGAGTCTGCAACCACAGGCAGAAAATTTATGGCCCTACTGGGATCGTTTTCTAGCCTGTGGTGGCAGAAGCATGAGTGTTAGTTCTAGCTAGCTGTTTTCTATTGCCTGATAGTAGGTCTCAGCTTGTGGGAAAGGGTGGGGGTGGGGAGGGGGAGGATTCAATGGTGTTACCTCCTCTGTGTGACTGAACCCTAAGGTCCCACTTCTCTGTCAGTTTGGGATTTTTCAAAAAGCATTCCTTCCTATGCACTTTGACATCCCAGATCCATCACTCCATCTCTACGCAGTCAAACGCACTTCACTCCCAGGTTGGCTTTCTAACCCCATGTTTCATCTTCCAGGCCCTATGAACACTGGTTGACCTGCATGGCCGTTTGGGACATGTAGGACCACACCACACATTCTCTGTTTGATTCTCACTCTAGACAAGCTATATTTCATCAGCTTCTTCACCTTGCTTCCTTTCAGTCAAAAGTAATTTAAGTTTACTGAGGTAACTTACCTGAATCCTCAATCTATCCCCTGCTTCTCCATCTCCCACCACAAGACACAGGTTTGGTTCTATTCCTCTCATCCTCCTTCTCCCATCTTCCTTCCATTCTTCCCAGTTATGTCTTGTTCCCATATAGTTGAGCAAGGTCTTCTGCTAATATTCATTGGATGCGCTCGGGGAACTGTTGCCTTTATAGAAGTATTATTTGTGATGCCCCCATGAAGAGAGTTGCTCTCAACGTCTTCTTATTATCTGCCCAATCAGAACTTCTGATTTTCTTTCTAGGCAGGCTCTGTAATTCATTTATGCATGCCAGTAAAGCAACAAACTTTAGTTGATGTGAATTTATCTGTTTAATGGGAGCTTTCGTGCATACACACATAACTGGTACAACATTGACTACGAACATGCAGATAAGCCGAGTTATTTTTCCTGAAATTTCTGCTAATGAGGAGTTGTCATCAGTTTGAGGAAACATAGTTCCTTTACAGATAAAAGATGATACAGATATTGGGCTCAAAAAGTCCGTTCCTGAAAATATCTAGCTATTTGTCAAATTGTCCCGACATTTTCCCGGAGCACAGATTCCTTATTTCTGCTCTGGAAACTTAACTGTTTCAAGTGGGTGTCAAAGGTCAGAGATGGGCATGGTCATAATTTAATACTAACTTTCCAGGCAAGCGTACTGGTGTGGGTTCCCATTTCCTTCTGCAGGAGATCTTCGCGACCCAGGGAGTGAACCCAGGTCTCCAGATTGCAGGCAGTTGCTTTGCCAACTGAGCCACCAGGAGAGCCCACAAGAAGATGGCAAGTGCCCAGGAATGTAACAGTTGGTAGATGATAGCTTGAAAAATGGAGAAGGCAATGGCATCTCACTCCAGTACTCTTGCCTGGAAAATCCCATGGGCGTAGGAGCCTGGTAGGCTTCAGACCATGGGGTCGTGAAGAGTCGGACACAACTGGGTGACTTCACTTTCGATTTTCACTTAAATGTATTGGAGCAGGAAATGGCAACCCACTCCAGTGTTCTTGCCTGCAGAATCCCAGGGACGGAGGAGCCCGGTACACTGCCGTCTCTGGGGTCGCACAGGGTCGGACACGACTGAAGCGACTTAGCAGCAGTAGCAGCAACAACTTGAAACAGAGAGAGAGCGAGCAGGCAGATGTAGTTAGTCATTTAATCTTAATAGGTAAACCTTAATTGGAGTCTGGATCATAGAAAAAACAAGGGTGTTTCATAAAGTCATTTACATCTCCTTTATTGTCTCTGTTAATGGCTTAGACTGCATGTGAAAGTGAGGTCATTCATTTGTGTCTGACTCTTTGCGACCCCATGGACTGTAGCCTACCATTTCTTTCTCCAGGGGATCTTCCAGACCCGGCGATCGAACTTGGGCCTCCCCCATTGCAGGCAGATGCTTTACCATCTGAATCACATGGGAAGCCCTTAGACTGTGTGGGTCACAACAAACTGTGGAAAATTCTTAAAGAGATAAGAATATAAGACCACCATACCTGTTTCCTGGGAAAGGTGCACGCAGGTCAAGTAACAACAGTTGGAACTGGAGAAGGAACAACGGACTGGTACAAAATAGGGAAGGAAATACATCGAGGCTATATATTGTCACCCAGCTTATTTGACTTCTGTGCAGAGTATACCATGGACAATAACTTGCTGAAAGAATTTGAAGCTGGAAACAGAATTACTGTGAGAAGTGTGAATAACCTTAGTTATAAGATGACAACACACAAATGGCTGAAAAACACTAGGGACTAAAGAGCCTTCTGATGAGGTGACAGGAAAAGCTGGATTAAAACTCAATCTAAACGCAAACCAATGAACACTAAAAATAAGACCATGGAATGTGGCCCAAACATTTTGAGATCTAGCAATAGGATACAATTGACTCAGTGACAGGTTTCACTTTCTTGACCTCTGATATCACTGCTGGGAGTGACTTCAGCCACGAAATGAAAAGGCACTTGCCACTTGGATGAAAAGCTACGACCAATCTAGACACCATGTTAATAAGCTGAGTGATTACTGGAAAAGATCCGAATGGGCAAAGTTGATTTTCAGGAGTAACGTATGGCGGAATGAGCAGGACCCCAGGAACTGAGTGCCAAAATATCGATGCTTTGCAGTAGTGGGTCTGGAGAAGATGTGTGAGAGTTCCGTTGCGAGCATGGAGTTCAAACTAGCCAAGCATGAAGGAGTTCAACTCAGACTATTCACGGAAGTTCTGACGCTGACCATGAAGAGCCAATATATTGACCATCTAGGGCCTAGAGTGAAATCACTGGGAAGAAACTGATGCTGGGAAAGATTGAGGGAAGGACGAGAAGGGAATGCCAGAGGGTGAGATGGCTGCAAAGCATCACTGACTCAAAAGTCATGGGTTTGAGTAAACTGGTGATTTGAAAGGCAGGGGAACCCAGGGTTCTTGCTGTACATGGAGTCACAAAGAGTCAGACAAGACTGAGTGGCTGAAGAACATCGACAAATTGGTATTGGCAGTGCTTGGGAGACTTTGTCATTATACATGGGATGAAAAGTGAGACTGAGGACAATTAGAAAGAACACAACTCTTGTCGGTTTCCTTGTTTTCCACCCTCAAAATATTCTTCTCACAACATCTCTTGAGAGCTTTCCAGAGAAGGAGAATCCCTGGGGAGTCATGTGGTATCCTGAGATGGAAACCGTACCCTATATGCCACTTGGATCTACAACCTTGGTCTTAGGCAGAAGCAGGCATTGTCTCTAAATATGTGCTAGAGCTGCCCATCTTCTGATGGGTTAACAGTTATGGTTTGTGATCTTAAGAATGGGATGAGAGGTAAACAAACTTACAGTTCTCAATCCAACTCTGTAATCCTGGGAGAAGCATCTTTGACTTGTGTATCCTAGTCGCCCTTAGGAATGCTTACAAGCGGTTACATTACTGAGCAGGGATGTAGGCAGGAAACTGGATCCATTTTGACTTTACCGCTGGCCTTCTCTGTGAATAGACCATTCCTCTTGTCTTCAGATGAAGGTTGAGCATTGTGGAAGTGTGTGAATGCATGTGAAATCCCCATAAAACTGAAGACAGGGAGTACACAGATTTCCTATTTGAGTCAGATCTCAAAGACGTTTAGCTTTACAGATCCGCACTATCAATGCATCTCAAATATTCATAAAATTCTCATGTGATGATTGTCACACAGATTTGAGACCAGAAGACCTGTATAGTCAGCTGCTTAGTAGTGTGGTGGGGCTTGGACATTTCAGGTATTATGTAAGAAGAATGTCAGCCATGTTATAACTTCCTTTTATTTTAACTGTCTATCACATCCACTTGGGAAGGGGGAAGGGGACTTCCACCATGTGGGAAGAGAATTCCAGGTTTCGTCCTTAGTTTCATTTGATGCCTAAGAGTGTTCATTACTGGTGAGTGTGCAGCCTCCTATAGGAAGGTCGTATCCTATTACAGGAAGGCCTGGTTGAAACTGCAGGCCTCTACATGGCCTTCTTGAGTACTGCCGTATTAGAGGGTGGGTGTTTTGTTATTGCCAGACATCATAGATACCTAAGGTCCCACGCATCTTTTGCTGGGTTGATTGGGAGAGTACCATAGTTTTTAACTATGTTTGGGCGGAGGAGCTTGGTTATTATTGAAATGCTTTCAACCTTTGACGCATCCGTTTGTCTTGCACTTTGAAAGGAGAAAGAAGAGTTTTGAATGGGCAGTTTAATTTGTGCCTGGCTGTATTTTTGAATGAACTATTTCTTCAGCTGAAATTTCTAACATAAAAGTCCAAAAGAGAGCCCAGACATACACTCACAAACACATTCTTAATCTGATGCACACACACACAAGCACAGTCACGATCTTGTATGCTTAAACACAATTACAAAAAGAAAAGAAAACCCAAGGACTCACTGGAGGACACCTATGAACTTCCCAAAGTTTCTCTGATACTTGTCTCTAGGCTTAATTTTGGAAATCATTTTCTACTTGAATGATATGTCTCTAGCGACATTTTAAATCAGAATGCTTTAAAAGATATACCTTTGTTGTGCATTCCATGGGATCTTAAAGTACTTTGCATGTAAGACTATTCTGTGATTTGCTAAAATGAAAATAATTTGTAGGGTAACAATAGTGAAGTCATATTGAGCTATTTAGGCCCTGCAGTTACACATTTGCTTGTTCCACTATAAGCACCCAATTTCATCCTCTGATCTTCTCCCATCAATTTTTCTACCTCTTGTCTCAATCTTCTGTGTTTAACTCACTGCGTTAACTCACTTGAATTTTTGTTCTCACTTTTACTATTTTAGGCACAAATTATAAAATAAATAAGTACGGGAAAGAACACTGAACTCATGTATAATATTTCCCTACTGTATTGAGATACTTTCTCTATAAGCTTTTGAGAATTAAAGGTACTGATATGTTAAAGCCATATGGGAATTGATCACCAAGGTAATGCATCATGTAACCAGGCTTCCCGTGGTAGGACAATTGAGGTACAATTTAATACTATGTTTTCAGGAGGGAACAAAAACAGTAGCTTTCCCACATAATATATTGCATGTCCTTATCCATGCCTTTTCCAAGTTACCACAGAGCACTAAGGGAATTAATCCTATTCTTTTTGAGAAGGACCTGCCCCTCAAAGCAGAACAGGAAAAGAAGATCAAAGGGAGTGAGCAGGAATAATCAGTACACGGCAATGAAATAGAAGATGTGATTGCTTTTAAGGTGCTATTTCTCAAAGCATGCAAATTTGGCTCCATAGTAAGATGCCTGAAATCGAAAACCAGACCATTGGACTTTGCGCTTGAAAGGATAACTAAGGACACCGATTTCAATAACTCTTACAATTGCTGCAAAATGCTTACCTCTCTAAAGTATAGTGTTCTCAGCCAAATTTAATGAAAGTTTTCAGTGAAAGAAAAAGCGTGTGCTGTTTGGACACCTCCCTTATCTACACAAATAGCCCACAGCTTTCACTCTGCATTAGCCCCAAACATGAGAACGGTGAACTTAACTTGGTGTTGTCCTATGTGGGTTACCATACCAAAACAGGGCCATGACTTGATATTGCCACCACTGTCTAAAGAAATGGCCACAAAGTGGAGATTGCCAAGATTTCTAGGTAGTGTTCATGACAGTCTGGGGGGTCCAACTGGCAGACACTCTGCTCATCTTCTTTCATTGTGAACTATGTGAAGGATCAGCCATTGATTTTGATCCCTCCTTACTCCATGACTTTTCTAGAGAATTAAAATGAATGATTCTTTTTTGTTTGTTTGTTTTTTTCATAAATATCTCTATAACTACTACTGAATTTTAGGGAACTGGGGCCTGAAACAACATGACTAGTATGGGTTCTTATAGACTGTAAACTTCATGAGAGCAGCAATCATTTTATAATTTGAATTCCCACATTTGACATTCATGGACATATAAGATATATATTTATCAACCGGGAAAAGATTCTCAGTAAGTAGGAAAGGTCAATTATGATAATAGTGCAGGTTATAGGATGTTGTTGAGTAATGTATATAGCATTCGATTCGTGATTACATTTCCTTGTTGATAATTCAGTAAGTACACGTTTTAGCTGATGTGAAAGATACACAAAGAAAAGAGGGTAGACCCAAAACACATTGAAGACCTGATATCCGTGCTCACCTTGGTAGGAGGGCGAACAGAGGTTCCTTCCAACCCCAAGAAAGAGTTGAGGCAAAGTTGTGAGAAGGGGCTTAGCACATCTGAAAGCAGTGTGTGTGATTGTAGCTCCAGAAGGACGGTGTAAGAGAATGGTACTGAAACTACTACGGAAAACAAATATCATGTCTTCAAAGAACTTGTTAACCATCCTGAGGTGCTGCAATCACCAGAGGAATTTATTTTGTCTCTGAGGGAACAGATAAGCAAAATCTAAATATGCATTAGGAAATATAGGGTGGAATCATGGTGGCAGGAAATAAAGGTACGCCTTAAGGAGAGCAGAGCTAAAATGACCCTATACAGTACCACTTGTAAAATACCTATCTTGTGCTGGCCATGGTCCAGTCACTGATTATGTCCTGTAATCGTTGGTATCACAGTGATGGTATAACGGTTCTCCTAATTTTGGACATGCTACAATATTTATATTTTCAAGTATGAAATGAATTTCTAGAATGAAGACAATCTCCTGTCTAATGTCTTAAGACTCTGCTGCTGCTAAGTCACTTCAGTTGTGTGCAACTCTGTGTGACCCTATGGACAGCAGCCCACCAGGAGCCCCTTTCCACGGAATTCTCCAGGCAAGAATACTGGAGCGGGGCACCATTTCCTTCTCTATCTTAAGACTCTACCGATACGTAATAGAATATCATGTAACTGTGAACGCACTAAGGTTCGTACTGTGTAGGTGCACTTGTTTTGATTTTATTTGTATGTGTTCCTTCACCCGTACCATCCTCATTTAGACACCCATTCATTTCAGCAGGGATGATTTCCCAAATCACTTTACATCCATTACCTCTTTTCCCTTTGTTCTCATTTTCTTGCTTAGAAACAATAGGCTAGGTGCCATTTACCTAGGATGCCTAACGGATGTTTTCTTGAACTGAAGAGTTTATAAAAGAGTGCAGAGAAATAGCCAGACATTGAAATAAAGCCTTAATTTACTCTTCATTGTTTCAAAATAGAAAACAAAACTGTGCAGAGGAACGTGTAACTTTATTGTTCAAATACAAGAATTGTGGGTATTTGTTGACATCTCCCAACGTAAATTTTAATCTTCATTAGGTTCCATAAGCTGATACTTATTTGATAGGTCAGTTTTAATTAGCATGGTTTTCACATAAGGAATATCGTTGATGAATTGACTTGAAAGAGAGGAGGTGGGTGTATAAGCGATCGTTGGCACTGGGGACCTTGAGTTGCCTCTCTGTTGCTGGTTAGGAAGAGGACTGTCATGGGCTGACATATCGCTATACCTGTCTGGAAATGTAGAAGGCTCCACCATCAGTCCAAAAGAACTGCTCCATAATGGAGATACGATGTGGTTCTGAGGAGTAGATGTAGCGGTAGTAGCAAAGTCCTCAACGTGGCCATTTGCTTGAGTGTAGGTGCTATGGAAGTGCCAATTAAAAATGCTCAACTGGTTTAAAACAGCAGGTTGATCTACCACGTTCTGTTCTCTTTGTCTAACTGATATTGATGGGGAAGGAAAGTCACGCGGAAGTAGGGCGCTTGTTTTAGGGACTATCTGGCTGGTATAAGTCTTTTGTGGGAAAGGCACACTTAAACTGGTGGAAGCTGAAAATGGACTCTCTCCACTAGTTTGAGCATGAAAACCAGAGTTACGATCATCTGTGTTGACCCTTGCTTTAACATGCTTCTTCTCGTAATCTGGAACTAGTGAAGATTTCGGAAACACATTGCTAATCCCAACTCTTCTTTTCATTCTTCCTGAAAGTTGGGGATAGTCTCTTTTGAAATTTGGATTATGGTAGATCTGTAACTAAAATCAAAGGATACAATTATTTAGTTTTTTATAAACTAAGGTAAAACTGACAAGCAAAGTTAAACTATAAAAGTGTATTCTTTTAATGATGCCAATTAAATAGAATCAAAGACAACACCTCCATTAGTAGTTTTAACACCTTACATGTTAGAAATAAGTATGCTCCTCAACTAAAAAATATGTTGTATATATACAGTAAATACCACTTAAAGTAGCTTGAGGACATGTATCTGATTTCAAGTTGCTAGGAGAGTGTATTAAGTATCAAATATTTTAACCTCCAGCTGTTCTCAACTTCAAAAAATAAAACGTGTTCAACAGTTTGCTATCTCAATTTTAAATTCGGTTTTTGCTACATATGTGAACATGCTTTCTAAGTCACATGATTTAATCTTACATATTGACAGTAAGTGGAAATTTTGGATTACCTTGCTCAAAACAGAGACATTGTTTTCTTCTTCCAGAAAGTCAGGGAGTGAAGCAGATCTTTGAAAAGTTTGTCGCTTTTTACTAAACCCATAAAGTTTAAGCTGGCTAACTAAACTTTTCATACTCTCAGTTTCAAATATTCTGAAAGGGGCCTTTCTTTCCAAGACTTCTTTCTTGAAGAGTTCTTCGTTGATCACTATAGAAGTGCCACTCTCATCCCACCAAATAGATTCAAACTGATCACTTTCAACTATAGCCCAGAGTTTTTGTGGAAAAGTGAGGGAAAGAAAATCATTCAACTCATTTCTTTCAGAGACAGAAAATGTGTAGTGTGGCCTTTTTATCCCAGCTTCCTTAGACAAAGCCTGGAAAGCATATTCTTCAATCATAGATCTCAAAACTGAGTCCCCAGTAAGTGTGTAATCACACGAAGACGATCCAATGGAGGTTTTGGTACCACTTGATACATCTTTACGAGGCACATCTTGAATTTCTGAAGGAATGTGTGCCATCTCAGAGAGATCTTTCTTCAGATACTTTTCTCATTTGTCTGACTTTACACACTCCAACTTCAAATGCTGCTTGGCTGGCGTACAGAGATAAACTCTCAAGACCATCAGCATGGTTCTCAAAGTCAAAAAGCTGTGACATCACAAAGTCACTGGTCTCCTAGCAATTGAAGAGTAGCGCTGACATCATAAAGTCACTGGTCTTCTAGCAATTGAAGGGCAATGTTCAACCAGTGTTTACTTCTACATCAACTTAAAATAAAGGCTGCTTGCATAAACAGTAACCAAAAACATGAAACCTGCAAAATGTCATTGCTAAAGAATTTTTACACAGAAAAATCACATCAATAAGTCTACTTGGTTCCTGAAATAAAAGTGATTGATCACCCTTCTATACACATATTCTTAACATTCAGGACTGTTACCAAACCAAACATGGGTCTGCTCACTTCTATGCAATGAAGTCAATCAACTGACTGTGGGTTTCAGTGAAAGCAAGTGTAGTGTTTATTTTATGACCTTGCACAGAAGTGTTTATATTATGCAGAGTAAAATAGTCAGGCACGGAAAGAAAGACTCATTTTACTCTTAATTATTCCAAAATAGAAATTGGCCCTATGAAGATGAATATGTAACTTTTTTCTTCAAATAAGAGAATTGTAGGAATTTGTTGACATCTCCCAACATTAATTTTACACTTTGGTATCCTCCATAATCCAACACCCATTTGGTACATCAGTTGTATTAGGACAGTTTTCAAATAATGAAGATGGTTGATGAGTGCATCTTGAAAGAGAAGCAGCAGATGTATCAGGGATCTTTGGCACTGGGAAAACTAAATTGCCTGACTGTTGTAGTTTAGGAAAAGGACGGTCATGGGCTGACATGTTACCATACCAACCTGGAAAGGTAGAAGGCTCCACCCTCGGTCCAAACTAACTGTTCTGTAATGGACACAAGTTGCGGTACAGAGAAACAGAAGTAGACATAGCTGCAAAATTTTCACTAGAGCCATTTGATTTAGTGCAGCTGCTATGTGAAATCCCATGACAAATGCTCAAGCTAGATTGTGGGATGGGGAGGGAGATGGGAGGGTACTCCCAGAGGGAAGGGATATATGTGCCTCGATGATTGATTTATTTTGAATTCTGACAGAATACAGCAAAATTCTGTAAAGCAATTTCTCTTCAATTAAAACAACAACAACAACACCTAAAGCAGCTGCAGATTGATGTATCACAGTATGCTCCTGTGGTCTAACTGATATTTACGATGGAGAAGAGAAATCATTTCAAGTTGGGGCACTTGTTTCAGCAGCTATCTGGATAGTAGAAGGCTTTCGTATGAATGGCACATTTAAACTTGTGCAGGCTGAAAATACACTCTGTCCTCAAGTTTCAGGATGAAAGTCAGAGTTTTGATCATCCACATTACCCCTTGCTTTAACATGCTTCTTCTTATTACCTCGGACTAATGAAGATACTGTAGAGACATCTATTCCCAACTCTTCTTTTCACTCTTCAACAAATGCTAAAGGATCTTCTCTAGGCAGGAAACACAGAAAGGTTGTATAAAATCAAACTCAAAACAGCAAATCAAATGGCAACAGGATCATACTTATCAACAGTTACCTTAAATGTAAATGGGTCGAGTGCCCCAACCAAAAGGCAAAGACTAGCTGAAAGGATACACAAACAAGACCACTGTTTATGTTGTCTACAACAGACCCACCTCCAAACAAGGGGCACATAGAGACTGAAAGTGAAGGGCTGGAAAAAAGGTATTCCAAGCAAGTCGAGACCAGAAGAAAGCAGGAGTAGCAATACACATATCAGACAAAATAGACTTTAAAATAAAGCCTGTGAAAAGACACAAAGAGGTTCACTACATAATGATCAAAACATCAATCCAAGAAGAAGATATAACGATTATAAACACATACGCACCCAACATAGGAGAACCACAATATGTAACGCAAAGGCTAACAAGCATGAAAGGGAAATTAACGATAACACAGTCATAGTGGAAGACTTTACTACCCCACTCACACCTATGGATAGATCAAGTAAACAGAAAATTAACAAGGAAATACAAACTTTAAATGATACTATGGACCAGTTAGACATAATTGATATCGATACAACATTTCACCACAAAACAATGGGTTTCACCTTTTACTCAAGTACGTATGGAAACTTCTCCAGGACAGATCACATCCTCGGCCATAAGTCCGGCCTTGGTAGATTCAACAAACCTTGAAATCATTCCAAGCATATTTTCTGACCACAGTACACTGAGACTAGATGTCAACTGCAAGAGAAACACTATTTAAAATTCAAACATATGAAGGCTGAATACCACGCTGCTAAATAAGCAACAAATCGCAGAGGAAATCCAAAAAGATATCAAAATATGCATAGAAACAAATGAAAATGAAAACGCAACAACCCAAAACCTATGGGACGCTGTAGAATGAGTGCAAAGGCGAAGGTTCATAGCAAAAGCGGCTTACCTCAAGAAAGAAGAACCAAGTCAAACAAATAACCTAACTCTACACCTAAAGCAACTAGAGAAGGAAGAATTCAAGAACCCCAGGCTTAGTAGAAGGAAAGAAATCATATAATAGAGCAGAAATAAATGTAAAAGCAACAAATGAGACCAGAGCAAAAATCAACAAAGCTAAAAGCTGGTTCTTTGAGAAGATATATAAAATTGACAAACCATTAGCCGGACTCATCAAGAAACAAAGGGAGAAGAACCAAATCAACAAAAGTAGAAATGAAAATGGAGAGTTCACAACAGACAACACAGAAATACAAAGGATCATAAGAGACTACTATCAACCCCTATATGCCAATAAAATGGACAACTTGGAAGAAGTGGGCAAATTCTTGGAAAAGTACAACTTCTGAAAACTGAACCAGGAAGCAAAACAAAATCCTAACAAACCCATCACAAGCACGGAAATTGAAAGGGTAATCAGTAATCTTCCAGCAAACAGAAGCCCAGGACCAGACGGCTTCACAGCTGGATTCTATCAAAAATTGAGAGAAGAGCTAATACCTATCATACTCAAATGCTTCCAGGAAATTGCAGAGGAGGGGAAACTTCCAAACTCATTCTATGAGGCCACCATCACCCTAATACCAAAACCAGACAAAGATGCCACGAAAATAAATAAATAAATACATAAATAAATAAATAAATAAATAAATAAATAAATAAATAAATATAACCACGGGGCAATATCACTGATGAACATAGATGCAAAAATCCTTTACAAAATTCTAGCAAGCAGAATCCAACAACATATTAAAACGATCATACATCATGACCAAGTGGGCTTTATCCCAGGGATGCAAGGATTCTTCAATATCCACAAACTAATCAACATAATACACCACATTAACAAATTGAAAAATAAAAATCATGTGATTATCTCAATAGATGCAGAGAAACCCTTGGACAAAATTCAACATCCATTTATCACCAAAACCCTCCAGAAAGCAGGCATAGAAGGAACAAATCTCACCATAATAAAAGATATATACGACAAACCCACAGCAAACATTATCCTCAATGGTGAAAAATTGAAAGCAATGCCCCTAAAGTAAGGATCAGTACAATGGTGCCCACTCTCACCACTCCTATTCAACATAGTTTTGGGAGTTTTGGCCACAGCGATCAGAGCAGAAAAAGAAATAAAAGGAACCCGGATTGGAAAAGTGGAAGTAAAACACTCACTGTTTGCAGATGCCATGATCTTCTACAGAGAAAATCCTAAACACTCCACCAGAAAATTACTAGAGCTAATCAATGAATATAGTAAAGTTGCAGGAAACAAAATGAACATGCAGAAATCCCTTGCATTCCTATACACTAACAAGGAGAAAACTGAAAGAAAACTTAAAGAAACCATTCCATTCACCACTCCAATGAAAACAATAAAATACTGAGGAATATATCTACCTAAAGAAACAAAAGACCTATATATACATATAGAAAACTATAAAACACTGGTGAAAGAAGTCAAACAGGACACAAATAGATGGAGGAATATACCATGTTCATGGAGTGAAAGAATCAATATAGTGAAAATGAGTATACTACCCAAAGCAATCTATAGATTCAATGCAATCCCTATCAAGCCACCAACGGTATTTTTCAGGGAAATAGAAGAAATAATTTCACAATTTGTATGGAATTACAAAAAACCTCGAATAGCCAAAGCAATCTTGAGAAAGAAGAATGGACCTGGAGGAATCACCCTGCCTGATTTCAGGCTATACTACAAAGCTACAGTCATCAAGACAGCGTGGTTCTAGCACAAAGACAGAAATATAGATAAATGGATCAAAATTGCAAGCCCAGAGGTCCAAGCCACGTACCTATGGACACTTTATCTTTGATAGAGGAGGCAAGAATATACAATGAAGACAAGACAATCTCTTTAACAAGTTGTGCTGGGAAAACTGGTCAACCACTTGTACAAGAGGGAAACTAGAACACTTTCTAGCACCGTACACAAAAATAAATTCAAAATGGATTAAAGATCTAAATGTAAGACCACAAAGTAGAAAACTCCTAGAGGAAAACACAGGCAAAACACTTTCTGACAGAAATCACAGCAGGATCCTCTATGACCCACCTCCCAGAGTAATGGAAATTAAAGCAAACATACGCCAATGGGACCTAAATAAACTGAAAAGCTTTTGCACAGTGAAGGAAACTATAAGCAAGGGAAGAAGACTGCCTTCAGAATGGGCCAAAATTATAGCAAACGAAGCAATTGACAATGAATTAATCTCAAAACTATAAAAGCAACGCCTGCAGCTCAATTCCAGAAAAATACGCGAGCCAATCAAAAAAGGGGCCAAAGAACTAAACAGTCATTTCTCCAAAGAAGACATACAGATGGCTAATAAACTCTTCAAAAGATGTTTAACATCACTCGTTATCAGAGAAATGCAAAGCAAAACCATAATGAGGTACCATCTCACACCAGTCAGAATGGCTGCTATCCAAACGTCTACAAACAATAAATCCTGGAGAGGGTGTGGAGAAAAGGGAACCCTCTTACACCGTTGATGGAAATGCGAACTATTAGAACTACTATAGAGAACAGTGTGGAGATTCCTTAAAAACCTGGAAATGAAACTGCCATATGACTCAGCAGTCCTACTGCTGGGCATACACCCTGAGGAATCCAGAATTGAAAGAGACACGTGTATCCCAATGTTCACCCTAGCACTGTTTATAATAGCCAGGACACGGAAGCAACCCAGATGTACAACAGCAGACGAATGGCTAAGAAAGCCGTGGTACATATACACAATGGAATATTACTAAGCCATTCAAAAGAATGCATTTGAACCAGTTTTAACGAGGTGGATGAAACTGGACCCTATTAAACAGAGCGATGTAAGCCAGAAGGAAAAACACCAATAACACACACACACACACACACACACACACACACACACACACACACATGGAATTCAGAAAGATAGTGATGATAACCCTATGTGAAAGACAGGAAAAGTGACACAGATGTATAGAAGAGTCTTCTGGACTCTGTGAGAGAAGGCAAGTCTGGGATGGATTCAGAGAATAACATGGAAACATGTATATTTTCATATGTGAAACAGACCTCCAGTGCAGGTGCAATGCATGAGACAGGGTGCTCAGAGCTGGTGCACTGGGATGACCCAGAGGGGTGGAATTGGGGTGAGGGGGTTCAGGATGGGAAACCCATGTACACCCGTGGCTGACTCATGTCAATGCATGGCAAAACCACTACGATATTGTACCATAATTAGCCTCCAATTAAAATAAATATAATAAAAAAATAGAAAACTAAAAAATATAAAACCAAAAACATGTAACTTTTCTAAACTGCAGCATTCACAGACCATCTTCATCTTGGACTACATGAGGACACCACCTCTATTATTATTTATTTTCTTTAATCCAGCAAAAGAAAGGTCACTCTTATTCCTTTTATCATCACTGGTGTGGGTGTGTCCAACATGCTGAGCTGTGTGGTTGAGAGATTGCTCCGTAGAGGAATCTTTTGGTCTCTATGATATCCCCAGGAGGCAACACTAAGCACAGTGAGTTCTCGAGATGAGGAAAGTGATATGCGCAATGTCACACAACAGGCCAGTCAGCACCACAGCCAGGATTCAGATGGGTCTACCCGACTCACAACCCAGGTCAGTGACCCCCTCACAGGTGACACTGGCCCAGAGTCTGTGGCACCATAGTAATTTGACAAAATGCATCTCCCTGACTCCACTGCCCATGGGGGTGGACATTGTTCCTTATTTTATCTAGTTTTGGAAAGAGGCTAGATGGTTAAATGAAGTTAGAGGGGTGTCAGCTTTCTACTGGAAAGAATAGAATTCATTAGAGGTAACTTTGAGCAGGAAAGAAACTTATTAAAGGATATTAAGTGACTCAGATTTCTGAGAGGGATGGCTGGAGAGACAGCCATGAACAATATAGAGTTTGAGTGCAGGATCTTCTGTCACTCATTGGAGAAGACCCTGATGCTGGGAAAGATTGAGGGCAGGAGAAGAAGGGGATGACAGAGGATGAGATGGTGTGATGGCATCACCAACTCAATGGACATGGGTTTGGGTGAACTTCAGGTGTTGGTGATGGACAGGGAGGCCTGGCATGCTGCAGTTCATGGGGTCGCAGAGAGTCGGACTGGACTGAGTGACTGAACTGAACTGTCACTACCACTGGCTCCAGACACAGTGGCTGTCACTAGTGACATGGCTTATGTCCCTTCCACCTCATCTAGATAGAATTCTATGCATCAGAACCCAGTTGCACTGCTTTCACCTGTAAGTGTATCCATTGGCTAAGCCTACATTTCATGTGGCTGTACCTAATTGGTCTTAAGTGCCATCTGGATGTATTTGATTGGCTGAGGCTGGGTACCATCTGCGTGCGTCTAATTGATTGAGCCTAGGTCCCATGGTTACGTTCTGACTGCAAGACAGGTGGGGAAAATGACATCCAGACTGTTTCTAGTGCAGATTCGTATGATGGAAAATTAAAGCAGTGACTAAAAGTCTCCTCACTGCAGGCTTGTCCAAAGTCTCTTTATCAGTCAGGTCGGTTTTTCAAAGCTCAGCTCACCCTACTAAGTAAAGCAGAAGGGTTTAGTAAGTCAAGTGCTCTGTGCTCCGCTGTGTTAATTTGCCTAGTCTGGAGCTACATTTCCCAGAATCCCTTTCTTTGATTTTGAATTCAGTCAGTCTGTTCAGTGGCTTAGTTGTGTCCGATCCTTTGCGAGCCCATGGACTGCTGCAAGTCAGGCCTCCTTGTCCATCACCAACACCCCGGAGTTTACTCAAACTCATGTCCATTGTGTTGGTGATGCCAACCAACCAACCTGTCCTTTGTTGTCCCCTTCTCCTCCCACCTTTGGTCCTTCCCAGCATCAGTTAAGTTCAGTTCAGTCTTTCAGTCATGTCCGAGTCTTTGTGAGCCCATGGACTGCTGCAAGTCAGGCCTCCTATTCCATCACCAATACCCCAGAGTTTACTCAAACTCATGTCCATTGAGTTGGTGATGCCATCCAACAGACCTGTCCTTTGTTGTCCCCTTCTCCTCCCACATTTGATCTTTCCCAGCATCAGTTAAGTTCAGTTCAGTCTTTCAATCGTGTCCGAGTCTTTGCGACCCCATGAATTGCAGCACACCAGGCCTCTCTGTCCATCACCAACTCTCGGAGTTTACCCAAACCCATATCCATTGAGTCAGTGATGCCATCCAACCGTCTCATCCTCTGTCATCCCCTTCTCCTCCTGCCCTCAATCCTACCCAGCATTAGGGTCTTTTCCAATGAGTCAACTTTTCGCATGAGATGGCCAAAGTACTGCAGTTTCAGCCGGATCATCAGACCTTCCAATGAACACCCAGGATTGATCTCCTTTAGAATGGATTGACTGGATCTCCTTGCAGTCCAAGGAACACTCAAGAGTCTTCTCCAACACCACAGCTCAAAAGCATCAATTCTGCGGCACTCAGCGTTTTCACCTCCGAATCTAACATCCATACATGACCACTGGAAAAACCATAGCCTTGACTAGACGGACTTTTGTTGGCAAAGTAATGTCCCTGCTTTTAAATATGCTATCTAGGTTGGCCATAACCTTCCTTCCAAGCAGTAAGCATCTTTTAATTTCGTGGCTGCAGTCACCATCAACAGTGCTTTTGGGGCCCCCCAAAATAAAGTCTGTCACTCTTTGCACTGTTTCCCCATCTATTTCCCATGAAGTGATGGGACCACATGCCATGATCTTAGTTTTCTGAACGTTCAGCTTTAAGCCAACTTTTTCACTCTCCTCTTTCACTTTCATCAAGAAGCTCTTTTGTTCTTCACTTTCTGCCATAAGGGTGGTCCTTCTAATCAGTCAGTCCTTCGCATCAGGTGGCCAAATTATTGGAGTTACAGCTTCAGCATCAGTCCTTCCAATGAACATGCAGGACTGATGTCCTTTAGGGTGGACTGGTTGGATCTCCTTGCAGTCCAAAGGACTCTCGAGGGTCTTCACCAACATCACAGTTTCAAAGCATCAATTCTTTGGTGCTCAACTTTCTTTCTACTCCAGCTCTGACATCCATACATGACTACTGGAAAAACCATAGCTTCGACTGGACGGTTCCTCTGCCTATTCTAAAACCAGCTTCACCATCCGGAAGTTCACAGTTCACATATTGCTGGAGCATGGCTTGGAGAATTTTGAGCCTTGATTTACTAGCGTGGGAGATGAGTGCAATTGTGTGGTAGTTTGAGCATTCTTTGGCACTGCCTTTCTTTGGGATTGGAATGAAAACTGACCTTTTCCAGTCCTGTGGCCTCTGCGGAGTTCTCCAAAATTTTTGGTGTATTGAGTGTAGCACGTTCACAGCATCATCCTTCAGGATTTCAAAATAGCTCAACTGGAATTCCAGCACCTCCACTAGCTTTGTTCCTAGTGATGCTCTGTAAGGCCCACTTGACTTCATATTCCAGGATGTCTGGCTCTAGGTGAGTGATCGTACCACTGTGCTTATCTGCGTCTTGAAGATATAGATATATAGATATAGATATATACAGTTCTGTGTATTCTTGCGACCTCTTATTAATAGCTTCTGCTTCTGCTAGGTCCCTATCATTTCTGTCCGTTATCGAGCCCATCTGTGCATGAAGTGTTCCCCTGGTAACTCTAGTTTTCTTGAAGAGATCTCTAATCTTTCCCATTCTGTTGTTTTCCTCTATTTCTTTGCATTGATCGCTGAGGAAGGCTTTCTTATCTCTCCTTGCTATTCTTTCGAGCTCTAATTCAAATGGGAATTACTTTCATTCTGTCCTTTGTTTTTCACTTCTCTTCTTTTCATAGTTATTTGTAAGGCCTCCTCAGACAGCCATTTTCCTTTTTTTGCATTACATTTCCATGGGGATGGTCTTCAGTCACGAACTTCCATCCATAGATCATCAGGCACTCTGTCTATCAGATCTAGTCTCTTTAATCTATTTCTCATTTATGTTGTATAATCATAAAGGATTTGATTGAGGACAAACCTGAATGAGATGGAATTGCCACCATCCGCTGAATCATCAAAAAAGCAAGAAAATTCCAGAACAACATCTATTTCTGCTTTATTGACTATGCCAAACCCTTTGACTGTGTGGATCACAATAAACTGTGGAAAATTCTGAAAGAGATTGGATTACCAGACCACTTGACCTTTCTCTTGAGAAATCTGTATGCAGCTCAGGAACAACAGTTAGAACTGGACATGGAACAACAGACTGGTTCCAAATACGAAAAGAAGTACGTCGAGGCTGTATATTGTCCCCCTGCTTATTTAACTTATATACAGAGTACATCATGAGAAACCCTGGGCTGGAAGACGCACAAGTTGCAGTCATGATTGCTGGGAGAAATATCAATAACCTCAGGGATGCAGATAACACCACCCATATGGCAGAAAGTGAAGAGGAATTAAAACACCTCTTGATGAAAGTGAAAGAGGAGAGTGAAAAAGTTGGCTTAAAGTTCAGCATTCAGAAAACTAAGGTCATGGCATCTGGTCCCATCACCTCGTGGAAAATAGATGGGGAAACAGTGGAAACTGTGTCAGACTTTATTTTGGGGGGGCTCCAGAATCACTGAAGATGGTGACTCTCGCCCTGAAATTGAAAGACGCTTACTCCTTAGAGGGAAAGTTATGACCAACCTAGCCACAATATCAAAAGGCAGAGACATTACTTTGCGAAAAAAGGTCCGTCTAGACAAGGCTATGGTTTTCCAGTGGTCATGTATGGATGTGAGAGTTGGACTGTGAAGAAAGCTGAGCGCCGAAGAATTGATGCTTTTGAATTGTGGTGTTGGAGAAGACTCTTGAGAGTCCCATGGACTGCAAGGAGATCCAACCAGTCCATCCTAAAGGAGATCAGTTCTGGGTGTACATTAGAAGGACTGAGGTTGAAGCTGAAACTCCAATACGTTGGCCACCTCGTGTGAAGAGTGTACTCACTGGAAAAGACCCTGATGTTGAGAACGATAGCGGGCAGGAGGAGAAGGGGACGACAGAGGATGAGATGATTGGATGGAATCACCGACTCGATGGACGTGGGTTTGGGTGAGCTCCAGGAGTTGGCAATGGACAGGGAGGCCTGGCATGCTGTGATTCATGGGGTCACAAACAGTCGGACATGATTGAGCGACTAAACTGACCTGAACTGAACTGACTAGAGGGACCTTTTTTTTTTTTTTGACAAAGTAATGCCTCTGCTTTTTAATGAGCTGTCTAGCTTGCTCATACCTTTTATTCCAGGGAGCAAGCATCTCTTAATTTCGTGGCTACCATCACCATCTGTATTGATTTTGGAGACCAACATATTATTTGTCACTGTTTCCTCTTCTATTTGTCAAGAAGGGATGGGACCAGATACCATAATCTTAGTTTTCTGAATGTTCAGTTTTAAGCCAAGTTTTTCAATCTCCTCTGTCACTTGCATCAATAGGCTCTTTTGTTCATGCTTTCTGCCATAAGGGTGCTGTCATCGGCATATCTGAGGTTATTGATATTTCTCCCGGCAATCTTGATTCCACTTTGTGTTTCCTCCAGCACAGCGTTTCTCATGAGGTACTCTGCATATAAGATCAATAAGCAGGGTGACAATATATAGCCTTGATGTACTCCTTCCTGATATGGAGCCAGTCTGTTTTTCCATGTCCAGCTGTAACTGCTGCTTCTTGACCTGCCTACAGATGTCTCAGGAGGCATATCAGGTGGTCTGGTATTCTCATGTCTTAAAGAATTTTCCACTGTTTGTTGCGATCCACACAAAGGCTTTGGCATAGTCAATAAAGCAGAAATAGATGTTTTCCTGGAACTCGCTTGCTTTTCGTTGGTCCAGTGGAGGTTTGAAATTTGATCTCTTGTTCCTCTGCCTTTTCTAAATCCAGCTTAACATCTGGAAGTTCATGGCTCACAATCTGTTGAAGCCTGGCTTGGAGAATTTTGAACATTAAGTTGTTAGCATGTGAGATGAGTGAAATTGTGCAGTAGTTGAGCATTATTTGCTATAGCCCTCCTTTGGGATTGAAAACTTATCTTTTTCAGTCCCGTGGAAAGATTTGCTGGCCTACTGAGTGCAGCACTTTCACAGCATCATCTTTTAGGATTGGAAATAATTCGACTAGAATTCCATCACCTCCACTAGCTTTGTTTGTCGTGATGCTTCCGAAGGCCCACTTGACTTCACATTTCAGGATGTCTGGGTCTAGGGGAGTGATCAGATCATCGTGTTTATCTGGGTCCTGAAGATCCTTTCTGTATTATGCTGTGTATACTTGCCACCTCTTCTTCATATCCTCTGCTTCTGTTAGGTCCATGCCATTTCTGCCCTTTATTGTGCCCTTCTTTGCATGAAAAGTTCCTGCGTGTAAAGTTGGTCACTCGAACTTTCTCAACGAGAACTCTCGTCTTTCCCATTCTATTGTTTTCCACTATTTCTTTGCATTGATCGCTGAGGAAAGCTTTCTTACCTCTCCTCGCTTTTCTTTGGATCTCTGCATTCAAATGAGTATATCTGTCCTTTCCTACTTTGCCTTCCGTTTCTCATCTTTTCATAGCTGTTTGTAAGGCCTCCTCAGAGAACCATTTTGCCTTTTTGCGTTTCTATTCCTTGGGGATGGCCGTGATCCCTGCCTCGTGTACAATGTCATGAACCTCTGTCCATAGTCCTTCAGGCACTCTTTCTATGAGATCTAACCACTTGAATCTATTTCTCCCTTCCACTGTGTAATCGAATCACAGGGACTTGATTTAGGTCATATCTGAATGGTCCAGTGGTTTTCCCTACTTTCCTCAAGGTAAGTCTGAATTTGGTAATAAGGAGTTCATGATCAGAGTCACAGTCAGCCCCACGTCTTGTTTGTGCTGACCCTATACAGCTTCTCCCTCTCTGGCTGCAAAGCACATAATCAATCTGATTTCAGTATTGACCCTCTGGTGATGCCCATGTGTAGAGTCTTCTCTTGTGTTCCTGGAAGAGGGTGTCTGCTGAGACTGGTGCAATCTTTTGCCAAAACTCGCTTAGCCTTTGTCCTGCTTCATTCTGTGCTATAAGGCCAACGTTGCCTGTTACTCCAGGTCCTTCCTGGCTTCCTACTTTTGCATTCCAGGCCCCTATAATGAAAAAGACATCTTCTGGGGTTGTTAACTCTAGAAGGCCAGGTAGATCTTCATAGAACCGTTCAACTTCAGCTTCTTCAGCATTACGTGTTGGGGCGTAGACTTGGATTATCATGATATTGAATAGTTTGGCTTGGAAACGAACAGAGATCGTTCTGCCCTTTCGGAGATTGCATCCTAGTACTGCATTTCAGGCTCTGTTGTTGACCATCAAGGCTACTCCATTTCTTCTAAGGGATTCCTACCCACAGTAATAGATATAATGGTCACTTGAGTTAAATTCACCCATTCAGGTCCATTTTACTTTGCTGATTCCGGAAATGTCGATGGTCACTCTTGCCGTCTCCTGTTTGACCACTTCCTATTTGCCTTGATTCAGGGACCTAACATTCCAGGTTCCTTTGCAATATTGCTGTTTACAACACCGGACTTTACTTCCATCACCAGTCTCATCCCCCACTGGGTGTTGTTTTTGCTTTGGCATCTTCCCTTCATTCTTTCTGAAGATATTTCTCCACTGATCTCTAGTAGCATTTTGGACACCTACTAACCTGGGGAGCTCTTTGTTCAGTGTCCTGTTTTTATTTCTGTTCATGGGATTCTGACAAGACGTGGTCCACTGGAGAAGGGAATGGCAAACTACTTCAGTATTCTTGCCTTGAGAACCCCATGGACAGTATGGAAAAGTTCCGAGGTAGAATTGACCAAAAGAGTAACTTGAGAGAGGGTTTGAAAGTGGAAAGGGAGCAGCAGTCTCTCCTCTTGCAAGGGTGCTGTGCTTTGATGTGGTGACAAGTAGGCGCAGACATGCCTGCAGGCTCTGGCGTGTCCTTGCTGTCGTCTGGGATGCATCCACAACTCCCTCCTGACTCCTGGGCATCAGCACCCTCCCTGTCACTGGACACTTGGCTGCAGAGGTAATGGTTTCCTCTCCATTTCTCTACTGTTGGCCCTCAGCAGCCTCACTTTGGTGACTAGACTCTATGGCCTCTCCGTTTGCCTGGTTGGTGGCTCCGGAAGTCCCTTTTCAGACCTCACTTCTCAACCTGCTCCCACAGCTGACATAGAAGGCTCATTAATAATTCTCAGAATAATTTGTGCATGCACATGTGTGTCCTAAATCGCTTCAGTCATGCCCGACTCTGTGTGGCCCTATGCACTGTAGCCCACTTCTGGCTTCCTCTGTCCATAGAATTCTCCAGGCAAAAATACTGCAATGGGTTACCATGTCCTCCTCCAGGGAATCTTCTCCACACAGAGAGAAGATAAACTCACATCTTTTGCATCTCCTGCACGTGGCTTCTTCATCACTAGTACCATACCCCAAACACATGGGCTGGATCTAGCTTCCCTTCTTGGGTGTGACTGATTGTTGTTCAGTCAGTAAGTCTTTCCAATTCTTTCAATCCAGTGGACTGCAGCATCTCAGGCTCCTCTCTCCTCCACTTTCTCCGTGACTTTGTTCAAATTTCCTAGGGCATGAATGATAACGTTATGAGTATTTGCAGACTCACAGGAAGGCTCAGGAAGACACACCGCAGGACTGGGCCCCAAGGGACCACTGCCACAGGATCACGAGGCCCTGCTCCTCTCCCCAGCAATTTTTCCTTTCTTAACTTTGCATAAGTGCAGTTGTCTCATGGACACAGCTGATGAGTGGACCCTTAAAGGCTTCAGATCCCTGGCTGCAAGGGAGTCTGGGAAATGGAATTTTCATCGCTCCAGCCTCTTCAATTCAGGAGGGTGAGCAGCAAGAGGAATGCATGTTGAAAAGCCATTTCTCACACAGAGATATGCCTGGGGATCGAATCTTTGACGTTACCATCTGGCCCAGGGTTTCCTTGTCAGGCCATGATGGTAGTGGAAGATCTTTGCCTCCCCAGCCCTGCAGATAATCCAAGGCCAGGCTAACTGGTCACCAGACTCGTTAATATGAACCAGTACTCACCTTGGTTCACCTTGATGAAATGAAGGAGGAGACGTGAACTTTATTTACCCAGCGTTATTCACATTCCTGGTCACTTATGTACATAGCGCCTCATCCCAGGCATTTTGTAGCTGAGGACGCATCAGACCCAAAGAGACTGAGGAAACTACCTCAGGTCACACAGCTAGTTATGGCAGAAGCTGGACCTGAGCCATCCTGTGGACCAAAGAATGCCTGCTCCTCACCATTACTGTATGCCTGCTGATATTGGGAGAAGCTTTTGTATAAAAGCCGTTCATTCTAATTAGGCACTTTTTCTTGGCTGAGCAGTTTCAGGTGCTGGGGACATGATGGTGGGCAAAACAGGTGGCGGTAGATAAAGGGTATTGGTTGAGATGGGGTTTGTAAATGCTCAACAAGTCAGGGACTAGAAACAGATTTGGGGTTAAGTTGATATTGATGTGGTTTCTTTGTATTTAAATATGTGAGACAAGATTTGTGCATCTACTTTTTTTGTTTTGAAATGTAGGTCCCTTGGTTTAGCTTTTGTTTTTCCTTTTTTGGAAAATATATTTATTTTGGACTGTGCCAGATCTTCGTTGCCAAGAGAGAGCTTTCTCTAGTTGCGGTGCATGGGCCTCTCCTTGTGGTGGCTTCTCTTGTTCCAGGGTATGGGCTCTAGAATGCAAGTTCAGTAGTTTTCATGGGCTTAGTTGTCCCACAGCATGTGAAATCTTCCAGATCAATGGTTGAACCTGTGTCCTCTATACTGGCAGGCAGATTCTTAACCACTCGACCACCAGGAAAGTCCTGTCTTTCCTTCTTGAAAAATATTTCTCCCGTCTGAAAAAAACACAGACTATGGCAATTGATGGTTTGTCTCAGTGTCTGGGACACAAAATGGCATCGTGATTGTTGTTTTTTAGTTGCTAAGTTGTGTCCGACTCTTTGAGATGCCATGGACTGAAACTTGCCAGGACCCTCTGTCCATGCACGGTGGGGACTGTGGCAAAGTAATGAACCTGGAGAGCAGCTGGAAGTGGCAGTTTGGGTGTGGCTCCTGCTGGTCACGTGCATACATAGGTCCACGTGTTGCCAGATTGCCCACTTTCAATGATAAGTTGAAAATTCATATTTTGAGTTATGTCTTCCAATGATACATTTTATATAGTTGTAACAAAACTTGCAAACCTATTGTGAAAATTAGGCCAACGTCTCTGTGGGTCAGATCTGGCCTGTGAGCTGTCAGTTTGCATCTTGTGTGAAAGAGCCTTAATTCAGGCATCAGAGATGCTGGGTTGCAGTCTGGGCTCTGCTGCCTTCCAGTAGCTGGGGTCAGAGGCAAGCCACAACACTTTCTGGACCTCAGTTTCCCATTCTGTAAAATGGGACTTCTGAGAACCACATGGTCTGCCGAACCCTTTACTAAACCAATATTTTCTAAACGGTGGGTCCTAGAGTCAATTTAGTAGATTGTTACTTGCATCTTTTAAATAGAAAAGAGGACAGGATGGAAACTAAGTGGATATATCATGGTATTATAGCTTAGCATTGCCTTGTGGAACATATTTTAGCTTACACACATAATATGCACACACATGTATCTATATCATACTGGGTCTTGATGTAATATTCATTTCTTATGCAGAGGGACTGAAAGGGAAGCTTTCAAACAAAGTGTTGTTCATGTCTTAATGCGCTCAATGCTGGCAACATTTCTGTGAGGTGGGTTTTCACCTCAACCCCATTTTACAGGTGAGAACGCTGAAGTGCAGGGAGTGAAGTTCCCACAAACAGGAAAAGGAATAGCTGGGACTTGACCCCAGGCCACATCTGAACCATGTGCTATCTGACCTCTCCAGACAGCAACTGTGTGATCACGATGAAGGAGTTAACGCAAGTCAAGGGCTTAGCTGGGTGCCTGGGACAGAGCAGGTGTTGAATAAATGTAGAAGCCAGACTTGTGTGAGCAGCTCCTTATTCAGCCACACCATGTGGTGTATAGGAACCCATGGGCTATGAGAGAGAGGGGGGCTGGGCTTCTGCGGTCCTGATACCCGTCGGGCGGTGAAGAGGGTATAAGGGCAAAGAGACACCCCCACCCTGTAGTCCGAGTTCCCCCAATACACATTGTTGCCCAAACACTTGATGGTTACGTTTTAAAATCACTATTTGGTTGCAGCTGGCTTATCCGTCATCCTTGAATGAACTGCTACATATTTTACTATCTTGAATTTATGGATTACCCCCCCACACACACACACACCATTTTGTCAAACAATTTAAACTATCACGGCGACGGTGGTATTAAACATTAGAGCAGTTATGTTTTATAGTCGGGCTGAGTGTGGCAAGAAGTGCTTCCGGGGTCGTGGCTGCTGATGGCTCTTGAGGCACCACAGCAGGTCACTTAATCCTTAACTTTGGGGCCTGAACAGATCCTCGAAGGTGCTGCAATATCAGGGAAGCACTCCCGCAAAGCAGGCGCGCAGCCCAAGAACATACTTCTGGAATCCTTGCAGTCCTATTTCCATGCCTAACTTTGGGTGGCCCCTGCGGGCAGTTCGGGCCGATGGCGGGGTCGCACTGCCCTCTGGTGGTCACTGGCGAGCACAGCTTCACGGGTGCTGATCCGGCCCCATCGTCGGTGCTGTGGGCGCTGCAGCAGAATGGCGGAGCGCTCTGAGCTCAGATTTCCCTTTACCCAGAAAGAATTGTCTGTCTATCCCCATCCTAGGAGTTTCCCCAAATCCCTATGAGTAAAAATGGCAGGCTGTATTGTCTATGGGTCCCTTTATAAGGGCTTGGAGATCTGGGGTGACAGAAATCAAAAGCAAGGTGGAAGGCACGGGAGAAGCTAGGAAGGACCACGAGGGGCCCTTTACGGGACCTGGGGACGTCGTCCGTCCTCATCTGTGTCGGGAGAGAATGGTTTCCAGCGGGAAGGATGGAAGCACGGTGTCTGGTCAAAAACAGCTGGTTATGGGCTGTCTCAGGAACGTGAAGGCATTTTCTCATTTGATACCCTACACACAGTGTACTGAACCAAGCTCAAGTGGTTATCATCATGATATTTTCTTACAGATGATTAAACTTGGGTACCCATCCCCCAGATCAGGATGATTCTTCAAGATAGAAGTCGGATTATGCCCGTCTCCTCCTTTAAACTCTCTGGCGTCTTCTCACTGGATTTGGAAGAAGATCCAAACTCCAACCGAATAAAAAGTCCCACAGCCAATAAATATCAGTCCACTGCTGGTGGATATTCCGCTTGTTTTCATTCTTTGCTATTACAGACGGTGTTGTAGAAAAGAACTCTATACAGAATATGCATGCTCACTTAAATATATCTGTCGATAGATACTCAGAAGTGGAATTACTGAGTCGAACTTACAAATTGCATAGATATTGCCAACTTTTCTCCTTAGGAGTTGTACCAGTTTCAGCTTCCACAAGCAATGCACGAAGCCCCACAGCTCAACCAGCACTGTGAGTCATTAAACATTCAAACGTTTGTCAATCCGATGCGAAAAGTTGTATCTCAGTATATTTGCGTTTCTCTTACGATGAGCGAACTTGGACATCTTTGTATAAGTTTAAGGAACAGTTGCACTTTTAACAAATATATTAAAATGTATGTACATGCCCTAGGATCTTTTTTTTTTATTTGGGTTGCTGGTTTACTCTTTATTTGTAAGAGATTTTTATATATCAAGGGGGGTTAACACTTGCTGTTGTCTGTGATTTGAATTTCAATTTGACTTTTGTCTCATATCTTTATTTGTATAATAGTATCTATTTATGGTTGTGCTGGGTCTCATTGCTGCCAGGGCTTACCTCTAGTTGGGGAATGCAGGCCTCCTCTCTAGTTGTGGTGCACAGGCTTCTCATTGCAGTGGCTTCTCTTGTTGTGGAGCACAGGCTGTAGGGCAAGTGGGCTTCAGTAGCTGGGGCTCCTGGGCTCTGAGCACAGGATCAGTAAGTTGTAGTGCATGGGTCTAGTTGCCCCTGGACATGTAGTAACTTCCCAAGCCTGATATCGAACTGGCATTTCCTGCATTGGCAGGTGGATTCTTTGCCACTGAGGCACCAGGGAAGCTTTACTTATGTAGTTTAGTAACTTTTTTAAGGTGTCAAATGTCTCAACTTTGTTTTGTTTTGTTTTAAAGCACCATGTCTTATTCAAATATGCGTCTATTGTTCTTGGGACACTGCCGGTGCATTGTAGATGCTCAATTAATATCTGATGGAGTAAAAATATCTTCTCCACTTGAATGATTGGTTTTGTAAGTAGACATCTGAGTCCATGAGATATAATACTACTATTTATTATGTGTTATATATACTGGGATGCTTTTGGCTGCAAATAACTAAGGAAGAAGAGACTCAAAATATTTCAACCATAAGGACATTTTAATCTCACAGCATAAATTTAACCTATCTTTCCTAAGCACTTGTCCTTCGAAGAATTAACCAATGTTCAATTAATAGAAATCTTTGTTTAATCATTTCTGCCACATCTTTTACCTCATGTAGATTATTGTCTACAAATGAAGCCAAGTTAGAGGAAACAGTGTCCAGGGATAGAGACAAAGAGACTGAATTTAAAAGAATTTAAAGATACTCCTTGAATTCTGCATTTGGGGTGTTGGTGGTCATGGGGTCTGAGATCACACATTCCTCAACCTTTCAGCCAAGTAGGCCAATTTCTTTTAAAGTCACTTTGATGGTACTTATGCTATTTGCCATTGAAAAATTCCCATGTTAGCTCTCTGACTTCTAACTCCCTTGTGAAACAAACACCTTCATCCCTGGAGTTTGACCTGAAAACTTCTTTGATTTTCTGTCCTTCTGCTGAGCTAGCCAGGAAGTTCTGGTGTCATGCTCACACTTCTAGAAAGCCAAGGGTTTTTGTTTGGGAGTTTTGCATAGTGCAGCTCCTCTACTTCTAAGAGGATTCCAGAGGCCCGCAAGATACTGTTGGATAAAGAGTGAAGGCAAGAAGCCTGGGACCACTGAATCTTAGCTACCCATCCATTCATCCATCCATCCATCCATCCATCCTTCCATCCATCTACCCAACACCCTCCAATCCATCCATCATCCATTCATCCATCCATCTATCATCCAACATTCATTAATTGCTATCTCTCTTATACATTGAGAAAGATAGTGCCTTTGTCCCCTGAGAGCTCTGAGTCATCCCAGAATTCAGAATGAAACATTTACAGACTGTGGACTGTCAGCACCAGCCTTTAACATTCAATCATCACAATAGAAAAGTAGGTGACCACCTAGGCAGTTAATTTCAGAAATAAAGAACAGGTCTGTTTCACCCCAAACCTCTCTCTGTGTGGAGAGCTTCAAGAGTCTACTATTCGTGACACTAATGGAAGCCTTTTAAAATACAATTTCTTTTTTTATTAAGTGATTTAGTCTTTGTTAATTTTCAACAGAATTTTTCTTGAAAGAATTTGTTTCTTTTTTTTGTTTCTCTTTTATCAGTAGGGCTGAAAAAAGGTAGGAGAACTTTATTCTTGGTTTGTTTTTTTTTTTCAATTTGTTAAAATATTCTTGATTTACACTGCCGTGTCAGTCTGCAAATCAGCAAAGTGTCTCAGTTATACACATGTACACATTCTTTTTCTACATTCTTTTCCATTACGGTTTATCACAGGATACTGAATATTGTCCCCTGTGCTATCCATTAGGACCTTGTTGTGTATCCACTGTAAACGTAGTAGTTTGCATCTACCAACCCCAGATTCCCAGCCCATCCCTATCCCCTCCATCCTTGGCAACTACAACTCTGTTCTCTATCTGACAGCAGGTGTGATGGTGGCTGGAAGGGACGAGTGGATAGCACGTGGTTAAAAGTGGGTACCGAGGTGCCTAGGTTATCAAACAATGAGAAAACAGGGAGGATCCAGGAGCACATGACTGATTCCCTGAGTGGTTCTGCTGCAGTCTCTTTCTTCTCGAGCCAGAAGTCAATTCATTCAGTACAACATTTACACTCATTAGAAGAAACTAATTCAGCAGATTACAGTGAGGTTGATCCGTGTTTTTGCCAGCTAACTCGAGGGATTCTTTACCTTCATTTAACTATCTGTCTGTCTAACCATTATACCATTCTTGCAACTACATATCCAACCATCGCAGTATTACTATCAATCACCCATCAACCATTAGTCATTCTATCCACCTACCCATTCCATTACTCATCCATCCATTTAGCCACTCATTCATCCACTTAAGCATCTATCCAACTTTCCATCTCACCATACAACCACTCACACATCCAGACAAGCATCCATCCGTCCACCTCACCGTATCACCATTTAGTCATCAATACACTTCAGTCACTCTGTGTTATATGATGAATTAAGACACTGTGAACCACAGCACACCAGGTCTCCCTGTCCATCACCAACTCCCGGAGTCCACCCAAGCCAATGTCCATAGAGTCAGTAATGCCATCCAACCAGGTCATCCTCTGTCGACCCCTTCTCCTCCCGCCCTCAATCTTTCTCAGCATCAGGGTCTTTTCTAGTGAATCAGCTCTTCGCCTGAGATGGCCAAAGTATTGGAGTTTCAGCTTCAACATCCGTCCTTCCAGTGAACACCCAGGACTGATCTCCTTTAGGATGGACTGGTTGGATTTCCTTGCAGACCACGGGACTCTCAAGAGGCTTCTGCAACACCACAGTTCAAAAGCATCAATTCTTCTGCGCTCGGCCCTCTTTATACTCCAACTCTCACTTGTTTACACGACCCCTGGAAAAACCATAGCCTTGACTGAACAGAACTTTGTTGGCAAAATAACTTCACTGCTTTTTAATATGCTGTCTAGGTTGGTCATAACTTTCCTTCCAAGGAGTAAGCGTTTTTTAATCTCATGGCTGCGGTCACCATCTTCAGTGATTTTGGAGTCCAGCAAAAGAAAGTCAGCCAATGTTTCTACGGTTTCCACATCTGTTTGCCATAAAGTGATAGGACCAGATGCCATGATCTAAGGCTTCTGAATGTTGAGCTTTAAGCCAACTGTTTCACTCTCCTCTTTCACTTTCATCAAGAAGCTCTTAGGTTCTTCTTCAGGTTCTGCCATATAGGGGGTGTCATCTGCGTATCTGAGGCTATTGATATTTCTCCCGGTAATTTTGATTCCATCTTGTGCTTCCTTCAGCCCAGCGTTTCTCTTGATGTACTCTGCATACAAGTTAAATAAGTAGGGGGACAAATTAAAGCCTTGACGTACTCCTTTTCCTATTTGGAACCAGTCTGATATTCCATGTCCATTTCTAACTGTTGCTTCCTGACCTGTATACAGATTCCTCAAGAGGCAGGACAGGAGGTCTGGCGGATAGGGATGCTTGATGAATTTTTGGACCAACTGAAACAACACTGCAGATGGTGATGGCAGCCATGAAATTAAAAAACACTTAGTCCTGGGAAGGAGTGTTATGAGCAGCCTAGGCAGCATATTAAAAGACAGAGATGTTACTTTGTCAACAAACGTCCGTCTGGTCTGCTGCTGCTGCTGCTCAGTCGCATCGGGCATGCCCGACTCTGTGCGACCCCATAGACGGCAGCCGACCAGGCTCTGCCGTCCCTGGGATTCTGCAGGCAAGCACACTGTAGTGGATTGCCATTACTTTCTCCAGTGCATGGGAGTGAAAGGTGAGAGTTCGCTCATCCGTGTCGAACTCTTTGCAACCCTATGGACCGAAGCCTACCAGGCTCCTCCATCCGTGGGATTTTCCAGGCAAGAGTACTGGAGTAGGGTGCCACCTCCTTCTCCACCATCTAGTCAAGGCTATGGTTTTTCCAGTGGTCATGCATGGATGTGGATGGCATCATTGACTCTTTGTACCTGGGTTTGGGTGGACTCTGGGAGTTGGTGATGGGCAGGGAGGCCTGGTGTGCTGTGCTTCATTGGGTTGCAAAGAATCGGATATGACTGAGCGACTGAACGGAACTGAACTCAACTGAATCAACCTAAGGTACACCTAGGTCTAATCTTGTTAGGTGAGCAAGTGTTTACGTCTTCATTACAGCTAAAAGATACTCAAGGCCAGCTCAAGATAGTCACCGGCCTTCAATTTTTTACTGAGTGGATAGAGGGTGCTTGATGAATATACATGAATGCCCCCAGTTCCGTGCATTGTGAGGTTATATGCCTACAGGGTAGAAACTATACAAGTGTCCTTTTGGTTCCAGGAGCACCATACACACTTTCCTGCCTCTGGGGGCTCTACACTTTTGATAGCTGGGTCAGGACAGCCTCTCTGGAGGGGTGACATTTAAGTAAGTGCCAGAGAAGGGGAAGGCTGGGGCCATGCAAATAGAAGGGTAGGTAGTCAAAGCTGGAAGAAGCACAAGCTGGAGTCAAGATTGCCGGGAGAAATATCAATAACCTCAGATATGCATACGACACAACCCTCATGGCAGGAAGTGAAGAAGAACTAAAGAGCCTCTTGATGAAAGTGAAAGAAGAGAGTGAAAAAGTCGGCTTAAAGCTCTACAAGTTTAGAAAACTAAGATCATGGCATCTGGTCCCATCACTTCATGGGGAAAAATGGGGAAACAGCGGAAATTGTGTCATACTTTGGGGGTGGGGGAGCTTCAAAATCACTGCTGATGGTGATGGCAGCCATGCAATTAAAAGAAGCTTACTCCTTGGAAGGAAGGTGATGACCAAACTAAATAGCATAGTTAAAAGCAGAGACATTACTTTGCCAACAAAGGTGCATCTAGTCAAGGCTATGGTTTCTCCAGTGGTCATGTAAGGACGTGAGAGTTGGATGGGGAAGAAAGGTGAGGCTCCGAAGACTTGATGCTTTTAAACTGTGGTGCTGGAGAAGACTCTTGAGAGTCCCTTGGACTGCAAGCAGATCCAACCAGTCCATCCTAAAGGAGATCAGTCCTGAGTGTTCATTGGAAGGACTGATGTTGAAGCTGAAACTCCAATACTTTGGCCACCTAATGTGAAGGGTTGACTCAATGGAAAAGACAATCGTGCTGGAAATGAAGCAAAAAGTGATCCATCATGGGCAACAGATGCCCTCTCTTTAATGCCTTTCAGCTCCCCCACTCTCCTCCCCTCAGCCTGGCTGAGCCTTTCATTCTCTGCAAAGATGGATGTTGGTGGCTGCATGGCCAATCCAGTCCCTGTTTAAACTATGTAATTTATTTTTCCTGGAGGAAATGAGCAAAGGGGAAGAGACTATCTCAGCAGCCTCCCTGCCAGGCCTGGTGGCTGCAGAACCCAGGTGGATTTGCAACTGGTGGAGAGGTGGAGACAAATAACCTGCTAAAATGGAGATATTAACAATACCGTCAGCCGGAACAGCCAAAGCCCCCTGTCCTGTCACCGTGTTTCACACGGCTCAGGTGCCCATGGCCTGGGCTAATGAGGCCCATCCATCAGGCTGGGAGAGCTGCTGGCACACAGACTTTCTCATTAGCGGGCTGAAGCTGCTGCTTGAGACACTGGTGGGAATTTTCAGGGGAGCTTGTCATATGGGGGTGCTGTATCCTAGTTTTCTTTGGTGGACTCCACTCTCTTCTAACCAGCTCAGGGGTGCAGAACAACAGTGTTTGATATTCCTAAGTCCACCTCCTTCCTACCAGGTGTATGCAGCAAAACTCATAGCAGTTTACCTGTACCAGCTGTGTGACTTTAAAGAAATTAATTAATCTTTCTGAATCTCAAACATGTCCTTTATAAAATGAAGTGGGATGGTGCCCACTTTGTCAGGGGAGGGATTGGAGGATTAAATAAATAAATATTTATTCGTAAATAAAGAGTAATGGGTAAGGCCTGGGATTAGGTAGGGTGGCAATTACAACCCCCCCACCCCCCGCTGGCTGTGATGGAGCCTACTGGCTGGCTACCTACATTCGTTCTCCCCTTCTCTCTCAGAAAATGCTCCCGTATTTGTTTGTTTCCTCGCTAGGCAGGAGTGGCTGAGAATAAAGGCTACATCTTCCAGCTCCTTTTGTGGTAAGGTGTGATTTTCTGATGCACAAATCTGGCCATTGGGATTTGAGCAACAGCGATGTTGAACTGTGTCAGCTGTGCTCTTAAAGGGAAGAAGAGTCCGTCCCTCTCCCCTCCCCCTTTACTTTCCTGGTGCAGGGGGAGTGCAGAACTTGAGGGCTGAGAAGCCACCTTGGACTGTGTGGTAAGAAAAGTACTTGGATTGGCAGAGCATCAAGACAGAGGGCGCCTGTTTCCCTGGTGCTGTTCCAGCTCTATAGGCAGCTAATGAGACAAAGAGACAGCTCTCGATTTTTTAAGCTACTGGCTGGCATCTCTGGCAACACAAAGTCAATTTGACAGAAACTGGCCCTGTTGGGGACTACCTCATCCACCCCCTCAGCCTGCATTCAGTGACACACTGCTCCTGTGGACTTTGCACAAACAAGACGTTGAGGTGAGTTTTCGTTATGAGGGCAGATTTTTTTTTCTTCTTATTTAATTATTCAGTTCAGTTCAGTCGCTCAGTCGTGTCCAACTCTTTGCAACCCCATGAATTGCAGCACGCCAGGCCTCCCTGTTCATCACCAACTCCTGGAGTCCACCCAAACCCATGTTCATTGAGTCAGTGATGCCACCCAACCATGTCATCCTCTGTGGTCCCCTTCTCCTCCCGCCCCCAACCCTACCCAGCATTAGGGTCTTTTCCAATGAGTCAACCCTTCGCATGAGGTGCCAAAAGTATTGGAGTTTCAGCTTCAACATCAGACCTTCAAATGAACGCCCAGGGCTGATCTCTTTTAGGATGGATTGATTGGATCTCCTTGCAGTCCAAGGGACTCTCAAGAGTCTTCTCCAACACCACAGTTCAAAAGCATCAATTCTGTGGTGCTCAGCTTTCTTCACCGTGCAACTCTCACATTCATACATGACCAGTGGAAAAACCGTAGCCTTGACTAGATGGATTTTTGTTGGCCAAGTAATGTCTCTGCTTTTAAATATGCTTTCTAGGTTGGCCATAACCTTCCTTCCAAGGAGTAAGCGTCTTTTAATTTCAGTCACCATCAGCAGTGATTCTGGAGCCCAGAAAATAAAGTCTGACACTGTTTCCACTGTTTCCCCATCTATTTCCCATGAAGTGATGGGACCAGATGCCATGATCTTAGTTTTCTGAACGTTGAGCCTTAAGCCAACTTTTTCACTCTCCTCCTCCACCTTCATCAAGAGGCTCTTTACTTCTTCTTCACTCTCTGCCATAGGGTAGTGTCATCCGCATATCTGAGGTTATTAATATTTCTCCTGGAAATCTTGATTCCAGCTTGTGTTTCTTGCAGCCCATCATTTCTCATGATCTACTCTGCATGTAAGTTAAATAAGCAGGGGGACAATATACAGCCTTGATGTACTCCTTTTCCTATTTGGAATCAGTCTGTTGTTCCATGTCCAGTTCTAACTGTTGCTTCCTGACCGGCATACAGGTTTCTCAAGAGACACGTCAGATGGTCTGGTACACCCATCTCTTTCAGAATTTTCCACAGTTTATTGTAATCCACACAGTCAAAGGTTTTGGCATAGTCAATAAAGCAGCAATATATGTTTTTCTGGAACTTTCTTGCTTTTTCCATGATCCAGCGGATATTGGCAATTTGATCTCTGGTTCATCTGCCTTTTCTAAAACCAGCTTGAAGATCTGGAATTTCACGGTTCAGGTATTGCTGAAGCCTGGCTTGGAGAATTTTGAGCATTTCTTTACTAGCATGTGAGATAAGTGCAATTGTGCTGTAGTTTGAGCATTCTTTGACATTGCCTTTCTTTGGGATTGGAACGAAAACTGACCTTTTCCAGTCCTATGGCCACTGCTGAGTTTTCCAAATGTGCTGGCATATCGAGTGCAGCACTTTCACAGCGTCACCTTTGAGGATTTGAAATAGCTCAACTGGAATTCCATCACCTCCACTAGCTTTGTTTATAGTTATGCTTTCTAAGGCCCACTTGATTTCACATTCCAGGATGTCTGGCTCTAGGTCAGTGATCACACCATCATGATTATCTGGGTCGTGAAGATCTTTTTTTGTACAGTTCTTCTGTGTATTCTTGCCACCTCTTCTAAATATCTTATGCCTCTGTTAGGTCCGTACCATTGCTGTCCTTTATCGAACCTATCTTTGCATGAAATGTTCCTTTGGTATCTCTAATTTTCTTGAGGATATCTCTAGTCTTTCCCAATCTGTTGTTTTCCTCTATTTCTTTGCACTGATCGCTTTCTTATCTCTCCTTGCTATTCTTTGGAACTCTGCATTGAGATGGGAATATCCTTCCTTTTCTCCTTTGCTTTTTGCTTCTCTTCTCTTCTCTTCCCAGCTATCTGTAAGGCCTCCTCAAACAGCCATTTTGCTTTTTTGTGTTTCTTTTCCATGGGGATTTTCTTGATCCCTGTCTCCTGCACAATGACACGAACCTGTGTCCGTAGTTCATCAGGCACTCTGTCTATCAGGTCTAGTCCCTTAAATATATTTGTCACTTCCACTGTATACTCATAAGGGATTTGATCTAGGTCATACCTGAATGGTCTAGTGGTTTTCCCTGCTTTCTTTAATTTAAGTCTGAATTTGGCAATAAGCAGTTCATGATCTGAGCCACAGTCTGCTCCCGGTCTTGTTTTTGCTGACTGTATAGGTACTTGCAAATTTAGCTCAAATGAATCCTTTTATACTTCTAAATTTTAGTAATGCTTTTTCACCTTAAAATCCATTTGCTTGACAGTAATAAACTGGGGAAAATTCTGAAAGAGATGGGAATACCAGACCATCTGGCCTGTCTCTTGAGAAACCTGTATGCATGTCAGGAAGCAACAGTTAGAACTGGACATGGAACAACAGACTGGTTCCAAATAGCAAAAGGTGTACGTCAAGGCTGCCTATTGTCACCCTGTATATTTAAGTTATATGCAGAGTAGATCATGAGAAACGCTGGGCTGGAAGAAACACAAGCTGGAATCAAGATTGCCAGGAGAAATATCAATGACCTCAGATATGCAGATGACACCACCCTTATGGCAGAAAGTGAAGAAGAGCTAAAGAGGCTCTTGATGAACGTGAAAGAGGAGAGTGAAAAAGTTGGCTTAAAACTCAACATTCAGAAAATCAAGATCATGGCATCTGGTCCCATCACTTCATGGGAAATAGATGGGGAAACAGTGGAAACAGTGTCAGACTTTATTTGGGGGGGGCTCAAATATTACTGCTGATGGTGATGGCCCCCATGAAATTAAAAGACGCTTACTCATTGGAAGGAAGCTTATGTCCAATTTAGATAGCATATTTAAAAGCAGAAACATTTCTTTGCCAACAAAGTTCCATCTAGTCAAGGCTATGGTTTTCCCAGTGGTCATGTATGGATTGAGAGTTGGACGGTGAAGAAAGCTGAGAGCGGAAGAATTGATGTCTTTGTACAGTGGTGCTGGAGAAGACTCTTGAGAGTCCCTTGGACTGCAAGGAGATCCAACCAGTCCATGCTAAAAGAAACCAGTCCTAAGTGTTCATTGAAAGGTCTGATGTTGAAGGTGAAACTCCAATACTTTGGCCTCCTCATGTGAGAGTTGACTCATTGGAAAAGACCCTAATGCTGCGTAGGATTTGGGACAGGATAAGAAGACGAAGACAGATGATGAGATGTTTGGATGGCATGACCGACTCGATGGAGATGTGTTTCGGTAAACTCCGACAGTTGGTGATGGACAGGGAGGCCTGGCGTGCTGCGATTCATGGGGTCACAAAGAGTCAGAGATGATTGAGCAACTAAACGATACTGAGTACAGCTGCATTGGCTTTCATTGTCAGTATATATATATATATATTCTTATTGTGTATTTTTCAACTGTTGTATATATTAGGAATCTTTCATATTTAGCCAGCTTTAAACAAACAAAGAAAAAAGAAACTGTCAGAACATCTCTTGCGTTGAAACTTTGCCTTATTCCCATTTATTGTGATGAAATTTGGCTTTTTTGGATATCAGTTTACTTTGTGTCTTCTATTTGTCAGACTTCCCTTGTTTCCTTGTATCACTTCTTTGCCATATTTTAAAAATGTATTTATCTTTGCATGTGTTGGTTTTCATTTCCATGAGGGCTTTCTCTAGCTTAAGGTGGCAGGGGCTACTCTTTAGTTGTGGCGTTGAGGCTTCTCATTGCAGTGGCTTCTGTTGTTGTCCAGCATTGGCTCAGGTCAAGTGGACTCAGTAATTAAGCCTCCCGTGCTCTAGAACACAGACTCAGTAGTTGGAATGCATGAGCTCAGCTGCTCCATGGCATATGGGATTCTCCTGGATCAGGGATGGAACCAGTGATTCCTGCATTGGCAGGTGGATTTTTTACCACTGAGCCCCCAAGGAATTCCCCTCTTCTTTGCTTTATTTTTAATTACATTCTTTGCTCGTTCAGTCTTTCCCCTTGGTTATGTGCAAAGTCAGGTTCCTGTTTTCTTTCTCTGCTGACTCCCCTGGAGAGAGACCCTCCTCTGAGTTTCTGCAGATGGATGTAGCTTTCTCCCCCACCCCCACAGGCCCAGGGAGTATTAATGACACCCTCTTTGGGTTCCTGAGGGCTAACTCTGCACAGGTCCTCTGCTGGCCCCCTTGGCATCTGTTCTCTGTAGGTGTGACAGAGAAAAAGGCAGTTCAGAGAGGGTTGCCACTGGCTGAAGGCCACACAGCTAACAATGGCAGAGCAGGGATTCAGGGCAAAATGCGCTCTCCTTGTCACCTGTTTCTGTGAGAGGCAGGTGGCTGTAGGGTGAAGTGAGGGAGAGACCTGGGACACAGAATTGAAAGAAGCACCTTCAGGACTTCCCTGGGTGTCCAGGGGTTAAGACTCTGTGCTTTCACTGCAGGGGGCATGGGTTCAAGCTCTGCTTGGAGGACTAAGGTCTCAAAAAAAAAAAAAGTGAACTATTTTATTCATCTTTCCTCATAACTCTGTTGGTAAAGAATCTGCCTGCAATGCAGGAGACCCCAGTTCCTGGGTTGGGAAGATCCCCCGGAGAAGGGATAGGCTACCTAATCCAGGATTCTTGGGCTTCCCTGGTGGCTCAGCTCGTAAGGAAACTGCCTGCCATGCAGAAGACCTGGGTTTGGTCCCTGGGTCAGGAAATCCCCTGGAGAAGAGAAAGGACACCCCCTCTAGTATTCTGGCATGCAGAATTCCATGAACAATATAGCCTAAGGGGTCACAAAGAGTTCGATATGACTGAGCGAATCCACTTCACTTCACTTCAGTTTATAAAGCGGCATCTCTGTCAGCTCTACCTCTTCGTGGCTCACTAAGGGAGGGCGGCCTTAGACCAGCAGTTCTTGAAGAAGGAGGAGTGACTGTGACAAATTCTAGGGGTGTGGTTTTTGACTGTTGTCATGATATGGGGGGGCCACTACACATGGGGGCAGGTGCCTGCTTCATGGCATACACGTTAGACGTGAATGATTCTCAAATGTCCTGCCAGATATTTAGGTAAGTCCAAACCCATTCATAATACCCCGAGTGGAGGCCCTTATCTGCACTTTGTCCCATAAGTTTAATAAAAGATTTCCAGGGCTGCAATTATGGTGCAAACTGGAGAAGTCAATATTTTGTTTTATTCAGAGCCTAACCATGGGTTGCTTTGCAGTTTGTGGCAATCACATGATGGCCACAGTACCTCGATGGCTTTGTGAATGGCCGAGACTGCACACTTGTGTCCTCCTGCATTTGCCAGGCTGAATCCTCAGTGAGGGCACATTTGGGTGCAAGTGTGAGTGCTCAAACATTTACCTACGGGAGCATGCATTGTTGTGAGTATAAATACATGTGTGTGCTCAGTTGTGTTCAACTCTTCGTGATACTATAGACCCCAGGCTCTTTTGTCCTGGGATTCTCCAGGCAAGAATACTGGAGTGGGTTGCCATGGCCTCCTTCAGGGGACCTTCCTGACCCAGGGATCAAACCTGTGTCTCTTATGTCTGCTACATAAGGTCTGCCTAAGTAGACCTTATGTCTACTGCATAAGGTGGAATCTTTACCACTACCGCCACCTGAGGAACTGAATCCTTGAGTATAAATCCTTGAGTATAATCCCGCACCTACTCTTAGTTCTTAAAAAAAAAAAAAAATTATGTGGACCATTTTTAAGCTCTGTATTTAATTTGTTATCACTTCCTTTATGTTTATGATAACATAAACACTTGTTTTATGTTTCGGTCTTGAGACACGTGGGATCTTAGCTCCATGTGGATAGAAGCTGCACCCGCTGCATTGGAAGGTAAAGTCTTAAGCACTGGACCACCAGGCAGTTCACTCCCTATTTCACTTTGTGTTACTGGATGTTGATCTCCGGGACAGTTTTTTTTTTTCTCTTTTTTAATTTCCTGGGACAGAACATTTTGGTTTTAAGATGGTTTTATTATCCATCAGTATTTCATTTCAGGATAGTAAATGATCATTTCAAAACATCTGCTACACCACCCTAGGAAACCCCCTTTAATGTGAGAAGGCAAGTGAATAGCAGTGACAGCTCTATGGACTTCTCTGTCATTCTCCAGCTAAGAATGAGAGGGCAGGTAGTGGGGTGTCCACCACCAGGAGCCTAAGCAGGTCCTCAATCTAACTGATAGAAGCAAAGTTTCTTTTGATCACTCTCACATGCTCAGGGTAGAGTTTCTTCTCAATTAGATCTGTACTTGGAAAAGGGGCTCTAGACTCCCCCTCCTACCCCAGCAGAGGGCATCACATAGGCTCACCTGAGACCAGCTCTCGACCCGGTACACCAGTTCTGGAACCATGTGGTAATTCATTAGGTTCGCACCACTGATTTGTTCAGACCCTGGTATATCACCCTTATCAGTTAGTTCACTCTCTTAGTCATGTCTGATTCTCTGCGACCCCATGGAATGCAGTACGCCCTTCTGTACACTTCCCTGTCCATCACCAAGTCCCAGAGGTTGCTGAAACGCCTGTCCATTGAGTCAGTGACACCATCCCACCAGCTCATCCTCTGTCGTCCCCTTCTCCTCCTGCCTTCAATCTTTCCCAGCATCAGAGTCTTTTCCAATCAGTCACTACTTCCCATCACGTGGCCTAGGTATTGGAGCTTCAGCATCAGTCCTTCCAATGAATATTCCAAATGGATTACCTTTAAAATGGACTGGTTGGATCACATTGCAGTCCAAGGGAGTCTCAACAGTCTTCTCCAGCAACACAGTTCACAAGCATCAATTGTTCGGTGCTCAGCTTTTCTCATGGTCATCCTTATAGCTATTATTAATATTGTCTCCTCCAAACTGAATGTATGCCATGCCATATCATGTGGCATGCAGAATCTCAGTTCCCCAAGCAGGCGTCAAACATGTGCCCCTGCATTGGGGTCCCTGAACCACCAGTGTTAAGGACAGACAGGTAACAAAATTCCTCTATATCAATTCACTGTTAAAGTTAAAGAAATCTTCTTTAAAAAGAAGTGCTTGGACAAAAAGTTGAAGTGCCTCTGAAGGCCCCAGGCACCTCCATGACCCCACCATCCCCACCCCACCCCTTGCCTTTTGCTTGGTGCATCCTTGAGGGCACTCTGGCTCTCCACAGGAAGCTCCAGCCTTTGGACCTTTGAACTCCTTGCTTCCTCTCAGGAAATTCCGTCCTTCTTATGCTCACTGGGCTTACTTCCTCTCCTCCCACCTGTGTCCTGCTGTCACCTCGAAACCAGGCCGGCCTTGATCATCACCTACCCTCCCATCCCGACCACCCCTAGACACTCCTCTGTTCTCCATTCTCCACTTTATTTTTCTCCAAAGATCTGGTGGTCAATTGACACACTTGTTACACTTAGGTGCTGACTGCTTGTAGCCAGGCTGTGAGCTTAGTGAAGAATGAGATGGCCTGTGTGTTCTGCTCACTGCCCATGCACAGTGACTGTGCATGAGAGGCCAGCACACAGTAGGTGCTCAGCTAATGGAACTTACATTCCACATGGAGGGTCGTTGATGAAACCATGTGTCACAAAGGTAAATGTTTCTTGACAAGAGAGGAGTAGAAATATTGGGAGCTGGTGGAGGGAATTGCAGGCAGGCCTGGCTGAGCTGTAGGGTGGGAGTGCGAGCTGGGAGGGAATGCTTCCTCTAGAGTGAGCCGGAGCTGGAAAAGGATGAGTCCAAAGAGCTGGGCAAGGGGAGGAGCCTTCCAGGAGGCTGGAACGGTATATGTATTTTTATCCCCATTTCACCGACTTAGAAACTAAGGCTTGGGGAGTAAGAAAGTGGCAGCATTGGGACTAGAAATGGGTTTTATCCAGTCAGAGGCCCGAAGTTCTTCCTGGGACTTTACTCTTTCTGAGAACGGGGTCAAGGTGTAGATGGCACATTTTATTATCCGCCTACTCAAATTGTATTCCCTTTACCAGCCAGTAGCTGCTTAGAGTCATCATGATAATCAAAAACATCCCCATGTGCCTCCTGGGGGAGAAGCAGCCTCACCTGTAAAGAGTCAAAGACTTAGAGAACTCCAGAAATAGTGATCAAGGGTCATTGGTGAATCAACCCTGCCTCCAGCACCTTCCAGGTTTCTTGTACAATATGATAAACCAATCCTCTCCTGACACTGAAGCTGGTGGCTTTCATAACTTGTCCACACATTAGAATCCCCCAGGGAACTCAGTAAGTCCCAATGCCAAGCAGCAGCTAGGCCAAAAAAGCAGAACGGTAAATTCATCAGGGGATCCCAATAGGAGTCAAGCTTGAGAACCAATGTTTTCCCGAATCACCTGGGAGTCTTGTTAAAGACACAGATCTGACCCAGATGCCTTGGGAGGGGCTTGGAGTCCACATTTCTAACAAGCTCCCAGGAGATGAACTCGTGTGGCTGCTCCAGGGACCACAGTCTGAGTAGTCAGGGCGAAGCCCGAAGTCCTCAACTTCCAACAAGCATCAGAATCACCTGGAGGTCCAGTTAAGATTCAGAGGGCCAAATCCCACCCCAGAGCTGTCAATCTGACACGTTTGAGATGGGGACCAAAGAATCTGCATTTCCAAGACCCTGCATGTGACCCTGATGCTGCTGGTCCAAGGACCACATGTGGAGCACCACGGTGGGGCTGGAGGCATAATCATGGACGGGCAACACAAGTCATCTCTCCGTCAGCTTCCCCAGACCCAAAGTAGGGATGATGAGATCCTCTCCCAGAGGGTGTCATGAGGGCAACACTGAGTGAGCTAGGATTTGTAAGCCTCTTGGAAGCTGGCACCGAGCAGGTGGGATATGAATGATAGCATCCATTCTTAATGAATTTCCCTTGGTCCCGGGGTGCTCCTGGAGCCCAGGCAGACAGACCCTTCAACCACCATGGATGGCCCTCTCCCTGGCCCACTCACTGCCGACACTGTTTCTGTAGGCATTGTATATCTCCTTCACCCAATGGTCGCAGAAGGCCAGCTTTCTGATCCAGTCCACAGCATAGTGCACACTGGAACCTAGGCACAAGCTGGCTCCCGGGGCGGAACCGTGGAAGCCATCAGTGGAGAAGTTGCAAGTGCTGGGGAGACGGAAGAGGGCAGGGGGATGGAGAAGAGACAGTGTCACTGTGGGGAGCTGGGAGCTTTTTACCAGGAGACCCATGGGTGGGCTTAGGGCTGTGTTTCACTCTGTCCCCGAGTGCGTGAGAGTACTGTGAGTATCTGTCTTCTGGGAGAAGCAGGATCAGAGCTTCCATTAACTTCCCTAACAACAGTGGCTCCCTGTGCTCATGCCCAGTCAGCCTCCATTCTCTTTTCTTCCGGTATCAAAGAACATCTTTGGTTTTTTGAGGGGCAGTCATCCAGTCCCCTGCATGCACTGAGTGACCAAGCCAAAGAAAATCCCTCTATCTCCCACTTTGGGCTTTGGGGCACGAACACAATTACAAAATGTGGTTGGCCTTAGTTCACCCCAAGAGTAGGGTGCAGAAGAAAATACCAGTGGGCTCTTGATATTTTGATCCCCAAATTTGCTTGTTTCACATGCCTTGAAAGGCCTGGCTGCTAACCCTTTCTTCCTATTTTGTGAGCACCTCCGTATCTTTCTATAGGCATTCCTCATGTTAATTTTATCTTTTCAATTAGGCGGAGTCAGACTTCTCTGCTGGCCCAGTGGTTGGGAATCCAGTTGGCAATGCAGGGGGACACAGGTTCAATCCCTGGCCCCAGGAGATTTCACATGCTATAGAGTAGTTAAGCCCCCAGGCCACAACTACTGACAACATATTCTAGAGCCTTTGCTCCGCAACAGGAGAAGCTACCTCAATGAGAAGACTGCACTCTGCAATGAGGAGTAGCTCCTGCTTGCTCTAACTATAGAAAGCCTGTTCACAGTGTTGAGGCAAAAAAGAAAAAAAAGTAATAATAATAATAACAATAATAATAATCAGGCAGAGTCAATTGCATACGTACAGAGTACTTTGCATACAGTACCCTCCTTCAGCATGAAGCATGCCCTGGGAACACATCCGAGTGTCATGGGAAGTTAATGACAGGAGTGGCAGCTGAGAGCCAGAAAGGGAGTTGTGGGAAATTTGTCACCAATAGCAGCTAGAGTATGAAAATGAAAATCCCAGCTCTCATGGAACACCGGTGATTTTCTTTCCCTCCACCAGAAGCCTGGTATAGGTCTGCAAAATCACTGGATATCCCAAGGCAATGTGTAGACCAAAAACTTCAAAAAAACTTTTCAGAGAGTAAAAGCCTGGGTGGGGAGCAGTCAGCATGGTACACCAGGGCCTCTTAATGGGTGGATTTGGCTGACACTTTTCTTTTTCTCTTATTTTGTTGTTTCTGGATTTTCTGTGATGAGTTTAAGGGTAGAGATATGATGTACTAGGAATGAAAAAAAATGCTTGGGAATTGTACCTAAGGTATTCCCAGATTAATGCCAGTGCTGCCACAGAGAAAATGAATTTGGAAATGGGAAGCACAGGATCATTCTCTCCTGTGCTTTAGGCTCAGCTTGAATATCAAACCGGAGACAACAAAATCCCTGCAGGATCCACAGAGATGCCTTGAGTGATACCTCAACTTCGAAAGCAAATTTCACCACTGGGGCAGGCAGACCAGAAGAACGCTGACTTAATCTGAAATGGCTCAGTGGCAGACTCTAGCGTTCTCTCCAGGAGAGGCTGGAAAGACAATCACAGAGATACCAACGGGCTGACAGAAGCTGTTCTTCAGATATCTTCAAATTCTTGCCAATATGCCCAGTAAACATACACTCAAGCACATACACTTTCACTTTAGTCGTTTTTCACAGACATTTGTGAGTGTGTACAAGATTGGAAGCAAGAAAGTGATAATGTCAGGAAGCGGTGTTTTGGAGATGGTGGGAATAGGGGTGATCACAGTCTCTGCTCTGCTCTTTACCGAATTACTCAGATTTAAAAAGATGAGGAATTCTCTGGTAATCCAGTGGTTAGGATTCCGTGCGTTCCCTGCTGAGGGTGTGGGTTCATTCTCTGGTCAGGGTACAGGGAGCCCATAAGCTCAGTAGCATGACAAAAAAAAAAAAAAAGAATAATCAAACAAAAATCGTGTGCAATTAACTTGATAGACCACTAGCTTAATATCATGGTATTGAACATCCTAACTTCTGAGATCTTGAGAAGATCACCAAAAAATGTTTTCTGCATGAAGATAAGTTGTGGCTGTTCTAATAACTTGCCGGTATGACTCTGTTCCCAGAGCTGACCGCCTGTGTCTCCCAGAGACACTTGGGTTAACACGCCCACTGCTGTTCTGTGTGCAGACTCTCCTCCCCACCATCCATGCACCACAAGGGAGCCTCCACAGTGGATCTGATGTAGTGGATGCTGGCCAGGAAGCCCTGCCTATGCTGGGACCATCTTCCTTGAGTACTAGAAAGTGAAATTATGAAATCCTTCTTCTTCTCCACGAAAGATACCAGTGGGTTTATTACACAGAGGTGTTGCTGTCACTTTTTTCTCATCCCCTCCCTTGGGTGGCAGTAATCTGGGGCTAAAGAGAAAGAAAATACCGCCAACTACTGAAAGGGAGCAGACAACATCTAATCAGAAAGACAGAGAGCCATTTAGTGAGGATTACTCACTGTGCTTGTCACTTTTTGAGCACATTCTTAACTTTATGAGGAAGGGGTTATGTGACTTTATCCCATCAGGGCTTCTCTTTTCCAGAACCTATGAGTTTTCTTTTCACCTGAGAATTTTGATTTATTGGATGTTTTGAAAAATATAAGGTTACTTCTCATTAGAGTGACCACCACTATGACTAACGTAAAATGGAAATCATCACCTAGCTTCTTGTATATAGACAACTACAAGGCCTCTTACTCTTTTTTTTTTCACTTTTAACTCATTATTTTATCAAGTAAAGGGAATTTTATGTTTTTGTATCCGTTGATACAGTAAGGGAAAGTTTTTGGATATTTCATGATGCTTTATAAAAATATTAAAACCCTTTTTCCTGAAATTTAATATTTTCCGTTTTGAAATAGTATTTAAAACCATGGATATGACTAACCTAATGAGTGAGATTTGACTAGAATTTTTTGCATATGTTGTAAAAATTCATACTTTTTATGAAAGTCAGTGGATTTTGATAAATTACAATACAAGGACCATGTCCCTAGGAAGATACATTATAAGACGCCACGTTCCTAAGTTTTGAAATGCAAATGTCGTTACTAAGGACAATCCTATTCCCCAAGAACCTATGCTTTTTGCCACATGCTCCTCCTTCTCTACTGTCAAGGTCCTCATCTTGCTACATGACTTTGTTTTTTTTTAATTTCTTTCAACCTCTTTTCTGTGGATTTTTTTTTTTTTTAAGAGACTGTGGAAGAGTAGCTTCAGATCATTTCCCATCCAGTGGTCTGAGCACTGATGTCTCTGGTAGGGAGCCGCTGGGCAGGCATAGACGATATCTGTGTGCCTCTAGACCACAAGATATTAAGAAGAGGTGGCAAGAATACACAGAAAAACTGTACAAAAAGATGTTCACGATGCAGATAATCACAATGGTGTGATCACTCTCCTAGAACCAGACATTCTGGAATATGAATTCAAGTGGGCCTTACGAAGCATTACTAGGAACAAAGCTAGTGGAGGTGCTGGAATTCCAGTAGAGCTATTTTGAAATCCTGAAAGATGATGCTATGAACGTGCTGAACTCAATATGCCAACAAATCAGGAGAACTCCGCAGTGGCCACAGGATTGGAAAAGTTCAGTTTTCATTCCAATCCCAAAGAAAGGCAGTTGCAAAGAATGCTCAAACTACCGCACAATTGCACTCATCTCCCACACGAGTAAATTAATGCTCAAAATTATCCAAGCCATGCTCCAGCAATATGTGAACCATGAACTTCCAGATGTTCAAGCTGGTTTTACAAAAGGCAGAGGAATAGCATAGTCGAAGCTATGGTTTTTCCAGTAGTCATGTATGGATGTCAGAGCTGGAGTAGTAAGAAAGTTGAGAACCAAAAGAATTCATGCTGTGAAACTGTGGTATTGGAGAAGACTCTCGAGAATCCCTTGGACTGCAAGGAGATTCAACCAGTTCACCCTAAAAGACATCAGTCCTGAATATTCATTGGAAGGACTGATGCTGAGCTGAAACTCCAATAGTTTGGCCATCTGACATGAAGGACTGACTGATTCGAAAGACCCTGATGCTGGGAAAGATCGAAGGTGGGAGGAGAAGGGGACAACAGAAGACGAGTTGGTTGGATGGCATCACCAACTCAATGGACACGAGTTTGAGTAAACTGCGGGGTGTTGATGATGGACAGGGAGGCCTGACTTGAAGCAGTCCATTGGCTCGCAAAGAAATGGACACAACTACGCCACTGAACAGACTGACTGAACTCAAAATCAAAGAAAGGGATTCTAGGAAATGTAGAACTAGCCTAGACAAATTAACACAGCAGAGCACAGACCACTTGACTTACTAAACCCTTCCGCTTTACTTAGTAGGATGAATTGAGCTTTGAAAAGCTGACCTGACTGATAAAGAGACTGTGGACAAGTCTGCAGGGAGGAGACTTTTTAGTCAATGCTTTAATTGTCCATCTTACAAATCTGCACTAGAAACAGTCAGAATCTCATTTTTGCCACCTCCTTTGCAGTCAGAATGTAACCATGTGATATAGGCTCAATCAATTAGATGCACCTAGATGGTACCCAGGCTCAGCCAATCAAATACATCCAGATGGCACCTAAGACTCAATTACTACAGCCACATGGAATGCAGGCTTAACCAATGGATACACCTACAGGTGAAAGCAATGCAAGTGGATTCTGATGCATGGAATTCAATCTAGCAGAGGTGCAAGAGACATAAGCCATCTCACTAGTGACAGCCGCTGTGTCTGAAGCCAGTGGTAGTGACAGTTCAGTTCAGTTCAGTCACTCAGTCGAGTCCGACTCTCTGCGACCCCATGAACTGCAGCATGCCAGGCCTCCCTGTCCAACACCAACTCCCAAAGTCCACCCAAACCCATGTCCATTGAGTTGACGATGCCAACCCACCTTCTTATCCTCTGCCATGCCCTTCTTCTCCTGCCCTCAATCTTTCCCAACGTCAGGGTCTTTTCCAATGAGTGACAGAAGATCCTGCAATTAATTTCTACATTGTCATGGCTGCCTCTCCAGCCTTCCCTCCCAGAAATCTGTGTCACTTAATATTCTTAATAAGTTTCTTTCCTGCTCAAAGTTACCTGTAATGGATTTTATTCTTTTCAAGTAGAAAGCTGACACCCCTCTAACTTCATTTAACCATCAAGCCTCTTTGCAAAACTAGACTAAGTAAGGAACAATGTCCAACCCCATGGGCAGTGGAGTCAGGGAGAGGCATTTTGTCAAATTATTATAGTGCCACAGACTCTGGGCCAGTGTCCCTCTGAGGGGGTCACTGACCTGGGTTGTGAGTCGGGTAGACCCATTTGAATCCAGGCTGTGCTGACTGACCTGTTGTGTGACATGGAGCATATCACTTTCCTCATCTTGACAGTGGACTATGATTAGTACTTGCCTCCTCGGGTTGTCATGGAGACCAAAAGATTCCTGTACGGAGCAATCTCTCAACCACACAGCTCAGCACGTGGGATACACCCACACCAGTGATGCTAGAAGGAATGAGAGTCACCTTTCTTTTGCTGGATTAAAAAAAAAATCAGTAATAATAGAGGTGGTGTCCTCATGTAGTCCAAGATGAAGATGGTCTGTGAACACTGCAGTTTAGAAAACAGTTACATGTTTTTCGTTTTGAATTTTTTAGTTTTCTTTCTTTTTTTAATTTATTTATTTTAATTGGAGGCTAATTAGTCTACAATATTGTAGTGGTTTTGCCACACATTGACATGAATCAGCCACGGTTGTGCATGTGTTTCCCATCCTGAACCCCTCACCCATCCAATCCTATCCCTCAGGGTCACCCCAGTGCCACAGCCCTGAACACTCTATCTCATGCATCGGACTTGGACTGGAGGTCTGTTTCATATATGGAAATATACATGTTTCAACACTATTCTCCGAATCCACCCCACACTTGCCTTCTCTCACAGAGTCCAAAACACTGTTCTATACATCTGTATCTCTTTTCCTGTCTTGCATATAGGGTTATCATTACCATCTTTCTGAAGCCCATATATATATATATATACATATGGCATAGGTATGTGTGTGTGTGTGTGTGTGTGTGTGTGTGTGTGTGTGTGTGTGTGTGTTATTGGTGCTTTTCTTTCTGGCTTACTTCACTCTGTATAATAGGGTCCAGTTTCATCCACCTCGTTAACACTGATTCAAATGCATTCTTTTGGATATATGAGTAATATTCCATTGTCTATATATACCACAGCTTTCTTATCCATTCTTCTGCTGATGGACATCTGGGTTGCTTCCGTGTCCTGGCTATTATAAACAGTGCTGCGATGAACATTGGGGCACATGTGTCTCTTTCAGTTCTGGTTCCCTTGGGGCTTACGTCCAGGAGTAGGACTGCTGTTACATATGGCTGTTCCATTTCCAGTTTTTTTTTTAAGGAATCTCCACACTGTTCTCCATAGTAGCTCTGCTAGTTTGTATTCCCAACAACAGTGTAAGAGGGTTCCCTTTTCTCCACACCCTCTCCAGGATTTATTGTTTGTAGACGTTTGGATAGCAGCCTTTCTGCCTGGTGTGAGATGGTACCTCATTATGGTTTTGATTTGCATTTGCCTGATAATGAGTGATTTGAGCATCTTTTCATGTGTTTGTTAGCCATCTGTATGTCTTCTTTGGAGAAATGTCTGTTTAGTTCTTTAGCCCATTTTTTGAATGGCTCGCTTATTTTTCTGGAATTGAGCTGCAGGCATTGCTTGTATAGTTTTGAGATTTATTCATTGTCAGTTGCTTTGTTTGCTATTATTTTCTCCCATTGTGAAAGCCATCTTTTCCCCTTGCTTAGAGTTTCCTTCTTTGGGCAAAAGCTTTTAAGTTTAATGAGGTCCCATTTGTGTATTTTTGCTTCTATTTCCATTACTCTGGGATATGGGTCATAGAGGATCCTGCTGTGATTTCTGTCAGAAAGTATTTTGCCTGTGTTTTCCTCTAGGAGTTTTATAGTTTGTGGTCTTACGTTTAGATCTTTAATCTATTTTGAATTTATTTTTGAGTACGGTGTTAGAAAGTGTTCTAGTTTCATTCTTTAACAAGTGGTTGACCAGTTTTCCCGGCATGCTTGTTAAAGGGATTGTCTTGTCTTCATTGGACATTCTTGCCTCCTCTGTCAAAGATAAAGTATCCATAGGTGCGTGCATTTATCTCTGGGCTTGCTATTTTGATTCATTTATCTATATATCTTTTTTGTGTGTGTGCCAGGACCACGCTGTCTCGATGACTGTAGCTTTGTAGTATAGCCTGAAATCAGGCAGGGCATTTCCTCCAGGTCCATTCTTCTTTCTCAAGATTGCTTTGACTATTAGAGGTTTTTTGTAATTCCATACAAATTGTGAAAGTATTTCTTCTAGTTCCCTGAAAAATACCGTCGGTAGCTTGATAGGGATTGCATTGAATCTATAGTTTGCTTTGGGTAGTATAGCTATTTTCAGTATATTGATTCTTTCAATGCATGTACATGGTCTATTTCTCCATCTCTTTGTGTCCTGTTTGATTTCTTTCACCAGTGTTTTCTAGTTTTCTATATGTAGGACTTTTCTTTCTCTAGGTAAATATAGTCCTCACTATTTTATTCTTTTCGGTGCAATGGTGAATGGAATTGTTTCTTTAATATTTCTTTCAGTTTTCTCCTTGTTAGTGTACAGGAATGCAAGGGATTTCTGCGTGTTCATTTTGTATCCTGCAACTTTACTATATTCGTTGATTAGCTCTAGTAATTTTCTGGTGGAGTGTTTCGGGTTTTCTATGTAGAGGATCATGGCATCTGCAAACGGTGAGAGTTTTACTTTTTCTTTTCCAATCCGGATTCCTTGTATTTGTTTTTCTGCTCTGATCCCTCTTGGCCAAAACTTCCAAAACTATGTTGAATAGTAGTGGTGAGAGTGCACATCCTTATCTTGATCCTGACTTTCGGGGCAATGCTTTCAATTTTTCATCATTGAGGATAATGTTTGCTGTGGGTTTGCCATATATAGCTTTAATTATGTTTAGGTATGTTCTTTCTATGCCTGCTTTCTGGAGTGTTTTGATGATAAATGGATGTTGAATTTCGTTCAAGACTTTCTCTGCAGCTATTGTGATAACCATATTTTTTTTTATCTTTCAATTTGCTAATGTGGTGTATTATGTTGATTGATTTGTAGATATTGAAGAACCCTTGTATCCCTGGGATAAAGCCCACTTGGTCATGATATATGATCGTTTTAATATGCTGTTGGATTCTGCTTGCTAGAATTTTGTTAAGGATTTTGCGTCTATGTTCATCAGTGATATTGGCCTGTAGTTATCTCTTTTTTTGTGGCATCTTTGTCTGGCGTTGGTAGTAGGGTAATGGTGGCTTCATAGAATGAGTTTGGAAGTCTGCATTCCTCTGCAACTGGAAGAGTTTGAGTACTATAGATATTAGCTCTTCTCTCAATTTTTGGTATAATCCAGCTGTGAAGCCGTCTGGTCCTGGGCTTCTGTTTGCTGGAAGATTACTGATTACACTTTCCATTTCCGTGCTTGTGGTGGGTCTGTAAAGATTTTCTGTTTCTTTCTGACTCCGTTTTCGAAAGTTGTACTTTTCTAAGAATTTGTCCACTTCTTCCAAGTTGTCCATTTTATTGGCATATAATTACTGATAGTAGTCTCTTATAATCATTTGTATTTCTGTGTTGTCTGTTGTGGTCTCTCCATTTTCATTTTTAATTTGTTGATTAGATTCTTCTCCCTTTGCCTCTTGATGAGTCCGGCTAATGGTTTGTCAATTTTATTTATCTTCTCAAAGAATCAGCTTTTAGCTTTGTTGATTTTTGCTCTAGTCTTTTTTGTTTCTTTTACATTTATTTGTGCCCTATTTTATGATTTCTTTGCTTCTATTAACCCTGGGGTTCTTCATTTCTTACTTTTCTAGTTGCTTTAGGCAGAGGGTTAGGTTATTTGTTTAACTTTTTTCTTGTTTCTTGAGGTAAGGCTGTTTTGCTCTGAACCTTCGCCTTAGCAGTGATTTTACAATGCCGCATAGGTTTTGGCTTGTTGTGTTTTCATTTTCAATTGCTTCCATGCATGTTTTGATGTCTTTTTGATTTCCTCTGTGATTTGTTGGTTATTTACCAGCGTGACATTCAGCCTCCATATGTTTGAATTTTTAACAGTTTTTCTCCTGCAGTTGACATCTAGTCTTACTGCATTGTGATCAGAAAATATGCCTGGAATGATTTCAAGGTTTTTTGAATTTATCAAGCCTGGACTTATGGCCAAGGATGTGATCTCTTCTGGAGAAGTTTCCATGTGTACTTGAGAAAAAATGTGAAATTCATTGTTCGGTGTAAAATTAGTATAGATATCAATTATGTTTCTCTGTTCTAATGTATCATTTAAAGTTTGTGTTTCCTTGTTGATTTTCTGTTTACTTGATCCATCCATAGGTGTGAGTGTGGTATTAAAATCTTCCACTATTATTGTGTGATTGTTAATCTTCCCTTTCATGCTTGTTAGCATTTTCCTTACATATTGCTGTTCTCTTATGTTGGGTGTTTATGTATTTTTAATCATTACATTTTCTTCTCGGTTTGATGTTTTGATCATTATATAGTGTATTTCTTTGTCTCTTCCACAGGCTTTATTTTAAAGTGCATTTTATATGATATGAGTATTGCTACCCCTGCTTTCTTCTGTTTTTTTTCCCCCCAACCTTTCACTTTCAGTCTGTATGTGTCCCATGTTTTGAGGTGGGCCTTTTGTAGACAACATAAGTAGCGGTCTTGTTTTTGTATCCATGCAGCTAGACTCTGTCTTTTGATTGCGGCATTCAACCCATTTACATGTAAGGTAATTATTGACAGGTATGATCCTGTTGCCATTTGCTTTACTATTTTCGGTTCAGGTTTATGCAGCCATTCTGTTTTTCCTGCCTAGAGAAGATCTTTAGTATTTGTTGAAGAGCTAGTTTGGTGGTGCTGAATTCTCTCCGCTTTTACTTGTCTGTAAAGCTTTTGATTTCTCCTTCATATTTGAATGTGATCCTTGCAGGGTACAGTAATCTGGGTTGAAAGTTTTTCTCTTTCATCACTGGAAGCATGTCCTGCAATTCCCTTCTGGCCTGAAGAGTTTCTGTTGAAAGATCAGCTGTTATTCTTATGAGAATCCCTTTGAGTGTAATGTGTTGTTTTTCCCTGGCTGCTTTTAATATTTGTTCTTTGTGTTTGATCTTTGTTAATTTGATTAATATGTGTCTTGGGGTGTTTCACTTTATGTTTATCCAGCCTGGGACTTTCTGGGTTTCTTGCATGTGGGTGACTATTTCCTTTCCCTTTTTAGGGAATTTTTCAACTATTATCTTCTCAAGTATTTTCTCATGGCATTTCTTTTTCTCTTCTCCTTCTGGGACTCCTCTGATTCAAATGTTGGGGCCTTTAACATTGTCCCAGAGGTTTCTGAGGTTGTTCTCTATTCTTTTAATTCTTTTTTTTTCTATTTTCCTCTCTGCTTCATTTATTTCTACCATTCAATTCTACCTCAGTTATCCTATCTTCTGCCTCTGTTATTCTACTTTTCTTTCCCTCCAGAGAGTTTTTGATCTCATATATTCCATTATCCATTATTGATTGGCTCTTTTTTTTTTCCCATCTAGGTCCCTGTTCAATGATTCACCATCATCTCAATCCTTGTCTGCAGGCTATTTATCTGTAACTCCATTTTGTCTTCCAGATCTTGGATCTTTTTTAACCTCCTTATTCTGAATTCTTTTTCCGGAAGACTCTCTATCTCCTCCTCTTTTGCTTGGTTTGGTGCACATTTATCATGTTCCTTTCCTGCTGATTTACATGTTTAAACCCCAACCTTGACTAACACACTTAAAAAATGATGAAAAGGACAAATTTTGTTACATCTCATTTACCATATTTTAAAAAAAATGTGAAATACCCAAAGCAATTATACACTTTAAATGCTATCTCAATAAATCCGTTTTAAAATGTCAACCAACCTGGCTTCCCAGTTCCTTCTGATCATAATTCAGCCCCCATACCCCTTGATTTCTTTTCATTCTCTGATCTCATCAGCTCCATCTCCAATGCTGAATCCCTCATTCTGGCCCCCTCAACTTTCTCCTATTCTGAGAAGATCCAGAAGCCCCCTCAGGTTTTTTTAGTTGCTCTCCCTTCTACCTTGGGTGTTCTTCCAATAAAGGTACAGGCTCTGAGATCTAGCTGCCCAGCAGAATCACCTGAAGAACTTATGAATGCCCCAACCCCACCTGAGAGAGTCAGATATCGTTACTTGGGGAAAGAGGGTGGCACCTGAACATTTATTGTTGTTTTAATACTTGCCAGGCACTTCTAACATTCAGCCGGCACTACTAAATCACTGCTGAAGACATCGTGCTCAGTTCCCACATAAAGGTTTCAGTTCAAAGGCCAGTTCTACAAGAGGCCATCCCCAATCACACCAACTACTTCCCTTCCATATGCTACATATTTGATTCTGTCCCACCTAAGATTCTATCATATACAGATCTGCTTCCCAGTGAGAATGTCAGATGGATGAAGGCAGAGCCTGTGTCCTCAGTGCTTGGTTCCCCACAGATGCTCAGCACACAACTGTTTCATGAATGACCCTCCACCGGTGCCCTCCTGGGTCTAGCTTCCGCTCTAAGGGCTGCAGTTCTCCATGACGACCATTAGGTGGCGATAGTGCCTGGCTGCATTAAAGGTCATCTCTAGACCCACCAATGGAGAAGACAATGGCAACCCAATCCAGTGCTCTTGTCTGGAAGATCCCATGGATGGAGGAGCCTGGTAGGCTGCAGTCCATGGAGTCGTGAAGAGTCAGACACAACTGGGCAACTTCATGTTCACTTTTCGCTTTCATGCATTGGAGAAGGAAATGGCAACCCACTTCAGTGTTCTTGTCTGGAGATTTCCAGGGACAGGGGAGCCTGGTGGGCTGCCATCGATGGGGTCCCACAGACTCAGGCACAGCTGAAGGGACTTAGCAGCAGCAGGAGACCTACCAGGCCAACTGTGCAGGTCGGGGCAGTGGTAGAAGGGGGTAGGTGGTGGGGCCCATCCTGCCCTGTGCTTAGCCATTGCTCAGAGAAAGGAGAAAGGACCATGGCAGACAGTTGGTGGCCTCCCTCTCCTCCTCATTTCTAGACTCTGAGCCACTGAGCCCTGAAAACAGCCCACTCAGACTAAAGTAAGAGGCAGAAGGTCCTGCTTCCCTGTCTGGAACCTCCAAGTCCTGGCCAGTCCCCGAGCCCCGGATGTAACCTCCTGAGATGAATTCCATAGGTCCCTCACCTAGCTGATGACTTGCACACAAGGCTGGTCTGCTGGCCATGGCTGGTATCAGCAGACAACCTGAATATCCATCAACTGGGAGTTGTGACACACACTGCCACCTTCCACGTGGCAGGCTCCCATACCCCGAGAGAAGAATAAGGAAGCTCTTGTAAGGTCTTCTCTAAACCAGTTCCATTCCATTCCTTTCACAACACCAGCCAGGGATGGCTTGAGGGGCCAAACATGCCCTGCTTTTGTCTAGCCATGGAGCTGAGGAGTGTTCCCATGTTTAAATGATGGGAAAAAAAATACTTATGTGACCCATGAAGATGAAATGACCAGGATGTGCCTGGGCAGAGTCAAGGTCACACGTTGCCCGCAGAGCTCCTTGTAGCTCAGGTTGCCATCTTGGCTACTGAAAGGCAAATTCATTCCCTGCCAGTGTTCTTCTGAGACTGACCCCAGATTTCCCTTCTGTCTCCATCTCTGTCAGTAAATTCTCTAGAACTGAACTTCCCAGGAAAGCTGCAAGTGGGGACATTTATTTATAATGTGGAGAGAAACCTTCCTGACCTCATGTGACCCCGTCTCCGTCTTTGGCCCAAACCTGATACATCCATCCTGACCAAATGGAAAACTGTCAGTTCGAGGAAGAGCAAGGCATATTTTTTCCAAAACAGCTTCATTTAAAAAAGGTGAAGATTCTGAAAAAATTAGGGGGTGCGGAGAACCCATAAGAACATACCTCGTGAATCTACTGGTTCAGTCACAAAGAAACACCCTCATCAGAGAAGATATTTAAGTTTCATACAAATGTTATACAAAGAAATTGTGAAAAAAATACTTCCGTATGCGAAAAGCAATTATGCTTCACAAATAAGGCTAGGTTTTTGTTTCTTTTGACAACTGCAATTGACAAATGTTCTTTCTTGTTTTCCTCTAGTACCCTCTTTTTTATTTCTTTTTATTATGAGTAACTAGCTGGAAACTATACAGTTCACATCCTCTTATCAATAATGAAGAGAAAGGAAGCAAGATTAAAGTGTACAACAAAATGTACTGAAATGAAACCGTACAATTAATTTTTATCCTATACATACATCACCTTTTTGCTTTGTTCAATGCTTCTTGAACATACATACAAAATGGTACTATAGCATACAGAGTATAACGGCAGAGTGGTGTCCTGTTTCCCCTCAAACTGCTTTTGTTTCATATTGACATATAAACCTAAAATTCCATCGTATAAATATTACGTACATGCTTCATCTCAGGCTCAAATGTCCTCCGAGTGTGTCTCGCCTTTGACTTTTCACTTCTATGAAGCATGGCCATCTCTTACCAAGAAGGTGTGAGTGTCTTTAAAGGAACCACAAAGCAAAGAAAATCTCTGTTTTGGAGCTTCGGACTTGAATGCTTTCTACGGTCTTCTCTTCTGCAAACTGCGGTGAGCGGGGTTGTTTCTAGTTAATCATCTGTAAACAAAGATATGGGTTTTTCCTTTTTTTCTTTTGTCCCTTTTATTGGAGTAGAGTCATCATGGAAATCACATCAGATTAATGAGCACATCTATGTGCTCGTCTGGTCCAGAGAGCTTCCCTTTTAAAACATGGTAACATAGCACTTGAAATGGGCCAGTGGGTGCATGTGATGTGTCCATAGCAGCACTAAACTCCGTGCTGGAAATTCCTGATCCCAATGTGCTGTGTACAGACATAAAATGGAAACAGCTCACAGGGTGTCACAGAGAAGGAGCTGTGCACCGTAAAGCAACCCCTGTCCCCTCTCTGTACCCCTGTGACAGACTGGCTGGGTGACCATCCTTTCTCCAGCATCCAAACAGTCTTTTTGTTGTTGTGTGTGTCTTTTGTTTTGTTTTGTTTTGCTTTTCTCTTTCTCTCTCTCTCTCTCTCTCTCTCTCTCTCTTTTAAAGAAGTTAAAGTTAGTACAAGTGTGAAAAGGAGAAGGTACTCTAGGCTTGATGACAGTCACAAATTGTATATTATTTACATCTAAAGCAAAGATTTCATGTGGGTGGAACATTCCACAGTGAAGGGTAATGCCAGACATGATATAATGTGCCCTGCCCTCCATGCCAGTTGCAGAGGCCAAGTCAGAGGGTGGCAGTCCTCCTGTCTCATGTTTCTTTGCCATTTCTGGTTTCCCTGGTGTCTGGATTTTTTCCCTCTATGGAGTGGGTGGTGTGTGTCCTAGCATGTCCCTAGGCACAGAAGGTGTCCAGGTGGGACTCTTTCAGGATGAGGCTCCTTGAACTGGTACGAGTGTTCTGCTCAGAGCGGGCTGAGCCTCGCTTCTCCTCACTGCCGCTCCAGCAAGGGGATTTACAGCTCTGGGAATGGTCTTGGAGGGGGAAAGCCAAGGGGAAAGGGAGATTTAGCTTTCCTGCCCATCCCTGGCCATTCCTGCCCACCCCCTTCTACTTGATCTGCACCTGCTTCCCCAGGAAGCCACCTTCCCCTCCCAACTCTCCAACACACAGGGGGGAAATCCTGCCACTGTTTACTGATCTGGATTTTTGGGTCTTTAAGGATTTAACAAGAGCTGGTTGGAAAAACAGAAGGGCTTTGTGCTCAGAAAAAATAAAGATGAGGGGGGAAACGTACTAACGTATCGAGAAAGGGGTTTCTTATGCAGTAATTGGGACCAGACACTCTTACTGCATGTGTAGACACAAAGAACCCCAAGCTCTTGTTATATTTAACCTTGGGCACCAAGAAAGGCACTGAGATTTGGTGTTCAGTCTACTTAATCCTGTTAACGGAGTTTCTTTCATCACTGTATACACAACTTGAAAGCAGACTTATACCTCAACCAGCCAAAGGAAAAAGAGTGAAGACCAGAATGGTTAAGCCCACCTGGGCTTAACGGTTAACCCCAACTGGCTCCGAGTATGGACAAGCTAATGGGTCAACAGAGGATGAAAGAACCACAGTAAGGGCTAAGGGAGTTTCAAGGACACGTGCACCATAAGGAGCTACATCGTGGATGAGTAAGACATGAGGACACTGAAGGAAGAGCCAAATGAGGTGTCTGTCCAGCGGGGAGACACCCAGCCTGCAGGCTCAGTGGGATGGCCCACTCTGAGAGACCCACCAGCACATCACTGAGATCTCATCATATATTAGATCGTTTACCAAGTTCAGACAGATTGGGACAAAACTTTTTTTTTTTTTTTAACTTCTTGAGGTGGGATGATAATATATGAACACAAGAGGTCGACTATCAAGCTTAGAGACAGAATCAGAGTGGGGGAGCAAGGGACCAGATCATCACCTAGAAGGGTAAGTACTCTTATCATCGCCTAGTGATAGGCAGAATGTGTGTGGTTCTGAGCTCTGGTTTGAGAAGAGAAGCAGCAAAGACAGTGATAAGGATCTCCCAAGTCACATATTCACTCAGGAGAGAACACATTCTCGTCACTTGTATCTACGACCCAAAGGGAGCGCTATTGTGGTGGGCAGAGCTGGGTTCCAGGGTGGAGCTATCTTAGGGTTCTTGAGTCCAAATCCACCCCTTCTTAGACATTCTTCCCTACTCGTGACACCTACATTGTTAGTCCTCTGGAAAGTCGGTGATTGAGCTGGTCATCACGACACGGAAACTCTGACAACAATGTACTCAAGTCACATCGAATCTCCCCAGCTCTGCTGAAGGCAGAGAACAGCTAGGCAGCGGGGCTAGGCTTACTTAGCACAGGAGCCACATCCCAGAGCCAGGCCACCTGAGTAAGTGCAGAGCCTGACCTCTCCCATGGACAGGACAGGGCACGCTGGCTGATTCAGCCAATCACTGCAGAGGAAATGGGTGTTACTTCAGCACTCACCATGAAAATAGCAAGGATGAAGCCCCTTCAAGAAGCCAGATCGGGAATTCCCTGGCAGTTCGGTGGTTAGGACCTCGTGCTTTCACTGCCAAGGGTACAGGTTCAATCTCTGCTTGGGGAACTAAGATCTCATGAGCTGGTTAGCATGGTCAAAAAATAAATAAATAAATAAATAAAATAAAAGCAGGAGAGAGAGAGAGAAGCCAGACCATCCATCCTCTCTCTCTCATATCCTCCTGCTGTTTCCAATGGCCATCAGGAGCACAGTGAGGAAGAAACCAGGCAAAGCCAAGACCCATCACTCAGAAACATACATGCTCACAAAGAAAACACACACACACACACACATTCACTCAGGAGACGAGCACACTGCCTGCTGGGAAAAGATCCCCGTTGGCTGTCATGAAGTTGGTTCATACTTCCACTTCTGCACTGGGTAGTTTGTGTGAGGCTGGTGCTCTGTGATGTTTGGGGGCAGAGGCAGGTGGTTTGTCACACCTGTTGCTAACTGAAGATACAGCAAGGCAACGTCAGAGACTGGCGGAGAGCTAGAGTCTGGAAGAGAGCTCAAGTCCGTACAAACCCACCAGCTCTCTATCCTGCTGTCCAACAGGCTACTGATCTTAGAACTGGAGAGCTTCTGAGTCAGTGTTGCCATTTTCCAAATTGAGGCAGTCATAGAAGACTAAGGCTTTTACAAATGTATATTAAACCATGAACTAAGATCACTGGACGCTGAACGAGATTACAGGTGGAAATAAGGCATACCATGATGTAAAAGCCATAAATTCCCAGAAGTTTGAAAGCAAATTTCCTTCAGAACCACTCTGCCAAGAGCTTAGTTCATCCAGGGAAACTGTAGGCGCTGGCTCCACCACACTTAGGTGGCAAGGCTCCATCAAAGGAACCTAGATTATTTAGGCTAAGTATAATCATGAATCTACTGCCAAGGCTGATGAGAGATCAGGAAAGAGAGTGTGATGGAGGTGCATGGAGTGACAAGGGATGAGGAAGGAGCCACAGGTGAGATTGTACTGGACCATACCTCAGCCATGATGGTAGGACTCAGACACATACTTATTTGAAATGGAAGAGCCCAAAATGTGCGCCATGAAGTGTCTCAAGAAAACAACCCTTATGGCAAAGAATTTGGCAGGGAAATGGTTGAAGATATGCGAGTGGTGAGCGGGGAGAAAAAACACCCAGGGAAAAGTAAGGCTATACAGAGATGGAAATGTAATCACAGTGCACTAGTTGACTCTGAGACCAACAGCACGACCATAATGATGGACACACAGATGGTCATCTGGCAACGTTTATGACTCAGCCAACAGCCGGAACTGAGGTGGACCATCTGCAGTTATAGAATAGAATGCACAAGATCTCTCCACCTTGGTGATGGGAACTCAGAGCAGGAAAATGGAAAAGTCTGAAAATGACAGTGGAGGAGAGGTGAGGGAATAAATGTGCACCAAGAGAGGGGTCCAGGGACAGTTTCCTCCAGCTGGGAGAACAAGGACTAAGGAATAAGTGTTGTACTGGAGCAAGGAAGCCTATAGAGCACGTCAAACAGTGACAGAGTGGTCTTGGAGAGAGGGGAGAAGAGAGGTGATAAGTGACCCCAATTCTCATCTTCAAAAGTCACAAGTCAACACACAACGTCTAGATAAAGTCAAGAAACAGCAATATGAGGAAATAAGTTATCTATAAATAAGTACAGGATGCAAAAAATAGCCATGAAGACTGGGGCAAGGAATTGTTTTTCCCTATGTGATTTTACTTTCTCTGACTACACACATCCCGTCGTATCAGGGATGGTACAGGGGATTCATCCCACGACCCACCATGGACACCAGATTGCATGGAAACTTAATCTCATGGCCAGCCCTCCATAGCCACATCCACAGATTCAACCAGCTACAGATTGTGTAGAAATTCATTCATTACAGGAACGTAATTCCGCTCAGATTTGGACTGCATAATCCAAACCCATGTTGTTCAAGGGTCAACTCGATATGCATGCATCACTTTAAAATCTTAAGATGAAGAGACAAGTGAACAGGAGAGTGGTATGGACACCCAAAGGAAGTTCCTAACTCCTGTTTAACCTTTCTTTCTCTCAACTAGACCCTCATCTTAACCAGCCTGGTTCCAGAGGTTGATAAAGAGCACAGGAACCTCCATGTTTGTAACGCTCAGCTTTCCTCCAGCTTCCACCTACACTATCAGCAAGCAGTGAGCACATACAGAAGTCGTCAGGCATATGAGGAATGAGAAAATGAGCTGGTCTGTCTGCTTTGACACAAGCCTTCAGCCAGAAGGCTGCGGAGTGGAAAAAAAGGGGGAAATGAACAGGCGTGAGCTCACAGTCCTGATCAGGCATCCAGGAACCTCCAGCTAAGCTCACACTCTAGAATAATCCTGAAACACTCCCTAATAAATGCTGACAATTGAGGCTCCTTCCCTCTGTCCCCTCTAGTCATCAGGCTCCCTGAGATGTTCTTCTCCTACTCCAGCCTCTGCACCAACTCACCAGCATCTCTAGACCCTTACCTCTTCTCTCCACCCTCCCTTTTCATCCCCTCACACACTAGGGTGCTTCAGGTCAGGTGGTCAACCAATGATGGTCCACAGCAAAATCCAGCCCAATGCCTGCTTTCCCAAGTGCAAGTTCACTGCAGCACAGGAACGTCTCTTTATGTGCCATCTCTGGCTGCTTTCATCTGACAACAGCAGTTCTGATAAAAACTGGTGGTCCACCAACCCCTAGGCCAGGAAACACCTCATTCACCTCACAACTGCCAGATGCTGTATCTCCCAACCACGTTTGTACATGCAAGCCTCCTTGTCACACCAGATTCTGTACCCCACAGCATCACCAATCCTCCTCTTCCCATGTGGATGACACCACTGTGCTGCTCCAAATCCCCAACAGGGCTCCCTGCCTGCAGCAGTGTTTTCCCAACTTGAACCCTTCCACCGACCAACCACCTCCACGGCTTTGACACATCCAAAGTCCCCCTACTTATGGCTCAGCTAATGTTTCTAAACTCACTTTCCACTTAAGTCAAACAAAAACTCTTCTATCAACACCAAAAGCAGGAAATCAGAATACCTGCCCTACACAGACGGCAACTCTACAAATCAACATAACGAAAACCCAACTGTAGCAGAAAACTCGAGGTGGGTGCTGTGCTGCTGTTGAAGTCTCAAGTCTCCTCTGCCATTGTTAAAAAAGAGAAGCTAGAAGAAGGGATGAGGAAGACACCTCAGCTCCAAACTCAACGTGTCCTCCAGATGCAGTCACAAGACCCGAGTGAGAGTGAGAAGGAAATTGACAGGCGGTTCAGTCATACTTCCATGCCTATTCATCTTCATATTCCCCTGAAAATCAGCTCATGCCACTCTCTCATCATGTCTCCTGGATCTAAACCCCGCTTCCAGTGCCACTGGGAAACCTCCAGCCACTCTAACAAGATACATCATTTCTTGCTCTAAGTACTCAATATGCAGAAACTAACTAACAAACAAAAGTTTGGTTTTCAGCTGAAGACAATGATCTGGGAGAGAGAAAGACCCTGGAGCTGAAGGACCCTGAAAGAAGCAGAACTGTTCTCACTGAGGATGAACCATTTTAGAATGCCCTAAAACTTACTTGAGAGGTTGCAGGGGAAAGCCTAAAGAACACAGCTCAAACTCCACAGAAGAGAACTAGAAAAGTTAGTGCCAGATAATCTACCCAAAACAGCCTGCCAGGTTATTCCTCGATAAGAAATATTTCTACAGAAAGATCACTTCCGTAGAAATGCTTTTCTCCTCTGAAGGACTCCACGGAATGTGGATGCTGGGACCTCAGGGACAAGTTCACACAGTTTAATTTACTATGGTCATTTCTGAGGGCAGAAGAACTGTCCAAACCAAATGTATCTTCTGCCCCACCTCAGTTCAGCAATAGAAACTCTCTCTGTCTTTGATTCAGAACTGAAAAAAACAAAACAAAACACAGCAAAAAAAAAAAAAAAAAAAACTGACACAAATAAGGTAAATTCTCAACTTGGAGAAATGCCTCAAAGCTGCTTGCTAAGCCATCCTTCACCTCTACTGACCAGCCCAGGGTTCCCTCAAAGATCCCTAAGGAACCACAGTTTGCAAACCACTTCCCTGAACCCTTCAGACTCCCCTGGAGGAGACGGCTCCCCTGCCCCTGCGGAACATGAGAGTACATACAACCATCAGGGGGCCATGTACCAGAGTCTAGCTTGGAGCATAAGAGAAAGGAGAGGGTATTTCCTTGGACCCAGAGAGGTCAAGGATCTAGAAACACAGAAAAAGACAGATGGAGCCAAGGCACTGTTTTAAACAGGGCCTCCCCAGTACCCCGCCCCAGGGAAGCCCGGGGATCCATAGGGGTGCTCATCATGGCCCCGACAACACCTTAACGCCCTCTGCCTGGCATGCTCAGGGAGGGAAGGCCAGGCCAGTCAGTGTGGCCTAAGCCCTGTGCCCTTTTCTGCTCCATCTCCCTGGACACAGAACTAGGGAGGCCCCTTGCTCAATGCTAGAGCCTCAGCTTCAAGAACACTGTTTGTCAACTCCCCCCTCTCTGACCTATTCTACTTTCTGGATTTCTATCCTATCCCCAAAGGATGTACAGCCATCCCCCAGTACCCAAGGTGGAATGGTTCCAGGACCCCTCAAGGATACTAAAACCCAAGGACGTGCAAGTTCCTTATATAAAATGGCCTAGAAGGATGAATACAACTGTGCCTTTGTATCCAGCGGTTCCACATTCATGTATTCAACCAAACAGAGGTGGAATTTTGGTTGTTTGCATGTACACATGAGAAATCCATGGATAGAGAAGGCTACCTATATACTAAATCATATTATATCAATTCACTTTTATTCCACAATAACCTCTTCCAAGGCAATGATATCAATAAAGTCAAAGAGGTTTGACTTCTGGGAAGAATTGATGTTTTTCCCTGATACACACGAATTAAAATCATAATGACTACAAATGTAAAAAATGACCAATGTGTCCTGTAAAATAACATCTGCATGCAATCAATATGGCACCCCCTGGGAAAATCAGAAATTTGATGTCTGTGTCCAATATGGCAATCACCAGCCACCCATGGCTATTGTATCTACATTCATTATCATTAAATTAACCTGAAATCCAGGTTTTGGTCACACTAGCCCCAGTTCAAGTGTTCATTGTTCAAGTGCCATATGAGGCTGGTCGCAGGTTTTCACAATGGGCAAAGGGGATGTAGAACATTCCCATCATCACAGAAGGTTCTACTAGACAACACTTGTCCTCTACATGCAGCCTAAAGACAGACAACTTCCCACATCATGGGAATCACCATGGTATTGGGAGGGGGCTGCTCTGAGATTCTGTTTGGCCCTAGGTGTGTGCGATGGATACTCACCGAGCCACTGTCCTTGCATTTCTCAGCTGGCGTCCCCTTCGCTTTCAAGGCGCTGGTTTACAGGGGGGCTGCCTGAGTTTCGGAGGAAGTGCCCTGGGATAACTTATTTAGTGTTTCCGTGTTCACATCGGGGTCTACTTCCTGCTGAGGGGTGGTAGTTGAGTGCAGAGGGGGACAGAAGTCACATATACGCTGAGCATAGTAGTTCCCAGGACTGCAGGGAACCCTGCTCTGTGCAAACCACCATGTGTTAAGACATGCCAACCAGCTCCACCCAGGTTACAGTGTGGTCCCTGAATAGCTGGATCGAAGCCTTCCCAGACACAGGAATTCCAGACTGTGTTTGAAGATATGTTCATTTTTAAGAGTGAGAGAGAAGAGTGAAATGGTTGACTGAAAGCTCAACGTTCAGAAAATTAAGATCACGGCAACTGGTCCCATCACTTCATAGGAAATGGATGGGGAAACAGTGTCAAACTTTTTTTTTTTTTTTGTGGAGCTCCAAAATTACTGAAGATGGTGATTGCAGCCATGAAATTAAAAGACACTTATTCCTTGGAAGGAAATTTAGGACCAACCTAGATAGCATATTAAAAAGCAGAGACATTACTTTGCCAACCAAAGTCCATCTAGTCAAGGCTATGGTTTTTCCAGTAGTCAGGAATGAATGGGAGAGTTGGACTGTGAAGAAACCTGAGCCCCGAAGAATTGATGCTTCAGAACTGTAGTGCTGGAGAAGACTCTTGAGAGTCCCTTGGACTGCAAGGAGATCCAACCAGTCCATCCTAAAAATCAGCCCTGGGTGTTCAATGAAATTATTGATGTTGTAGCTGAAACTCCAATTCTTTGGCCACCTGATACTAACGGTTGACTCACCAGAAAAGACCCTAACGCTGGAATAACTGGGAGCAGGAGGAGAAGGGGACAACAGGAGATGAGGATGGCATCACCACCATCCAGCAGAGTTTGGGGAAACTCTGGGAGTTGCTGAACGACAGGGAGTCCTGGTGTGGTGCCGTTCTAGGGGTCGCAAAGAGTGGGACATGACAGATTGACTGAACTGAAAGTCGCTCATTCGTGTCTGACTCTCTGCGACCCCATGAATTGCAGCACGCCAGGCCTCCCTGTCCATCACCAACTCCCGGAGTCCACCCAAACCCATGTTTATCGAGTAGGTGATGCCATACAACCATCTCATCCTCTGTCGTCCCCTTCTCCTCCCGCCCCCAATCCTACCCAGCATTAGGGTCTTTTCCAATGAGTCAACACTTCGCATGAGGTGGCCAAAGTATTGGAGTTTCAGCTACAACATCAGACCTTCCAATGAACACCCAGGATTCATCTCTTTTAGGATGGATTGATTGGATCTCCTTGCAGTCCAAGGGACTCTCAAGAGTCTTCTCCAACACCACAGTTCAAAAGCATCAATTCTGTGGCACTCAGCTTTCTTCACCATCCAACTCTCACATCCATACATGACCACTGCAAAAACCATAGCCTTGATTAGACGGACTTTTGTTGGCAAAGTAATGTCTCTGCTTTTAAATATGCTATCTAGGTTGACCATAACCTTCCTTCCAAAGAGTAAGTGTCTTTTAATTTCATGGCTGCAGTCACCATCAGTTTTATGAAATCATTCTGGAGATATAAGCATGTTCGTGAAGCAAATAGTACGACTGTTCCAATTTCATAATTTCCTTTTTTAGACGAGTGTGCACCCCCATGCACTTGCTATCACCCTGTTACAGCATAGTTGAAAGGTTTTCACAGACCACATGGACCACAAATCCTAAAACGTTTATTCTCTAGACCTTCTTAAAAAAAGCTTACGAACCCCTGCCTAAGCGTCTCAAACTTGGGTCATTTATCTACCACCCTTGAAAAATTTAGCAATCCACTGACACATTTCCTTGTCACATTATTTATGTTATTTGTGTTTAAATATATTCTTTGAAGTGGAGACTTCTTCTAAACACAGAAATCTAGTATTGGCCATAAATGAGCACTAAGTATAAAATATTACTAATACATATTATTAATCACGTCTTACTAGGTGGTGTCTCCAGCTAGAGTTTCTTGCCCTGGGATCTGCTTGCTGTGTTTTGGAAAGAGATTTAAAAGGCAGATTAGTTCCAAAGCAGCACTTTGTCCTTCACATAAGCACTAGTGATTGTTATAGCCTTGAGTCCAAGATGGGCTCCATGGTGGGGGCTGTCTAGTATATTGTACATTGTGCATTGCAGAATGGGGTAGAAGATGTGTTTGATTTGTGTGTGTGTGTGTGTGTGTGTCTGCTTAGTCACTCACATTTCCGATGCTTTGCAACCCCAAGAAATGAAGCCTGCCAGACTCCTCTGTCTGTGGCCTTCTCCAGGCAAGAATACTGGAGTGTGTTGCCATTTCGTTCTTCAAGGGATGTTCTCGACCCAGGGATCAAATCCAGGTCTCCTGCATTGCAGGCAGTTTCTTTACCACCTTAGCTACCAGGGATGACCACATTGCTTGGGGCAGAGACAAATATTGCCCCAAGCAGGGAACCACAGCAAACCACATGAAGCTAAAGTCATCTGGGCTGTCATTACAAGCTCCATTCACACAAGTGAATGCATCCAAGTAAACTGGAGGGTGGAGACAATGGTGCCTGGAGACTCGGCTATGTGTCTGCCTGCTACTCTCGTGTATGTAGGAGTCATTTGTGGTGAGTGAGCGTGGCAAGCGCCCTGTGATCCAGGAGGAGCCAAGGACCCGTCCACCACAGTCGGGTCCAGGGGACACTCTTAGTCCCACCTGACTGGGTGCAAGACTTCATGTGCTCGGGCCAGTGGGCCTTCTGGCAGGGGTAGTCAGAGTAGCTGATATTCCACAGCAGTAGAAAACATCCTCCTTCTTGCAGTTGGTACAACACAGCTTCCTCCTGGTCTCGGCCACTGCCTGCTGCTTCTCCAGCTCCAGTTGCTTCTTCACCTCAGCAATGAGCTGGTCCTGCTCCTGTTCTAGGCTCTGCCGCATCTCTGCCTTTTTCAACTCTGCCAGAGGAGGGGAGGGGAGAGGATACTAACTTCATCGCCCATCCCAAGCCATGGGTTCATTCACACCAGGTCAGAAGGTGAATCCTAACAGGTGTGAAACCTTGGGTCGGGGATGCCCTGGTCATATGAGCCCGTGCAGAGAATCACCCAGCTTCCCTGAGCTCCAATGTCTTCATCTGTAAAATGGGCATCCACCACGCTGACCACGAATGTAAGCATGATCATGAACGTCAGGTCCTGAGGATACTGAAAATCGGGCCCTGCGGTGATTCTGTAGGAAGTACTCACATAAAACCTCTGAAAAATGTCCACTCAATTCACTTTGAAATTTATCCTTTGTATAAGCTTTTTTCTCTATCAAATACAGAGTACCTATGATCTGTAGGCACTGTTGTAAACACTTTATAAATGTGAACTCTTTTAATCCTTACTCCAACCTTAAGGAGGTGTATACTCCTACAATACCCATTTCACAGATGAGGAAACTGAGGCACACAGCTAAGATGAGCAGAGCTGGGGCTACAACTTGGATATATTTCTTTTCTGATGTGTTTAGTGGCAGCAGATCTAATCTTCCAGACAGGGCATCAGGACTGATCATTGGGCTGACAGGACAATGATCAAACTGCTCAGGCTACTGAGATTTCTCTCAGTTTTACAACAGGTCAGAGCTCACAAGCAGGAGAAGCTACCACAGTTGTTGTCATGAATTTGTTGCTGATGTTGGTATTTGGAAGAGAGGAAAACGGGTTTCTGCCAGCTCCTGCTTCATACCTGGTTTCTCCAGTTTAGACTCCCTAAGATGCTGTGTTCTCCCTAAGATTGGTAAGGCGGCCTGGACTACTTTTGACTGAGTGCACATTTGGGCCTAACTCTAGACATGCCAAGAAGTTCCTATCCAAACCTTTGTCAGTGGAGGCCAGGTCAGCAGCACTTACCCAAGTTGCATTTCATGTCCAAGAGCTCCTTTTGGTGCAGCCACTGGATATCCCCCCCCCCATGCAGTTATATATTTATTCCTCATTCAAATTCTCCATGATTATATTTTTTAATTTTTTTAAATATAAATTTATTTATTTTATTTGGAGGCTAATAACTTTCCAATATTGTAGTGGTTTTGACATACATAGAGATGAATCTGCCACGGGTGTACATGTGTTCCTCATCCTGAACCCACCCCACACCTCACTTCCCATCCCATCCCTCTGGGTCATCCCAGTGCACCAGCCCCGAGCACCCTGTCTCATGCATCAAAAATGGACTGGTGATTCATTTTGCATGCAATGATATACATGTTTCAATTCCATTCTCCCAAATCATCCCACACTTTCCCTCTCCCAAAGAGTCTAAAATACTCTTCTATACCTTTGTGTCTCTTTCCCTGTCTGTCTCGCATTTAGGGTTATCATTACCATCTTTCTGAATCATATATATATATATACATATATATATATATATATATATATATATATATATGCATTAGTATGCTGTATTTGTGTTTTTATTTCTGGCTTACTTTACTCTGTATAATAGGCTCCAGTTTCATTCACCTCATTAGACCTGATTTAAATGTTTTTTTGTTGTTGTTGTTTTTTAATAAATTTATTTATTTTAGTTGGGGGCTAATTACTTTACAATATTGTAATAGTTTTTGCCATACATTGACATGAATCAGCCATGGGTTTACATGTGTTCCCCTTCCTGGACCCCCCACCCACCTCACTCCCCATCCCATCCCTCTGGGTCATCCCATTGCCCCGGCCCTGAGCCCTTGTCACATGCATCGAACATGGAATGGTGTTCTGTTTCACATATGATAATATACATGTTTCAATGCTATTCTCCCAGAACGTCCCACCCTCACCTTCTCCCTCAGAGTCCATAAAATTGTTCTATGCATCTGTGTCTCTTATTCTGTCTTGCATATAGGGTTATCGTTACCATCTTTCAAATTCCATATATATGCATTAGTATACTGTATTGTTGTTTTTCTTTCTGGCTTACTTCACTCTGTATAATGGGCTCCAGTTTCATCCATCTCAGTAGAACCGATTCAAATGTATTTTTTTTAATGGCCGAGTAATATTCCATTGTGTACATGTACCACAGCTTCCTTATCCATTCGTCTGCTGATGGACATCGAGGTTGTTTCCATGTCCTGGCTATTGTAAACAGTGCTGCGATGAACATTGGGGTACACGCGTCTCTTTCAATTCTGGTTTCCTCGGTGAATATGCCCAGCAGTGGGATTGCTGGGTCATATGGCAGTTCTATTCCCAGTTTTTTAAGGAATCTCCACACTGTTCTCCATAGTGGCTGTACTAGTTTGCATTCCCACCAACAGTGCAAGAGGGTTCCCTTTTCTCCACACCCTCTCCAGCATTTATTGCTTGTAGACTTTTGGATAGCAGCCATTCTGACTGGTGTGAAATGATACCTCATTGTGGTCTTGATTTGCATTTCTCTAATAGTGAGTAATGTTGAGCATCTTTTCATGTGTTTGTTAGCCATCTGTATGTCTTCTTTGGAGAAATGTCTGTTTAGTTCTTTGGCCCATTTTTTGATTGGGTCATTTATTTTTCTGGAATTCAGCTGCAGAAGTTGCTTGTATATTTTTGAGACTAATTGTTTGTCTGTTGCTTCGTTTGCTATTATTTTCTCCCATTCTGAAGGCTGTCTTTTCACCTTGCTTATAGTTTCCTTTGTTGTGCAAAAGCTTTTCATTTTAATTAGGTCCCATTTGTTTATTTTTGCTTTTATTTCCAATATTCTGGGAGGTGGGTCATGGAGGATCCTGCTGTGATTTATGTCGGAGAGTGTTTTGCCTATGTTTTCCTCTAGGAGTTTTATAGTTTCTGGTCTTACGTTTAGATCTTTAATCCTTTTTGAGTTTATTTTTGTGTACGGTGTTAGGAAGTGTTCTAGTTTCATTCTTTTACAAGTGGTTGACCAGTTTTCCCAGCACCACTTGTTAAAGAGATTGTCTTTTCTCCATTGTATGTTCTTGCCTCCTTTGTCGAAGATAAGGTGTCCATATGTGCGTGGGTTTATCTCTGGGCTTTCTATTTTGTTCCATTGATCTATATTTCTATCTTTGTGCCAGTACCATACTGTCGTGATGACTGTGGCTTTGTAGTACAGTCTGAAGTCAGGCAGGTTGATTCCTCCAGTTCCATTAAGCAAACATTATCCTCAATGGTGAAAAACTGAAAGCATTTCCCCTAAAGTCAGGAACAAGGCAAGGATGCCCACTTTCACCACTACTATTCAACATAGTTTTGGAAGTTTTGGCCACAGCAATCAGAGCAGGAAAAGAAATAAAAGGAATACAGATAGGAAAAGAAGAAGTAAAACTCTCACTGTTTGCAGATGACATGATCCTCTACATAGAACACCATAAAGATTCTACTAGAAAATTACTAGAGTTAATCAATGAATATAGTAAAGTTGCAGGATATAAAATTAACACACAGAAATCCTTTGCATTCCTATACTCCAATAATGAGAAAACAGAAAGAGAAATTAAGGAAACAATACCATTCACCATTGCAACAAAAAGAATAAAATACTTAGGAATATATCTACCTAAAGAAACAAAAGACTTACATATAGAAAACTATAAAACACTGATGAAAGAAATCAAAGAGGACACAAACAGATGGAGAAATATACCGTGGTCATGGATTGGAAGAATTAATATAGTGAAAATGAGTATACTACCCAAAGCAATCTATAGATTCAATGCAATCCCTATCAAGCTACCAATGGTATTGTTCACAGAACTAGAACAAATCATCTCATAGTTTGTATGGAAATATAAGAAACCTCGAATAGCCAAAGCAATCTTGAGGTAAATGTATTCTTTTTAATGGCTGAGTAATATTCCATTGTGTATATGTACCACTGCTTTCCTATCCATTTGTCTACTCATTGACATCTAGATTGCTTCCATATCCTGGCTATTATGAACAGGGCTGCAATGAACACTGAGGTATACGTGTCTCTTTCAATTCTGGTTTCCCCTTTGTATCTCAATCCTCAGCCTGTGGATCTGTATGGAGACAGAAAGACTTATAAAGTGCATCTGGGCGTTTGCTGTCAATAGGGCTTGGAAGCTCCAGCTATCACGATAGGGTTAATGTCATGTGTTGAGTCAAAGAGCGGGAAGCCTGGTCTCTGCTCGCCTCCCCCAGATGGTTGTCAGTTGGTTAATTCAAATTCATGAGAAATTCTGCTTAAAAAAACAACAAACAAATAAAAAACAAATACCAGTGGTCCATCTTTTCTAAGAGATGCTCCAGTAAAAGCCATTTAAAGTCAAAAAGACCAGATTTTCAAAATAAATAGTACAGTGAGTGACCTACTTATGAACAGGTTCCATTCCTAGAGCATGTTCCTAAGTCCAATTTCTTTGTAGAAGTCCAACAAAGTTAGCCTAAGCAACCAACTAACACAATCAGCTAGATAGTACAATACCAGGTACATCACTGCTGCTTTTATGCTTTCTTATGGACATCCTGGGCTTGAAATAAAGATACTGTAATACTGCACTCTGTACAGTAAAGCACACAAAGCACAACGACTTGTAGAGGATGTGTGCGGGTGACAATGTACGCCAGGGAGGTGAACTAACTTACAGAATTAAACATGCAAACATTCATGTCTTTCAAAATTCCCAACTTGAAGGTTCACACATAAGACACTTCAGTTCCATTCAGCCCCTCAGTCATGTCCAGCGCTCTGCGACTCCGTGAACTGCAGCACGCCAGTCCTCCCTGTCCATCACCAACTCCCGAAGTCCACCCAAACCCATGTTCTTTGAGTCGGTGATGCCATCCAACCATCTCATCCTCTGCCGTCCCCTTCTTCTCCTGCCTTCAATCCTTCCCAGCACTAGGGTCTTTGCAAATGAGTCAGCTCTTTGCATCCAGTGGCCAAAGTATTGGACTTTCAGCTTCAGCATCAGTCCTTCCAATGTACGCCCAGGACTGATCTCTTTAGCATGGGCTGGTCGGATCTCCTGCAGTCCAAGGGCCTCTTAAGCGTCTTTTCCAACACTACAGCTCAAAAGCTTAAATTCTTCTGTTCTCAGCCCTCTTGTTATCCCAATTCTCACATCCACACACGCCCACTGAAGAAACCATAGCCTTAACTAGACTGACCTCTGTTGACAAAGTGATGTCTCTGTTTTTTAATATGCTGTCAAGCTTGGTCATAACTTTCCTTTCAAGGTGCTGGGAAAGCTGGTCAACCACTTGTAAAAGAATGAAACTAGAACACTTCCTAACACCATACACAAAAATAAACTCAAAAAGGAGTAAGCATCTTTTAATTTCATGTCTGCAAACAGCATCTGCAGTGATTTTGGAGCCCAGAAAATTTAAGTCAGCCACTGTTTCCACTCTTTCCCCATCCATTTGCCAAGAAGTGATGCGAGCAGATGGCATGATCTTAGTTTTCTGAATGTTGAGCTTTAAGCCAACTTACAGAAAAATACATATGCATACGTGAATGAGAAAAAGACCTTATGGTTAACAATACCTCTGAGAAAGGGTGGAGAATGAAATATGCATTCAATCAAGACTGTAGATTTTTGTGTGTCTAGGCATCCATTTCACTTCGTTCTAAGAAGACATGTATGCACTGTTTGTAAAATGAGAAAAGAAAAAAGGAAAGTAAAACAGCAAGCTGCAAATTAATTTTTAAAAATAATGCCAAATGGAACGTGTCAGACCTCTAGGATACAATGGCCAGGCAACCAAGGGGAAGTAAACAAATAAATCAAGGACTATTTTTCTCCTGTCCATGTGGCAAAAAAAGAGCTGTTGCCATGGAGTGCAGAGTAGGGAGGCTCGGTACATTTCACAGCCTGTCTGTTCTGATATGTCGTCCTCTTGGAAGACTGAGGCTGCTGCTGCTAGCTTTGCTGCTGCTTCTGCTGGTGCTGCATCTTCTGCATGTGCCTCTTTTGGGAGGACGTTTGAAACTTACTTGATGAGTTCCACACAACCTGCTGCATGGCCAGGGCAGTCTCCTTTGGTAAAACTGGTCTCTGCTTTTTCACTGGGTTTCTCATGCTGCTGCTGCTGCTGCTGGTGGTGGTGGTTGCTGGGCCATGACTGTGCAGACGGTGCCGTTGGTGGGCGTGACCCCAGCCGTGGAAGTTTGGGAGGATGAGTGGGTGAGGACCAGCATTTTGGGGGGAGACTGGCTGCCCACTGTTGTGGATGATGGAGCTTCACCTACGACGGAAGCCAACACATGAAAAAACAAAACAGAAAGTAGACGCGACTCAGGCTGACCTGCAGGGTCTCCAGGTCAGTGAGTTCTAGGTGACCATCCCAGGCTGTCATGCCAAGGGCCTCCCCATGAATGGGCATATTCTTGCTTTATATGCTTAGGCCACTTCTTCAGCATGTGCAACTTCAAGTATCAGACTCCTTGGGTTACTCAAATGTGGGCTTGCTCACATTTGAGAAACTTGTCAAGGCCTCTGAGGGACTGAGGCCAACATGACCCACCCCTTGGCCTGGAGTTGCCCACCTGTTAGTCGATGACCCACTGGCTAAACAGAATCGCTGCAAGTACCTTGTTTCACAGTTAGAGTTCAGTAAGCACTTTGAGAAAGACTTAGCCAAAGTCCCTCTGGTCATTAACAGGAATCCTTTGCTTGGACAGGAAACCTACAGAGCATGTACCCCAAGGAACCAGACAGCCTCCCAGTGGCCAAAGCACTGAATACCAATGAATCACCCAGAATGAAGAGTGTTCCCTTTCATCTCTTCTAATTCCTTCCCGAAGAGTCTCAGTGTGGTCCTGGCAGTCTTGACACCTACCACCCAAGGGAACTCCACACCAAGGACAGAACCATCCCCAGCACAATGGTATTTATGGAGACTTTAGAAGCCTTGCTTTCGTTTTGACTGTAGTTCTCCATTTTGCATCTTTTATGCACAGCACAAAATACTGTTTTCCCTACTGTGTGCTAGTTAAGTTTCAGTTCCAAATTGAGTTCATTTTTTTTTAAACAGCTGCTGATTCAGATAAAAAATATATACTAGGGCAATAAGTGAACAAGCAGGTTTTGGGAATGACAAAAATAATGACTACGAGTGGCTGAGTTTGAAAAATGCTGCCTTTTGGAGTGCATCTACTGGGAGAAAATGAGCTATGAGAGTGCAGGGCAGGATTTCAACAGACAGCAGGGAAAATTTGGAAGAGAACAGTTTTAGCCAAGACATGCCCAGGAATAGGCAGAATTTTGGAGGGTGAGGTCAGGCAGTGAGAAGGGCTGGTCCGGGGGTGACCACAGGAGTGTTCATCTGTAAGCGAAGGGGTCCGTTATGACTGCAGGGGCCCCAGGCACTGGACAGATGAACATCCATCCCCAGAGAGGATTCCCTCGGGTTCACACAAAAAAACACGGATGCAAGTCAGCATCCTTGGTCTCAGACGATGTGCCTGGACATAAAACTAGGTTTAATAATGACTGAAAGTGCGTTCGCTCCGTCGTGTCCAACTCTTTTGCAACCTCATGGACTGTAGCCCTCCAGGCTCCTCTGTCCATGGGATTTCGCAGGCAAGAATACTGGAGTGGGTTGTTATTTCTTTCCCCAGGGTATCTAACCAACCCAGCGAAAGAAACCTGGGCCTCCAGGATTGCATGCAGATTCTTTATTATCTGAGTCACCAAGCAAGCCCTTAATGACAACACCTTTTTTGGGGGGCTCAGCATGCTTCCACTGCATGACTCCATGCCTGTCATTTTTAGATTTCTGTCACCCAGAAAAGACGTGAGTTCTTGATTATTCTAGGGGAAATTTTCAGTTAACTGTTGTTCTGGGAAAACCAAGGAGTGTGAAAGGAGAAGAGTGCTGACAGGCTGACTTTTCCACCCGAGGGGGGAGGGGGTCTTGGTGGTTACACAACTGACTGGCCCTCTTGCTCCTCCGGGGAAGAATTCAGCCCAAGTCCTGGGCCAGAACACAGGGTGGGACTGAGAGAAGATCTCTACCTAGAGTGAGGTTGCCCCCACCCGTTCCCAGGACAACCTTTCAGATATCGGTCACAGCCTCAGCCCCTTCCCCTTGCAGGGGCAGAAGTGGCTTTGAGCTTGCCCCTTTTAAAAGGCAGAGATCCCACAGGCAAGGCTTCTAACTTGCAAAAGCAACGTTAGTGCCTCTCTTTTCTGCCATGTGGTTAAGAAATATACTGTCCTTGTGGATAAGCTAGTCTGATACCTTCTTGGGCAAAGGGCAACCACAAAAAGGCCCTTTCTCTCTCTCATCTTGCAAAAGCAAACAACTGGCTTTGTAGAGTGGTAACTTCTCTGGAAGAGTCCCATTCGGGCTCTTTTTCAAATTAAAATAACAAACAAACAAACAACAACAACAAAGCAGGAGTATGCAATCTGAAAACTTTCCAGGCTTGACACACTTTGGGGGAGTTTTCATTTAGTCACTAAAACGCTTTAATTTCTAAAGGATATGGAAGGTTTACTGGGACGGTGGGGAGGAAGAGGAAAGGCCATGGAAAATTCCATTTGTCCTAAAAATTTTGGAGTATATACTCACCTGCACTCTCAAAAAGAAGTGACTTTCTTAAAAGTCAACACTCCAAAGGCGACCCCACCCAACTAGCCTACTTATATCAGACTTAGCTTACTGTCTTGTACATTAAAAAAGGACTTTTTCAGAGAAGGCTGGAAACGACTGATATGACACATGTAAGTGGAGTCAAGGTCCTGAAGCGAGCTCCATTAGCCTCTGCTCTGGCATCTCTAGCTAGAAAAGCCATCTTTCGATCTGAGGATTCAGTTTCTCTGTATAAGCTGCACTTCTAACTGAAGATCACTTGGAGGTCACCAAGCACTCTTCAAAGCACCAGTCACTTAATAAACACATAAGTGAAATCACACCTTTGAAAAGATGCTCAACTGCAGAGTCTGACAGGAAGCCAATTCTTCAAGACCGAAATCATCCTCAGGTGGCTCTGGATTTCAACTTCTGTGAAGTTCCTCTAACTGACCTATTGTTTCAGAATCATCCTCTACATAAAATTCCCACCACGTTCAGAGGATCCTAGAGAAACTTCCTTCCGACACCAGTGAGAGGAACAGCTCAGCTTCATTTTATCACCTGGAGTGCCTTGTATTTGGGGGGGGGGGGAAGAGCTCTTTTAAAGCACTCATATGTTTTTTCCCTTTTCATTTCAACTGCAGGAAGCTCAGGGCCAAAAGGGAAGAGTGACTTTGCTAATTCTGAAGGCTGACATAGTTATTTCTGTATGTAAAATTTCCCTACATCTCTCACTATTTCATGTTCATTTTTCTCGGTGTCTTGATTTCCATTTTATCAGTATATCTGAAATCCTTTCTGGAAGCAGTGAAAAAATCCACAACTAAACAAACAGTCGACTTCAGAAAGAAAGGAATAGTTTAAATCTATCACTCATAGGAACACTGCCATCTGGGACCCAACAATTCCACAAACTTCATGGAAAAAATGCTACTCCTGTTGCTTTCTGCAGCATCAGAAGTGGTCCCTCAAACCGCAATCCACACAGAATTGGATGTTTCAGATGCCACTCATAATTTTAAGGGATGAGGTGGTGATCCATCCTTCCTGACCGACTCAACTGCTCTCTATCATCCTATCCTGCATCACTGAGAGATATTCCATCCTCTTTCAATGAATTCCAGGAACTGAGGTTCAGCAACAGTTCACAATGATACAAACACAGAGGATAAAAGCTCAAAACCCATCCCCCCTCCTGCTTTAAGCAGTGAGACTAAGAAAACCCCAGGGCACACACAACTGAGAAGATGGGTCCTATCAGAAGCTGCCCGTTGTCTGTTTTGTCACTAAGTCGTGTCCAGCTCTTTTGTGATCCCATGGACTATATAGACCACCAGACTCCTCTGTCCATGTAATTCTCCAGGGAAGACTACTGGAGTAGGTTGTCACTGCCTTCTGGGGATCTTCCCAATCCAAGGATCAAATTTGCGTCTCCTGCATTGGCAAGCAGATTCTTTACCACTGAGCTACATAATTAAAACTGGCTATCCGTGTATGTAACTCACAAAGTACAAGAGGTTTTATGGCTACAATCTCCAACTTGTTCTTAGGCCATGTTTCTCCTGGGCTCTTAATTAATTCTTATCTTTCTTGGGCATATCAACAGCCACTTGCCAAGCCAGCGGAGAAATTCACTGACTGCTTCACCAACGGGCCAAATATCTTTTAAATCATTCCTATGTTCCACTGGTATGGATCTAACAGAAGCAGAAGATATTAAGAAGAGGTGGCAAGAATACACAGAAGAACTGTACAAAAAAGATCTTCACGACCCAGATAATCATGATGGTGTGATCACTCACCTAGAGCCAGACATCCTGGAATGTGAAATCAAGTGGGCCTTAGAAAGCATCACTATGAACAAAGCTATTGGAGGTGACGGAATTTCAGTTGAGCTATCTCAAATCCTCAAAGGTGATGCTGTGAAAGCGCTGCACTCGATATGCCAGAAAATTTGGAAAACTCAGCAGTGGCCACAGGACTGGAGGAGGTCAGTTTTCGTTTCAATCCCAAAGAAAGGCAATGGCAAATAATGCTCAAACTACCGCACAATTGCACTCATCTCACAGGCTAGTAATATAATGCTCAAAATTCTCCAAGCCAGGCTTCAGCAATACGTGAACTGTGAACTTCCAGATGTTCAAGCTGGTTTTCGAAAAGGCAGAGGAACCAGAGATCAAATTGCCAATATCTGCTGGATCATCGAAAAAGCAAGAGAGTTCCAGAAAAACATCTATTTCTGCTTTATTGACTATGCCAAAGCCTCTGACTGTGTGGATCTCAATAAAGTGTGCAAAATTCTGAAAGAGGTAGGAATACCAGACCATCTGACCTGTCTCTTGAGAAACCTGTATGCAGGTCAGGAAGCAACGGTTAGAACTGGACATGGAACAACAGACTGGTGCCAAATAGGAAAAGGAGTACGTCAAGGCTGTATATTGTCCCCCTGTTTATTTAACTTCTCTGCAGAGTACATCATGAGAAACGCTGGGCTGGAAGAAACACAAGCTGGAATCAAGATTGCTGGGAGAAATATCAATAAACTCAGATATGTGGATGACACCACCCTTATGGCAGAAAGTAAAGAAGAACTAAAGAGCCTCTTGATGAATTTGAAAGAGGACAGTGAAAAAGTTTGCTTAAGGCTCAACGTTCAGAAAACTAAGATCATGGCATCTGGTCCCATCACTTCATGGGAAATTAATGGGGAAACAGTGGAAAGAGTGTCAGACTTTATTTTTTGGGCTCCAAAATCACTGCTGCTGGTGATTGCAGCCATGAAATTAAAAGACGCTTACTCCTTGGAAGGAAGGTTATGGCCAACCTAGATAGCATATTTAAAAGCAGAGACATTACTTTGCCAACAAAAGTCCGTCTAGTCAAGGCTATGGTTTTTCCAGTGGTCGTGTATGGATGTGAGTGTTGGACGGTGAAGAAAGCTGAGCGCCGAAGAATTGATGCTTTTGAACTATGGTGTTGGAAAAGACTCTTGAGAGTCCCTTGGACTACAGGAGATCCAATCAATCCATCCTAAAAGAGATGAATCCTGGGTGTTCATTGGAAGGTCTGATGTTGTAGCTGAAACTCCAATACTTTGGCCACCTCATGCGAAGTGTTGACTCATTGGAAAAGACCCTAATGCTGGGTAGGATTGGGGGCGGGAGGAGAAGGGGACGACAGAGGGTGAGATGGGTGGATGGCATAGCCGATTCGATGGACATGGGTTTGGGTAGACTCCGGGAGTTAGTGATGGACAGAGAGGCCTGGCGTGCTGCAATTCATGGGGTCACAAAGAGTCAGACACGAATGAGCAACTGAACTGAACTGGACTGATGTTCCACTGTAGGGTCTACCAACATGTCTGGGGTGTCTCAAGTTTGAAAGAAGCCACTGCTGGTTCAGTCCCTAACAGCAGTAAAGGGAGAACTGCTAAGACTCAGGCAGCAGTTCACAACTAGGTGAGATTTAGCTTTGTCAAGACACTTTTGAAGTCCTCCACTGGGTAGATGCTACTGACATCCAGTTGGTAAAGACCAGGGATACTGCTAAACATCCTTCAATAAACAGGACAAAGAACTGTCCAGCATAAAATGTCAATAGCGCCAAGGTTGAGAGGCCTTGGGCCCATGTCAGCTAAATGCAAATATGGCAGAAAACAGGCTCTGGTGCGCATCATACAATGCCCCTTGGATTTCTACAGACCTGAAGAAGAACTCAGCAGTCTGGTGCCGCTCACCCGGAAAACCTTATACTCTAGTAAGAAAATGTATTTTGAGATGCCTGGACAGTGTGAGGGGAGGTAAGGGAGAATAAACTCATCAAGGTCTTTGAACTGAACGCTTTTCTCCATTTCAGCCCTGTCCAACGTCTTAGCATTGATAACCACTTGAGGCATGTAAGTGAATATATTGGAAAGGAAACTGCTTAGGTTCAAAATGACCTGACTGCTGGAAGCACCTATTACTTTCTAAGAGACTTCTTCTCCTGTGCTCAAAATCAACCACATTGGGTATCAAGAAGGTTAAAGGTAGGCAGGCCCAGCTCAAGTCCTTGTCCTGCTCAGTAACTAGCTAGGTGACTTGGAGATACCCCAAGCTTTGTTGTGCACACTTCATGGTGTCTGAGGGTGACATGACATATGATAGTATAAATGGCAATGTGGCATTCTAAAACCAAATCAAGAAAGCAGAAACTGATACAGTCACTTACCCTCCTGCTTGGGAGATGTTTCTTTGGGTTCCTTCCTAGGTTTTCGACTCTCCAGTGCAGAAAGGTCTGCTCTTAAATCTGTGACAAATCTGCTCTCTGAATCAGAATCCAGGCCCAAATGCACTCTTGGAGATCAGTCTCACCTTTTCCCTTCAGCTTATCCTTTGTGGGATGAGGAAAGAATTTTGCTTTGTCTGAAAAGTCCTTCTCAAGCTGGGGGCTCATCTTCTCCTTGACTGATCTTGGCTTTCTCACTGGCTGGTGACATGCTTTCAGCTCCTCTTCTATCTCTACTGGTTTTGCCAATTTGGACTTTCTTCTTTTCTTTTTTTTTTTTTGAAAGCAGATGGCTCTTTTCCCATCTGAGACAACTCTGTGTCTTCAGCAACTTCTGGCTCATTCTTGGACCTCTGCTCCTCATCACTGATAGGGTCACTTTCGCTACTATCTGATTTTTCTGTATTCCTGGAATCGCTGGGCTTGACAGTCATATAAACACCTTCTGAGATTTCATTTATGCCTACATTAAAAAAAAGAAAGAAAGAAAACAGGATGTAGCATGCTCACAGAAAAAGGAGCAGGACCAGAAAACCACAAATATTTAACATGCTCAATGCTGAAATTAAAAAAAAAAAAAAATCGCATTGCCTCACACTGGCCTGGTGGCGTTAGCAGTAGACTTAAGTTGCCGGTGAATACAAGTGACAAATGGAACTTGCCTGGAGAGTGTTTCAGTTACTGACATTCAAAAATGACATCGGACCAAACCACGTGCATTTCTAATTTATACAGAGCTCAATCTTGGCAGCATAGGTAAGTACTGGGAAACATAGAATGGGAGGAATGGAAGGGAACACTACACCGGATTTGTTAAAACTGATCAATTTTCAGTTCAGTTGAGTTCAGTTGCTCAGTCTCGTCTGACTCTTTGCGACCACATTAATAGCAGCACTCAAGGCCTCCCTGTCCACCACATCTCCCGGAGTGCACCTAAACTCATGTCCATTGAGTCGGTGATGCCATCAAACCATCTCATTCTCTGCTGTCCCCTTCTCCTCCTGCCCTCAATCCTTCCCAGCATCAGGGTCTTTTCTAATGAGTCAGCTCTTCGCATCAGGTGGCCAAATATTGGAGTTTCAGCTACAACATCAGTCCTTCCAACGAACACTCAGGACTGATCTCCTTTAGCATGGACTGTTTGGATCTCCTTGCAGCCCAAGGAACTCTCAAGAGTCTTCTCCAACACCACAGTTCAAAAGCATCAATTCTTCAGCTCTCAGCTTTCTTTATAGTTCAACTCTAGCATTCACACATGACAACTGCAAAAGCCATAACCTTGACTAGACAGACCTTTGTTGACAAAGTAATGTCTCTGTTTTTAATATGCTGTCTAGCTTCATCATAACTTTCCTTCCAAGGAGTAAGTGTCTTTTAATGACATGGCTGCAACCAGCATCTGCAGTGATTTTGGAACCCAGAAATATAAAGTCAGCCACTGTTTCCTCATTTATTTGCCATGAAGTGACGTGACCGGATGTCATGATCTTAGTTTTCTGAATGTTGAACTTTAAGCCAACATTTTCACTCTCCCCTTTCACTTTCATCAAGAGGCTTTTTAGTTCTTCTTCACTTTATGGCATAAGGGTGGGGTCATCTGCCTATCTGAGGTTATTGATATTTCTCCCAGCCACCTTGATTCCAGCTTGTGCTTCTATTTTACAGATTAGAAATAAAAGAGGGCCTGAGAAATCCCTTGTCCTGGGACACAAAGAAAACCAAGACAGAGAGGCGAGGCTAGAGACATGGATTCTTGAGTCACCACTTGGGCTCTTCCCACATATTCCCAAAGTGTTAAGTCTTTTACTCTTTCTGTCCATGACTCAAAGAAATAAGCCAAGCCTTAAAGCAGGGATTGCAAACTCACAGCGCAAGAGCCACGTGGGGCAAGCAGACGTGTTATTTAGGAAGCAATGATTTGACCCAATGCTTTCCAATCTTTCGTTATTTGTCGCTTTTAACTTAGAATGTGCTGGCCAATTCAGAAACCCGGAAGTTTCACACAGAAATTAAGATTTTAGGCTTGCCTGAAAGAGCAGAAGACCTGGCCATTCTCGGTCACAGGGCTTCAAGCCTGGCTGGGGCTGAGAACTACTGTCCCATTTCGGTTGGGGGAGCACTGTCTCCAGGTCACCCAGCTGCCCAGCCCCCATCTTGCTCCCTGCCCTGAAGCAGAGTCAACCATCATTGTGCTTCTACTGTTTTTCTACTGGTAACTGAGTCCAGAGGAAAGGCACCCATTTCCATGTCTCAAGCAAAAGGAAAAACGATAAAACAACAGGAGTTTCCTACATATACAAGCAAAAATTGGCAAAAGTCTATTTCTAACAATAATTTCATTTAACCTCTTTGTATTTCCTACTCCCAATAGTGAGCGTCATCCATCTGTAGGTAAATAATCCGTTACCCTACAAGCTTGAAAAGAGGAAGTCCCCATCAACTCTGTATTGTCTTCATTCTAGAGCAATGGTTACCATGAGTGGGATCACGGAAGAGAAAATCGTAAAAGGGCAAGAGCCACAAACAGCCCAGCAGGATCAGGAGTGAACTATATCCACCTCCTCCAGGGCTCAAAGGGAAAGAATCAAAAAACCCAATCTGGTTTGATTTCTGGATCTCAGGGCTGGTGCAGTTGGTAACTAATGTTCGGACCCAAGAATGACAAGCATGACCACATTTGCTTGGATACTGGAGCCCAAAGGCGGTGAATTCAGATCCTGCTCCTCTGCTTCTATTAGTTGTGTGCCCCTGAACGGGTGAACTACCTCTCTGAGCCTCAGTTTCTTCCCCTGGACAATGGGTTTGATAACATTATCAACCTTCCAGGACAATCTTTGCACAGTGCCGGGGGGATAGGAAGTCCTCCGTAACTCCTTATTGACAATAACAAATCGAGGAGCTAGACTAGCTGCCTGGAAGAACCCAAGAAAGATATGGACTGCATAGTTCATCCACGTCACTCAATGTCCTAACCAAATGGGCAATCCAGCAAGGAGTGCTTTGGTTAGACAGCCTAGGTGACATCCAACAACAGCTCCTTTCTCACCCAAAGGTCCAGAGCACCCAGTGACAAAGAAATCTGAAGATTCCTTTAAAAACTGTAAATAGAATGGCCACACGACCCAGCAATCCCATTGCTGGACTTACACACCGAGGAAACCAGAACCGAAAGCGACTCGTGTACCCCAATGTTCATCACAGCCGTGTTTACAATAACTAGCACATGGAAGCAACCTAGATGTCCATCGGCAGATGAATGGAGACGAAGGCTCTGACCCATACACACAATGGAATTTTACTCAGCCATTAAAAAGAATGCATTGGAATCAGTTCTAATGAGGTGGATGAAACTGGAGCCTATTATACAGAGCGAAGTAAGCCAGAAAGATAAAACACCAATAGAGTAAATTAACGCATATATATATGGAACTTAGAAAGATGGTAATGATGACCCTATATGTGAGACAGCAAAAGAGACACAGATGTAAAGAAGAGACTGCTGGACTCGGCGGGAAAAGGCGAGGGTGGGATGATTTGCGAGAATAGCATTGAAACATGTATAGTATGTGAAATAGATCACCAGTCCAGGTTTGATGCGTGAGACAAGGTGCTCAGGGCTGGTGCACTGGGATGAATGACTCTGAGGGATGGGATGGGGAGGGAGATGGGAGGGTCGGGATGGGGAACGCATGTACACCCAGGGCTGTATCATGTGAATGTATGGCAAAAGCCACTACACTATTGTAAAGTAATTAGCCTCCAATTGCTATAAATTTTTAAAAAGAGGTAAAAAATAAAAAGAAAGATTAGAAAATATTTTAACTAAGTGATAATAAAAACACAGCGTATCAGAATTCATGAGATGCATGTCTAGAAGTGTTCACAATTTTAAATGCTTCTATTAAAAATGAATAAAAGCCTAAGGCAATGGAAAAAAGAAAAAACAAAAACAAAAACCTCCCTCAAAGTGTTCAGCAAAGGCTATGTATAGGAAAGGTGAGGGATAGGTGTGATTAGCTCTTGCAAATTTCTTGCTGTCAGATCTTATGTTCTTGAAGTAAGGTGGTGGTCAGCTAACTGTGTTCCTGTAATCCTTGAGGGAAGCAAATATTATTCCCTATTCCCTATTTCCTGAAAAGATAGGTCCCAAGCTTGACGTTCACCCTCCATGGTCCTGGTTGGGGGGGAGGGGTCCCTGTGCAGGCTGGTTTTTCTAGTCATGGAGCATTCATCTAGCACCCACTCTTGTTACTTCCAGCAGTGCTCAGTACTAGGTGGAAGAGGTAATTCTCAGTTCTCTGTGCCCTCCTCTTACCAAGGCCCCCATACACTGCCCAGCCACCTTCAATGAGGGAGCCAGGTACCCAGCATGTAGCTGACCCTCAGCCTCCTCAGTCTACCCAGTTGGAGAGCTGGGTCCTGTAGACTGTGACCCATGCAGATTGCCACAACCATTCGGTCATGGAGGTGGGGATGGAACACGTTGGCCATTGCTTTCAAACCTGGTCCAGACCAGTCAGTGGCTTCAGCAAGGGCTCTGGGACTCTGCAAGACACAGCCTGTTCCCAAGCTCCACAGTTCATTCCCCATCCCAAGGCCCAAGGGCCTAGAGGGCTCTATGGGAAGGCTGTAATATATCTCACTACACTCTGCTCAGAGGCTTTCTGTTGGTGGTATTGGGGTTTCTAACACCACTGAAGGTCTTGGGCTGAGGTCTGCAGCACCGTTTTCCACCCTGCCTCTATTACAGTATCTTCCTTGATGAGCTTATTCAACCTGGGACTAAAAGTTGGTAACTTGGACCATCACGGACCATTTCCAGTAGCCCAAGGACCACATTCTACTCTGTTTCTATAATGAAGGGATTTCAACTTCACAATGTCATGTGATGTAAAAGATTTCTTCTTCCTCTAACTGAAATATTTAACTTAGAATAATGTCTCAATGGATATATATTGCAAATGAGGCTACCATTTATTTATTCACTGCTGGAATTATACTTGATGTGTAAGGTGTTTGAAACAATTATCATTGGGGTATAGTTGCATTACAATGATGCTTTAGTTTCTGAGTACGTATGTCCAAGTGAATCCATTTTAGGTGTACACATATCCCCTCGTTTTTGGATTTCCTTCCCATTTAGGTCACCGCAGAGCAGAGTCGAGTCCCCTTGTTCTTTCACTTTTCTCATACTGTAACATTTTCGTAAATGTTAACTGGAGGTTAATTACTATACAATATCGTGATGGTTTCTGCCATGCATCAACATTAAGAAGCTGTAAGTATATCGGGGTCCCACCCATCCTGGAGCCTCTCCCACATCCCCTCCTATGCTATTTTTCTGGGTTGTTCCAGAGCACTGCTTTGCATTCCCTGCTTCGTGCCAAGGAAAATCTGAAAGATGATTTTTCTGTATGAAACATGTAATTTTCTTTATCTCACATGTGAGAACATGGGTGCAGATTTTTCTACGTGAAATAGGAAATGTGTACTTCATGTTTGAAAATCTACTTGTATAATTTTTTCATCATATATGGAATCTTGTCTGTTTCACATGTGGATATCTGTGCACACTTTTTCCTACATGAATGGGGAATTCCAGATATTTCAGATATGAAAAGTTGAGCATATGCTTTCCTGTCTGACCTCTGAAGTTGTATCCATTTCCTATGTAAAAATCTCAATGAAATTTTACTGACATGAAGTATGCAATTAAGATATGGGAACCAACAGGAAATTGGAATTCTATTTCATAAAAGAAATTCTGGGCACCACTGTTTCTTCATGAAATACTTAATTCTTTGTATTTCTTACATAGAAAACAATGACTGTCCACCATGAAATAGGGAGATCTCTGTATTAACTGCATCAAAATCTAGGCACTAATTTTCCTTCATGAAACTTGAACTTCTCTATATTTCACATCTGATAATCAGAATGAACATTTCCCTATGAGAAATAAGGAAATCTCTGCATTTCATGTAAACCATTGGTTCTTCAGTCTCTGAAACACCTGTTTGCATTTGTGTCCCTGTGTGTTACATGTGTGTGTGTACACATATGTGCTTGTGTCACCTGTTCCTGTGTGTGTGTGTGTGTGTGGCCTAATGTAGGTGCTCAGTGTGAAACACCAGACATCCTAGGAGGCAGAGTGTGAGCATTGCATCTATCCAGGCACTTAACGTGAGTGTGCCCACGTTAGCTATGTGGCCGAGAGGAAGAGAGTAAGCAATGGTCAGGAGGAGCACTTTACTCCACTTGAAACACTTGCAGGAGGAGCTCTGCTTCTCTTGGAACTGCATCCGCAGGAGCACATCCTTAGCCGCTGGGGTGCCTGCTTTAAGCCGTGGGCCAGGGGAAAGGCCAAGAGCTGACAGACAGCAGGCCAGGGGCTCCAGGGTGGTTTGGCTTGGGGCTGCATTGTGGGGCCCAAAGAGCGAGCCAAGGAAAGTGTGCTGCTTCATCCTCAGAGTATGGCTGCATTCCTGACACTGCTCAAGCCTAAGGCACACGGTTAGGGACGGACTCTGCAGGCGGTGAACTTTGGTGAGGTCAGCGGTAACAGCGCCTCCCCCGCCGATCCCCACCCCCCACCAAACCTACCCACGCTCTGCCCGTGGCTTGCCGTTTAGATCCAAGGTGAGCACCTGTGTCCCTGACGTACCCACGAACCTTGTGTCACCTGTGTGAACCCCTGAGCACACAGAGTCGCCCGCTTCCCCAGTGGCAATTTCAAGCTTGACGGTGGCTGCAGTGTCACCTTCAGATTCCTTGCCTTCGACTCCAGCTGGCCTGGCTTGCCCAGTCGCTGGTCTGGCACATCTATACTGTTGGTCAGGCAAACGGCTTGTGTGGACCGGCGCACTGTGCACTGAGCCAAGTTGGGCCCCTGCGTGCCCAGAATTCCAAGGGGTGTGTCTGTCCCGTGAATGAACGCCTTTTGACTCCATTTGATTGGTTCTGTGATGAGGTCTGGAGGTCAGGGTATAGAGTTCAGCTCCTTCCCGCCACCATATTACCCGTGCATGGTGGCACACGGTTCTGCGCATGCCTGTCTCCCTTTCCCTGCTCATTGGCTGTGGGCAAGTAACCAGTTGGTTGTGCCACGTAGACTGCGGCTGGTTGGCGGGCTTTGCCGGCCGCCAGCTGTGCTCTCACGTCCAGCTTCTTTGTGGCTCTGGGCTACGGCCAGAACACCATGGAGACTGAGACGGGGCCAGAGGAAGGCGGCAGCACCCCGGGATCCTGGGTCTTAGTTGTGAGCCCGGGTCTTCTCGAGGGAGGGACCCTGGGGCCTACCAGCGCGGTGGGGGCGGCAGAGGCAATGCAGGCCGCAGGTAGTGCACCAGGCGAAGAGGCCGCCCTCTTCTGGGTGGAGGCGGTAGAGAAAGGTGCAGCCCTGGAGGAGGGAGAGTTGGCGGGATTCGGGCAGGAGTTCCAGCTGCTGGTGTTAGACATCATGGAGGAGGTGGAGGTGGTGGCCTACGAGGAGCAGGAGCAGGTGTCCTCGCAGGAGCAGGGCCAGGAACATCCAAGCCCCAGAGCCCCCAGGGATCAGCCCGCACTGGAGGCCCTGCCGGCCCTGCAGCTGGAGCTGGATTTCGTGAATAAGAAAGCCCAAAGGGCCCGCGCTCGCCTGAAACACAAGAACTGCCAGAGGCGGAAGCTGCGTCTAGAACACAGAAGTGCCATCATCGAGGGAATCCGTGGATTCTGGGTCGAAGTTGTATCCCTTGGTGTGGTGCTTGTGAATTTTTTTTTTTTTTTCAATCTGGGTAATTGCAGAAGCAGTTTAGAGATCTGGCAGTTCTGGTACAAAATGTATTTTTTGGATGCTGAGTATTGGTTACCGTTCTGTGTATCTGTTCCCGATATAAGGTGTGATGTCCTTGCTGTTCTGGGTAGCACAAATTGCTACTTGGGCTTTATTTGCAGACGTCCCAATCAGAATTGTCATTAGCACCAGGGACTCTTCAGAGAAAAGGCTTGTCTGGGATCCAGGTCTTCTCTGAAAAGCTGCGTGAATTTGGCGGTGAGGTTGGGATGTGTAAATGCTCATGCTGCTTGTACGTAGGAGTGCCTGTTTTCCAGAAGTAAGCTAAGTTTTAGGAGGCTGAGATGGAGCTTAGGGCCTTTCCTCTTAGGAACAGAACCTGCTCTGGTAGTGCATTTATAGGCACAGCCTTGGGGCTTGTCATGCCTTCATACAGTCTGCGTTAACAGAAATGTGACGAGTTAACTCGTCGCAAGATGAAGTCAGACAGCGCCATTCTACACTTTAGGCTAGATTTGTCCTTCCAGCACTTTTTTCCTCTAGCATCTAGAGGCTCCTTGACCTAAAGCAGTTTATGAACCACCCTCAAATGTCAGCTATGATGGCTGACCAAGATGAAGACATACTTCACTTCATGACCAACTTAAAGGTCAGGCAGGGGACACTGATAATTGTGGGGGGAAGGTGACTGTGGAGGGGAGAGGACATGATTTACCCCTGAAAACAGGAAAGGACAGCTCTTCTGTAAAGGGGTTTCACACCCATCCACCCCTACCCTACTCCCCACACTTTGTCCTGGCAGGTGGAGGAACTCAGGCATCCCTCTCATCACTGCAAGATCACATTGTCCTTCTGGAAGAATAGGTATTTCCAGAATGAAGTGATTGTTAAGGATTATCTCATTAATGTCACTGGTAAGAGGCAGCTCCTTGGATTTGGTGGGTGGGGGCAGAAAAGTGTAGGTTGAATTGGAAAGTGATTTAGGTCTTTCTCCCATACTCCTTTTCCTGCAGGATATCGAGCATCTCATTCCACCCTAATTCACTGGAACCAGGGATTTGAACGCAAGGCATACAGCCGCAGGCACCATGACAGCAGCGTTAACTTCTTCAACTGGTCCTTTGACCACAATTTCACAGGATCTGACCGGATTGCTGAGGTAGGGTCCCACGCGGCCACTGGGCCAGAACTGGTGATGTATGTTGGAATTCTTGGCGGTGTACAGGAGGGCTCAGGGTCTGGCCAGCCCCGTGCTGACCTAGCTCATTGCCCTGAGAGTTCATCATAAAGGATCTCTGGCCCAATCCCGTGTGGTACTATATGAGGAGGAAGGCTCTGACACGAGAGGTACTGGGAGGATGAGAGGCGAGGAGCCCAGGGATTGGGCACTGGCATAAGTGTTTTCCAGAAACTTGGGCCATTTATTTCACTTGTGGAGAAAGTGAGACTCTGTGGAATGCAGAGTAACACCATGGAATGAGGGAATCAGCAAGAGACAGCAGAAGTAGAGAACCGTAGTGAAAAACAGGTTCTAAGTAGAGAAGCTTGAGGTAGATGAAGTGTCCTGGTCAGGGCAATGTCACTCCAATTTATATCTGGCTCAGCTGCACATCTCTGAACTGGCATTCCATGGCCAACAAGGCAACCCTCAGGCTCCTCTTAAATTGGGGCCCACCTACTATTGAAATCCCCTTTCTACAACGGTCTGCGAGTCTCCTTTCTGCTAGGCTGTTCCCCACTGACCATCATTTGATTCCATTTTCATCATCACACTTGTTTCTATTTTTGTTTTCTTTTACATTTTTTCCACATGCCACTCTCATTCTGAGAATACTGACCACTGTGTAGGATTATGGAGAATAGTCTTTTAACTTATTTATTTTACCTGGAGGATGATTACTTTACAAAACCATGATGGTTTTTTTCATACATTGGCCAACACGAATCACCCATAGATATACACGTGTCCCCCCAAATGCTGAACCCAACCCCCACCGCCCTCCACTACCTGTCTTTCTGGGTTGTCCCACAACATGACTTTGGTTGCCTTGCTTCACGCATCAAATTTGCGCTGGTCGTCTATTTTGCATAAGGTAATGTAAATGTTTGAGGGCTATTTTCTCAAATTAACCCAGACTCACATTCCACCACGGAGTCCAAATTCTGTTCTTTATATGTCTGTGTCTTATTTGCTGTTCTGCATGTTCGATGTCCGGTACCACCTACGTGGTCCTAAACTCCATATAGTTGTACTAACATGCAGTGTTTGCTTTTTCTCTTTCTGACTTTCTTCACACTCTTAATAGGCTCCATATTCATTCCAACTCATTAGGACTGAGTTCAAGGCATTCCTTTTTAGAGCTGAGAAACATACCATTGTGTATTCGTACCCCAACTCCCTTAACCCGTCATCTGCCGATGGCCATATAGGTTGCTTGCATATCCTAGCTCTTGTAAATAGTTGTACAGTGAAGATTTGGGTGCGTGGTTTAAAAACCTGTATGCAGATCAGGAAGCAACAGTTCGAACTGGACATGGAAAAACAGACTGGTTCCAAATAGGAAAAGGAGTACATCAAGGCTCTACGTTGTCACCCTGCCTGTTTAACTCTCTATGCAAAGTGCATCATGAGAAACGCTAGGCTGGAAGAAACACAAGCTAGAATCAAGTTTGCCAGGAGAAATATCAATAACCTCAGATATGCAGATGACACCACCCTTATGGCAGAAAGTGAAGAAGAACTAAAGAGCCTCTTGATGAAAGTGAAAGAGGAGAGTGAAAAAGTTGGCTTAAAGCTCAACGTTCAGAAAACTAAGATCATGGCATCTGGTCCCATCACTTCATGGGAAATAGATGGGGAAACATTGGAAACGGTGTCTGACTTTATTTTAGGGGGGTCCAAAATCACTGCTGACGATGATTGCAGCCGTGAAATTAAAAGACACTTACTCCTTGGAAGGAAGGTTATGGCCAACCTAGATAGCATATTTAAAAGCAGAGACATTACTTTGCCAACAAAAGTCCGTCTAGTCAAGGCTATGGTTTTTTCAATGGTCATGTATGGATGTGAGAGGTGGACGGCGAAGAAAGCTGAGCGCCGAAGAATTGATGCTTTTGAACTGTGGTGTTGGAGAAGACTCTTGAGAGTCCATTGGACTGCAAGGAGATGCCATCAGTCCATCCTAAAGGAAATCAATCCTGGGTGTTCATTGGAAGGATTGATGTTGAAGCTGAAACTCCAATACTTTGGTCACTTCATGCAAAGTGTTGACTCATTGGAAAAGACCCTAATGCTGAGTAGGATTGGCGGGAGGAGGACAAGGGGACTACCGAGGATGAGATGGTTGGATGGCATCACTGACTCGATGGACATAGGTTTGGGTAGACTCCTGGAGCTGGTGATGGACAGAGAGGCCTGGAGTGCTGCAATTCATGGGGTCACAAAGAGTCAGACACGACTGTCCGACTGAACTGAACTGAACCGAACTGAGAGAGGAAATGTAAAAGTTCACAGACTCTCTCTCCTGGAAACTGACTTGAAAGGTTAAAGCTGTCTTTAGTGTTGTTCCGGGAGGCTAGGTTGACATATATGTATCTGTTTCTCTGTCCGTTTTGAAAGGAAACCCCCGATTTTGAGAAACTTATGTTGGAGTGTCCCCCTTTACCTAAAATAGAAAACCTAAGAAGGTGCTTCACATGAAGATCAATGGCCAACTAGTCCTCTCTGACATGAAAGTAATGAAGAGTGGTCTGCTGGTGAAACAGATCGAGAGGGAGAAACCAGTAAACATGAAATAATTCTGAAGGATAAATAGAAAGCATCAACCATAGGTGTCTGTGTATTGTTTGGCCAGGTCCTCAGGACAGATACTTCAACTCCATGTAGGATTCTCACTTTAACGCGTGGGAATTACCAGACCATGGAGAGTTATAGAGGGGGTTAAGTCATATGTTGGGGTTGTGTCAGGGGACAAGTTCTTCCTGCGGGGTGGGGTTGGGGAGGAAGGAGAAGGAAGAGGAGGGGCCATTAACTGTGGGTCTGGCAACTTGACAAGGGAAATGTGGATGTTCATGGAAAGGGTCTGGTGAACAAGAGCCAGAGATTGAAATAGTGGGACACAACTTTGTTGGAAGGTGGTGCCCCAGGTATCATCACTGTTGGATATCATCAGGCATTTTAAGAGTACAGGACAAGGAAAAAGCCTTAACATTCAACTCACTATGAACCACATAGCCTCCTTGTGTATATGACTGCACAGTTCACCTTTTCTCAGAGTCAGCTTCCCAGGCCTAGGGTTCCAGGTAACATCTTAGGGGATGGGGGCATAAAGTATATGGAGGGGCTGTGGCCCAGAGCAAAAGCGAGGGGGTGGGAAGGCAGTAAGGATATTAATTTCTGGCAAAAGTGACCAGGGGAAAAGATAAATCACCAGGAAACAGACAAACAAAAACAGATCCCATCGTGTATGTTTGAGCTCATGTGAACTCTGTTCTTTTTTCCAAGAACTCAGTTTAGGTACAAAGTCTGCAGGGGCAGAAGTCAGGGGGATGGGGATGTTAAACAGGCAAAGTCCAGCCTACGCAGCCGTGCACTCTGTGTCGCATGATGGCTCAGTGCTTAATATCCTTTTTTCCAGGAAGGCTTACGCTCTGTGCCCAAGGCCCTCTGTCAGGCCTAGGTGTAGAAATAACATTTTTCCACAAACCCTCTGGTGACAGTGTCTATTCCTTGCTGAATGGCTCAGCACAGGCTGTATAAAACCACAAGTGGCCTTCTTCTGGGCTTTGTCGCTACTCTGTGGGCCAAGGGCCAATGGGAACACCTGGAGAATACAGAGCTTACGGAGGGACTGGTCGAACTTAGGGTGGCCCTTTCCAGGTAGATGGCTGCTTTCCGGAATCACGTCCACCTCTGGATTGGGCAAAGGACAGACTGGCACAAAGGGAGTAGGGAGAGGTCAACGTTTGTCCTCTCACCCCAGATACAATGGCTCCAACGTGGGCATTCCTGTGGGTGATATTTCTGTCTCACATGGAGTTCTCACTCCAAAAATTGTCTCCCGACAGCAGCATCTCTTTGGAGGGCAAAGGGTAAAGGATGAACGTCAAAGTTCATGGGTTTATGGATGCCCCCTTCAAGGTGCACTGAATGAGATCTCCTGCTCAGGGCCAACTTTTGCATTTGAATATCTTCAGCCTAGTATGCCCCTTCTCTACAGAGGAGCATCTACAGTTCCAGAAGGCAAGGCTTGTCCTTCTCTGGGTGCTTTCTGTACAAGCAGCGCAGCAAACAATGGAAACATGTCTTCTTACTTTCTTAATCTGTAATCTTCAAAGGATCCTGGGGGCTCCGGCAGGCTGGTACCTGTCTTTCTCAGCGCCAGTTCAAAACAAAACAACACAAAGCAGAAACTATGCTGTAATAAGTCTGCTGTGGGTGTGGGATGGTGTATTGGTGCATGTTTGGGGGGACCTTAGACTGGGCTCATTCTAGGGGCTGCATGGTAGTTATCCACATTCAGAAGTTTTAGTAAGGCATTTCAAAGAAGTTAAAGACAAGAAACGTTAAGGACAGGGTTCCCCAACACCTACTATCTCCTGTCTTCAGTACCAGTGCTTCAGTACCAGGGGTGGCTTTAGCTCTAACCTGTCGTGGAGTGAAGAGTGCAGAGATAGTCATGGATCGGTTAGTAAACCTGAACTATGCATGGTTGACTTGATGGTCATTCTCTGGAAACTTGCCATGACATGTGTCCCCATGTCTTTCGGGCTTTCACTTGGGCCCTAAGGTCTAGGCGCTATTAGATTTGACTGCACACTTGGACGTGTTGTGTAAGGTTTTCTTCCACTGTATATCAATGCGTGTGAGACTTGGCGGATTACTGATAATTTCTTGAGCATTCTGGCTCAATCACCCTGAGCTGCATTTGTTTCCTGTTCCCTGGATATGTTCATGTTTTCCTCTGTTTAGAATGAAGATTGGGTGTCTCTGTTGTGCCTGCCCATGAATGTGAGTTGATGTTTCTTCCCGTGGGTCTGCCTATGACTCCTGTCTTCTTTGATGTGGCACCGATGCCTGTGCCATTATACACAGCACTGCTGCAATAGCTATGTCAGTTCTTGCATGGCCCTATTCAACATACATGAATTGTGTTGCTTGCATTCACTTTTGTTTTTTAAGTTTGTGTGTCTTTGTCAGATTGTGTGTGAATTGGATGATTTCTTTCATTCCTGGATCAAATGTTTCCAACATCTTGAATTGTGACTTTTTTTTTTTTAAAGAGATACACGATATTTGTGAACAGCAAGAAATGCTTTATCGCAGGAATAGTTAACAGTGACCCACGTTTGGAAACAGCAATACCCACATACTTACAGAAATGCCCGTTGGGCAAGAATATCACTCGTTGAAATGAGAATATGAATCAGGATCACAAAAGGCAAAGATGTTGCAGGAATGCATCTGTCAGAAAATTTTTCGTCTCTCAGGAGAGATTTGGGGTTGATTGTTAAGTGTTCTATAAACACTGCTGCAGAAAAGAAGGACATTGACTATTACCACTTCTTGCAGTGATCGTTAACCTGACATTACCCATGCAGAATTTCTTCATGATTTTAAGTGAAGCATCACTCAGGCAGTAAGAGTTGGGGCTTGCCTTTCTGTGAATAGGAATTTGTTAAAGAATTCTTGTCCTCAGTGACCTTCTATAGCCTGGGGAAAGGGGCTTGCATGATCAAGTACAAGTTCAAAGCCCCTTGCTATTTCTGTGCTTTTTCTGGAAGGAAAGCACAGGGAATGGAATGATGCCAACGTGATTGGCACTGTGAACCAGCCTGTTGTGATGGGAGTAGAGATCAGAGGCACACGTCACACAACCGTCCACAGTGAGGACTTCCAGCCCTGCCAAACTCTTTCAATGTCAGTCCCCCTCATGAGAAAATCCCATTCACCTTCCAGGATTATCATAGAAGTAGAATAGGATGCTGATTTGATCAACTAGTGAGGGAAAAAAATAATAATAACTGGGCCAAAAAAAGAGGGGTGCTTACCAAAGTCCATTAGACTGGACAAGTAAGCAATTAGTTGCACATCTGTGCAAGTTTCTTTTCAGGATTGTTTGTGTGTGTATGTGGGTAGGTGGGTGGGTGAGCATGCAGACACATGTGCGCTGACACAAATGTGTGTGTGAGCTGTCTGAACTGGTCTGGCTGGGGGATGGAAGAATGGACACTGAAAACGCGAAAGAGCTTGTGTAAGATGTAAAGATCATAGGGAAGCAGAAGCACGGACGCCATGGAAAAAAGCCCAGGGATCTCACCGACAGAGCAAGCTAGAAGTGTAAACAGGCTTGTAAGTGTAAACATGGATCCCTGAGCAGAAAGGAGAGGCAAGAACAAAGCACCTGGGTGCAGTCAGGGAGGATGCGAAGGAGCAGAGAAACGCAGTGGGCCAGATTCCCAGGCACAGAAGAGGGGCTATGCACAGCCCCTAGGACACCCAGCTACAAAGGGTTTTCTGTCCTTCTCAAGTGCAGGACCATTCTATCCTCGACATGACCAGGCATCTGAGCACAGCTTGCCCTTTTCTGTAAGGTTTGGGAGACTGGTGGCACTGTAGCATAAGCACCTGCTACATGCAGTTTGTCAGTTTGAAACATCACTCCTTAAAAGGGTGTCTTGGGTTGATCCTCTCACCCCTCCCAGTCCCACAGGCCTGGGCTGATGGTGTAGGCTGGGCTGTGTTCTCACGGGGAGGCTGGATGAGAACAGAACCACTTTGAAAGGGCCTCTGTACAATAAATGGACAGACTTCAATTCCTCTGGCAATGGAGAGCCGTGGCCCTTGGTGGGGCGCTATCCTTAGCATCTCTGTATAAATTTCTCTCAACAGAGAGAATTCCATGTCTGTATCACATTTAGACATGAGGGCAAAAGTGTTCTATGTGAAGCATGGAAGTTGGTATTTCACGTCTGAATACATGCATGTAGATTTCCTGAATGAAATACAGAATTCGCTGCATTTCGCCTGTGAATATCTCACCACAAACTTTCCAAATTGAGAATGGAATTCCCTATATTTTACAGTATGAAAATGTATGCACATATTAAAACATAATGTGACACACATGACAAGCAAACTACTAAACGATGGAAAAGATAAAAGATATACTCGCTCTATATATCCTAGCAAATCAGCTCATGACAAAGTTTCCAAAATAATGAGTAGTCCTCAAGTAAGACCTGATGAAAACCTTTGTCACACTTTGTCCTAAATTCACCTGGTAACTAGGAGAGCTCTCAGTGTCTGTTAACTTGCTTCACACACAAGAAAAAAACTGCTCATCCTTTTATGAGTGTATGTGGTTTTGAAGTGAGACATTATCTCAAGAGATTCTGTTAACCTCCATAGACTTAAGAGATAAGGTGTTACTGTAACTAAATACCCCTGTACCCAACAACCTTGGGCCAAGCAATATCAAAACATTAAAGTTTAAAGCAGAGTATGTTTTACTGCAGAGCCATGCAAGAAGTGTGGCTTATGCCTTTAAAAACCTCAATCTACCTAAAGAGAAAAAAGAGCTACATATAGAAAAGTATAAAGCACTGATGAAAGAAATCAAACAGTACACAAATAGATGGATAAATATACCGTGTTCATGGATCAGAAGAATCAATATAGTGAAAACGAGTATACCACCCAAAGCAATCTATAGATTCAATGCAATCCCTATCAAGCTACCAGCGGTATTTTTCAGAGAACTAGAAAAAATAATTTCACAATTTGTATGGAAATACAAAAAACCTCGAATAGCCAAAGAAATCTTGAGAATGAAGAATGGAATAGGAGGAATCAACCTGCCTGACTTCAGGCTATGCTACAAAGTAACAGTCATCAAGATAGTATGGTACTGGCACGGAGACAGAAACATAGATCAATGGAACGCAATAGCAAGCCCAGAGATAAATTCATGCACCTATGGACACCTTATCTGTGACAAAGGAGGAAAGAATATAAAATGGAGAAAAGACAATTTCCTTAATACGTGGAGCTGGGAAAACTGGTCAACCACTTGTAAAAGAATGAAACTAGAACACTTTCTAACACCGTACACAAAAATAAACTCAAAATGGATTGAAGATCTGAATGTAAGACCACAAACTATAAAACTATAAGAGTCCTAGAGGAAAACATAGGCAAAACACTATCCGACACAATTCACAGCAGGATCCTCTATGACCCACCTCCAAGAATAATGGAAATAAAAGCAAAAATAAACAAATGGGACCTAATGAAACTTAAAAGCTTTTGCACAACAAAGGAGACTAGAAGCAAGGGGAAAAGCCTGCCTTCAGAATGGGAGAGACTAATAGCAAACGAACCAACTGACAAAGAATTAATATCAAAAGTATGCAAGCAACACCTGCAGCTCAAGTCCAGAAAAATAAGCGAACCAATCAAAAATTGGGCCAAAGAACTAAACAGACATTTCTCCAAAGAAGACATACAGATGGCTAACAAACACATGAAAAGATGCTCAACATCACTCATTATCAGAGAAATGCAAATCAAAACCTCAACGAGGTAGCATCTCACACTGGTCAGAATGCCTGCCATCCAATAATCTACAAACAATAAATGCTGGAGAGGGTACGGAGAAAAAGGAACCCTCTTACACTCTCAGTGGGAATGCAAACTAGTACAGCCACTATGGAGAACAGTGTGGAGGTTCTGCCATATAACACAGTGAACCCACTGATGGGCATATACACCGAGGAAGCCAGAACTGAAAGAGACATGCTGCTGCTGCTGCTGCTAAGTCGCTTCAGTCGTGTCCGACTCTGTGCGACCCCATAGACAGCAGCCCACCTGGCTCCGCCGTCCCTGGGATTCTCCAGGCAAGAATACTGGAGTGGGCTGCCATTTCCTTCTCCAATGCATGAAAGGGAAAAGTGAAAGTGAAGTCGCTCAGTCGTGTCCGACTCTTAGCGACACCATGGACTGTAGCCTACCACGCTCCTCCGTCCAGGGGATTTTCCAGGCAAGAGTACTGGGGTAGGGTGCCATTGCCTTCTCCGGAAAGAGACATGTGTACCCCAATATTCATCGAAGCCCTGTTTATAATAGCCAGGACACAGAAGCAACCCAAATGGCCATCAGCAGACGAATGGATAAGAAATCTGTGATACATATACACAATGGAATATTACTCAGCCATTAAAATGAATGCATTTGAATCCCTTCTAACGAGGTGGATTAAACCGGAGCCTATTATACAGAGTGAAGTAAATCAGAAAGCAAAACACCAATACAGTATACTAACACATATATATGGAATTTAGAAAGATGCTAGCGATAACCCTATATGCAGGACAGCAAAACAGACACAGATGTATAGAACAGATTTTTGGACTCTGTGGGAGATTGCAAGGGTGGAATGATTTGGGAGAATGACCTTGAAACATGTATATTATCATATGTCAACCCAGATCATATGCCATATCATATCATATGCCAGGCCAGATTTGATGCATGAGACAAGGTGCTCGGGGCTGGTGCACTGGGAGGACCCAGAAGGATGGGATGGGGAGGGAGGAGTGAAGGGGCCTCAGGATGGGGAACACATGTGCACCCGTGGCGGATTCATGTCAATGTATTCAGAAACCACTTAGATATTGTAAAGTAATTAGCGCCCAATTAAAATAAATAAATTTATATTAAAAAAAATAAAAGTTACCTGAAAATAAACTACTTACATTTTCGTCAAAAAGAAAAAAAAAAAGAATGCTCTAGAACTAACAAGTCTTGGGAACTGAACTTCGTGCCATTCTGCCCCTTCAGTTTGGACTAGGCATCAGGTTTTTTTTGTTTGTTTCTTTGTTTGTTTGTTTTTTGACTACTGAAAAGATGGAGTAGATTTCCTTCCAGTCTTTACATCTACTTAGACATAATCTTTCACATTTTTTTAATGAAACAATGCATCTGTTTCTGTTAAAATGTTTATTGTGAGCAAAAACCAACCAAACAAACAACAAAAAAGAAATTGGTGCCCAGATTTTCACATGAGAAACAGAGATAATGCCATCATTCATGCAGGAAAATCTGCACCCTGATTTTCAGATGTGAAATATAAATAAGTCCCTATTTTATGTAATGAAAACTGTGCTGTGATGTAGATGTTGGAAAATTTGTGAAATTCATATTTAATATAGGAAAATGGATGCCCAGATTTTCTGATGTGAAATACACAGAATTTCAAAACTTCTTGTAGTAATACAGACATGCAGATATTCATAAATAAAATACAGAGAATTTCATATATTACGCTGAAAAAAAAAATGGCTTCCAGAGTCTCATATGTGACATATACAGAGGTGCATTTTTCATATGGGAAAATCAAAACCTAGAAATACAAATGTCACTCCAGTTATTTACGCAATTCATGTAGAAATATTGGCACCCAGATTCTCATGTGTGAAATATAGATTATTCCATATATCATGCAAGGCAGCCTTCACCCAGATTTTCAGAAGTGAAATCCAGAGAATTCCAAACTTCAATAGGGAAATCTGTGGCCAGATTTTCATATATGAAATATAGTTGATTCTATATTTGACTGCCTGGCCCAGATATCAATTTCTGAATCACGGAAAATTGCATATTTTATATGTCAAAATCTGACACAAATATTCACATGTGAATAACTGACATTTTGTATCTCACATGAGAAAATATGTCCCCAGATTTTCCAATGCAAAATATACAGAATTCCATATTTCATACTGAAGAGCTTCATGCAAGTTTTCTTGGGTGAAATACAGAGAGTTTCACACCTCAAGCATGAAAACCACTTCATATATGAAATAGAAATTTCTACATTTCTTTAGGAAAATCGATGCCAAGTGTTTCAATTGTTAAATATACAGTATTTTGTAGCTCATGAAGCAAAGCCAATATCCGCTGGATCATCAAAAAAGCAAGAGAGTTCCAGAAAAACATCTATTTCTGCTTTATTGACTATGCCAAAGCCTTTGACTGTGTGGATCACAATAAACTGTGCAACATTCTGAAAGAGATGGGAATACCAGACCATCTGACCTGTCTCTTGAGAAACCTGTATGCAGGTCAGGAAGCAACGGTTAGAACTGGACATGGAACAACAGACTGGTTCCAAATAGGAAAAGGAGTACGTCAAGGCTGTATATTGTCCCCCTGCTTATTTAACTTCTCTGCAGAGTACATCATGAGAAATGCTGGGCTGGAAGAAACACAAGCTGGAATCAAGATTGCCGGGAGAAATATCAATAACCTCAGATATGCAGATGACACCACCCTTATGGCAGAAAGTGAAGAAGAACTAAAGAGCCTCTTGATGAAGGTGAAGGAGGAGAGTGAAAAAGTTGGTTTAAAGCTCAACGTTCAGAAAACTAAGATCATGGCATCTGGTCCCATCACTTCATGGGAAATAGATGGGGAAACAGTGGAAACAGTGTCAGACTTTACTTTTTTTGGCTCCAGAATCACTGCTGCTGGTGACTGCAGCCATGAAATTAAAAGACGCTTACTCCTTGGAAGGAAGGTTATGGCCAACCTAGATAGCATGTTTAAAAGCAGAGACATTACTTTGCCAACAAAAGTCCGTCTAGTCAAGGCTATGGTTTTTCCAGTGGTCATGTATGGTTGTGAGAGTTGGACGGTGAAGAAAGCTGAGCACCGCAGAATTGATGCTTTTGAACTGTGGTGTTGGAGAAGACTCTTGAGAGTCCCTTGGACTGCAAGGAGATCCAATCAATCCATCCTAAAAGACATCAATCCTGGGTGTTCATTGGAAGGTCTGATGTTGAAGCTGAAACTCCAATACTTTGGCCACCTCATGCAAAGGGTTGACTCGTTGGAAAAGACCCTAATGCTGGGTAGGATTGGGGGCGGGAGGAGAAGGGGACGACAGAGGATGAGATGGTTGGATGGTATCACCGACTCGATGAACATGGGTTTGGGTAGACTCCGGGAGTTGGTGATGGACAGAGAGGCCTGGCGTGCTGCAATTCATGGGGTCGCAGAGAGTCGGACACGACTGAGCGACTGAACTGAACTGAACTGATGATGATAAGGATCTCTTTCATTTGATGTTAGTTCCACAAGGTCTTGTAAGTTTTCTTGAGAACTGATTATTTCAGCTTCTTCAGCATCTGCATTTGTGGGATAGACTTTTATATTTCACGTAAAAAAAAAAACATCTTGGCAGAGACCTAATCCATGAGATAATGAACTTTTTATATCTCATTTAGGAAAATCTGGGTCACGATTTTTCTACATGAGATATTCAGTTCTTTATATTTCATGAATGACAATCTAGGCACTGATTTTCCTACAGGAAATCATTTTCCTACAGGAAATATGGATTTCTCTACTGAACTGAACTGAAGCGAAGCAAAGTCAGCACACAGGTTTTCAGATGAGAAATATGAAACATTCCATATTTCATGTTACAAAACGTGACCTTATTTATTGCCAATTCTATGTGAAATACAAGAATTTCATATTTCAGGGGAAAGTGCTCTGTGCCTCAAGTTTCAAATGCGAAAGTAGAGAAATCCATATTTCCTGTAGGAAAATGATTTCCTGTAGGAAAATCAGTGCCTAGATTGTCATTCATGAAATATAAAGAACTGAATATCTCATGTAGAAAAATCGTGACCCAGATTTTCCTAAATGAGATATAAAAAGTTCATTATCTCATGGATTAGGTCTCTGCCAAGATGTTTTTTTTTTACGTGAAATATAAAAGTCTATCCCACAAATGCAGATGCTGAAGAAGCTGAAATAATCAGTTCTCAAGAAAACTTACAAGACCTTGTGGAACTAACATCAAATGAAAGAGATCCTTATCATCATCAGTTCAGTTCAGTTCAGTCGCTCAGTCGTGTCCAACTCTCTGTGACCCCATGAATTGCAGCATGCCAGGCCTCTCTGTCCATCACCAACTCCCGGAGTCTACCCAAACCCATGTTCATCGAGTCGGTGATACCATCCAACCATCTCATCCTCTGTCGTCCCCTTCTCCTCCCGCCCCCAATCCTACCCAGCATTAGGGTCTTTTCCAACGAGTCAACCCTTTGCATGAGGTGGCCAAAGTATTGGAGTTTCAGCTTCAACATCAGACCTTCCAATGAACACCCAGGATTGATGTCTTTTAGGATGGATTGATTGGATCTCCTTGCAGTCCAAGGGACTCTCAAGAGTCTTCTCCAACACCACAGTTCAAAAGCATCAATTCTGCGGTGCTCAGCTTTCTTCACCGTCCAACTCTCACAACCATACATGACCACTGGAAAAACCATAGCCTTGACTAGATGGACTTTTGTTGGCAAAGTAATGTCTCTGCTTTTAAACATGCTATCTAGGTTGGCCATAACCTTCCTTCCAAGGAGTAAGCGTCTTTTAATTTCATGGCTGCAGTCACCAGCAGCAGTGATTCTGGAGCCAAAAAAAGTAAAGTCTGACACTGTTTCCACTGTTTCCCCATCTATTTCCCATGAAGTGATGGGACCAGATGCCATGATCTTAGTTTTCTGAACGTTGAGCTTTAAACCAACTTTTTCACTCTCCTCCTTCACCTTCATCAAGAGGCTCTTTAGTTCTTCTTCACTTTCTGCCATAAGGGTGGTGTCATCTGCATATCTGAGGTTATTGATATTTCTCCCGGCAATCTTGATTCCAGCTTGTGTTTCTTCCAGCCCAGCATTTCTCATGATGTACTCTGCAGAGAAGTTAAATAAGCAGGGGGACAATATACAGCCTTGACGTACTCCTTTTCCTATTTGGAACCAGTCTGTTGTTCCATGTCCAGTTCTAACCGTTGCTTCCTGACCTGCATACAGGTTTCTCAAGAGACAGGTCAGATGGTCTGGTATTCCCATCTCTTTCAGAATGTTGCACAGTTTATTGTGATCCACACAGTCAAAGGCTTTGGCATAGTCAATAAAGCAGAAATAGATGTTTTTCTGGAACTCTCTTGCTTTTTTGATGATCCAGCGGATATTGGCTTTGCTTCATGAGCTACAAAATACTGTATATTTAACAATTGAAACACTTGGCATCGATTTTCCTAAAGAAATGTAGAAATTTCTATTTCATATATGAAGTGGTTTTCATGCTTGAGGTGTGAAACTCTCTGTATTTCACCCAAGAAAACTTGCATGAAGCTCTTCAGTATGAAATATGGAATTCTGTATATTTTGCATTGGAAAATCTGGGGACATATTTTCTCATGTGAGATACAAAATGTCAGTTATTCACATGTGAATATTTGTGTCAGATTTTGACATATAAAATATGCAATTTTCCGTGATTCAGAAATTGATATCTGGGCCAGGCAGTCAAATATAGAATCAACTATATTTCATATATGAAAATCTGGCCACAGATTTCCCTATTGAAGTTTGGAATTCTCTGGATTTCACTTCTGAAAATCTGGGTGAAGGCTGCCTTGCATGATATATGGAATAATCTATATTTCACACATGAGAATCTGGGTGCCAATATTTCTACATGAATTGCGTAAATAACTGGAGTGACATTTGTATTTCTAGGTTTTGATTTTCCCATATGAAAAATGCACCTCTGTATATGTCACATATGAGACTCTGGAAGCCATTTTTTTTTTCAGCGTAATATATGAAATTCTCTGTATTTTATTTATGAATATCTGCATGTCTGTATTACTACAAGAAGTTTTGAAATTCTGTGTATTTCACATCAGAAAATCTGGGCATCCATTTTCCTATATTAAATATGAATTTCACAAATTTTCCAACATCTACATCACAGCACAGTTTTCATTACATAAAATAGGGACTTATTTATATTTCACATCTGAAAATCAGGGTGCAGATTTTCCTGCATGAATGATGGCATTATCTCTGTTTCTCATGTGAAAATCTGGGCACCAATTTCTTTTTTGTTGTTTGTTTGGTTGGTTTTTGCTCACAATAAACATTTTAACAGAAACAGATGCATTGTTTCATTTAAAAAATGTGAAAGATTATGTCTAAGTAGATGTAAAGACTGGAAGGAAATCTACTCCATCTTTTCAGTAGTCAAAAAACAAACAAACAAAGAAACAAACAAAAAAAACCTGATGCCTAGTCCAAACTGAAGGGGCAGAATGGCACGAAGTTCAGTTCCCAAGACTTGTTAGTTCTAGAGCATTCTTTTTTTTTTTCTTTTTGACGAAAATGTAAGTAGTTTATTTTCAGGTAACTTTTATTTTTTTTAATATAAATTTATTTATTTTAATTGGGCGCTAATTACTTTACAATATCTAAGTGGTTTCTGAATACATTGACATGAATCCGCCACGGGTGCACATGTGTTCCCCATCCTGAGGCCCCTTCACTCCTCCCTCCCCATCCCATCCTTCTGGGTCCTCCCAGTGCACCAGCCCCGAGCACCTTGTCTCATGCATCAAATCTGGCCTGGCATATGATATGATATGGCATATGATCTGGGTTGACATATGATAATATACATGTTTCAAGGTCATTCTCCCAAATCATTCCACCCTTGCAATCTCCCACAGAGTCCAAAAATCTGTTCTATACATCTGTGTCTGTTTTGCTGTCCTGCATATAGGGTTATCGCTAGCATCTTTCTAAATTCCATATATATGTGTTAGTATACTGTATTGGTGTTTTGCTTTCTGATTTACTTCACTCTGTATAATAGGCTCCGGTTTAATCCACCTCGTTAGAAGGGATTCAAATGCATTCATTTTAATGGCTGAGTAATATTCCATTGTGTATATGTATCACAGATTTCTTATCCATTCGTCTGCTGATGGCCATTTGGGTTGCTTCTGTGTCCTGGCTATTATAAACAGGGCTTCGATGAATATTGGGGTACACATGTCTCTTTCCGGAGAAGGCAATGGCACCCTACCCCAGTACTCTTGCCTGGAAAATCCCCTGGACGGAGGAGCGTGGTAGGCTACAGTCCATGGTGTCGCTAAGAGTCGGACACGACTGAGCGACTTCACTTTCACTTTTCCCTTTCATGCATTGGAGAAGGAAATGGCAGCCCACTCCAGTATTCTTGCCTGGAGAATCCCAGGGACGGCGGAGCCAGGTGGGCTGCTGTCTATGGGGTCGCACAGAGTCGGACACGACTGAAGCGACTTAGCAGCAGCAGCAGCAGCATGTCTCTTTCAGTTCTGGCTTCCTCGGTGTATATGCCCATCAGTGGGTTCACTGTGTTATATGGCAGAACCTCCACACTGTTCTCCATAGTGGCTGTACTAGTTTGCATTCCCACTGAGAGTGTAAGAGGGTTCCTTTTTCTCCGTACCCTCTCCAGCATTTATTGTTTGTAGATTATTGGATGGCAGGCATTCTGACCAGTGTGAGATGCTACCTCGTTGAGGTTTTGATTTGCATTTCTCTGATAATGAGTGATGTTGAGCATCTTTTCATGTGTTTGTTAGCCATCTGTATGTCTTCTTTGGAGAAATGTCTGTTTAGTTCTTTGGCCCAATTTTTGATTGGTTCGCTTATTTTTCTGGACTTGAGCTGCAGGTGTTGCTTGCATACTTTTGATATTAATTCTTTGTCAGTTGGTTCGTTTGCTATTAGTCTCTCCCATTCTGAAGGCAGGCTTTTCCCCTTGCTTCTAGTCTCCTTTGTTGTGCAAAAGCTTTTAAGTTTCATTAGGTCCCATTTGTTTATTTTTGCTTTTATTTCCATTATTCTTGGAGGTGGGTCATAGAGGATCCTGCTGTGAATTGTGTCGGATAGTGTTTTGCCTATGTTTTCCTCTAGGACTCTTATAGTTTTATAGTTTGTGGTCTTACATTCAGATCTTCAATCCATTTTGAGTTTATTTTTGTGTACGGTGTTAGAAAGTGTTCTAGTTTCATTCTTTTACAAGTGGTTGACCAGTTTTCCCAGCTCCACGTATTAAGGAAATTGTCTTTTCTCCATTTTATATTCTTTCCTCCTTTGTCACAGATAAGGTGTCCATAGGTGCATGAATTTATCTCTGGGCTTGCTATTGCGTTCCATTGATCTATGTTTCTGTCTCCGTGCCAGTACCATACTATCTTGATGACTGTTACTTTGTAGCATAGCCTGAAGTCAGGCAGGTTGATTCCTCCTATTCCATTCTTCATTCTCAAGATTTCTTTGGCTATTCGAGGTTTTTTGTATTTCCATACAAATTGTGAAATTATTTTTTCTAGTTCTCTGAAAAATACCGCTGGTAGCTTGATAGGGATTGCATTGAATCTATAGATTGCTTTGGGTGGTATACTCGTTTTCACTATATTGATTCTTCTGATCCATGAACACGGTATATTTATCCATCTATTTGTGTACTGTTTGATTTCTTTCATCAGTGCTTTATACTTTTCTATATGTAGCTCTTTTTTCTCTTTAGGTAGATTGAGGTTTTTAAAGGCATAAGCCACACTTCTTGCATGGCTCTGCAGTAAAACATACTCTGCTTTAAACTTTAATGTTTTGATATTGCTTGGCCCAAGGTTGTTGGGTACAGGGGTATTTAGTTACAGTAACACCTTATCTCTTAAGTCTATGGAGGTTAACAGAATCTCTTGAGATAATGTCTCACTTCAAAACCACATACACTCATAAAAGGATGAGCAGTTTTTTTCTTGTGTGTGAAGCAAGTTAACAGACACTGAGAGCTCTCCTAGTTACCAGGTGAATTTAGGACAAAGTGTGACAAAGGTTTTCATCAGGTCTTACTTGAGGACTACTCATTATTTTGGAAACTTTGTCATGAGCTGATTTGCTAGGATATATAGAGCGAGTATATCTTTTATCTTTTCCATCGTTTAGTAGTTTGCTTGTCATGTGTGTCACATTATGTTTTAATATGTGCATACATTTTCATACTGTAAAATATAGGGAATTCCATTCTCAATTTGGAAAGTTTGTGGTGAGATATTCACAGGCGAAATGCAGCGAATTCTGTATTTCATTCAGGAAATCTACATGCATGTATTCAGACGTGAAATACCAACTTCCATGCTTCACATAGAACACTTTTGCCCTCATGTCTAAATGTGATACAGACATGGAATTCTCTCTGTTGAGAGAAATTTATACAGAGATGCTAAGGATAGCGCCCCACCAAGGGCCACGGCTCTCCATTGCCAGAGGAATTGAAGTCTGTCCATTTATTGTACAGAGGCCCTTTCAAAGTGGTTCTGTTCTCATCCAGCCTCCCCGTGAGAACACAGCCCAGCCTACACCATCAACCCAGGCCTGTGGGACTGGGAGGGGTGAGAGGATCAACCCAAGACACCCTTTTAAGGAGTGATGTTTCAAACTGACAAACTGCATGTAGCAGGTGCTTATGCTACAGTGCCACCAGTCTCCCAAACCTTACAGAAAAGGGCAAGCTGTGCTCAGATGCCTGGTCATGTCGAGGATAGAATGGTCCTGCACTTGAGAAGGACAGAAAACCCTTTGTAGCTGGGTGTCCTAGGGGCTGTGCATAGCCCCTCTTCTGTGCCTGGGAATCTGGCCCACTGCGTTTCTCTGCTCCTTCGCATCCTCCCTGACTGCACCCAGGTGCTTTGTTCTTGCCTCTCCTTTCTGCTCAGGGATCCATGTTTACACTTACAAGCCTGTTTACACTTCTAGCTTGCTCTGTCGGTGAGATCCCTGGGCTTTTTTCCATGGCGTCCGTGCTTCTGCTGCCCTATGATCTTTACATCTTACACAAGCTCTTTCGCGTTTTCAGTGTCCATTCTTCCATCCCCCAGCCAGACCAGTTCAGACAGCTCACACACACATTTGTGTCAGCGCACATGTGTCTGCATGCTCACCCACCCACCTACCCACATACACACACAAACAATCCTGAAAAGAAACTTGCACAGATGTGCAACTAATTGCTTACTTGTCCAGTCTAATGGACTTTGGTAAGCACCCCTCTTTTTTTGGCCCAGTTATTATTATTTTTTTCCCTCACTAGTTGATCAAATCAGCATCCTATTCTACTTCTATGATAATCCTGGAAGGTGAATGGGATTTTCTCATGAGGGGGACTGACATTGAAAGAGTTTGGCAGGGCTGGAAGTCCTCACTGTGGACGGTTGTGTGACGTGTGCCTCTGATCTCTACTCCCATCACAACAGGCTGGTTCACAGTGCCAATCACGTTGGCATCATTCCATTCCCTGTGCTTTCCTTCCAGAAAAAGCACAGAAATAGCAAGGGGCTTTGAACTTGTACTTGATCATGCAAGCCCCTTTCCCCAGGCTATAGAAGGTCACTGAGGACAAGAATTCTTTAACAAATTCCTATTCACAGAAAGGCAAGCCCCAACTCTTACTGCCTGAGTGATGCTTCACTTAAAATCATGAAGAAATTCTGCATGGGTAATGTCAGGTTAACGATCACTGCAAGAAGTGGTAATAGTCAATGTCCTTCTTTTCTGCAGCAGTGTTTATAGAACACTTAACAATCAACCCCAAATCTCTCCTGAGAGACGAAAAATTTTCTGACAGATGCATTCCTGCAACATCTTTGCCTTTTGTGATCCTGATTCATATTCTCATTTCAACGAGTGATATTCTTGCCCAACGGGCATTTCTGTAAGTATGTGGGTATTGCTGTTTCCAAACGTGGGTCACTGTTAACTATTCCTGCGATAAAGCATTTCTTGCTGTTCACAAATATCGTGTATCTCTTTAAAAAAAAAAAGTCACAATTCAAGATGTTGGAAACATTTGATCCAGGAATGAAAGAAATCATCCAATTCACACACAATCTGACAAAGACACACAAACTTAAAAAACAAAAGTGAATGCAAGCAACACAATTCATGTATGTTGAATAGGGCCATGCAAGAACTGACATAGCTATTGCAGCAGTGCTGTGTATAATGGCACAGGCATCGGTGCCACATCAAAGAAGACAGGAGTCATAGGCAGACCCACGGGAAGAAACATCAACTCACATTCATGGGCAGGCACAACAGAGACACCCAATCTTCATTCTAAACAGAGGAAAACATGAACATATCCAGGGAACAGGAAACAAATGCAGCTCAGGGTGATTGAGCCAGAATGCTCAAGAAATTATCAGTAATCCGCCAAGTCTCACACGCATTGATATACAGTGGAAGAAAACCTTACACAACACGTCCAAGTGTGCAGTCAAATCTAATAGCGCCTAGACCTTAGGGCCCAAGTGAAAGCCCGAAAGACATGGGGACACATGTCATGGCAAGTTTCCAGAGAATGACCATCAAGTCAACCATGCATAGTTCAGGTTTACTAACCGATCCATGACTATCTCTGCACTCTTCACTCCACGACAGGTTAGAGCTAAAGCCACCCCTGGTACTGAAGCACTGGTACTGAAGACAGGAGATAGTAGGTGTTGGGGAACCCTGTCCTTAACGTTTCTTGTCTTTAACTTCTTTGAAATGCCTTACTAAAACTTCTGAATGTGGATAACTACCATGCAGCCCCTAGAATGAGCCCAGTCTAAGGTCCCCCCAAACATGCACCAATACACCATCCCACACCCACAGCAGACTTATTACAGCATAGTTTCTGCTTTGTGTTGTTTTGTTTTGAACTGGCGCTGAGAAAGACAGGTACCAGCCTGCCGGAGCCCCCAGGATCCTTTGAAGATTACAGATTAAGAAAGTAAGAAGACATGTTTCCATTGTTTGCTGCGCTGCTTGTACAGAAAGCACCCAGAGAAGGACAAGCCTTGCCTTCTGGAACTGTAGATGCTCCTCTGTAGAAGGGGCATACTAGGCTGAAGATATTCAAATGCAAAAGTTGGCCCTGAGCAGGAGATCTCATTCAGTGCACCTTGAAGGGGGCATCCATAAACCCATGAACTTTGACGTTCATCCTTTACCCTTTGCCCTCCAAAGAGATGCTGCTGTCGGGAGACAATTTTTGGAGTGAGAACTCCATGTGAGACAGAAATATCACCCACAGGAATGCCCACGTTGGAGCCATTGTATCTGGGGTGAGAGGACAAACGTTGACCTCTCCCTACTCCCTTTGTGCCAGTCTGTCCTTTGCCCAATCCAGAGGTGGACGTGATTCCGGAAAGCAGCCATCTACCTGGAAAGGGCCACCCTAAGTTCGACCAGTCCCTCCGTAAGCTCTGTATTCTCCAGGTGTTCCCATTGGCCCTTGGCCCACAGAGTAGCGACAAAGCCCAGAAGAAGGCCACTTGTGGTTTTATACAGCCTGTGCTGAGCCATTCAGCAAGGAATAGACACTGTCACCAGAGGGTTTGTGGAAAAATGTTATTTCTACACCTAGGCCTGACAGAGGGCCTTGGGCACAGAGCGTAAGCCTTCCTGGAAAAAAGGATATTAAGCACTGAGCCATCATGCGACACAGAGTGCACGGCTGCGTAGGCTGGACTTTGCCTGTTTAACATCCCCATCCCCCTGACTTCTGCCCCTGCAGACTTTGTACCTAAACTGAGTTCTTGGAAAAAAGAACAGAGTTCACATGAGCTCAAACATACACGATGGGATCTGTTTTTGTTTGTCTGTTTCCTGGTGATTTATCTTTTCCCCTGGTCACTTTTGCCAGAAATTAATATCCTTACTGCCTTCCCACCCCCTCGCTTTTGCTCTGGGCCACAGCCCCTCCATATACTTTATGCCCCCATCCCCTAAGATGTTACCTGGAACCCTAGGCCTGGGAAGCTGACTCTGAGAAAAGGTGAACTGTGCAGTCATATACACAAGGAGGCTATGTGGTTCATAGTGAGTTGAATGTTAAGGCTTTTTCCTTGTCCTGTACTCTTAAAATGCCTGATGATATCCAACAGTGATGATACCTGGGGCACCACCTTCCAACAAAGTTGTGTCCCACTATTTCAATCTCTGGCTCTTGTTCACCAGACCCTTTCCATGAACATCCACATTTCCCTTGTCAAGTTGCCAGACCCACAGTTAATGGCCCCTCCTCTTCCTTCTCCTTCCTCCCCAACCCCACCCCGCAGGAAGAACTTGTCCCCTGACACAACCCCAACATATGACTTAACCCCCTCTATAACTCTCCATGGTCTGGTAATTCCCACGCGTTAAAGTGAGAATCCTACATGGAGTTGAAGTATCTGTCCTGAGGACCTGGCCAAACAATACACAGACACCTATGGTTGATGCTTTCTATTTATCCTTCAGAATTATTTCATGTTTACTGGTTTCTCCCTCTCGATCTGTTTCACCAGCAGACCACTCTTCATTACTTTCATGTCAGAGAGGACTAGTTGGCCATTGATCTTCATGTGAAGCACCTTCTTAGGTTTTCTATTTTAGGTAAAGGGGGACACTCCAACATAAGTTTCTCAAAATCGGGGGTTTCCTTTCAAAACGGACAGAGAAACAGATACATATATGTCAACCTAGCCTCCCGGAACAACACTAAAGACAGCTTTAACCTTTCAAGTCAGTTTCCAGGAGAGAGAGTCTGTGAACTTTTACATTTCCTCTCTCAGTTCGGTTCAGTTCAGTTCAGTCGGACAGTCGTGTCTGACTCTTTGTGACCCCATGAATTGCAGCACTCCAGGCCTCTCTGTCCATCACCAGCTCCAGGAGTCTACCCAAACCTATGTCCATCGAGTCAGTGATGCCATCCAACCATCTCATCCTCGGTAGTCCCCTTGTCCTCCTCCCGCCAATCCTACTCAGCATTAGGGTCTTTTCCAATGAGTCAACACTTTGCATGAAGTGACCAAAGTATTGGAGTTTCAGCTTCAACATCAATCCTTCCAATGAACACCCAGGATTGATTTCCTTTAGGATGGACTGATGGCATCTCCTTGCAGTCCAATGGACTCTCAAGAGTCTTCTCCAACACCACAGTTCAAAAGCATCAATTCTTCGGCGCTCAGCTTTCTTCACCGTCCACCTCTCACATCCATACATGACCATTGAAAAAACCATAGCCTTGACTAGACGGACTTTTGTTGGCAAAGTAATGTCTCTGCTTTTAAATATGCTATCTAGGTTGGCCATAACCTTCCTTCCAAGGAGTAAGTGTCTTTTAATTTCACGGCTGCAATCATCGTCAGCAGTGATTTTGGACCCCCCTAAAATAAAGTCAGACACCGTTTCCAATGTTTCCCCATCTATTTCCCATGAAGTGATGGGACCAGATGCCATGATCTTAGTTTTCTGAACGTTGAGCTTTAAGCCAACTTTTTCACTCTCCTCTTTCACTTTCATCAAGAGGCTCTTTAGTTCTTCTTCACTTTCTGCCATAAGGGTGGTGTCATCTGCATATCTGAGGTTATTGATATTTCTCCTGGCAAACTTGATTCTAGCTTGTGTTTCTTCCAGCCTAGCGTTTCTCATGATGCACTTTGCATAGAGAGTTAAACAGGCAGGGTGACAACGTAGAGCCTTGATGTACTCCTTTTCCTATTTGGAACCAGTCTGTTTTTCCATGTCCAGTTCGAACTGTTGCTTCCTGATCTGCATACAGGTTTTTAAACCACGCACCCAAATCTTCACTGTACAACTATTTACAAGAGCTAGGATATGCAAACAACCTATATGGCCATCGGCAGATGACGGGTTAAGGGAGTTGGGGTACGAATACACAATGGTATGTTTCTCAGCTCTAAAAAGGAATGCCTTGAACTCAGTCCTAATGAGTTGGAATGAATATGGAGCCTATTAAGAGTGTGAAGAAAGTCAGAAAGAGAAAAAGCAAACACTGCATGTTAGTACAACTATATGGAGTTTAGGACCACGTAGGTGGTACCGGACATCGAACATGCAGAACAGCAAATAAGACACAGACATATAAAGAACAGAATTTGGACTCCGTGGTGGAATGTGAGTCTGGGTTAATTTGAGAAAATAGCCCTCAAACATTTACATTACCTTATGCAAAATAGACGACCAGCGCAAATTTGATGCGTGAAGCAAGGCAACCAAAGTCATGTTGTGGGACAACCCAGAAAGACAGGTAGGGGAGGGCGGTGGGGGTTGGGTTCAGCATTTGGGGGGACACGTGTATATCTATGGGTGATTCGTGTTGGCCAATGTATGAAAAAAACCATCATGGTTTTGTAAAGTAATCATCCTCCAGGTAAAATAAATAAGTTAAAAGACTATTCTCCATAATCCTACACAGTGGTCAGTATTCTCAGAATGAGAGTGGCATGTGGAAAAAATGTAAAAGAAAACAAAAATAGAAACAAGTGTGATGATGAAAATGGAATCAAATGATGGTCAGTGGGGAACAGCCTAGCAGAAAGGAGACTCGCAGACCGTTGTAGAAAGGGGATTTCAATAGTAGGTGGGCCCCAATTTAAGAGGAGCCTGAGGGTTGCCTTGTTGGCCATGGAATGCCAGTTCAGAGATGTGCAGCTGAGCCAGATATAAATTGGAGTGACATTGCCCTGACCAGGACACTTCATCTACCTCAAGCTTCTCTACTTAGAACCTGTTTTTCACTACGGTTCTCTACTTCTGCTGTCTCTTGCTGATTCCCTCATTCCATGGTGTTACTCTGCATTCCACAGAGTCTCACTTTCTCCACAAGTGAAATAAATGGCCCAAGTTTCTGGAAAACACTTATGCCAGTGCCCAATCCCTGGGCTCCTCGCCTCTCATCCTCCCAGTACCTCTCGTGTCAGAGCCTTCCTCCTCATATAGTACCACACGGGATTGGGCCAGAGATCCTTTATGATGAACTCTCAGGGCAATGAGCTAGGTCAGCACGGGGCTGGCCAGACCCTGAGCCCTCCTGTACACCGCCAAGAATTCCAACATACATCACCAGTTCTGGCCCAGTGGCCGCGTGGGACCCTACCTCAGCAATCCGGTCAGATCCTGTGAAATTGTGGTCAAAGGACCAGTTGAAGAAGTTAACGCTGCTGTCATGGTGCCTGCGGCTGTATGCCTTGCGTTCAAATCCCTGGTTCCAGTGAATCAGGGTGGAATGAGATGCTCGATATCCTGCAGGAAAAGGAGTATGGGAGAAAGACCTAAATCACTTTCCAATTCAACCTACACTTTTCTGCCCCCACCCACCAAATCCAAGGAGCTGCCTCTTACCAGTGACATTAATGAGATAATCCTTAACAATCACTTCATTCTGGAAATACCTATTCTTCCAGAAGGACAATGTGATCTTGCAGTGATGAGAGGGATGCCTGAGTTCCTCCACCTGCCAGGACAAAGTGTGGGGAGTAGGGTAGGGGTGGATGGGTGTGAAACCCCTTTACAGAAGAGCTGTCCTTTCCTGTTTTCAGGGGTAAATCATGTCCTCTCCCCTCCACAGTCACCTTCCCCCCACAATTATCAGTGTCCCCTGCCTGACCTTTAAGTTGGTCATGAAGTGAAGTATGTCTTCATCTTGGTCAGCCATCATAGCTGACATTTGAGGGTGGTTCATAAACTGCTTTAGGTCAAGGAGCCTCTAGATGCTAGAGGAAAAAAGTGCTGGAAGGACAAATCTAGCCTAAAGTGTAGAATGGCGCTGTCTGACTTCATCTTGCGACGAGTTAACTCGTCACATTTCTGTTAACGCAGACTGTATGAAGGCATGACAAGCCCCAAGGCTGTGCCTATAAATGCACTACCAGAGCAGGTTCTGTTCCTAAGAGGAAAGGCCCTAAGCTCCATCTCAGCCTCCTAAAACTTAGCTTACTTCTGGAAAACAGGCACTCCTACGTACAAGCAGCATGAGCATTTACACATCCCAACCTCACCGCCAAATTCACGCAGCTTTTCAGAGAAGACCTGGATCCCAGACAAGCCTTTTCTCTGAAGAGTCCCTGGTGCTAATGACAATTCTGATTGGGACGTCTGCAAATAAAGCCCAAGTAGCAATTTGTGCTACCCAGAACAGCAAGGACATCACACCTTATATCGGGAACAGATACACAGAACGGTAACCAATACTCAGCATCCAAAAAATACATTTTGTACCAGAACTGCCAGATCTCTAAACTGCTTCTGCAATTACCCAGATTGAAAAAAAAAAAAAAAATTCACAAGCACCACACCAAGGGATACAACTTCGACCCAGAATCCACGGATTCCCTCGATGATGGCACTTCTGTGTTCTAGACGCAGCTTCCGCCTCTGGCAGTTCTTGTGTTTCAGGCGAGCGCGGGCCCTTTGGGCTTTCTTATTCACGAAATCCAGCTCCAGCTGCAGGGCCGGCAGGGCCTCCAGTGCGGGCTGATCCCTGGGGGCTCTGGGGCTTGGATGTTCCTGGCCCTGCTCCTGCGAGGACACCTGCTCCTGCTCCTCGTAGGCCACCACCTCCACCTCCTCCATGATGTCTAACACCAGCAGCTGGAACTCCTGCCCGAATCCCGCCAACTCTCCCTCCTCCAGGGCTGCACCTTTCTCTACCGCCTCCACCCAGAAGAGGGCGGCCTCTTCGCCTGGTGCACTACCTGCGGCCTGCATTGCCTCTGCCGCCCCCACCGCGCTGGTAGGCCCCAGGGTCCCTCCCTCGAGAAGACCCGGGCTCACAACTAAGACCCAGGATCCCGGGGTGCTGCCGCCTTCCTCTGGCCCCGTCTCAGTCTCCATGGTGTTCTGGCCGTAGCCCAGAGCCACAAAGAAGCTGGACGTGAGAGCACAGCTGGCGGCCGGCAAAGCCCGCCAACCAGCCGCAGTCTACGTGGCACAACCAACTGGTTACTTGCCCACAGCCAATGAGCAGGGAAAGGGAGACAGGCATGCGCAGAACCGTGTGCCACCATGCACGGGTAATATGGTGGCGGGAAGGAGCTGAACTCTATACCCTGACCTCCAGACCTCATCACAGAACCAATCAAATGGAGTCAAAAGGCGTTCATTCACGGGACAGACACACCCCTTGGAATTCTGGGCACGCAGGGGCCCAACTTGGCTCAGTGCACAGTGCGCCGGTCCACACAAGCCGTTTGCCTGACCAACAGTATAGATGTGCCAGACCAGCGACTGGGCAAGCCAGGCCAGCTGGAGTCGAAGGCAAGGAATCTGAAGGTGACACTGCAGCCACCGTCAAGCTTGAAATTGCCACTGGGGAAGCGGGCGACTCTGTGTGCTCAGGGGTTCACACAGGTGACACAAGGTTCGTGGGTACGTCAGGGACACAGGTGCTCACCTTGGATCTAAACGGCAAGCCACGGGCAGAGCGTGGGTAGGTTTGGTGGGGGGTGGGGATCGGCGGGGGAGGCGCTGTTACCGCTGACCTCACCAAAGTTCACCGCCTGCAGAGTCCGTCCCTAACCGTGTGCCTTAGGCTTGAGCAGTGTCAGGAATGCAGCCATACTCTGAGGATGAAGCAGCACACTTTCCTTGGCTCGCTCTTTGGGCCCCACAATGCAGCCCCAAGCCAAACCACCCTGGAGCCCCTGGCCTGCTGTCTGTCAGCTCTTGGCCTTTCCCCTGGCCCACGGCTTAAAGCAGGCACCCCAGCGGCTAAGGATGTGCTCCTGCGGATGCAGTTCCAAGAGAAGCAGAGCTCCTCCTGCAAGTGTTTCAAGTGGAGTAAAGTGCTCCTCCTGACCATTGCTTACTCTCTTCCTCTCGGCCACATAGCTAACGTGGGCACACTCACGTTAAGTGCCTGGATAGATGCAATGCTCACACTCTGCCTCCTAGGATGTCTGGTGTTTCACACTGAGCACCTACATTAGGCCACACACACACACACACACACACACAGGAACAGGTGACACAAGCACATATGTGTACACACACACATGTAACACACAGGGACACAAATGCAAACAGGTGTTTCAGAGACTGAAGAACCAATGGTTTACATGAAATGCAGAGATTTCCTTATTTCTCATAGGGAAATGTTCATTCTGATTATCAGATGTGAAATATAGAGAAGTTCAAGTTTCATGAAGGAAAATTAGTGCCTAGATTTTGATGCAGTTAATACAGAGATCTCCCTATTTCATGGTGGACAGTCATTGTTTTCTATGTAAGAAATACAAAGAATTAAGTATTTCATGAAGAAACAGTGGTGCCCAGAATTTCTTTTATGAAATAGAATTCCAATTTCCTGTTGGTTCCCATATCTTAATTGCATACTTCATGTCAGTAAAATTTCATTGAGATTTTTACATAGGAAATGGATACAACTTCAGAGGTCAGACAGGAAAGCATATGCTCAACTTTTCATATCTGAAATATCTGGAATTCCCCATTCATGTAGGAAAAAGTGTGCACAGATATCCACATGTGAAACAGACAAGATTCCATATATGATGAAAAAATTATACAAGTAGATTTTCAAACATGAAGTACACATTTCCTATTTCACGTAGAAAAATCTGCACCCATGTTCTCACATGTGAGATAAAGAAAATTACATGTTTCATACAGAAAAATCATCTTTCAGATTTTCCTTGGCACGAAGCAGGGAATGCAAAGCAGTGCTCTGGAACAACCCAGAAAAATAGCATAGGAGGGGATGTGGGAGAGGCTCCAGGATGGGTGGGACCCCGATATACTTACGGCTTCTTAATGTTGATGCATGGCAGAAACCATCACGATATTGTATAGTAATTAACCTCCAGTTAACATTTACGAAAATGTTACAGTATGAGAAAAGTGAAAGAACAAGGGGACTCGACTCTGCTCTGCGGTGACCTAAATGGGAAGGAAATCCAAAAACGAGGGGATATGTGTACACCTAAAATGGATTCACTTGGACATACGTACTCAGAAACTAAAGCATCATTGTAATGCAACTATACCCCAATGATAATTGTTTCAAACACCTTACACATCAAGTATACTTCCAGCAGTGAATAAATAAATGGTAGCCTCGTTTGCAATATATATCCATTGAGACATTATTCTAAGTTAAATATTTCAGTTAGAGGAAGAAGAAATCTTTTACATCACATGACATTGTGAAGTTGAAATCCCTTCATTATAGAAACAGAGTAGAATGTGGTCCTTGGGCTACTGGAAATGGTCCGTGATGGTCCAAGTTACCAACTTTTAGTCCCAGGTTGAATAAGCTCATCAAGGAAGATACTGTAATAGAGGCAGGGTGGAAAACGGTGCTGCAGACCTCAGCCCAAGACCTTCAGTGGCGTTAGAAACCCCAATACCACCAACAGAAAGCCTCTGAGCAGAGTGTAGTGAGATATATTACAGCCTTCCCATAGAGCCCTCTAGGCCCTTGGGCCTTGGGATGGGGAATGAACTGTGGAGCTTGGGAACAGGCTGTGTCTTGCAGAGTCCCAGAGCCCTTGCTGAAGCCACTGACTGGTCTGGACCAGGTTTGAAAGCAATGGCCAACGTGTTCCATCCCCACCTCCATGACCGAATGGTTGTGGCAATCTGCATGGGTCACAGTCTACAGGACCCAGCTCTCCAACTGGGTAGACTGAGGAGGCTGAGGGTCAGCTACATGCTGGGTACCTGGCTCCCTCATTGAAGGTGGCTGGGCAGTGTATGGGGGCCTTGGTAAGAGGAGGGCACAGAGAACTGAGAATTACCTCTTCCACCTAGGACTGAGCACTGCTGGAAGTAACAAGAGTGGGTGCTAGATGAATGCTCCATGACTGGAAAAACCAGCCTGCACAGGGACCCCTCCCCCCCAACCAGGACCATGGAGGGTGAACGTCAAGCTTGGGACCTATCTTTTCAGGAAATAGGGAATAGGGAATAATATTTGCTTCCCTCAAGGATTACAGGAACACAGTTAGCTGACCACCACCTTACTTCAAGAACATAAGATCTGACAGCAAGAAATTTGCAAGAGCTAATCACACCTATCCCTCACCTTTCCTATACATAGCCTTTGCTGAACGCTTTGAGGGAGGTTTTTGTTTTTGTTTTTTCTTTTTTCCATTGCCTTAGGCTTTTATTCATTTTTAATAGAAGCATTTAAAATTGTGAACACTTCTAGACATGCATCTCATGAATTCTGATACGCTGTGTTTTTATTATCACTTAGTTAAAATATTTTCTAATCTTTCTTTTTATTTTTTACCTCTTTTTAAAAATTTATAGCAATTGGAGGCTAATTACTTTACAATAGTGTAGTGGCTTTTGCCATACATTCACATGATACAGCCCTGGGTGTACATGCGTTCCCCATCCCGACCCTCCCATCTCCCTCCCCATCCCATCCCTCAGAGTCATTCATCCCAGTGCACCAGCCCTGAGCACCTTGTCTCACGCATCAAACCTGGACTGGTGATCTATTTCACATACTATACATGTTTCAATGCTATTCTCGCAAATCATCCCACCCTCGCCTTTTCCCGCCGAGTCCAGCAGTCTCTTCTTTACATCTGTGTCTCTTTTGCTGTCTCACATATAGGGTCATCATTACCATCTTTCTAAGTTCCATATATATATGCGTTAATTTACTCTATTGGTGTTTTATCTTTCTGGCTTACTTCGCTCTGTATAATAGGCTCCAGTTTCATCCACCTCATTAGAACTGATTCCAATGCATTCTTTTTAATGGCTGAGTAAAATTCCATTGTGTGTATGGGTCAGAGCCTTCGTCTCCATTCATCTGCCGATGGACATCTAGGTTGCTTCCATGTGCTAGTTATTGTAAACACGGCTGCGATGAACATTGGGGTACACGAGTCGCTTTCGGTTCTGGTTTCCTCGGTGTGTAAGTCCAGCAATGGGATTGCTGGGTCGTGTGGCCATTCTATTTACAGTTTTTAAAGGAATCTTCAGATTTCTTTGTCACTGGGTGCTCTGGACCTTTGGGTGAGAAAGGAGCTGTCGTTGGATGTCACCTAGGCTGTCTAACCAAAGCACTCCTTGCTGGATTGCCCATTTGGTTAGGACATTGAGTGACGTGGATGAACTATGCAGTCCATATCTTTCTTGGGTTCTTCCAGGCAGCTAGTCTAGCTCCTCGATTTGTTATTGTCAATAAGGAGTTACGGAGGACTTCCTATCCCCCCGGCACTGTGCAAAGATTGTCCTGGAAGGTTGATAATGTTATCAAACCCATTGTCCAGGGGAAGAAACTGAGGCTCAGAGAGGTAGTTCACCCGTTCAGGGGCACACAACTAATAGAAGCAGAGGAGCAGGATCTGAATTCACCGCCTTTGGGCTCCAGTATCCAAGCAAATGTGGTCATGCTTGTCATTCTTGGGTCCGAACATTAGTTACCAACTGCACCAGCCCTGAGATCCAGAAATCAAACCAGATTGGGTTTTTTGATTCTTTCCCTTTGAGCCCTGGAGGAGGTGGATATAGTTCACTCCTGATCCTGCTGGGCTGTTTGTGGCTCTTGCCCTTTTACGATTTTCTCTTCCGTGATCCCACTCATGGTAACCATTGCTCTAGAATGAAGACAATACAGAGTTGATGGGGACTTCCTCTTTTCAAGCTTGTAGGGTAACGGATTATTTACCTACAGATGGATGACGCTCACTATTGGGAGTAGGAAATACAAAGAGGTTAAATGAAATTATTGTTAGAAATAGACTTTTGCCAATTTTTGCTTGTATATGTAGGAAACTCCTGTTGTTTTATCGTTTTTCCTTTTGCTTGAGACATGGAAATGGGTGCCTTTCCTCTGGACTCAGTTACCAGTAGAAAAACAGTAGAAGCACAATGATGGTTGACTCTGCTTCAGGGCAGGGAGCAAGATGGGGGCTGGGCAGCTGGGTGACCTGGAGACAGTGCTCCCCCAACCGAAATGGGACAGTAGTTCTCAGCCCCAGCCAGGCTTGAAGCCCTGTGACCGAGAATGGCCAGGTCTTCTGCTCTTTCAGGCAAGCCTAAAATCTTAATTTCTGTGTGAAACTTCCGGGTTTCTGAATTGGCCAGCACATTCTAAGTTAAAAGCGACAAATAACGAAAGATTGGAAAGCATTGGGTCAAATCATTGCTTCCTAAATAACACGTCTGCTTGCCCCACGTGGCTCTTGCGCTGTGAGTTTGCAATCCCTGCTTTAAGGCTTGGCTTATTTCTTCGAGTCATGGACAGAAAGAGTAAAAGACTTAACACTTTGGGAATATGTGGGAAGAGCCCAAGTGGTGACTCAAGAATCCATGTCTCTAGCCTCGCCTCTCTGTCTTGGTTTTCTTTGTGTCCCAGGACAAGGGATTTCTCAGGCCCTCTTTTATTTCTAATCTGTAAAATAGAAGCACAAGCTGGAATCAAGGTGGCTGGGAGAAATATCAATAACCTCAGATAGGCAGATGACCCCACCCTTATGCCAGAAAGTGAAGAAGAACTAAAAAGCCTCTTGATGAAAGTGAAAGGGGAGAGTGAAAATGTTGGCTTAAAGTTCAACATTCAGAAAACTAAGATCATGACATCCGGTCACGTCACTTCATGGCAAATAAATGAGGAAACAGTGGCTGACTTTATATTTCTGGGTTCCAAAATCACTGCAGATGCTGGTTGCAGCCATGTCATTAAAAGACACTTACTCCTTGGAAGGAAAGTTATGATGAAGCTAGACAGCATATTAAAAACAGAGACATTACTTTGTCAACAAAGGTCTGTCTAGTCAAGGTTATGGCTTTTGCAGTTGTCATGTGTGAATGCTAGAGTTGAACTATAAAGAAAGCTGAGAGCTGAAGAATTGATGCTTTTGAACTGTGGTGTTGGAGAAGACTCTTGAGAGTCCCTTGGGCTGCAAGGAGATCCAAACAGTCCATGCTAAAGGAGATCAGTCCTGAGTGTTCGTTGGAAGGACTGATGTTGTAGCTGAAACTCCAATATTTGGCCACCTGATGCGAAGAGCTGACTCATTAGAAAAGACCCTGATGCTGGGAAGGATTGAGGGCAGGAGGAGAAGGGGACAGCAGAGAATGAGATGGTTTGATGGCATCACCGACTCAATGGACATGAGTTTAGGTGCACTCCGGGAGATGTGGTGGACAGGGAGGCCTTGAGTGCTGCTGTTAATGTGGTCGCAAAGAGTCAGACGAGACTGAGCAACTGAACTCAACTGAACTGAAAATTGATCAGTTTTAACAAATCCGGTGTAGTGTTCCCTTCCATCCCTCCCATTCTATGTTTCCCAGTACTTACCTATGCTGCCAAGATTGAGCTCTGTATAAATTAGAAATGCACGTGGTTTGGTCCGATGTCATTTTTGAATGTCAGTAACTGAAACACTCTCCAGGCAAGTTCCATTTGTCACTTGTATTCACCGGCAACTTAAGTCTACTGCTAACGCCACCAGGCCAGTGTGAGGCAATGCGATTTTTTTTTTTTTTTAATTTCAGCATTGAGCATGTTAAATATTTGTGGTTTTCTGGTCCTGCTCCTTTTTCTGTGAGCATGCTACATCCTGTTTTCTTTCTTTCTTTTTTTTAATGTAGGCATAAATGAAATCTCAGAAGGTGTTTATATGACTGTCAAGCCCAGCGATTCCAGGAATACAGAAAAATCAGATAGTAGCGAAAGTGACCCTATCAGTGATGAGGAGCAGAGGTCCAAGAATGAGCCAGAAGTTGCTGAAGACACAGAGTTGTCTCAGATGGGAAAAGAGCCATCTGCTTTCAAAAAAAAAAAAAAGAAAAGAAGAAAGTCCAAAGGGGCAAACCCAGTAGAGATAGAAGAGGAGCTGAAAGCATGTCACCAGCCAGTGAGAAAGCCAAGATCAGTCAAGGAGAAGATGAGCCCCCAGCTTGAGAAGGACTTTTCAGACAAAGCAAAATTCTTTCCTCATCCCACAAAGGATAAGCTGAAGGGAAAAGGTGAGACTGATCTCCAAGAGTGCATTTGGGCCTGGATTCTGATTCAGAGAGCAGATTTGTCACAGATTTAAGAGCAGACCTTTCTGCACTGGAGAGTCGAAAACCTAGGAAGGAACCCAAAGAAACATCTCCCAAGCAGGAGGGTAAGTGACTGTATCAGTTTCTGCTTTCTTGATTTGGTTTTAGAATGCCACATTGCCATTTATACTATCATATGTCATGTCACCCTCAGACACCATGAAGTGTGCACAACAAAGCTTGGGGTATCTCCAAGTCACCTAGCTAGTTACTGAGCAGGACAAGGACTTGAGCTGGGCCTGCCTACCTTTAACCTTCTTGATACCCAATGTGGTTGATTTTGAGCACAGGAGAAGAAGTCTCTTAGAAAGTAATAGGTGCTTCCAGCAGTCAGGTCATTTTGAACCTAAGCAGTTTCCTTTCCAATATATTCACTTACATGCCTCAAGTGGTTATCAATGCTAAGACGTTGGACAGGGCTGAAATGGAGAAAAGCGTTCAGTTCAAAGACCTTGATGAGTTTATTCTCCCTTACCTCCCCTCACACTGTCCAGGCATCTCAAAATACATTTTCTTACTAGAGTATAAGGTTTTCCGGGTGAGCGGCACCAGACTGCTGAGTTCTTCTTCAGGTCTGTAGAAATCCAAGGGGCATTGTATGATGCGCACCAGAGCCTGTTTTCTGCCATATTTGCATTTAGCTGACATGGGCCCAAGGCCTCTCAACCTTGGCGCTATTGACATTTTATGCTGGACAGTTCTTTGTCCTGTTTATTGAAGGATGTTTAGCAGTATCCCTGGTCTTTACCAACTGGATGTCAGTAGCATCTACCCAGTGGAGGACTTCAAAAGTGTCTTGACAAAGCTAAATCTCACCTAGTTGTGAACTGCTGCCTGAGTCTTAGCAGTTCTCCCTTTACTGCTGTTAGGGACTGAACCAGCAGTGGCTTCTTTCAAACTTGAGACACCCCAGACATGTTGGTAGACCCTACAGTGGAACATCAGTCCAGTTCAGTTCAGTTGCTCATTCGTGTCTGACTCTTTGTGACCCCATGAATTGCAGCACGCCAGGCCTCTCTGTCCATCACTAACTCCCGGAGTCTACCCAAACCCATGTCCATCGAATCGGCTATGCCATCCACCCATCTCACCCTCTGTCGTCCCCTTCTCCTCCCGCCCCCAATCCTACCCAGCATTAGGGTCTTTTCCAATGAGTCAACACTTCGCATGAGGTGGCCAAAGTATTGGAGTTTCAGCTACAACATCAGACCTTCCAATGAACACCCAGGATTCATCTCTTTTAGGATGGATTGATTGGATCTCCTGTAGTCCAAGGGACTCTCAAGAGTCTTTTCCAACACCATAGTTCAAAAGCATCAATTCTTCGGTGCTCAGCTTTCTTCACCGTCCAACACTCACATCCATACACGACCACTGGAAAAACCATAGCCTTGACTAGACGGACTTTTGTTGGCAAAGTAATGTCTCTGCTTTTAAATATGCTATCTAGGTTGGCCATAACCTTCCTTCCAAGGAGTAAGCGTCTTTTAATTTCATGGCTGCAATCACCAGCAGCAGTGATTTTGGAGCCCAAAAAATAAAGTCTGACACTCTTTCCACTGTTTCCCCATTAATTTCCCATGAAGTGATGGGACCAGATGCCATGATCTTAGTTTTCTGAACGTTGAGCCTTAAGCAAACTTTTTCACTGTCCTCTTTCAAATTCATCAAGAGGCTCTTTAGTTCTTCTTTACTTTCTGCCATAAGGGTGGTGTCATCCACATATCTGAGTTTATTGATATTTCTCCCAGCAATCTTGATTCCAGCTTGTGTTTCTTCCAGCCCAGCGTTTCTCATGATGTACTCTGCAGAGAAGTTAAATAAGCAGGGGGACAATATACAGCCTTGACGTACTCCTTTTCCTATTTGGCACCAGTCTGTTGTTCCATGTCCAGTTCTAACCGTTGCTTCCTGACCTGCATACAGGTTTCTCAAGAGACAGGTCAGATGGTCTGGTATTCCTACCTCTTTCAGAATTTTGCACACTTTATTGAGATCCACACAGTCAGAGGCTTTGGCATAGTCAATAAAGCAGAAATAGATGTTTTTCTGGAACTCTCTTGCTTTTTCGATGATCCAGCAGATATTGGCAATTTGATCTCTGGTTCCTCTGCCTTTTCGAAAACCAGCTTGAACATCTGGAAGTTCACAGTTCACGTATTGCTGAAGCCTGGCTTGGAGAATTTTGAGCATTATATTACTAGCCTGTGAGATGAGTGCAATTGTGCGGTAGTTTGAGCATTATTTGCCATTGCCTTTCTTTGGGATTGAAACGAAAACTGACCTCCTCCAGTCCTGTGGCCACTGCTGAGTTTTCCAAATTTTCTGGCATATCGAGTGCAGTGCTTTCACAGCATCACCTTTGAGGATTTGAGATAGCTCAACTGAAATTCCATCACCTCCAATAGCTTTGTTCATAGTGATGCTTTCTAAGGCCCACTTGATTTCACATTCCAGGATGTCTGGCTCTAGGTGAGTGATCACACCATCATGATTATCTGGGTCGTGAAGATCTTTTTTGTACAGTTCTTCTGTGTATTCTTGCCACCTCTTCTTAATATCTTCTGCTTCTGTTAGATCCATACCAGTGGAACATAGGAATGATTTAAAAGATATTTGGCCCGTTGGTGAAGCAGTCAGTGAATTTCTCCGCTGGCTTGGCAAGTGGCTGTTGATATGCCCAAGAAAGATAAGAATTAATTAAGAGCCCAGGAGAAACATGGCCTAAGAACAAGTTGGAGATTGTAGCCATAAAACCTCTTGTACTTTGTGAGTTACATACACGGATAGCCAGTTTTAATTATGTAGCTCAGTGGTAAAGAATCTGCTTGCCAATGCAGGAGACGCAAATTTGATCCTTGGATTGGGAAGATCCCCAGAAGGCAGTGACAACCTACTCCAGTAGTCTTCCCTGGAGAATTACATGGACAGAGGAGTCTGGTGGTCTATATAGTCCATGGGATCACAAAAGAGCTGGACACGACTTAGTGACAAAACAGACAACGGGCAGCTTCTGATAGGACCCATCTTCTCAGTTGTGTGTGCCCTGGGGTTTTCTTAGTCTCACTGCTTAAAGCAGGAGGGGGGATGGGTTTTGAGCTTTTATCCTCTGTGTTTGTATCATTGTGAACTGTTGCTGAACCTCAGTTCCTGGAATTCATTGAAAGAGGATGGAATATCTCTCAGTGATGCAGGGTAGGATGATAGAGAGCAGTTGAGTCGGTCAGGAAGGATGGATCACCACCTCATCCCTTAAAATTATGAGTGGCATCTGAAACATCCAATTCTGTGTGGATTGCGGTTTGAGGGACCACTTCTGATGCTGCAGAAAGCAACAGGAGTAGCATTTTTTCCATGAAGTTTGTGGAATTGTTGGGTCCCAGATGGCAGTGTTCCTATGAGTGATAGATTTAAACTATTCCTTTCTTTCTGAAGTCGACTGTTTGTTTAGTTGTGGATTTTTTCACTGCTTCCAGAAAGGATTTCAGATATACTGATAAAATGGAAATCAAGACACCGAGAAAAATGAACATGAAATAGTGAGAGATGTAGGGAAATTTTACATACAGAAATAACTATGTCAGCCTTCAGAATTAGCAAAGTCACTCTTCCCTTTTGGCCCTGAGCTTCCTGCAGTTGAAATGAAAAGGGAAAAAACATATGAGTGCTTTAAAAGAGCTCTTCCCCCCCCCCCAAATACAAGGCACTCCAGGTGATAAAATGAAGCTGAGCTGTTCCTCTCACTGGTGTCGGAAGGAAGTTTCTCTAGGATCCTCTGAACGTGGTGGGAATTTTATGTAGAGGATGATTCTGAAACAATAGGTCAGTTAGAGGAACTTCACAGAAGTTGAAATCCAGAGCCACCTGAGGATGATTTCGGTCTTGAAGAATTGGCTTCCTGTCAGACTCTGCAGTTGAGCATCTTTTCAAAGGTGTGATTTCACTTATGTGTTTATTAAGTGACTGGTGCTTTGAAGAGTGCTTGGTGACCTCCAAGTGATCTTCAGTTAGAAGTGCAGCTTATACAGAGAAACTGAATCCTCAGATCGAAAGATGGCTTTTCTAGCTAGAGATGCCAGAGCAGAGGCTAATGGAGCTCGCTTCAGGACCTTGACTCCACTTACATGTGTCATATCAGTCGTTTCCAGCCTTCTCTGAAAAAGTCCTTTTTTAATGTACAAGACAGTAAGCTAAGTCTGATATAAGTAGGCTAGTTGGGTGGGGTCGCCTTTGGAGTGTTGACTTTTAAGAAAGTCACTTCTTTTTGAGACTGCAGGTGAGTATATACTCCAAAATTTTTAGGACAAATGGAATTTTCCATGGCCTTTCCTCTTCCTCCCCACCGTCCCAGTAAACCTTCCATATCCTTTAGAAATTAAAGCGTTTTAGTGACTAAATGAAAACTCCCCCAAAGTGTGTCAAGCCTGGAAAGTTTTCAGATTGCATACTCCTGCTTTGTTGTTGTTGTTTGTTTGTTTGTTATTTTAATTTGAAAAAGAGCCCGAATGGGACTCTTCCAGAGAAGTTACCACTCTACAAAGCCAGTTGTTTGCTTTTGCAAGATGAGAGAGAGAAAGGGCCTTTTTGTGGTTGCCCTTTGCCCAAGAAGGTATCAGACTAGCTTATCCACAAGGACAGTATATTTCTTAACCACATGGCAGAAAAGAGAGGCACTAACGTTGCTTTTGCAAGTTAGAAGCCTTGCCTGTGGGATCTCTGCCTTTTAAAAGGGGCAAGCTCAAAGCCACTTCTGCCCCTGCAAGGGGAAGGGGCTGAGGCTGTGACCGATATCTGAAAGGTTGTCCTGGGAACGGGTGGGGGCAACCTCACTCTAGGTAGAGATCTTCTCTCAGTCCCACCCTGTGTTCTGGCCCAGGACTTGGGCTGAATTCTTCCCCGGAGGAGCAAGAGGGCCAGTCAGTTGTGTAACCACCAAGACCCCCTCCCCTCTCGGGTGGAAAAGTCAGCCTGTCAGCACTCTTCTCCTTTCACACTCCTTGTTTTTCCCAGAACAACAGTTAACTGAAAATTTCCCCTAGAATAATCAAGAACTCACGTCTTTTCTGGGTGACAGAAATCTAAAAATGACAGGCATGGAGTCATGCAGTGGAAGCATGCTGAGCCCCCCAAAAAAGGTGTTGTCATTAAGGGCTTGCTTGGTGACTCAGATAATAAAGAATCTGCATGCAATCCTGGAGGCCCAGGTTTCTTTCGCTGGGTTGGTTAGATACCCTGGGGAAAGAAATAACAACCCACTCCAGTATTCTTGCCTGCGAAATCCCATGGACAGAGGAGCCTGGAGGGCTACAGTCCATGAGGTTGCAAAAGAGTTGGACACGACGGAGCGAACGCACTTTCAGTCCTTATTAAACCTAGTTTTATGTCCAGGCACATCGTCTGAGACCAAGGATGCTGACTTGCATCCGTGTTTTTTTGTGTGAACCCGAGGGAATCCTCTCTGGGGATGGATGTTCATCTGTCCAGTGCCTGGGGCCCCTGCAGTCGTAACGGACCCCTTTGCTTACAGATGAACACTCCTGTGGTCACCCCCGGGCCAGCCCTTCCCACTGCCTGACCTCACCCTCCAAAATTCTGCCTATTCCTGGGCATGTCTTGGCTAAAACTGTTCTCTTCCAAATTTTCCCTGCTGTCTGTTGAAATCCTGCCCTCCACTCTCATAGCTCATTTTTCCCAGTAGATGCACGCCAAAAGGCAGCATTTTTCAAACTCAGCCACTCATAGTCATTATTTTTCTCATTCCCAAAACCTGCTTGTTCACTTATTGCCCTAGTATATATTTTTTATCTGAAGCAGCAGCTGTTTAAAAAAAAATGAACTCAATTTGGAACTTAAACTTAACTGGCACACAGTAGGGAAAACAGTATTTTGTGCTGTGCATAAAAGATGCAAAATGGAGAACTACAGTCAAAACGAAAGCAAGGCTTCTAAAGTCTCCATAAATACCATTGTGCTGGGGATGGTTCTGACCTTGGTGTGGAGTTCCCTTGAGTGGTAGGTGTCAAGACTGCCAGGACCACACTGAGACTCTTCGGGAAGGAATTAGAAGAGATGAAAGGGAACACTCTTCATTCTGGGTGGTTCATTGGTATTCAGTGCTTTGGCCACTGGGAGGCTGTCTGGTTCCTTGGGGTACAGGCTCTGTAGGTTTCCTGTCCAAGCAAAGGATTCCTGTTAATGACCAGAGGGACTTTGGCTAAGTCTTTCTCAAAGTGCTTACTGAACTCTAACTGTGAAACAAGGTACTTGCAGCGATTCTGTTCAGCCAGTGGGTCATCGACTAACAGGTGGGCAACTCCAGGCCAAGGGGTGGGTCATGTTGGCCTCAGTCCCTCAGAGGCCTTGACAAGTTTCTCAAATGTGAGCAAGCCCACATTTGAGTAACCCAAGGAGTCTGATACTTGAAGTTGCACATGCTGAAGAAGTGGCCTAAGCATATAAAGCAAGAATATGCCCATTCATGGGGAGGCCCTTGGCATGACAGCCTGGGATGGTCACCTAGAACTCACTGACCTGGAGACCCTGCAGGTCAGCCTGAGTCCCGTCTACTTTCTGTTTTGTTTTTTCATGTGTTGGCTTCCGTCGTAGGTGAAGCTCCATCATCCACAACAGGGGGCAGCCAGTCTCCCCCCAAAATGCTGGTCCTCACCCACTCATCCTCCCATACTTCCATGGCTGGGGTCACGCCCACCAACGGCACCGTCTGCACAGTCACGGCCCAGCAACCACCACCACCACCACCAGCAGCAGCAGCATGAGAAACCCAGTGAAAAAGCAGAGACCAGTTTTACCAAAGGAGACTGCCCTGGCCATGCAGCAGGTTGTGTGGAACTCATCAAGTAAGTTTCAAACGTCCTCCCAAAAGAGGCACATGCAGAAGATGCAGCACCAGCAGAAGCAGCAGCAAAGCTAGCAGCAGCAGCCTCAGTCTTCAAGGAGGATGACATATAAGAACAGAAAGGCTGAGAAATGTTCCGAGCCTCCCTACTCTGCACTCCATGGCAACAGCTCTTTTTTTGCCACATGGACAGGAGAAAAATAGTCCTTGTTTTATTTGTTTACTTCCCCTTGGTTGCCTGGCCACTCTATCCTAGAGGTCTGACACGTTCCATTGGCATTATTTTTAAAAATTAATTTGCAGCTTGCTGTTTTACTTTCCTTTTTTCTTTTCTCATTTTATAAACAGTGCATACATGTCTTCTTAGAACGAAGTGAAATGGATGCCTAGACACACAAAAATCTACAGTCTTGATTGAATGCATATTTCATTCTCCACCCTTTCTCAGAGGTATTGTTAACCATAAGGTCTTTTTCTCATTCACGTATGCATATGTATTTTTCTGTAAGTTGGCTTAAAGCTCAACATTCAGAAAACTAAGATCATGCCATCTGCTCGCATCACTTCTTGGCAAATGGATGGGGAAAGAGTGGAAACAGTGGCTGACTTAAATTTTCTGGGCTCCAAAATCACTGCAGATGCTGTTTGCAGACATGAAATTAAAAGATGCTTACTCCTTTTTGAGTTTATTTTTGTGTATGGTGTTAGGAAGTGTTCTAGTTTCATTCTTTTACAAGTGGTTGACCAGCTTTCCCAGCACCTTGAAAGGAAAGTTATGACCAAGCTTGACAGCATATTAAAAAACAGAGACATCACTTTGTCAACAGAGGTCAGTCTAGTTAAGGCTATGGTTTCTTCAGTGGGCGTGTGTGGATGTGAGAATTGGGATAACAAGAGGGCTGAGAACAGAAGAATTTAAGCTTTTGAGCTGTAGTGTTGGAAAAGACGCTTAAGAGGCCCTTGGACTGCAGGAGATCCGACCAGCCCATGCTAAAGAGATCAGTCCTGGGCGTACATTGGAAGGACTGATGCTGAAGCTGAAAGTCCAATACTTTGGCCACTGGATGCAAAGAGCTGACTCATTTGCAAAGACCCTGGTGATGGGAAGGATTGAAGGCAGGAGAAGAAGGGGACGGCAGAGGATGAGATGGTTGGATGGCATCACCGACTCAAAGAACATGGGTTTGGGTGGACTTCGGGAGTTGGTGATGGACAGGGAGGACTGGCATGCTGCAGTTCATGGAGTCGCAGAGCGCTGGACATGACTGAGGGGCTGAATGGAACTGAAGTGTATTATGTGTGAACCTTCAAGTTGGGAATTTTGAAAGATGTGAATGTTTGCATGTTTAATCCTGTAAGTTAGTTCACCTCCCTGGCGTACATTGTCACCCACACACATCCTCTACAAGTCGTTGTGCTTTGTGTGCTTTACTGTACAGAGTGCAGTATTACAGTATCTTTATTTCAAGCCCAGGATGTCCATAAGCAAGCATAAAAGCAGCAGTGATGTACCTGGTATTGTACTATCTAGCTGATTGTGTTAGTTGTTTGCTTAGGCTAACTTTGCTGGACTTCTACAAAGAAATTGGACTTAGGAACATGCTCTAGGAATGGAACCTGTTCATAAGTAGGTCACTCACTGTACTATTTATTTTGAAAATCTGGTCTTTTTGACTTTAAATGGCTTTTACTGGAGCATCTCTTAGAAAAGATGGACCACTGGTATTTGTTTTTTATTTGTTTGTTGTTTTTTTAAGCAGAATTTCTCATGAATTTGAATTAACCAACTGACAACCATCTGGGGGAGGCGAGCAGAGACCAGGCTTCCCGCTCTTTGACTCAACACATGACATTAACCCTATCGTGATAGCTGGAGCTTCCAAGCCCTATTGACAGCAAACGCCCAGATGCACTTTATAAGTCTTTCTGTCTCCATACAGATCCACAGGCTGAGGACTGAGATACAAAGGGGAAACCAGAATTGAAAGAGACACGTATACCCCAGTGTTCATTGCAGCCATGTTCATAATAGCCAGGATATGGAAGCAATCTAGATGTCAATGAGTAGACAAATGGATAGGAAAGCAGTGGTACATATACACAATGGAATATTACTCAGCCATTAAAAAGAATACATTTACCTCAAGATTGCTTTGGCTATTCGAGGTTTCTTATATTTCCATACAAATTGTGAGATGATTTGTTCTAGTTCTGTGAACAATACCATTGGTAGCTTGATAGGGATTGCATTGAATCTATATATTGCTTTGGGTAGTATACTCATTTTCACTATATTAATTCTTCCAATCCATGACCACGGTATATTTCTCCATCTGTTTGTGTCCTCTTTGATTTCTTTCATCAGTGTTTTATAGTTTTCTATATATAAGTCTTTTGTTTCTTTAGGTAGATATATTCCTAAGTATTTTATTCTTTTTGTTGCAATGGTGAATGGTATTGTTTCCTTAATTTCTCTTTCTGTTTTCTCATTATTGGAGTATAGGAATGCAAAGGATTTCTGTGTGTTAATTTTATATCCTGCAACTTTACTATATTCATTGATTAACTTTAGTAATTTTCTAGTAGAGTCTTTAGGGTTTTCTATGTAGAGGATCATGTCATCTGCAAACAGTGAGAGTTTTACTTCTTCTTTTCCTATCTGTATTCCTTTTATTTCTTTTCCTGCTCTGATTGCTGTGGCCAAAACTTCCAAAACTATGTTGAATAGTAGTGGTGAAAGTGGGCATCCTTGCCTTGTTCCTGACTTTAGGGGAAATGCTTTCAGTTTTTCACCATTGAGGATAATGTTTGCTTAATGGAACCGGAGGAATCAACCTGCCTGACTTCAGGCTGTACTACAAAGCCACAGTCATCAAGACAGTATGGTACTGGCACAAAGATAGAAATATAGATCAATGGAACAAAATAGAAAGCCCAGAGATAAACCCACGCACATATGGACACCTTATCTTCGACAAAGGAGGCAAGAATATACAATGGAGAAAAGACAATCTCTTTAACAAGTGGTGCTTGGATAACTGGTCAACCACTTGTAAAAGAATGAAACTAGAACACTTCCTAACACCGTACACAAAAATAAACTCAAAATGGATTAAAGATCTAAACGTAAGACCAGAAACTATAAAACTCCTAGAGGAAAACATAGGCAAAACACTCTCCGACATAAATCACAGCAGGATCCTCCATGACCCACCTCCGAGAATATTGGAAATAAAAGCAAAAATAAACAAATGGGACCTAATTAAAATGAAAAGCTTTTGCACAACAAAGGAAACTATAAGCAAGGTGAAAAGACAGCCTTCAGAATGGGAGAAAATAATAGCAAATGAAGCAACAGACAAACAATTAATCTCAAAAATATACAAGCAACTTCTGCAGCTGAATTCCCGAAAAATAAACGACCCAATCAAAAAATGGGCCAAAGAACTAAACAGACATTTCTCCAAAGAAGACATACAGATGGCTAACAAACACATGAAAAGATGCTCAACATTACTCACTATTAGAGAAATGCAAATCAAGACCACAATGAGGTATCATTTCACACCAGTCAGAATGGCTGCTATCCAAAAGTCTACAAGCAATAAATGCTGGAGAGGGTGTGGAGAAAAGGGAACCCTCTTGCACTGTTGGTGGGAATGCAAACTAGTACAGCCACTATGGAGAACAGTGTGGAGATTCCTTAAAAAACTGGGAATAGAACTGCCATATGACCCAGCAATCCCACTGCTGGGCATATACACCGAGGAAACCAGAATTGAAAGAGACGCGTGTACCCCAATGTTCATCGCAGCACTGTTTACAATAACCAGGACATGGAAGCAACCTCGATGTCCATCAGCGGATGAATGGATAAGGAAGCTGTGGTACATATACACAATGGAATATTGCTCGGCCATTAAAAAAAATACATTTGAATCGGTTCTACTGAGATGGATGAAATTGGAGCCCATTATACAGAGTGAAGTAAGCCAGAAAGAAAAACAACAATACAGTATACTAATGCATATATATGGAATTTGAAAGATGGTAACGATAACCCTATATGCGAGACAGAATAAGAGACACAGATGCATAGAACAATTTTATGGACTCTGAGGGAGAAGGTGAGGGTGGGACGTTCTGGGAGAATAGCATTGAAACGTGTATATTATCATATGTGAAACAGAACACCATTCCATGTTCGATGCATGAGACAAGGGCTCAGGGCCAGGGCAATGGGATGACCAAGAGGGATGGGATGGTGAGGGAGGTGGGTGGGGGGTCCAGGAAGGGGAACACATGTAAACCCATGGCTGATTCATGTCAATGTATGGCAAAAACTATTACAATATTGTAAAGTAATTAGCCCCCAACTAAAATAAATAAATTTATTAAAAAACAACAACAACAAAAAAAACATTTAAATCAGGTCTAATGAGGTGGATGAAACTGGAGCCTATTATACAGAGTAAAGTAAGCCAGAAATAAAAACACAAATACAGCATACTAATGCATATATATATATATATATATGCTTCAGAAAGTTGGTAATGATAACCCTAAATGCGAGACAGACAGGGAAAGAGACACAAAGGTATAGAACAGTATTTTAGACTCTTTGGGAGAGGGAAAGTGTGGGATGATTTGGGAGAATGGAATTGAAACATGTATATCATCGCATGCAAAATGAATCACCAGTCCATTTTTGATGCATGAGACAGGGTGCTCGGGGCTGGTGCACTGGGATGACCCAGAGGGATGGGATGGGAAGTGAGGTGTGGGGTGGGTTCAGGATGAGGAACACATGTACACCCGTGGCAGATTCATCTCTATGTATGTCAAAACCACTACAATATTGGAAAGTTATTAGCCTCCAAATAAAATAAATAAATTTATATTTTAAAAAATTAAAAAATATAATAATGGAGAATTTGAATGAGGAATAAATATATAACTGCATGGGGGGGGGATGTCCAGTGGCTGCACCAAAAGGAGCTCTTGGACATGAAGTACAACTTGGGTAAGTGCTGCTGACCTGGCCTCCACTGACAAAGGTTTGGATAGGAACTTCTTGGCATGTCTAGAGTTAGGCCCAAATGTGCACTCAGTCAAAAGTAGTCCAGGCCGCCTTACCAATCTTAGGGAGAACACAGCATCTTAGGGAGTCTAACCTGGAGAAACCAGGTATGAAGCAGGAGCTGGCAGAAACCCGTTTTCCTCTCTTCCAAATACCAACATCAGCAACAAATTCACAACAACAACTGTGATAGCTTCTCCTGCTTGTGAGCTCTGACCTGTTGTAAAACTGAGAGAAATCTCAGTAGCCTGAGCAGTTTGATCATTGTCCTGTCAGCCCAATGATCAGTCCTGATGCCCTGTCTGGAAGATTAGATCTGCTGCCACTAAACACATCAGAAAAGAAATATATCCAAGTTGTAGCCCCAGCTCTGCTCATCTTAGCTGTGTGCCTCAGTTTCCTCATCTGTGAAATGGGTATTGTAGGAGTATACACCTCCTTAAGGTTGGAGTAAGGATTAAAAGAGTTCACATTTATAAAGTGTTTACAACAGTGCCTACAGATCATAGGTACTCTGTATTTGATAGAGAAAAAAGCTTATACAAATGATAAATTTCAAAGTGAATTGAGTGGACATTTTTCAGAGGTTTTATGTGAGTACTTCCTACAGAATCACCGCAGGGCCCCATTTTCAGTATCCTCAGGACCTGACGTTCATGATCATGCTTACATTCGTGGTCAGCGTGGTGGATGCCCATTTTACAGATGAAGACATTGGAGCTCAGGGAAGCTGGGTGATTCTCTGCACGGGCTCATATGACCAGGGCATCCCCGACCCAAGGTTTCACACCTGTTAGGATTCACCTTCTGACCTGGTGTGAATGAACCCATGGCTTGGGATGGGCGATGAAGTCAGTATCCTCTCCCCTCCCCTCCTCTGGAAGAGTTGAAAAAGGCAGAGATGCGGCAGAGCCTAGAACAGGAGCAGGACCAGCTCATTGCTGAGGTGAAGAAGCAACTGGAGCTGGAGAAGCAGCAGGCAGTGGCCGAGACCAGGAGGAAGCTGTGTTGTACCAACTGCAAGAAGGAGGATGTTTTCTACTGCTGTGGAATACCAGCTACTCTGACTACCCCTGCCAGAAGGCCCACTGGCCCGAGCACATGAAGTCTTGCACCCAGTCAGGTGGGACTAAGAGTGTCCCCTGGACCCGACTGTGGTGGACGGGTCCTTGGCTCCTCCTGGATCACAGGGCGCTTGCCACGTTCACTCACCACAAATGACTCCTACATACACGAGAGTAGCAGGCAGACACATAGCCGAGTGTCCAGGCACCATTGTCTCCACCCTCCAGTTTACTTGGATGCATTCACTTGTGTGAATGGAGCTTGTAATGACAGCCCAGATGACTTTAGCTTCATGTGGTTTGCTGTGGTTCCCTGCTTGGGGCAATATTTGTCTCTGCCCCAAGCAATGTGGTCATCCCTGGTAGCTAAGGTGGTAAAGAAACTGCCTGCAATGCAGGAGACCTGGATTTGATCCCTGGGTCGAGAACATCCCTTGAAGAACGAAATGGCAACACACTCCAGTATTCTTGCCTGGAGAAGGCCACAGACAGAGGAGTCTGGCAGGCTTCATTTCATGGTGTTGCAAAGCGTCAGAAATGTGAGTGACTAAGCACACACACACACACAAATCAAACACATCTTCTACCCCATTCTGCAATGCACAATGTACAATATACTAGACAGCCCCCACCATGGAGCCCATCTTGGACTCAAGGCTATAACAATCACTAGTGCTTATGTGAAGGACAAAGTGCTGCTTTGGAACTAATCTGCCTTTTAAATCTCTTTCCAAAACACAGCAAGCAGATCCCAGGCCAAGAAACTCTAGCTGGAGACACTACCTAGTAAGACTTGATTAATAATATGTGTTAGTAATATTTTATACTTAGTGCTCATTTATGGCCAATACTAGATTTCTGTGTTTAGAAGAAGTCTCCACTTCAAAGAATATATTTAAACACAAATAACATAAATAATGTGACAAGGAAATGTGTCAGTGGATTGCTAAATTTTTCAAGGGTGGTAGATAAATGACCCAAGTTTGAGAAGCTTAGGCAGGGGTTCGTAAGCTTTTTTTAAGAAGGTCTAGAGAATAAACGTTTTAGGATTTGTGGTCCATGTGGTCTGTGAAAACCTTTCAACTATGCTGTAACAGGGTGATAGCAAGTACATGGGGGTGCACACTCGTCTAAAAAAGGAAATTATGTAATTGGAACAGTCGTACTATTTGCTTCACGAACATGCTTATATCTCCAGAATGATTTAATAAAACTGATGGTGACTGCAGCCATGAAATTAAAAGATACTTACTCTTTGGAAGGAAGGTTATGGTCAACCTAGATAGCATATTTAAAAGCAGAGACATTACTTTGCCAACAAAAGTCCGTCTAATCAAGGCTATGGTTTTTGCAGTGGTCATGTATGGATGTGAGAGTTGGACGGTGAAGAAAGCTGAGTGCCACAGAATTGATGCTTTTGAACTGTGGTGTTGGAGAAGACTCTTGAGAGTCCCTTGGACTGCAAGAAGATCCAATCAATCCATCCTAAAAGAGATCAATCCTGGGTGTTCATTGGAAGGTCTGATGTTGTAGCTGAAACTCCAATACTTTGGCAACCTCATGCGAAGGGTTGACTCATTGGAAAAGACCCTAATGCTGGGTAGGATTGGGGGCGGGAGGAGAAGGGGACGACAGAGGATGAGATGGTTGTATGGCATCACCTACTCGATAAACATGGGTTTGGGTGGACTCCGGGAGTTGGTGATGGACAGGGAGGCCTGGCGTGCTGCAATTCAAGGGGTCGCAGAGAGTCAGACACGAATGAGCGACTTTCAGTTCAGTCAATCTGTCATCTCCCACTCTTTGCGACCCCTAGAACAGCACCACACCAGGCCTCCCTGTCGTTCAGCAACTCCCAGAGTTTACCCAAACTCTGCTGGATGGTGGTGATGCCATCCTCATCTCCTGTTGCCCCTTCTCCTCCTGCTCCCAGTTATTCCAGCGTTAGGGTCTTTTCTGGTGAGTCAACCGTTAGTATCAGGTGGCCAAAGAATTGGAGTTTCAGCTACAACATCAATAATTTCATTGAACACCCAGGGCTGATTTTTAGGATGGACTGGTTGGATCTCCTTGCAGTCCAAGGGACTGTCAAGAGCCTTCTCCAGCACTACAGTTCTAAAGCATCAATTCTTCGGGGCTCAGGTTTCTTCACAGTCCAACTCTCCCATTCATTCCTGACTACTGGAAAAACCATAGCCTTGACTAGATGGACTTTGGTTGGCAAAGTAATGTCTCTGCTTTTTAATATGCTATCTAGGTTGGTCCTAAATTTCCTTCCAAGGAATAAGTGTCTTTTAATTTCATGGCTGCAATCACCATCTTCAGTAATTTTGGAGCTCCACACACAAAAAAAAGTCTGACACTGTTTCCCCATCCATTTCCTATGAAGTGATGGGACCAGTTGCCGTGATCTTAATTTTCTGAACGTTGAGCTTTCAGTCAACCATTTCACTCTTCTCTCTCACTCTTAAAAATGAACATATCTTCAAACACAGTCTGGAATTCCTGTGTCTGGGAAGGCTTCGATCCAGCTATTCAGGGACCACACTGTAACCTGGGTGGAGCTGGTTGGCATGTCTTAACACATGGTGGTTTGCACAGAGCAGGGTTCCCCGCAGTCCTGGGAACTACTATGCTCGGTGTATATATGACTTCTGTCCCCCTCTGCACTCAACTACCACCCCTCAGCAGGAAGTAGACCCCGATGTGAACACGGAAACACTAAATAAGTTATCCCAGGGCGCTTCCTCTGAAACTCAGCAGCTCCCCTGTAAACCAGCGCCTTGAAAGCTAAGGGGATGCCAGCTGAGAAATGCAAGGACAGTGGCTCGGTGAGTATCCATCGCACACACCTAGGGCCAAACAGAACCTCAGAGCAGCCCCCTCCCAATACCATGGTGATTCCCGTGATGTGGGAAGTTGTCTGTCTTCAGGCTGCATGTAGAGGACAAGTGTTGTCTAGTAGAACCTTCTGTGATGATGGGAATGTTCTACATCCCTTCTGCCCATTGTGAAAACCTGCGACCAGCCTCATATGGCACTTGAACAATGAACACTTGAACTGGGGCTAGTGTGACCAAAACCTGGACTTCAGGTTAATTTAATGATAATGAATGTAGATACAATAGCCATGGGTGGCTGGTGATTGCCATATTGGACACAGACATCAAATTTCTGATTTTCCCAGGGGGTGCCATATTGATTGCATGCAGATGTTATTTTACAGGACACATTGGTCATTTTTTACATTTGTAGTCATTATGATTTTAATTCGTGTGTATCAGGGAAAAACATCAATTCATCCCAGAAGTCAAACCTCTTTGACTTTATTGATATCATTGCCTAGGAAGAGGTTATTGTGGAATAAAAGTGAATTGATATAATATGATTTAGTATATAGGTAGCCTTCTCTATCCATGGATTTCTCATGTGTACATGCAAACAACCCAAATTCCATCTCTGTTTGGTTGAATACATGAATGTGGAACTGTTGGATACAAAGGCACAGTTGTATTCATCCTTCTAGGCCATTTTATATAAGGAACTTGCACGTCCTTGGATTTTAGTATCCTTGGGGGGTCCTGGAACCATTCCACCTTGGGTACTGGGGGATGGCTGTATATCCTTTGGGGATAGGATAGAAATCCAGAGAGTAGAATAGGTCAGAGAGGGGGGAGTTGACAAACAGTGTTCTTGAAGCTGAGGCTCTAGCATTGAGTAAGGGGCCTCCCTAGTTCTGTGTCCAGGGAGATGGAGCAGAAAAGGGCACAGGGCTTAGGCCACACTGACTGGCCTGGCCTTCCCTCCCTGAGCATGCCAGGCAGAGGGTGTTAAGGTGTTGTCGGGGCCATGATGAGCACCCCTATGGATCCCCGGGCTTCCCTGGGGCGGGGTACTGGGGAGGCCCTGTTTAAAACAGTGCCTTGGCTCCATCTGTCTTTTTCTGTGTTTCTCGATCCTTGACATCTCTGGATCCAAGGAAATACCCTCTCCTTTCTCTTATGCTCCAAGCTAGACTCTGGTACATGGCCCCCTGATGGTTGTATGTACTCTCATGTTCCGCAGGGGCAGGGGAGCCATCTCCTCCAGGGGAGTCTGAAGGGTTCAGGGAAGTGGTTTTGCAAACTGTGGTTCCTTAGGGATCTTTGAGGGAACCCTGGGCTGGTCAGTAGAGGTGAAGGATGGCTTAGCAAGCAGCTTTGAGGCATTTCTCCAAGTTGAGAATTTACCTTATTTGTGTTAGTTTTTTTTTTTTTTTTTTTTTTTGCTGTGTTTTGTTTTGTTTTTTTCAGTTCTGAATCAAAGACAGAGAGAGTTTCTATTGCTGAACTGAGGTGGGGCAGAAGATACTTTGGTTTGGACAGTTCTTCTGCCCTCAGAAATGACCATAGTAAATTAAACTGTGTGAACTTGTCCCTGAGGTCCCAGCATCCACATTCCGTGGAGGCCTTCAGAGGAGAAAAGCATTTCTACGGAAGTGATCTTTCTGTAGAAATATTTCTTATCGAGGAATAACCTGGCAGGCTGTTTTGGGTAGATTATCTGGCACTAACTTTTCTAGTTCTCTTCTGTGGAGTTTGAGCTGTGTTCTTTAGGCTTCCCCCTGCAAACTCTCAAGTAAGTTTTAGGGCATTCTAAAATGGTTCATCCTCAGTGAGAACAGTTCTGCTTCTTTCAGGGTCCTTCAGCTCCAGGGTCTTTCCTCTCCCAGATTATTGTCTTCAGCTAAAAACCAAACTTTTGTTTGTTAGTTAGTTTCTGCATATTGAGTACTTAGAGCAAGAAATCATGTATCTTGTTAGAGTGGCTGGAGGTTTCCCAGTGGCACTGGAAGCGGGGTTTAGATCCAGGAGACATGATGAGAGAGTGGCATGAGCTGATTTTCGGGGGAATATGAAGATGAATAGGCATGGAAGTATGACTGAACCGCCTGTCAATTCCCTTCTCACTCTCACTCGGGTCTTGTGACTGCATCTGGAGGACACGTTGAGTTTGGAGCTGAGGTGTCTTCCTCATCCCTTCTTCTAGCTTCTCTTTTTAACAATGGCAGAGGAGACTTGAGACTTCAACAGCAGCACAGCACCCACCTCGAGTTTTCTGCTACAGTTGGGTTTTCATTAACTTGATTTGTAGAGTTGCCGTCTGTGTAGGGCAGGTATTCTGATTTCCTGCTTTTGGTGTTGATAGAAGAGTTTTTGTTTGACTTAAGTGGAAAGTGAGTTTAGAAACATTAGCTGAGCCATAAGTAGGGGGACTTTGGATGTGTCAAAGCCGTGGAGGTGGTTGGTCGGTGGAAGGGTTCAAGTTGGGAAAACACTGCTGCAGGCAGGGAGCCCTGTTGGGGATTTGGAGCAGCACAGTGGTGTCATCCACATGGGAAGAGGAGGATTGGTGATGCTGTGGGGTACAGAATCTGGTGTGACAAGGAGGTTGCATGTACAAACGTGGTTGGGAGATACAGCATCTGGCAGTTGTGAGGTGAATGAGGTGTTTCCTGGCCTAGGGGTTGGTGGACCACCAGTTTTTATCAGAACTGCTGTTGTCAGATGAAAGCAGCCAGAGATGGCACATAAAGAGACGTTCCTGTGCTGCAGTGAACTTGCACTTGGGAAAGCAGGCATTGGGCTGGATTTTGCCTGTGGACCATCATTGGTTGACCACCCGACCTGAAGCACCCTAGTGTGTGAGGGGATGAAAAGGGAGGGTGGAGAGAAGAGGTAAGGGTCTAGAGATGCTGGTGAGTTGGTGCAGAGGCTGGAGTAGGAGAAGAACATCTCAGGGAGCCTGATGACTAGAGGGGACAGAGGGAAGGAGCCTCAATTGTCAGCATTTATTAGGGAGTGTTTCAGGATTATTCTAGAGTGTGAGTTGAGCTGGAGGTTCCTGTATGCCTGATCAAGACTGTGAGCTCACGCCTGTTCATTTCCCCCTGTTTGCACTCCACAGCCTTCTGGCTGAAGGCTTGTGTCAAAGCAGGCCGACCAGCTCATTTTCTCATTCATCATATGCCTGACGACTTCTGTATGTGCTCACTGCTTGCTGACAGTGTGGGTGGAAGCTGGAGGAAAGCTGAGCGTTACAAACATGGAGGTTCCTGTGCTCTTTATCAACCTCTGGAACCAGGCTGGTTAAGATGAGGGTCTAGTTGAGAGAAAGAAAGGTTAAACAGGAGTTAGGAACTTCCTTTGGGTGTCCATATCACTCTCCTGTTCACTTGTCTCTTCATCTTAAGATTTTAAAGTGATGCATGCATATCGAGTTGACCCTTGAACAACATGGGTTTGGATTATGCAGTCCAAATCTGAGCAGAATTATGTTCCTGTAATGAATGAATTTCTACACAATCTGTAGCTGGTTGAATCTGTGGATGTGGCTATGGAGGGCTGGCCATGAGATTAAGTTTCCATGCAATCTGGTGTCCATGGTGGGTCGTGGGATGAATCCCCTGTACCATCCCTGATACGACGGGATGTGTGTAGTCAGAGAAAGTAAAATCACACAGGGAAAAACAATTCCTTGCCCCAGTCTTCATGGCTATTTTTTGCATCCTGTACTTATTTATAGATAACTTATTTCCTCATATTGCTGTTTCTTGACTTTATCTAGACGTTGTGTGTTGACTTGTGACTTTTGAAGATGAGAATTGGGGTCACTTATCACCTCTCTTCTCCCCTCTATCCAAGACCACTCTGTCACTGTTTGACGTGCTCTATAGGCTTCCTTGCTCCAGTACAACACTTATTCCTTAGTCCTTGTTCTCCCAGCTGGAGGAAACTGTCTCTGGACCCCTCTCTTGGTGCACATTTATTCCCTCACCTCTCCTCCACTGTCATTTTCAGACTTTTCCATTTTCCTGCTCTGAGTTCCCATCACCAAGGTGGAGAGATCTTGTGCATTCTATTCTATAACTGCAGATGGCCCACCTCAGTTCCGGCTGTTGGCTGAGTCATAAACGTTGCCAGATGACCATCTGTGTGTCCATCATTATGGTCGTGCTGTTGGTCTCAGAGTCAACTAGTGCACTGTGATTACATTTCCATCTCTGTATAGCCTTACTTTTCCCTGGGTGTTTTTTCTCCCCGCTCACCACTCGCATATCTTCAACCATTTCCCTGCCAAATTCTTTGCCATAAGGTTTGTTTTCTTGAGACACTTCATGGCACACATTTTGGGCTCTTCCATTTCAAATAAGTATGTGTCTGAGTCCTACCATCATGGCTGAGGTATGGTCCAGTACAATCTCACCTGTGGCTCCTTCCTCATCCCTTGTCACTCCATGCACCTCCATCACACTCTCTTTCCTGATCTCTCATCAGCCTTGGCAGTAGATTCATGATTATACTTAGCCTAAATAATCTAGGTTCCTTTGATGGAGCCTTGCCACCTAAGTGTGGTGGAGCCAGCGCCTACAGTTTCCCTGGATGAACTAAGCTCTTGGCAGAGTGGTTCTGAAGGAAATTTGCTTTCAAACTTCTGGGAATTTATGGCTTTTACATCATGGTATGCCTTATTTCCACCTGTAATCTCGTTCAGCTTCCAGTGATCTTAGTTCATGGTTTAATATACATTTGTAAAAGCCTTAGTCTTCTATGATTGCCTCAATTTGGAAAATGGCAACACTGACTCAGAAGCTCTCCAGTTCTAAGGTCAGTAGCCTGTTGGACAGCAGGATAGAGAGCTGGTGGGTTTGTACGGACTTGAGCTCTCTTCCAGACTCTAGCTCTCTGCAAGTCTCTGACATTGCCTTGCTGTATCTTCAGTTAGCAACAGGTGTGACAAACCACCTGCCTCTGCCCCCAAACATCACAGAGCACCAGCCTCACACAAACTACCCAGTGCAGAAGTGGAAGTATGAACCAACTTCATGACAGCCAACGGGGATCTTTTCCCAGCAGGCAGTGTGCTCATCTCCTGAGTGAATGTGTGTGTGTGTGTGTTTTCTTTGTGAGCATGTATGTTTCTCAGTGATGGGTCTTGGCTTTGCCTGGTTTCTTCCTCACTGTTCTCCTGATGGCCATTGGAAACAGCAGGAGGATATGAGAGAGAGAGGATGGATGGTCTGGCTTCTCTCTCTCTCCTGCTTTTATTTTATTTTATTTATTTATTTATTTTTTGACCATGCTAACCAGCTCATGAGATCTTAGTTCCCCAAGCAGAGATTGAACCTGTACCCTTGGCAGTGAAAGCACGAGGTCCTAACCACCGAACTGCCAGGGAATTCCCGATCTGGCTTCTTGAAGGGGCTTCATCCTTGCTATTTTCATGGTGAGTGCTGAAGTAACACCCATTTCCTCTGCAGTGATTGGCTGAATCAGCCAGCGTGCCCTGTCCTGTCCATGGGAGAGGTCAGGCTCTGCACTTACTCAGGTGGCCTGGCTCTGGGATGTGGCTCCTGTGCTAAGTAAGCTAAGCCCCGCTGCCTAGCTGTTCTCTGCCTTCAGCAGAGCTGGGGAGATTCGATGTGACTTGAGTACATCTTTGTCAGAGCTGGGGAGATTCGATGTGACTTGAGTACATTGTTGTCAGAGTTTCCGTGTCGTGATGACCAGCTCAATCACCGACTTTCCAGAGGACTAACAATGTAGGTGTCACGAGTAGGGAAGAATGTCTAAGAAGGGGTGGATTTGGACTCAAGAACCCTAAGATAGCTCCACCCTGGAACCCAGCTCTGCCCACCACAATAGCGCTCCCTTTGGGTCACAGATACAAGTGACGAGAATGTGTTCTCTCCTGAGTGAATATGTGACTTGGGAGATCCTTATCACTGTCTTTGCTGCTTCTCTTCTCGAACCAGAGCTCAGAACCACACACATTCTGCCTATCACTAGGCGATGATAAGAGTACTTACCCTTCTAGGTGATGATCTGGTCCCTTGCTCCCCCACTCTGATTCTGTCTCTAAGCTTGATAGTCGACCTCTTGTGTTCATATATTATCATCCCACCTCAAGAAGTTAAAAAAAAAAAAAAAAGTTTTGTCCCAATCTGTCTGAACTTGGTAAACGATCTAATATATGATGAGATCTCAGTGATGTGCTGGTGGGTCTCTCAGAGTCGGCCATCCCACTGAGCCTGCAGGCTGGGTGTCTCCCCGCTGGACAGACACCTCATTTGGCTCTTCCTTCAGTGTCCTCACGTCTTACTCATCCACGACGTAGCTCCTTATGGTGCACGTGTCCTTGAAACTCCCTTAGCCCTTACTGTGGTTCTTTCATCCTCTGTTGACCCATTAGCTTGTCCATACTCGGAGCCAGTTGGGGTTAACCGTTAAGCCCAGGTGGGCTTAACCATTCTGGTCTTCACTCTTTTTCCTTTGCTGGTTGAGGTATAAGTCTGCTTTCAAGTTGTGTATACAGTGATGAAAGAAACTCCGTTAACAGGATTAAGTAGACTGAACACCAAATCTCAGTGCCTTTCTTGGTGCCCAAGGTTAAATATAACAAGAGCTTGGGGTTCTTTGTGTCTACACATGCAGTAAGAGTGCCTGGTCCCAATTACTGCATCAGAAACCCCTTTCTCGATACGTTAATACGTTTCCCCCCTCATCTTTATTTTTTCTGAGCACAAAGCCCTTCTGTTTTTCCAACCAGCTCTTGTTAAATCCTTAAAGACCCAAAAATCCAGATCAGTAAACAGTGGCAGGATTTCCCCCCTGTGTGTTGGAGAGTTGGGAGGGGAAGGTGGCTTCCTGGGGAAGCAGGTGCAGATCAAGTAGAAGGGGGTGGGCAGGAATGGCCAGGGATGGGCAGGAAAGCTAAATCTCCCTTTCCCCTTGGCTTTCCCCCTCCCAGACCATTCCCAGAGCAGTAAATCCACTTGCTGGAGCGGCAGTGAGGAGAAGCGAGGCTCAGCCCGCTCTGAGCAGAACACTCGTACCAGTTCAAGGAGCCTCATCCTGAAAGAGTCCCACCTGGACACCTTCTGTGCCTAGGGACATGCTAGGACACACACCACCCACTCCATAGAGGGAAAAAATCCAGACACCAGGGAAACCAGAAATGGCAAAGAAACATGAGACAGGAGGACTGCCACCCTCTGACTTGGCCTCTGCAACTGGCATGGAGGGCAGGGCACATTATATCATGTCTGGCATTACCCTTCACTGTGGAATGTTCCACCCACATGAAATCTTTGCTTTAGATGTAAATAATATACAATTTGTGACTGTCATCAAGCCTAGAGTAGCTTCCCCTTTTCACACTTGTACTAACTTTAACTTCTTTAAAAGAGAGAGAGACAGAGAGAGAGAGAGAGAGAGAGAGAGAGAGAGAGAGAAAAGCAAAACAAAACAAAACAAAAGACACACACAACAACAAAAAGACTGTTTGGATGCTGGAGAAAGGATGGTCACCCAGCCAGTCTGTCACAGGGGTACAGAGAGGGGACAGGTGTTGCTTTACGGTGCACAGCTCCTTCTCTGTGACACCCTGTGAGCTGTTTCCATTTTATGTCTGCACACAGCACATTGGGATCAGGAATTTCCAGCACGGAGTTTAGTGCTGCTATGGACACATCACATGCACCCACTGGCCCATTTCAAGTGCTATGTTACCATGTTTTAAAAGGGAAGCTCTCTGGACCAGAAGAGCACATAGATGTGCTCATTAATCTGATGTGATTTCCATGATGACTCTACTCCAATAAAAGGGACAAAAGAAAAAAAGGAAAAACCCATATCTTTGTTTACAGATGATTAACTAGAAACAACCCCGCTCACCGCAGTTTGCAGAAGAGAAGACCGTAGAAAGCACTCAAGTCCGAAGCTCCAAAACAGAGATTTTCTTTGCTTTGTGGTTCCTTTAAAGACACTCACACCTTCTTGGTAAGAGATGGCCATGCTTCATAGAAGTGAAAAGTCAAAGGTGAGACACACTCGGAGGACATTTGAGCCTGAGATGAAGCATGTATGTAATATTTATACGATGGAATTTTAGGTTTATATGTCAATATGAAACAAAAGCAGTTTGAGGGGAAGCAGGACACCACTCTGCCGTTACACTCTGTATGCTATAGTACCATTTTGTATGTATGTTCAAGAAGCATTGAACAAAGCAAAAAGGTGATGTATGTATAGGATAAAAATTAATTGTACGGTATCATTTCAGTACATTTTGTTGTACACTTTAATCTTGTTTCCTTTCTCTTCATTATTGATAAGAGGATGTGAACTGTATAGTTTCCAGCTAGTTACTCATAATAAAAAGAAATAAAAAAGAGGGTACTAGAGGAAAACAAGAAAGAACATTTGTCAATTGCAGTTGTCAAAAGAAACAAAAACCTAGCCTTATTTGTGAAGCATAATTGCTTTTCGCATACGGAAGTATTTTTTTTTCACAATTTCTTTGTATAACATTTGTATGAAACTTAAATATCTTCTCTGATGAGGGTGTTTCTTTGTGACTGAACCAGTAGATTCACGAGGTATGTTCTTATGGGTTCTCCCCACACCCTAATTTTTTCAGAATCTTCACCTTTTTTAAATGAAGCTGTTTTGGAAAAAATATGCCTTGCTCTTCCTCGAACTGACGGTTTTCCATTTGGTCAGGATGGATGTATCAGGTTTGGGCCAAAGACAGAGATGGGGTCACATGAGGTCAGGAAGGTTTCTCTCCACATTATAAATAAATGTCCCCACTTGCAGCTTTCCTGGGAAGTTCAGTTCTAGAGAATTTACTGACAGAGATGGAGACAGAAGGGAAATCTGGGGTCAGTCTCAGAAGAACACTGGCAGGGAATGAATTTGTCTTTCAGTAGCCAAGATGGCAACCTGAGCTACAAGGAGCTCTGTGGGCAACGTGTGACTGTGACTCTGCCCAGGCACATCCTGGTCATTTCATCTTCATGGGTCACATAAGTATTTTTTTTCCCATCATTTAAACATGGGAACACTCCTCAGCTCCATGGCTAGACAAAAGCAGGGCATGTTTGGCCCCTCAAGCCATCCCTGGCTGGTGTTGTGAAAGGAATGGAATGGAACTGGTTTAGAGAAGACCTTACAAGAGCTTCCTTATTCTTCTCTCGGGGTATGGGAGCCTGCCACGTGGAAGGTGGCAGTGTGTGTCACAACTCCCAGTTGATGGATATTCAGGTTGTCTGCTGATACCAGCCATGGCCAGCAGACCAGCCTTGCGTGCAAGTCATCAGCTAGGTGAGGGACCTATGGAATTCATCTCAGGAGGTTACATCCAGGGCTCAGGGACTGGCCAGGACTTGGAGGTTCCAGACAGGGAAGCAGGACCTTCTGCCTCTGACTTTAGTCTGAGTGGGCTGTTTTCAGGGCTCAGTGGCTCAGAGTCTAGAAATGAGGAGGAGAGGGAGGCCACCAACTGTCTGCCATGGTCGTTTCTCCTTTCTCTGAGCAATGGCTAAGCACAGGGCAGGATGGGCCCCACCACCTACCCCCTTCTACCACTGCCCCGACCTGCACAGTTGGCCTGGTAGGTCTCCTGCTGCTGCTAAGTCCCTTCAGTTGTGCCCGAGTCTGTGGGACCCATCGATGGCAGCCCATCAGGCTCCACTGTCCCTGGAAATCTCCAGACAAGAACACTGAAGTGGGTTGCCATTTCCTTCTCCAATGCATGAAAGCGAAAAGTGAACATGAAGTTGCCCAGTCGTGTCTGACTCTTCACGACTCCATGGACTGCAGCCTACCAGGCTCCTCCATCCATGGGATCTTCCAGACAAGAGCACTGGATTGGGTTGCCATTGCCTTCTCCATTGGTGGGTCTAGAGATGACCTTTAATGCAGCCAGGCACTATCGCCACCTAATGGTCGTCATGGAGAACTGCAGCCCTTAGAGCGGAAGCTAGACCCAGGAGGGCACCGGTGGAGGGTCATTCATGAAACAGTTGTGTGCTGAGCATCTGTGGGGAACCAAGCACTGAGGACACAGGCTCTGCCTTCATCCATCTGACATTCTCACTGGGAAGCAGATCTGTATATGATAGAATCTTAGGTGGGACAGAATCAAATATGTAGCATATGGAAGGGAAGTAGTTGGTGTGAATGGGGACGGCCTCTTGTAGAACTGGCCTTTGAACTGAAACCTTTATGTGGGAACTGAGCACGATGTCTTCAGCAGTGATTTAGTAGTGCCGGCTGAATGTTAGAAGTGCCTGGCAAGTATTAAAACAACAATAAATGTTCAGGTGCCACCCTCTTTCCCCAAGTAACGATATCTGACTCTCTCAGGTGGGGTTGGGGCATTCATAAGTTCTTCAGGTGATTCTGCTGGGCAGCTAGATCTCAGAGCCTGTACCTTTATTGGAAGAACACCCAAGGTAGAAGGGAGAGCAACTAAAAAAACCTGAGGGGGCTTCTGGATCTTCTCAGAATAGGAGAAAGTTGAGGGGGCCAGAATGAGGGATTCAGCATTGGAGATGGAGCTGATGAGATCAGAGAATGAAAAGAAATCAAGGGGTATGGGGGCTGAATTATGATCAGAAGGAACTGGGAAGCCAGGTTGGTTGACATTTTAAAAAGGATTTATTGAGATAGCATTTAAAGTGTATAATTGCTTTGGGTATTTCACATTTTTTTTTTAAATATGGTAAATGAGATGTAACAAAATTTGTCCTTTTCATCATTTTTTAAGTGTGTTAGTCAAGGTTGGGGTTTAAACATGTAAATCAGCAGGAAAGGAACATGATAAATGTGCACCAAACCTAGCAAAAGAGGAGGAGATAGAGAGTCTTCCGGAAAAAGAATTCAGAATAAGGAGGTTAAAAAAGATCCAAGATCTGGAAGACAAAATGGAGTTACAGATAAATAGCCTGCAGACAAGGATTGAGATGATGGTGAATCATTGAACAGGGACCTAGATGGGAAAAAAAAGAGCCAATCAATAATGGATAATGGAATATATGAGATCAAAAACTCTCTGGAGGGAAAGAAAAGTAGAATAACAGAGGCAGAAGATAGGATAACTGAGGTAGAATTGAATGGTAGAAATAAATGAAGCAGAGAGGAAAATAGAAAAAAAAAGAATTAAAAGAATAGAGAACAACCTCAGATACCTCTGGGACAATGTTAAAGGCCCCAACATTTGAATCAGAGGAGTCCCAGAAGGAGAAGAGAAAAAGAAATGCCATGAGAAAATACTTGAGAAGATAATAGTTGAAAAATTCCCTAAAAAGGGAAAGGAAATAGTCACCCACATGCAAGAAACCCAGAAAGTCCCAGGCTGGATAAACATGAAGTGAAACACCCGAAGACACATATCAATCAAATTAACAAAGATCAAACACAAAGAACAAATATTAAAAGCAGCCAGGGAAAAACAACACATTACACACAAAAGGATTCTCATAAGAATAACAGCTGATCTTTCAACAGAAACTCTTCAGGCCAGAAGGGAATTGCAGGACATGCTTCCAGTGATGAAAGAGAAAAACTTTCAACCCAGATTACTGTACCCTGCAAGGATCACATTCAAATATGAAGGAGAAATCAAAAGCTTTACAGACAAGTAAAAGCGGAGAGAATTCAGCACCACCAAACTAGCTCTTCAACAAATACTAAAGATCTTCTCTAGGCAGGAAAAACAGAAAGGTTGCATAAACCTGAACCGAAAATAGTAAAGCAAATGGCAACAGGATCATACCTGTCAATAATTACCTTACATGTAAATTGGTCGAATGCCGCAATCAAAAGACAGAGACTAGCTGAATGGATACAAAAACAAGACCGCTACTTATGTTGTCTACAAAAGGCACACCTCAAAACAAGGGACACATACAGACTGAAAGTGAAGGGTTGGGGGGAAAAAAAAAAACAGAAGAAAGCAGGGGTAGCAATACTCATATCATATAAAATACACTTTAAAATAAAGCCTGTGGAAGAGACAGAGAAATACACTATATAATGATCAAAACATCAAACCGAGAAGAAAATGTAATGATTAAAAATACATTAACACCCAACATAAGAGAACAGCAATATGTAAGGAAAATGCTAACAAGCATGAAAGGGAAGATTAACAATAACACAATAATAGTGGAAGATTTTAATACCACACTCACACCTATGGATGGATCAAGTAAACAGAAAATCAACAAGGAAACACAAACTTTAAATGATACATTAGAACAGAGAAACCTAATTGATATCTATACTAATTTTACACCGAACAATGAATTTCACATTTTTTCTCAAGTACACATGGAAACTTCTCCAGAAGAGATCACATCCTTGGCCATAAGTCCAGCCTTGATAAATTCAAAAAACCTTGAAATCATTCCAGGCATATTTTCTGATCACAATGCAGTAAGACTAGATGTCAACTGCAGGAGAAAAACTGTTAAAAATTCAAACATATGGAGGCTGAATGTCACGCTGGTAAATAACCAACAAATCACAGAGGAAATCAAAAAGACATCAAAATACGCATAGAAGCAATTGAAAATGAAAACACAACAAGCCAAAACCTATGGGGCATTGTAAAATCACTGCTAAGGCGAAGGTTCAGAGCAAAACAGCCTTACCTCAAGAAACAAGAAAAAAGTTAAACAAATAACCTAACCCTCTGCCTAAAGCAACTAGAAAAGTAAGAAATGAAGAACCCCAGGGTTAATAGAAGCAAAGAAATCATAAAATAGGGCACAAATAAATGTAAAAGAAACAAAAAAGACTAGAGCAAAAATCAACAAAGCTAAAAGCTGATTCTTTGAGAAGATAAATAAAATTGACAAACCATTAGCCGGACTCATCAAGAGGCAAAGGGAGAAGAATCTAATCAACAAATTAAAAATGAAAATGGAGAGATCACAACAGACAACACAGAAATACAAGTGATCATAAGAGACTACTATCAGTAACTATATGCCAATAAAATGGACAACTTGGAAGAAGTGGACAAATTCTTAGAAAAGTACAACTTTCGAAAACGGAGTCAGGAAGAAACAGAAAATCTTTACAGACCCACCACAAGCACGGAAATGGAAAGTGTAATCAGTAATCTTCCAGCAAACAGAAGCCCAGGACCAGACGGCTTCACAGCTGGATTATACCAAAAATTGAGAGAAGAGCTAATATCTATAGTACTCAAACTCTTCCAGTTGCAGAGGAATGCAGACTTCCAAACTCATTCTATGAAGCCACCATTACCCTACTACCAACGCCAGACAAAGATGCCACAAAAAAAGAGATAACTACAGGCCAATATCACTGATGAACATAGATGCAAAATCCTTAACAAAATTCTAGCAAGCAGAATCCAACAGCATATTAAAACGATCATCTATCATGACCAAGTGGGCTTTATCCCAGGGATACAAGGGTTCTTCAATATCTACAAATCAATCAACATAATACACTACATTAGCAAATTGAAAGATAAAAAAACATATGGTTATCACAATAGCTGCAGAGAAAGTCTTGAACGAAATTCAACATCCATTTATCATCAAAACACTCCAGAAAGCAGGCATAGAAAGAACATACCTAAACATAATTAAAGCTATATATGGCAAACCCACAGCAAACATTATCCTCAATGATGAAAAATTGAAAGCATTGCCCCTAAAGTCAGGATCAAGATAAGGATGTGCAATCTCACCACTACTATTCAACATAGTTTTGGAAGTTTTGGCCAAGAGGGATCAGAGCAGAAAAACAAATACAAGGAATCCGGATTGGAAAAGAAAAAGTAAAACTCTCACCGTTTGCAGATGCCATGATCCTCTACATAGAAAACCCGAAACACTCCACCAGAAAATTACTAGAGCTAATCAACGAATATAGTAAAGTTGCAGGATACAAAATGAACACGCAGAAATCCCTTGCATTCCTGTACACTAACAAGGAGAAAACTGAAAGAAATATTAAAGAAACAATTCCATTCACCATTGCACCGAAAAGAATAAAATAGTGAGGACTATATTTACCTAGAGAAAGAAAAGTCCTACATATAGAAAACTAGAAAACACTGGTGAAAGAAATCAAACAGGACACAAAGAGATGGAGAAATAGACCATGTACATGCATTGAAAGAATCAATATACTGAAAATAGCTATACTACCCAAAGCAAACTATAGATTCAATGCAATCCCTATCAAGCTACCGACGGTATTTTTCAGGGAACTAGAAGAAATACTTTCACAATTTGTATGGAATTACAAAAAACCTCTAATAGTCAAAGCAATCTTGAGAAAGAAGAATGGACCTGGAGGAAATGCCCTGCCTGATTTCAGGCTATACTACAAAGCTACAGTCATCGAGACAGCGTGGTCCTGGCACACACACAAAAAAGATATATAGATAAATGAATCAAAATAGCAAGCCCAGAGATAAATCCATGCACCTATGGATACTTTATCTTTGACAGAGGAGGCAAGAATGTACAATGAAGACAAGACAATCTCTTTAACAAGCATGCCGGGAAAACTGGTCAACCACTTGTAAAAGAATGAAACTAGAACACTTTCTAACACCGTACTCAAAAATAAATTCAAAATAGATTAAAGATCTAAACGTAAGACCACAAACTATAAAACTCCTAGAGGAAAACACAGGCAAAATACTTTCTGACAGAAATCACAGCAGGATCCTCTATGACCCATATCCCAGAGTAATGGAAATAGAAGCAAAAATACACAAACGGGACCTCATTAAACTTAAAAGCTTTTGCACAAAGAAGGAAACTCTAAGCAAGGGAAAAAGATGGCTTTCACAATGGGCGAAAAAAATAGCAAACGAAGCAACTGACAATGAATAAATCTCAAAACTATACAAGCAATGCCTGCAGCTCAATTCCAGAAAAGTAAGCAAGCCATTCAAAAAATGGGCTAAAGAACTAAACAGACATTTCTCCAAAGAAGACATACAGATGGCTAACAAACACATGAAAAGATGCTCAAATCACTCATTATCAGGGAAATGCAAATCAAAACCATAATGAGGTACCATCTCACACCAGGCAGAAAGGCTGCTATCCAAACGTCTACAAACAATAAATCCTGGAGAGGGTGTGGAGAAAAGGGAACACTCTTACACTGTTGTTGGGAATACAAACTAGCAGAGCTACTATGGAGAACAGTGTGGGGATTCCTTAAAAAAAAAAAACTGGAAATGGAACAGCCATATGTAACAGCAGTCCTACTCCTGGACGTAAGCCCCAAGGGAACCAGAACTGAAAGAGACACATGTGCCCCAATGTTCATCGCAGCACTGTTTATAATAGCCAGGACACGGAAGCAACCCAGATGTCCATCAGCAGAAGAATGGATAAGAAAGCTGTGGTATATGTACACAATGGAATATTACTCATATATCCAAAAGAATGCATTTGAATCAGTGTTAACGAGGTGGATGAAACTGGACCCTATTATACAGAGTGAAGTAAGCCAGAAAGAAAAGCACCAGTAACACACACACACACACACACATACATATGCCATATGTATATATATATATATATGTGGGCTTCAGAAAGATGGTAATGATAACCCTATATGCAAGACAGGAAAAGAGACACAGATGTATAGAACACTCTTTTGGACTCTGTGAGAGAAGGCAAGTGTGGGGTGGATTCGGAGAATAGTGTTGAAACATGTATATTTCCATATATGAAACAGACCTCCAGTCCAAGTCCGATGCATGAGATAGAGTGTTCAGGGCTGTGGCACTGGGGTGACCCAGAGGGATAGGATTGGACGGGTGAGGGGTTCAGGATGGGAAACACATGCACAACCGTGGCTGATTCATGTCAATGTGTGGCAAAACCACTACAATATTGTAGACTAATTAGCCTCCAATTAAAATAAATAAATTAAAAAAAGAAAGAAAACTAAAAAATTCAAAACGAAAAACATGTAACTGTTTTCTAAACTGCAGTGTTGACAGACCCTCTTCATCTTGGACTACATGAGGACACCACCTCTATCATTACTGATTTTTTTTTTAATCCAGCAAAAGAAAGGTGACTCTCATTCCTTCTAGCATCACTGGTGTGGGTGTATCCCACGTGCTGAGCTGTGTGGTTGAGAGATTGCTCCGTACAGGAATCTTTTGGTCTCCATGACAACCCGAGGAGGCAAGTACTAATCATAGTCCACTGTCAAGATGAGGAAAGTGATATGCTCCATGTCACACAACAGGTCAGTCAGCACCACAGCCTGGATTCAAATGGGTCTACCCGACTCACAACCCAGGTCAGTGACCCCCTCAGAGGGACACTGGCCCAGAGTCTGTGGCACTATAATAATTTGACAAAATGCCTCTCCCTGACTCCACTGCCCATGGGGTTGGACATTGTTCCTTACTTAGTCTAGTTTTGCAAAGAGGCTTGATGGTTAAATGAAGTTAGAGGGGTGTCAGCTTTCTACTTGAAAAGAATAAAATCCATTACAGGTAACTTTGAGCAGGAAAGAAACTTATTAAGAATATTAAGTGACACAGATTTCTGGGAGGGAAGGCTGGAGAGGCAGCCATGACAATATAGAAATTAATTGCAGGATCTTCTGTCACTCATTGGAAAAGACCCTGACGTTGGGAAAGATTGAGGGCAGGAGAAGAAGGGCATGGCAGAGGATAAGAAGGTGGGTTGGCATCGTCAACTCAATGGACATGGGTTTGGGTGGACTTTGGGAGTTGGTGATGGACAGGGAGGCCTGGCATGCTGCAGTTCATGGGGTCGCAGAGAGTCGGACTCGACTGAGTGACTGAACTGAACTGAACTGTCACTACCACTGGCTTCAGACACAGCGGCTGTCACTAGTGAGATGGCTTATGTCTCTTGCACCTCTGCTAGATTGAATTCCATGCATCAGAATCCACTTGCATTGCTTTCACCTGTAGGTGTATCCATTGGTTAAGCCTGCATTCCATGTGGCTGTAGTAATTGAGTCTTAGGTGCCATCTGGATGTATTTGATTGGCTGAGCCTGGGTACCATCTAGGTGCATCTAATTGATTGAGCCTATATCACATGGTTACATTCTGACTGCAAAGGAGGTGGCAAAAATGAGATTCTGACTGTTTCTAGTGCAGATTTGTAAGATGGACAATTAAAGCATTGACTAAAAAGTCTCCTCCCTGCAGACTTGTCCACAGTCTCTTTATCAGTCAGGTCAGCTTTTCAAAGCTCAATTCATCCTACTAAGTAAAGCAGAAGGGTTTAGTAAGTCAAGTGGTCTGTGCTCTGCTGTGTTAATTTGTCTAGGCTAGTTCTACATTTCCTAGAATCCCTTTCTTTGATTTTGAGTTCAGTCAGTCTGTTCAGTGGCGTAGTTGTGTCCATTTCTTTGCGAGCCAATGGACTGCTTCAAGTCAGGCCTCCCTGTCCATCATCAACACCCCGCAGTTTACTCAAACTCGTGTCCATTGAGTTGGTGATGCCATCCAACCAACTCGTCTTCTGTTGTCCCCTTCTCCTCCCACCTTCGATCTTTCCCAGCATCAGGGTCTTTCGAATCAGTCAGTCCTTCATGTCAGATGGCCAAACTATTGGAGTTTCAGCTCAGCATCAGTCCTTCCAATGAATATTCAGGACTGATGTCTTTTAGGGTGAACTGGTTGAATCTCCTTGCAGTCCAAGGGATTCTCGAGAGTCTTCTCCAATACCACAGTTTCACAGCATGAATTCTTTTGGTTCTCAACTTTCTTACTACTCCAGCTCTGACATCCATACATGACTACTGGAAAAACCATAGCTTCGACTATGCCATTCCTCTGCCTTTTGTAAAACCAGCTTGAACATCTGGAAGTTCATGGTTCACATATTGCTGGAGCATGGCTTGGATAATTTTGAGCATTAATTTACTCGTGTGGGAGATGAGTGCAATTGTGCGGTAGTTTGAGCATTCTTTGCAACTGCCTTTCTTTGGGATTGGAATGAAAACTGAACTTTTCCAATCCTGTGGCCACTGCGGAGTTCTCCTGATTTGTTGGCATATTGAGTTCAGCACGTTCATAGCATCATCTTTCAGGATTTCAAAATAGCTCTACTGGAATTCCAGCACCTCCACTAGCTTTGTTCCTAGTAATGCTTTGTAAGGCCCACTTGAATTCATATTCCAGAATGTCTGGTTCTAGGACAGTGATCACACCATTGTGATTATCTGCATCATGAACATCTTTTTGTACAGTTTTTCTGTGTATTCTTGCCACCTCTTCTTAATATCTTGTGGTCTAGAGGCACACAGATATCGTCTATGCCTGCCCAGCGGCTCCCTACCAGAGACTTCAGTGTTCAGACCACTGGTTGGGAAATGATCTGAAGCTATTCTTCCACGGCCTCTTAAAAAAAAAAAAAATCCACAGAAAAGAGGTTGAAAGAAATTAAAAAAAAAACAAAAAAAAAACAAGGTCATGTAGCAAGATGAGAACCTTGACAGTAGAGAAGGAGGAGCATGTGGCAAAAAGCATAGGTTCTTGGGGAAGAGGATTGTCCTTAGTAACGACATTTGCACTTCAAAACTTAGGAACATGGCGTCATATAATGTATCTTCCTAGGGACATGGTCCTTGTATTGTAATTTATCAAAATCCACTGACTTTCATAAAAAGTATGAATTTTTACAACATATGCAAAAAATTCTAGTCAAATCTCACTCATTAGGTTAGTCATATCCATAGTTTTAAATACTATTTCAAAACGGAAAATATTAAATTTCAGGAAAAAGGGTTTTAATATTTTTATAAAGCATCATGAAATATCCAAAAACTTTCCCTTACTGTATCAACGGATACAAAAACATAAAATTCCCTTTACTTGATAAAATAATGAGTTAAAAGTGAAAAAGAAAAGAGTAAGAGGCCTTGTAGTTGTCTATATACAAGAAGCTAGGTGATGATTTCCATTTTACGTTAGTCATAGTGGTGGTCACTCTAATGAGAAGTAACCTTATATTTTTCAAAACATCCAATAAATCAAAATTCTCAGGTGAAAAGAAAACTCATAGGTTCTGGAAAAGAGAAGCCCTGATGGGATAAAGTCACATAACCCCTTCCTCATAAAGTTAAGAATGTGCTCAAAAAGTGACAAGCACAGTGAGTAATCCTCACTAAATGGCTCTCTGTCTTTCTGATTAGATGTTGTCTGCTCCCTTTCAGTAGTTGGGGGTATTTTCTTTCTCTTTAGCCCCAGATTACTGCCACCCAAGGGAGGGGATGAGAAAAAAGTGACAGCAACACCTCTGTGTAATAAACCCACTGGTATCTCTCGAGGAGAAGAAGAAGGATTTCATAATTTCACTTTCTAGTACTCAAGGAAGATGGTCCCAGCATAGGCAGGGCTTCCTGGCCAGCATCCACTACATCAGATCCACTGTGGAGGCTCCCTTGTGGTGCATGGATGGTGGGGAGGAGAGTCTGCACACAGAACAGCAGTGGGCGTGTTAACCCAAGTGTCTCTGGGAGACACAGGCGGTCAGCTCTGGGAACAGAGTCATACCGGCAAGTTATTAGAACAGCCACAACTTATCTTCATGCAGAAAACATTTTTTGGTGATCTTCTCAAGATCTCAGAAGTTAGGATGTTCAATACCATGATATCAAGCTACTGGTCTATCAAGTTAATTGCACATGATTTTTGTTTGATTATTCTTTTTTTTTTGTCATGCTACAGAGCTTATGGGCTCCCTGTACCCTGACCAGAGAATGAACCCACACCCTCAGCAGGGAACGCACGGAATCCTAACCACTGGATTACCAGGGAATTCCTCATCTTTTTAAATCTGAGTAATTCGGTAAAGAGCAGAGCAGAGACTGTGATCACCCCTATTCCCACCATCTCCAAAACACCACTTCCTGACATTATCACTTTCTTGCTTCCAATCTTGTACACACTCACAAATGTCTGTGAAAAACGACTAAAGTGAAAGTGTATGTGCTTGAGTGTATGTTTACTGGGCATATTGGCAAGAATTTGAAGATATCTGAAGAACAGCTTCTGTCAGCCCGTTGGTATCTCTGTGATTGTCTTTCCAGCCTCTCCTGGAGAGAACGCTAGAGTCTGCCACTGAGCCCTTTCATATTAAGTCAGCGTTCTTCTGGTCTGCCTGCCCCAGTGGTGAAATTTGCTTTCGAAGTTGAGGTATCACTCAAGGCATCTCTGTGGATCCTGCAGGGATTTTGTTGTCTCCGGTTTGATATTCAAGCTGAGCCTAAAGCACAGGAGAGAATGATCCTGTGCTTCCCATTTCCAAATTCGTTTTCTCTGTGGCAGCACTGGCATTAATCTGGGAATACCTTAGGTACAATTCCCAAGCATTTTTTTTTCATTCCTAGTACATCATATCTCTACCCTTAAACTCATCACAGAAAATCCAGAAACAGTAAAATAAGAGAAAAAGAAAAGTGTCAGCCAAATCCACCCATTAAGAGGCCCTGGTGTACCATGCTGACTGCTCCCCACTCAGGCTTTTACTCTCTGAAAAGTTTTTTTGAAGTTTTTGGTCTACACATTGCCTTGGGATGTCCAGTGATTTTGCAGACCTATACCAGGCTTCTGGTGGAGGGAAAGAAAATCACCGGTGTTCCATGAGAGCTGGGATTTTCATTTTCATACTCTAGCTGCTATCGGTGACAAATTTCCCACAACTCCCTTTCTGGCTCTCAGCTGCCACTCCTGTCATTAACTTCCCATGACACTCGGATGTGTTCCCAGGGCATGCTTCATGCTAAAGGAGGGTACTGTATGCAAAGTACTCTGTACGTATGCAATTGACTCTGCCTGATTATTATTATTGTTATTATTATTATTACTTTTTTTTCTTTTTTGCCTCAACACTGTGAACAGGCTTTCTATAGTTAGAGCAAGCAGGAGCTACTCCTCATTGCAGAGTGCAGTCTTCTCATTGAGGTAGCTTCTCCTGTTGCGGAGCAAAGGCTCTAGAATATGTTGTCAGTAGTTGTGGCCTGGGGGCTTAACTACTCTATAGCATGTGAAATCTCCTGGGGCCAGGGATTGAACCTGTGTCCCCCTGCATTGCCAACTGGATTCCCAACCACTGGGCCAGCAGAGAAGTCTGACTCCGCCTAATTGAAAAGATAAAATTAACATGAGGAATGCCTATAGAAAGATACGGAGATGCTCACAAAATAGGAAGAAAGGGTTAGCAGCCAGGCCTTTCAAGGCATGTGAAACAAGCAAATTTGGGGATCAAAATATCAAGAGCCCACTGGTATTTTCTTCTGCACCCTACTCTTGGGATGAACTAAGGCCAACCACATTTTGTAATTGTGTTCGTGCCCCAAAGCCCAAAGTGGGAGATAGAGGGATTTTCTTTGGCTTGGTCACTCAGTGCATGCAGGGGACTGGATGACTGCCCCTCAAAAAACCAAAGATGTTCTTTGATACCGGAAGAAAAGAGAATGGAGGCTGACTGGGCATGAGCACAGGGAGCCACTGTTGTTAGGGAAGTTAACGGAAGCTCTCATCCTGCTTCTCCCAGAAGACAGATACTCACAGTACTCTCACGCACTCGGGGACAGAGTGAAACACAGCCCTAAGCCCACCCATGGGTCTCCTGGTAAAAAGCTCCCAGCTCCCCACAGTGACACTGTCTCTTCTCCATCCCCCTGCCCTCTTCCGTCTCCCCAGCACTTGCAACTTCTCCACTGATGGCTTCCACGGTTCCGCCCTGGGAGCCAGCTTGTGCCTAGGTTCCAGTGTGCACTATGCTGTGGACTGGATCAGAAAGCTGGCCTTCTGCGACCATTGGGTGAAGGAGATATACAATGCCTACAGAAACAGTGTCGGCAGTGAGTGGGCCAGGGAGAGGGCCATCCATGGTGGTTGAAGGGTCTGTCTGCCTGGGCTCCAGGAGCACCCCAGGACCAAGGGAAATTCATTAAGAATGGATGCTATCATTCATATCCCACCTGCTCGGTGCCAGCTTCCAAGAGGCTTACACATCCTAGCTCACTCAGTGTTGCCCTCATGACACCCTCTGGGAGAGGATCTCATCATCCCCACTTTGGGTCTGGGGAAGCTGACGGAGAGATGACTTGTGTTGCCCGTCCATGATTATGCCTCCAGCCCCACCGTGGTGCTCCACATGTGGTCCTTGGACCAGCAGCATCAGGGTCACATGCAGGGTCTTGGAAATGCAGATTCTTTGGTCCCCATCTCAAACCTGTCAGATTGACAGCTCTGGGGTGGGATTTGGCCATCTGAATCTTAACTGGACCTCCAGGTGATTCTGATGCTTGTTGGAAGTTGAGGACCTCGGGCTTCGCCCTGACTACTCAGACTGTGGTCCCTGGAGCAGCCACACGAGTTCATCTCCTGGGAGCTTGTTAGAAATGTGGACTCCAAGCCCCTCCCAAGGCATCTGGGTCAGATCTGTGTCTTTAACAAGACTCCCAGGTGATTCGGGAAAACATTGGTTCTCAAGCTTGACTCCTATTGGGATCCCCTGACGAATTTACCGTTCTGCTTTTTTGGCCTAGCTGCTGCTTGGCATTGGGACTTACTGAGTTCCCTGGGGGATTCTAATGTGTGGACAAGTTATGAAAGCCACCAGCTTCAGTGTCAGGAGAGGATTGGTTTATCATATTGTACAAGAAACCTGGAAGGTGCTGGAGGCAGGGTTGATTCACCAATGACCCTTGATCACTATTTCTGGAGTTCTCTAAGTCTTTGACTCTTTACAGGTGAGGCTGCTTCTCCCCCAGGAGGCACATGGGGATGTTTTTGATTATCATGATGACTCTAAGCAGCTACTGGCTGGTAAAGGGAATACAATTTGAGTAGGCGGATAATAAAATGTGCCATCTACACCTTGACCCCGTTCTCAGAAAGAGTAAAGTCCCAGGAAGAACTTCGGGCCTCTGACTGGATAAAACCCATTTCTAGTCCCAATGCTGCCACTTTCTTACTCCCCAAGCCTTAGTTTCTAAGTCGGTGAAATGGGGATAAAAATACATATACCGTTCCAGCCTCCTGGAAGGCTCCTCCCCTTGCCCAGCTCTTTGGACTCATCCTTTTCCAGCTCCGGCTCACTCTAGAGGAAGCATTCCCTCCCAGCTCGCACTCCCACCCTCCAGCTCAGCCAGGCCTGCCTGCAATTCCCTCCACCAGCTCCCAATATTTCTCCTCCTCTCTTGTCAAGGAACATTTACCTTTGTGACACATGGTTTCATCAACGACCCTCCATGTGGAATGTAAGTTCCATTAGCTGAGCACCTACTGTGTGCTGGCCTCTCATGCACAGTCACTGTGCATGGGCAGTGAGCAGAACACACAGGCCATCTCATTCTTCACTAAGCTCACAGCCTGGCTACAAGCAGTCAGCACCTAAGTGTAACAAGTGTGTCAATTGACCACCAGATCTTTGGAGAAAAATAAAGTGGAGAATGGAGAACAGAGGAGTGTCTAGGGGTGGTCAGGATGGGAGGGTAGGTGGTGATCAAGGCCGGCCTGGTTTCGAGGTGACAGCAGGACACAGGTGGGAGGAGAGGAAGTAAGCCCAGTGAGCATAAGAAGGACGGAATTTCCCGAGAGGAAGCAAGGAGTTCAAAGGTCCAAAGGCTGGAGCTTCCTGTGGAGAGCCAGAGTGCCCTCAAGGATGCACCAAGCAAAAGGCAAGGGGTGGGGTGGGGATGGTGGGGTCATGGAGGTGCCTGGGGCCTTCAGAGGCACTTCAACTTTTTGTCCAAGCACTTCTTTTTAAAGAAGATTTCTTTAACGTTAACAGTGAATTGATATAGAGGAATTTTGTTACCTGTCTGTCCTTAACACGGGTGGTTCAGGGACCCCAATGCAGGGGCACAGGTTTGACGCCTGCTTGGGGAACTGAGATTCTGCATGCCACATGATATGGCATGGCATATATTCAGTTTGGAGGAGACAATATTAATAATTGCTATAAGGATGACCATGAGAAAAGCTGAGCACCGAACAATTGATGCTTTTGAACTGTGTTGCTGGAGAAGACTGTTGAGACTCCCTTGGACTGCAATGTGATCCAACCAGTCCATTTTAAAGGTAACCCATTTGGAATATTCATTGGAAGGAGTGATGCTGAAGCTCCAATACCTAGGCCACGTGATGGGAAGTAGTGACTGATTGGAAAGGACTCTGATGCTGGGAACGATTGAAGGCAGGAGGAGAAGGGGATGACAGAGGATGAGCTGGTGGGATGGCGTCACTGACTCAATGGACAGGGGTTTCAGCAAACTCTGGGACTTGGTGATGGACAGGGAAGTGTACGGAAGGGCGTACTGCATTCCATGTGGTCGCAGAGAATCAGACATGACTAAGAGAGTGAACTGACTGATAAGGGTGATATACCAGGGTCTGAAAAAATCAGTGGTGCGAACCTAATGAATTACCACATTGTTCCAGAACGGGTGTACCGGGTCGAGAGCTGGTCTCAGGTGAGCCTATGTGAAGCCCTCTGCTGGGGTAGGAGGGGGAGTCTAGAGCCCGTTTTCCAAGTACAGATCTAAGTGAGAAGAAACTCTACCCTGAGCATGTGAGAGTGATCAAAAGAAACTTTGCTTCTATCAGTTAGATTGAGGACCTGCTTAGGCTCCTGGTCGTGGAAACCCCACTACCTGCCCTCTCATTCTTAGCTGGAGAATGACAGAGAAGTCCATAGAGCTGTCACTGCTATTCACTTGCCTTCTCACATTAAAGGGGGTTTCCTAGGGTGGTGTAGCAGATGTTTTGAAATGATCATTTACTATCCTGAAATGAAATACTGATGGATAATAAAACCATCTTAAAACCAAAATGTTCTGTCCCAGGAAATGAAAAAAAAAAAAAAAACTGTCCTGGAGATCAACATCCAGTAACACAAAGTGAAATAGGGAGTGAACTGCCTGGTGGTCCAGTGCTTAAGACTTGACCTTCCAATGCAGCGGGTGCAGCTTCTATCCACATGGAGCTAAGATCCCACGTGTCTCAAGACCAAAATATAAAACAAGTGTTTATGTTATCATAAACATAAAGGAAGTGATGATAACAAATTAAATACAGAGCTTAAAAATGGTCCACATAATTTTTTTTTTTTTTAAAGAACTAAGAGTAGGTCATTTATACTCAAGGATTCAGTTCCTCAGGTGGCGGTAGTGGTAAAGATTCCACCTTATGCAGTAGACATAAGGTCTACTTAGGCAGACCTTATGTAGCAGACATAAGAGACACAGGTTTGATCCCTGGGTCAGGAAGGTCCCCTGAAGGAGGCCATGGCAACCCACTCCAGTATTCTTGCCTGGAGAATCCCAGGACAAAAGAGCCTGGGGTCTATAGCATCACGAAGAGTTGAACACAACTGAGCACACACATGTATTTATACTCACAACAATGCATGCTCCCGTAGGTAAATGTTTGAGCACTCACACTTGCACCCAAATGTGCCCTCACTGAGGATTCAGCCTGGCAAATGCAGGAGGACACAAGTGTGCAGTCTCGGCCATTCACAAAGCCATCGAGGTACTGTGACCATCATGTGATTGCCACAAACTGCAAAGCAACCCATGGTTAGGCTCTGAATAAAACAAAATATTGACTTCTCCAGTTTGCACCATAATTGCAGCCCTGGAAATCTTTTATTAAACTTATGGGACAAAGTGCAGATAAGGGCCTCCACTCGGGGTATTATGAATGGGTTTGGACTTACCTAAATATCTGGCAGGACATTTGAGAATCATTCACGTCTAACGTGTATGCCATGAAGCAGGCACCTGCCCCCATGTGTAGTGGCCCCCCATATCACGACAACAGTCAAAAACCACACCCCTAGAATTTGTCACAGTCACTCCTTCTTCTTCAAGAACTGCTGGTCTAAGGCCGCCCTCCCTTAGTGAGCCACGAAGAGGTAGAGCTGACAGAGATGCCGCTTTATAAACTGAAGTGAAGTGAAGTGGATTCGCTCAGTCATATCGAACTCTTTGTGACCCCTTAGGCTATATTGTTCATGGAATTCTCCAGGCCAGAATACTAGAGGGGGTGTCCTTTCTCTTCTCCAGGGGATTTCCTGACCCAGGGACCAAACCCAGGTCTTCTGCATGGCAGGCAGTTTCCTTACGAGCTGAGCCACCAGGGAAGGCCAAGAATCCTGGATTAGGTAGCCTATCCCTTCTCCGGGAGATCTTCCCAACCCAGGAACTGGGGTCTCCTGCATTGCAGGCAGATTCTTTACCAACAGAGTTATGAGGAAAGCTGAATAAAATAGTTCCTTTTTTTTTTTTTTTGAGATCTTACTTCTCCAAGCAGAGCTTGAACCCATGCCCCCTGCAGTGAAAGCACAGAGTATGAACCACTGGACACCCAGGGAAGTCCTGGAGGTGCCTCTTTCAATTCTGTGTCCCAGGTCTCTCCCTCGCTTCACCCTACAGCCACCTGCCTCTCACAGAAACAGGTGACAAGGAGAGCGCATTTTGCCCTGAATCCCTGCTCTGCCATTGTTAGCTGTGTGGCCTTCAGCCAGTGGCAACCCTCTCTGAACTGCCTTTTTCTCTGTCACACCTACAGAGAACAGATGCCAAGGGGGCCAGCAGAGGACCTGTGCAGAGTTAGCCCTCAGGAACCCAAAGAGGGTGTCATTAATACTCCCTGGGCCTGTGGGGGTGGGGGAGAAAGCTACATCCATCTGCAGAAACTCAGAGGAGGGTCTCTCTCCAGGGGAGTCAGCAGAGAAAGAAAACAGGAACCTGACTTTGCACATAACAAAGGGGAAAGACTGAACAAGCAAAGAATGTAATTAAAAATAAAGCAAAGAAGAGGGGAATTCCTTGGGGGCTCAGTGGTAAAAAATCCACCTGCCAATGCAGGAATCACTGGTTCCATCCCTGATCCAGGAGAATCCCATATGCCATGGAGCAGCTGAGCTCATGCATTCCAACTACTGAGTCTGTGTTCTAGAGCACGGGAGGCTTAATTACTGAGTCCACTTGACCTGAGCCAATGCTGGACAACAACAGAAGCCACTGCAATGAGAAGCCTCAACGCCACAACTAAAGAGTAGCCCCTGCCACCTTAAGCTAGAGAAAGCCCTCATGGAAATGAAAACCAACACATGCAAAGATAAGTACATTTTTAAAGTATGGCAAAGAAGTGATACAAGAAAACAAGGGAAGTCTGACAAATAGAAGACACAAAGTAAACTGATATCCAAAAAAGCCAAATTTCATCACAATAAATGGGAATAAGGCAAAGTTTCAACGCAAGAGATTTTCTGACAGTTTCTTTTTTCTTTGTTTAAAGCTGGCTAAATATGAAAGATTCCTAATATATACATCAGTTGAAAAATACACAATAAGAATATATATATATATACTGACAATGAAAGCCAATGCAGCTGTACTCAGTATCGTTTAGTTGCTCAATCATGTCCGACTCTTTGTGACCCCATGAATCGCAGCACGCCAGGCCTCCCTGTCCATCACCAACTCTCGGAGTTTACCGAAACACATCTCCATCGAGTCGGTCATGCCATCCAAACATCTCATCATCTGTCTTCGTCTTCTTATCCTGTCCCAAATCCTACGCAGCATTAGGGACTTTTCCAATGAGTCAACTCTCACATGAGGAGGCCAAAGTATTGGAGTTTCACCTTCAACATCAGACCTTTCAATGAACACTTAGGACTGATTTCTTTTAGGATGGACTGGTTGGATCTCCTTGCAGTCCAAGGGACTCTCAAGAGTCTTCTCCAGCACCACTGTACAAAGGCATCAATTCTTCCACTCTCAGCTTTCTTCACCGTCCAACTCTCAATCCATACATGACCACTGGGAAAACCATAGCCTTGACTAGACGGAACTTTGTTGGCAAAGAAATGTTTCTGCTTTTAAATATGCTATCTAAATTGGACATAAGCTTCCTTCCAAGGAGTAAGCGTCTTTTAATTTCATGGGGCCATCACCATCAGCAGTAATATTTGAGCCCCCCCCCAAATAAAGTCTGACACTGTTTCCACTGTTTCCCCATCTATTTCCCATGAAGTGATGGGACCAGATGCCATGATCTTGATTTTCTGAATGTTGAGTTTTAAGCCAACTTTTTCACTCTCCTCTTTCACTTTCATCAAGAGCCTCTTTAGCTCTTCTTCACTTTCTGCCATAAGGGTGGTGTCATCTGCATATCTGAGGTCATTGATATTTCTCCTGGCAATCTTGATTCCAGCTTGTGTTTCTTGCAGCCCAGCGTTTCTCATGATCTACTCTGCATATAACTTAAATATACAGGGTGACAATAGGCAGCCTTGACGTACACCTTTTGCTATTTGGAACCAGTCTGTTGTTCCATGTCCAGTTCTAACTGTTGCTTCCTGACATGCATACAGGTTTCTCAAGAGACAGGCCAGATGGTCTGGTATTCCCATCTCTTTCAGAATTTTCCCCAGTTTATTACTGTCAAGCAAATGGATTTTAAGGTGAAAAAGCATTACTAAAATTTAGAAGTATAAAAGGATTCATTTGAGCAAAATTTGCAAGTACCTATACAGTCAGCAAAAACAAGACCGGGAGCAGACTGTGGCTCAGATCATGAACTGCTTATTGCCAAATTCAGACTTAAATTAAAGAAAGCAGGGAAAACCACTAGACCATTCAGGTATGACCTAGATCAAATCCCTTATGAGTATACAGTGGAAGTGACAAATAGATTTAAGGGACTAGGCCTGATAGACAGAGTGCCTGATGAACTACGGACACAGGTTCGTGACATTGTGCAGGAGACAGGGATCAAGAAAATCCCCATGGAAAAGAAACACAAAAAAGCAAAATGGCTGTTTGAGGAGGCCTTACAGATAGCTGGGAAGAGAAGAGAAGCAAAAAGCAAAGGAGAAAAGGAAGGATATTCCCATCTCAATGCAGAGTTCCAAAGAATAGCAAGGAGAGATAAGAAAGCGATCAGTGCAAAGAAATAGAGGAAAACAACAGATTGGGAAAGACTAGAGATATCTTCAAGAAAATTAGAGATACCAAAGGAACATTTCATGCAAAGATAGGTTCGATACAGGACAGCAATGGTATGGACCTAACAGAGGCATAAGATATTTAGAAGAGGTGGCAAGAATACACAGAAGAACTGTACAAAAAAAGATCTTCACGACCCAGATAATCATGATGGTGTGATCACTCACCTAGAGCCAGACATCCTGGAATGTGAAATCAAGTGGGCCTTAGAAAGCATAACTATAAACAAAGCTAGTGGAGGTGATGGAATTCCAGTTGAGCTATTTCAAATCTTCAAAGGTGACGCTGTGAAAGTGCTGCACTTGATATGCCAGCACATTTGGAAAACCCAGCAGTGGCCATAGGACTGGAAAAGGTCAGTTTTCGTTCCAATCCCAAAGAAAAGCAATGTCAAAGAATGCTCAAACTATAGCACAATTGCACTTATCTCACATGCTAGTAAAGAAATGCTCAAAATTCTCCAAGCCAGGCTTCAGCAATACCTGAACCGTGAAATTCCAGATCTTCAAGCTGGTTTTAGAAAAGGCAGATGAACCAGAGATCAAATTGCCAATATCCGCTGGATCATCGAAAAAGCAAGAGAGTTCCAGAAAAAAATATATTGCTGCTTTATTGACTATGCCAAAGCCTTTGACTGTGTGGATTACAATTAAGTGTGGAAAATTCTGAAAGAGATGGGTGTACCAGACCATCTGACGTGTCTCTTGAGAAACCTGTATGCCGGTCAGGAAGAAACAGTTAGAACTGAACATGGAACAACAGACTGATTCCAAATAGGAAAAGGAGTACATCAAGGCTGTATATTGTCCCCCTGCTTATTTAACTTATATGCAGAGTAGATCATGAGAAATGATGGGCTGCAAGAAACACAAGCTGGAATCAAGATTTCCAGGAGAAATATTAATAACCTCAGATATGCGGATGACACCACCCTATGGCAGAGAGTGAAGAAGAACTAAAGAGCCTCTTGATGAAGGTGAAGGAGGAGAGTGAAAAAGTTGGCTTAAGGCTCAACGTTCAGAAAACTAAGATCATGGCATCTGGTCCCATCACTTCATGGGAAATAGATGGGGAAACAGTGGAAACACTGTCAGACTTTATTTTTTGGGCTCCAGAATCACTGCTGATGGTGACTGAAATTTAAAGATGCTTATTCCTTGGAAGGAAGGTTATGGCCAACCTAGAAAGCATATTTAAAAGCAGAGACATTACTTGGCCAACAAAAATCCATCTAGTCAACGCTACGGTTTTTCCACTGGTCATGTATGAATGTGAGAGTTGCACGGTGAAGAAAGCTGAGCACCACAGAATTGATGCTTTTGAACTGTGGTGTTGGAGAAGACTCTTGAGAGTCCCTTGTACTGCAAGGAGATCCAATCAATCCATCCTAAAAGAGATCAACCCTCGGTGTTCATTTGAAGGTCTGATGTTGAAGCTGAAACTCCAATACTTTTGGCACCTCATGGGAAGGGTTGACTCGTTGGAAAAGACCCTAATGCTGGGTAGGGTTGGGGGCAGGAGGAGAAGGGGACCACAGAGGATGACATGGTTGGGTGGCATCACTGACTCAATGAACATGGGTTTGGGTGGACTCCAGGAGTTGGTGATGAACAGGGAGGCCTGGCGTGCTGCAATTCATGGGGTTGCAAAGAGTTGGACACGACTGAGCGACTGAACTGAACTGAATAATTAAATAAGAAGAAAAAAAAATCTGCCCTCATAATGAAAACTCACCTCAACGTCTTGTTTGTGCAAAGTCCACAGGAGCAGTGTGTCACTGAACGCAGGCTGAGGGAGTGGATGAGGTAGTCCCCAACAGGGCCAGTTTCTGTCAAATTGACTTTGTGTTGCCAGAGATGCCAGCCAGCAGCTGAAAAAATCGAGAGCTGTCTCTTTGTCTCATTAGCTGCCTATAGAGCTGGAACAGCACCAGGGAAACAGGCGCCCTCTGTCTTGATGCTCTGCCAATCCAAGTACTGTTCTTACCACACAGTCCAAGGTGGCTTCTCAGCCCTCAAGTTCTGCACTCCCCCTGCACCAGGAAAGTAAAGGGGGAGGGGAGAGGGACGGACTCTTCTTCCCTTTAAGAGCACAGCTGACACAGTTCAACATCGCTGTTGCTCAAATCCCAATGGCCAGATTTGTGCATCAGAAAATCACACCTTACCACAAAAGGAGCTGGAAGATGTAGCCTTTATTCTCAGCCACTCCTGCCTAGCGAGGAAACAAACAAATACGGGAGCATTTTCTGAGAGAGAAGGGGAGAACGAATGTAGGGAGCCAGCCAGTAGGCTCCATCACAGCCAGCAGGTGGGGGGGGGGGGGCTGTAATTGCCACCCTACCTAATCCCAGGCCTTACCCATTACTCTTTATTTACGAATAAATATTTATTTATTTAATCCTCCAATAACTCCCCTGACAAAGTGGGCACCATCCCACTTCATTTTATAAAGGACATGTTTGAGATTCAGAAAGATTAATTAATTTCTTTAAAGTCACACAGCTGGTACAGGTAAACTGCTATGTGTTTTGCTGCATACACCTGGTAGGAAGGAGGTGGACTTAGGAATATCAAACACTGTTGTTCTGCACCCCTGAGCTGGTTAGAAGAGAGTGGAGTCCACCAAAGAAAACTAGGATACAGCACCCCCATATGACAAGCTCCCCTGAAAATTCCCACCAGTGTCTCAAGCAGCAGCTTCTGCCCGCTGATGAGAAAGTCTGTGTGCCAGCAGCTCTCCCAGCCTGATGGATGGGCCTCATTAGCCCAGGCCATGGGCACCTGAGCCGTGTGAAACACGGTGACAGGACAGGGGGCTTTGGCTGTTCCGGCTGACGGTATTGTTAATATCTCCATTTTAGCAGGTTATTTGTCTCCACCTCTCCACCAGTTGCAAATCCACCTAGGTTCTGCAGCCACCAGGCCTGGCAGGGAGGCTGCTGAGATAGTCTCTTCCTCTTTGCTCATTTCCTCCAGGAAAAATAAATTACATAGTTTAAACAGGGACTGGATTGGCCATGCAGCCACCAACATCCATCTTTGCAGAGAATGAAAGGCTCAGCCAGGCTGAGGGGAGGAGAGTGGGGGAGCTGAAAGGCAATAAAGAGAGGGCATCTGTTGCCCATGATGGATCACTTTTTGCTTCATTTCCAGCACTATTGTCTTTTCCAGTGACTCAACCCTTCACATTAGGTGGCCAAAGTATTGGAGTTTCAGCTTCAACATCAGTCCTTCCAATGAACACTCAGGACTGATCTCCTTTAGGATGGACTGGTTGGATCTGCTTGCTGTCCAAGGGACTCTCAAGAGTCTTCTCCAGCACCACAGTTTAAAAGCATCAAGTCTTCGGAGCTCACCTTTCTTCCCCATCCAACTCTCACGTCCTTACATGACCACTGGAGAAACCATAGCCTTGACTAGATGCACCTTTGTTGGCAAAGTAATGTCTCTGCTTTTAACTATGCTATTTAGTTTGGTCATCACCTTCCTTCCAAGGAGTAAGCTTCTTTTAATTGCATGGCTGCCATCACCATCAGCAGTGATTTTGAAGCTCCCCCACCCCCAAAGTATGACACAATTTCCGCTGTTTCCCCATTTTTCCCCATGAAGTGATGGGACCAGATGCCATGATCTTAGTTTTCTAAACTTGTAGAGCTTTAAGCCGACTTTTTCACTCTCTTCTTTCACTTTCATCAAGAGGCTCTTTAGTTCTTCTTCACTTCCTGCCATGAGGGTTGTGTCGTATGCATATCTGAGGTTATTGATATTTCTCTCGGCAATCTTGACTCCAGCTTGTGCTTCTTCCAGCTTTGACTACCTACCCTTCTATTTGCATGGCCCCAGCCTTCCCCTTCTCTGGCACTTACTTAAATGTCACCCCTCCAGAGAGCCTGTCCTGACCCAGCTATCAAATGTGTAGAGCCCCCAGAGGCAGGAAAGGGTGTATGGTGCTCCTGGAACCAAAAGGACACTTGTATAGTTTCTACCCTGTAGGCATACAACCTCACAGTGCACGGAACTGGGGGCATTCATGTATATTCATCAAGCACCCTCTATTCACTCAGTAAAAAATTGAAGGCTGGTGACTATCTTGAGCTGGCCTTGAGTATCTTTTAGCTGTAATGAAGACGTAAACACTTGCTCACCTAACAAGATTAGACCTAGGTGTACCTTAGGTTGATTCAGTTGAGTTCAGTTCCGTTGAGTCGCTCAGTCATATCCGATTCTTTGCAACCCAATGAAGCACAGCACACCAGGCCTCCCTGCCCATCACCAACTCCCAGAGTCCACCCAAACCCAGGTACAAAGAGTCAGTGATGCCATCCACATCCATGCATGACCACTGGAAAAACCAGAGCCTTGACTAGATGGTGGAGAAGGAGGTGGCACCCTCCTCCAGTACTCTTGTCTGGAAAATCCCACAGATGGAGGAGCCTGGTAGGCTTCGGTCCATAGGGTTGCAAAGAGTTAGACACGGATGAGCGAACTCTCACTTTTCACTCCCATGCACTGGAGAAAGTAATGGCAATCCACTACAGTGTGCTTGCCTACAGAATCCCAGGGACGGCAGAGCCTGGTCGGCTGCCATCTATGGGGTCGCACAGAGTCGGGCATGCCCGATGCGACTGAACAGCAGCAGCAGCAGACCAGACGGACGTTTGTTGACAAAGTAACATCTCTGTCTTTTAATATGCTGCCTAGGTTGCTCATAACACTCCTTCCCAGGACTAAGTGTTTTTTAATTTCATGGCTGCCATCACCATCTGCAGTGTTGTTTCAGTTGGTCCAAAAATTCATCAAGCATCCCTATCCGCCAGACCTCCTGTCCTGCTTGTTGAGGAATCTGTATACAGGTCAGGAAGCAACAGTTAGAAATGGACATGGAATATCAGACTGGTTCCAAATAGGAAAAGGAGTACGTCAAGGCTTTAATTTGTCCCCCTACTTATTTAACTTGTATGCAGAGTACATCAAGAGAAACGCTGGGCTGAAAGAAGCACAAGATGGAATCAAAATTACCGGGAGAAATATCAATAGCCTCAGATACGCAGATGACACCCCCTATATGGCAGAACCTGAAGAAGAACCTAAGAGCTTCTTGATGAAAGTGAAAGAGGAGAGTGAAACAGTTGGCTTAAAGCTCAACATTCAGAAGCCTTAGATCATGGCATCTGGTCCTATCACTTTATGGCAAACAGATGTGGAAACCGTAGAAACATTGGCTGACTTTCTTTTGCTGGACTCCAAAATCACTGAAGATGGTGACCGCAGCCATGAGATTAAAAAACGCTTCCTCCTTGGAAGGAAAGTTATGACCAACCTAGACAGCATATTAAAAAGCAGTGAAGTTATTTTGCCAACAAAGTTCTGTTCAGTCAAGGCTATGGTTTTTCCAGAGGTCGTGTAAACAAGTGAGAGTTGGAGTATAAAGAGGGCCGAGAGCAGAAGAATTGATGCTTTTGAACTGTGGTGTTGGAGTAGCCTCTTGAGAGTCCCGTGGTCTGCAAGGAAATCCAACCAGTCCATCCTAAAGGAGATCAGTCCTGGGTGTTCACTGCAAGGACGGATGTTGAAGCTGAAACTCCAATACTTTGGCCACCTCAGGCAAAGAGCTGATTCACTAGAAAAGACCCTGATGCTGAGAAAGATTGAGGGCGGGAGGAGAAGGGGTCGACAGAGGATGACCTGGTTGGATGGCATTACTGACTCTATGGACATTGGCTTGGGTGGACTCCGGGAGTTGGTGATGGACAGGGAGACCTGGTGTGCTGTGGTTCACAGTGTCTTAATTCGTCATATAACACAGAGTGACTGAAGTGTATTGATGACTAAATGGTGATACGGTGAGGTGGACGGATGGATGCTTGTCTGGATGTGTGAGTGGTTGTATGGTGAGATGGAAAGTTGGATAGATGCTTAAGTGGATGAATGAGTGGCTAAATGGATGGATGAGTAATGGAATGGGTAGGTGGATAGAATGACTAATGGTTGATGGGTGATTGATAGTAATACTGCGATGGTTGGATATGTAGTTGCAAGAATGGTATAATGGTTAGATAGACAGATAGTTAAATGAAGGTAAAGAATCCCTCGAGTTAGCTGGCAAAAACACGGATCAACCTCACTGTAATCTGCTGAATTAGTTTCTTCTAATGAGTGTAAATGTTGTACTGAATGAATTGACTTCTGGCTCGAGAAGAAAGAGACTGCAGCAGAACCACCTAGGGAATCAGTCATGTGCTCCTGGATCCTCCCTGTTTTCTCATTGTTTGATAACCTAGGCACCTCGGTACCCACTTTTAACCACGTGCTATCCACTCGTCCCTTCCAGCCACCATCACACCTGCTGTCAGATAGAGAACAGAGTTGTAGTTGCCAAAGATGGAGGGGATAGGGATGGGCTGGGAATCTGGGGTTGGTAGACGCAAACTACTACGTTTCCAGTGGATACACAACAAGGTCCTAATGGATAGCACAGGGGACAATATTCAGTATCCTGTGATAAACCGTAATGGAAAAGAATGTAAAAAAAGAATGTGTACATGTGTATAACTGAGACACTTTGCTGATTTGCAGACTGACACGGCACTATAAATCAAGTATATTTTAACAAATTGAAAAAAAAAAAAACCAAGAATAAAGTTCTCCTACCTTTTTTCAGCCCTACTGATAAAAGAGAAACAAAAAAAAAGAAACAACTGCTTTCAAGAAAAATTCTGTTGAGAATTAACAAAGACTAAATCACTTAATAAAAAAAGAAATTGTATTTTAAAAGGCTTCCATTAGTGTCACGAATAGTAGACTCTTGAAGCTGTCCACACAGAGAGAGGTTTGGGGTGAAACAGACCTGTTCTTTATTTCTGAAATTAACTGCCTAGGTGGTCACCTACTTTTCTATTGTGATGATTGAATGTTAAAGGCTGGTGCTGACAGTCCACAGTCTGTAAATGTTTCATTCTGAATTCTGGGATGACTCAGAGCTCTCAGTGGACAAAGGCACTATCTTTCTCAATGTATAAGAGAGATAGCAATTAATGAATGTTGGATGATAGATGGATGGATGAATGGATGATGGATGGATTGGAGGGTGTTGGGTAGATGGATGGATGGATGGATGGATGGACGGATGGGTAGCTAAGATTCAGTGGTCCCAGGCTTCTTGCCTTCACTCTTTATCCAACAGTATCTTGCAGGCCTCTGGAATCCTCTTAGAAGTAGAGTAGCTGCACTATGCAAAACTCCCAAACAAAAACCCTTGGCTTTCTAGAAGTGTGAGCACGACACCAGAACTTTCTGGCTAGCTCAGCAGAAGGACAGAAAATCAAAGAAGTTTTCAGGTCAAACTCCAGGGATGAAGGTGTTTGTTTCACAAGGGAGTTAGAAGTCAGAGAGCTAACATGGGAATTTTTCAATTGCAAATAGCATAAGTACCATCAAAGTGGCTTTAAAAGAAAATGGCCTACTTGGCTGAAAGGTTGAGGAATGTGTGATCTCAGACTCCATGACCACCAACACCCCAAATGCAGAATTCAAGGAGTATCTTTAAATTCTTTTAAATTCAGTCTATTTGTCTCTATCCCTGGACACTGTTTCCTCTAACTTGGCTTCATTTGTAGACAATAATCTACATGAGGTAAAAGATGTGGCAGAAATGATTAAACAAAGATTTCTATTAATTGAACATTGGTTAATTCTTCGAAGGACAAGTGCTTAGGAAAGATAGGTTAAATTTATGCTGTGAGATTAAAATGTCCTTATGGTTGAAATATTTTGAGTTTCTTCTTCCTTAGTTATTTGCAGCCAAAAGCATCCCAATATATATAACACATAATAAATAGTAGTATTATATCTCATGGACTCAGATGTCTACTTACAAAACCAATCATTCAAGTGGAGAAGATATTTTTACTCCATCAGATGTTAATTGAGCATCTACAATGCACCGGCAGTGTCCCAAGAACAATAGACGCATATTTGAATAAGACATGGTGCTTTAAAACAAAACAAAACAAAGTTGAGACATTTGACACCTTAAAAAAGTTACTAAAATACATAAGTAAGGCTTCCCTGGTGCCTCAGTGGCAAAGAATCCACCTGCCAATGCAGGAAATGCCAGTTCGATATCAGGTTTGGGAAGTTACTACATGTCCAGGGGCAGCTAGACCCATGCACTACAACTTACTGATCCTGTGCTCAGAGCCCAGGAGCCCCAGCTACTGAAGCCCACTTGCCCTACAGCCTGTGCTCCACAACAAGAGAAGCCACTGCAGTGAGAAGCCTGTGCACCACAACTAGAGAGGAGGCCCGCATTCCCCAACTAGAGATAAGCCCTGGCAGCAATGAGACCCAGCACAGCCATAAATAGATACTATTATACAAATAAAGATATGAGACAAAAGTCAAATTGAAATTCAAATCACAGACAACAGCATGTGTTAATCCCCCTTGATATATAAAAATCTCTTACAAATAAAGAGTAAACCAGCAACCCAAATTAAAAAAAAAGATCCTAGGGCATGTACATACATTTTAATATATTTGTTAAAAGTGCAACTGTTCCTTAAACTTATACAAAGATGTTCAAGTTCGCTCATCGTAAGAGAAATGCAAATATACTGAGATACAACTTTTCGCATCGGATTGACAAACGTTTGAATGTTTAATGACTCACAGTGCTGGTTGAGCTGTGGGGCTTCGTGCATTGCTTGTGGAAGCTGAAACTGGTACAACTCCTAAGGAGAAAAGTTGGCAATATCTATGCAATTTGTAAGTTCGACTCAGTAATTCCACTTCTGAGTATCTATCGACAGATATATTTAAGTAAGCATGCATATTCTGTATAGAGTTCTTGTCTACAACACCGTCTGTAATAGCAAAGAATGAAAACAAGCCGAATATCCACCAGCAGTGGACTGATATTTATTGGCTGTGGGACTTTTTATTCGGTTGGAGTTTGGATCTTCTTCCAAATCCAGTGAGAAGACGCCAGAGAGTTTAAAGGAGGAGACGGGCATAATCCGACTTCTATTTTGAAGAATCATCCTGATCTGGGGGATGGGTACCCAAGTTTAATCATCTGTAAGAAAATATCATGATGATAACCACTTGAGCTTGGTTCAGTACGCTGTGTGTAGGGTATCAAATGAGAAAATGCCTTCACGTTCCTGAGACAGCCCATAACCAGCTGTTTTTGACCAGACACCGTGCTTCCATCCTTCCCGCTGGAAACCATTCTCTCCCGACGCAGATGAGGACGGACGACGTCCCCAGGTCCCGTAAAGGGCTCCTCGTGGTCCTTCCTAGCTTCTCCCGTGCCTTCCACCTTGCTTTTGATTTCTGTCACCCCAGATCTCCAAGCCCTTATAAACGGACCCATAGACAATACAGCCTGCCATTTTTACTCACAGGGATTTGGGGAAACTCCTAGGATGTGGATAGACAGACAATTCTTTCTGGGTAAAGGGAAATCTGGGTTCAGAGCGCTCTGCCACTCTGCTGCAGCGCCCACAGCACCGACGATGGGGCCGGATCAGCACCCGTGAAGCTGTGTTCGCCAGTGACCACCAGAGGGCAGTGCGACCCCGCCATCGGCCCGAACTGCCCGCAGGGGCCACCCAAAGTTAGGCATGGAAATAGCACTGCAAGAATTCCAGAAGTACGGTGTTAGGAAGTGTTCTAGTTTCATTCTTTTACAAGTGGTTGACCAGTTTTCCCAGCACCACTTGTTAAAGAGGTTGTCTTTTCTCCATTGTATATTCTTGCCTCCTTTGTCGAAGATAAGGTGTCCATATGTGCGTGGGTTTATCTCTGGGCTTTCTATTTTGTTCCATTGATCTATATTTCTATCTTTGTGCCAGTACCATACTGTCTTGATGACTGTGGCTTTGTAGCAGAGTCTGAAGTCAGGCAGGTTGATTCCTCCAGTTCCATTCTTCTTCCTCAAGATTGCTTTGGCTATTCAAGGTTTCTTATATTTCCATACAAATTGTGAGATGATTTGTTCTAGTTCTGTGAAAAATACCATTGGTAGCTTGATAGGGATTGCATTGAATCTGTAGATTGCTTTGGGTAGAATACTCATTTTCACTATATTAATTCTTCCAATCCATGAACACGGTATATTTCTCCATCTGTTTGTGTCCTCTTTGATTTCTTTCATCAGTGTTTTATAGTTTTCTATATATAAGTCTTTTGTTTCTTTAGGTAGATATATTCCTAAGTATTTTATTCTTTTTGATGCAATGGTGAATGTTATTGTTTCCTTAATTTCTCTTCCTGTTTTCTCATTATTGGAGTATAGGAATGCAAGGGATTTCTGTGTGTTAATTTTATATCCTGCAACTTTACTATATTCATTGATCAACTCTAGTAATTTTCTAGTAGAGTCTTTAGGGTTTTCTATGTAGAGGATTATGTACACAAAAATAAACTCAAAATGGATTAAAGATCTAAACGTAAGACCAGAAACAATAAAACTGCTAGAGGAAAACATAGGCAAAACACTCTCCGACATAAATCACAGCAGGATCCTCCATGACCCACCTCCCAGAATATTGGAAATAAAAGCAAAAATAAACAAATGGGACCTAATTAAAATTAAAAGCTTTTGCACAACAAAGGAAACTATAAACAAGGTGAAAAGACAGCCTTCAGAATGGGAGAAAATAATAGCAAATGAAGCAACAGACAAACAATTAATCTCAAAAATATACAAGCAACTTCTGCAGCTGAATTCCCGAAAAATAAATGACCCAATCAAAAAATGGGCCAAAGAACTAAACAGACATTTCTCCAAAGAAGACATACAGATGGCTAACAAACACATGAAAAGATGCTCAACATCACTCATTATTAGAGAAATGCAAATCAAAACCACAATGAGGTATCATTTCACACCAGTCAGAATGGCTGCTATCCAAAAGTCTACAAGCAATAAATGCTGGAGAGGGTGTGGAGAAAAGGGAACCCTCTTACACTGTTGGTGGGAATGCAAACTAGTACAGCCACTATGGAGAACAGTGTGGAGATTCCTTAAAAAACTGGGAATAGAACTGCCATATGACCCAGCAATCCCACTGCTGGGCATATACACCGAGGAAACCAGAATTGAAAGAGACGCGTGTACCCCAATATTCATCGCAGCACTGTTTACAATAGCCAGGACATGGAAGCAACCTAGATGTCCATCAGCAGATGAATGGATAAGGAAGCTGTGGTACATATACACAATGGAATATTACTCAGCCATTAAAAAAAATACATTTGAACCGGTTCTACTGAGATGGATGAAACTGGAGCCCATTATACAGAGTGAAGTAAGCCAGAAAGAAAAACAACAATACAGTATACTAATGCATATATATGGAATCTGAAAGATGGTAACGATAACCCTATATGCGGGACAGAATGAGAGACACAGATGCATGGAACAATTTTATGGACTCTGAGGGAGAAGGTGAGGGTGGGACGTTCTGGGAGAATGGCATTGAGACATGTGTATTGTCATATGTGAAACAGAGCACCATTCCATGTTCGATGCATGTGACAAGGGCTCGGGGCCGGGGCAGTGGGATGATCCAGAGGGATGGGAGGGGGAGGGAGGGGGGTGGGGGGTTCGGGAAGGGGAACACATGTAAACCCATGGCTGATTCTTGTCAATGTATTGCAAAAACTATTACAATATTGTAAAGTAATTAGCCCCCAAGTAAAATAAATAAATTTATAAAAAAAAAAAAAAAAGAAAAAGAATTCCAGAAGTATCTTCTTGGGCTGCGCCCCTGCTTTGCGGGAGTGCTTTCCTGATATTGCAGCACCTTCGAGGATCTGTTCAGGCCCCAAAGTTAAGGATTAAGTGACCTGCTGTGGTGCCTCAAGAGCCATCAGCAGCCACGACCCCAGAAGCACTTCTTGCCACACTCAGCCTGACTATAAAAGATAACTACTCTAATGTTTAATAACACCGTCGCCGTGATAGTTTAAATTGTTTGACAAAATGGTGTGTGTGTGTGGGGGGGGGGTTAATCCATAAATTCAAGATAGCAAACTATGTAGCAGTTCATTCAAGGATGACGGATAAGCCAGCTGCAACCAAATAGTGATTTTAAAACGTAACCATCAAGTGTTTGGGCAACAATGTGTATTGGGGGAACTCGGACTACAGGGTGGGGGTGTCTCTTTGCCCTTATACCCTCTTCACCGCCCGACGGGTATCAGGACTGCAGAAGCCCAGTCCCCCTCTCTCTCATAGCCCATGGGTTCCTATACACCACATGGTGTGGCTGAATAAGGAGCTGCACACACAAGTCTGGCTTCTACATTTATTCAACACCTGCTCTGTCCCAGGCACCCAGCTAAGCCCTTGACTTGCGTTAACTCCTTCATCGTGATCACACAGTTGCTGTCTGGAGAGGTCAGATAGCACATGGTTCAGATGTGGCCTGGGGTCAAGTCCCAGCTATTCCTTTTCCTGTTTGTGGGAACTTCACTCCCTGCACTTCAGCGTTCTCACCTGTAAAATGGGGTTGAGGTGAAAACCCACCTCACAGAAATGTTGCCAGCATTGAGCGCATTAAGACATGAACAACACTTTGTTTGAAAGCTTCCCTTTCAGTCCCTCTGCATAAGAAATGAATATTACATCAAGACCCAGTATGATATAGATACATGTGTGTGCATATTATGTGTGTAAGCTAAAATATATTCCACAAGGCAATGCTAACCTATAATACCATGATATATGCACTTAGTTTCCATCCTGTCCTGTTTTCTATTTAAAAGATGCAAGTAACAATCTACTAAATTGACTCTATGACCCACCGTTTAGAAAATATTGGTTTAGCAAAGGGTTCGGCAGACCATGTGGTTCTCAGAAGTCCCATTTTACAGAATGGGAAACTGAGGTCCAGAAAGTGTTTTGGCTTGCCTCTGACCCCAGCTACTGGAAGGCAGCAGAGCCCAGACTGCAACCCAGCATCTCTGATGCCTAAATTAAGGCTCTTCCACACAAGATGCAAACTGACAGCTCACAGGCCAGATCTGACCCACAGAGACGTTGGCCTAATTTTCACAATAGGTTTGCAAGTTTTGTTACAACTATATAAAATGTATCATTGGAAGACATAACTCAAAATATGAATTTTCAACTTATCATTGAAAGTGGGCAATCTGGCAACACGTGGACCTATGTATGCACGTGACCAGCAGGAGCCACACCCAAACTGCCACTTCCAGCTGCTCTCCAGGTTCATTACTTTGCCACAGTCCCCACCGTGCATGGACAGAGGGTCCTGGCAAGTTTCAGTCCATGGCATCTCAAAGAGTCGGACACAACTTAGCAACTAAAAAACAACAATCACGATGCCATTTTGTGTCCCAGACACTGAGACAAACCATCAATTGCCATAGTCTGTGTTTTTTTCAGACGGGAGAAATATTTTTCAAGAAGGAAAGACAGGACTTTCCTGGTGGTCGAGTGGTTAAGAATCTGCCTGCCAGTATAGAGGACACAGGTTCGACCATTGATCTGGAAGATTTCACATGCTGTGGGACAATTAAGCCCATGAAAACTACTGAACTTGCATTCTAGAGCCCATACCCTGGAACAAGAGAAGCCACCACAAGGAGAGGCCCATGCACCACAACTAGAGAAAGCTCTCTCTTGGCAGCGAAGATCTGGCACAGTCCAAAATAAATATATTTTCCAAAAGAGGAAAAACAAAAGCTAAACCAAGGGACCTCCATTTCAAAACAAAAAAAAGTAGATGCACAAATCTTTTCTCACATATTTAAATACAAAGAAACCACATCAATATCAACTTAACCCCAAATCTGTTTCTAGTCCCTGACTTGTTGAGCGTTTACAAACCCAATCTCAACCAATACCCTTTATCTACCACCACCTGTTTTGCCCACCATCATGTCCTCAGCACCTGAAACTGCTCAGCCAAGAAAAAGTGCCTAATTAGAATGAACGGCTTTTATACAAAAGCTTCTCCCAATATCAGCAGGCATACAGTAATGGTGAGGAGCAGGCATTCTTTGGTCCACAGGATGGCTCAGGTCCAGCTTCTGCCATAACTAGCTGTGTGACCTGAGGTAGTTTCCTCAGTCTCTTTGGGTCTGATGCGTCCTCAGCTGCAAAATGCATGGGATGAGGCGCTATGTACATAAGTGACCAGGAATGTGAATAATGCTGGGTAAATAAAGTTCGCTTCTCCTCCTTCATTTCATCAAGGTGAACCAAGGTGAGTGCTGGTTCATATTAACGAGTCTGGTGACCAGTTAGCCTGGCCTTGGATTATCTGCAGGGCTGGGGAGGCAAAGATCACCCACTACGATCATGGCCTGACAAGGAAACCCTGGGCCAGATGGTAACCTCAAAGATTCGATCCCCAGGCATATCTCTGTGTGAGAAATGGCTTTTCAACATGCATTCCTCTTGCTGCTCACCCTCCTGAATTGAAGAGGCTGGAGCGATGAAAATTCCGTTTCCCAGACTCCCTTGCAGCCAGGGATCTGAAGCCTTTAAGGGTCCACTCATCAGCTGTGTCCATGAGACAACTGCACTTATGCAAAGTTAAGAAGGAAAAATTGCTGGGGAGAGGAGTAGGGCCTCGTGATCCTGTGGCAGTGGTCCCTTGGGGCCCAGTCCTGCAGTGTGTCTTCCTGAGCCTTCCTGTGAGTCTGTAAATACTCATAACGTTATCATTCATGCCCTAGGAAATTTGAACAAAGTCACGGAGAAAGTGGAGGAGAGAGGAGCCTGAGATGCTGCAGTCCACTGGATTGCAAAGAACTGGAAAGACTTACTGACTGAACAACAATCAGTCACACCCAAGAAGGGGAGCCAGATCCGGCCCATGTGTTTGGGGTATGGTACTAGTGATGAAGAAGCCACGTGCAGGAGATGCAAAAGATGTGAGTTAATCTTCTCTCTGTGTGGAGAAGATTCCCTGGAGGAGGACATGGTAACCCATTGCAGTATTTTTGCCTGGAGAATTCTATGGACAGAGGAAGCCAGAGGTGGGCTACAGTGCACAGGGCCACACAGAGTCGGACATGACTGAAGCGATTTAGGACACACATGTGCATGCACAAATTATTCTGAGAATTATTAATGAGCCTTCTATGTCAGCTGTGGGAGCAGGTTGAGAAGTGAGGTCTGAAAAGGGACTTCCGGAGCCACCAGCCAGGCAAACGGAGAGGCCATAGAGTCTAGTCACCAAAGTGAGGCTGCTGAGGGCCAACAGTAGAGAAATGGAGAGGAAACCATTACCTCTGCAGCCAAGTGTCCAGTGACAGGGAGGGTGCTGATGCCCAGGAGTCAGGAGGGAGTTGTGGATGCATCCCAGACGACAGCAAGGACATGCCAGAGCCTGCAGGCATGTCTGCACCTACTTGTCACCACATCAAAGCACAGCACCCTTGCAAGAGGAGAGACTGCTGCTCCCTTTCCACTTTCAAACCCTCTCTCAAGTTACTCTTTTGGTCAATTCTACCTCGGAACTTTTACATACTGTCCATGGGGTTCTCAAGACAAGAATACTGAAGTAGTTTGTCATTCCCTTCTCCAGTGGACCACGTCTTGTCAGAACCCCATGAACAGAAATAAAAACAGGACACTGAACAATGAGCTCCCCAGGTCAGTAGGTGTCCAAAATGCTACTAGAGATCAGTGGAGAAATATCTTCAGAAAGAATGAAGGGAAGATGCCAAAGCAAAAACAACACCCAGTGGGGGATGAGACTGGTGATGGAAGTAAAGTCCGGTGTTGTAAACAGCAATATTGCAAAGGAACCTGGAATGTTAGGTCCCTGAATCAAGGCAAATAGGAAGTGGTCAAACAGGAGACGGCAAGAGTGACCATCGACATTTCCAGAATCAGCAAAGTAAAATGGACCTGAATGGGTGAATTTAACTCAAGTGACCATTATATCTATTACTGTGGGTAGGAATCCCTTAGAAGAAATGGAGTAGCCTTGATGGTCAACAACAGAGCCTGAAATGCAGTACTAGGATGCAATCTCCGAAAGGGCAGAACGATCTCTGTTCGTTTCCAAGCCAAACTATTCAATATCATGATAATCCAAGTCTACGCCCCAACACGTAATGCTGAAGAAGCTGAAGTTGAACGGTTCTATGAAGATCTACCCGGCCTTCTAGAGTTAACACCCCCAGAAGATGTCTTTTTCATTATAGGGGCCTGGAATGCAAAAGTAGGAAGCCAGGAAGGACCTGGAGTAACAGGCAACGTTGGCCTTATAGCACAGAATGAAGCAGGACAAAGGCTAAGCGAGTTTTGGCAAAAGATTGCACCAGTCTCAGCAGACACCCTCTTCCAGGAACACAAGAGAAGACTCTACACATGGGCATCACCAGAGGGTCAATACTGAAATCAGATTGATTATGTGCTTTGCAGCCAGAGAGGGAGAAGCTGTATAGGTCAGCACAAACAAGACGTGGGGCTGACTGTGACTCTGATCATGAACTCCTTATTACCAATTTCAGACTTACCTTGAGGAAAGTAGGGAAAACCACTGGACCATTCAGATATGACCTAAATCAAGTCCCTGTGATTCGATTACACAGTGGAAGGGAGAAATAGATTCAAGTGATTAGATCTCATAGAAAGAGTGCCTGAAGGACTATGGACAGAGGTTCATGACATTGTACACGAGGCAGGGATCACGGCCATCCCCAAGGAATAGAAACGCAAAAAGGCAAAATGGTTCTCTGAGGAGGCCTTACAAACAGCTATGAAAAGATGAGAAATGGAAGGCAAAGTAGGAAAGGACAGATATACTCATTTGAATGCAGAGATCCAAAGAAAAGCGAGGAGAGGTAAGAAAGCTTTCCTCAGCGATCAATGCAAAGAAATAGTGGAAAACAATAGAATGGGAAAGACGAGAGTTCTCGTTGAGAAAGTTCGAGTGACCAATTTTACACGCAGGAACTTTTCATGCAAAGAAAGGCACAATAAAGGGCAGAAATGGCATGGACCTAACAGAAGCAGAGGATATGAAGAAGAGGTGGCAAGAATACACAGCATAATACAGAAAGGATCTTCAGGACCCAGATAAACACGATGATCTGATCACTCCCCTAGACCCAGACATCCTGGAATGTGAAGTCAAGTGGGCCTTCGGAAGCATCACGACAAACAAAGCTAGTGGAGGTGATGGAATTCTAGTCGAATTATTTCCAATCCTAAAAGATGATGCTGTGAAAGTGCTGCACTCAGTAGGCCAGCAAATCTTTCCACAGGACTGAAAAAGATGAGTTTTCAATCCCAAAGGAGGGCTATAGCAAATAATGCTCAACTACTGCACAATTGCGCTCATCTCACATGCTAACAACTTAATGTTCAAAATTCTCCAAGCCAGGCTTCAACAGATTGTGAGCCATGAACTTCCAGATGTTAAGCTGGATTTAGAAAAGGCAGAGGAACAAGAGATCAAATTTCAAACCTCCACTGGACCAACGAAATGCAAGCGAGTTCCAGGAAAACATCTATTTCTGCTTTATTGACTACGCCAAAGCCTTTGTGTGGATCGCAACAAACGGTGGAAAATTCTTCAAGACATGAGAATACCAGACCACCTGATATGCCTCCTGAGACATCTGTAGGCAGGTCAAGAAGCAGCAGTTACACCTGGACATGGAAAAACAGACTGGCTCCATATCAGGAAGGAGTACATCAAGGCTATATATTGTCACCCTGCTTATTGATCTTATATGCAGAGTACTTCATGAGAAACGCTGTGCTGGAGGAAACACAAAGTGGAATCAAGATTGCCGGGAGAAATATCAATAACCTCAGATATGCCGATGATAGCACCCTTATGGCAGAAAGCATGAACAAAAGAGCCTATTGATGCAAGTGACAGAGGACATTGAAAAACTTGGCTTAAAACTGAACATTCAGAAAACTAAGATTATGGTATCTGGTCCCATCCCTTCTTGACAAATAGAAGAGGAAACAGTGACAAATAATATGTTGGTCTCCAAAATCAATACAGATGGTGATGGTAGCCACGAAATTAAGAGATGCTTGCTCCCTGGAATAAAAGGTATGAGCAGGCTAGACAGCTCTTTAAAAAGCAGAGGCATTACTTTGTCAAAAAAAAAAAAAAGGTCCCTCTAGTCAGTTCAGTTCAGGTCAGTTTAGTCGCTCAATCATGTCCGACTGTTTGTGACCCCATGAATCACAGCATGCCAGGCCTCCCTGTCCATTGCCAACTCCTGGAGCTCACCCAAACCCACGTCCATCGAGTCGGTGATGCCATCCAATCATCTCATCCTCTGTCGTCCCCTTCTCCTCCTGCCCGCTATCGTTCTCAACATCAGGGTCTTTTCCAATGAGTACACTCTTCACACGAGGTGGCCAACGTATTGGAGTTTCAGCTTCAACCTCAGTCCTTCTAATGTACACCCAGAACTGATCTCCTTTAGGATGGACTGGTTGGATCTCCTTGCAGTCCAAGGGACTCTCAAGAGTCTTCTCCAACACCACAATTCAAAAGCATCAATTCTTCGGCGCTCAGCTTTCTTCACAGTCCAACTCTCACATCCATACATGACCACTGGAAAACCATAGCCTTGTCTAGACGGACCTTTTTTCGCAAAGTAATGTCTCTGCCTTTTGATATTGTGGCTAGTTTGGTCATAACTTTCCCTCTAAGGAGTAAGCGTCTTTCAATTTCAGGGCGAGAGTCACCATCTTCAGTGATTCTGGAGCCCCCCAAAATAAAGTCTGACACTGTTTCCACTGTTTCCCCGTCTATTTGCCACGAGGTGATGGGACCAGATGCCATGACCTTAGTTTTCTGAATGCTGAACTTTAAGCCAACTTTTTCACTCTCCTCTTTCACTTTCATCAAGAGGTGTTTTAATTCCTCTTCACTTTCTGCCATATGGGTGGTGTTATCTCCATCCCTGAGGTATTGATATTTCTCCCAGCAATCATGACTGCAGCTTGTGTGTCTTCCGGCCCAGGGTTTCTCATGATGTGCTCTGTATATAAGTTAAATAAGCAGGGGGACAATATACAGCCCCGACGTACTTCTTTTCGTATTTGGAACCAGTCTGTTGTTCCATGTCCAGTTCTAACTGTTGTTCCTGAGCTGCATACAGATTTCTCAAGAGAAAGGTCAAGTGGTCTGGTAATCCAATCTCTTTCAGAATTTTCCACAGTTTATTGTGATCCACACAGTCAAAGGGTTTGGCATAGTCAATAAAGCAGAAATAGATGTTGTTCTGGAATTTTCTTGCTTTTTTGATGATTCAGCGGACGTTGGCAATTCCATCTCATTCAGGTTTGTCCTCAGTCAAATCCTTTATGATTATACAACGTAAATGAGAAATAGATTAAAGGGACTAGATCTGATAGACAGAGTGCCTGATGATCTATGGACGGAAGTTCGTGACTGAAGACCATCCCCATGGAAATGAAATGCAAAAAAAGGAAAATGGCTGTCTGAGGAGGCCTTACAAATAACTATGAAAAGAAGAGAAGTGAAAAACAAAGGACAGAATGAAAGTAATTCCCATTTGAATTAGAGCTCGAAAGAATAGCAAGGAGAGATAAGAAAGCCTTCCTCAGCGATCAATGCAAAGAAATAGAGGAAAACCACAGAATGGGAAAGATTAGAGATCTCTTCAAGAAAACTAGAGTTACCAGGGGAACACTTCATGCACAGATGGGCTCGATAACGGACAGAAATGATAGGGACCTAGCAGAAGCAGAAGCTATTAATAAGAGGTCGCAAGAATACACAGAACTGTATATATCTATATCTATATATCTATATCTTCAAGACGCAGATAAGCACAGTGGTACGATCACTCACCTAGAGCCAGACATCCTGGAATATGAAGTCAAGTGGGCCTTACAGAGCATCACTAGGAACAAAGCTAGTGGAGGTGCTGGAATTCCAGTTGAGCTATTTTGAAATCCTGAAGGATGATGCTGTGAACGTGCTACACTCAATACGCCAAAAATTTTGGAGAACTCCGCAGAGGCCACAGGACTGGCAAAGGTCAGTTTTCATTCCAATCCCAAAGAAAGGCAGTGCCAAAGAATGCTCAAACTACCGCACAATTGCACTCATCTCCCACGCTAGTAAATCAAGGCTCAAAATTCTCCAAGCCATGCTCCAGCAATATGTGAACTGTGAACTTCCGGATGGTGAAGCTGGTTTTAGAATAGGCAGAGGAACCGTCCAGTCGAAGCTATGGTTTTTCCAGTAGTCATGTATGGATGTCAGAGCTGGAGTAGAAAGAAAGTTGAGCACCAAAGAATTGATGCTTTGAAACTGTGATGTTGGTGAAGACCCTCGAGAGTCCTTTGGACTGCAAGGAGATCCAACCAGTCCACCCTAAAGGACATCAGTCCTGCATGTTCATTGGAAGGACTGATGCTGAAGCTGTAACTCCAATAATTTGGCCACCTGATGCGAAGGACTGACTGATTAGAAAGACCACCCTTATGGCAGAAAGTGAAGAAGAACAAAAGAGCCTCTTGATGAAAGTGAAAGAGGAGAGTGAAAAAGTTGGCTTAAAGCTGAACGTTCAGAAAACTAAGATCATGGCATGTGGTCCCATCACTTCATGGGAAATAGAAGGGGAAACAGTGCAAAGAGTGTCAGACTTTATTTTGGGGGGCCCCAAAAGCACTGTTGATGGTGACTGCAGCCACGAAATTAAAAGATGCTTACTGCTTGGAAGGAAGGTTATGGCCAACCTAGATAGCATATTTAAAAGCAGGGACATTACTTTGCCAACAAAAGTCCGTCTAGTCAAGGCTATGGTTTTTCCAGTGGTCATGTATGGATGTGAGATTCGGACGGTGAAAAAGCTGAGTGCCGCAGAATTGATGCTTTTGAGCTGTGGTGTTGGAGAAGACTCTTGAGTGTTCCTTGGACTGCAAGGAGATCCAGTCAATCCATTCTAAAGGAGATCAATCCTGGGTGTTCATTGGAAGGTCTGATGCTCCGGCTGAAACTGCAGTCCTTTGGCCATCTCATGCGAAAAGTTGACTCATTGGAAAAGACCCTAATGCTGGGTAGGATTGAGGGCAGGAGGAGAAGGGGATGACAGAGGATGAGACGGTTGGATGGCATCACTGACTCAATGGATATGGGTTTGGGTAAACTCCGAGAGTTGGTGATGGACAGAGAGGCCTGGTGTGCTGCAATTCATGGGGTCGCAAAGACTCGGACACGATTGAAAGACTGAACTGAACTTAACTGATGCTGGGCAAGATCAAATGTGGGAGGAGAAGGGGACAACAAAGGACAGGTTGGTTGGATGGCATCACCAACTCAATGGACATGAGTTTGAGTAAACTCTGGGGCGTTGGTGATGGACTAGGAGGCCTGACTTGCAGCAGTCCATGGGCTCGCAAAGACTCGGACATGACTGAAAGACTGAACTGAACTGAACTGATGCTGGGAAGGACCAAAGGTGGGAGGAGAAGGGGACAACAAAGGACAGGTTGGTTGGATGGCATCACCAACACAATGGACATGAGTTTGAGTAAACTCCGGGGTGTTGGTGATGGACAAGGAGGCCTGACTTGCAGCAGTCCATGGGCTCGCAAAGGATCGGACACAACTAAGCCACTGAACAGACTGACTGAACTCAAAATCAAAGAAAGGGATTCTGGGAAATGTAGCTCCAGACTAGGCAAATTAACACAGCGGAGCACAGAGCACTTGACTTACTAAACCCTTCTGCTTCACTTAGTAGGGTGAACTGAGCTTTGAAAAACCGACCTGACTGATAAAGAGACTTTGGACAAGTCTGCAGTGAGGAGACTTTTAGTCACTGCTTTAATTTTCCATCGTACGAATCTGCACTAGAAACAGTCTGGATGTCATTTTCCCCACCTGTCTTGCAGTCAGAACGTAACCATGGGACCTAGGCTCAATCAATTAGACGCACCCAGATGGTACCCAGGCTCAGCCAATCAAATACATCCAGATGGCACTTAAGACCAATTAGGTACAGCCACATGAAATGTAGGCTTAGCCAATGGATACACTTACAGGTGAAAGCAGTGCAACTGGGTTCTGATGCATAGAATTCAATCTAGACGAGGTGGAAGGGACATAAGCCATGTCACTAGTGACAGCCACTGTGTCTGGAGCCAGTGGTAGTGACAGTTCAGTTCAGTCACTCAGTCCAGTCCGACTCTCTGCGACCCCATGAACTGCAGCATGCCAGGCCTCCCTGTCCATCACCAACACCTGAAGTTCACCCAAACCCATGTCCATTGAGTTGGTGATGCCATCACACCATCTCATCCTCTGTCATCCCCTTCTTCTCCTGCCCTCAATCTTTCCCAGCATCAGGGTCTTCTCCAATGAGTGACAGAAGATCCTGCACTCAAACTCTATATTGTTCATGGCTGTCTCTCCAGCCATCCCTCTCAGAAATCTCAGTCACTTAATATCCTTTAATAAGTTTCTTTCCTGCTCAAAGTTACCTCTAATGAATTCTATTCTTTCCAGTAGAAAGCTGACACCCCTCTAACTTCATTTAACCATCTAGCCTCTTTCCAAAACTAGATAAAATAAGGAACAATGTCCACCCCCATGGGCAGTGGAGTCAGGGAGATGCATTTTGTCAAATTACTATGGTGCCACAGACTCTGGGCCAGTGTCACCTGTGAGGGGGTCACTGACCTGGGTTGTGAGTCGGGTAGACCCATCTGAATCCTGGCTGTGGTGCTGACTGGCCTGTTGTGTGACATTGCGCATATCACTTTCCTCATCTCGAGAAATGACTGTGCTTAGTGTTGCCTCCTGGGGATATCATAGAGACCAAAAAATTCCTCTACGGAGCAATCTCTCAACCACACAGCTCAGCATGTTGGACACACCCACACCAGTGATGATAAAAGGAATAAGAGTGACCTTTCTTTTGCTGGATTAAAGAAAATAAATAATAATAGAGGTGGTGTCCTCATGTAGTCCAAGATGAAGATGGTCTGTGAATGCTGCAGTTTAGAAAAGTTACATGTTTTTGGTTTTATATTTTTTAGTTTTCTATTTTTTTTATTATATTTATTTTAATTGGAGGCTAATTATGGTACAATATCGTAGTGGTTTTGCCATGCATTGACATGAGTCAGCCACGGGTGTACATGGGTTTCCCATCCTGAACCCCCTCACCCCAATTCCATCCCTCTGGGTCATCCCAGTGCACCAACTCTGAGCACCCTGTCTCATGCATTGCACCTGCACTGGAGGTCTGTTTCACATATGAAAATATACATGTTTCCATGTTATTCTCTGAATCCATCCCAGACTTGCCTTCTCTCACAGAGTCCAGAAGACTCTTCTATACATCTGTGTCACTTTTCCTGTCTTTCACATAGGGTTATCATCACTATCTTTCTGAATTCCGTGTGTGTGTGTGTGTGTGTGTGTGTGTGTGTGTGTGTGTGTGTTATTGGTGTTTTTCCTTCTGGCTTACATCGCTCTGTTTAATAGGGTCCGGTTTCATCCACCTCGTTAAAACTGGTTCAAATGCATTGTTTTGAATGGCTTAGTAATATTCCATTGTGTATATGTACCACGGCTTTCTTAGCCATTCGTCTGCTGTTGTACATCTAGGTTGCTTCCATGTCCTGGCTATTATAAACAGTGCTAGGGTGAACATTGGGGTACACGTGTCTCTTTCAATTCTGGATTCCTCGGGGTGTATGCCCAGCAGTAGGACTGCTGAGTCATATGGCAGTTCCATTTCCAGGTTTTTAAGAATCTCCACACTGTTCACTATAGTAGCTCTAATAGTTCGCATTTCCATCAACGGTGTAAGAGGGTTCCCTTTTCTCCACACCTTCTCCAGGATTTATTGTTTGTAGACGTTTGGATAGCAGCCATTCTGACTGGTGTGAGATGGTACCTCATTATGGTTTTGCTTTGCATTTCTCTGATAATGAGTGATGTTAAACATCTTTTCAAGAGTTTGTTAGCCATCTGTATGTCTTCTTTGGAGAAATGACTGTTTAGTTCTTTGGCCCCTTTTTTGATTGGCTCGCTTATTTTTCTGGAATTGAGCTGCAGGCGTTGCTTATATAGTTTTGAGATTAATTCATTGTCAATTGCTTCGTTTGCTATAATTTTGGCCCATTCTGAAGGCAGTCTTCTTCCCTTGCTTATAGTTTCCTTCACTGTGCAAAAGCTTTTCAGTTTATTTAGGTCCCATTGGCGTATGTTTGCTTTAATTTCCATTACTCTGGGAGGTGGCTCATAGAGGATCCTGCTGTGATTTCTGTCAGAAAGCGTTTTGCCTGTGTTTTCCTCTAGGAGTTTTCTACTTTGTGGTCTTACATTTAGATCTTTAATCCATTTTGAATTTATTTTTGTGTACGGTGCTAGAAAGTGTTCTAGTTTCCCTCTTGTACAAGTGCTTGACCAGTTTTCCCAGCACAACTTGTTAAAGAGATTGTCTTGTCTTCATTGTATATTCTTGCCTCCTCTATCAAAGATAAAGTGTCCATAGGTACGTGGCTTGGACCTCTGGGCTTGCAATTTTGATCCATTTATCTATATTTCTGTCTTTGTGCTAGAACCACGCTGTCTTGATGACTGTAGCTTTGTAGTACAGCCTGAAATCAGGCAGGGTGATTCCTCCAGGTCCATTCTTCTTTCTCAAGATTGCTTTGGCTATTCGAGGTTTTTTGTAATTCCATACAAATTGTGAAATTATTTCTTCTATTTCCCTGAAAAATACCGTTGGTGGCTTGATAGGGATTGCATTGAATGTATAGATTGCTTTGGGTAGTATACTCATTTTCACTATATTGATTCTTTCACTCCATGAACATGGTATATTCCTCCATCTATTTGTGTCCTGTTTGACTTCTTTCACCAGTGTTTTATAGTTTTCTATATGTATATATAGGTCTTTTGTTTCTTTAGGTAGATATATTCCTCAGTATTTTATTGTTTTCATTGGATTGGTGAATGGAATGGTTTCTTTAAGTTTTCTTTCAGTTTTCTCCTTGTTAGTGTATAGGAATGCAAGGGATTTCTGCGTGTTCATTTTGTTTCCTGCAACTTTACTATATTCATTGATTAGCTCTAGTAATTTTCTGGTGGAGTGTTTAGGATTTTCTCTGTAGAAGATCATGGCATCTGCAAACAGCGAGTGTTTTACTTCTACTTTTCCAATCCGGGTTCCTTTTATTTCTTTTTCTGCTCTGATCGCTGTGGCCAAAACTCCCAAAACTATGTTGAATAGGAGTGGTGAGAGTGGGCACCATTGTACTGATCCTTACTTTAGGGGCATTGCTTTCAATTTTTCACCATTGAGGATAATGTTTGCTGTGGGTTTGTCGTATATATCTTTTATTATGTTGAGATTTGTTCCTCCTATGCCTGCTTTCTGGAGGGTTTTGGTGATAAATGGATGTTGAATTTTGTCCAAGGGTTTCTCTGCATCTATTGAGATAATCACATGATTTTTATTTTTCAATTTGTTAATGTGGTGTATTATGTTGATTAGTTTGTGGATATTGAAGAATCCTTGCATCCCTGGGATAAATCCCACTTGGTCATGATGTATGATCGTTTTAATATGTTGTTGGATTCTGCTTGCTAGAATTTTGTAAAGGATTTTTGCATCTATGTTCATCAGTGATATTGCCCCATGGTTATATTTATTTATTTATTTATTTATTTATTTATTTATTTATTTTCGTGGCATCTTTGTCTGGTTTTGGTATTAGGGTGATGGTGGCCTCATAGAATGAGTTTGGAAGTTTCCCCTCCTCTGCAATTTCCTGGAAGCATTTGAGTATGATAGGTATTAGCTCTTCTCTCAATTTTTGGTAGAATCCAGCTGTGAAGCCGTCTGGTCCTGGGCTTCTGTTTGCTGGAAGATTACTGATTACCCTTTCAATTTCCGTGCTTGTCATGGGTTTGTTAGGATTTTGTTTTTCTCCCTCGTTCAGTTTTCAGAAGTTGTACTTTTCTAAGAATTTGCCCACTTCTTCCAAGTTGTCCATTTTATTGGCATATAGGGGTTGATAGTAGTCTCTTATAATCCTTTGTATTTCTGTGTTGTCTGTTGAGAACTCTCCATTTTCATTTTTAATTTTGTTGATTTGATTCTTCTCCCTTTGTTTCTTGATGAGTCCGGCTAATGGTTTGTCAATTTTATATATCTTCTCAAAGAACCAGCTTTTAGCTTTGTTGATTTTTGCTCCGGTCTCATTTGTTGCTTTTACATTTATTTCTGCTCTATTATATGATTTCTTTCCTTCTACTAAGCCTGGGGTTCTTGAATTCTTCCTTCTCTAGTTGCTTTAGGTGTAGAGTTAGGTTATTTGTTTGACTTGGTTCTTCTTTCTTGAGGTAAGCCGCTTTTGCTATGAACCTTCGCCTTTGCACTCATTCTACAGCGTCCCATAGGTTTTGGGTTGTTGCGTTTTCATTTTCATTTGTTTCTATGCATATTTTGATATCTTTTTGGATTTCCTCTGCGATTTGTTGCTTATTTAGCAGCGTGGTATTCAGCCTTCATATGTTTGAATTTTAAATAGTGTTTCTCTTGCAGTTGACATCTAGTCTCAGTGTACTGTGGTCAGAAAATATGCTTGGAATGATTTCAAGGTTTTTTGAATCTACCAAAGCTGGACTTATGGCCGAGGATGTGATCTGTCCTGGAGAAGTTTCCATACGTACTTGAGTAAAAGGTGAAACCCATTGTTTTGTGGTGAAATGTCGTATCGATATCAATTATGTCTAACTGGTCCATAGTATCATTTAAGGTTTGTATTTCCTTGTTAATTTTCTGTTTACTTGATCTATCCATAGGTGTGAGTGGGGTAGTAAAGTCTTCCACTATGACTGTGTTATCATTAATTTCCCTTTCATGCTTGTTAGCCTTTGCCTTACATATTGTGGTTCTCCTATGTTGGGTGCGTATGTATTTACAATCGTTATATCTTCTTCTCGGATTGATGTTTTGATCATTATGTAGTGTCCCTCTTTGTGTCTTTTCACAGGCTTTATTTTAAAGTCTATTTTGTCTGATATGTGTATTGCTACTCCTGCTTTCTTCTGGTCTCGACTTGCTTGGAATACCTTTTTTCCAGCCCTTCACTTTCAGTCTCTATGTGCCCCTTGTTTGGAGGTGGGTCTGTTGTAGACAACATAAACAGTGGTCTTGTTTGTGTATCCTTTCAGCTAGTCTTTGCCTTTTGGTTGGGGCACTCGACCCATTTACATTTAAGGTAACTGTTGATAAGTATGATCCTGTTGCCATTTGATTTGCTGTTTTGGGTTCGAGTTTATACAACCTTTCTGTGTTTCCTGCCTAGAGAAGATCCTTTAGCATTTGTTGAAGAGTGAAAAGAAGAGTTGGGAATAGATGTCTCTACAGTATCTTCATTAGTCCGAGGTAATAAGAAGAAGCATGTTAAAGCAAGGGGTAATGTGGATGATCAAAACTCTGACTTTCATCCTGAAACTTGAGGACAGAGTGTATTTTCAGCCTGCACAAGTTTAAATGTGCCATTCATACGAAAGCCTTCTACCATCCAGATAGCTGCTGAAACAAGTGCCCCAACTTGAAATGATTTCTCTTCTCCATCGTAAATATCAGTTAGACCACAGGAGCATACTGTGATACATCAATCTGCAGCTGCTTTAGGTGTTGTTGTTGTTGTTTTAATTGAAGAGAAATTGCTTTACAGAATTTTGCTGTATTCTGTCAGAATTCAAAATAAATCAACCATAGAGGCACATATATCCCCTCCCTCTGGGAGTACCCTCCCATCTCCCTCCCCATCCCACAATCTAGCTTGAGCATTTGTCATGGGATTTCACATAGCAGCTGCACTAAATCAAATGGCTCTAGTGAAAATTTTGCAGCTATGTCTACTTCTGTTTCTCCGTACCGCAACTTATGTCCATTACAGAACAGTTAGTTTGGACCGAGGGTGGAGCCTTCTACCTTTCCAGGTTGGTATGGTAACATGTCAGCCCATGACCGTCCTTTTCCTAAACTACAACAGTCAGGCAATTTAGTTTTCCCAGTGCCAAAGATCCCTGATACATCTGCTGCTTCTCTTTCAAGATGCACTCATCAACCATCTTCATTATTTGAAAACTGTCCTAATACAACTGATGTACCAAATGGGTGTTGGATTATGGAGGATACCAAAGTGTAAAATTAATGTTGGGAGATGTCAACAAATTCCTACAATTCTCTTATTTGAAGAAAAAAGTTACATATTCATCTTCATAGGGCCAATTTCTATTTTGGAATAATTAAGAGTAAAATGAGTCTTTCTTTCCGTGCCTGACTATTTTACTCTGCATAATATAAACACTTCTGTGCAAGGTCATAAAATAAACACTACACTTGCTTTCACTGAAACCCACAGTCAGTTGATTGACTTCATTGCATAGAAGTGAGCAGACCCATGTTTGGTTTGGTAACAGTCCTGAATGTTAAGAATATGTGTATAGAAGGGTGATCAATCACTTTTATTTCAGGAACCAAGTAGACTTATTGATGTGATTTTTCTGTGTAAAAATTCTTTAGCAATGACATTTTGCAGGTTTCATGTTTTTGGTTACTGTTTATGCAAGCAGCCTTTATTTTAAGTTGATGTAGAAGTAAACACTGGTTGAACATTGCCCTTCAATTGCTAGAAGACCAGTGACTTTATGATGTCAGCGCTACTCTTCAATTGCTAGGAGACCAGTGACTTTGTGATGTCACAGCTTTTTGACTTTGAGAACCATGCTGATGGTCTTGAGAGTTTATCTCTGTACGCCAGCCAAGCAGCATTTGAAGTTGGAGTGTGTAAAGTCAGACAAATGAGAAAAGTATCTGAAGAAAGATCTCTCTGAGATGGCACACATTCCTTCAGAAATTCAAGATGTGCTTCGTAACGATGTATCAAGTGGTTCCAAAACCTCCATTGGATCGTCTTCGTGTGATTACACACTTACTGGGGACTCAGTTTTGAGATCTATGATTGAAGAATATGCTTTCCAGGCTTTGTCTAAGGAAGCTGGGATAAAAAGGCCACCCTACACATTTTCTGTCTCTGAAAGAAATGAGTGGAATGATTTTCTTTCCCTCACTTTTCCACAAAAACTCTGGACTATAGTTGAAAGTGATCAGTTTGAATCTATTTGGTGGGATGAGAGTGGCACTTCTATAGTGATCAACGAAGAACTCTTCAAGAAAGAAGTCTTGGAAAGAAAGGCCCCTTTCAGAATATTTGAAACTGATAGTATGAAAAGTTTAGTTAGCCAGCTTAAACTTTATGGGTTTAGTAAAAAGCGACAAACTTTTCAAAGATCTGCTTCACTCCCTGACTTTCTGGAAGAAGAAAACAATGTCTCTGTTTTGAGCAAGGTAATCCAAAATTTCCACTTACTGTCAATATGTAAGATTAAATCATGTGACTTAGAAAGCATGTTCACATATGTAGCAAAAACCGAATTTAAAATTGAGATAGCAAACTGTTGAACACGTTTTATTTTTTGAAGTTGAGAACAGCTGGAGGTTAAAATATTTGATACTTAATACACTCTCCTAGCAACTTGAAATCAGATACATGTCCTCAAGCTACTTTAAGTGGTATTTACTGTATATATACAACATATTTTTTAGTTGAGGAGCATACTTGTTTCTAACATGTAAGGTGTTAAAACTACTAATGGAGGTGTTGTCTTTGATTCTATTTAATTGGCATCATTAAAGGAATACATTTTTATAGTTTAACTTTGCTTGTCAGTTTTACCTTCGTTTATAAAAAACTAAATAATTGTATCCTTTGATTTTAGTTACAGATCTACCATAATCCAAATTTCAAAAGAGGCTATCCCCAACTTTTAGGAAGAATGAAAAGAAGAGTTGGGATTAGCAATGTGTTTCCGAAATCTTCACTAGTTCCAGATTACGAGAAGAAGCATGTTAAAGCAAGGGTCAACATAGATGATCGTAACTCTGGTTTTCATGCTCAAACTAGTGGAGAGAGTCCATTTTCAGCTTCCACCAGTTTAAGTGTGCCTTTCCCACAAAAGACTTATACCAGCCAGATAGTCCCTAAAACAAGCGCCCTACTTCCGCGTGACTTTCCTTCCCCATCAATATCAGTTAGACAAAGAGAACAGAACGTGGTAGATCAACCTGCTGTTTTAAACCAGTTGAGCATTTTTAATTGGCACTTCCATAGCACCTACACTCAAGCAAATGGCCACGTTGAGGACTTTGCTACTACCGCTACATCTACTTCTCAGAACCACATCGTATCTCCATTATGGAGCAGTTCTTTTGGACTGATGGTGGAGCCTTCTACATTTCCAGACAGGTATAGCGATATGTCAGCCCATGACAGTCCTCTTCCTAACCAGCAACAGAGAGGCAACTCAAGGTCCCCAGTGCCAACGATCGCTTATACACCCACCTCCTCTCTTTCAAGTCAATTCATCAACGATATTCCTTATGTGAAAACCATGCTAATTAAAACTGACCTATCAAATAAGTATCAGCTTATGGAACCTAATGAAGATTAAAATTTACGTTGGGAGATGTCAACAAATACCCACAATTCTTGTATTTGAACAATAAAGTTACACGTTCCTCTGCACAGTTTTGTTTTCTATTTTGAAGCAATGAAGAGTAAATTAAGGCTTTATTTCAATGTCTGGCTATTTCTCTGCACTCTTTTATAAACTCTTCAGTTCAAGAAAACATCCGTTAGGCATCCTAGGTAAATGGCACCTAGCCTATTGTTTCTAAGCAAGAAAATGAGAACAAAGGGAAAAGAGGTAATGGATGGAAAGTGATTTGGGAAATCATCCCTGCTGAAATGAATGGGTGTCTAAATGAGGATGGTACGGGTGAAGGAACACATACAAATAAAATCAAAACAAGTGCACCTACACAGTACGAACCTTAGTGCATTCACAGTTACATGATATTCTATTACGTATCGGTAGAGTCTTAAGATAGAGAAGGAAATGGTGCCCCGCTCCAGTATTCTTGCCTGGAGAATCCCGTGGAAAGGGGCTCCTGGTGGGCTGCTGTCCATAGGGTCGCACAGAGTTGCACACAACTGAAGTGACTTAGCAGCAGCAGAGTCTTAAGACATTAGACAGGAGATTGTCTTCATTCTAGAAATTCATTTCATACTTGAAAATATAAATATTGTAGCATGTCCAAAATTAGGAGAACCGTTATACCATCACTGTGATACCAACGATTACAGGACATAATCAGTGACTGGACCATGGCCAGCACAAGATAGGTATTTTACAAGTGGTACTGTATAGGGTCATTTTAGCTCTGCTCTCCTTAAGGCGTACCTTTATTTCCTGCCACCATGATTCCACCCTATATTTCCTAATGCATATTTAGATTTTGCTTATCTGTTCCCTCAGAGACAAAATAAATTCCTCTGGTGATTGCAGCACCTCAGGATGGTTAACAAGTTCTTTGAAGACATGATATTTGTTTTCCGTAGTAGTTTCAGTACCATTCTCTTACACCGTGCTTCTGGAGCTACAATCACACACACTGCTTTCAGATGTGCTAAGCCCCTTCTCACAACTTTGCCTCAACTCTTTCTTGGGGTTGGAAGGAACCTCTGTTCGCCCTCCTACCAAGGTGAGCACGGATATCAGGTCTTCAATGTGTTTGGGGTCTACCCTCTTTTCTTTGTGTATCTTTCACATCAGCTAAAACGTGTACTTACTGAATTATCAACAAGGAAATGTAATCACGAATCAAATGCTATATACATTACTCAACAACATCCTATAACCTGCACTATTATCATAATTGACCTTTCCTACTTACTGAGAATCTTTTCCCGGTTGATAAATATATATCTTATATGTTCATGAATGTCAAATGTGGGAATTCAAATTATAAAATGATTGCTGCTCTCATGAAGTTTACAGTCTATAACAACCCATACTAGTCATGTTGTTTCAGGCCCCAGTTCCCTAAAATTCAGTAGTAGTTATAGAGATATTTATGAAAAAAACAAACAAACAAAAAAGAATCATTCATTTTAATTCTCTAGAAAAGTCATGGAGTAAGGAGGGATCAAAATCAATGGCTGATCCTTCACATAGTTCACAATGAAAGAAGATGAGCAGAGTGTCTGCCAGTTGGACCCCCCAGACTGTCATGAACACTACCTAGAAATCTTGGCAATCTCCACTTTGTGGCCATTTCTTTAGACAGTAGTAGCAATATCAAGTCATGGCCCTGTTTTGGTGTGGTAACCCACATAGGACAACACCAAGTTAAGTTCACCGTTCTCATGTTTGGGGCTAATGCAGAGTGAAAGCTGTGGACTATTTGTGTAGATAAGGGAGGTGTCCAAACAGCACACGCTTTTTCTTTCACTGAAAACTTTCATTAAATTTGGCTGAGAACACTATACTTTAGAGAGGTAAGCATTTTGCAGCAATTGTAAGAGTTATTGAAATCGGTGTCCTTAGTTATCCTTTCAAGCGCAAAGTCCAATGGTCTGGTTTTCGATTTCAGGCATCTTACTATGGAGCCAAATTTGCATGCTTTGAGAAATAGCACCTTAAAAGCAATCACATCTTCTATTTCATTGCCGTGTACTGATTATTCCTGCTCACTCCCTTTGATCTTCTTTTCCTGTTCTGCTTTGAGGGGCAGGTCCTTCTCAAAAAGAATAGGATTAATTCCCTTAGTGCTCTGTGGTAACTTGGAAAAGGCATGGATAAGGACATGCAATATATTATGTGGGAAAGCTACTGTTTTTGTTCCCTCCTGAAAACATAGTATTAAATTGTACCTCAATTGTCCTACCACGGGAAGCCTGGTTACATGATGCATTACCTTGGTGATCAATTCCCATATGGCTTTAACATATCAGTACCTTTAATTCTCAAAAGCTTATAGAGAAAGTATCTCAATACAGTAGGGAAATATTATACATGAGTTCAGTGTTCTTTCCCGTACTTATTTATTTTATAATTTGTGCCTAAAATAGTAAAAGTGAGAACAAAAATTCAAGTGAGTTAACGCAGTGAGTTAAACACAGAAGATTGAGACAAGAAGTAGAAAAATTGATGGGAGAAGATCAGAGGATGAAATTGGGTGCTTATAGTGGAACAAGCAAATGTGTAACTGCAGGGCCTAAATAGCTCAATATGACTTCACTATTGTTACCCTACAAATTATTTTCATTTTAGCAAATCACAGAATAGTCTTACATGCAAAGTACTTTAAGATCCCATGGAATGCACAACAAAGGTATATCTTTTAAAGCATTCTGATTTAAAATGTCGCTAGAGACATATCATTCAAGTAGAAAATGATTTCCAAAATTAAGCCTAGAGACAAGTATCAGAGAAGCTTTGGGAAGTTCATAGGTGTCCTCCAGTGAGTCCTTGGGTTTTCTTTTCTTTTTGTAATTGTGTTTAAGCATACAAGATCGTGACTGTGCTTGTGTGTGTGTGCATCAGATTAAGAATGTGAGTGTATGTCTGGGCTCTCTTTTGGACTTTTATGTTAGAAATTTCAGCTGAAGAAATAGTTCATTCAAAAATACAGCCAGGCACAAATTAAACTGCCCATTCAAAACTCTTCTTTCTCTTTTCAAAGTGCAAGACAAATGGATGCGTCAAAGGTTGAAAGCATTTCAATAATAACCAAGCTCCTCCACCCAAACATAGTTAAAAACTATGGTACTCTCCCAATCAACCCAGCAAAAGATGCGTGGGACCTTAGGTATCTATGATGTCTGGCAATAACAAAACACCCACCCTCTAATACGGCAGTACTCAAGAAGGCCATGTAGAGGCCTGGAGTTTCAACCAGGCCTTCCTGTAATAGGATACGACCTTCCTATAGGAGGCTGCACACTCACCAGTAATGAACACTCTTAGGCATCAAATGAAACTAAGGACGAAACCTGGAATTCTCTTCCCACATGGTGGAAGTCCCCTTCCCCCTTCCCAAGTGGGTGTGATAGACAGTTAAAATGAAAGGAAGTTATAACATGGCTCACATTCTTCTTACATAATACCTGAAATGTCCAAGCCCCACCACACTACTAAGCAGCTGACTATACAGGTCTTCTGGTCTCAAATCTGTGTGACAATCATCACATAAGAATTTTATGAATATTTGAGATGCATTGATAGTGCGGATCTGTAAAGCTAAATGTCTTTGAGATCTGACTCAAATAGGAAAACTGTGTACTCCCTGTCTTCAGTTTTATGGGGATTTCACATGCATTCACACACTTCCACAATGCTCAACCTTCATCTGAAGACAAAAACTGTGACATTAAGAGAAGAGGAATGGTCTATTCACAGAGAAGGCCAGCGGTAAAGTCAAAATGGATGCAGTTTCCTGCCTACATCCCTGCTCAGTAATGTAACCGCTTGTAAGCATTCCTAAGGGCGACTAGGATACACAAGTCAAAGATGCTTCTCCCAGGATTACAGAGTTGGATTGAGAACTGTAAGTTTGTTTACCTCTCATCCCATTCTTAAGATCACAAACCATAACTGTTAACCCATCAGAAGATGGGCAGCTCTAGCACATATTTAGAGACAATGCCTGCTTCTGCCTAAGACCAAGGTTGTAGATCCAAGTGGCATATAGGGTATGGTTTCCATCTCAGGATACCACATGACTCCCCAGGGATTCTCCTTCTCTGGAAAGCTCTCAAGAGATGTTGTGAGAAGAATACTTTGAGGGTGGAAAACAAGGAAACCGACAAGAGTTGTGTTCTTTCTAATTGTCCTCAGTCTCACTTTTCATCCCATGTATAATGACAAAGTCTCCCAAGCACTGCCAATACCAATTTGTTGATGTTCTTCAGCCACTCAGTCTTGTCTGACTCTTTGTGACTCCATGTACAGCAAGAACCCTGGGTTCCCCTGCCTTTCAAATCACCAGTTTACTCAAACCCATGACTTTTGAGTCAGTGATGCTTTGCAGCCATCTCACCCTCTGGCATTCCCTTCTCGTCCTTCCCTCAATCTTTCCCAGCATCAGTTTCTTCCCAGTGATTTCACTCTAGGCCCTAGATGGTCAATATATTGGCTCTTCATGGTCAGCGTCAGAACTTCCGTGAATAGTCTGAGTTGAACTCCTTCATGCTTGGCTAGTTTGAACTCCATGCTCGCAACGGAACTCTCACACATCTTCTCCAGACCCACTACTGCAAAGCATCGATATTTTGGCACTCAGTTCCTGGGGTCCTGCTCATTCCGCCATACGTTACTCCTGAAAATCAACTTTACCCATTCGGATCTTTTTCAGTAATCACTCAGCTTATTAACATGGTGTCTAGACTGGTCGTAGCTTTTCATCCAAGTGGCAAGTGCCTTTTCGTTTCGTGGCTGAAGTCACTCCCCGCAGTGATATCAGAGGTCAAGAAAGTGAAACCTGTCACTGAGTCAATTGTATCCTATTGCTAGATCTCAAAATGTTTGGACCACATTCCATGGTCTTATTTTTAGTGTTCGTTGGTTTGTGTTTAGATTGAGTTTTGTTTTTTTTTTTTTTATAAATTTATTTATTTTACTTGGGGGCTAATTACTTTACAATATTGTAATAGTTTTTGCCATACATTGACATGAATCAGCCATGGGTTTATATGTGTTCCCCTTCCTGGACCCCCCACCCACCTCCCTCCCCATCCCATCCTTCTGGATCATCCCATTGCCCCGGCCCTGAGCCCTTGTCACATGCATCGAACATGGAATGGTGCTCTGTTTCACATATGACAATACACATGTCTCAATGCCATTCTCCCAGAACGTCCCACCCTCACCTTCTCCCTCAGAGTCCATAAAATTGTTCTATGCATCTGTGTTTCTTATTCTGTCTCGCATATAGGGTTATCGTTACCATCTTTCAAATTCCATATAAGATTGAGTTTTAATCCAGCTTTTCCTGTCACCTCATCAGAAGGCTCTTTAGTCCCTAGTGTTTTTCAGCCATTTGTGTGTTGTCATCTTATAACTAAGGTTATTCACACTTCTCACAGTAATTCTGTTTCCAGCTTCAAATTCTTTCAGCAAGTTACTGTCCATGGTATACTCTGCACAGAAGTCAAATAAGCTGGGTGACAATATAGAGCCTTGATGTATTTCCTTCCCTATTTTGTACCAGTCCGTTGTTCCTTCTCCAGTTCCAACTGTTGTTTCTTGACCTGCGTGCACCTTTCCCAGGAAACAGGTATGGTGGCCTTATATTCTTATCTCTTTAAGAATTTTCCACAGTTTGTTGTGACCCACACAGTCTAAGGGCTTCCCCTGTGATTCAGATGGTAAAGCGTCTGCCTGCAATGGGGGAGGCCCAAGTTCGATCGCCGGGTCTGGAAGATCCCCTGGAGAAAGAAATGGTAGGTTACAGTCCATGGGGTCGCAAAGAGTCAGACACAAATGAATGACCTCACTTTCACATGCAGTCTAAGCCATTAACAGAGACAATAAAGGAGACGTAAATGACTTTATGAAACACCCTTGCTTTTTCTCTGATCCAGACTCCAATTAAGGTTTACCTATTAAGATTAAATGACTAACTACACCTGCCTGCTCGCTCTCTCTCTGTTTCAAGTTGTTGCTGCTACTGCTGCTAAGTCGCTTCAGTCGTGTCCGACCCTGTGCGACCCCAGAGACGGCAGCGTACCGGGCTCCTCCGTCCCTGGGATTCTGCAGGCAAGAACACTGGAGTGGGTTGCCATTTCCTGCTCCAATACATTTAAGTGAAAATCAAAAGTGAAGTCACCCAGTTGTGTCCGACTCTTCACGACCCCATGGACTGAAGCCTACCAGGCTCCTACGCCCATGGGATTTTCCAGGCAAGAGTACTGGAGTGAGATGCCATTGCCTTCTCCATTTTTCAAGCTATCATCTACCAACTGTTACATTCCTGGGCACTTGCCATCTTCTTGTGGGCTCTCCTGGTGGCTCAGTTGGCAAAGCAACTGCCTGCAATCTGGAGACCTGGGTTCACTCCCTGGGTCGCGAAGATCTCCTGCAGAAGGAAATGGGAACCCACACCAGTACGCTTGCCTGGAAAGTTAGTATTAAATTATGACCATGCCCATCTCTGACCTTTGACACCCACTTGAAACAGTTAAGTTTCCAGAGCAGAAAAAGGAATCTGTGCTCCGGGAAAATGTCGGGACAATTTGACAAATAGCTAGATATTTTCAGGAACGGACTTTTTGAGCCCAATATCTGTATCATCTTTTATCTGCAAAGGAACTATGTTTCCTCAAACTGATGACAATTCCTCATTAGCAGAAATTTCAGGAAAAATAACTCGGCTTATCTGCATGTTCGAAGTCAATGTTGTACCAGTTATGTGTGTATGCATGAAAGCTCCCATTAAACAGATAAATTCACATCAACTAAAGTTTGTTGCCTTACTGGCATGCATAAATGAATTACAGAGCCTGCCTAGAAAGAAAAGCAGAAGTTCTGATTGGGCAGATAATAAGAAGACGTTGAGAGCAACTCTCTTCATGGGGGCATCACAAATAATACTTCTATAAAGGCAACAGTTCCCCGAGCACATCCAATGAATATTAGCAGACGACCTTGCTCAACTATATGGGAACAAGACATAACTGGGAAGAATGGAAGGAAGATGGGAGAAGGAGGATGAGAGGAATAGAACCAAACCTGTGTCTTGTGGTGGGAGATGGAGAAGCAGGGGATAGATTGAGGATTCAGGTAAGTCACCTCAGTAAACTTAAATTACTTTTGACTGAAAGGAAGCAAGGTGAAGAAGCTGATGAAATATAGCTTGTCTAGAGTGAGAATCAAACAGAGAATGTGTGGTGTGGTCCTACATGTCCCAAACTGCCATGCAGGTCAACCAGTGTTCATAGGGCCTGGAAGATGAAACGTGGGGTTAGAAAGCCAACCTGGGAGTGAACTGCGTTTGACTACGTAGAGATGGAGTGATGGTTCTGGGATGTCAAAGTGCATAGGAAGGAATGCTTTTTGAAAAATCCCAAACTGACAGAGAAGCGGGACCTTAGGGTTCAGTCACACAGAGGAGGTAACACCATTGAATCCTCCCCCTCCCCACCCCCACCCTTTCCCACAAGCTGAGACCTACTATCAGGCAATAGAAAACAACTAGCTAGAACTAACACTCATGCTTCTGCCACCACAGGCTAGAAAACGATCCCAGTAGGGCCATAAATTTTCTGCCTGTGGTTGCAGACTCTTTGTCTATGGCATACAAAAGGGACAATAGATTTCCAATGAATGCAAATATTCAGGCTCTGGCAGCACTAAAAGCAAATAGGAGTTATCCGAGATTAGAGTCTGACCTGTCCCTACTGAAGATCCAAAGTTATTTCTGCCCTCGTTTGGGCACGCTTTCTCAAGAGGTGGAGCTGTGCTGTGGCTCGTGTTCAGGACCAGAACACTGACAGCAGGGACCCTAATAACATTCATTATACTGACCATGTTTTGCTACGCTGTGTGGCTGGTTCACTCGTTTTCTCACTTGTAGGCTTTCTCATTGTTCTTGATTATTTACTGTTTTAAGGTTGTTTGCATCACATATTTATTTTTTTTTATTTTTTAAATAAATTTATTTATTTTAGTTGGGGGCTAATTACTTTACAATATTGTAATAGTTTTTGCCATACATTGACATGAATCAGCCATGGGTTTACATGTGTTCCCCTTCCTGGACCCCCCACCCACCACCCTCCACATCCCATCCCTCTGGGTCATCCCATTGCCCTGGCCCTGAGCCATTGTCTCATGCATCGAACATGGAATGGTGTTCTGTTTCACATATGATAATATACATGTTTCAATGCTATTCTCCCAGAACGTCCCACACTCACCTTCTCCCTCAGAGTCCATAAAATTGTTCTATGCATCTGTGTCTCTTATTCTGTCTCGCATATAGGGTTATCGTTACCATCTTTCAAATTCCATATCATTTCACACCAGTCAGAATGGCTGCTATCCAAAAGTCTGCAAGCAATAAATGCTGGAGAGGGTGTGGAGAAAAGGGAACCCTCTTACACTGTTGGTGGGAATGCAAACTAGTACAGCCACTATGGAGAACAGTGTGGAGATTCCTTAAAAAACTGGGAATAGAACTGCCATATGACCCAGCAATCCCACTGCTGGGCATATACACCGAGAAAACCAGAATTGAAAGAGACGCATGTACCCCAATGTTCATCGCAGCACTGTTTACAATAGCCAGGACATGGAAGCAACCTAGATGTCCATCAGCAGACGAATGGATAAGGAAGCTGTGGTACATATACACAATGGAATATTACTCAGCCATTAAAAAAATACATTTGAATCGGTTCTACTGAGATGGATGAAACTGGAGCCCATTATACAGAGTGAAGTAAGCCAGAAAGAAAAACAACAATACAGTATACGAATGCATATATTTATTTTTTGTATGTATATAACACGTACTTTGTTTTCCTGCTTTCTGTGCCTTTTGTTGATGTCGTTTCTTGTCATGTTTGTTTTAATAGGTATATATTTCTATGTTAACTGTGATTTTCTGTTGTTCTGTGGGAAAGCTCTTGTCGTTTTTGTCAGATTTCTTTCTTTATTTTTTTTCTTTTATAAATTTATTTATTTTAGCTGGGGGCTAATGACTTTACAATATTGTAATAGTTTTTGCCATACATTGACATGAATCAGCCATGGGTTTACATGTGTTCCCCTTCCCGGACCCCCCACCCACCTCCCTCCCCATCCCATCCTTCTGGATCATCCCATTGCCCCGGCCCTGAGCCCTTGTCACATGCATCGAACATGGAATGGTGCTCTGTTTCACATATGACAATACACATGTCTCAATGCCATTCTCCCAGAACGTCCCACCCTCACCTTCTCCCTCAGAGTCTATAAAATTGTTCCATGCGTTTTTTTTGTTTTTTTTTTTATTTTTTTTTATAAATTTATTTATTTTAGTTGGGGGCCAATCACTTCACAACATTGCAATAGTTTTTGCCATACATTGACATGAATCAGCCATGGGTTTACATGTGTTCCCCCTCCTGGACCCCCCACCCACCTCCCTCCCCATCCCATCCTTCTGGATCATCCCATTGCCCCGGCCCTGAGCCCTTGTCTCATGCATCGAACATGGAATGGTGTTCTGTTTCACATATGATAATATACATGTTTCAATGCTATTCTCCCAGAACGTCCCACCCTCACCTTCTCCCTCAGAGTCCATAAAATTGTTCCATGCCTCTGTGTCTCTTATTCTGTCTCGCATATAGGGTTATCGTTACCATCTTTCAAATTCCATATATATGCATTAGTATACTGTATTGTTGTTTTTCTTTCTGGCTTACTTCACTCTGTATAATGGGCTCCAGTTTCATCCATCTCAGTAGAACCGATTCAAATGTATTTTTTTTAATGGCTGAGTAATATTCCATTGTGTATATGTACCACAGCTTCCTTATCCATTCGTCTGCTGATGGACATCTAGGTTGCTTCCATGTCCTGGCTATTGTAAACAGTGCTGCGATGAACATTGGGGTACATGCGTCTCTTTCAATTCTGGTTTCCTCGGTGTATATGCCCAGCAGTGGGATTGCTGGGTCATATGGCAGTTCTATTCCCAGTTTTTTAAGGAATCTCCACACTGTTCTCCATAGTGGCTGTACTAGTTTGCATTCCCACCAACAGTGTAAGAGGGTTCCCTTTTCTCCACACCCTCTCCAGCATTTATTGCTTGTAGACTTTTGGATAGCAGCCATTCTGACTGGTGTGAAATGATACCTCATTGTGGTTTTGATTTGCATTTCTCTAATAATGAGTGATGTTGAGCATCTTTTCATGTGTTTGTTAGCCATCTGTATGTCTTCTTTGGAGAAATGTCTGTTTAGTTCTTTGGCCCATTTTTTGATTGGGTCGTTTATTTTTCGGGAATTCAGCTGCAGAAGTTGCTTGTATATTTTTGAGATTAATTGTTTGTCTGTTGCTTCATTTGCTATTATTTTCTCCCATTCTGAAGGCTGTCTTTTCACCTTGTTTATAGTTTCCTTTGTTGTGCAAAAGCTTTTAATTTTAATTAGGTCCCATTTGTTTATTTTTGCTTTTATTTCCAATATTCTGGGAGGTGGGTCATGGAGGATCCTGCTGTGATTTATGTCGGAGAGTGTTTTGCCTATGTTTTCCTCTAGCAGTTTTATTGTTTCTGGTCTTACGTTTAGATCTTTAATCCATTTTGAGTTTATTTTTGTGTACGGTGTTAGGAAGTGTTCTAGTTTCATTCTTTTACAAGTGGTTGACCAGTTTTCCCAGCACCACTTGTTAAAGAGATTGTCTTTTCTCCATTGTATATTCTTGCCTCCTTTGTCGAAGATAAGGTGTCCATATGTGCGTGGGTTTATCTCTGGGCTTTCTATTTTGTTCCATTGATCTATATTTCTATCTTTGTGCCAGTACCATACTGTCTTGATGACTGTGGCTTTGTAGTAGAGCCTGAAGTCAGGCAGGTTGATTCCTCCAGTTCCATTCTTCTTCCTCAAGATTGCTTTGGCTATTCGAGGTTTCTTATATTTCCATACAAATTGTGAGATGAATTGTTCTAGTTCTGTGAAAAATACCATTGGTAGCTTGATAGGGATTGCATTGAATCTGTAGATTGCTTTGGGTAGAATACTCATTTTCACTATATTAATTCTTCCAATCCATGAACACGGTATATTTCTCCATCTGTTTGTGTCCTCTTTGATTTCTTTCATCAGTGTTTTATAGTTTTCTATATATAAGTCTTTTGTTTCTTTAGGTAGATATATTCCTAAGTATTTTATTCTTTTTGATGCAATGGTGAATGTTATTGTTTCCTTAATTTCTCTTTCTGTTTTCTCATTATTGGAGTATAGGAATGCAAGGGATTTCTATGTGTTAATTTTATATCCTGCAACTTTACTATATTCATTGATCAACTCTAGTAATTTTCTAGTAGAGTCTTTAGGGTTTTCTATGTAGAGGATCATGTCATCTGCAAACAGTGAGAATTTTACTTCTTCTTTTCCTATCTGTATTCCTTTTATTTCTTTTTCAGCTCTGATTGCTGTGCCCAAAACTTCCAAAACTATGTTGAATAGTAGTGGTGAAAGTGGGCATCCTTGCCTAGTTCCTGACTTTGGGGAAACGCTTTCAATTTTTCAGCATTGAGGATAATGTTTGCTGTGGGTTTGTCATATATAGCTTTTATTATGTTGAGATATGTTCCTTCTATTCCTGCTTTCTGGAGGGTTTTAATCATAAATAGATGCTGAATTTTGTCAAAGGCTTTTTCTGCATCTATTGAGATAACCATATGGTTTTTTTCTTTCAATTTGTTAATGTGGTGTATTACTCTTTCTTTATTTTTTACGTGGCACTCTGCTCTAGTGTTGTTTTATGTCTTGCAAGTTATTCGCTTAGTTGTATTTTTGGTTCTATGTTCTTCCCTGTTGTGATTTTTGCTTGTGTTATTTTCTTTTTTTGTTATTATTATTTTTTTCTTTGATTTTGGTTTCTTACAATTTGTCTGACTTCCTTTGTTTCCTCTGTCTAATCTTTTACTATGTGATCTTGGTTCTCTGACCAGAAGTTGGGCCTGTTCTTCTAGAGTTTCAGCACCATATCGAAGACCATAGAGTACCAGAGAATTCCTGGTTCCAGCGAATATTAATTGGTGAGAGTGTCTATGAAGGCTTCCATCGCAAACTAAGAACCAATTCCACTCAAAAGGCTATATTATCCAGAGCTGATGCCTCATGCCACACAAAAAAGCAGAACAGAAACACAAGCCATATCATCCACAGATGGACTGCCTAAAGTCAGACTAAACCCGTACATACCTGCAAAAGATACCACCGTGAGAGAGAGAAGTGTCAGCTGTGGAATATAGATGCCAGAGAATATAGTTGCCAGTCCCTCCCCCTCCAAGGACACAGAAACCACTGCACCAAACTTATCCAGTCAGGGTGCATTTGGAAGCAAGAACTGCAACCCTGCACCCTGGGAAGAAAAGACCATTAACATAGTAAGATAAACAAATGTGAAGAAAGTCAAGTACGTTGCAGGCAAAGAAACAATGTTAAAACACATGAGACATAATTAAAGAGGAAATAGGAATTGTCACTGAAAAAGAATTGAGAGGAACGATAGTAAAGATGATCAAACATCTCAGAAAATAAATGTAAATCATGCAGGAAACATTTAAGAAGGGTGTGTGAATGATAGCACAATAACTGCTGTATGTGTGCTGTAGGCTCATCCATGCCTTTGTACAGCAGAAGCCAGAACAACATTGGAAAATAATTATCTTCCAAATTAAAAACGAAGTAGTAAAAGAAAAACAGACTTTAAATAACACAACAGACCTGGCAATTCAACTGAAACTTAAGTAGATTTCTTCAAAAAACCAGCAGAAGGCAGTTCCTTTTCAAGGGCAAATGAAATATGTCCGGATAAATCAGAAACCGGATCACAAATCAGGCCTTGGCAAATTTAAGTTAATCAAAATGTTATCAAGCTTTTTTTTTTTACTGCAATATATGTTACGATTTGAATGTCAGTCATGGTGTGTGGTGGGGACAAAACAAAAAGAAACAAACAAAAATATAAATAACAAAGACAAAACAAACAAACACACAAACACCTGAATACATTCAGTCTCATGCATATACCTCTTCATGGCCAAGAAATACACGAAAAATCAGGCAGAAAAAAAATATATATATATATATATATTCATAGAAACAAATGACAATAAAAATGTGATTGCATAAAACCTATGAAACAGGATAAAACACTAAAAGAGTAAATATTATAATAAAGGAATGTCTCAAGTAATCAACCTAACAGTACAACTGAGAGAATTAGAGAAAGAAGAAGAAACAGAAAACCCAAATTAGTTTCGGGGAAAAAAAGAGTCACTGAGACTAGAACAGGAAAACAAAAGAAAAAATATAAACAATAGCAAAGATCAATAATGCTAAAAGGGAGCTCTTGGAGAGCATAAAGAAAATACATAAATCATGAGCCAGACTCATCAACAAAAAAAGGGAGAACACTCTAATCAATAAAGTTAGACATGAGAAAGGAGACATTATAACCGATACCACAGAACATCAAAGGATCATAAGAGACTACAACAAACAAGTTTAAGCCAATAAAATGTAGAATCTGGAAGCCACAGACTAATTCTTCGGAACTCAAGTAAGATGAAACATAAAATATGAACACAGCATTACAAGCTCTAATATTGAAACTGTTATAAAAAATTTTCCAGTTAACAAACTCAAGGTCCAGATGGTGTCACAGATAAATTGTATGAACCATTAAGAGAATTGTTAACACATACACTTCTAAAACTCTTCCAAAATACTACAGTGGTAGGAAAATGCACAAACTCATCCTACGAGTACAGCATCACCCTGATAGAAGACCCAGAGGTAACACAGAAAAGGAAAATTATAGGCCACTATCACACAGTTGAACATAGATGCAAACATCCTCAACAAAATACTCCCAAGAAGAATCCAACAGCACATTAAAAGTATCCAACAGCTTAATTAAGTGAGGTTTTCCCCAATATGCAAACATCCTCCAGGATCTGCGTATCAGTCCATCAGATACACCATAACAAATTGAAGGATTAAAACCATATGATCACCTCAATAGATGCTGAAAAATCTTGGATGAAATTCAAAAATCATGTGTGATAAAAAACTCTCCCGAAACTGAGCATAGCAAAAATTACCTCAACATAATAAAGGCACACAGATCAAAACTACAATGAAGTATCATATCACACCATCGAGCATGGTGATCATTATAAAATCGACAACAGGGTACTTGGCTAGTGGTCCAGAAGCTAAGACAGCATGATCCTAAATCAAGGGTTCCATGTTTGATCCCTGGTCAGGAAATTAGATTCCACATGCAGCAATTAAACCCTGATGTAAACAAATGAAGAAGTAAATGTGTGTGTGTGTATGCATTCATATTCATAAATTAACAAATATGTGTTTACACTATACTATACATTCATAATATAGATGTTACATAAAAATAATTATATTATAAATTAACAAGTATATACACAAACACACACACACACAAATATAAATCTTAAAACAATAAATGAAGGATATGATGTGGAAGAAAGGGAACCCTTCACAGCGTTGTTAGGAATGTAAATAAATACTGACATGATACCGCAGAGTATGAAAGTTCTTTAGAAAACTAGCAATAAAACTACCATATGACCCCCAAATCACATTATTAGACATATACCCAAATGAAACCACCTTTGAAGAAAAAAGGTGTATCCCAGTATCCATTTCAATACCATTTACAGTAGACAAGTTATGTAAGCAATCTGGGTGTCCATTTACTGAAGAATGGATAAAGAAGTTATGGCACATGCTCAGGATGGAAACTTTCTCGTGCACAAAAAGGAAAAAAAACCAATGGATTATTTCTAGAGATATGGATGAATCTAGAGCCTATTATACAGAGTGAAGTAATTCAGAAAGAAGAAGTCCAATATTGTAGATTAATGCATATATGTGGAATCTAGAAAACTGGTTCTGAAGAATCTATTTGAAGGGTGGGAAAAGAAATGCAGAGGTAAAGAACAGACTTGGACACAGAAGTGGAAGGAGATAGTGGAATGGATCGAGCAAGATGCCCAGGCATATGTATAATACCAAGTATGAAGTAGTTAGCCAGTGAGAGGCTCCTCCTCAGGACCCTGGGGTGCCCTAGGGAAGTGGATTGTGGAGTAGGAGAGGAGGCTTAAGAGCAGGTGGGAGGGCTTCTCAAAAGGGAGGCTCATGCATATATACTGATAGATGATTTACATTGTTGTACAGCAGAAAGTACCAGACATTGTAAAGCAATCACACTCCAATTTCAACTTGTTTCTTAAATTGGAAAATGGATGTCAGTCCTTGGCCAACTTGGGCAAGTAGCAAGAAATGCATCACAGTGCATAAGTCAAGTATAATGTGTACCAGTGCATATGTCAAGTAAAATCTGCACCAAAGACTGCTTTCGTATGTATAGACAAAACATAAAGCAAAAACTTAACAATTTAGAGCTAACCTAGCCAGAATAAACTCAGACTCTAGACATAAGTGTTCCTCACTTCATTTGATTGGCAATGTTTCTCAAAGGAAAGAGCGGTTACCAAATGATGTCAACAATTTATAGAAACACAAATTCCTTCATGTTTTAGTACACAATAGTAAACCTTTGACATTCAGAACTATCCTAAGTAGGAAATTATAAATGTAGTTTGAAAGTTTGAAATGCTGTACAAGGAACACTTCTTTTTTAAATCCTGGAATCTGTGTGACTGACTGGGAAAAATGCACAGCCTAAAATTTGAGAATTTTGTTTTATTCATCTAGACTTTAGTCCTGAGGAGGATTTACTCCTGACGAGCAACTTCTCAAGTATTTCTGAAAGACCATTCTGAAGAGGGAATGGAAGTGCCAGGGTGTATAAAAGTTTCACAATGATCATGGAGGCAGCATGTTCATATATTGTGGTTAATTAAAGAAAACTGGACATCTCAAGTTAATGGGTTTAGCATGATTCTACCTATGGCAAGATGCAGGAATCTGGGCTTCTTGAGATAATTTCTTCAATAGGCACTATAACTAGGGCCAGTGTCCTGTTCTTTTCTGTGTCAGAGTCACTTCTGGCAGCACAATTGGTGGCAGCTGTGGTAATTGAAGGCTTGATGATGGGCGGCCTGACTTCATCCAGAGTCCTCTCAGGGCTCACATTCAGGGATGGCTGCAATGGCTTATGACTTGATGACTGCAACATCCTTTGGTTACTGATAAGGCTGACAGCATACTTAGTTCACAGTGTGCTCTACTCTCTACACCCTCAGAAAATGTTACTGTTTGTAGTAGATTCATATACCCCAAGACAAGCTGACTGTGGGCTTTTACCTCAACAGGACCTAAAGTGGCCTTAATATAATGAGAAAAGAGTTAATACAGGTTAATGCAAGTCCCAACGAGATAGGAAAGAGAAAGGGACATCAAATTTTCAAGAACATGGCTAGAAACTCTTCCTGATCAAGGAAGAGTAAACAGGGGAGGTTTGTGGTGCTTTCCAAACACATATGTTTATATATATAAAGATATGTATATATATATATATCTTCACTGATGTATACGCATAGACATGTTTACGTATACTATGCATATATGCATCTCTACTCATATGTGCGTGTATATATCTATATCTATATATAGATAAATATATATGTATGTATACACATAGTTATATATCTATGTATATCTGAATATTCTCTAGAATATTCTCAAGCATAGCTTTAATATTAAGGCATAAAACAATTAAATTTTAAATTGTACCACCTATATTCTCTGACTACCAAGACATGGAGCTAAAGCTCAAAAATGGCATACATTTTTGCAAATGTGTCATTTGTGGAATATTTTAGAAGGCATTTCTAAGGAATGGTTGAGTCAATGCCTGAGTCACAAGGGAAATTAGAAAAATAATCTGAGACAAATGAAAGAGAAACCACAACATACCAGATCATTGGATACAGCAAAAGTTCATACCTGTAGTAAATACTTACAGTGAAATATACATTGATACCTATAACAGCAAAAGTATATACCTATACCTTAAGAATACATATATATATGTATATAGATATATACGCATATGACTATAGATATATGTATATATATATATATGTGTGTGTGTGTTTGTATTTATATATGTGTATATACATAAGTATGTATGTGTATGTATGTATATATATATATATAAAATATATTTATCACTAATTATTTTCCAGTTGTCACTAGTGATAAACAACCTAGCTTCGAATGCAGAAGTCATAAGAGGCACAGCTTCAATCCCTGGCTTGGGAAGATGTTCTGGAGGAAGGCATGGAAACCCACTCTTGTGTACGCACCATGAGAATCTGATGGATTGAGGGATACCCATGTGCGATAGGCTGTGTGCCGAAGAGAGTCAGACAGGAGCGTAGGAACTTAGCGCATGAATATCACTGTCACTGATTGCTAATATATATAGGACACATATATAGGACACTTCTGCCTTTCATACATTGTTATTGACATGCTCAGAAAATTAATCAGTATAAGACATCAAAAATTATCTGATTCTAAATGTTTATTTATGGTTAATGATTTCGAATTCAACCTCCATTTAATGAATCTATTCAGAATTTTCAGTTTTTAATCACTCTGTTCTTTTAGCCATTCGACTGTTTCACATAACTTAAGTCTTCTCCTGGCATAAATATGTGTCCATATTACCTAACAATTGTCTTTATTTAGTATGATTACATTGCAATGGGATCTTTTTCATTCTCATTTCAATAACTGGATCTTCTCTCATTTTGTTTGCTCAGTTTACCTAATATCTTCCAATTTTATTTATTTTGTTTTTGTTGATTTTTCTCTATTTTTGAAATATGTACATAATTTTATTCCCATACTAGGCTTCATTCTTTTCCTCTTTCACCTTGCTGTGAGTTTTGATTTGTCCCCCCCCAGTTTCTGTAGGAGGCAGATATTAGCTTCTTCTCAGGTTTGCAGAGCTTCCATTTTAATGTGTATATATATCTGATGTGTCTGATGATGTGGGTAAGTTGCGTTTTCATTTTCATTCACCACAGTGTATTTTCTAATTTGCCCTGTGACTTATTCTTTCAAACTTTGGTCCCTTAGGGATATGTGGTTTAATTTTCCACACAATACAATTTCCAACTTTTTTCCCATGCTGATTTATACTGATTTCAACTTACATTTACTGGATGTCAGAAAACATATTTTGTATGATTTAAATTATTAAGGACTATTTTAAGGCTTAAGGTAAAACCTATTCTCGAAAATATTCTGGAGAATATTCTAATTGAACATGGGAGGGTTGTGTATTCTTCTGTTCTTGTTAGAAGGAATGATCTGCTCAGTGTGTTAAGTCCTCTTGGTTTATATGGTCATTTAGATTCTCTCTTCCCTCAGTGGTCTTATGTTCTTCTACTGTTATTTAGATGTTTATTTTTGGACTAATCTAAATGCTCAGTTCAGTTCAGTTCAGCCACTCAGTCGTATCCAACTCTTTGCGACCCCGTGAATCACAACACGCCAGGCTTCCCTGTCTATCACCAACTCCCGGAGTTTACCCAACTCATGACCATCGAGCCAGTGATGCCATGCAGCCATCTCATCCTCTGTCATCCCCTTCTCCTCCTGCCCCCAATCCTTCCCAGTGTCAGGGACTTTTCCAATGAATCAACTCTTTGCATGAGGTGGTCAAATCATTGGAGTTTCAGCTTCAACATCTGTCCTTCTAATGAACACCTAGGATTGATCTCCTTCAGGATGAACTGATTGGATTTCCTTGTAGTCCAAGTGACTCTCAAGAGTCTTCTTCAACACCACAGTTCAAAAATATTTCAAAAAAATACTTATGGCTAGAGATCTGCAATTTTTACACTTCATGATAGCCAAAAGGCTGAGACAATATTCAAACATTTTTAATGTTTGATTCGGGTACCTGGAACTCTTTGATGAGGTGAGCATATGCTGTATTGGATCATTAATATGAAAGGTAATATGACAAAATATATAATTAATATTGTATAATCATGTTTAATATCATTTGTCTCAAAACATTTTTAATTAAAAGACCTATGTGTCTACAATTAGTATTGCCACTAGGGCCCTTTATTGTTTATTGCTTGGATAAAATTTTCCTTGCAAACTCATTCTTAAAATGTATTCAATTCTAAGATTTGTCTCTTTCAGAGCCTATAGTTGTCATATTAAAAAAAAATTACACCATCTTCTATTATACCACATTAATGGTTATTTGTTACTACTTTAATTAAATATATTTTAGAGTGATTTTAAGAAGTAATTCTAGAGACTTTGATTGTCATTATTCAGTCACTATGTTGTCTCCAACTCTTTTGTGACTCCATGGACTGTAGCACAATAGGCCTCCCTGTCTTTCACTCTCTCCCAGAGTTTGTTCAAACACATGTGGCCATTGTATTGCTGATACCGTCCAACCATCTCATCTTCTATTCCTCCCTTCTGCTCCTGTCATCAGTCTTTCCAAGCATCATGGTCTTTTCCAGTGAGTTTGCTCTTTGCATCAGTTGGCCACAATGGTGATGTTTCAGCTTCATCATTAGTCCTTCAAGTGAATACTCAGGGGTAATCTCCCTTAACATTGATTGGCTTCATCTGCTTGCAGTTCAAGGGACCCCTAAGGGTCTTCTACAGCAGTACAGTTGGGAGGCATCAATTCTTCATCTCTCAGGCTTCTTTACACTCCAGCGCTCACATCAGCACATGACTACTGGATAAACAATAGGGGTTTATGAAGTGGGGAACTTTGTTAGTTACGTGAATGTCTCTTCTTTTTAATGCAATATCTAGGTTTACATAGCTTTTCTTCCAAGAAGGAAGTGTCTTTTAATTTGATGACTGCAGTCACCATTCACAGTGATTTTAGAGCCCAGGAAAATTAAGTCTGTCACTGATTCCAGGTTTCACCCTTCTCTTTGCCAAGTAGTAATGGGACAATATGCGGTGATCTTAGTTTTTTGAATGTCGAAGTTTCAGCAAGGTATTTCACCCTCCTCATTCAAACTCAAGAGGCTGTTTACTCCCTCTTCAATTTTCTTTTTAGAGTGGTACTGTCTGTATATCAGATTGGTGAGGTTTCTGCCAGCTACCTTGATTCCAGTTTGTGATCCATCCAGCCTGATATTTTGTATAGTATTCTCTGCATATATATTTCATATAAACAGAATCTAAAGCTTAAGCACACTCCTTTCTCAGTTTTGAACTAGCCAATTGTTCCATGTCTGTTCAAGCTCTTGTGTCTTGACCCAAGGACACATTTCTCATGTTAAGAAGGTCTGATAATAATCACAGTCCATTGTGATCCACAGTCAATGGTGTTAGTGCAGTCAATGAGGCAGATGCAATTTTTTTCCTGAAATTTCCTTGCCTTCTCTAGGATCCAGTGAATGTTGGAATTTTTTTTGCCTGGTTCATCTAGCTTTTCCAAATCTAGGTTGCACATCTGCAAATTATTGGTTCATGTACTGCTGGAGGATGTTGAGTATTATGTTACTAATACATGAAACAAGCACAATTGTATGGTAGTTTGAACATACTTTGGCATTGTCCTTTGTTATTGGAATTAAAACTGACCTATTCCACACTCGTTGCCAATGATGAATTTTCCAAACCTGATGATATATGAAGTAAGTGGCCGATTTAACAGTTTCGTGGTAATGAATTCTCACAGCTTTTGGTTCAAATGTTGATTTATCCTTCATATCTGAATGTCATCCTTATTAGATTTAGGTTTGACTCTTTCATCACTTTAAGTATGTGAAACTATTTTGTCCTGGTGTGAAGAGGAAAGAGCAGCTGGTATCCTTATGTGAATCTACCTGTATGTTATTTATTTATTTTCCCTTGTGGCCTTGATGTTTACTTCTTGTGTTTCTTGTTCTTAGTTTAATAAATATGCCTTGTGGATTGTTTCACGTTGAGTATATCATCTTTTAGATATTCTGGGATATTGGGACATAGAGAAATATCTTTCCCCCATCTAAGGGAGGTTTTCAAATTTTATCTCAAAAATTTCCTCAAAGCAGTTATTTTTCTTTCTTGCTTATTTGTTTTGATGTTCTCCATCCAGACAGCTCTGAATCTAATGGTGGGACATTTAACATTGTTCCAGAAGTCTCAGAGATTTCCCTCACTGCTTTCATTTTTCCCACTCTATTTCATTGATTTCTACCATTCTACCTTCCATCTAGCTAGTCCTTTCTGCTCTCTGTTCTTCTACTGTCATTCCCTGCAGAGTATTTGTTTTAATCTCTGTTTCCTTCGATGATTACTGATTGATACTTTATTTCTTCTGTATCCTTGTTAAATATTCTTAGATCTTCTCAATCCATGTGTTCAGTGTATTTACAGGCAACTCCACTTGTTTTTCTAGATTTTAGGTCATCCTTACAATTATTATTCTGATTTTTTTTTTCAGGAAGAATTCCTTCTCTTTTATTTATTTATGTATTTATTTTATTTGTTTCTTTTGGTTTGGTGGTGCTTTTTCATGGACCTTCACCTTCTGCATATTTTTCATTCTTTCATTCTGCTTAGATTGCTGTGGTCAGGGTCCCTTTTCTGCAGGCTGGAGGGTTTTGGCTACTCGTTGTTGTGCAGTCTGCTGCTGTGTTTGGGGTTGGCCCCAGTGACTTGTCAATATTTAATGAATTGGGAAATGCGTGTCTGTGCTCTGGTGAGTGGAGCTGTATCTCCTCTCTCTGGACTGCAATGAGACGTTCAATAATGTGTTTTGGTTCTCTTTGTGTTTGGTATGGCTTTGGACAGCCCAGTTTTTTAGAGTACTGGAATGGGTTGCCATTTCCTTCTCCAGGGGATCTTCCCCACTTGGGGATCAAACCCAGGTCTCCTGCATTGCAGGCAGATGCTTTATTCTCTGAGCCACCAGGGAAGCCCCCCAGTTTTTAATATTCATTGTTCTGTTCCTGCTTTCCTGGAGATTAGGTGTGGGATCTCTTGCATTGAACTTGCTGGCTTGTGTATTTATTTTGGTTTCCATGTAGGCATGGATACTTTTGGGTGTGTGATTGTCTCTTAATGTTCCTTGGTAACAGGGGTCTGACGATGAACACAGTTCTGGAATTGATACCTTCATCTTAGCTTTCAGTTCCCTGTTACACTAACATCAAGAATTCTACATCCACACAGCACAAAAGATCAAACCCCAAGCTTAATTGTTAAACAGCTCTCCACACCCAGAAAGAGCCAAAGGGATTCAGAGTCATGAAGAGAAGAAAAAATAGACGTGGGAGATGTAGGTGCCTAGGAGGAGAAAAGGAAAAGTCAAAATAGGAGAGACAGACGACTCAGGAGTTAAATCCCTAAGTGAAAATAGATTCCAAATATTAGATTCCTAACACATTTCAACAAGCAAAATTAAAAACCTATAATAGAGATTAGACTCCTCTAAATATTGTAAAACTTATGGATCCAAAATCATTTTCAAAGATAGTATATATATATATATATACATTTTCATTTTTTAGATAGGAGATAGTAGTTCATAGAAATGAAATAAAGTAATTCCAAAGAATAGCAAGGAGAGATAAGAAAGCCGTCCTCCGTGATCAATGCAAAGAAATAGAGGAAAACAACATATTGGGAAAAACTAGAGATGGCATCAAGAAAATTAGAGATACCAAGGGAACATTTCATGCAAAGATGGGCTCAATAAAGGACAGAAATTGTATGGACCTAACAGAAGCAGAACATATTAAGAAGAGGTGGCAAGAATACACAGAAGAACTGTACAAAAAAGATCTTCACGACCCAGATAACCACGATGATGTGATCACTCACCTAGAGCCAGGCATCCTGGAATGTGAAGTCAAGTGGGCCTTAGAAAAGATCACTATGAACAAAGCTAGTGGAGGTGATGGAATTCCAGTTGAGCTATTTCAAATCCTGAAAGATGATGCTGTGAAAGTGCTACACTCAATATGCCAGCAAACTTGGAAAACACAGCAGTGGCCACAGGACTGGAAAAGTTCAGTTTTCGTTCCAATCCCAAAGAAAGGCAATGCCAAAGATTGCTCACACTACTGTACAATTGCACTCATCTCACATGCTAGTAAAGTAGTGCTCAAATTCTCCAAGCCAGGCTTCAGCAATATGTGAACAGTGAACTTCCAGGTGTTCAGGCTGGTTTTAGAAAAGGCAGAGGAACCAGAGATCAAATTGCCAACATGCGCTGGATCGTCAAAAAAGCAACAGAGTTCCAGACAAACATCTATTTCTGCTTTATTGTCAATGCCAAAGCCTTTGACTGCGTGGAACACAATAAACTGTGGACAATTCTGAAAGAGATGGGCATACCAGACCATCTGACCTGTTTCTTGAGAAACCTGTATGCAGGTCAGGAAGCAACAGTTAGAACTGGACATGGAACAACAGACTGGTTCCAAATAGGAAAAGGAGTACGTCAAGGCTGTATATTGTCTTCCTGCTTATTTAACTTCTCTGCAGAGTACATCATGAGAAACGCTGGGCTGGAAGAAACACAAGCTGGAATCAAGATTACTGGGGAAAATATCAATAATCCCATATATGCAGATGACACCACCCTTATAGCAGAAAGTGAAGAAGAACTAAAAAGCCTCTTCGTGACAGTGAAAGAGGAGAGAGAAAAAGGTGGCTTAAAGCTAAACGTTCAGAAAACGAAGATCATGGCATCTGGTCCAATCATTTCATGGGAAATAGATGGGGAAACAGTGAAAACAGTGTCAGACTTTATTTTTGGGGGTTTCAAAAACACTGCTGATGGTGATTGCAGCCATGAAATTAAAAGAAGCTTACTCCTTGGAAGGAAGGTTATGACCAACATGTATAGCATATTTAAAAAGGAGAGACATTACTTTGACAACAAAGGTTCATTTAGTCAAGGCTATGGTTTTTCCAGTGGTCATGTAGGGATGTGAAAGTTGGACGGTAAAGAAAGCTGAGCACCACAGAATTGATGCTTTTGAACTGTGGTGTTGGAGAAGACTCTTGAGAGTCCCTTGGACTACAAGGAGAACCAATCAATCCATCCTAAAGGAGATCAGTCCTGGGTGTTCATTGGAAGGACAGATGTTGAAGCTGAAACTCCAATACTTTGGCCACCTCATGCGAAGGGTTGACTCATTGGACAAGACCCTAATGCTGGGTAGGAGGAGAAGGGGACGACAGAGGATGAGATGGTTGGATGGCATCACTGACTCGATGGACAAGGGTTTGGGTAGAATTCGGGATTTGGAGAAGGACAGAGAGGCCTGGCCTGCTGCAATTCACGGGGTTGTAAAGAGTCGGACACGACTAGGCAGTGAACTGAACTGAACTGAACTGATTGAGGTGATCATATGGTTTTAATCCTTCAATTTGTTATGGTGTATCTGATGGATTGATACGCAGATCCTGGAGGATGTTTGCATATTGGGGAAAACCTCACTTAATTAAGCTGTTGGATACTTTTAATGTGCTGTTGGATTCTTCTTGGGAGTATTTTGTTGAGGATGTTTGCATCTATGTTCAACTGTGTGATAGTGGCCTATAATTTTCCTTTTCTGTGTTACCTCTGGGTCTTCTATCAGGGTGATGCTGTACTCGTAGGATGAGTTTGTGCATTTTCCTACCACTGTAGTATTTTGGAAGAGTTTTAGAAGTGTATGTGTTAACATTTCTCTTAATGGTTCATAAAATTTATCTGTGACACCATCTGGACCTTGAGTTTGTTAACTGGAAAATTTTTTATAACAGTTTCAATATTAGAGCTTGTAATGCTGTGTTCATATTTTATGTTTCATCTTACTTGAGTTCCGAAGAATTAGTCTGTGGCTTCCAGATTCTACATTTTATTGGCTTAAACTTGTTTGTTGTAGTCTCTTATGATCCTTTGATGTTTCTGTGGTATCGGTTATAATGTCTCCTTTCTCATGTCTAACTTTATTGATTAGAGTGTTCTCCCTTTTTTTGTTGATGAGTCTGGCTCATGATTTATGTATTTTCTTTATGCTCTCCAAGAGCTCCCTTTTAGCATTATTGATCTTTGCTATTGTTTACATTTTTTCTCTTGTTTTCCTGTTCTAGTCTCAGTGACTTTTTTTTTTTTTCCCAAAACTAATTTGGGTTTTCTGTTTCTTCTTCTTTCTCTAATTGTCTCAGTTGTACTGTTAGGTTGATTACTTGAGACATTCCTTTATTATAATATTTACTCTTTTAGTGTTTTATCCTGTTTCATAGGTTTTATGCAATCGCATTTTTATTGTCATTTGTTTCTATGAATATATATATATATATATATATTTTTTTTCTGCCTGATTTTTCGTGTATTTCTTGGCCATGAAGAGGTATATGCATGAGACTGAATTTAATCAGGTGTTTGTTTGTTTGTTTGTTTTGTCTTTGTTATTTATATTTTTGTTTGTTTCTTTTTGTTTTGTCCCCACCACACACCATGACTGACATTCAAATCGTAACATATATTGCAGTAAAAAAAAAAAGCTTGATAACATTTTGATTAACTTAAATTTGCCAAGGCCTGATTTGTGATCCGGTTTCTGATTTATCCGGACATATTTCATTTGCCCTTGAAAAGGAACTGCCTTCTGCTGGTTTTTTGAAGAAATCTACTTAAGTTTCAGTTGAATTGCCAGGTCTGTTGTGTTATTTAAAGTCTGTTTTTCTTTTACTACTTCGTTTTTAATTTGGAAGATAATTATTTTCCAATGTTGTTCTGGCTTCTGCTGTACAAAGGCATGGATGAGCCTACAGCACACATACAGCAGTTATTGTGCTATCATTCACACACCCTTCTTAAATGTTTCCTGCATGATTTACATTTATTTTCTGAGATGTTTGATCATCTTTACTATCGTTCCTCTCAATTCTTTTTCAGTGACAATTCCTATTTCCTCTTTAATTATGTCTCATGTGTTTTAACATTGTTTCTTTGCCTGCAACGTACTTGACTTTCTTCACATTTGTTTATCTTACTATGTTAATGGTCTTTTCTTCCCAGGGTGCAGGGTTGCAGTTCTTGCTTCAAATGCACCCTGACTGGATAAGTTTGGTGCAGTGGCTTCTGTGTCCTTGGAGGGGGAGGGACTGGCAACTATATTCTCTGGCATCTATATTCCACAGCTGACACTTCTCTCTCTCACGGTGGTATCTTTTGCAGGTATGTACGGGTTTAGTCTGACTTTAGGCAGTCCATCTGTGGATGATATGGCTTGTGTTTCTGTTCTGCTTTTTTGTGTGGCATGAGGCATCAGCTCTGGATAATATAGCCTTTTGAGTGGAATTGGTTCTTAGTTTGCGATGGAAGCCTTCATAGACACTCTCACCAATTAATATTCGCTGGAACCAGGAATTCTCTGGTACTCTATGGTCTTCGATATGGTGCTGAAACTCTAGAAGAACAGGCCCAACTTCTGGTCAGAGAACCAAGATCACATAGTAAAAGATTAGACAGAGGAAACAAAGGAAGTCAGACAAATTGTAAGAAACCAAAATCAAAGAAAAAAATAATAATAACAAAAAAAGAAAATAACACAAGCAAAAATCACAACAGGGAAGAACATAGAACCAATAATACAACTAAGCGAATAACTTGCAAGACATAAAACAACACTAGAGCAGAGTGCCACGTAAAAAATAAAGAAAGAGTAATACACCACATTAACAAATTGAAAGAAAAAAAACATATGGTTATCTCAATAGATGCAGAAAAAGCCTTTGACAAAATTCAGCATCCATTTATGATTAAAACCCTCCAGAAAGCAGGAATAGAAGGAACATATCTCAACATAATAAAAGCTATATATGACAAACCCACAGCAAACATTATCCTCAATGCTGAAAAATTGAAAGCGTTTCCCCTAAAGTCAGGAACAAGGCAAGGATGTCCACTTTCACCACTACTATTCAACATAGTTTTGGAAGTTTTGGGCACAGCAATGAGAGCTGAAAAAGAAATAAAAGGAATACAGATAGGAAAAGAAGAAGTAAAACTCTCACTGTTTGCAGATGACATGATCCTCTACATAGAAAACCCTAAAGACTCTACTAGAAAATTACTAGAGTTGATCAATGAATATAGTAAAGTTGCAGGATATAAAATTAACACACAGAAATCCCTTGCATTCCTATACTCCAATAATGAGAAAACAGAAAGAGAAATTAAGGAAACAATAACATTCACCATTGCATCAAAAAGAATAAAATACTTAGGAATATATCTACCTAAAGAAACAAAAGACTTATATATAGAAAACTATAAAACACTGATGAAAGAAATCAAAGAGGACACAAACAGATGGAGAAATATACCGTGTTCATGGATTGGAAGAATTAATATAGTGAAAATGAGTATTCTACCCAAAGCAATCTACAGATTCAATGCAATCCCTATCAAGCTACCAATGGTATTTTTCACAGAACTAGAGCAATTCATCTCACAATTTGTATGGAAATATAAGAAACCTCGAATAGCCAAAGCAATCTTGAGGAAGAAGAATGGAACTGGAGGAATCAACCTGCCTGACTTCAGGCTCTACTACAAAGCCACAGTCATCAAGACAGTATGGTACTGGCACAAAGATAGAAATATAGATCAATGGAACAAAATAGAAAGCCCAGAGATAAACCCACGCACATATGGACACCTTATCTTCGACAAAGGAGGCAAGAATATACAATGGAGAAAAGACAATCTCTTTAACAAGTGGTGCTGGGAAAACTGGTCAACCACTTGTAAAAGAATGAAACTAGAACACTTCCTAACACCGTACACAAAAATAAACTCAAAATGGATTAAAGATCTAAACGTAAGACCAGAAACAATAAAACTCCTAGAGGAAAACATAGGCAAAACACTCTCCGACATAAATCACAGCAGGATCCTCCATGACCCACCTCCCAGAATATTGGAAATAAAAGCAAAAATAAACAAATGGGACCTAATTAAAATTAAAAGCTTTTGCACAACAAAGGAAACTATAAACAAGGTGAAAAGACAGCCTTCAGAATGGGAGAAAATAATAGCAAATGAAGCAACAGACAAACAATTAATCTCAAAAATATACAAGCAACTTCTGCAGCTGAATTCCCGAAAAATAAACGACCCAATCAAAAAATGGGCCAAAGAACTAAACAGACATTTCTCCAAAGAAGACATACAGATGGCTAACAAACACATGAAAAGATGCTCAACATCACTCATTATTAGAGAAATGCAAATCAAAACCACAATGAGGTATCATTTCACACCAGTCAGAATGGCTGCTATCCAAAAGTCTACAAGCAATAAATGCTGGAGAGGGTGTGGAGAAAAGGGAACCCTCTTACACTGTTGGTGGGAATGCAAACTAGTACAGCCACTATGGAGAACAGTGTGGAGATTCCTTAAAAAACTGGGAATAGAACTGCCATATGACCCAGCAATCCCACTGCTGGGCATATACACCGAGGAAACCAGAATTGAAAGAGACGCATGTACCCCAATGTTCATCGCAGCACTGTTTACAATAGCCAGGACATGGAAGCAACCTAGATGTCCATCAGCAGACGAATGGATAAGGAAGCTGTGGTACATATACACAATGGAATATTACTCAGCCATTAAAAAAAATACATTTGAATCGGTTCTACTGAGATGGATGAAACTGGAGCCCATTATACAGAGTGAAGTAAGCCAGAAAGAAAAACAACAATACAGTATACTAATGCATATATATGGAATTTGAAAGATGGTAACGATAACCCTATATGCGAGACAGAATAAGAGACACAGAGGCATGGAACAATTTTATGGACTCTGAGGGAGAAGGTGAGGGTGGGACGTTCTGGGAGAATGGCATTGAGACATGTGTATTGTCATATGTGAAACAGAGCACCATTCCATGTTCGATGCATGTGACAAGGGCTCAGGGCCGGGGCAATGGGATGATCCAGAAGGATGGGATGGGGAGGGAGGTGGGTGGGGGGTCCCAGAAGGGGAACACATGTAAACCCATGGCTGATTCATGTCAATGTATGGCAAAAACTATTACAATATTGTAAAGTCATTAGCCCCCAGCTAAAATAAATAAATTTATAAAAGAAAAAAAATAAAGAAAGAAATCTGACAAAAACGACAAGAGCTTTCCCACAGAACAACAGAAAATCACAGTTAACATAGAAATATATACCTATTAAAACAAACATGACAAGAAACGACATCAACAAAAGGCACAGAAAGCAGGAAAACAAAGTACGTGTTATATACATACAAAAAATAAATATATGCATTCGTATACTGTATTGTTGTTTTTCTTTCTGGCTTACTTCACTCTGTATAATGGGCTCCAGTTTCATCCATCTCAGTAGAACCGATTCAAATGTATTTTTTTAATGGCTGAGTAATATTCCATTGTGTATATGTACCACAGCTTCCTTATCCATTCGTCTGCTGATGGACATCTAGGTTGCTTCCATGTCCTGGCTATTGTAAACAGTGCTGCGATGAACATTGGGGTACATGCGTCTCTTTCAATTCTGGTTTTCTCGGTGTATATGCCCAGCAGTGGGATTGCTGGGTCATATGGCAGTTCTATTCCCAGTTTTTTAAGGAATCTCCACACTGTTCTCCATAGTGGCTGTACTAGTTTGCATTCCCACCAACAGTGTAAGAGGGTTCCCTTTTCTCCACACCCTCTCCAGCATTTATTGCTTGCAGACTTTTGGATAGCAGCCATTCTGACTGGTGTGAAATGATATGGAATTTGAAAGATGGTAACGATAACCCTATATGCGAGACAGAATAAGAGACACAGATGCATAGAACAATTTTATGGACTCTGAGGGAGAAGGTGAGTGTGGGACGTTCTGGGAGAATAGCATTGAAACATGTATATTATCATATGTGAAACAGAACACCATTCCATGTTCGATGCATGAGACAATGGCTCAGGGCCAGGGCAATGGGATGACCCAGAGGGATGGGATGTGGAGGGTGGTGGGTGGGGGGTCCAGGAAGGGGAACACATGTAAACCCATGGCTGATTCATGTCAATGTATGGCAAAAACTATTACAATATTGTAAAGTAATTAGCCCCCAACTAAAATAAATAAATTTATTTAAAAAATAAAAAAAAATAAATATGTGATGCAAACAACCTTAAAACAGTAAATAATCAAGAACAATGAGAAACGCTACAAGTGAGAAAACGAGTGAACCAGCCACACAGCGTAGCAAAACATGGTCAGTATAATGAATGTTATTAGGGTCCCTGCTGTCAGTGTTCTGGTCCTGAACACGAGCCACAGCACAGCTCCACCTCTTGAGAAAGCGTGCCCAAACGAGGGCAGAAATAACTTTGGATCTTCAGTAGGGACAGGTCAGACTCTAATCTCGGATAACTCCTATTTGCTTTTAGTGCTGCCAGAGCCTGAATATTTGCATTCATTGGAAATCTATTGTCCCTTTTGTATGCCATAGACAAAGAGTCTGCAACCACAGGCAGAAAATTTATGGCCCTACTGGGATCGTTTTCTAGCCTGTGGTGGCAGAAGCATGAGTGTTAGTTCTAGCTAGTTGTTTTCTATTGCCTGATAGTAGGTCTCAGCTTGTGGGAAAGGGTGGGGGTGGGGAGGGGGAGGATTCAATGGTGTTACCTCCTCTGTGTGACTGAACCCTAAGGTCCCGCTTCTCTGTCAGTTTGGGATTTTTCAAAAAGCATTCCTTCCTATGCACTTTGACATCCCAGAACCATCACTCCATCTCTACGTAGTCAAACGCAGTTCACTCCCAGGTTGGCTTTCTAACCCCACGTTTCATCTTCCAGGCCCTATGAACACTGGTTGACCTGCATGGCAGTTTGGGACATGTAGGACCACACCACACATTCTCTGTTTGATTCTCACTCTAGACAAGCTATATTTCATCAGCTTCTTCACCTTGCTTCCTTTCAGTCAAAAGTAATTTAAGTTTACTGAGGTGACTTACCTGAATCCTCAATCTATCCCCTGCTTCTCCATCTCCCACCACAAGACACAGGTTTGGTTCTATTCCTCTCATCCTCCTTCTCCCATCTTCCTTCCATTCTTCCCAGTTATGTCTTGTTCCCATATAGTTGAGCAAGGTTGTCTGCTAATATTCATTGGATGTGCTCGGGGAACTGTTGCCTTTATAGAAGTATTATTTGTGATGCCCCCATGAAGAGAGTTGCTCTCAACGTCTTCTTATTATCTGCCCAATCAGAACTTCTGCTTTTCTTTCTAGGCAGGCTCTGTAATTCATTTATGCATGCCAGTAAGGCAACAAACTTTAGTTGATGTGAATTTATCTGTTTAATGGGAGCTTTCATGCATACACACATAACTGGTACAACATTGACTTCGAACATGCAGATAAGCCGAGTTATTTTTCCTGAAATTTCTGCTAATGAGGAATTGTCATCAGTTTGAGGAAACATAGTTCCTTTGCAGATAAAAGATGATACAGATATTGGGCTCAAAAAGTCCGTTCCTGAAAATATCTAGCTATTTGTCAAATTGTCCCGACATTTTCCCGGAGCACAGATTCCTTTTTCTGCTCTGGAAACTTAACTGTTTCAAGTGGGTGTCAAAGGTCAGAGATGGGCATGGTCATAATTTAATACTAACTTTCCAGGCAAGCGTACTGGTGTGGGTTCCCATTTCCTTCTGCAGGAGATCTTCGCGACCCAGGGAGTGAACCCAGGTCTCCAGATTGCAGGCAGTTGCTTTGCCAACTGAGCCACCAGGAGAGCCCACAAGAAGATGGCAAGTGCCCAGGAATGTAACAGTTGGTAGATGATAGCTTGAAAAATGGAGAAGGCAATGGCATCTCACTCCAGTACTCTTGCCTGGAAAATCCCATGGGCGTAGGAGCCTGGTAGGCTTCAGTCCATGGGGTCGTGAAGAGTCGGACACAACTGGGTGACTTCACTTTTGATTTTCACTTAAATGTATTGGAGCAGGAAATGGCAACCCACTCCAGTGTTCTTGCCTGCAGAATCCCAGGGACGGAGGAGCCCGGTACGCTGCCGTCTCTGGGGTCGCACAGGGTCGGACACGACTGAAGCGACTTAGCAGCAGTAGCAGCAACAACTTGAAACAGAGAGAGAGCGAGCAGGCAGGTGTAGTTAGTCATTTAATCTTAATAGGTAAACCTTAATTGGAGTCTGGATCAGAGAAAAAGCAAGGGTGTTTCATAAAGTCATTTACGTCTCCTTTATTGTCTCTGTTAATGGCTTAGACTGCATGTGAAAGTGAGGTCATTCATTTGTGTCTGACTCTTTGCGACCCCATGGACTGTAACCTACCATTTCTTTCTCCAGGGGATCTTCCAGACCCGGCGATCGAACTTGGGCCTCCCCCATTGCAGGCAGACGCTTTACCATCTGAATCACAGGGGAAGCCCTTAGACTGTGTGGGTCACAACAAACTGTGGAAAATTCTTAAAGAGATAAGAATATAAGGCCACCATACCTGTTTCCTGGGAAAGGTGCACGCAGGTCAAGAAACAACAGTTGGAACTGGAGAAGGAACAACGGACTGGTACAAAATAGGGAAGGAAATACATCAAGGCTCTATATTGTCACCCAGCTTATTTGACTTCTGTGCAGAGTATACCATGGACAGTAACTTGCTGAAAGAATTTGAAGCTGGAAACAGAATTACTGTGAGAAGTGTGAATAACCTTAGTTATAAGATGACAACACACAAATGGCTGAAAAACACTAGGGACTAAAGAGCCTTCTGATGAGGTGACAGGAAAAGCTGGATTAAAACTCAATCTTATATGGAATTTGAAAGATGGTAACGATAACCCTATATGCGAGACAGAATAAGAAACACAGATGCATAGAACAATTTTATGGACTCTGAGGGAGAAGGTGAGGGTGGGACGTTCTGGGAGAATGGCATTGAGACATGTGTATTGTCATATGTGAAACAGAGCACCATTCCATGTTCGATGCATGTGACAAGGGCTCAGGGCCGGGGCAATGGGATGATCCAGAAGGATGGGATGGGGAGGGAGGTGGGTGGGGGGTCCAGGAAGGGGAACACATATAAACCCATGGCTGATTCATGTCAATGTATGGCAAAAACTATTACAATATTGTAAAGTAATTAGCCCCCAAGTAAAATAAATAAATTTATAAAAAAAAAAAAAACAAAACTCAATCTAAACACAAACCAACGAACACTAAAAATAAGACCATGGAATGTGGTCCAAACATTTTGAGATCTAGCAATAGGATACAATTGACTCAGTGACAGGTTTCACTTTCTTGACCTCTGATATCACTGCGGGGAGTGACTTCAGCCACGAAACGAAAAGGCACTTGCCACTTGGATGAAAAGCTACGACCAGTCTAGACACCATGTTAATAAGCTGAGTGATTACTGAAAAAGATCCGAATGGGTAAAGTTGATTTTCAGGAGTAACGTATGGCGGAATGAGCAGGACCCCAGGAACTGAGTGCCAAAATATCGATGCTTTGCAGTAGTGGGTCTGGAGAAGATGTGTGAGAGTTCCGTTGCGAGCATGGAGTTCAAACTAGCCAAGCATGAAGGAGTTCAACTCAGACTATTCACGGAAGTTCTGACGCTGACCATGAAGAGCCAATATATTGACCATCTAGGGCCTAGAGTGAAATCACTGGGAAGAAACTGATGCTGGGAAAGATTGAGGGAAGGACGAGAAGGGAATGCCAGAGGGTGAGATGGCTGCAAAGCATCACTGACTCAAAAGTCATGGGTTTGAGTAAACTGGTGATTTGAAAGGCAGGGGAACCCAGGGTTCTTGCTGTACATGGAGTCACAAAGAGTCAGACAAGACTGAGTGGCTGAAGAACATCAACAAATTGGTATTGGCAGTGCTTGGGAGACTTTGTCATTATACATGGGATGAAAAGTGAGACTGAGGACAATTAGAAAGAACACAACTCTTGTCGGTTTCCTTGTTTTCCACCCTCAAAGTATTCTTCTCACAACATCTCTTGAGAGCTTTCCAGAGAAGGAGAATCCCTGGGGAGTCATGTGGTATCCTGAGATGGAAACCATACCCTATATGCCACTTGGATCTACAACCTTGGTCTTAGGCAGAAGCAGGCATTGTCTCTAAATATGTGCTAGAGCTGCCCATCTTCTGATGGGTTAACAGTTATGGTTTGTGATCTTAAGAATGGGATGAGAGGTAAACAAACTTACAGTTCTCAATCCAACTCTGTAATCCTGGGAGAAGCATCTTTGACTTGTGTATCCTAGTCGCCCTTAGGAATGCTTACAAGCGGTTACATTACTGAGCAGGGATGTAGGCAGGAAACTGCATCCATTTTGACTTTACCGCTGGCCTTCTCTGTGAATAGACCATTCCTCTTCTCTTAATGTCACAGTTTTTGTCTTCAGATGAAGGTTGAGCATTGTGGAAGTGTGTGAATGCATGTGAAATCCCCATAAAACTGAAGACAGGGAGTACACAGTTTTCCTATTTGAGTCAGATCTCAAAGACATTTAGCTTTACAGATCCGCACTATCAATGCATCTCAAATATTCATAAAATTCTTATGTGATGATTGTCACACAGATTTGAGACCAGAAGACCTGTATAGTCAGCTGCTTAGTAGTGTGGTGGGGCTTGGACATTTCAGGTATTATGTAAGAAGAATGTGAGCCATGTTATAACTTCCTTTCATTTTAACTGTCTATCACACCCACTTGGGAAGGGGGAAGGGGACTTCCACCATGTGGGAAGAGAATTCCAGGTTTCGTCCTTAGTTTCATTTGATGCCTAAGAGTGTTCATTACTGGTGAGTGTGCAGCCTCCTATAGGAAGGTCGTATCCTATTACAGGAAGGCCTGGTTGAAACTCCAGGCCTCTACATGGCCTTCTTGAGTACTGCCGTATTAGAGGGTGGGTGTTTTGTTATTGCCAGACATCATAGATACCTAAGGTCCCACGCATCTTTTGCTGGGTTGATTGGGAGAGTACCATAGTTTTTAACTATGTTTGGGCGGAGGAGCTTGGTTATTATTGAAATGCTTTCAACCTTTGACGCATCCATTTGTCTTGCACTTTGAAAAGAGAAAGAAGAGTTTTGAATGGGCAGTTTAATTTGTGCCTGGCTGTATTTTTGAATGAACTATTTCTTCAGCTGAAATTTCTAACATAAAAGTCCAAAAGAGAGCCCAGACATACACTCACATTCTTAATCTGATGCACACACACACAAGCACAGTCACGATCTTGTATGCTTAAACACAATTACAAAAAGAAAAGAAAACCCAAGGACTCACTGGAGGACACCTATGAACTTCCCAAAGTTTCTCTGATACTTGTCTCTAGGCTTAATTTTGGAAATCATTTTCTACTTGAATGATATGTCTCTAGCGACATTTTAAATCAGAATGCTTTAAAAGATATACCTTTGTTGTGCATTCCATGGGATCTTAAAGTACTTTGCATGTAAGACTATTCTGTGATTTGCTAAAATGAAAATAATTTGTAGGGTAACAATAGTGAAGTCATATTGAGCTATTTAGGCCCTGCAGTTACACATTTGCTTGTTCCACTATAAGCACCCAATTTCATCCTCTGATCTTCTCCCATCAATTTTTCTACTTCTTGTCTCAATCTTCTGTGTTTAACTCACTGCGTTAACTCACTTGAATTTTTGTTCTCACTTTTACTATTTTAGGCACAAATTATAAAATAAATAAGTACGGGAAAGAACACTGAACTCATGTATAATATTTCCCTACTGTATTGAGATACTTTCTCTATAAGCTTTTGAGAATTAAAGGTACTGATATGTTAAAGCCATATGGGAATTGATCACCAAGGTAATGCATCATGTAACCAGGCTTCCCGTGGTAGGACAATTGAGGTACAATTTAATACTATGTTTTCAGGAGGGAACAAAAACAGTAGCTTTCCCACATAATATATTGCATGTCCTTATCCATGCCTTTTCCAAGTTACCACAGAGCACTAAGGGAATTAATCCTATTCTTTTTGAGAAGGACCTGCCCCTCAAAGCAGAACAGGAAAAGAAGATCAAAGGGAGTGAGCAGGAATAATCAGTACACGGCAATGAAATAGAAGATGTGATTGCTTTTAAGGTGCTATTTCTCAAAGCATGCAAATTTGGCTCCATAGTAAGATGCCTGAAATCGAAAACCAGACCATTGGACTTTGCGCTTGAAAGGATAACTAAGGACACCGATTTCAATAACTCTTACAATTGCTGCAAAATGCTTACCTCTCTAAAGTATAGTGTTCTCAGCCAAATTTAATGAAAGTTTTCAGTGAAAGAAAAAGCGTGTGCTGTTTGGACACCTCCCTTATCTACACAAATAGTCCACAGCTTTCACTCTGCATTAGCCCCAAACATGAGAACGGTGAACTTAACTTGGTGTTGTCCTATGTGGGTTACCACACCAAAACAGGGCCATGACTTGATATTGCTACTACTGTCTAAAGAAATGGCCACAAAGTGGAGATTGCCAAGATTTCTAGGTAGTGTTCATGACAGTCTGGGGGGTCCAACTGGCAGACACTCTGCTCATCTTCTTTCATTGTGAACTATGTGAAGGATCAGCCATTGATTTTGATCCCTCCTTACTCCATGACTTTTCTAGAGAATTAAAATGAATGATTCTTTTTTGTTTGTTTGTTTTTTTCATAAATATCTCTATAACTACTACTGAATTTTAGGGAACTGGGGCCTGAAACAACATGACTAGTATGGGTTGTTATAGACTGTAAACTTCATGAGAGCAGCAATCATTTTATAATTTGAATTCCCACATTTGACATTCATGAACATATAAGATATATATTTATCAACCGGGAAAAGATTCTCAGTAAGTAGGAAAGGTCAATTATGATAATAGTGCAGGTTATAGGATGTTGTTGAGTAATGTATATAGCATTTGATTCGTGATTACATTTCCTTGTTGATAATTCAGTAAGTACACGTTTTAGCTGATGTGAAAGATACACAAAGAAAAGAGGGTAGACCCCAAACACATTGAAGACCTGATATCCGTGCTCACCTTGGTAGGAGGGCGAACAGAGGTTCCTTCCAACCCCAAGAAAGAGTTGAGGCAAAGTTGTGAGAAGGGGCTTAGCACATCTGAAAGCAGTGTGTGTGATTGTAGCTCCAGAAGCACGGTGTAAGAGAATGGTACTGAAACTACTACGGAAAACAAATATCATGTCTTCAAAGAACTTGTTAACCATCCTGAGGTGCTGCAATCACCAGAGGAATTTATTTTGTCTCTGAGGGAACAGATAAGCAAAATCTAAATATGCATTAGGAAATATAGGGTGGAATCATGGTGGCAGGAAATAAAGGTACGCCTTAAGGAGAGCAGAGCTAAAATGACCCTATACAGTACCACTTGTAAAATACCTATCTTGTGCTGGCCATGGTCCAGTCACTGATTATGTCCTGTAATCGTTGGTATCACAGTGATGGTATAACGGTTCTCCTAATTTTGGACATGCTACAATATTTATATTTTCAAGTATGAAATGAATTTCTAGAATGAAGACAATCTCCTGTCTAATGTCTTAAGACTCTGCTGCTGCTAAGTCACTTCAGTTGTGTGCAACTCTGTGCGACCCTATGGACAGCAGCCCACCAGGAGCCCCTTTCCACGGGATTCTCCAGGCAAGAATACTGGAGCGGGGCACCATTTCCTTCTCTATCTTAAGACTCTACCGATACGTAATAGAATATCATGTAACTGTGAATGCACTAAGGTTCGTACTGTGTAGGTGCACTTGTTTTGATTTTATTTGTATGTGTTCCTTCACCCGTACCATCCTCATTTAGACACCCATTCATTTCAGCAGGGATGATTTCCCAAATCACTTTCCATCCATTACCTCTTTTCCCTTTGTTCTCATTTTCTTGCTTAGAAACAATAGGCTAGGTGCCATTTACCTAGGATGCCTAACGGATGTTTTCTTGAACTGAAGAGTTTATAAAAGAGTGCAGAGAAATAGCCAGACATTGAAATAAAGCCTTAATTTACTCTTCATTGCTTCAAAATAGAAAACAAAACTGTGCAGAGGAACGTGTAACTTTATTGTTCAAATACAAGAATTGTGGGTATTTGTTGACATCTCCCAACGTAAATTTTAATCTTCATTAGGTTCCATAAGCTGATACTTATTTGATAGGTCAGTTTTAATTAGCATGGTTTTCACATAAGGAATATCGTTGATGAATTGACTTGAAAGAGAGGAGGTGGGTGTATAAGCGATCGTTGGCACTGGGGACCTTGAGTTGCCTCTCTGTTGCTGGTTAGGAAGAGGACTGTCATGGGCTGACATATCGCTATACCTGTCTGGAAATGTAGAAGGCTCCACCATCAGTCCAAAAGAACTGCTCCATAATGGAGATACGATGTGGTTCTGAGAAGTAGATGTAGCGGTAGTAGCAAAGTCCTCAACATGGCCATTTGCTTGAGTGTAGGTGCTATGGAAGTGCCAATTAAAAATGCTCAACTGGTTTAAAACAGCAGGTTGATCTACCACGTTCTGTTCTCTTTGTCTAACTGATATTGATGGGGAAGGAAAGTCACGCGGAAGTAGGGCGCTTGTTTTAGGGACTATCTGGCTGGTATAAGTCTTTTGTGGGAAAGGCACACTTAAACTGGTGGAAGCTGAAAATGGACTCTCTCCACTAGTTTGAGCATGAAAACCAGAGTTACGATCATCTATGTTGACCCTTGCTTTAACATGCTTCTTCTCGTAATCTGGAACTAGTGAAGATTTCGGAAACACATTGCTAATCCCAACTCTTCTTTTCATTCTTCCTAAAAGTTGGGGATAGCCTCTTTTGAAATTTGGATTATGGTAGATCTGTAACTAAAATCAAAGGATACAATTATTTAGTTTTTTATAAACGAAGGTAAAACTGACAAGCAAAGTTAAACTATAAAAATGTATTCCTTTAATGATGCCAATTAAATAGAATCAAAGACAACACCTCCATTAGTAGTTTTAACACCTTACATGTTAGAAACAAGTATGCTCCTCAACTAAAAAATATGTTGTATATATACAGTAAATACCACTTAAAGTAGCTTGAGGACATGTATCTGATTTCAAGTTGCTAGGAGAGTGTATTAAGTATCAAATATTTTAACCTCCAGCTGTTCTCAACTTCAAAAAATAAAACGTGTTCAACAGTTTGCTATCTCAATTTTAAATTCGGTTTTTGCTACATATGTGAACATGCTTTCTAAGTCACATGATTTAATCTTACATATTGACAGTAAGTGGAAATTTTGGATTACCTTGCTCAAAACAGAGACATTGTTTTCTTCTTCCAGAAAGTCAGGGAGTGAAGCAGATCTTTGAAAAGTTTGTCGCTTTTTACTAAACCCATAAAGTTTAAGCTGGCTAACTAAACTTTTCATACTATCAGTTTCAAATATTCTGAAAGGGGCCTTTCTTTCCAAGACTTCTTTCTTGAAGAGTTCTTCGTTGATCACTATAGAAGTGCCACTCTCATCCCACCAAATAGATTCAAACTGATCACTTTCAACTATAGTCCAGAGTTTTTGTGGAAAAGTGAGGGAAAGAAAATCATTCCACTCATTTCTTTCAGAGACAGAAAATGTGTAGGGTGGCCTTTTTATCCCAGCTTCCTTAGACAAAGCCTGGAAAGCATATTCTTCAATCATAGATCTCAAAACTGAGTCCCCAGTAAGTGTGTAATCACACGAAGACGATCCAATGGAGGTTTTGGAACCACTTGATACATCGTTATGAAGCACATCTTGAATTTCTGAAGGAATGTGTGCCATCTCAGAGAGATCTTTCTTCAGATACTTTTCTCATTTGTCTGACTTTACACACTCCAACTTCAAATGCTGCTTGGCTGGCGTACAGAGATAAACTCTCAAGACCATCAGCATGGTTCTCAAAGTCAAAAAGCTGTGACATCACAAAGTCACTGGTCTCCTAGCAATTGAAGAGTAGCGCTGACATCATAAAGTCACTGGTCTTCTAGCAATTGAAGGGCAATGTTCAACCAGTGTTTACTTCTACATCAACTTAAAATAAAGGCTGCTTGCATAAACAGTAACCAAAAACATGAAACCTGCAAAATGTCATTGCTAAAGAATTTTTACACAGAAAAATCACATCAATAAGTCTACTTGGTTCCTGAAATAAAAGTGATTGATCACCCTTCTATACACATATTCTTAACATTCAGGACTGTTACCAAACCAAACATGGGTCTGCTCACTTCTATGCAATGAAGTCAATCAACTGACTGTGGGTTTCAGTGAAAGCAAGTGTAGTGTTTATTTTATGACCTTGCACAGAAGTGTTTATATTATGCAGAGTAAAATAGTCAGGCACGGAAAGAAAGACTCATTTTACTCTTAATTATTCCAAAATAGAAATTGGCCCTATGAAGATGAATATGTAACTTTTTTCTTCAAATAAGAGAATTGTAGGAATTTGTTGACATCTCCCAACATTAATTTTACACTTTGGTATCCTCCATAATCCAACACCCATTTGGTACATCAGTTGTATTAGGACAGTTTTCAAATAATGAAGATGGTTGATGAGTGGATCTTGAAAGAGAAGCAGCAGATGTATCAGGGATCTTTGGCACTGGGAAAACTAAATTGCCTGACTGTTGTAGTTTAGGAAAAGGACGGTCATGGGCTGACATGTTACCATACCAACCTGGAAAGGTAGAAGGCTCCACCCTCGGTCCAAACTAACTGTTCTGTAATGGACATAAGTTGCGGTACGGAGAAACAGAAGTAGACATAGCTGCAAAATTTTCACTAGAGCCATTTGATTTAGTGCAGCTGCTATGTGAAATCCCATGACAAATGCTCAAGCTAGATTGTGGGATGGGGAGGGAGATGGGAGGGTACTCCCAGAGGGAGGGGATATATGTGCCTCTATGGTTGATTTATTTTGAATTCTGACAGAATACAGCAAAATTCTGTAAAGCAATTTCTCTTCAATTAAAACAACAACAACAACACCTAAAGCAGCTGCAGATTGATGTATCACAGTATGCTCCTGTGGTCTAACTGATATTTACGATGGAGAAGAGAAATCATTTCAAGTTGGGGCACTTGTTTCAGCAGCTATCTGGATGGTAGAAGGCTTTCGTATGAATGGCACATTTAAACTTGTGCAGGCTGAAAATACACTCTGTCCTCAAGTTTCAGGATGAAAGTCAGAGTTTTGATCATCCACATTACCCCTTGCTTTAACATGCTTCTTCTTATTACCTCGGACTAATGAAGATACTGTAGAGACATCTATTCCCAACTCTTCTTTTCACTCTTCAACAAATGCTAAAGGATCTTCTCTAGGCAGGAAACACAGAAAGGTTGTATAAACTCGAATCCCAAACAGCAAATCAAATGGCAACAGGATCATACTTATCAACAGTTACCTTAAATGTAAATGGGTCGAGTGCCCCAACCAAAAGGCAAAGACTAGCTGAAAGGATACACAAACAAGACCACTGTTTATGTTGTCTACAACAGACCCACCTCCAAACAAGGGGCACATACAGACTGAAAGTGAAGGGCTGGAAAAAAGGTATTCCAAGCAAGTCGAGACCAGAAGAAAGCAGGAGTAGCAATACACATATCAGACAAAATAGACTTTAAAATAAAGCCTGTGAAAAGACACAAAGAGGGACACTACATAATGATCAAAACATCAATCCGAGAAGAAGATATAACGATTGTAAATACATACGCACCCAACATAGGAGAACCACAATATGTAAGGCAAAGGCTAACAAGCATGAAAGGGAAATTAATGATAACACAGTCATAGTGGAAGACTTTACTACCCCACTCACACCTATGGATAGATCAAGTAAACAGAAAATTAACAAGGAAATACAAACCTTAAATGATACTATGGACCAGTTAGACATAATTGATATCGATACGACATTTCACCACAAAACAATGGGTTTCACCTTTTACTCAAGTACGTATGGAAACTTCTCCAGGACAGATCACATCCTCGGCCATAAGTCCAGCTTTGGTAGATTCAAAAAACCTTGAAATCATTCCAAGCATATTTTCTGACCACAGTACACTGAGACTAGATGTCAACTGCAAGAGAAACACTATTTAAAATTCAAACATATGAAGGCTGAACACCACGCTGCTAAATAAGCAACAAATCGCAGAGGAAATCCAAAAAGATATCAAAATATGCATAGAAACAAAGGAAAATGAAAACGCAACAACCCAAAACCTATGGGACGCTGTAGAATGAGTGCAAAGGCGAAGGTTCATAGCAAAAGCGGCTTATCTCAAGAAAGAAGAACCAAGTCAAACAAATAACCTAACTCTACACCTAAAGCAACTAGAGAAGGAAGAATTCAAGAACCCCAGGCTTAGTAGAAGGAAAGAAATCATATAATAGAGCAGAAATAAATGTAAAAGCAACAAATGAGACCGGAGCAAAAATCAACAAAGCTAAAAGCTGGTTCTTTGAGAAGATATATAAAATTGACAAACCATTAGCCGGACTCATCAAGAAACAAAGGGAGAAGAATCAAATCAACAAAATTAGAAATGAAAATGGAGAGTTCTCAACAGACAACACAGAAATACAAAGGATCATAAGAGACTACTATCAACCCCTATATGCCAATAAAATGGACAACTTGGAAGAAGTGGGCAAATTCTTAGAAAAGTACAACTTCTGAAAACTGAACGAGGGAGAAAAACAAAATCCTAACAAACCCATCACAAGCACGGAAATTGAAAGGGTAATCAGTAATCTTCCAGCAAACAGAAGCCCAGGACCAGACGGCTTCACAGCTGGATTCTACCAAAAATTGAGAGAAGAGCTTATACCTATCATACTCAAATGCTTCCAGGAAATTGCAGAGGAGGGGAAACTTCCAAACTCATTTTATGAGGCCACCATCACCCTAATACCAAAACCAGACAAAGATGCCACGAAAATAATTAAATAAATAAATAAATAAATAAATAAATAAATAAATAAATACAACCATGGGGCAATATCACTGATGAACATGGATGCAAAAATCCTTTACAAAATTCTAGCAAGCAGAATCCAACAACATATTAAAACGATCATACATCATGACCAAGTGGGATTTATCCCAGGGATGCAAGGATTCTTCAATATCCACAAACTAATCAACATAATACACCACATTAACAAATTGAAAAATAAAAATCATGTGATTATCTCAATAGATGCAGAGAAACCCTTGGACAAAATTCAACATCCATTTATCGCCAAAACCCTCCAGAAAGCAGGCAAAGGAGGAACAAATGTCAACATAATAAAAGATATATACGACAAACCCACAGCAAACATTATCCTCAAAGGTGAAAAATTGAAAGCAATGCGCCTAAAGTAAGGATCAGTACAATGGTACCCACTCTCACCACTCCTATTCAACATAGTTTTGGGAGTTTTGGCCACAGCGATCAGAGCAGAAAAAGAAATAAAAGGAACCCGGATTGGAAAAGTAGAAGTAAAACACTCACTGTTTGCAGATGCCATGATCTTCTACAGAGAAAATCCTAAACACTCCACCAGAAAATTACTAGAGCTAATCAATGAATATAGTAAAGTTGCAGGAAACAAAATGAACACGCAGAAATCCCTTGCATTCCTATACACTAACAAGGAGAAAACTGAAAGAAAACTTAAAGAAACCATTCCATTCACCACTCCAATGAAAACAATAAAATACTGAGGAATATATCTACCTAAAGAAACAAAAGACCTATATATACATATAGAAAACTATAAAACACTGGTGAAAGAAGTCAAACAGGACACAAATAGATGGAGGAATATACCATGTTCATGGAGTGAAAGAATCAATATAGTGAAAATGAGTATACTACCCAAAGCAATCTATAGATTCAATGCAATCCCTATCAAGCCACCAACGGTATTTTTCAGGGAAATAGAAGAAATAATTTCACAATTTGTATGGAATTACAAAAAACCTCGAATAGCCAAAGCAATCTTGAGAAAGAAGAATGGACCTGGAGGAATCACCCTGCCTGATTTCAGGCTATACTACAAAGCTACAGTCATCAAGACAGCGTGGTTCTAGCACAAAGACAGAAATATAGATAAATGGATCAAAATTGCAAGCCCAGAGGTCCAAGCCACGTACCTATGGACACTTTATCTTTGATAGAGGAGGCAAGAATATACAATGAAGACAAGACAATCTCTTTAACAAGTTGTGCTGGGAAAACTGGTCAAGCACTTGTACAAGAGGGAAACTAGAACACTTTCTAGCACCGTACACAAAAATAAATTCAAAATGGATTAAAGATCTAAATGTAAGACCACAAAGTAGAAAACTCCTAGAGGAAAACACAGGCAAAACGCTTTCTGACAGAAATCACAGCAGGATCCTCTATGAGCCACCTCCCAGAGTAATGGAAATTAAAGCAAACAAACGCCAATGGGACCTAAATAAACTGAAAAGCTTTTGCACAGTGAAGGAAACTATAAGCAAGGGAAGAAGACTGCCTTCAGAATGGGCCAAAATTATAGCAAACGAAGCAATTGACAATGAATTAATCTCAAAACTATAAAAGCAACGCCTGCAGCTCAATTCCAGAAAAATACGCGAGCCAATCAAAAAAGGGGCCAAAGAACTAAACAGTCATTTCTCCAAAGAAGACATACAGATGGCTAACAAACTCTTGAAAAGATGTTTAACATCACTCATTATCAGAGAAATGCAAAGCAAAACCATAATGAGGTACCATCTCACACCAGTCAGAATGGCTGCTATCCAAACGTCTACAAACAATAAATCCTGGAGAGGGTGTGGAGAAAAGGGAACCCTCTTACACCGTTGATGGAAATGTGAACTATTAGAGCTACTATAGAGAACAGTGTGGAGATTCCTTAAAAACCTGGAAATGGAACTGCCATATGACTCAGCAGTCCTACTGCTGGGCATACACCCCGAGGAATCCAGAATTGAAAGAGACACGTGTACCCCAATGTTCACCCTAGCACTGTTTATAATAGCCAGGACATGGAAGCAACCTAGATGTACAACAGCAGACGAATGGCTAAGAAAGCCGTGGTACATATACACAATGGAATATTACTAAGCCATTCAAAACAATGCATTTGAACCAGTTTTAACGAGGTGGATGAAACTGGACCCTATTAAACAGAGCGATGTAAGCCAGAAGGAAAAACACCAATAACACAAACACACACACACACACACACACACACACACACACACACATGGAATTCAGAAAGATAGTGATGATAACCCTATGTGAAAGACAGGAAAAGTGACACAGATGTATAGAAGAGTCTTCTGGACTCTGTGAGAGAAGGCAAGTCTGGGATGGATTCAGAGAATAACATGGAAACATGTATATTTTCATATGTGAAACAGACCTCCAGTGCAGGTGCAATGCATGAGACAGGGTGCTCAGAGTTGGTGCACTGGGATGACCCAGAGGGATGGAATTGGGGTGAGGGGGTTCAGGATGGGAAACCCATGTACACCCGTGGCTGACTCATGTCAATGCATGGCAAAACCACTACGATATTGTACCATAATTAGCCTCCAATTAAAATAAATATAATAAAAAAAATAGAAAACTAAAAAATATAAAACCAAAAACATGTAACTTTTCTAAACTGCAGCATTCACAGACCATCTTCATCTTGGACTACATGAGGACACCACCTCTATTATTATTTATTTTCTTTAATCCAGCAAAAGAAAGGTCACTCTTATTCCTTTTATCATCACTGGTGTGGGTGTGTCCAACATGCTGAGCTGTGTGGTTGAGAGATTGCTCCGTAGAGGAATTTTTTGGTCTCTATGATATCCCCAGGAGGCAACACTAAGCACAGTCATTTCTCGAGATGAGGAAAGTGATATGCGCAATGTCACACAACAGGCCAGTCAGCACCACAGCCAGGATTCAGATGGGTCTACCCGACTCACAACCCAGGTCAGTGACCCCCTCACAGGTGACACTGGCCCAGAGTCTGTGGCACCATAGTAATTTGACAAAATGCATCTCCCTGACTCCACTGCCCATGGGGGTGGACATTGTTCCTTATTTTATCTAGTTTTGGAAAGAGGCTAGATGGTTAAATGAAGTTAGAGGGGTGTCAGCTTTCTACTGGAAAGAATAGAATTCATGAGAGGTAACTTTGAGCAGGAAAGAAACTTATTAAAGGATATTAAGTGACTGAGATTTCTGAGAGGGATGGCTGGAGAGACAGCCATGAACAATATAGAGTTTGAGTGCAGGATCTTCTGTCACTCATTGGAGAAGACCCTGATGCTGGGAAAGATTGAGGGCAGGAGAAGAAGGGGATGACAGAGGATGAGATGGTGTGATGGCATCACCAACTCAATGGACATGGGTTTGGGTGAACTTCAGGTGTTGGTGATGGACAGGGAGGCCTGGCATGCTGCAGTTCATGGGGTCGCAGAGAGTCGGACTGGACTGAGTGACTGAACTGAACTGTCACTACCACTGGCTCCAGACACAGTGGCTGTCACTAGTGACATGGCTTATGTCCCTTCCACCTCGTCTAGATTGAATTCTATGCATCAGAACCCAGTTGCACTGCTTTCACCTGTAAGTGTATCCATTGGCTAAGCCTACATTTCATGTGGCTGTACCTAATTGGTCTTAAGTGCCATCTGGATGTATTTGATTGGCTGAGCCTGGGTACCATCTGGGTGCGTCTAATTGATTGAGCCTAGGTCCCATGGTTACGTTCTGACTGCAAGGCAGGTGGGGAAAATGACATCCAGACTGTTTCTAGTGCAGATTCGTACGATGGAAAATTAAAGCAGTGACTAAAAGTCTCCTCACTGCAGACTTGTCCAAAGTCTCTTTATCAGTCAGGTCGGTTTTTCAAAGCTCAGTTCACCCTACTAAGTGAAGCAGAAGGGTTTAGTAAGTCAAGTGCTCTGTGCTCCGCTGTGTTAATTTGCCTAGTCTGGAGCTACATTTCCCAGAATCCCTTTCTTTGATTTTGAGTTCAGTCAGTCTGTTCAGTGGCTTAGTTGTGTCCGATCCTTTGCGAGCCCATGGACTGCTGCAAGTCAGGCCTCCTTGTCCATCACCAACACCCCGGAGTTTACTCAAACTCATGTCCATTGTGTTGGTGATGCCATCCAACCAACCTGTCCTTTGTTGTCCCCTTCTCCTCCCACCTTTGGTCCTTCCCAGCATCAGTTCAGTTCAGTTCAGTCTTTCAGTCATGTCCGAGTCTTTGCGAGCCCATGGACTGCTGCAAGTCAGGCCTCCTAGTCCATCACCAACGCCCCAGAGTTTACTCAAACTCATGTCCATTGAGTTGGTGATGCCATCCAACCAACCTGTCCTTTGTTGTCCCCTTCTCCTCCCACATTTGATCTTGCCCAGCATCAGTTAAGTTCAGTTCAGTCTTTCAATCGTGTCCGAGTCTTTGCGACCCCATGAATTGCAGCACACCAGGCCTCTCTGTCCATCACCAACTCTCGGAGTTTACCCAAACCCATATCCATTGAGTCAGTGATGCCATCCAACCGTCTCATCCTCTGTCATCCCCTTCTCCTCCTGCCCTCAATCCTACCCAGCATTAGGGTCTTTTCCAATGAGTCAACTTTTCGCATGAGATGGCCAAAGGACTGCAGTTTCAGCCGGAGCATCAGACCTTCCAATGAACACCCAGGATTGATCTCCTTTAGAATGGATTGACTGGATCTCCTTGCAGTCCAAGGAACACTCAAGAGTCTTCTCCAACACCACAGCTCAAAAGCATCAATTCTGTGGCACTCAGCTTTTTCACCGTCCGAATCTCACATCCATACCTGACCACTGGAAAAACCATAGCCTTGACTAGACGGACTTTTGTTGGCAAAGTAATGTCCCTGCTTTTAAATATGCTATCTAGGTTGGCCATAACCTTCCTTCCAAGCAGTAAGCATCTTTTAATTTCGTGGCTGCAGTCACCATCAACAGTGCTTTTGGGGCCCCCCAAAATAAAGTCTGACACTCTTTGCACTGTTTCCCCATCTATTTCCCATGAAGTGATGGGACCACATGCCATGATCTTAGTTTTCTGAACGTTCAGCTTTAAGCCAACTTTTTCACTCTCCTCTTTCACTTTCATCAAGAGGCTCTTTTGTTCTTCTTCACTTTCTGCCATAAGGGTGGTCTTTCTAATCAGTCAGTCCTTCGCATCAGGTGGCCAAATTATTGGAGTTACAGCTTCAGCATCAGTCCTTCCAATGAACATGCAGGACTGATGTCCTTTAGGGTGGACTGGTTGGATCTCCTTGCAGTCCAAAGGACTCTCGAGGGTCTTCACCAACATCACAGTTTCAAAGCATCAATTCTTTGGTGCTCAACTTTCTTTCTACTCCAGCTCTGACATCCATACATGACTACTGGAAAAACCATAGCTTCGACTGGACGGTTCCTCTGCCTATTCTAAAACCAGCTTCACCATCCGGAAGTTCACAGTTCACATATTGCTGGAGCATGGCTTGGAGAATTTTGAGCCTTGATTTACTAGCGTGGGAGATGAGTGCAATTGTGTGGTAGTTTGAGCATTCTTTGGCACTGCCTTTCTTTGGGATTGGAATGAAAACTGACCTTTTCCAGTCCTGTGGCCTCTGCGGAGTTCTCCAAAATTTTTGGCGTATTGAGTGTAGCACGTTCACAGCATCATCCTTCAGGATTTCAAAATAGCTCAACTGGAATTCCAGCACCTCCACTAGCTTTGTTCCTAGTGATGCTCTGTAAGGCCCACTTGACTTCATATTCCAGGATGTCTGGCTCTAGGTGAGTGATCGTACCACTGTGCTTATCTGCGTCTTGAAGATATAGATATATAGATATAGATATATACAGTTCTGTGTATTCTTGCGACCTCTTATTAATAGCTTCTGCTTCTGCTAGGTCCCTATCATTTCTGTCCGTTATCGAGCCCATCTGTGCATGAAGTGTTCCCCTGGTAACTCTAGTTTTCTTGAAGAGATCTCTAATCTTTCCCATTCTGTGGTTTTCCTCTATTTCTTTGCATTGATCGCTGAGGAAGGCTTTCTTATCTCTCCTTGCTATTCTTTCGAGCTCTAATTCAAATGGGAATTACTTTCATTCTGTCCTTTGTTTTTCACTTCTCTTCTTTTCATAGTTATTTGTAAGGCCTCCTCAGACAGCCATTTTCCTTTTTTTGCATTTCATTTCCATGGGGATGGTCTTCAGTCACGAACTTCCATCCATAGATCATCAGGCACTCTGTCTATCAGATCTAGTCCCTTTAATCTATTTCTCATTTACATTGTATAATCATAAAGGATTTGACTGAGGACAAACCTGAATGAGATGGAATTGCCAACGTCCGCTGAATCATCAAAAAAGCAAGAAAATTCCAGAACAACATCTATTTCTGCTTTATTGACTATGCCAAACCCTTTGACTGTGTGGATCACAATAAACTGTGGAAAATTCTGAAAGAGATTGGATTACCAGACCACTTGACCTTTCTCTTGAGAAATCTGTATGCAGCTCAGGAACAACAGTTAGAACTGGACATGGAACAACAGACTGGTTCCAAATACGAAAAGAAGTACGTCGGGGCTGTATATTGTCCCCCTGCTTATTTAACTTATATACAGAGCACATCATGAGAAACCCTGGGCCGGAAGACACACAAGCTTCAGTCATGATTGCTGGGAGAAATATCAATAACCTCAGGGATGCAGATAACACCACCCATATGGCAGAAAGTGAAGAGGAATTAAAACACCTCTTGATGAAAGTGAAAGAGGAGAGTGAAAAAGTTGGCTTAAAGTTCAGCATTCAGAAAACTAAGGTCATGGCATCTGGTCCCATCACCTCGTGGCAAATAGACGGGGAAACAGTGGAAACAGTGTCAGACTTTATTTTGGGGGGCTCCAGAATCACTGAAGATGGTGACTCTCGCCCTGAAATTGAAAGACGCTTACTCCTTAGAGGGAAAGTTATGACCAACCTAGCCACAATATCAAAAGGCAGAGACATTACTTTGCGAAAAAAGGTCCGTCTAGACAAGGCTATGGTTTTCCAGTGGTCATGTATGGATGTGAGAGTTGGACTGTGAAGAAAGCTGAGCGCCGAAGAATTGATGCTTTTGAATTGTGGTGTTGGAGAAGACTCTTGAGAGTCCCTTGGACTGCAAGGAGATCCAACCAGTCCATCCTAAAGGAGATCAGTTCTGGGTGTACATTAGAAGGACTGAGGTTGAAGCTGAAACTCCAATACGTTGGCCACCTCGTGTGAAGAGTGTACTCATTGGAAAAGACCCTGATGTTGAGAACGATAGCGGGCAGGAGGAGAAGGGGACGACAGAGGATGAGATGATTGGATGGCATCACCGACTCGATGGACGTGGGTTTGGGTGAGCTCCAGGAGTTGGCAATGGACAGGGAGGCCTGGCATGCTGTGATTCATTGGGTCACAAACAGTCGGACATGATTGAGCGGCTAAACTGACCTGAACTGAACTGACTAGAGGGACCTTTTTTTTTTTTTTTTGACAAAGTAATGCCTCTGCTTTTTAATGAGCTGTCTAGCCTGCTCATACCTTTTATTCCAGGGAGCAAGCATCTCTTAATTTCGTGGCTACCATCACCATCTGTATTGATTTTGGAGACCAACATATTATTTGTCACTGTTTCCTCTTCTATTTGTCAAGAAGGGATGGGACCAGATACCATAATCTTAGTTTTCTGAATGTTCAGTTTTAAGCCAAGTTTTTCAATGTCCTCTGTCACTTGCATCAATAGGCTCTTTTGTTCATGCTTTCTGCCATAAGGGTGCTGTCATCGGCATATCTGAGGTTATTGATATGTCTCCCGGCAATCTTGATTCCACTTTGTGTTTCTTCCAGCACAGCGTTTCTCATGAGGTACTCTGCATATAAGATCAATAAGCAGGGTGACAATATATAGCCTTGATGTACTCCTTCCTGATATGGAGCCAGTCTGTTTTTCCATGTCCAGCTGTAACTGCTGCTTCTTGACCTGCCTACAGATGTCTCAGGAGGCATATCAGGTGGTCTGGTATTCTCATGTCTTGAAGAATTTTCCACCGTTTGTTGCGATCCACACAAAGGCTTTGGCGTAGTCAATAAAGCAGAAATAGATGTTTTCCTGGAACTCGCTTGCATTTCGTTGGTCCAGTGGAGGTTTGAAATTTGATCTCTTGTTCCTCTGCCTTTTCTAAATCCAGCTTAACATCTGGGAGTTCATGGCTCACAATCTGTTGAAGCCTGGCTTGGAGAATTTTGAACATTAAGTTGTTAGCATGTGAGATGAGCGCAGTTGTGCAGTAGTTGAGCATTATTTGCTACGGCCCTCCTTTGGGATTGAAAACTCATCTTTTTCAGTCCTGTGGAAAGATTTGCTGGCCTATTGAGTGCAGCACTTTCACAGCATCATCTTTTAGGATTGGAAATAATTCGACTAGAATTCCATCACCTCCACTAGCTTTGTTTGTCGTGATGCTTCCGAAGGCCCACTTGACTTCACATTCCAGGATGTCTGGGTCTAGGGGAGTGATCAGATCATCGTGTTTATCTGGGTCCTGAAGATCCTTTCTGTATTATGCTGTGTATTCTTGCCACCTCTTCTTCATATCCTCTGCTTCTGTTAGGTCCATGCCATTTCTGCCCTTTATTGTGCCCTTCTTTGCATGAAAAGTTCCTGCGTGTAAAGTTGGTCACTCGAACTTTCTCAACGAGAACTCTCGCCTTTCCCATTCTATTGTTTTCCACTATTTCTTTGCATTGATCGCTGAGCAAAGCTTTCTTACCTCTCCTCGCTTTTCTTTGGATCTCTGCATTCAAATGAGTATATCTGTCCTTTCCTACTTTGCCTTCCGTTTCTCATCTTTTCATAGCTGTTTGTAAGGCCTCCTCAGAGAACCATTTTGCCTTTTTGCATTTCTATTCCTTGGGGATGGCCGTGATCCCTGCCTCGTGTACAATGTCATGAACCTCTGTCCATAGTCCTTCAGGCACTCTTTCTATGAGATCTAATCACTTGAATCTATTTCTCCCTTCCACTGTGTAATCGAATCACAGGGACTTGATTTAGGTCATATCTGAATGGTCCAGTGGTTTTCCCTACTTTCCTCAAGGTAAGTCTGAAATTGGTAATCAGGAGTTCATGATCAGAGTCACAGTCAGCCCCACGTCTTGTTTGTGCTGACCTATACAGCTTCTCCCTCTCTGGCTGCAAAGCACATAATCAATCTGATTTCAGTATTGACCCTCTGGTGATGCCCATGTGTAGAGTCTTCTCTTGTGTTCCTGGAAGAGGGTGTCTGCTGAGACTGGTGCAATCTTTTGCCAAAACTCGCTTAGCCTTTGTCCTGCTTCATTCTGTGCTATAAGGCCAACGTTGCCTGTTACTCCAGGTCCTTCCTGGCTTCCTACTTTTGCATTCCAGGCCCCTATAATGAAAAAGACATCTTCTGGGGGTGTTAACTCTAGAAGGCCGGGTAGATCTTCATAGAACCGTTCAACTTCAGCTTCTTCAGCATTACGTGTTGGGGCGTAGACTTGGATTATCATGATATTGAATAGTTTGGCTTGGAAACGAACAGAGATCGTTCTGCCCTTTCGGAGATTGCATCCTAGTACTGCATTTCAGGCTCTGTTGTTGACCATCAAGGCTACTCCATTTCTTCTAAGGGATTCCTACCCACAGTAATAGATATAATGGTCACTTGAGTTAAATTCACCCATTCAGGTCCATTTTACTTTGCTGATTCCGGAAATGTCGATGGTCACTCTTGCCGTCTCCTGTTTGACCACTTCCTATTTGCCTTGATTCAGGGACCTAACATTCCAGGTTCCTTTGCAATATTGCTGTTTACAACACCGGACTTTACTTCCATCACCAGTCTCATCCCCCACTGGGTGTTGTTTTTGCTTTGGCATCTTCCCTTCATTCTTTCTGAAGATATTTCTCCACTGATCTCTAGTAGCATTTTGGACACCTACTGACCTGGGGAGCTCATTGTTCAGTGTCCTGTTTTTATTTCTGTTCATGGGGTTCTGACAAGACGTGGTCCACTGGAGAAGGGAATGACAAACTACTTCAGTATTCTTGCCTTGAGAACCCCATGGACAGTATGGAAAAGTTCCAAGGTAGAATTGACCGAAAGAGTAACTTAAGAGAGGGTTTGAAGGTGGAAAGGGAGCAGCAGTCTCTCCTCTTGCAAGGGTGCTGTGCTTTGATGTGGTGACAAGTAGGTGCAGACATGCCTGCAGGCTCTGGCGTGTCCTTGCTGTCGTCTGGGATGCATCCACAACTCCCTCCTGACTCCTGGGCATCAGCACCCTCCCTGTCACTGGACACTTGGCTGCAGAGGTAATGGTTTCCTCTCCATTTCTCTACTGTTGGCCCTCAGCAGCCTCACTTTGGTGACTAGACTCTATGGCCTCTCCGTTTGCCTGGCTGGTGGCTCCGGAAGTCCCTTTTCAGACCCCACTTCTCAACCTGCTCCCACAGCTGACATAGAAGGCTCATTAATAATTCTCAGAATAATTTGTGCATGCACATGTGTGTCCTAAATCGCTTCAGTCATGTCCGACTCTGTGTGGCCCTGTGCACTGTAGCCCACCTCTGGCTTCCTCTGTCCATAGAATTCTCCAGGCAAAAATACTGCAATGGGTTACCATGTCCTCCTCCAGGGAATCTTCTCCACACAGAGAGAAGATTAACTCACATCTTTTGCATCTCCTGCACGTGGCTTCTTCATCACTAGTACCATACCCCAAACACATGGGCTGGATCTAGCTTCCCTTCTTGGGTGTGACTGATTGTTGTTCAGTCAGTAAGTCTTTGCAATTCTTTGCAATCCAGTGGACTGCAGCATCTCAGGCTCCTCTCTCCTCCACTTTCTCCGTGACTTTGTTCAAATTTCCTAGGGCATGAATGATAACGTTATGAGTATTTACAGACTCACAGGAAGGCTCAGGAAGACACACCGCAGGACTGGGCCCCAAGGGACCACTGCCACAGGATCATGAGGCCCTACTCCTCTCCCCAGCAATTTTTCCTTCTTAACTTTGCATAAGTGCAGTTGTCTCATGGACACAGCTGATGAGTGGACCCTTAAAGGCTTCAGATCCCTGGCTGCAAGGGAGTCTGGGAAACGGAATTTTCATCGCTCCAGCCTCTTCAATTCAGGAGGGTGAGCAGCAAGAGGAATGCATGTTGAAAAGCCATTTCTCACACAGAGATATGCCTGGGGATCGAATCTTTGACGTTACCATCTGGCCCAGGGTTTCCTTGTCAGGCCATGATCGTAGTGGGAGATCTTTGCCTCCCCAGCCCTGCAGATAATCCAAGGCCAGGCTAACTGGTTACCAGACTCGTTAATATGAACCAGTACTCACCTTGGTTCACCTTGATGAAATGAAGGAGGGGAAGCAAACTTTATTTACCCAGCGTTATTCACATTCCTGGTCACTTACGTACATAGCGCCTCATCCCATGCATTTTGCAGCTGAGGACGCATCAGACCCAAAGAGACTGAGGAAACTACCTCAGGTCACACAGCTAGTTATGGCAGAAGCTGGACCTGAGCCATCCTGTGGACCAAAGAATGCCTGCTCCTCACCATTACTGTATGCCTGCTGATATTCGGAGAAGCTTTTGTATAAAAGCCGTTCATTCTAATTAGGCACATTTTCTTGGCTGAGTAGTTTCAGGTGCTGGGGACATGATGGTGGGCAAAACATGTGGCGGTAGATAAAGGGTATTGGTTGAGATGGGGTTTGTAAACGCTCAACAAGTCAGGGACTAGAAACAGATTTGGGGTTAAGTTGATATTGATGTGGTTTCTTTGTATTTAAATATGTGAGAAAAGATTTGTGCATCTACTTTTTTTGTTTTGAAATGTAGGTCCCTTGGTTTAGCTTTTGTTTTTCCTTTTTTGGAAAATATATTTATTTTGGACTGTGCCAGATCTTCCTTGCCATGAGAGAGCTTTCTCTAGTTGTGGTGCATGGGCCTCTCCTTGTGGTGGCTTCTCTTGTTCCAGGGTATGGGCTCTAGAATGCAAGTTCAGTAGTTTTCATGGGCTTAATTGTCCCACAGCATGTGAAATCTTCCAGATCAATGGTCGAACCTGTGTCCTCTATACTGGCAGGCAGATTCTTAACCACTCGACCACCAGGAAAGTCCTGTCTTTCCTTCTTGAAAAATATTTCTCCCGTCTGAAAAAAACACAGACTATGGCAATTGATGGTTTGTCTCAGTGTCTGGGACACAAAATGGCATCGTGATTGTTGTTTTTTAGTTGCTAAGTTGTGTCCGACTCTTTGAGATGCCATGGACTGAAACTTGCCAGGACCCTCTGTCCATGCACGGTGGGGACTGTGGCAAAGTAATGAACCTGGAGAGCAGCTGGAAGTGGCAGTTTGGGTGTGGCTCCTGCTGGTCACGTGCATACATAGGTCCACGTGTTGCCAGATTGCCCACTTTCAATGATAAGTTGAAAATTCATATTTTGAGTTATGTCTTCCAATGATACATTTTATATAGTTGTAACAAAACTTGCAAACCTATTGTGAAAATTAGGCCAACGTCTCTGTGGGTCAGATCTGGCCTGTGAGCTGTCAGTTTGCATCTTGTGTGGAAGAGCCTTAATTTAGGCATCAGAGATGCTGGGTTGCAGTCTGGGCTCTGCTGCCTTCCAGTAGCTGGGGTCAGAGGCAAGCCACAACACTCTCTGGACCTCAGTTTCCCATTCTGTAAAATGGGACTTCTGAGAACCACATGGTCTGCCGAACCCTTTACTAAACCAATATTTTCTAAACGGTGGGTCATAGAGTCAATTTAGTAGATTGTTACTTGCATCTTTTAAATAGAAAACAGGACAGAATGGAAACTAAGTGCATATATCATGATATTATAGCTTAGCATTGCCTTGTGGAACATATTTTAGCTTACACACATAATATGCACACACATGTATCTATATCATACTGGGTCTTGATGTAATATTCATTTCTTATGCAGAGGGACTGAAAGGGAAGCTTTCAAACAAAGTGTTGTTCATGTCTTAATGCGCTCAATGCTGGCAACATTTCTGTGAGGTGGGTTTTCACCTCAACCCCATTTTACAGATGAGAACGCTGAAGTGCAGGGAGTGAAGTTCCCACAAACAGGAAAAGGAATAGCTGGGACTTGACCCCAGGCCACATCTGAACCATGTGCTATCTGACCTCTCCAGACAGCAACTGTGTGATCACGATGAAGGAGTTAACGCAAGTCAAGGGCTTAGCTGGGTGCCTGGGACAGAGCAGGTGTTGAATAAATGTAGAAGCCAGACTTGTGTGTGCAGCTCCTTATTCAGCCACACCATGTGGTGTATAGGAACCCATGGGCTATGAGAGAGAGGGGGACTGGGCTTCTGCGGTCCTGATACCCGTCGGGCGGTGAAGAGGGTATAAGGGCAAAGAGACACCCCCACCCTGTAGTCCGAGTTCCCCCAATACACATTGTTGCCCAAACACTTGATGGTTACGTTTTAAAATCACTATTTGGTTGCAGCTGGCTTATTCGTCATCCTTGAATGAACTGGTACATAGTTTGCTATCTTGAATTTATGGATTAACCCCCCCCACACACACACACACCATTTTGTCAAACAATTTAAACTATCACGGTGACGGTGTTATTAAACATTAGAGCAGTTATCTTTTATAGTCGGGCTGAGTGTGGCAAGAAGTGCTTCGGGGGTCGTGGCTGCTGATGGCTCTTGAGGCACCACAGCAGGTCACTTAATCCTTAACTTTGGGGCCTGAACAGATCCTCGAAGGTGCTGCAATATCAGGGAAGCACTCCCGCAAAGCAGGGGCGCAGCCCAAGAAGATACTTCTGGAATCCTTGCAGTGCTATTTCCATGCCTAACTTTGGGTGGCCCCTGCGGGCAGTTCGGGCCGATGGCGGGGTCGCACTGCCCTCTGGTGGTCACTGGCGAGCACAGCTTCACGGGTGCTGATCCGGCCCCATCGTCGCTGCTGTGGGCGCTGCAGCAGAATGGGGGAGCGCTCTGAACTCAGATTTCCCTTTACCAAGAAAGAATTGTCTGTCTATTCACATCCTAGGAGTTTCCCCAAATCCCTGTGAGTAAAAATGGCAGGCTGTATTGTCTATGGGTCCGTTTATAAGGGCTTGGAGATCTGGGGTGACAGAAATCAAAAGCAAGGTGGAAGGCACGGGAGAAGCTAGGAAGGACCACGAGGGGCCCTTTACGGGACCTGGGGACGTCGTCCGTCCTCATCTGCGTCGGGAGAGAATGGTTTCCAGCGGGAAGGATGGAAGCACGGTGTCTGGTCAAAAACAGCTGGTTATGGGCTGTCTCAGGAACGTGAAGGCATTTTCTCATTTGATACCCTACACACAGTGTACTGAACCAAGCTCAAGTGGTTATCATCATGATATTTTCTTACAGATGATTAAACTTGGGTACCCATCCCCCAGATCAGGATGATTCTTCAAGATAGAAGTCGGATTATGCCCGTCTCCTCCTTTAAACTCTCTGGCGTCTTCTCACTGGATTTGGAAGAAGATCCAAACTCCAACCGAATAAAAAGTCCCACAGCCAATAAATATCAGTCCACTGCTGGTGGATATTCCGCTTGTTTTCATTCTTTGCTATTACAGACGGTGTTGTAGAAAAGAACTCTATACAGAATATGCATGCTCACTTAAATATATCTGTCGATAGATACTCAGAAGTGGAATTACTGAGTCGAACTTACAAATTGCATAGATATTGCCAACTTTTCTCCTTAGGAGTTGTACCAGTTTCAGCTTCCACAAGCAATGCACGAAGCCCCACAGCTCAACCAGCACTGTGAGTCATCAAACATTCAAACGTTTGTCAATCCGATGCGAAAAGTTGTATCTCAGTATATTTGCGTTTCTCTTACGATGAGCGAACTTGAACATCTTTGTATAAGTTTAAGGAACAGTTGCACTTTTAACAAATATATTAAAATGTGTGTACATGCCCTAGGATCTTTTTTTTTTATTTGGGTTGCTGGTTTACTCTTTATTTGTAAGATATTTTTATATATCAAGGGGGATTAACACTTGCTGTTGTCTGTGATTTGAATTTCAATTTGACTTTTGTCTCATATCTTTATTTGTATAATAGTAACTATTTATGGCTGTGCTGGGTCTCATTGCTGCCAGGGCTTATCTCTAGTTGGGGAATGCGGGCCTCCTCTCTAGTTGTGGTGCACAGGCTTCTCATTGCAGTGGCTTCTCTTGTTGTGGAGCACAGGCTGTAGGACAAGTGGGCTTCAGTAGCTGGGGCTCCTGGGCTCTGAGCACAGGATCAGTAAGTTGTAGTGCATGGGTCTAGTTGCCCCTGGACATGTAGTAACTTCCCAAACCTGATATCGAACTGGCATTTCCTGCATTGGCAGGTGGATTCTTTGCCACTGAGGCACCAGGGAAGCCTTACTTATGTATTTTAGTAAATTTTTAAGGTGTCAAATGTCTCAACTTTGTTTTGTTTTGTTTTAAAGCACCAGGTCTTATTCAAATATGTGTCTATTGTTCTTGGGACACTGCCGGTGCATTGTAGATGCTCAATTAATATCTGATGGAGTAAAAATATCTTCTCCACTTGAATGATTGGTTTTGTAAGTAGACATCTGAGTCCATGAGATATAATACTACTATTTATTATGTGTTATATATATTGGGATGCTTTTGGCTGCAAATAACTAAGGAAGAAGAAACTCAAAATATTTCAACCATAAGAACATTTTAATCTCACAGCATAAATTTAACCTATCTTTCCTAAGCACTTTTCCTTCTAAGAATTAACCAATGTTCAATTAATAGAAATCTTTGTTTAATCATTTCTACCACATGTTTTACCTCATGTAGATGATTGTCTACAAATGAAGCCAAGTTAGAGGAAACAGTGTCCAGGGATAGAGACAAAGAGACTGAATTTAAAAGAATTTAAAGATACTCCTTGAATTCTGCATTTGGGGTGTTGGTGGTCATGGGGTCTGAGATCACACATTCCTCAACCTTTCAGCCAAGTAGGCCAATTTCTTTTAAAGCCACTTTGATGGTACTTATGCTATTTGCCATTGAAAAAATCCCATGTTAGCTCTCTGACTTCTAACTCCCTTGTGAAACAAACACCTTCATCCCTGGAGTTTGACCTGAAAACTTCTTTGATTTTCTGTCCTTCTGCTGAGCTAGCCAGGAAGTTCTGGTGTCGTACTCACACTTCTAGAAAGCCAAGGGTTTTTGTTTGGGAGTTTTGCATAGTGCAGCTACTCTACTTCTAAGAGGATTCCAGAGGCCTGCAAGATACTGTTGGATAAAGAGTGAAGGCAAGAAGCCTGGGGCCACTGAATCTTAGCTACCCATCCATCCATCCATCCATCCATCCATCCATCCATCCATCTACCCAACACCCTCCAATCCATCCATCATCCATTCATCCATCCATCTATCATCCAACATTCATTAATTGCTATCTCTCTTATACATTGAGAAAGATAGTGCCTTTGTCCACTGAGAGCTCTGAGTCATGCCAGAATTCAGAATGAAACATTTACAGACTGTCAGCACCAGCCTTTAACATTCAATCATCACAATAGAAAAGTAGGTGACCACCTAGGCAGTTAATTTCAGAAATAAAGAACAGGTCTGTTTCACCCCAAACCTCTCTCTGTGTGGACAGCTTCAAGAGTCTACTATTCGTGACACTAATGGAAGCCTTATAAAATACAATTTCTTTTTTTTATTAAGTGATTTAGTCTTTGTTTATTCTCAACAGAATTTTTCTTGAAAGCATTTGTTTCTTTTTTTTGTTTCTCTTTTATCAGTAGGGCTGAAAAAAGGTAGGAGAACTTTATACTTGGTTTGTTTTTTTTTTCAATTTGTTAAAATATACTTGATTTACAGTGCCATGTCAGTCTGCAAATCAGAAAGTGTCTCAGTTATACACATGTACACATTCTTTTTTTACATTCTTTTCCATTACGGTTTATCACAGGATACTGAATATTGTCCCCTGTGCTATCCATTAGGACCTTGTTGTGTATCCACTGTAAACATAGTAGTTTGCATCTACCAACCCCAGATTCCCAGCCCATCCCTATCCCCTCCATCCTTGGCAACTACAACTCTGTTCTGTATCTGACAGGAGGTGTGATGGTGGCTGGAAGGGACGAGTGGATAGCACGTGGTTAAAAGTGGGTACCGAGGTGCCTAGGTTATCAAACAATGAGAAAACAGGGAGGATCCAGGACCACATGACTGATTCCCTGGATGGTTCTGCTGCAGTCTCTTTCTTCTCGAGCCAGAAGTCAATTCATTCAGTACAACATTTACACTCATTAGAAGAAACTAATTCAGCAGATTACAGTGAGGTTGATCCGTGTTTTTGCCAGCTAACTCGAGGGATTCTTTACCTTCATTTAACTATCTGTCTATCTAACCATTATACCATTCTTGCAACTACATATCCAACCATCGCAGTATTACTATCAATCACCCATCAACCATTAGTCATTCTATCCACCTACCCACTCCATTACTCATCCATCCATTTAGCCACTTATTCATCCACTTAAGCATCTATCCAACTTTCCATCTCACCATACAACCACTCACACATCCAGACAAGCATCCATCCGTCCACCTCACCGTATCACCATTTAGTCATCAATACACTTCAGTCACTCTGTGTTATATGACGAATTAAGACACTGTGAACCACAGCACACCAGGTCTCCCTGTCCATCACCAACTCCCGGAGTCCACCCAAGCCAATGTCCATAGAGTCAGTAATGCCATCCAACCAGGTCATCCTCTGTCGACCCCTTCTCCTCCCGCCCTCAATCTTTCTCAGCATCAGGGTCTTTTCTAGTGAATCAGCTCTTTGCCTGAGGTGGCCAAAGTATTGGAGTTTCAGCTTCAACATCCGTCCTTGCAGTGAACACCCAGGACTGATCTCCTTTAGGATGGACTGGTTGGATTTCCTTGCAGACCACGGGACTCTCAAGAGGCTTCTCCAACACCACAGTTCAAAAGCATCAATTCTTCTGCGCTCGGCCCTCTTTATACTCCAACTCTCACTTGTTTACACGACCCCTGGAAAAACCATAGCCTTGACTGAACAGAACTTTGTTGGCAAAATAACTTCACTGCTTTTTAATATGCTGTCTAGGTTGGTCATAACTTTCCTTCCAAGGAGGAAGCGTTTTTTAATCTCATGGCTGCGGTCACCTTCTTCAGTGATTTTGGAGTCCAGCAAAAGAAAGTCAGCCAATGTTTCTACGGTTTCCACATCTGTTTGCCATACAGTGATAGGACCAGATGCCATGATCTAAGGCTTCTGAATGTTGAGCTTTAAGCCAACTGTTTCACTCTCCTCTTTCACTTTCATCAAGAAGCTCTTAGGTTCTTCTTCAGGTTCTGCTTTATAGGGGGTGTCATCTGCGTATCTGAGGCTATTGATATTTCTCCCGGTAATTTTGATTCCATCTTGTGCTTCCTTCAGCCCAGGGTTTCTCTTGATGTACTCTGCATACAAGTTAAATAAGTAGGGGGACAAATTAAAGCCTTGACGTACTCCTTTTCCTATTTGGAACCAGTCTGATATTCCATGTCCATTTCTAACTGTTGCTTCCTGACCTGTATACAGATTTCTCAAGAGGCAGGACAGGAGGTCTGGCGGATAGGGATGCTTGATGAATTTTTGGACCAACTGAAACAACACTGCAGATGGTGATGGCAGCCATGAAATTAAAAAACACTTAGTCCTGGGAAGGAGTGTTATGAGCAGCCTAGGCAGCATATTAAAAGACAGAGATGTTACTTTGTCAACAAACGTCCGTCTGGTCTGCTGCTGCTGCTGCTCAGTCGAATCAGGCATGCCCGGCTCTGTGTGACCCCATAGACGGCAGCCGACCAGGCTCTGCCGTCCCTGGGATTCTGCAGGCAAGCACACTGTAGTGGATTGCCATTACTTTCTCCAGTGCATGGGAGTGAAAAGTGAGAGTTCGCTCATCCGTGTCTAACTCTTTGCAACCCTATGGACCGAAGCCTACCAGGCTCCTCCACCTGTGGGATTTTCCAGACAAGGCTACTGGAGTAGGGTGCCACCTCCTTCTCCACCATCTAGTCAAGGCTCTGGTTTTTCCAGTGGTCATGCATGGATGTGGATGGCATCACTGACTCTTTGTACCTGGGTTTGGGTGGACTCTGGGAGTTGGTGATGGGCAGGGAGGCCTGGTGTGCTGTGCTTCATTGGGTTGCAAAGAATCGGATATGACTGAGCGACTGAACGGAACTGAACTCAACTGAATCAACCTAAGGTACACCTAGGTCTAATCTTGTTAGGTGAGCAAGTGTTTATGTCTTCATTACAGCTAAAAGATACTCAAGGCCAGCTCAAGATAGTCACCGGCCTTCAATTTTTTACTGAGTGAATAGAGGGTGCTTGATGAATATACATGAAGGCCCCCAGTTCCGTGCACTGTGAGGTTGTATGCCTACAGGGTAGAAACTATACAAGTGTCCTTTTGTTTCCAGGAGCACCATACATCCTTTCCTGCCTCTGGGGGCTCTACACTTTTGATAGCTGGGTCAGGACAGCCTCTCTGGAGGGGTGACATTTAAGTTAAGTGCCAGAGAAGGGGAAGGCTGGGGCCATGCAAATAGAAGGGTAGGTAGTCAAAGCTGGAAGAAGCACAAGCTGGAGTCAAGATTGCCGGGAGAAATATCAATAACCTCAGATATGCATACGACACAACCCTCATGGCAGGAAGTGAAGAAGAACTAAAGAGCCTCTTGATGAAAGTGAAAGAAGAGAGTGAAAAAGTCGGCTTAAAGCTCTACAAGTTTAGAAAACTAAGATCATGGCATCTGGTCCCATCACTTCATGGGGAAAAATGGGGAAACAGCGGAAATTGTGTCATACTTTGGGGGTGGGGGAGCTTCAAAATCACTGCTGATGGTGATGGCAGCCATGCAATTAAAAGAAGCTTACTCCTTGGAAGGAAGGTGATGACCAAACTAAATAGCATAGTTAAAAGCAGAGACATTACTTTGCCAACAAAGGTGCATCTAGTCAAGGCTATGGTTTCTCCAGTGGTCATGTTAGGACGTGAGAGTTGGATGGGGAAGAAAGGTGAGCTCCGAAGACTTGATGCTTTTAAACTGTGGTGCTGGAGAAGACTCTTGAGAGTCCCTTGGACAGCAAGCAGATCCAACCAGTCCATCCTAAAGGAGATCAGTCCTGAGTGTTCATTGGAAGGACTGATGTTGAAGCTGAAACTCCAATACTTTGGCCACCTAATGTGAAGGGTTGAGTCACTGGAAAAGACAATAGTGCTGGAAATGAAGCAAAAAGTGATCCATCATGGGCAACAGATGCCCTCTCTTTATTGCCTTTCAGCTCCCCCACTCTCCTCCCCTCAGCCTGGCTGAGCCTTTCATTCTCTGCAAAGATGGATGTTGGTGGCTGCATGGCCAATCCAGTCCCTGTTTAAACTATGTAATTTATTTTTCCTGGAGGAAATGAGCAAAGAGGAAGAGACTATCTCAGCAGCCTCCCTGCCAGGCCTGGTGGCTGCAGAACCTAGGTGGATTTGCAACTGGTGGAGAGGTGGAGACAAATAACCTGCTAAAATGGAGATATTAACAATACCGTCAGCCGGAACAGCCAAAGCCCCCTGTCCTGTCACCGTGTTTCACACGGCTCAGGTGCCCATGGCCTGGGCTAATGAGGCCCATCCATCAGGCTGGGAGAGCTGCTGGCACACAGACTTTCTCATCAGCGGGCAGAAGCTGCTGCTTGAGACACTGGTGGGAATTTTCAGGGGAGCTTGTCATATGGGGGTGCTGTATCCTAGTTTTCTTTGGTGGACTCCACTCTCTTCTAACCAGCTCAGGGGTGCAGAACAACAGTGTTTGATATTCCTAAGTCCACCTCCTTCCTACCAGGTGTATGCAGCAAAACACATAGCAGTTTACCTGTACCAGCTGTGTGACTTTAAAGAAATTAATTAATCTTTCTGAATCTCAAACATGTCCTTTATAAAATGAAGTGGGATGGTGCCCACTTTGTCAGGGGAGGGATTGGAGGATTAAATAAATAAATATTTATTCGTAAATAAAGAGTAATGGGTAAGGCCTGGGATTAGGTAGGGTGGCAATTACACCCCCCCCCCCCACCTGCTGGCTGTGATGGAGCCTACTGGCTGGCTCCCTACATTCGTTCTCCCCTTCTCTCTCAGAAAATGCTCCCGTATTTGTTTGTTTCCTCGCTAGGCAGGAGTGGCTGAGAATAAAGGCTACATCTTCCAGCTCCTTTTGTGGTAAGGTGTGATTTTCTGATGCACAAATCTGGCCATTGGGATTTGAGCAACAGCGATGTTGAACTGTGTCAGCTGTGCTCTTAAAGGGAAGAAGAGTCCGTCCCTCTCCCCTCCCCCTTTACTTTCCTGGTGCAGGGGGAGTGCAGAACTTGAGGGCTGAGAAGCCACCTTGGACTGTGTGGTAAGAACAGTACTTGGATTGGCAGAGCATCAAGACAGAGGGCGCCTGTTTCCCTGGTGCTGTTCCAGCTCTATAGGCAGCTAATGAGACAAAGAGACAGCTCTCGATTTTTTCAGCTGCTGGCTGGCATCTCTGGCAACACAAAGTCAATTTGACAGAAACTGGCCCTGTTGGGGACTACCTCATCCACTCCCTCAGCCTGCATTCAGTGACACACTACTCCTGTGGACTTTGCACAAACAAGACGTTGAGGTGAGTTTTCGTTATGAGGGCAGATTTTTTTTTCTTCTTATTTAATTATTCAGTTCAGTTCAGTCGCTCAGTCGTGTCCAACTCTTTGCAACCCCATGAATTGCAGCAGGCCAGGCCTCCCTGTTCATCACCAACTCCTGGAGTCCACCCAAACCCATGTTCATTGAGTCAGTGATGCCACCCAACCATGTCATCCTCTGTGGTCCCCTTCTCCTCCTGCCCCCAACCCTACCCAGCATTAGGGTCTTTTTCAATGAGTCAACCCTTCGCACGAGGTGCCAAAAGTATTGGAGTTTCAGCTTCAACATCAGACCTTCAAATGAACACCGAGGGTTGATCTCTTTTAGGATGGATTGATTAGATCTCCTTGCAGTCCATGGGACTCTCAAGAGTCTTCTCCAACACCACAGTTCAAAAGCATCAATTCTGTGGTGCTCAGCTTTCTTCACCGTGCAACTCTCACATTCATACATGACCAGTGGAAAAACCGTAGCCTTGACTAGATGGATTTTTGTTGGCCAAGTAATGTCTCTGCTTTTAAATATGCTTTCTAGGTTGGCCATAACCTTCCTTCCAAGGAGTAAGCATCTTTTAATTTCAGTCAACATCAGCAGTGATTCTGGAGCCCAAAAAATAAAGTCTGGCACTGTTTCCACTGTTTCCCCATCTATTTCCCATGAAGTGATGGGACCAGATGCCATGATCTTAGTTTTCTGAACCTTGAGCCTTAAGCCAACTTTTTCACTCTCCTCCTTCACCTTCATCAAGAGGCTCTTTAGTTCTTCTTCACTCTCTGCCATAGGGTGGTGTCATCCGCATATCTGAGGTTATTAATATTTCTCCTGGAAATCTTGATTCCAGCTTGTGTTTCTTGCAGCCCATCATTTCTCATGATCTACTCTGCATATAAGTTAAATAAGCAGGGGGACAATATACAGCCTTGATGTACTCCTTTTCCTATTTGGAATCAGTCTGTTGTTCCATGTCCAGTTGTAACTGTTGCTTCCTGACCGGCATACAGGTTTCTCAAGAGACACGTCAGATGGTCTGGTACACCCATCTCTTTCAGAATTTTCCACAGTTTATTGTAATCCACACAGTCAAAGGTTTTGGCATAGTCAATAAAGCAGCAATATATGTTTTTCTGAAACTCTCTTGCTTTTTCGATGATCCAGCGGATATTGGCAATTTGATCTCTGGTTCATCTGCCTTTTCTAAAACCAGCTTGAAGATCTGGAATTTCACGGTTCAGGTATTGCTGAAGCCTGGCTTGGAGAATTTTGAGCATTTCTTTACTAGCATGTGAGATAAGTGCAATTGTGCTGTAGTTTGAGCATTCTTTGACATTGCCTTTCTTTGGGGTTGGAACGAAAACTGACCTTTTCCTGTCCTATGGCCACTGCTGAGTTTTCCAAATGTGCTGGCATATCGAGTGCAGCACTTTCACAGCGTCACCTTTGAGGATTTGAAATAGCTCAACTGGAATTCCATCACCTCCACTAGCTTTGTTTATAGTTATGCTTTCTAAGGCCCACTTGATTTCACATTCCAGGATGTCTGGCTCTAGGTGAGTGATCACACCATCGTGATTATCTGGGTCGTGAAGATCTTTTTTTGTACAGTTCTTCTGTGTATTCTTGCCACCTCTTCTAAATATCTTATGCCTCTGTTAGGTCCATACCATTGCTGTCCTTTATCGAACCTATCTTTGCATGAAATGTTCCTTTGGTATCTCTAATTTTCTTGAAGATATCTCTAGTCTTTCCCAATCTGTTGTTTTCCTCTATTTCTTTGCACTGATCGCTTTCTTATCTCTCCTTGCTATTCTTTGGAACTCTGCATTGAGATGGGAATATCCTTCCTTTAATCCTTTGCTTTTTGCTTCTCTTCTCTTCCCAGCTATCTGTAAGGCCTCCTCAAACAGCCATTTTGCTTTTTTGTGTTTCTTTTCCATGGGGATTTTCTTGATCCCTGTCTCCTGCACAATGTCACGAACCTGTGTCCGTAGTTCATCAGGCACTCTGTCTATCAGGCCTAGTCCCTTAAATCTATTTGTCACTTCCACTGTATACTCATAAGGGATTTGATCTAGGTCATACCTGAATGGTCTAGTGGTTTTCCCTGCTTTCTTTAATTTAAGTCTGAATTTGGCAATAAGCAGTTCATGATCTGAGCCACAGTCTGCTCCCGGTCTTGTTTTTGCTGACTGTATAGGTACTTGCAAATTTAGCTCAAATGAATCCTTTTATACTTCTAAATTTTAGTAATGCTTTTTCACCTTAAAATCCATTTGCTTGACAGTAATAAACTGGGGAAAATTCTGAAAGAGATGGGAATACCAGACCATCTGGCCTGTCTCTTGAGAAACCTGTATGCATGTCAGGAAGCAACAGTTAGAACTGGACATGGAACAACAGACTGGTTCCAAATAGCAAAAGGTGTACGTCAAGGCTGCCTACTGTCACCCTGTATATTTAAGTTATATGCAGAGTAGATCATGAGAAACGCTGGGCTGGAAGAAACACAAGCTGGAATCAAGATTGCCAGGAGAAATATCAATGACCTCAGATATACAGATGACACCACCCTTATGGCAGAAAGTGAAGAAGAGCTAAAGAGGCTCTTGATGAAAGTGAAAGAGGAGAGTGAAAAAGTTGGCTTAAAACTCAACATTCAGAAAATCAAGATCATGGCATCTGGTCCCATCACTTCATGGGAAATAGATGGGGAAACAGTGGAAACAGTGTCAGACTTTATTTGGGGGGGGGCTCAAATATTACTGCTGATGGTGATGGCCCCCATGAAATTAAAAGACGCTTACTCCTTGGAAGGAAGCTTATGTCCAATTTAGATAGCATATTTAAAAGCAGAAACATTTCTTTGCCAACAAAGTTTCGTCTAGTCAAGGCTATGGTTTTCCCAGTGGTCCTGTATGGATTGAGAGTTGGACGGTGAAGAAAGCTGAGAGCGGAAGAATTGATGCCTTTGTACAGTGGTGCTGGAGAAGACTCTTGAGAGTCCCTTGGACTGCAAGGAGATCCAACCAGTCCATCCTAAAAGAAATCAGTCCTAAGTGTTCATTGAAAGGTCTGATGTTGAAGGTGAAACTCCAATACTTTGGCCTCCTCATGTGAGAGTTGACTCATTGGAAAAGTCCCTAATGCTGCGTAGGATTTGGGACAGGATAAGAAGACGAAGACAGATGATGAGATGTTTGGATGGCATGACCGACTCGATGGAGATGTGTTTCGGTAAACTCCGAGAGTTGGTGATGGACAGGGAGGCCTGGCGTGCTGCGATTCATGGGGTCACAAAGAGTCGGACATGATTGAGCAACTAAACGATACTGAGTACAGCTGCATTGGCTTTCATTGTCAGTATATATATATATATATATTCTTATTGTGTATTTTTCAACTGTTGTATATATTAGGAATCTTTCATATTTAGCCAGCTTTAAACAAACAAAGAAAAAAGAAACTGTCAGAAAATCTCTTGCGTTGAAACTTTGCCTTATTCCCATTTATTGTGATGAAATTTGGCTTTTTTGGATATCAGTTTACTTTGTGTCTTCTATTTGTCAGACTTCCCTTGTTTTCTTGTATCACTTCTTTGCCATATTTTAAAAATGTATTTATCTTTGCATGTGTTGGTTTTCATTTCCATGAGGGCTTTCTCTAGCTTAAGGTGGCAGGGGCTACTCTTTAGTTGTGGCGTTGAGGCTTCTCATTGCAGTGGCTTCTGTTGTTGTCCAGCATTGGCTCAGGTCAAGTGGACTCAGTAATTACGCCTCCCGTGCTCTAGAACACAGACTCAGTAGTTGGAATGCATGAGCTCAGCTGCTCCATGGCATATGGGATTCTCCTGGATCAGGGATGGAACCAGTGATTCCTGCATTGGCAGGTGGATTTTTTTACCACTGAGCCTCCAAGGAATTCCCCTCTTCTTTGCTTTATTTTTAATTACATTCTTTGCTCATTCAGTCTTTCCCCTTTGTTATGTGCAAAGTCAGGTTCCTGTTTTCTTTCTCTGCTGACTCCCCTGGAGAAAGACCCTCCTCTGAGTTTCTGCAGATGGATTTAGCTTTCTCCCCCACCCCCACAGGCCCAGGGAGTATTAATGACACCCTCTTTGGGTTCCTGAGGGCTAACTCTGCACAGGTCCTCTGCTGGCCCCCTTGGCATCTGTTCTCTGTAGGTGTGACAGAGAAAAAGGCAGTTCAGAGAGGGTTGCCACTGGCTGAAGGCCACACAGCTAACAATGGCAGAGCAGGGATTCAGGGCAAAATGCGCTCTGCTTCTCACCTGTTTCTGTGAGAGGCAGGTGGCTGTAGGGTGAAGCGAGGGAGAGACCTGGGACACAGAATTGAAAGAGGCACCTCCAGGACTTCCCTGGGTGTCCAGTGGTTCATACTCTGTGCTTTCACTGCAGGGGGCATGGGTTCAAGCTCTGCTTGGAGAACTAAGGTCTCAAAAAAAGAAAAAAAAGGAACTATTTTATTCAGCTTTCCTCATAACTCTGTTGGTAAAGAATCTGCCTGCAATGCAGGAGACCCCAGTTCCTGGGTTGGGAAGATTCCCCGGAGAAGGGATAAGCTACCTAATCCAGGATTCTTGGGCTTCCCTGGTGGCTCAGCTCGTAAGGAAACTGCCTGCCATGCAGAAGACCTGGGTTTGGTCCCTGGATCAGGAAATCCCCTGGAGAAGAGAAAGAACACCCCCTCTAGTATTCCGGCCTGGAGAATTCCATGAACAATATAGCCTAAGGGGTCACAAAGAGTTCGATATGACTGAGCGAATCCACTTCACTTCACTTCAGTTTATAAAGCGGCATCTCTGTCAGCTCTACCTCTTCGTGGCTCACTAAGGGAGCCTTAGACCAGCAGTTCTTGAAGAAGAAGGAGTGACTGTGACAAATTCTAGGGGTGTGGTTTTTGACTGTTGTCATGATATGGGGGGCCACTACACATGGGGGCAGGTGCCTGCTTCATGGCATACACGTTAGACGTGAATGATTCTCAAATGTCCTGCCAGATATTTAGGTAAGTCCAAACCCATTCATAATACCCCGAGTGGAGGCCCTTATCTGCACTTGTCCCATAAGTTTAATAAAAGATTTCCAGGGCTGCAATTATGGTGCAAACTGGAGAAGTCAATATTTTGTTTTATTCAGAGCCTAACCATGGGTTGCTTTGCAGTTTGTGGCAATCACATGATGGCCACAGTACCTCGATGGCTTTGTGAATGGCCGAGACTGCACACTTGTGTCCTCCTGCATTTGCCAGGCTGAATCCTCAGTGAGGGCACATTTGGGTGCAAATGTGAGTGCTCAAACATTTACCTACGGGAGCATGCATTGTTGTGAGTATAAATACATGTGTGTGCTCAGTTGTGTTCAACTCTTCGTGATGCTATAGACCCCAGGCTCTTTTGTCCTGGGATTCTCCAGGCAAGAATACTGGAGTGGGTTGCCATGGCCTCCTTCAGGGGACCTTCCTGACCCAGGGATCTAACCTGTGTCTCTTATGTCTGCTATATAAGGTCTGCCTAAGTAGACCTTATGTCTACTGCATAAGGTGGAATCTTTACCACTACCGCCACCTGAGGAACTGAATCCTTGAGTATAAATGACCTACTCTTAGTTCTTTAAAAAAAACATTATGTGGACCATTTTTAAGCTCTGTATTTAATTTGTTATCATCACTTCTTTTATGTTTATGATAACATAAACACTTCTTTTATGTTTTGGTCTTGAGACATGTGGAACTTAGTTCCATGTGGATAGAAGCTGCACCCGCTGCATTGGAAGGTCAAGTCTTAAGCACTGGACCACCAGGCAGTTCACTCCCTATTTCACTTTGTGTTACTGGATGTTGATCTCCAGGACAGTTTTTTTTTTTTTTTTTTAATTTCCTGGGACAGAACATTTTGGTTTTAAGATGGTTTTATTATCCATCAGTATTTCATTTCAGGATAGTAAATGATCATTTCAAAATATCTGCTACACCACCCTAGGAAACCCCCTTTAATGTGAGAAGGCAAGTGAATAGCAGTGACAGCTCTATGGACTTCTCTGTCATTCTCCAGCTAAGAATGAGAGGGCAGGTAGTGGGGTGTCCATGACCAGGAGCCTAAGCGGGTCCTCAATCTAACTGATAGAAGCAAAGTTTCTTTTGATCACTCTCACATGCTCAGGGTAGAGTTTCTTCTCAATTAGATCTGTACTTGGAAAAGGGGCTCTAGACTCCCCCTCCTACCCCAGCAGAGGGCTTCACATAGGCTTACCTGAGACCAGCTCTCGACCCGGTACACCCGTTCTGGAACCATGTGGTAATTCATTAGGTTCACACCACTGATTTGTTCAGACCCTGGTATATCACCCTTATCAGTCAGTTCACTCTCTTAGTCATGTCTGATTCTCTGCGACCCCATGGAATGCAGTACGCCCTTCCGTACACTTCCTTGTCCATCAACAACTCCCAGAGTTTGCTGAAACGCCTGTCCATTGAGTCTGACACAGGGGTACAGAGAGGGGACAGGGGTTGCTTTACGGTGCACAGCTCCTTCTCTGTGACACCCTGTGAGCTGTTTCCATTTTATGTCTGTACACAGCACATTGGGATCAGGAATTTCCAGCACGGAGTTTAGTGCTGCTATGGACACATCACATGCACCCACTGGCCCATTTCAAGTGCTATGTTACCATGTTTTAAAAGGGAAGCTCTCTGGACCAGAAGAGCACATAGATGTGCTCATTAATCTGATGTGATTTCCATGATGACTCTACTCCAATAAAAGGGACAAAAGAAAAAAAGGAAAAACCCATATCTTTGTTTACAGATGATTAACTAGAAACAACCCCGCTCACCGCAGTTTGCAGAAGAGAAGACCGTAGAAAGCATTCAAGTCCGAAGCTCCAAAACAGAGATTTTCTTTGCTTTGTGGTTCCTTTAAAGACACTCACACCTTCTTCGTAAGAGATGGCCATGTTTCATAGAAGTGAAAAGTCAAAGGCGAGACACACTCGGAGGACATTTGAGCCTGAGATGAAGCATGTATGTAATATTTATATGATGGAATTTTAGGTTTATATGTCAATATGAAACAAAAACAGTTTGAGGGGAAGCAGGACACCACTCTGCCGTTACACTCTGTATGCTATAGTACCATTTTGTATGTATGTTCAAGAAGCATTGAACAAAGCAAAAAGGTGATGTATGTATAGGATAAAAATTAATTGTACGATACCATTTCAGTACATTTTGTTGTACACTTTAATCTTGTTTCCTTTCTCTTCATTATTGATAAGAGGATGTGAACTGTATAGTTTCCAGCTAGTTACTCATAATAAAAAGAAATAAAAAAGAGGGTACTAGAGGAAAACAAGAAAGAACATTTGTCAATTGCAGTTGTCAAAAGAAACAAAAACCTAGCCTTCTTTGTGAAGCATAATTGCTTTTCGCATACGGAAGTATTTTTTTCACAATTTCTTTGTATAACATTTGTATGAAACTTAAATATCTTCTCTGATGAGGGTGTTTCTTTGTGACTGAACCAGTAGATTCACGAGGTATGTTCTTATGGGTTCTCCCCACCCCCTAATTTTTTCAGAATCTTCACCTTTTTTAAATGAAGCTGTTTTGGAAAAAATATGCCTTGCTCTTCCTCGAACTGACAGTTTTCCATTTGGTCAGGATGGATGTATCAGGTTTGGGCCAAAGACGGAGACGGGGTCACATGAGGTCAGGAAGGTTTCTCTCCACATTACAAATAAATGTCCCCACTTGCAGCTTTCCTGGGAAGTTCAGTTCTAGAGAATTTACTGACAGAGATGGAGACAGAAGGGAAATCTGGGGTCAGTCTCAGAAGAACACTGGCAGGGAATGAATTTGTCTTTCAGTAGCCAAGATGGCAACCTGAGCTACAAGGAGCTCTGTGGGCAACGTGTGACCTTGACTCTGCCCAGGCACATCCTGGTCATTTCATCTTCATGGGTCACATAAGTATTTTTTTTTCCCATCATTTAAACTTGGGAACACTCCTCAGCTCCATGGCTAGACAAAAGCAGGGCATGTTTGGCCCCTCAAGCCATCCCTGGCTGGTGTTGTGAAAGGAATGGAATGGAACTGGTTTAGAGAAGACCTTACAAGAGCTTCCTTATTCTTCTCTCGGGGTATGGGAGCCTGCCACGTGGAAGGTGGCAGTGTGTGTCACAACTCCCAGTTGATGGATATTCAGGTTGTCTGCTGATACCAGCCATGGCCAGCAGACCAGCCTTGTGTGCAAGTCATCAGCTAGGTGAGGGACCTATGGAATTCATCTCAGGAGGTTACATCCAGGGCTCAGGGACTGGCCAGGACTTGGAGGTTCCAGACAGGGAAGCAGGACCTTCTGCCTCTTACTTAAGTCTGAGTGGGCTGTTTTCAGGGCTCAGTGGCTCAGAGTCTAGAAATGAGGAGGAGAGGGAGGCCACCAACTGTCTGCCGTGGTCCTTTCTCCTTTCTCTGAGCAATGGCTAAGCACAGGGCAGGATGGGCCCCACCACCTACCCCCTTCTACCACTGCCCCGACCTGCACAGTTGGCCTGGTAGGTCTCCTGCTGCTGCTAAGTCCCTTCAGTTGTGCCCGAGTCTGTGGGACCCCATCGATGGCAGCCCACCAGGCTCCCCTGTCCCTGGAAATCTCCAGACAAGAACACTGAAGTGGGTTGCCATTTCCTTCTCCAATGCATGAAAGCGAAAAGTGAAAATGAAGTTGCCCAGTCGTGTCTGACTCTTCACGACTACATGGACTGCAGCCTACCAGGCTCCTCCATCCATGGGATCTTCCAGACAAGAGTACTGGATTGGGTTGCCATTGCCTTCTCCATTGGTGGGTCTAGAGATGACCTTTAATGCAGCCAGGCACTATCGCCACCTAATGGTCGTCATGGAGAACTGCAGCCCTTAGAGCGGAAGCTAGACCCAGGAGGGCACCGGTGGAGGGTCATTCATGAAACAGTTGTGTGCTGAGCATCTGTGGGGAACCAAGCACTGAGGACACAGGCTCTGCCTTCATCCATCTGACATTCTCACTGGGAAGCAGATCTGTATATGATAGAATCTTAGGTGGGACAGAATCAAATATGTAGCATATGGAAGGGAAGTAGTTGGTGTGATTGGGGACGGCCTCTTGTAGAACTGGCCTTTGAACTGAAACCTTTATGTGGGAACTGAGCACGATGTCTTCAGCAGTGATTTAGTAGTGCCGGCTGAATGTTAGAAGTGCCTGGCAAGTATTAAAACAACAATAAATGTTCAGGTGCCACCCTCTTTCCCCAAGTAACGATATCTGACTCTCTCAGGTGGGGTTGGGGCATTCATAAGTTCTTCAGGTGATTCTGCTGGGCAGCTAGATCTCAGAGCCTGTACCTTTATTGGAAGAACACCCAAGGTAGAAGGGAGAGCAACTAAAAAAACCTGAGGGGGCTTCTGGATCTTCTCAGAATAGGAGAAAGTTGAGGGGGCCAGAATGAGGGATTCAGCATTGGAGATGGAGCTGATGAGATCAGAGAATGAAAAGAAATCAAGGGGTATGGGGGCTGAATTATGATCAGAAGGAACTGGGAAGCCAGGTTGGTTGACATTTTAAAAAGGATTTATTGACATAGCATTTAAAGTGTATAATTGCTTTGGGTATTTCACATTTTTTTTTAAATATGGTAAATGAGATGTAACAAAATTTGTCCTTTTCATCATTTTTTAAGTGTGTTAGTCAAGGTTAGGGTTTAAACATGTAAATCAGCAGGAAAGGAACATGATAAATGTGCACCAAACCAAGCAAAAGAGGAGGAGATAGAGAGTCTTCCGGAAAAAGAATTCAGAATAAGGAGGTTAAAAAAGATCCAAGATCTGGAAGACAAAATGGAGTTACAGATAAATAGCCTGCAGACAAGGATTGAGATGATGGTGAATCATTGAACAGGGACCTAGATGGGAAAAAAAAGAGCCAATCAATAATGGATAATGGAATATATGAGATCAAAAACTCTCTGGAGGGAAAGAAAAGTAGAATAACAGAGGCAGAAGATAGGATAACTGAGGTAGAATTGAATGGTAGAAATAAATGAAGCAGAGAGGAAAATAGAAAAAAAAAGAATTAAAAGAATAGAGAACAACCTCAGAAACCTCTGGGACAATGTTAAAGGCCCCAACATTTGAATCAGAGCAGTCCCAGAAGGAGAAGAGAAAAAGAAATGCCATGAGAAAATACTTGAGAAGATAATAGTTGAAAAATTCCCTAAAAAGGGAAAGGAAATAGTCACCCACATGCAAGAAACCCAGAAAGTCCCAGGCTGGATAAACATAAAGTGAAACACCCCAAGACACATATTAATCAAATTAACAAAGATCAAACACAAAGAACAAATATTAAAAGCAGCCAGGGAAAAACAACACATTACACACAAAGGGATTCTCATGAGAATAACAGCTGATCTTTCAACAGAAACTCTTCAGGCCAGAAGAGAATTGCAGGACATGCTTCAAGTGATGAAAGAGAAAAACTTTCAACCCAGATTACTGTACCCTGCAAGGATCACATGCAAATATGAAGGAGAAATCAAAATCTTTACAGACAAGTAAAAGCGGAGAGAATTCAGCACCACCAAACTAGCTCTTCAACAAATACCAAAGATCTTCTCTAGGCAGGAAAAACAGAATGGCTGCATAAACCTGAACCGAAAATACTAAAGCAAATGGCAACAGGATCATACCTGTCAATAATTACCTTACATGTAAATGGGTTGAATGCAGCAATCAAAAGGCAGAGACTAGCTGAATGGATACAAAAACAAGACTGCTACTTATGTTGTCTACAAAAGGCCCACCTCAAAACAAGGGACACATACAGACTGAAAGTGAAGGGTTGGGGGGAAAATAAAACAGAAGAAAGCAGCGGTAGCAATACTCATATCATATAAAATACACTTTAAAATAAAGCCTGTGGAAGAGGCAAAGAAATACACTATATAATGCTCAAAACATCAAACCGAGAAGAAAATGTAATGATTAAAAATACATAAACACCCAACATAAGAGAACAGCAATATGTAAGGAAAATGCTAACAAGCATGAAAGGGAAGATTAACAATCACACAATAATAGTGGAAGATTTTAATACCACACTCACACCTATGGATGGATCAAGTAAACAGAAAATCAACAAGGAAACACAAACTTTAAATGATACATTAGAACAGAGAAACCTAATTGATATCTATACTAATTTTACACTGAACAATGAATTTCACATTTTTTCTCAAGTACACATGGAAACTTCTCCAGAAGAGATCACATCCTTGGCCATAAGTCCAGGCTTGATAAATTCAAAAAACCTTGAAATCATTCCAGGCATATTTTCTGATCACAATGCAGTAAGACTAGATGTCAACTGCAGGAGAAAAACTGTTAAAAATTCAAACATATGGAGGCTGAATGTCACGCTGGTAAATAACCAACAAATCACAGAGGAAATCAAAAAGACATCAAAATATGCATAGAAGCAATTGAAAATGAAAACACAACAAGCCAAAACCTATGGGACATTGTAAAATCACTGTAAGGCGAAGGTTCAGAGCAAAACAGCCTTACCTCAAGAAACAAGAAAAAAGTTAAACAAATACCCTAACCCTCTGCCTAAAGCAACTAGAAAAGTAAGAAATGAAGAACCCCAGGGTTAATAGAAGCAAAGAAATCATAAAATAGGGCACAAATAAATGTAAAAGAAACAAAAAAGACTAGAGCAAAAATCAACAAAGCTAAAAGCTGATTCTTTGAGAAGATAAATAAAATTGACAAACCATTAGCCAGACTCATCAAGAGGCAAAGGGAGAAGAATCTAATCAACAAATTAAAAATGAAAATGGAGAGATCACAACAGACAACACAGAAATACAAATGATTATAAGAGACTACTATCAGTAACTATATGCCAATAAAATGGACAACTTGGAAGAAGTGGACAAATTCTTAGAAAAGTACAACTTTCGAAAACGGAGTCAGGAAGAAACAGAAAATCTTTACAGACCCACCACAAGCACGGAAATGGAAAGTGTAATCAGTAATCTACCAGCAAACAGAAGCCCAGGACCAGACGGCTTCACAGCTGGATTATACCAAAAATTGAGAGAAGAGCTAATATCTATAGTACTCAAACTCTTCCAGTTGCAGTGGAATGCAGACTTCCAAACTCATTCTATGAAGCCACCATTAACCTACTACCAACACCAGACAAAGATGCCACAAAAAAAGAGATAACTACAGGCCAATATCACTGATGAACATAGATGCAAAATCCTTAACAAAATTCTAGCAAGCAGAATCCAACAGCATATTAAAATGATCATATATCATGACCAAGTGGGCTTTACCCCAGGGATACAAGGGTTCTTCAATATCTACAAATCAATCAACATAACACACCACATTAGCAAATTGAAAGATAAAAAAACATATGGTTATCACAATAGCTGCAGAGAAAGTCTTGAACGAAATTCAACATCCATTTATCATCAAAACACTCCAGAAAGCAGGCATAGAAAGAACATACCTAAACATAATTAAAGCTATATATGGCAAATCCACAGCAAACATTATCCTCAATGATGAAAAATTGAAAGCATTGCCCCTAAAGTCAGGATCAAGGTAAGGATGTGCACTCTCACCACTACTATTCAACATAGTTTTGGAAGTTTTGGCCAAGAGGAATCAGAGCAGAAAAACAAATACAAGGAATCCGGATTGGAAAAGAAAAAGTAACACTCTCACCGTTTGCAGATGCCATGATCCTCTACATAGAAAACCCGAAATACTCCACCAGAAAATTACTAGAGCTAATCAACGAATATAGTAAAGTTGCAGGATACAAAATGAACACGCAGAAATCCCTTGTATTCCTGTGCACTAACAAGGAGAAAACTGAAAGAAATATTAAAGAAACAATTCCATTCACCATTGCACCGAAAAGAATAAAATAGTGAGGACTATATTTACCTAGAGAAACAAAAGTCCTGCATATAGAAAACTAGAAAACACTGGTGAAAGAAATCAAACTGGACACAAAGAGATGGAGAAATAGACCATGTACATGCATTGAAAGGATCAATATACTGAAAATAGGTATACTACCCAAAGCAAACTATAGATTCAATGCAATCCCTATCAAGCTACCAACGGTATTTTTCAGGGAACTAGAAGAAATAATTTCACAATTTGTATGGAATTACAAAAAACCTCTAATAGTCAAAGCAATCTTGAGAAAGAAGAATGGACCTGGAGGAAATGCCTTGCCTGATTTCAGGCTATACTACAAAGCTACAGTCATCGAGACAGCGTGGTCCTGGCACACACACAAAAAAGATATATAGATAAATGAATCAAAATAGCAAGCCCGGAGATAAATCCACGCACCTATGGATACTTTATCTTTGACAGAGGAGGCAAGAATGTACAATGAAGACAAGACAATCTCTTTAACAAGCATGCCGGGAAAACTGGTCAACCACTTGTAAAAGAATGAAACTAGAACACTTTCTAACACTGTACTCAAAAATAAATTCAAAATAGATTAAAGATCTAAACGTAAGACCACAAACTATAAGACTCCTAGAGGAAAACACAGGCAAAATACTTTCTGACAGAAATCACAGCAGGATCCTCTATGACCCATATCCCAGAGTAATGGAAATAGAAGCAAAAATACACAAACGGGACCTCATTAAAATTAAAAGCTTTTGCACAAAGAAGGAAACTCTAAGCAAGGGAAAAAGATGGCTTTCACAGTGTGCGAAAATAATAGCAAACGAAGCAACTGACAATGAATAAATCTCAAAACTATACAAGCAATGCCTGCAGCTCAATTCCAGAAAAGTAAGCGAGCCATTCAAAAAATGCGCTAAAGAACTAAACAGACATTTCTCCAAAGAAGACATACAGATGGCTAACAAACACATGAAAAGATGCTCAAATCACTCATTATCAGGGAAATGCAAATCAAAACCATAATGAGGTACCATCTCACACTAGGCAGAAAGGCTGCTATCCAAACGTCTACAAACAATAAATCCTGGAGAGGGTGTGGAGAAAAGGGAACCCTCTTACACTGTTGTTGGGAATACAAACTAGTAGAGCTACTATGGAGAACAGTGTGGAGATTCCTTAAAAAAAAAAACTGGAAATGGAACAGCCATATGTAACAGCAGTCCTACTCCTGGACGTAAGCCCCAAGGGAACCAGAACTGAAAGAGACACATGTGCCCCAATGTTCATCGCAGCACTGTTTATAATAGCCAGGACACGGAAGCAACCCAGATGTCCATCAGCAGAAGAATGGATAAGAAAGCTGTGGTATATATACACAATGGAATATTACTCATATATCCAAAAGAATGCATTTGAATCAGTGTTAACGAGGTGGATGAAACTTGACCCTATTATACAGAGTGAAGTAAGCCAGAAAGAAAAGCACCAATAACACACACACACACACACACACACACACACACACCTATGCCATATGTATATATATATATATATATATGGGCTTCAGAAAGATGGTAATGATAACCCTATATGCAAGACAGGAAAAGAGACACAGATGTATAGAACAGTCTTTTGGTCTCTGTGAGAGAAGGCAAGTGTGGGGTGGATTCGGAGAATAGTGTTGAAACATGTATATTTCCATATATGAAACAGACCTCCAGTCCAAGTCCGATGCATGAGATAGAGTGTTCAGGGCTGTGGCACTGGGGTGACCCAGAGGGATAGGATTGGACGGGTGAGGGGTTCAGGATGGGAAACACATGCACAACCGTGGCTGATTCATGTCAATGTGTGGCAAAACCACTACAATATTGTAGACTAATTAGCCTCCAATTAAAATAAATAAATTAAAAAAAGAAAGAAAACTAAAAAATTCAAAACGAAAAACATGTAACTGTTTTCTAAACTGCAGTGTTCACAGACCATCTTCATCTTGGACTACATGAGGACACCACCTCTATTATTACTGATTTTTTTTTAATCCAGCAAAAGAAAGGTGACTCTCGTTCCTTCTAGCATCACTGGTGTGGGTGTATCCCACGTGCTGAGCTGTGTGGTTGAGAGATTGCTCCGTACAGGAATCTTTTGGTCTCCATGACAACCCGAGGAGGCAAGTACTAATCATAGTCCACTGTCAAGATGAGGAAAGTGATATGCTCCATGTCACACAACAGGTCAGTCAGCACCACAGCCTGGATTCAAATGGGTCTACCCGACTCACAACCCAGGTCAGTGACCCCCTCAGAGGGACACTGGCCCAGAGTCTGTGGCACTATAATAATTTGACAAAATGCCTCTCCCTGACTCCACTGCCCATGGGGTTGGACATTGTTCCTTACTTAGTCTAGTTTTGCAAAGAGGCTTGATGGTTAAATGAAGTTAGAGGGGTGTCAGCTTTCTACTTGAAAAGAATAAAATCCATTACAGGTAACTTTGAGCAGGAAAGAAACTTATTAAGAATATTAAGTGACACAGATTTCTGGGAGGGAAGGCTGGAGAGGCAGCCATGACAATATAGAAATTAATTGCAGGATCTTCTGTCACTCATTGGAAAAGACCCTGACGTTGGGAAAGATTGAGGGCAGGAGAAGAAGGGCATGGCAGAGGATAAGAAGGTGGGTTGGCATCGTCAACTCAATGGACATGGGTTTGGGTGGACTTTGGGAGTTGGTGATGGACAGGGAGGCCTGGCATGCTGCAGTTCATGGGGTCGCAGAGAGTCGGACTCGACTGAGTGACTGAACTGAACTGAACTGTCACTACCACTGGCTTCAGACACAGCGGCTGTCACTAGTGAGATGGCTTATGTCTCTTGCACCTCTGCTAGATTGAATTCTATGCATCAGAATCCACTTGCATTGCTTTCACCTGTAGGTGTATCCATTGGTTAAGCCTGCATTCCATGTGGCTGTAGTAATTGAGTCTTAGGTGCCATCTGGATGTATTTGATTGGCTGAGCCTGGGTACCATCTAGGTGCATCTAATTGATTGAGCCTATATCACATGGTTACATTCTGACTGCAAAGGAGGTGGCAAAAATGAGATTCTGACTGTTTCTAGTGCAGATTTGTAAGATGGACAATTAAAGCATTGACTAAAAAGTCTCCTCCCTGCAGACTTGTCCACAGTCTCTTTATCAGCCACCTCAGCTTTTCAAAGCTCAATTCATCCTACTAAGTAAAGCGGAAGGGTTTAGTAAGTCAAGTGGTCTGTGCTCTGCTGTGTTAATTTGCCTAGGCTAGTTCTACATTTCCTAGAATCCCTTTCTTTGATTTTGAGTTCAGTCAGTCTGTTCAGTGGCGTAGTTGTGTCCATTTCTTTGCGAGCCAATGGACTGCTTCAAGTCAGGCCTCCCTGTCCATCATCAACACCCCGCAGTTTACTCAAACTCGTGTCCATTGAATTGGTGATGCCATCCAACCAACTCGTCTTCTGTTGTCCCCTTCTCCTCCCACCTTTGATCTTTCCCAGCATCAGGGTCTTTCGAATCAGTCAGTCCTTCATGTCAGATGGCCAAACTATTGGAGTTTCAGCTCAGCATCAGTCCTTCCAATGAATATTCAGGACTGATGTCTTTTAGGGTGAACTGGTTGAATCTCCTTGCAGTCCAAGGGATTCTCGAGAGTCTTCTCCAATACCACAGTTTCACAGCATGAATTCTTTTGGTTCTCAACTTTCTTACTACTCCAGCTCTGACATCCATACATGACTACTGGAAAAACCATAGCTTCGACTATGCTATTCCTCTGCCTTTTGTAAAACCAGCTTGAACATCTGGAAGTTCATGGTTCACATATTGCTGGAGCATGGCTTGGATAATTTTGAGCATTAATTTACTCGTGTGGGAGATGAGTGCAATTGTGCGGTAGTTTGAGCATTCTTTGCAACTGCCTTTCTTTGGGATTGGAATGAAAACTGAACTTTTCCAATCCTGTGGCCACTGCGGAGTTCTCCTGATTTGGCATATTGACTTCAGCACGTTCATAGCATCATCTTTCAGGATTTCAAAATAGCTCTACTGGAATTCCAGCACCTCCACTAGCTTTGTTCCTAGTAATGCTTTGTAAGGCCCACTTGAATTCATATTCCAGAATGTCTGGTTCTAGGAGAGTGATCACACCATTGTGATTATCTGCATCGTGAACATCTTTTTGTACAGTTTTTCTGTGTATTCTTGCCACCTCTTCTTAATATCTTGTGGTCTAGAGGCACACAGATATCGTCTATGCCTGCCCAGCGGCTCCCTACCAGAGACATCAGTGCTCAGACCACTGGATGGGAAATGATCTGAAGCTACTCTTCCACAGCCCCTTAAAAAAAAAAAAAATTCACAGAAAAGTGGATGAAAGAAATTAAAAAAAAAAAAAACAAAGTCATGTAGCAAGGTGAGAACCTTGACAGTAGAGAAGGAGGAGCATGTGGCAAAAAGCATAGGTTCTTGGGGAATAGGATTGTCCTTAGTAACGACATTTGCATTTCAAAACTTAGGAACATGGCGTCTTATAATGTATCTTCCTAGGGACATGGTCCTTGTATTGTAATTTATCAAAATCCACTGACTTTCATAAAAAGTATGAATTTTTACAACATATGCAAAAAATTCTAGTCAAATCTCACTCATTAGGTTAGTCATATCCACGGTTTTAAATACTATTTCAAAACGGAAAATATTAAATTTCAGGAAAAGGGGTTTTAATATTATTATAAAGCATCATGAAATATCCAAAAACTTTCCCTTACTGTATCAACGGATACAAAAACATAAAATTCCCTTTACTTGATAAAATAATGAGTTAAAAGTGAAAAAAAAAGAGTAAGAGGCCTTGTAGTTGTCTATATACAAGAAGCTAGGTGATGATTTCCATTTTACGTTAGTCATAGTGGTGGTCACTCTAATGAGAAGTAACCTTATATTTTTCAAAACATCCAATAAATCAAAATTCTCAGGTGAAAAGAAAACTCATAGGTTCTGGAAAAGAGAAGCCCTGATGGGATAAAGTCACATAACCCCTTCCTCATAAAGTTAAGAATGTGCTCAAAAAGTGACAAGCACAGTGAGTAATCCTCACTAAATGGCTCTCTGTCTTTCTGATTAGATGTTGTCTGCTCCCTTTCAGTAGTTGGGGGTATTTTCTTTCTCTTTAGCCCCAGATTACTGCCACCCAAGGGAGGGGATGAGAAAAAAGTGACAGCAACACCTCTGTGTAATAAACCCACTGGTATCTTTCGTGGAGAAGAAGAAGGATTTCATAATTTCACTTTCTAGTACTCAAGGAAGATGGTCCCAGCATAAGCAGGGCTTCCTGGCCAGCATCCACTACATCAGATCCACTGTGGAGGCTCCCTTGTGGTGCATGGATGGTGGGGAGGAGAGTCTGCACACAGAACAGCAGTGGGCGTGTTAACCCAAGTGTCTCTGGGAGACACAGGCGGTCAGCTCTGGGAACAGAGTCATACCAGCAAGTTATTAGAACAGCCACAACTTATCTTCATGCAGAAAACATTTTTTGGTGATCTTCTCAAGATCTCAGAAGTTAGGATGTTCAATACCATGATATCAAGCTAGTAGTCTATCAAGTTAATTGCACACGATTTTTGTTTGATTATTCTTTTTTTTTTTTTTTTGTCATGCTACAGAGCTTATGGGCTCCCTGTACCCTGACCAGAGAATGAACCCACACCCTCAGCAGGGAACGCACGGAATCCTAACCACTGGATTACCAGGGAATTCCTCATCTTTTTAAATCTGAGTAATTCGGTAAAGAGCAGAGCAGAGACTGTGATCACCCCTATTCCCACCATCTCCAAAACACCACTTCCTGACATTATCACTTTCTTGCTTCCAATCTTGTACACACTCACAAATGTCTGGGAAAAACGACTAAAGTGAAAGTGTATGTGCTTGAGTGTATGTTTACTGGGCATATTGGCAAGAATTTGAAGATATCTGAAGAACAGCTTCTGTCAGCCCGTTGGTATCTCTGTGGTTGTCTTTCCAGCCTCTCCTGGAGAGAACGCTAGAGTCTGCCACTGAGCCCTTTCAGATTAAGTCAGCGTTCTTCTGGTCTGCCTGCCCCAGTGGTGAAATTTGCTTTCGAAGTTAAGGTATCACTCAAGGCAACTCTGTGGATCCTGCAGGGATTTTGTTGTCTCCAGTTTGATATTCAAGCTGAGCCTAAAGCACAGGAGAGAATGATCCTGTGCTTCCCATTTCCAAATTCGTTTTCTCTGTGGCAGCACTGGCATTAATCTGGGAATACCTTAGGTACAATTCCCAAGCATTTTTTTCATTCCTAGTACATCATATCTCTACCCTTAAACTCATCACAGAAAATCCAGAAACAGCAAAATAAGAGAAAAAGAAAAGTGTCAGCCAAATCCACCCATTAAGAGGCCCTGGTGTACCATGCTGACTGCTCCCCACTCAGGCTTTTACTCTCTGAAAAGTTTTTTTGAAGTTTTTGGTCTACACATTGCCTTGGGATGTCCAGTGATTTTGCAGACCTATACCAGGCTTCTGGTGGAGGGAAAGAAAATCACCGGTGTTCCATGAGAGCTGGGATTTTCATTTTCATACTCTAGCTGCTATCGGTGACAAATTTCCCACAACTCCCTTTCTGGCTCTCAGCTGCCACTACTGTCATTAACTTCCCATGACACTCGGATGTGTTCCCAGGGCATGCTTCATGCTGAAGGAGGGTACTGTATGCAAAGTACTCTGTACGTATGCAATTGACTCTGCCTGATTATTATTATTGTTATTATTATTATTACTTTTTTTTTCTTTTTTGCCTCAACACTGTGAACAGGCTTTCTATAGTTAGGGCAAGCAGGAGCTACTCCTCATTGCAGAGTGCAGTCTTCTCATTGAGGTAGCTTCTCCTGTTGCGGAGCAAAGGCTCTAGAATATGTTGTCAGTAGTTGTGGCCTGGGGGCTTAACTACTCTATAGCATGTGAAATCTCCTGGGGCCAGGGATTGAACCTGTGTCCCCCTGCATTGCCAACTGGATTCCCAACCACTGGGCCAGCAGAGAAGTCTGACTCCGCCTAATTGAAAAGATAAAATTAACATGAGGAATGCCTATAGAAAGATACGGAGATGCTCACAAAATAGGAAGAAAGGGTTAGCAGCCAGGCCTTTCAAGGCATGTGAAACAAGCAAATTTGGGGATCAAAATATCAAGAGCCCACTGGTATTTTCTTCTGCACCCTACTCTTGGGATGAACTAAGGCCAACCACATTTTGTAATTGTGTTCGTGCCCCAAAGCCCAAAGTGGGAGATAGAGGGATTTTCTTTGGCTTGGTCACTCAGTGCATGCAGGGGACTGGATGACTGCCCCTCAAAAAACCAAAGATGTTCTTTGATACCGGAAGAAAAGAGAATGGAGGCTGACTGGGCATGAGCACAGGGAGCCACTGTTGTTTGGGAAGTTAATGGAAGCTCTGATCCTGCTTCTCCCAGAAGACAGATACTCACAGTACTCTCACGCACTCGGGGACAGAGTGAAACACAGCCCTAAGCCCACCCATGGGTCTCCTGGTAAAAAGCTCCCAGCTCCCCACAGTGACACTGTCTCTTCTCCATCCCCCTGCCCTCTTCCGTCTCCCCAGCACTTGCAACTTCTCCACTGATGGCTTCCACGGTTCCGCCCCGGGAGCCAGCTTGTGCCTAGGTTCCAGTGTGCACTATGCTGTGGACTGGATCAGAAAGCTGGCCTTCTGCGACCATTGGGTGAAGGAGATATACAATGCCTACAGAAACAGTGTCGGCAGTGAGTGGGCCAGGGAGAGGGCCATCCATGGTGGTTGAAGGGTCTGTCTGCCTGGGCTCCAGGAGCACCCCAGGACCAAGGGAAATTCATTAAGAATGGATGCTATCATTCATATCCCACCTGCTCGGTGCCAGCTTCCAAGAGGCTTACAAATCCTAGCTCACTCAGTGTTGCCCTCATGACACCCTTTGGGAGAGGATCTCATCATCCCCACTTTGGGTCTGGGGAAGCTGACGGAGAGATGACTTGTGTTGCCCGTCCATGATTATGCCTCCAGCCCCACCGTGGTGCTCCACATGTGGTCCTTGGACCAGCAGCATCAGGGTCACATGCAGGGTCTTGGAAATGCAGATTCTTTGGTCCCCATCTCAAACGTGTCAGATTGACAGCTCTGGGGTGGGATTTGGCCCTCTGAATCTTAACTGGACCTCCAGGTGATTCTGATGCTTGTTGGAAGTTGAGGACTTCGGGCTTCGCCCTGACTACTCAGACTGTGGTCCCTGGAGCAGCCACACGAGTTCATCTCCTGGGAGCTTGTTAGAAATGTGGACTCCAAGCCCCTCCCAAGGCATCTGGGTCAGATCTGTGTCTTTAACAAGACTCCCAGGTGATTCGTGAAAACATTGGTTCTCAAGCTTGACTCCTATTGGGATCCCCTGATGAATTTACCGTTCTGCTTTTTTGGCCTAGCTGCTGCTTGGCATTGGGACTTACTGAGTTCCCTGGGGGATTCTAATGTGTGGACAAGTTATGAAAGCCACCAGCTTCAGTGTCAGGAGAGGATTGGTTTATCATATTGTACAAGAAACCTGGAAGGTGCTGGAGGCAGGGTTGATTCACCAATGACCCTTGATCACTATTTCTGGAGTTCTCTAAGTCTTTGACTCTTTACAGGTGAGGCTGCTTCTCCCCCAGGAGGCACATGGGGATGTTTTTGATTATCATGATGACTCTAAGCAGCTACTGGCTGGTAAAGGGAATACAATTTGAGTAGGCGGATAATAAAATGTGCCATCTACACCTTGACCCCGTTCTCAGAAAGAGTAAAGTCCCAGGAAGAACTTCGGGCCTCTGACTGGATAAAACCCATTTCTAGTCCCAATGCTGCCACTTTCTTACTCCCCAAGCCTTAGTTTCTAAGTCGGTGAAATGGGGATAAAAATACATATACCGTTCCAGCCTCCTGGAAGGCTCCTCCCCTTGCCCAGCTCTTTGGACTCATCCTTTTCCAGCTCCGGCTCACTCTAGAGGAAGCATTCCCTCCCAGCTCGCACTCCCACCCTCCAGCTCAGCCAGGCCTGCCCGCAATTCCCTCCACCAGCTCCCAATATTTCTCCTCCTCTCTTGTCAAGAAACATTTACCTTTGTGACACATGGTTTCATCAACGACCCTCCATGTGGAATGTAAGTTCCATTAGCTGAGCACCTACTGTGTGCTGGCCTCTCATGCACAGTCACTGTGCAAGGGCAGTGAGCAGAACACACAGGCCGTCTCATTCTTCACTAAGCTCACAGCCTGGCTACAAGCAGTCAGCACCTAAGTGTAACAAGTGTGTCAATTGACCACCAGATCTTTGGAGAAAAATAAAGTGGAGAATGGAGAACAGAGGAGTGTCTAGGGGTGGTCGGGATGGGAGGGTAGGTGGTGATCAAGGCCGGCCTGGTTTCGAGGTGACAGCAGGACACAGGTGGGAGGAGAGGAAGTAAGCCCAGTGAGCATAAGAAGGACGGAATTTCCCGAGAGGAAGCAAGGAGTTCAAAGGTCCAAAGGCTGGAGCTTCCTGTGGAGAGGAGAGTGCCCTCAAGGATGCACCAAGCAAAAGGCAAGGGGTGGGGTGGGGATGGTGGGGTCATGGAGGTGCCTGGGGCCTTCAGAGGCACTTCAACTTTTTGTCCAAGCACTTCTTTTTAAAGAAGATTTCTTTAACTTTAACAGTGAATTGATATAGAGGAATTTTGTTACCTGTCTGTCCTTAACACTGGTGGTTCAGGGACCCCAATGCAGGGGCACAGGTTTGACGCCTGCTTAGGGAACTGAGATTCTGCATGCCACATGATATGGCATGGCATATATTCAGTTTGGAGGAGACAATATTAATAATAGCTATAAGGATGACCATGAGAAAAGCTGAGCACCGAACAATTGATGCTTGTGAACTGTGTTGCTGGAGAAGACTGTTGAGACTCCCTTGGACTGCAATGTGATCCAACCAGTCCATTTTAAAGGTAATCCATTTGGAATATTCATTGGAAGGACTGATGCTGAAGCTCCAATACCTAGGCCACGTGATGGGAAGTAGTGACTGATTGGAAAGGACTCTGATGCTGGGAAAGATTGAAGGCAGGAGGAGAAGGGGACGACAGAGGATGAGCTGGTGGGATGGTGTCACTGACTCAATGGACAGGCGTTTCAGCAACCTCTGGGAGTTGGTGATGGACAGGGAAGTGTACGGAAGGGCGTACTGCATTCCATGGGGTCGCAGAGAATCAGACATGACTAAGAGAGTGAACTGACTGATAAGGGTGATATACCAGGGTCTGAACAAATCAGTGGTGCGAACCTAATGAATTACCACATGGTTCCAGAACGGGTGTACCGGGTCGAGAGCTGGTCTCAGGTGAGCCTATGTGAAGCCCTCTGCTGGGGTAGGAGGGGCAGTCTAGAGCCCGTTTTCCAAGTACAGATCTAATTGAGAAGAAACTCTACCCTGAGCATGTGAGAGTGATCAAAAGAAACTTTGCTTCTATCAGTTAGATTGAGGACCTGCTTAGGCTCCTGGTCATGGACACCCCACTACCTGCCCTCTCATTCTTAGCTGGAGAATGACAGAGAAGTCCATAGAGCTGTCACTGCTATTCACTTGCCTTCTCACATTAAAGGGGGTTTCCTAGGGTGGTGTAGCAGATGTTTTGAAATGATCATTTACTATCCTGAAATGAAATACTGATGGATAATAAAACCATCTTAAAACCAAAATGTTCTGTCCCACGAAATTTAAAAAAAAAAAAAAAAAACTGTCCTGGAGATCAACATCCAGTAACACAAAGTGAAATAGGGAGTGAACTGCCTGGTGGTCCAGTGCTTAAGACTTGACCTTCCAATGCAGCGGGTGCAGCTTCTATCCACATGGAGCTAAGATCCCACGTGTCTCAAGACCAAAACATAAAAGAAGTGTTTATGTTATCATAAACATAAAGGAAGTGATGATTACAAATTAAATACAGAGCTTAAAAATGGTCCACATAATTTTTTTTTTTTTTAAAGAACTAAGAGTACGTCATTTATACTCAAGGATTCAGTTCCTCAGGTGGCGGTAGTGGTAAAGATTCCACCTTATGCAGTAGACATAAGGTCTACTTAAGCAGACCTTATGTAGCAGACATAAGAGACACAGGTTTGATCCCTGGGTCAGGAAGGTCCCCTGAAGGAGGCCATGGCAACCCACTCCAGTATTCTTGCCTGGAGAATCCTAGGACAAAAGAGCCTGGGGTCTATAGCATCACGAAGAGTTGAACACAACTGAGCACACACATGTATTTATACTCACAACAATGCATGCTCCCGTAGGTAAATGTTTGAGCACTCACACTTGCACCCAAATGTGCCCTCACTGAGGATTCAGCCTGGCAAATGCAGGAGGACACAAGTGTGCAGTCTTGGCCATTCACAAAGCCATCGAGGTACTGTGGCCATCATGTGATTGCCACAAACTGCAAAGCAACCCATGGTTAGGCTCTGAATAAAACAAAATATTGACTTCTCCAGTTTGCACCATAATTGCAGCCCTGGAAATCTTTTATTAAACTTATGGGACAAAGTGCAGATAAGGGCCTCCACTCGGGGTATTATGAATGGGTTTGGACTTACCTAAATATCTGGCAGGACATTTGAGAATCATTCACGTCTAACGTGTATGCCATGAAGCAGGCACCTGCCCCCATGTGTAGTGGCCCCCCATATCATGACAACAGTCAAAAACCACGCCCCTAGAATTTGTCACAGTCACTCCTCCTTCTTCAAGAACTGCTGGTCTAAGGCCACCCTCCCTTAGTGAGCCACGAAGAGGTAGAGCTGACAGAGATGCCGCTTTATAAACTGAAGTGAAGTGAAGTGGATTCGCTCAGTCATATCGAACTCTTTGTGACCCCTTAGGCTATATTGTTCATGGAATTCTCCAGGCCGGAATACTAGAGGGGGTGTCCTTTCTCTTCTCCAGGGGATTTCCTGACCCAGGGACCAAACCCAGGTCTTCTGCATGGCAGGCAGTTTCCTTACGAGCTGAGCCACCAGGGAAGCCCAAGAATCCTGGATAAGGTAGCCTATCCCTTCTCCGGGGGATCTTCCCAACCCAGGAACTGGGGTCTCCTGCATTGCAGGCAGATTCTTTACCAACAGAGTTATGAGGAAAGCTGAATAAAATAGTACCTTTTTTTTTTTTTTGAGACCTTAGTTCTCCAAGCAGAGCTTGAACCCATGCCCCCTGCAGTGAAAGCACAGAGTATGAACCACTGGACACCCAGGGAAGTCCTGGAGGTGCCTCTTTCAATTCTGTGTCCCAGGTCTCTCCCTCGCTTCACCCTACAGCCACCTGCCTCTCACAGAAATAGGTGACAAGGAGAGCGCATTTTGCCCTGAATCCCTGCTCTGCCATTGTTAGCTGTGTGGCCTTCAGCCAGTGGCAACCCTCTCTGAACTGCCTTTTTCTCTGTCACACCTACAGAGAACAGATGCCAAGGGGGCCAGCAGAGGACCTGTGCAGAGTTAGCCCTCAGGAACCCAAAGAGGGTGTCATTAATACTCCCTGGGCCTGTGGGTGTGGGGGAGAAAGCTACATCCATCTGCAGAAACTCAGAGGAGGGTCTCTCTCCAGGGGAGTCAGCAGAGAAAGAAAACAGGAACCTGACTTTGCACATAACCAAGGGGAAAGACTGAATGAGCAAAGAATGTAATTAAAAATAAAGCAAAGAAGAGGGGAATTCCTTGGGGGCTCAGTGGTAAAAAATCCACCTGCCAATGCAGGAATCACTGGTTCCATCCCTGATCCAGGAGAATCCCATATGCCATGGAGCAGCTGAGCTCATGCATTCCAACTACTGAGTCTGTGTTCTAGAGCACGGGAGGCGTAATTACTGAGTCCACTTGACCTGAGCCAATGCTGGACAACAACAGAAGCCACTGCAATGAGAAGCCTCAACGCCACAACTAAAGAGTAGCCCCTGCCACCTTAAGCTAGAGAAAGCCCTCATGGAAATGAAAACCAACGCATGCAAAGATAAATACATTTTTAAAATATGGCAAAGAAGTGATACAAGGAAACAAGGGAAGTCTGACAAATAGAAGACACAAAGTAAACTGATATCCAAAAAAGCCAAATTTCATCACAATAAATGGGAATAAGGCAAAGTTTCAACGCAAGAGATGTTCTGACAGTTTCTTTTTTCTTTGTTTGTTTAAAGCTGGCTAAATATGAAAGATTCCTAATATATACAACAGTTGAAAAATACACAATAAGAATATATATATATATATACTGACAATGAAAGCCAATGCAGCTGTACTCAGTATCGTTTAGTTGCTCAATCATCTCTGACTCTTTGTGACCCCATGAATCGCAGCACGCCAGGCCTCCCTGTCCATCACCAACTCTCGGAGTTTACCGAAACACATCTCCATCGAGTCGGTCATGCCATCCAAACATCTCATCATCTGTCTTCGTCTTCTTATCCTGTCCCAAATCCTACGCAGCATTAGGGTCTTTTCCAATGAGTCAACTCTCACATGAGGAGGCCAAAGTATTGGAGTTTCACCTTCAACATCAGACCTTTCAATGAACACTTAGGACTGGTTTCTTTTAGCATGGACTGGTTGGATCTCCTTGCAGTCCAAGGGACTCTCAAGAGTCTTCTCCAGCACCACTGTACAAAGACATCAATTCTTCCGCTCTCAGCTTTCTTCACCGTCCAACTCTCAATCCATACATGACCACTGGGAAAACCATAGCCTTGACTAGATGGAACTTTGTTGGCAAAGAAATGTTTCTGCTTTTAAATATGCTATCTAAATTGGACATAAGCTTCCTTCCAATGAGTAAGCGTCTTTTAATTTCATGGGGGCCATCACCATCAGCAGTAATATTTGAGCCCCCCCCAAATAAAGTCTGACACTGTTTCCACTGTTTCCCCATCTATTTCCCATGAAGTGATGGGACCAGATGCCATGATCTTGATTTTCTGAATGTTGAGTTTTAAGCCAACTTTTTCACTCTCCTCTTTCACGTTCATCAAGAGCCTCTTTAGCTCTTCTTCACTTTCTGCCATAAGGGTGGTGTCATCTGCATATCTGAGGTCATTGATATTTCTCCTGGCAATCTTGATTCCAGCTTGTGTTTCTTCCAGCCCAGCGTTTCTCATGATCTACTCTGCATATAACTTAAATATACAGGGTGACAATAGGCAGCCTTGACGTACACCTTTTGCTATTTGGAACCAGTCTGTTGTTCCATGTCCAGTTCTAACTGTTGCTTCCTGACATGCATACAGGTTTCTCAAGAGACAGGCCAGATGGTCTGGTATTCCCATCTCTTTCAGAATTTTCCCCAGTTTATTACTGTCAAGCAAATGGATTTTAAGGTGAAAAAGCATTACTAAAATTTAGAAGTATAAAAGGATTCATTTGAGCTAAATTTGCAAGTACCTATACAGTCAGCAAAAACAAGACCGGGAGCAGACTGTGGCTCAGATCATGAACTGCTTATTGCCAAATTCAGACTTAAATTAAAGAAAGCAGGGAAAACCACTAGACCATTCAGGTATGACCTAGATCAAATCCCTTATGAGTATACAGTGGAAGTGACAAATATATTTAAGGGACTAGACCTGATAGACAGAGTGCCTGATGAACTACGGACACAGGTTCGTGTCATTGTGCAGGAGACAGGGATCAAGAAAATCCCCATGGAAAAGAAACACAAAAAAGCAAAATGGCTGTTTGAGGAGGCCTTACAGATAGCTGGGAAGAGAAGAGAAGAGAAGCAAAAAGCAAAGGAGAAAAGGAAGGATATTCCCATCTCAATGCAGAGTTCCAAAGAATAGCAAGGAGAGATAAGAAAGCGATCAGTGCAAAGAAATAGAGGAAAACAACAGATTGGGAAAGACTAGAGATATCTTCAAGAAAATTAGAGATACCAAAGGAACATTTCATGCAAAGATAGGTTCGATAAAGGACAGCAATGGTACGGACCAAACAGAGGAATAAGATATTTAGAAGAGGTGGCAAGAATACACAGAAGAACTGTACAAAAAAAGATCTTCACGACCCAGATAATCATGATGGTGTGATCACTCACCTAGAGCCAGACATCCTGGAATGTGAAATCAAGTGGGCCTTAGAAAGCATAACTATAAACAAAGCTAGTGGAGGTGATGGAATTTCAGTTGAGCTATTTCAAATCCTCAAAGGTGACGCTGTGAAAGTGCTGCACTCGATATGCCAGCACATTTGGAAAACTCAGCAGTGGCCATAGGACTGGAAAAGGTCAGTTTTCGTTCCAATCCCAAAGAAAGGCAATGTCAAAGAATGCTCAAACTACAGCACAATTGCACTTATCTCACATGCTAGTAAAGAAATGCTCAAAATTCTCCAAGCCAGGCTTCAGCAATACCTGAACCGTGAAATTCCAGATATTCAAGCTGGTTTTAGAAAAGGCAGATGAACCAGAGATCAAATTGCCAATATCCGCTGGATCATGGAAAAAGCAAGAAAGTTCCAGAAAAACATATATTGCTGCTTTATTGACTATGCCAAAGCCTTTGACTGTGTGGATTACAATAAACTGTGGAAAATTCTGAAAGAGATGGGTGTACCAGACCATCTGACGTGTCTCTTGAGAAACCTGTATGCCGGTCAGGAAGCAACAGTTAGAACTGGACATGGAACAACAGACTGATTCCAAATAGGAAAAGGAGTACATCAAGGCTGTATATTGTCCCCCTGCTTATTTAACTTACATGCAGAGTAGATCATGAGAAATGATGGGCTGCAAGAAACACAAGCTGGAATCAAGATTTCCAGGAGAAATATTAATAACCTCAGATATGCGGATGACACTACCCTATGGCAGAGAGTGAAGAAGAAGTAAAGAGCCTCTTGATGAAGGTGGAGGAGGAGAGTGAAAAAGTTGGCTTAAGGCTCAACGTTCAGAAAACTAAGATCATGGCATCTGGTCCCATCACTTCATGGGAAATAGATGGGGAAACAGTGGAAACAGTGTCAGACTTTATTTTCTGGGCTCCAGAATCACTGCTGATGGTGACTGAAATTAAAAGACGCTTACTCCTTGGAAGGAAGGTTATGGCCAACCTAGAAAGCATATTTAAAAGCAGAGACATTACTTGGCCAACAAAAATCCATCTAGTCAAGGCTACGGTTTTTCCACTGGTCATGTATGAATGTGAGAGTTGCACGGTGAAGAAAGCTGAGCACCACAGAATTGATGCTTTTGAACTGTGGTGTTGGAGAAGACTCTTGAGAGTCCCTTGGACTGCAAGGAGATCCAATCAATCCATCCTAAAAGAGATCAGCCCTGGGCGTTCATTTGAAGGTCTGATGTTGAAGCTGAAACTCCAATACTTTTGGCACCTCATGCGAAGGGTTGACTCATTGGAAAAGACCCTAATGCTGGGTAGGGTTGGGGGCGGGAGGAGAAGGGGACCACAGAGGATGACATGGTTGGGTGGCATCACTGACTCAATGAACATGGGTTTGGGTGGACTCCAGGAGTTGGTGATGAACAGGGAGGCCTGGCGTGCTGCAATTCATGGGGTTGCAAAGAGTTGGACACGACTGAGCGACTGAACTGAACTGAATAATTAAATAAGAAGAAAAAAAAATCTGCCCTCATAACGAAAACTCACCTCAACGTCTTGTTTGTGCAAAGTCCACAGGAGCAGTGTGTCACTGAATGCAGGCTGAGGGGGTGGATGAGGTACTCCCCAACAGGGCCAGTTTCTGTCAAATTGACTTTGTGTTGCCAGAGATGCCAGCCAGTAGCTTAAAAAATCGAGAGCTGTCTCTTTGTCTCATTAGCTGCCTATAGAGCTGGAACAGCACCAGGGAAACAGGCGCCCTCTGTCTTGATGCTCTGCCAATCCAAGTACTGTTCTTACCACACAGTCCAAGGTGGCTTCTCAGCCCTCAAGTTCTGCACTCCCCCTGCACCAGGAAAGTAAAGGGGGAGGGGAGAGGGACGGACTCTTCTTCCCTTTAAGAGCACAGCTGACACAGTTCAACATCGCTGTTGCTCAAATCCCAATGGCCAGATTTGTGCATCAGAAAATCACACCTTACCACAAAAGGAGCTGGAAGATGTAGCCTTTATTCTCAGCCACTCCTGCCTAGCGAGGAAACAAACAAATACGGGAGCATTTTCTGAGAGAGAAGGGGAGAACGAATGTAGGGAGCCAGCCAGTAGGCTCCATCACAGCCAGCGGGGGGTGGGGGGGTTGTAATTGCCACCCTACCTAATCCCAGGCCTTACCCATTACTCTTTATTTACGAATAAATATTTATTTATTTAATCCTCCAATCCCTCCCCTGACAAAGTGGGCACCATCCCACTTCATTTTATAAAGGACATGTTTGAGATTCAGAAAGATTAATTAATTTCTTTAAAGTCACACAGCTGGTACAGGTAAACTGCTATGTGTTTTGCTGCATACACCTGGTAGGAAGGAGGTGGACTTAGGAATATCAAACACTGTTGTTCTGCACCCCTGAGCTGGTTAGAAGAGAGTGGAGTCCACCAAAGAAAACTAGGATACAGCACCCCCATATGACAAGCTCCCCTGAAAATTCCCACCAGTGTCTCAAGCAGCAGCTTCAGCCCGCTAATGAGAAAGTCTGTGTGCCAGCAGCTCTCCCAGCCTGATGGATGGGCCTCATTAGCCCAGGCCATGGGCACCTGAGCCGTGTGAAACACGGTGACAGGACAGGGGGCTTTGGCTGTTCCGGCTGACGGTATTGTTAATATCTCCATTTTAGCAGGTTATTTGTCTCCACCTCTCCACCAGTTGCAAATCCACCTGGGTTCTGCAGCCACCAGGCCTGGCAGGGAGGCTGCTGAGATAGTCTCTTCCCCTTTGCTCATTTCCTCCAGGAAAAATAAATTACATAGTTTAAACAGGGACTGGATTGGCCATGCAGCCACCAACATCCATCTTTGCAGAGAATGAAAGGCTCAGCCAGGCTGAGGGGAGGAGAGTGGGGGAGCTGAAAGGCATTAAAGAGAGGGCATCTGTTGCCCATGATGGATCACTTTTTGCTTCATTTCCAGCACGATTGTCTTTTCCATTGAGTCAACCCTTCACATTAGGTGGCCAAAGTATTGGAGTTTCAGCTTCAACATCAGTCCTTCCAATGAACACTCAGGACTGATCTCCTTTAGGATGGACTGGTTGGATCTGCTTGCAGTCCAAGGGACTCTCAAGAGTCTTCTCCAGCACCACAGTTTAAAAGCATCAAGTCTTCGGAGCTCACCTTTCTTCCCCATCCAACTCTCACGTCCTTACATGACCACTGGAGAAACCATAGCCTTGACTAGATGCACCTTTGTTGGCAAAGTAATGTCTCTGCTTTTAACTATGCTATTTAGTTTGGTCATCACCTTCCTTCCAAGGAGTAAGCTTCTTTTAATTGCATGGCTGCCATCACCATCAGCAGTGATTTTGAAGCTCCCCCACCCCCAAAGTATGACACAATTTCCGCTGTTTCCCCATTTTTCCCCATGAAGTGATGGGACCAGATGCCATGATCTTAGTTTTCTAAACTTGTAGAGCTTTAAGCCGACTTTTTCACTCTCTTCTTTCACTTTCATCAAGAGGCTCTTTAGTTCTTCTTCACTTCCTGCCATGAGGGTTGTGTCGTATGCATATCTGAGGTTATTGATATTTCTCCCGGCAATCTTGACTCCAGCTTGTGCTTCTTCCAGCTTTGACTACCTACCCTTCTATTTGCATGGCCCCAGCCTTCCCCTTCTCTGGCACTTACTTAAATGTCACCCCTCCAGAGAGCCTGTCCTGACCCAGCTATCAAAAGTGTAGAGCCCCCAGAGGCAGGAAAGTGTGTATGGTGCTCCTGGAACCAAAAGGACACTTGTATAGTTTCTACCCTGTAGGCATATAACCTCACAATGCACGGAACTGGGGGCATTCATGTATATTCATCAAGCACCCTCTATCCACTCAGTAAAAAATTGAAGGCCGGTGACTATCTTGAGCTGGCCTTGAGTATCTTTTAGCTGTAATGAAGACGTAAACACTTGCTCACCTAACAAGATTAGACCTAGGTGTACCTTAGGTTGATTCAGTTGAGTTCAGTTCCGTTCAGTCGCTCAGTCATATCCGATTCTTTGCAACCCAATGAAGCACAGCACACCAGGCCTCCCTGCCCATCACCAACTCCCAGAGTCCACCCAAACCCAGGTACAAAGAGTCAATGATGCCATCCACATCCATGCATGACCACTGGAAAAACCATAGCCTTGACTAGATGGTGGAGAAGGAGGTGGCACCCTACTCCAGTACTCTTGCCTGGAAAATCCCACGGATGGAGGAGCCTGGTAGGCTTCGGTCCATAGGGTTGCAAAGAGTTCGACACGGATGAGCGAACTCTCACCTTTCACTCCCATGCACTGGAGAAAGTAATGGCAATCCACTACAGTGTGCTTGCCTGCAGAATCCCAGGGACGGCAGAGCCTGGTCGGCTGCCGTCTATGGGGTCGCACAGAGTCGGGCATGCCCGATGCGACTGAGCAGCAGCAGCAGCAGACCAGACGGACGTTTGTTGACAAAGTAACATCTCTGTCTTTTAATATGCTGCCTAGGCTGCTCATAACACTCCTTCCCAGGACTAAGTGTTTTTTAATTTCATGGCTGCCATCACCATCTGCAGTGTTGTTTCAGTTGGTCCAAAAATTCATCAAGCATCCCTATCCGCCAGACCTCCTGTCCTGCCTCTTGAGAAATCTGTATACAGGTCAGGAAGCAACAGTTAGAAATGGACATGGAATATCAGACTGGTTCCAAATAGGAAAAGGAGTACGTCAAGGCTTTAATTTGTCCCCCTACTTATTTAACTTGTATGCAGAGTACATCAAGAGAAACGCTGGGCTGAAGGAAGCACAAGATGGAATCAAAATTACCGGGAGAAATATCAATAGCCTCAGATACGCAGATGACACCCCCTATATGGCAGAACCTGAAGAAGAACCTAAGAGCTTCTTGATGAAAGTGAAAGAGGAGAGTGAAACAGTTGGCTTAAAGCTCAACATTCAGAAGCCTTAGATCATGGCATCTGGTCCTATCACTTTATGGCAAACAGATGTGGAAACCGTAGAAACATTGGCTGACTTTCTTTTGCTGGACTCCAAAATCACTGAAGATGGTGACCGCAGCCATGAGATTAAAAAACGCTTCCTCCTTGGAAGGAAAGTTATGACCAACCTAGACAGCATATTAAAAAGCAGTGAAGTTATTTTGCCAACAAAGTTCTGTTCAGTCAAGGCTATGGTTTTTCCAGGGGTCGTGTAAACAAGTGAGAGTTGGAGTATAAAGAGGGCCGAGCGCAGAAGAATTGATGCTTTTGAACTGTGGTGTTGCAGAAGCCTCTTGAGAGTCCCGTGGTCTGCAAGGAAATCCAACCAGTCCATCCTAAAGGAGATCAGTCCTGGGTGTTCACTGGAAGGACGGATGTTGAAGCTGAAACTCCAATACTTTGGCCATCTCAGGCGAAGAGCTGATTCACTAGAAAAGACCCTGATGCTGAGAAAGATTGAGGGCGGGAGGAGAAGGGGTCGACAGAGGATGACCTGGTTGGATGGCATTACTGACTCTATGGACATTGGCTTGGGTGGACTCCGGGAGTTGGTGATGGACAGGGAGACCTGGTGTGCTGTGGTTCACAGTGTCTTAATTCATCATATAACACAGAGTGACTGAAGTGTATTGATGACTAAATGGTGATACGGTGAGGTGGACGGATGGATGCTTGTCTGGATGTGTGAGTGGTTGTATGGTGAGATGGAAAGTTGGATAGATGCTTAAGTGGATGAATGAGTGGCTAAATGGATGGATGAGTAATGGAATGGGTAGGTGGATAGAATGACTAATGGTTGATGGGTGATTGATAGTAATACTGCGATGGTTGGATATGTAGTTGCAAGAATGGTATAATGGTTAGACAGACAGATAGTTAAATGAAGGTAAAGAATCCCTCGAGTTAGCTGGCAAAAACACGGATCAACCTCACTGTAATCTGCTGAATTAGTTTCTTCTAATGAGTGTAAATGTTGTACTGAATGAATTGACTTCTGGCTCGAGAAGAAAGAGACTGCAGCAGAACCATCCAGGGAATCAGTCATGTGCTCCTGGATCCTCCCTGTTTTCTCATTGTTTGATAACCTAGGCACCTCGGTACCCACTTTTAACCACGTGCTATCCACTCGTCCCTTCCAGCCACCATCACACCTGCTGTCAGATAGAGAACAGAGTTGTAGTTGCCAAGGATGGAGGGGATAGGGATGGGCTGGGAATCTGGGGTTGGTAGATGCAAACTACTACGTTTACAGTGGATACACAACAAGGTCCTAATGGATAGCACAGGGGACAATATTCAGTATCCTGTGATAAACCGTAATGGAAAAGAATGTAGAAAAAGAATGTGTACATGTGTATAACTGAGACACTTTGCTGATTTGCAGACTGACACGGCAGTGTAAATCAAGAATATTTTAACAAATTGAAAAAAAAAAACAAACCAAGAATAAAGTTCTCCTACCTTTTTTCAGCCCTACTGATAAAAGAGAAACAAAAAAAAGAAACAAATTCTTTCAAGAAAAATTCTGTTGAAAATTAACAAAGACTAAATCACTTAATAAAAAAAGAAATTGTATTTTAAAAGGCTTCCATTAGTGTCACGAATAGTAGACTCTTGAAGCTCTCCACACAGAGAGAGGTTTGGGGTGAAACAGACCTGTTCTTTATTTCTGAAATTAACTGCCTAGGTGGTCACCTACTTTTCTATTGTGATGATTGAATGTTAAAGGCTGGTGCTGACAGTCCACAGTCTGTAAATGTTTCATTCTGAATTCTGGGATGACTCAGAGCTCTCAGGGGACAAAGGCACTATCTTTCTCAATGTATAAGAGAGATAGCAATTAATGAATGTTGGATGATAGATGGATGGATGAATGGATGATGGATGGATTGGAGGGTGTTGGGTAGATGGATGGAAGGATGGATGGATGGATGGATGGATGAATGGATGGGTAGCTAAGATTCAGTGGTCCCAGGCTTCTTGCCTTCACTCTTTATCCAACAGTATCTTGCGGGCCTCTGGAATCCTCTTAGAAGTAGAGGAGCTGCACTATGCAAAACTCCCAAACAAAAACCCTTGGCTTTCTAGAAGTGTGAGCATGACACCAGAACTTCCTGGCTAGCTCAGCAGAAGGACAGAAAATCAAAGAAGTTTTCAGGTCAAACTCCAGGGATGAAGGTGTTTGTTTCACAAGGGAGTTAGAAGTCAGAGAGCTAACATGGGAATTTTTCAATGGCAAATAGCATAAGTACCATCAAAGTGACTTTAAAAGAAATTGGCCTACTTGGCTGAAAGGTTGAGGAATGTGTGATCTCAGACCCCATGACCACCAACACCCCAAATGCAGAATTCAAGGAGTATCTTTAAATTCTTTTAAATTCAGTCTCTTTGTCTCTATCCCTGGACACTGTTTCCTCTAACTTGGCTTCATTTGTAGACAATAATCTACATGAGGTAAAAGATGTGGCAGAAATGATTAAACAAAGATTTCTATTAATTGAACATTGGTTAATTCTTCGAAGGACAAGTGCTTAGGAAAGATAGGTTAAATTTATGCTGTGAGATTAAAATGTCCTTATGGTTGAAATATTTTGAGTCTCTTCTTCCTTAGTTATTTGCAGCCAAAAGCATCCCAGTATATATAACACATAATAAATAGTAGTATTATATCTCATGGACTCAGATGTCTACTTACAAAACCAATCATTCAAGTGGAGAAGATATTTTTACTCCATCAGATATTAATTGAGCATCTACAATGCACCGGCAGTGTCCCAAGAACAATAGACGCATATTTGAATAAGACATGGTGCTTTAAAACAAAACAAAACAAAGTTGAGACATTTGACACCTTAAAAAAGTTACTAAACTACATAAGTAAAGCTTCCCTGGTGCCTCAGTGGCAAAGAATCCACCTGCCAATGCAGGAAATGCCAGTTCGATATCAGGCTTGGGAAGTTACTACATGTCCAGGGGCAACTAGACCCATGCACTACAACTTACTGATCCTGTGCTCAGAGCCCAGGAGCCCCAGCTACTGAAGCCCACTTGCCCTACAGCCTGTGCTCCACAACAAGAGAAGCCACTGCAATGAGAAGCCTGTGCACCACAACTAGAGAGGAGGCCTGCATTCCCCAACTAGAGGTAAGCCCTGGCAGCAATGAGACCCAGCACAACCATAAATAGATACTATTATACAAATAAAGATATGAGACAAAAGTCAAATTGAAATTCAAATCACAGACAACAGCAAGTGTTAACCCCCCTTGATATATAAAAATCTCTTACAAATAAAGAGTAAACCAGCAACCCAAATAAAAAAAAAAGATCCTAGGGCATGTACATACATTTTAATATATTTGTTAAAAGTGCAACTGTTCCTTAAACTTATACAAAGATGTCCAAGTTCGCTCATCGTAAGAGAAACGCAAATATACTGAGATACAACTTTTTGCATCGGATTGACAAACGTTTGAATGTTTAATGACTCACAGTGCTGGTTGAGCTGTGGGGCTTCGTGCATTGCTTGTGGAAGCTGAAACTGGTACAACTCCTAAGGAGAAAAGTTGGCAATATCTATGCAATTTGTAAGTTCGACTCAGTAATTCCACTTCTGAGTATCTATCGACAGATATATTTAAGTGAGCATGCATATTCTGTATAGAGTTCTTTTCTACAACACCGTCTGTAATAGCAAAGAATGAAAACAAGTGGAATATCCACCAGCAGTGGACTGATATTTATTGGCTGTGGGACTTTTTATTCGGTTGGAGTTTGGATCTTCTTCCAAATCCAGTGAGAAGACGCCAGAGAGTTTAAAGGAGGAGACGGGCATAATCCGACTTCTATTTTGAAGAATCATCCTGATCTGGGGGATGGGTACCCAAGTTTAATCATCTGTAAGAAAATATCATGATGATAACCACTTGAGCTTGGTTCAGTACACTGTGTGTAGGGTATCAAATGAGAAAATGCCTTCACGTTCCTGAGACAGCCCATAACCAGCTGTTTTTGACCAGACACCGTGCTTCCATCCTTCCCGCTGGAAACCATTCTCTCCCGACACAGATGAGGACGGACGACGTCCCCAGGTCCCGTAAAGGGCCCCTCGTGGTCCTTCCTAGCTTCTCCCGTGCCTTCCACCTTGCTTTTGATTTCTGTCACCCGAGATCTCCAAGCCCTTATAAACGGACCCATAGACAATACAGCCTGCCATTTTTACTCACAGGGATTTGGGGAAACTCCTAGGATGGGGATAGACAGACAATTCTTTCTGGGTAAAGGGAAATCTGAGCTCAGAGCGCTCCGCCATTCTGCTGCAGCGCCCACAGCACCGACGATGGGGCCGGATCAGCACCCGTGAAGCTGTGCTCGCCAGTGACCACCAGAGGGCAGTGCGACCCCGCCATCGGCCCGAACTGCCCGCAGGGGCCACCCAAAGTTAGGCATGGAAATAGGACTGCAAGGATTCCAGAAGTATCTTCTTGGGCTGCGCGCCTGCTTTGCGGGAGTGCTTCCCTGATATTGCAGCACCTTCGAGGATCTGTTCAGGCCCCAAAGTTAAGGATTAAGTGACCTGCTGTGGTGCCTCAAGAGCCATCAGCAGCCACGACCCCGGAAGCACTTCTTGCCACACTCAGCCCGACTATAAAACATAACTGCTCTAATGTTTAATACCACCGTCGCCGTGATAGTTTAAATTGTTTGACAAAATGGTGTGTGTGTGTGTGGGGGGGTAATCCATAAATTCAAGATAGTAAAATATGTAGCAGTTCATTCAAGGATGACGGATAAGCCAGCTGCAACCAAATAGTGATTTTAAAACGTAACCATCAAGTGTTTGGGCAACAATGTGTATTGGGGGAACTCGGACTACAGGGTGGGGGTGTCTCTTTGCCCTTATACCCTCTTCACCGCCCGACGGGTATCAGGACCGCAGAAGCCCAGCCCCCCTCTCTCTCATAGCCCATGGGTTCCTATACACCACATGGTGTGGCTGAATAAGGAGCTGCTCACACAAGTCTGGCTTCTACATTTATTCAACACCTGCTCTGTCCCAGGCACCCAGCTAAGCCCTTGACTTGCGTTAACTCCTTCATCGTGATCACACAGTTGCTGTCTGGAGAGGTCAGATAGCACATGGTTCAGATGTGGCCTGGGGTCAAGTCCCAGCTATTCCTTTTCCTGTTTGTGGGAACTTCACTCCCTGCACTTCAGCGTTCTCACCTGTAAAATGGGGTTGAGGTGAAAACCCACCTCACAGAAATGTTGCCAGCATTGAGCGCATTAAGACATGAACAACACTTTGTTTGAAAGCTTCCCTTTCAGTCCCTCTGCATAAGAAATGAATATTACATCAAGACCCAGTATGATATAGATACATGTGTGTGCATATTATGTGTGTAAGCTAAAATATGTTCCACAAGGCAATGCTAAGCTATAATACCATGATATATCCACTTAGTTTCCATCCTGTCCTCTTTTCTATTTAAAAGATGCAAGTAACAATCTACTAAATTGACTCTACGACACACCGTTTAGAAAATATTGGTTTAGCAAAGGGTTCGGCAGACCATGTGGTTCTCAGAAGTCCCATTTTACAGAATGGGAAACTGAGGTCCAGAAAGTGTTGTGGCTTGCCTCTGACCCCAGCTACTGGAAGGCAGCAGAGCCCAGACTGCAACCCAGCATCTCTGATGCCTGAATTAAGGCTCTTTCACACAAGATGCAAACTGACAGCTCACAGGCCAGATCTGACCCACAGAGACGTTGGCCTAATTTTCACAATAGGTTTGCAAGTTTTGTTACAACTATATAAAATGTATCATTGGAAGACATAACTCAAAATATGAATTTTCAACTTATCATTGAAAGTGGGCAATCTGGCAACACGTGGACCTATGTATGCACGTGACCAGCAGGAGCCACACCCAAACTGCCACTTCCAGCTGCTCTCCAGGTTCATTACTTTGCCACAGTCCCCACCGTGCATGGACAGAGGGTCCTGGCAAGTTTCAGTCCATGGCATCTCAAAGAGTCGGACACAACTTAGCAACTAAAAAACAACAATCACGATGCCATTTTGTGTCCCAGACACTGAGACAAACCATCAATTGCCATAGTCTGTGTTTTTTTCAGACGGGAGAAATATTTTTCAAGAAGGAAAGACAGGACTTTCCTGGTGGTCGAGTGGTTAAGAATCTGCCTGCCAGTATAGAGGACACAGGTTCGACCATTGATCTGGAAGATTTCACATGCTGTGGGACAACTAAGCCCATGAAAACTACTGAACTTGCATTCTAGAGCCCATACCCTGGAACAAGAGAAGCCACCACAAGGAGAGGCCCATGCACCGCAACTAGAGAAAGCTCTCTCTTGGCAACGAAGATCTGGCACAGTCCAAAATAAATATATTTTCCAAAAAAGGAAAAACAAAAGCTAAACCAAGGGACCTACATTTCAAAACAAAAAAAGTAGATGCACAAATCTTGTCTCACATATTTAAATACAAAGAAACCACATCAATATCAACTTAACCCCAAATCTGTTTCTAGTCCCTGACTTGTTGAGCATTTACAAACCCCATCTCAACCAATACCCTTTATCTACCGCCACCTGTTTTGCCCACCATCATGTCCCCAGCACCTGAAACTGCTCAGCCAAGAAAAAGTGCCTAATTAGAATGAACGGCTTTTATACAAAAGCTTCTCCCAATATCAGCAGGCATACAGTAATGGTGAGGAGCAGGCATTCTTTGGTCCACAGGATGGCTCAGGTCCAGCTTCTGCCATAACTAGCTGTGTGACCTGAGGTAGTTTCCTCAGTCTCTTTGGGTCTGATGCGTCCTCAGCTACAAAATGCCTGGGATGAGGCGCTATGTACATAAGTGACCAGGAATGTGAATAACGCTGGGTAAATAAAGTTCACGTCTCCTCCTTCATTTCATCAAGGTGAACCAAGGTGAGTACTGGTTCATATTAACGAGTCTGGTGACCAGTTAGCCTGGCCTTGGATTATCTGCAGGGCTGGGGAGGCAAAGATCTTCCACTACCATCATGGCCTGACAAGGAAACCCTGGGCCAGATGGTAACGTCAAAGATTCGATCCCCAGGCATATCTCTGTGTGAGAAATGGCTTTTCAACATGCATTCCTCTTGCTGCTCACCCTCCTGAATTGAAGAGGCTGGAGCGATGAAAATTCCATTTCCCAGACTCCCTTGCAGCCAGGGATCTGAAGCCTTTAAGGGTCCACTCATCAGCTGTGTCCATGAGACAACTGCACTTATGCAAAGTTAAGAAAGGAAAAATTGCTGGGGAGAGGAGCAGGGCCTCGTGATCCTGTGGCAGTGGTCCCTTGGGGCCCAGTCCTGCGGTGTGTCTTCCTGAGCCTTCCTGTGAGTCTGCAAATACTCATAACGTTATCATTCATGCCCTAGGAAATTTGAACAAAGTCACGGAGAAAGTGGAGGAGAGAGGAGCCTGAGATGCTGCAGTCCACTGGATTGAAAGAATTGGAAAGACTTACTGACTGAACAACAATCAGTCACACCCAAGAAGGGAAGCTAGATCCAGCCCATGTGTTTGGGGTATGGTACTAGTGATGAAGAAGCCACGTGCAGGAGATGCAAAAGATGTGAGTTTATCTTCTCTCTGTGTGGAGAAGATTCCCTGGAGGAGGACATGGTAACCCATTGCAGTATTTTTGCCTGGAGAATTCTATGGACAGAGGAAGCCAGAAGTGGGCTACAGTGCATAGGGCCACACAGAGTCGGGCATGACTGAAGCGATTTAGGACACACATGTGCATGCACAAATTATTCTGAGAATTATTAATGAGCCTTCTATGTCAGCTGTGGGAGCAGGTTGAGAAGTGAGGTCTGAAAAGGGACTTCCGGAGCCACCAACCAGGCAAACGGAGAGGCCATAGAGTCTAGTCACCAAAGTGAGGCTGCTGAGGGCCAACAGTAGAGAAATGGAGAGGAAACCATTACCTCTGCAGCCAAGTGTCCAGTGACAGGGAGGGTGCTGATGCCCAGGAGTCAGGAGGGAGTTGTGGATGCATCCCAGACGACAGCAAGGACACGCCAGAGCCTGCAGGCATGTCTGCGCCTACTTGTCACCACATCAAAGCACAGCACCCTTGCAAGAGGAGAGACTGCTGCTCCCTTTCCACTTTCAAACCCTCTCTCAAGTTACTCTTTTGGTCAATTCTACCTCGGAACTTTTCCATACTGTCCATGGGGTTCTCAAGGCAAGAATACTGAAGTAGTTTGCCATTCCCTTCTCCAGTGGACCACGTCTTGTCAGAATCCCATGAACAGAAATAAAAACAGGACACTGAACAAAGAGCTCCCCAGGTCAGTAGGTGTCCAAAATGCTACTAGAGATCAGTGGAGAAATATCTTCAGAAAGAATGAAGGGAAGATGCCAAAGCAAAAACAACACCCAGTGGGGGATGAGACTGGTGATGGAAGTAAAGTCCGGTGTTGTAAACAGCAATATTGCAAAGGAACCTGGAATGTTAGGTCCCTGAATCAAGGCAAATAGGAAGTGGTCAAACAGGAGACGGCAAGAGTGACCATCGACATTTCCGGAATCAGCAAAGTAAAATGGACCTGAATGGGTGAATTTAACTCAAGTGACCATTATATCTATTACTGTGGGTAGGAATCCCTTAGAAGAAATGGAGTAGCCTTGATGGTCAACAACAGAGCCTGAAATGCAGTACTAGGATGCAATCTCCGAAAGGGCAGAACGATCTCTGTTCGTTTCCAAGCCAAACTATTCAATATCATGATAATCCAAGTCTACGCCCCAACACGTAATGCTGAAGAAGCTGAAGTTGAACGGTTCTATGAAGATCTACCTGGCCTTCTAGAGTTAACAACCCCAGAAGATGTCTTTTTCATTATAGGGGCCTGGAATGCAAAAGTAGGAAGCCAGGAAGGACCTGGAGTAACAGGCAACGTTGGCCTTATAGCACAGAATGAAGCAGGACAAAGGCTAAGCGAGTTTTGGCAAAAGATTGCACCAGTCTCAGCAGACACCCTCTTCCAGGAACACAAGAGAAGACTCTACACATGGGCATCACCAGAGGGTCAATACTGAAATCAGATTGATTATGTGCTTTGCAGCCAGAGAGGGAGAAGCTGTATAGGGTCAGCACAAACAAGACGTGGGGCTGACTGTGACTCTGATCATGAACTCCTTATTACCAATTTCAGACTTACCTTGAGGAAAGTAGGGAAAACCACTGGACCATTCAGATATGACCTAAATCAAGTCCCTGTGATTCGATTACACAGTGGAAGGGAGAAATAGATTCAAGTGATTAGATCTCATAGAAAGAGTGCCTGAAGGACTATGGACAGAGGTTCATGACATTGTACACGAGGCAGGGATCACGGCCATCCCCAAGGAATAGAAACGCAAAAAGGCAAAATGGTTCTCTGAGGAGGCCTTACAAACAGCTATGAAAAGATGAGAAACGGAAGGCAAAGTAGGAAAGGACAGATATACTCATTTGAATGCAGAGATCCAAAGAAAAGCGAGGAGAGGTAAGAAAGCTTTCCTCAGCGATCAATGCAAAGAAATAGTGGAAAACAATAGAATGGGAAAGACGAGAGTTCTCGTTGAGAAAGTTCGAGTGACCAACTTTACACGCAGGAACTTTTCATGCAAAGAAGGGCACAATAAAGGGCAGAAATGGCATGGACCTAACAGAAGCAGAGGATATGAAGAAGAGGTGGCAAGTATACACAGCATAATACAGAAAGGATCTTCAGGACCCAGATAAACACGATGATCTGATCACTCCCCTAGACCCAGACATCCTGAAATGTGAAGTCAAGTGGGCCTTCGGAAGCATCACGACAAACAAAGCTAGTGGAGGTGATGGAATTCTAGTCGAATTATTTCCAATCCTAAAAGATGATGCTGTGAAAGTGCTGCACTCAGTAGGCCAGCAAATCTTTCCACGGGACTGAAAAAGATAAGTTTTCAATCCCAAAGGAGGGCTATAGCAAATAATGCTCAACTACTGCACAATTTCACTCATCTCACATGCTAACAACTTAATGTTCAAAATTCTCCAAGCCAGGCTTCAACAGATTGTGAGCCATGAACTTCCAGATGTTAAGCTGGATTTAGAAAAGGCAGAGGAACAAGAGATCAAATTTCAAACCTCCACTGGACCAACGAAAAGCAAGCGAGTTCCAGGAAAACATCTATTTCTGCTTTATTGACTATGCCAAAGCCTTTGTGTGGATCGCAAAAAACAGTGGAAAATTCTTCAAGACATGAGAATACCAGACCACCTGATATGCCTCCTGAGACATCTGTAGGCAGGTCAAGAAGCAGCAGTTACAGCTGGACATGGAAAAACAGACTGGCTCCATATCAGGAAGGAGTACATCAAGGCTATATATTGTCACCCTGCTTATTGATCTTATATGCAGAGTACCTCATGAGAAACGCTGTGCTGGAGGAAACACAAAGTGGAATCAAGATTGCCGGGAGAAATATCAATAACCTCAGATATGCCGATGACAGCACCCTTAGGGCAGAAAGCATGAACAAAAGAGCCTATTGATGCAAGTGACAGAGGAGATTGAAAAACTTGGCTTAAAACTGAACATTCAGAAAACTAAGATTATGGTATCTGGTCCCATCCCTTCTTGACAAATAGAAGAGGAAACAGTGACAAATAATATGTTGGTCTCCAAAATCAATACAGATGGTGATGGTAGCCACGAAATTAAGAGATGCTTGCTCCCTGGAATAAAAGTTATGAGCAAGCTAGACAGCTCATTAAAAAGCAGAGGCATTACTTTGTCAAAAAAAAAAAAAAAGGTCCCTCTAGTCAGTTCAGTTCAGGTCAGTTTAGTCGCTCAATCATGTCCGACTGTTTGTGACCCCATGAATCACAGCATGCCAGGCCTCCCTGTCCATTGCCAACTCCTGGAGCTCACCCAAACCCACGTCCATCGAGTCGGTGATTCCATCCAGTCATCTCATCCTCTGTCGTCCCCTTCTCCTCCTGCCCGCTATCGTTCTCAACATCAGGGTCTTTTCCAGTGAGTACACTCTTCACACGAGGTGGCCAACGTATTGGAGTTTCAGCTTCAACCTCAGTCCTTCTAATGTACACCCAGAACTGATCTCCTTTAGGATGGACTGGTTGGATCTCCTTGCAGTCCATGGGACTCTCAAGAGTCTTCTCCAACACCACAATTCAAAAGCATCAATTCTTCGGCGCTCAGCTTTCTTCACAGTCCAACTCTCACATCCATACATGACCACTGGAAAACCATAGCCTTGTCTAGACGGACCTTTTTTCGCAAAGTAATGTCTCTGCCTTTTGATATTGTGGCTAGGTTGGTCATAACTTTCCCTCTAAGGAGTAAGCGTCTTTCAATTTCAGGGCGAGAGTCACCATCTTCAGTGATTCTGGAGCCCCCCAAAATAAAGTCTGACACAGTTTCCACTGTTTCCCCATCTATTTTCCACGAGGTGATGGGACCAGATGCCATGACCTTAGTTTTCTGAATGCTGAACTTTAAGCCAACTTTTTCACTCTCCTCTTTCACTTTCATCAAGAGGTGTTTTAATTCCTCTTCACTTTCTGCCATATGGGTGGTGTTATCTGCATCCCTGAGGTTATTGATATTTCTCCCAGCAATCATGACTGCAACTTGTGCGTCTTCCAGCCCAGGGTTTCTCATGATGTACTCTGTATATAAGTTAAATAAGCAGGGGGACAATATACAGCCTCGACGTACTTCTTTTCGTATTTGGAACCAGTCTGTTGTTCCATGTCCAGTTCTAACTGTTGTTCCTGAGCTGCATACAGATTTCTCAAGAGAAAGGTCAAGTGGTCTGGTAATCCAATCTCTTTCAGAATTTTCCACAGTTTATTGTGATCCACACAGTCAAAGGGTTTGGCATAGTCAATAAAGCAGAAATAGATGTTGTTCTGGAATTTTCTTGCTTTTTTGATGATTCAGCGGATGGTGGCAATTCCATCTCATTCAGGTTTGTCCTCAATCAAATCCTTTATGATTATACAACATAAATGAGAAATAGATTAAAGAGACTAGATCTGATAGAGTGCCTGATGATCTATGGACGGAAGTTCGTGACTGAAGACCATCCCCATGGAAATGTAATGCAAAAAAAGGAAAATGGCTGTCTGAGGAGGCCTTACAAATAACTATGAAAAGAAGAGAAGTGAAAAACAAAGGACAGAATGAAAGTAATTCCCATTTGAATTAGAGCTCGAAAGAATAGCAAGGAGAGATAAGAAAGCCTTCCTCAGCGATCAATGCAAAGAAATAGAGGAAAACAACAGAATGGGAAAGATTAGAGATCTCTTCAAGAAAACTAGAGTTACCAGGGGAACACTTCATGCACAGATGGGCTCGATAACGGACAGAAATGATAGGGACCTAGCAGAAGCAGAAGCTATTAATAAGAGGTCGCAAGAATACACAGAACTGTATATATCTATATCTATATATCTATATCTTCAAGACGCAGATAAGCACAGTGGTACGATCACTCACCTAGAGCCAGACATCCTGGAATATGAAGTCAAGTGGGCCTTACAGAGCATCACTAGGAACAAAGCTAGTGGAGGTGCTGGAATTCCAGTTGAGCTATTTTGAAATCCTGAAGGATGATGCTGTGAACGTGCTACACTCAATACGCCAAAAATTTTGGAGAACTCCGCAGAGGCCACAGGACTGGAAAAGGTCAGTTTTCATTCCAATCCCAAAGAAAGGCAGTGCCAAAGAATGCTCAAACTACCACACAATTGCACTCATCTCCCACGCTAGTAAATCAAGGCTCAAAATTCTCCAAGCCATGCTCCAGCAATATGTGAACTGTGAACTTCCGGATGGTGAAGCTGGTTTTAGAATAGGCAGAGGAACCGTCCAGTCGAAGCTATGGTTTTTCCAGTAGTCATGTATGGATGTCAGAGCTGGAGTAGAAAGAAAGTTGAGCACCAAAGAATTGATGCTTTGAAACTGTGATGTTGGTGAAGACCCTCGAGAGTCCTTTGGACTGCAAGGAGATCCAACCAGTCCACCCTAAAGGACATCAGTCCTGCATGTTCATTGGAAGGACTGATGCTGAAGCTGTAACTCCAATAATTTGGCCACCTGATGCGAAGGACTGACTGATTAGAAGGACCACCCTTATGGCAGAAAGTGAAGAACAAAAGAGCTTCTTGATGAAAGTGAAAGAGGAGAGTGAAAAAGTTGGCTTAAAGCTGAACGTTCAGAAAACTAAGATCATGGCATGTGGTCCCATCACTTCATGGGAAATAGATGGGGAAACAGTGCAAAGAGTGTCAGACTTTATTTTGGGGGGCCCCAAAAGCACTGTTGATGGTGACTGCAGCCACGAAATTAAAAGATGCTTACTGCTTGGAAGGAAGGTTATGGCCAACCTAGATAGCATATTTAAAAGCAGGGACATTACTTTGCCAACAAAAGTCCGTCTAGTCAAGGCTATGGTTTTTCCAGTGGTCATGTATGGATGTTAGATTCGGAGGTGAAAACGCTGAGTGCCGCAGAATTGATGCTTTTGAGCTGTGGTGTTGGAGAAGACTCTTGAGTGTTCCTTGGACTGCAAGGAGATCCAGTCAATCCATTCTAAAGGAGATCAATCCTGGGTGTTCATTGGAAGGTCTGATGATCCGGCTGAAACTGCAGTACTTTGGCCATCTCATGCGAAAAGTTGACTCATTGGAAAAGACCCTAATGCTGGGTAGGATTGAGGGCAGGAGGAGAAGGGGATGACAGAGGATGAGACGGTTGGATGGCATCACTGACTCAATGGATATGGGTTTGGGTAAACTCCGAGAGTTGGTGATGGACAGAGAGGCCTGGTGTGCTGCAATTCATGGGGTCGCAAAGACTCGGACACGATTGAAAGACTGAACTGAACTTAACTGATGCTGGGAAAGATCAAATGTGGGAGGAGAAGGGGACAACAAAGGACAGGTCTGTTGGATGGCATCACCAACTCAATGGACATGAGTTTGAGTAAACTCTGGGGTATTGGTGATGGAATAGGAGGCCTGACTTGCAGCAGTCCATGGGCTCACAAAGACTCGGACATGACTGAAAGACTGAACTGAACTTAACTGATGCTGGGAAGGACCAAAGGTGGGAGGAGAAGGGGACAACAAAGGACAGGTTGGTTGGTTGGCATCACCAACACAATGGACATGAGTTTGAGTAAACTCCGGGGTGTTGGTGATGGACAAGGAGGCCTGACTTGCAGCAGTCCATGGGCTCGCAAAGGATCGGACACAACTAAGCCACTGAACAGACTGACTGAATTCAAAATCAAAGAAAGGGATTCTGGGAAATGTAGCTCCAGACTAGGCAAATTAACACAGCGGAGCACAGAGCACTTGACTTACTAAACCCTTCTGCTTTACTTAGTAGGGTGAGCTGAGCTTTGAAAAACCGACCTGACTGATAAAGAGACTTTGGACAAGCCTGCAGTGAGGAGACTTTTAGTCACTGCTTTAATTTTCCATCATACGAATCTGCACTAGAAACAGTCTGGATGTCATTTTCCCCACCTGTCTTGCAGTCAGAACGTAACCATGGGACCTAGGCTCAATCAATTAGACGCACGCAGATGGTACCCAGCCTCAGCCAATCAAATACATCCAGATGGCACTTAAGACCAATTAGGTACAGCCACATGAAATGTAGGCTTAGCCAATGGATACACTTACAGGTGAAAGCAGTGCAACTGGGTTCTGATGCATAGAATTCAATCTAGACGAGGTGGAAGGGACATAAGCCATGTCACTAGTGACAGCCACTGTGTCTGGAGCCAGTGGTAGTGACAGTTCAGTTCAGTCACTCAGTCCAGTCCGACTCTCTGCGACCCCATGAACTGCAGCATGCCAGGCCTCCCTGTCCATCACCAACACCTGAAGTTCACCCAAACCCATGTCCATTGAGTTGGTGATGCCATCACACCATCTCATCCTCTGTCATCCCCTTCTTCTCCTGCCCTCAATCTTTCCCAGCATCAGGGTCTTCTCCAATGAGTGACAGAAGATCCTGCACTCAAACTCTATATTGTTCATGGCTGTCTCTCCAGCCATCCCTCTCAGAAATCTGAGTCACTTAATATCCTTTAATAAGTTTCTTTCCTGCTCAAAGTTACCTCTAATGAATTCTATTCTTTCCAGTAGAAAGCTGACACCCCTCTAACTTCATTTAACCATCTAGCCTCTTTCCAAAACTAGATAAAATAAGGAACAATGTCCACCCCCATGGGCAGTGGAGTCAGGGAGATGCATTTTGTCAAATTACTATGGTGCCACAGACTCTGGGCCAGTGTCACCTGTGAGGGGGTCACTGACCTGGGTTGTGAGTCGGGTAGACCCATCTGAATCCTGGCTGTGGTGCTGACTGGCCTGTTGTGTGACATTGCGCATATCACTTTCCTCATCTCGAGAACTCACTGTGCTTAGTGTTGCCTCCTGGGGATATCATAGAGACCAAAAGATTCCTCTACGGAGCAATCTCTCAACCACACAGCTCAGCATGTTGGACACACCCACACCAGTGATGATAAAAGGAATAAGAGTGACCTTTCTTTTGCTGGATTAAAGAAAATAAATAATAATAGAGGTGGTGTCCTCATGTAGTCCAAGATGAAGATGGTCTGTGAATGCTGCAGTTTAGAAAAGTTACATGTTTTTGGTTTTATATTTTTTAGTTTTCTATTTTTTTATTATATTTATTTTAATTGGAGGCTAATTATGGTACAATATCGTAGTGGTTTTGCCATGCATTGACATGAGTCAGCCACGGGTGTACATGGGTTTCCCATCCTGAACCCCCTCACCCCAATTCCACCCCTCTGGGTCATCCCAGTGCACCAGCTCTGAGCACCCTGTCTCATGCATTGCACCTGCACTGGAGGTCTGTTTCACATATGAAAATATACATGTTTCCATGTTATTCTCTGAATCCATCCCAGACTTGCCTTCTCTCACAGAGTCCAGAAGACTCTTCTATACATCTGTGTCACTTTTCCTGTCTTTCACATAGGGTTATCATCACTATCTTTCTGAATTCCATGTGTGTGTGTGTGTGTGTGTGTGTGTGTGTGTGTGTGTGTGTGTGTGTGTTATTGGTGTTTTTCCTTCTGGCTTACATCGCTCTGTTTAATAGGGTCCAGTTTCATCCACCTCGTTAAAACTGGTTCAAATGCATTCTTTTGAATGGCTTAGTAATATTCCATTGTGTATATGTACCACGGCTTTCTTAGCCATTCGTCTGCTGTTGTACATCTGGGTTGCTTCCGTGTCCTGGCTATTATAAACAGTGCTAGGGTGAACATTGGGATACACGTGTCTCTTTCAATTCTGGATTCCTCAGGGTGTATGCCCAGCAGTAGGACTGCTGAGTCATATGGCAGTTTCATTTCCAGGTTTTTAAGGAATCTCCACACTGTTCTCTATAGTAGTTCTAATAGTTCGCATTTCCATCAACGGTGTAAGAGGGTTCCCTTTTCTCCACACCCTCTCCAGGATTTATTGTTTGTAGACGTTTGGATAGCAGCCATTCTGACTGGTGTGAGATGGTACCTCATTATGGTTTTGCTTTGCATTTCTCTGATAACGAGTGATGTTAAACATCTTTTGAAGAGTTTATTAGCCATCTGTATGTCTTCTTTGGAGAAATGACTGTTTAGTTCTTTGGCCCCTTTTTTGATTGGCTCGCGTATTTTTCTGGAATTGAGCTGCAGGCGTTGCTTTTATAGTTTTGAGATTAATTCATTGTCAATTGCTTCGTTTGCTATAATTTTGGCCCATTCTGAAGGCAGTCTTCTTCCCTTGCTTATAGTTTCCTTCACTGTGCAAAAGCTTTTCAGTTTATTTAGGTCCCATTGGCGTATGTTTGCTTTAATTTCCATTACTCTGGGAGGTGGGTCATAGAGGATCCTGCTGTGATTTCTGTCAGAAAGTGTTTTGCCTGTGTTTTCCTCTAGGAGTTTTCTACTTTGTGGTCTTACATTTAGATCTTTAATCCATTTTGAATTTATTTTTGTGTACGGTGCTAGAAAGTGTTCTAGTTTCCCTCTTGTACAAGTGGTTGACCAGTTTTCCCAGCACAACTTGTTAAAGAGATTGTCTTGTCTTCATTGTATATTCTTGCCTCCTCTATCAAAGATAAAGTGTCCATAGGTACGTGGCTTGGACCTCTGGGCTTGCAATTTTGATCCATTTATCTATATTTCTGTCTTTGTGCTAGAACCACGCTGTCTTGATGACTGTAGCTTTGTAGTATAGCCTGAAATCAGGCAGGGTGATTCCTCCAGGTCCATTCTTCTTTCTCAAGATTGCTTTGGCTATTCGAGGTTTTTTGTAATTCCATACAAATTGTGAAATTATTTCTTCTATTTCCCTGAAAAATACCGTTGGTGGCTTGATAGGGATTGCATTGAATCTATAGATTGCTTTGGGTAGTATACTCATTTTCACTATATTGATTCTTTCACTCCATGAACATGGTATATTCCTCCATCTATTTGTGTCCTGTTTGACTTCTTTCACCAGTGTTTTATAATTTTCTATATGTATATATAGGTCTTTTGTTTCTTTAGGTAGATATATTCCTCAGTATTTTATTGTTTTCATTGGAGTGGTGAATGGAATGGTTTCTTTAAGTTTTCTTTCAGTTTTCTCCTTGTTAGTGTATAGGAATGCACGGGATTTCTGCATGTTCATTTTGTTTCCTGCAACTTTACTATATTCATTGATTAGCTCTAGTAATTTTCTGGTGGAGTGTTTAGGATTTTCTCTGTAGAAGATCATGGCATCTGCAAACAGTGAGTGTTTTACTTCCACTTTTCCAATCCGGGTTCCTTTTATTTCTTTTTCTGCTCTGATCGCTGTGGCCAAAACTCCCAAAACTATGTTGAATAGGAGTGGTGAGAGTGGGCACCATTGTACTGATCCTTACTTTAGGGGCATTGCTTTCAATTTTTCACCATTGAGGATAACGTTTGCTGTGGGTTTGTCGTATATATCTTTTATTATGTTGAGATTTGTTCCTTCTATGCCTGCTTTCTGGAGGGTTTTGGTGATAAATGGATGTTGAATTTTGTCCAAGGGTTTCTCTGCATCTATTGAGATAATCACATGATTTTTATTTTTCAATTTGTTAATGTGGTGTATTATGTTGATTAGTTTGTGGATATTGAAGAATCCTTGCATCCCTGGGATAAAGCCCACTTGGTCATGATGTATGATCGTTTTAATATGTTGTTGGATTCTGCTTGCTAGAATTTTGTAAAGGATTTTTGCATCTATGTTCATCAGTGATATTGCCCCGTGGTTATATTTATTTATTTATTTATTTATTTATTTATTTATTTATTTATTTATTTATGTATTTATTTATTTTCGTGGCATCTTTGTCTGGTTTTGGTATTAGGGTGATGGTGGTCTCATAGAATGAGTTTGGAAGTTTCCCCTCCTCTGCAATTTCCTGGAAGCATTTGAGTATGATAGGTATTAGCTCTTCTCTCAATTTTTGATAGAATCCAGCTGTGAAGCCGTCTGGTCCTGGGCTTCTGTTTGCTGGAAGATTACTGATTACCCTTTCAATTTCCGTGCTTGTGATGGGTTTGTTAGGATTTTGTTTTGCTTCCTGGTTCAGTTTTCAGAAGTTGTACTTTTCTAAGAATTTGCCCACTTCTTCCAAGTTGTCCATTTTATTGGCATATAGGGGTTGATAGTAGTCTCTTATGATCCTTTGTATTTCTGTGTTGTCTGTTGTGAACTCTCCATTTTCATTTCTACTTTTGTTGATTTGGTTCTTCTCCCTTTGTTTCTTGATGAGTCTGGCTAATGGTTTGTCAATTTTATATATCTTCTCAAAGAACCAGCTTTTAGCTTTGTTGATTTTTGCTCCGGTCTCATTTGTTGCTTTTACATTTATTTCTGCTCTATTATATGATTTCTTTCCTTCTACTAAGCCTGGGGTTCTTGAATTCTTCCTTCTCTAGTTGCTTTAGGTGTAGAGTTAGGTTATTTGTTTGACTTGGTTCTTCTTTCTTGAGGTAAGCCGCTTTTGCTATGAACCTTCGCCTTTGCACTCATTCTACAGCGTCCCATAGGTTTTGGGTTGTTGCGTTTTCATTTTCATTTGTTTCTATGCATATTTTGATATCTTTTTGGATTTCCTCTGCGATTTGTTGCTTATTTAGCAGCGTGGTATTCAGCCTTCATATGTTTGAATTTTAAATAGTGTTTCTCTTGCAGTTGACATCTAGTCTCAGCGTACTGTGGTCAGAAAATATGCTTGGAATGATTTCAAGGTTTGTTGAATCTACCAAGGCCGGACTTATGGCCGAGGATGTGATCTGTCCTGGAGAAGTTTCCATACGTACTTGAGTAAAAGGTGAAACCCATTGTTTTGTGGTGAAATGTTGTATCGATATCAATTATGTCTAACTGGTCCATAGTATCATTTAAAGTTTGTATTTCCTTGTTAATTTTCTGTTTACTTGATCTATCCATAGGTGTGAGTGGGGTAGTAAAGTCTTCCACTATGACTGTGTTATCGTTAATTTCCCTTTCATGCTTGTTAGCCTTTGCGTTACATATTGTGGTTCTCCTATGTTGGGTGCGTATGTGTTTATAATCGTTATATCTTCTTCTTGGATTGATGTTTTGATCATTATGTAGTGAACCTCTTTGTGTCTTTTCACAGGCTTTATTTTAAAGTCTATTTTGTCTGATATGTGTATTGCTACTCCTGCTTTCTTCTGGTCTCGACTTGCTTGGAATACCTTTTTTCCAGCCCTTCACTTTCAGTCTGTATGTGCCCCTTGTTTGGAGGTGGGTCTGTTGTAGACAACATAAACAGTGGTCTTGTTTGTGTATCCTTTCAGCTAGTCTTTGCCTTTTGGTTGGGGCACTCGACCCATTTACATTTAAGGTAACTGTTGATAAGTATGATCCTGTTGCCATTTGATTTGCTGTTTTGAGTTTGATTTTATACAACCTTTCTGTGTTTCCTGCCTAGAGAAGATCCTTTAGCATTTGTTGAAGAGTGAAAAGAAGAGTTGGGAATAGATGTCTCTACAGTATCTTCATTAGTCCGAGGTAATAAGAAGAAGCATGTTAAAGCAAGGGGTAATGTGGATGATCAAAACTCTGACTTTCATCCTGAAACTTGAGGACAGAGTGTATTTTCAGCCTGCACAAGTTTAAATGTGCCATTCATACGAAAGCCTTCTACTATCCAGATAGCTGCTGAAACAAGTGCCCCAACTTGAAATGATTTCTCTTCTCCATCGTAAATATCAGTTAGACCACAGGAGCATACTGTGATACATCAATCTGCAGCTGCTTTAGGTGTTGTTGTTGTTGTTTTAATTGAAGAGAAATTGCTTTACAGAATTTTGCTGTATTCTGTCAGAATTCAAAATAAATCAATCATCGAGGCACATATATCCCTTCCCTCTGGGAGTACCCTCCCATCTCCCTCCCCATCCCACAATCTAGCTTGAGCATTTGTCATGGGATTTCACATAGCAGCTGCACTAAATCAAATGGCTCTAGTGAAAATTTTGCAGCTATGTCTACTTCTGTTTCTCCGTACCGCAACTTGTGTCCATTACAGAACAGTTAGTTTGGACCGAGGGTGGAGCCTTCTACCTTTCCAGGTTGGTATGGTAACATGTCAGCCCATGACCGTCCTTTTCCTAAACTACAACAGTCAGGCAATTTAGTTTTCCCAGTGCCAAAGATCCCTGATACATCTGCTGCTTCTCTTTCAAGATGCACTCATCAACCATCTTCATTATTTGAAAACTGTCCTAATACAACTGATGTACCAAATGGGTGTTGGATTATGGAGGATACCAAAGTGTAAAATTAATGTTTGGAGATGTCAACAAATTCCTACAATTCTCTTATTTGAAGAAAAAAGTTACATATTCATCTTCATAGGGCCAATTTCTATTTTGGAATAATTAAGAGTAAAATGAGTCTTTCTTTCCGTGCCTGACTATTTTACTCTGCATAATATAAACACTTCTGTGCAAGGTCATAAAATAAACACTACACTTGCTTTCACTGAAACCCACAGTCAGTTGATTGACTTCATTGCATAGAAGTGAGCAGACCCATGTTTGGTTTGGTAACAGTCCTGAATGTTAAGAATATGTGTATAGAAGGGTGATCAATCACTTTTATTTCAGGAACCAAGTAGACTTATTGATGTGATTTTTCTGTGTAAAAATTCTTTAGCAATGACATTTTGCAGGTTTCATGTTTTTGGTTACTGTTTATGCAAGCAGCCTTTATTTTAAGTTGATGTAGAAGTAAACACTGGTTGAACATTGCCCTTCAATTGCTAGAAGACCAGTGACTTTATGATGTCAGCGCTACTCTTCAATTGCTAGGAGACCAGTGACTTTGTGATGTCACAGCTTTTTGACTTTGAGAACCATGCTGATGGTCTTGAGAGTTTATCTCTGTACGCCAGCCAAGCAGCATTTGAAGTTGGAGTGTGTAAAGTCAGACAAATGAGAAAAGTATCTGAAGAAAGATCTCTCTGAGATGGCACACATTCCTTCAGAAATTCAAGATGTGCCTCGTAAAGATGTATCAAGTGGTTCCAAAACCTCCATTGGATCGTCTTCGTGTGATTACACACTTACTGGGGACTCAGTTTTGAGATCTATGATTGAAGAATATGCTTTCCAGGCTTTGTCTAAGGAAGCTGGGATAAAAAGGCCACACTACACATTTTCTGTCTCTGAAAGAAATGAGTTGAATGATTTTCTTTCCCTCACTTTTCCACAAAAACTCTGGACTATAGTTGAAAGTGATCAGTTTGAATCTATTTGGTGGGATGAGAGTGGCACTTCTATAGTGATCAACGAAGAACTCTTCAAGAAAGAAGTCTTGGAAAGAAAGGCCCCTTTCAGAATATTTGAAACTGATAGTATGAAAAGTTTAGTTAGCCAGCTTAAACTTTATGGGTTTAGTAAAAAGCGACAAACTTTTCAAAGATCTGCTTCACTCCCTGACTTTCTGGAAGAAGAAAACAATGTCTCTGTTTTGAGCAAGGTAATCCAAAATTTCCACTTACTGTCAATATGTAAGATTAAATCATGTGACTTAGAAAGCATGTTCACATATGTAGCAAAAACCGAATTTAAAATTGAGATAGCAAACTGTTGAACACGTTTTATTTTTTGAAGTTGAGAACAGCTGGAGGTTAAAATATTTGATACTTAATACACTCTCCTAGCAACTTGAAATCAGATACATGTCCTCAAGCTACTTTAAGTGGTATTTACTGTATATATACAACATATTTTTTAGTTGAGGAGCATACTTATTTTTAACATGTAAGGTGTTAAAACTACTAATGGAGGTGTTGTCTTTGATTCTATTTAATTGGCATCATTAAAAGAATACACTTTTATAGTTTAACTTTGCTTGTCAGTTTTACCTTAGTTTATAAAAAACTAAATAATTGTATCCTTTGATTTTAGTTACAGATCTACCATAATCCAAATTTCAAAAGAGACTATCCCCAACTTTCAGGAAGAATGAAAAGAAGAGTTGGGATTAGCAATGTGTTTCCGAAATCTTCACTAGTTCCAGATTACGAGAAGAAGCATGTTAAAGCAAGGGTCAACACAGATGATCGTAACTCTGGTTTTCATGCTCAAACTAGTGGAGAGAGTCCATTTTCAGCTTCCACCAGTTTAAGTGTGCCTTTCCCACAAAAGACTTATACCAGCCAGATAGTCCCTAAAACAAGCGCCCTACTTCCGCGTGACTTTCCTTCCCCATCAATATCAGTTAGACAAAGAGAACAGAACGTGGTAGATCAACCTGCTGTTTTAAACCAGTTGAGCATTTTTAATTGGCACTTCCATAGCACCTACACTCAAGCAAATGGCCACGTTGAGGACTTTGCTACTACCGCTACATCTACTCCTCAGAACCACATCGTATCTCCATTATGGAGCAGTTCTTTTGGACTGATGGTGGAGCCTTCTACATTTCCAGACAGGTATAGCGATATGTCAGCCCATGACAGTCCTCTTCCTAACCAGCAACAGAGAGGCAACTCAAGGTCCCCAGTGCCAACGATCGCTTATACACCCACCTCCTCTCTTTCAAGTCAATTCATCAACGATATTCCTTATGTGAAAACCATGCTAATTAAAACTGACCTATCAAATAAGTATCAGCTTATGGAACCTAATGAAGATTAAAATTTACGTTGGGAGATGTCAACAAATACCCACAATTCTTGTATTTGAACAATAAAGTTACACGTTCCTCTGCACAGTTTTGTTTTCTATTTTGAAACAATGAAGAGTAAATTAAGGCTTTATTTCAATGTCTGGCTATTTCTCTGCACTCTTTTATAAACTCTTCAGTTCAAGAAAACATCCGTTAGGCATCCTAGGTAAATGGCACCTAGCCTATTGTTTCTAAGCAAGAAAATGAGAACAAAGGGAAAAGAGGTAATGGATGTAAAGTGATTTGGGAAATCATCCCTGCTGAAATGAATGGGTGTCTAAATGAGGATGGTACGGGTGAAGGAACACATACAAATAAAATCAAAACAAGTGCACCTACACAGTACGAACCTTAGTGCGTTCACAGTTACATGATATTCTATTACGTATCGGTAGAGTCTTAAGATAGAGAAGGAAATGGTGCCCCGCTCCAGTATTCTTGCCTGGAGAATTCCGTGGAAAGGGGCTCCTGGTGGGCTGCTGTCCATAGGGTCACACAGAGTTGCACACAACTGAAGTGACTTAGCAGCAGCAGAGTCTTAAGACATTAGACAGGAGATTGTCTTCATTCTAGAAATTCATTTCATACTTGAAAATATAAATATTGTAGCATGTCCAAAATTAGGAGAACCGTTATACCATCACTGTGATACCAACGATTACAGGACATAATCAGTGACTGGACCATGGCCAGCACAAGATAGGTATTTTACAAGTGGTACTGTATAGGGTCATTTTAGCTCTGCTCTCCTTAAGGCGTACCTTTATTCCCTGCCACCATGATTCCACCCTATATTTCCTAATGCATATTTAGATTTTGCTTATCTGTTCCCTCAGAGACAAAATAAATTCCTCTGGTGATTGCAGCACCTCAGGATGGTTAACAAGTTCTTTGAAGACATGATATTTGTTTTCCGTAGTAGTTTCAGTACCATTCTCTTACACCGTCCTTCTGGAGCTACAATCACACACACTGCTTTCAGATGTGCTAAGCCCCTTCTCACAACTTTGCCTCAACTCTTTCTTGGGGTTGGAAGGAACCTCTGTTCGCCCTCCTACCAAGGTGAGCATGGATATCAGGTCTTCAATGTGTTTTGGGTCTACCCTCTTTTCTTTGTGTATCTTTCACATCAGCTAAAACGTGTACTTACTGAATTATCAACAAGGAAATGTAATCACGAATCGAATGCTATATACATTACTCAACAACATCCTATAACCTGCACTATTATCATAATTGACCTTTCCTACTTACTGAGAATCTTTTCCCGGTTGATAAATATATATCTTATATGTCCATGAATGTCAAATGTGGGAATTCAAATTATAAAATGATTGCTGCTCTCATGAAGTTTACAGTCTATAAGAACCCATACTAGTCATGTTGTTTCAGGCCCCAGTTCCCTAAAATTCAGTAGTAGTTATAGAGATATTTATGAAAAAAACAAACAAACAAAAAAGAATCATTCATTTTAATTCTCTAGAAAAGTCATGGAGTAAGGAGGGATCAAAATCAATGGCTGATCCTTCACATAGTTCACAATGAAAGAAGATGAGCAGAGTGTCTGCCAGTTGGACCCCCCAGACTGTCATGAACACTACCTAGAAATCTTGGCAATCTCCACTTTGTGGCCATTTCTTTAGACAGTGGTGGCAATATCAAGTCATGGCCCTGTTTTGGTATGGTAACCCACATAGGACAACACCAAGTTAAGTTCACCGTTCTCATGTTTGGGGCTAATGCAGAGTGAAAGCTGTGGGCTATTTGTGTAGATAAGGGAGGTGTCCAAACAGCACACGCTTTTTCTTTCACTGAAAACTTTCATTAAATTTGGCTGAGAACACTATACTTTAGAGAGGTAAGCATTTTGCAGCAATTGTAAGAGTTATTGAAATCGGTGTCCTTAGTTATCCTTTCAAGCGCAAAGTCCAATGGTCTGGTTTTCGATTTCAGGCATCTTACTATGGAGCCAAATTTGCATGCTTTGAGAAATAGCACCTTAAAAGCAATCACATCTTCTATTTCATTGCCGTGTACTGATTATTCCTGCTCACTCCCTTTGATCTTCTTTTCCTGTTCTGCTTTGAGGGGCAGGTCCTTCTCAAAAAGAATAGGATTAATTCCCTTAGTGCTCTGTGGTAACTTGGAAAAGGCATGGATAAGGACATGCAATATATTATGTGGGAAAGCTACTGTTTTTGTTCCCTCCTGAAAACATAGTATTAAATTGTACCTCAATTGTCCTACCACGGGAAGCCTGGTTACATGATGCATTACCTTGGTCATCAATTCCCATATGGCTTTAACATATCAGTACCTTTAATTCTCAAAAGCTTATAGAGAAAGTATCTCAATACAGTAGGGAAATATTATACATGAGTTCAGTGTTCTTTCCCGTACTTATTTATTTTATAATTTGTGCCTAAAATAGTAAAAGTGAGAACAAAAATTCAAGTGAGTTAACGCAGTGAGTTAAACACAGAAGATTGAGACAAGAAGTAGAAAAATTGATGGGAGAAGATCAGAGGATGAAATTGGGTGCTTATAATGGAACAAGCAAATGTGTAACTGCAGGGCCTAAATAGCTCAATATGACTTCACTATTGTTACCCTACAAATTATTTTCATTTTAGCAAATCACAGAATAGTCTTACATGCAAAGTACTTTAAGATCCCATGGAATGCACAACAAAGGTATATCTTTTAAAGCATTCTGATTTAAAATGTCGCTAGAGACATATCATTCAAGTAGAAAATGATTTCCAAAATTAAGCCTAGAGACAAGTATCAGAGAAACTTTGGGAAGTTCATAGGTGTCCTCCAGTGAGTCCTTGGGTTTTCTTTTCTTTTTGTAATTGTGTTTAAGCATACAAGATCGTGACTGTGCTTGTGTGTGTGTGCATCAGATTAAGAATGTGTTTGTGAGTGTATGTCTGGGCTCTCTTTTGGACTTTTATGTTAGAAATTTCAGCTGAAGAAATAGTTCATTCAAAAATACAGCCAGGCACAAATTAAACTGCCCATTCAAAACTCTTCTTTCTCCTTTCAAAGTGCAAGACAAACGGATGCGTCAAAGGTTGAAAGCATTTCAATAATAACCAAGCTCCTCCGCCCAAACATAGTTAAAAACTATGGTACTCTCCCAATCAACCCAGCAAAAGATGCGTGGGACCTTAGGTATCTATGATGTCTGGCAATAACAAAACACCCACCCTCTAATACGGCAGTACTCAAGAAGGCCATGTAGAGGCCTGCAGTTTCAACCAGGCCTTCCTGTAATAGGATACGACCTTCCTATAGGAGGCTGCACACTCACCAGTAATGAACACTCTTAGGCATCAAATGAAACTAAGGACGAAACCTGGAATTCTCTTCCCACATGGTGGAAGTCCCCTTCCCCCTTCCCAAGTGGATGTGATAGACAGTTAAAATAAAAGGAAGTTATAACATGGCTGACATTCTTCTTACATAATACCTGAAATGTCCAAGCCCCACCACACTACTAAGCAGCTGACTATACAGGTCTTCTGGTCTCAAATCTGTGTGACAATCATCACATGAGAATTTTATGAATATTTGAGATGCATTGATAGTGCGGATCTGTAAAGCTAAACGTCTTTGAGATCTGACTCAAATAGGAAAACTGTGTACTCCCTGTCTTCAGTTTTATGGGGATTTCACATGCATTCACACACTTCCACAATGCTCAACCTTCATCTGAAGACAAGAGGAATGGTCTATTCACAGAGAAGGCCAGCGGTAAAGTCAAAATGGATCCAGTTTCCTGCCTACATCCCTGCTCAGTAATGTAACCGCTTGTAAGCATTCCTAAGGGCGACTAGGATACACAAGTCAAAGATGCTTCTCCCAGGATTACAGAGTTGGATTGAGAACTGTAAGTTTGTTTACCTCTCATCCCATTCTTAAGATCACAAACCATAACTGTTAACCCATCAGAAGATGGGCAGCTCTAGCACATATTTAGAGACAATGCCTGCTTCTGCCTAAGACCAAGGTTGTAGATCCAAGTGGCATATAGGGTACGGTTTCCATCTCAGGATACCACATGACTCCCCAGGGATTCTCCTTCTCTGAAAGCTCTCAAGAGATGTTGTGAGAGGAATATTTTGAGGGTGGAAAACAAGGAAACCGACAAGAGTTGTGTTCTTTCTAATTGTCCTCAGTCTCACTTTTCATCCCATGTATAATGACAAAGTCTCCCAAGCACTGCCAATACCAATTTGTTGATGTTCTTCAGCCACTCAGTCTTGTCTGACTCTTTGTGACTCCATGTACAGCAAGAACCCTGGGTTCCCCTGCCTTTCAAATCACCAGTTTACTCAAACCCATGACTTTTGAGTCAGTGATGCTTTGCAGCCATCTCACCCTCTGGCATTCCCTTCTCGTCCTTCCCTCAATCTTTCCCAGCATCAGTTTCTTCCCAGTGATTTCACTCTAGGCCCTAGATGGTCAATATATTGGCTCTTCATGGTCAGCGTCAGAACTTCCGTGAATAGTCTGAGTTGAACTCCTTCATGCTTGGCTAGTTTGAACTCCATGCTCGCAACGGAACTCTCACACATCTTCTCCAGACCCACTACTGCAAAGCATCGATATTTTGGCACTCAGTTCCTGGGGTCCTGCTCATTCCGCCATACGTTACTCCTGAAAATCAACTTTGCCCATTCGGATCTTTTTCAGTAATCACTCAGCTTATTAACATGGTGTCTAGACTGGTTGTAGCTTTTCATCCAAGTGGCAAGTGCCTTTTCGTTTCGTGGCTGAAGTCACTCCCCGCAGTGTTATCAGAGGTCAAGAAAGTGAAACCTGTCACTGAGTCAATTGTATCCTATTGCTAGATCTCAAAATGTTTGGACCACATTCCATGGTCTTATTTTTAGTGTTCGTTGGTTTGTGTTTAGATTGAGTTTTAATCCAGCTTTTCCTGTCACCTCATCAGAAGGCTCTTTAGTCCCTAGTGTTTTTCAGCCATTTGTGTGTTGTCATCTTATAACTAAGGTTATTCACACTTCTCACAGTAATTCTGTTTCCAGCTTCAAATTCTTTCAGCAAGTTATTGTCCATGGTATACTCTGCACAGAAGTCAAATAAGCTGGGTGACAATATATAGCCTCGATGTATTTCCTTCCCTATTTTGTACCAGTCCGTTGTTCCTTCTCCAGTTCCAACTGTTGTTACTTGACCTGCGTGCACCTTTCCCAGGAAACAGGTATGGTGGTCTTATATTCTTATCTCTTTAAGAATTTTCCACAGTTTGTTGTGACCCACACAGTCTAAGGGCTTCCCCTGTGATTCAGATGGTAAAGCATCTGCCTGCAATGGGGGAGGCCCAAGTTCGATCGCCGGGTCTGGAAGATCCCCTGGAGAAAGAAATGGTAGGCTACAGTCCATGGGGTCGCAAAGAGTCAGACACAAATGAATGACCTCACTTTCACATGCAGTCTAAGCCATTAACAGAGACAATAAAGGAGATGTAAATGACTTTATGAAACACCCTTGTTTTTTCTATGATCCAGACTCCAATTAAGGTTTACCTATTAAGATTAAATGACTAACTACACCTGCCTGCTCGCTCTCTCTCTGTTTCAAGTTGTTGCTGCTACTGCTGCTAAGTCGCTTCAGTCGTGTCCGACCCTGTGCGACGCCAGAGACGGCAGCGTACCGGGCTCCTCCGTCCCTGGGATTCTGCAGGCAAGAACACTGGAGTGGGTTGCCATTTCCTGCTCCAATACATTTAAGTGAAAATCGAAAGTGAAGTCACCCAGTTGTGTCCGACTCTTCACGACCCCATGGACTGAAGCCTACCAGGCTCCTACGCCCATGGGATTTTCCAGGCAAGAGTATTGGAGTGAGATGCCATTGCCTTCTCCATTTTTCAAGCTATCATCTACCAACTGTTACATTCCTGGGCACTTGCCATCTTCTTGTGGGCTCTCCTGGTGGCTCAGTTGGCAAAGCAACTGCCTGCAATCTGGAGACCTGTGTTCACTCCCTGGGTCACGAAGATCTCCTGCAGAAGGAAATGGGAACCCACACCAGTACGCTTGCCTGGAAAGTTAGTATTAAATTATGACCATGCCCATCTCTGACCTTTGACACCCACTTGAAACAGTTAAGTTTCCAGAGCAGAAATAAGGAATCTGTGCTCCGGGAAAATGTCGGGACAATTTGACAAATAGCTAGATATTTTCAGGAACGGACTTTTTGAGCCCAATATCTGTATCATCTTTTATCTGCAAAGGAACTATGTTTCCTCAAACTGATGACAATTCCTCATTAGCAGAAATTTCAGGAAAAATAACTCGGCTTATCTGCATGTTCGAAGTCAATGTTGTACCAGTTATGTGTGTATGCACGAAAGCTCCCATTAAACAGATAAATTCACATCAACTAAAGTTTGTTGCTTTACTGGCATGCATAAATGAATTGCAGAGCCTGCCTAGAAAGAAAATCAGAAGTTCTGATTGGGCAGATAATAAGAAGACGTTGAGAGCAACTCTCTTCATGGGGGCATCACAAATAATACTTCTATAAAGGCAACAGTTCCCCGAGCGCATCCAATGAATATTAGCAGAAGACCTTGCTCAACTATATGGGAACAAGACATAACTGGGAAGAATGGAAGGAAGATGGGAGAAGGAGGATGAGAGGAATAGAACCAAACCTGTGTCTTGTGGTGGGAGATGGAGAAGCAGGGGATAGACTGAGGATTCAGGTAAGTCACCTCAGTAAACTTAAATTACTTTTGACTGAAAGGAAGCAAGGTGAAGAAGCTGATGAAATATAGCTTGTCTAGAGTGAGAATCAAACAGAGAATGTGTGGTGTGGTCCTACATGTCCCAAACGGCTATGCAGGTCAACCAGTGTTCATAGGGCCTGGAAGATGAAACGTGGGGTTAGAAAGCCAACCTGGGAGTGAACTGCGTTTGACTACGTAGAGATGGAGTGATGGATCTGGGATGTCAAAGTGCATAGGAAGGAATGCTTTTTGAAAAATCCCAAACTGACAGAGAAGTGGGACCTTAGGGTTCAGTCACACAGAGGAGGTAACACCATTGAATCCTCCCCCTCCCCACCCCCACCCTTTCCCACAAGCTGAGACCTACTATCAGGCAATAGAAAACAACTAGCTAGAACTAACACTCATGCTTCTGCCACCACAGGCTAGAAAACGATCCCAGTAGGGCCATAAATTTTCTGCCTGTGGTTGCAGACTCTTTGTCTATGGCATACAAAAGGGACAATAGATTTCCAATGAATGAAAATATTCAGGCTCTGGCAGCACTAAAAGCAAATAGGAGTTATCCCAGATTAGAGTCTGACCTGTCCCTACTGAAGATCCAAAGTTATTTCTGCCCTCGTTTGGGCACACTTTCTCAAGAGGTGTAGCTGTGCTGTGGCTCGTGTTCAGGACCAGAACACTGACAGCAGGGACTCTAATAACATTCATTATACTGACCATGTTTTGCTACGCTGTGTGGCTGGTTCACTCGTTTTCTCACTTGTAGGCTTTCTCATTATTCTTGATTATTTACTGTTTTAAGATTGTTTACATCACATATTTTTTTTTATTGTTTTAATAAATTTATTTATTTTAGTTGGGGGCTAATTACTTTACAATATTGTAATAGTTTTTGCCATACATTGACATGAATCAGCCATGGGTTTACATGTGTTCCCCTTCCTGGACCGCCCACCCGCCTCCCTCCCCATCCCATGCCTCTGGGTCATCCCATTGCCCTGGCCCTGAGCCCTTGTCTCATGCATCGAACGTGGAATGGTGTTCTGTTTCACATATGATAATATACATGTTTCAATGCTATTCTCCCAGAACATCCCACCCTCGCCTTCTCCCTCAGAGTCCATAAAATTGTTCTATGCATCTGTGTCTCTTATTCTGTCTCGCATATAGGGTTATCGTTACCATCTTTCAAATTCCATATCATTTCACACCAGTCAGAATGGCTGCTATCCAAAAGTCTACAAGCAATAAATGCTGGAGAGGGTGTGGAGAAAAGGGAACCCTCTTACACTGTTGGTGGGAATGCAAACTAGTACAGCCACTATGGAGAACAGTGTGGAGATTCCTTAAAAAACTGGGAATAGAACTGCCATATGACCCAGCAATCCCACTGCTGGGCATATACACCGAGGAAACCAGAATTGAAAGAGACGCGTGTACCCCAATGTTCATCACAGCACTGTTTACAATAGCCAGGACATGGAAGCAACCTAGATGTCCATCAGCAGACGAATGGATAAGGCAGCTGTGGTACATATACACAATGGAATATTACCCAGCCATTAAAAAAAATACATTTGAATCGGTTCTACTGAGATGGATGAAACTGGAGCCCATTATACAGAGTGAAGGAAGCCAGAAAGGAAAACAACAATACAGTATACTGATGCATATATTTATTTTTTGTATGTATATAACATGTACTTTGTTTTCCTGAATACATTTGAATCGGTTCTACTGAGATGGGTGAAACTGGAGCCCATTATACACAGTGAAGTAAGCTAGAAAGAAAAACAACAATACAGTATACTAATGCATATATTTATTTTTTGTATGTACATAACCTGTACTTTGTTTTCCTGCTTTCTGTGCCTTTTGTTGATGTCGTTTCTTGTCATGTTTGTTTTAATAGGTATATATTTCTATGTTAACTGTGATTTTCTGTTGTTCTGTGGGAAAGCTCTTGTCATTTTTGTCAGATTTCTTTCTTTATTTTTTACGTGGCACTCTGCTCTAGTGTTGTTTTATGTCTTGCAAGTTATTCGCTTAGTTGTATTATTGGTTCTGTGTTCTTCCCTATTGTGATTTTTGCTTGTGTTATTTTCTTTTTTTGTTATTATTATTTTTTTCTTTGATTTTGGTTTCTTACAATTTGTCTGACTTCCTTTGTTTCCTCTGTCTAATCTTTTACTATGTGATCTTGGTTCTCTGACCAGAAGTTGGGCCTGTTCTTCTAGAGTTTCAGCACCATATCGAAGACCATAGAGTACCAGAGAATTCCTGGTTCCAGCGAATATTAATTGGTGAGAGTGTCTATGAAGGCTTCTATCGCAAACTAAGAACCAATTCCACTCAAAAGGCTATATTATCCAGAGCTGATGCCTCATGCCACACAAAAAAGCAGAACAGAAACACAAGCCATATCATCCACAGATGGACTGCCTAAAGTCAGACTAAACCCGTACATACCTGCAAAAGATACCACCGTGAGAGAGAGAAGTGTCAGCTGTGGAATATAGATGCCAGAGAATATAGTTGCCAGTCCCTCCCCCTCCAAGGACACAGAAACCACTGCACCAAACTTATCCAGTCAGGCTGCATTTGGAAGCAAGAACTGCAACCCTGCACCCTGGGAAGAAAAGACCATTAACATAGTAAGATAAACAAATGTGAAGAAAGTCAAGTACGTTGCAGGCAAAGAAACAATGTTAAAACACATGAGACATAATTAAAGAGGAAATAGGAATTGTCACTGAAAAAGAATTGAGAGGAACGATAGTAAAGATGATCAAACATCTCAGAAAATAAATGTAAATCATGCAAGAAACATTTAAGAAGGGTATGTGAATGATAGCACAATAACTGCTGTATGTGTGCTGTAGGCTCATCCATGCCTTTGTACAGCAGAAGCCAGAACAACATTGGAAAATAATTATCTTCCAAATTAAAAACGAAGTATTAAAAGAAAAACAGACTTTAAATAACACAACAGACCTGGCAATTCAACTGAAACTTAAGTAGATTTCTTCGAAAAACCAGCAGAAGGCAGTTCCTTTTCAAGGGCAAATGAAATATGTCCGGATAAATCAGAAACCGGATCACAAATCAGGCCTTGGCAAATTTAAGTTAATCAAAATGTTATCAAGCTTTTTTTTTTTTTTTTACTGCAATATATGTTACGATTTGAATGTCAGTCATGGTGTGTGGTGGGGACAAAACAAAAAGAAACAAACAAAAATATAAATAACAAAGACAAAACAAACAAACAAACAAACACCTGAATACATTCAGTCTCGTGCATATACCTCTTCATGGCCAAGAAATACACGAAAAATCAGACAGAAAAAAAAAATATATATATATATATATATTCATAGAAACAAATGACAATAAAAATGCGATTGCATAAAACCTATGAAACAGGATAAAACACTAAAAGAGTAAATATTATAATAAAGGAATGTCTCAAGTAATCAACCTAACAGTACAACTGAGACAATTAGAGAAAGAAGAAGAAACAGAAAACCCAAATTAGTTTTGGGGAAAAAAAAAAAGTCACTGAGACTAGAACAGGAAAACAAGAGAAAAAATATAAACAATAGCAAAGATCAATAATGCTAAAAGGGAGCTCTTGGAGAGCATAAAGAAAATACATAAATCATGAGCCAGACTCATCAACAAAAAAAGGGAGAACACTCTAATCAATAAAGTTAGACATGAGAAAGGAGACATTATAACCGATACCACAGAAACATCAAAGGATCATAAGAGACTACAACAAACAAGTTTAAGCCAATAAAATGTAGAATCTGGAAGCCACAGACTAATTCTTCGGAACTCAAGTAAGATGAAACATAAAATATGAACACAGCATTACAAGCTCTAATATTGAAACTGTTATAAAAAATTTTCCAGTTAACAAACTCAAGGTCCAGATGGTGTCACAGATAAATTTTATGAACCATTAAGAGAAATGTTAACACATACACTTCTAAAACTCTTCCAAAATACTACAGTGGTAGGAAAATGCACAAACTCTTCCTACGAGTACAGCATCACCCTGATAGAAGACCCAGAGGTAACACAGAAAAGGAAAATTATAGGCCACTATCACACAGTTGAACATAGATGCAAACATCCTCAACAAAATACTCCCAAGAAGAATCCAACAGCACATTAAAAGTATCCAACAGCTTAATTAAGTGAGGTTTTCCCCAATATGCAAATATCCTCCAGGATCTGCGTATCAGTCCATCAGATACACCATAACAAATTGAAGGATTAAAACCATATGATCACCTCAATAGATGCTGAAAAATCTTGGATGAAATTCAAAAATCATGTGTGATAAAAAACTCTCCCGAAACTGAGCATAGCAAAAATTACCTCAACATAATAAAGGCACACAGATCAAAACTACAATGAAGTGTCATATCACACCATCGAGCATGGTGATCATTATAAAATCGACAACAGGGTACTTGGTAGTGGTCCAGAAGCTAAGACACCATGATCCTAAATCAAGGGTTCCATGTTTGATCCCTGGTCAGGAAATTAGATTCCACATGCAGCAATTAAACCCTGATGTAAACAAATGAAGAAGTAAATGTGTGTGTGTGTGTATGCATTCATATCCATATTCATAAATTAACAAATATGTGTTTACACTATACTATACATTCATAATATAGATGTTACATAAAAATAATTATATTATAAATTAACAAGTATATACACAAACACACACACACACAAATATAAATCTTAAAACAATAAATGAAGGATATGATGTGGAAGAAAGGGAACCCTTCACAGCGTTGTTAGGAATGTAAATAAATACTGACATGATACCGCAGAGTATGAAAGTTCTTTAGAAAACTAGCAATAAAACTACCATATGACCCCCAAATCACATTATTAGACATATACCCAAATGAAACCACCTTTGAAGAAAAAAGGTGTATCCCAGTATCCATTTCAATACCATTTACAGTAGACAAGTTATGTAAGCAATCTGGGTGTCCATTTACTGAAGAATGGATAAAGAAGTTATGGCACATGCTCAGGATGGAAACTTTCTCGTGCACAAAAAGGAAAAAAAAAACAATGGATTATTTCTAGAGATATGGATGGATCTAGAGCCTATTATACAGAGTGAAGTAATTCAGAAAGAGGAAGTCCAATATTGTAGATTAATGCATATATGTGGAATCTAGAAAACTGGTTCTGAAGAATCTGTTTGAAGGGTGGGAAAAGAAATGCAGAGGTAAAGAACAGACTTGGACACAGAAGTGGAAGGAGATAGTGGAATGGATCGAGCAAGATGCCCAGGCATATGTATAATACCAAGTATGAAGTAGTTAGCCAGTGAGAGGCTCCTCCTCAGGACTCTGGGGTGCCCTAGGGAAGTGGATTGTGGAGTAGGAGAGGAGGCTTAAGAGCAGGTGGGAGGGCTTCTCAAAAGGGAGGCTCATGCATATATACTGATAGATGATTTACATTGTTTTACAGCAGAAAGTACCAGACATTGTAAAGCAATCACACTCCAATTTCAACTTGTTTCTTAAATTGGAAAATGGATGTCAGTCCTTGGCCAACTTGGGCAAGTAGCAAGAAATGCATCACAGTGCATAAGTCAAGTATAATGTGTACCAGTGCATATGTCAAGTAAAATCTGCACCAAAGACTGCTTTCGTATGTATAGACAAAACATAAAGCAAAAACTTAACAATTTAGAGCTAACCTAGCCAGAATAAACTCAGACTCTAGACATAAGTGTTCCTCACTTCATTTGATTGGCAATGTTTCTCAAAGGAAAGAGCGGTTACCAAATGATGTCAACAATTTATAGAAACACAAATTCCTTCATGTTTTAGTACACAATAGTAAACCTTTGACATTCAGAACTATCCTAAGTAGGAAATTATAAATGTAGTTTGAAAGTTTGAAATGCTGTACAAGGATCACTTCTTTTTTAAATCCTGGAATCTGTGTGACTGACTGGGAAAAATGCACAGCCTAAAATTTGAGAATTTTGTTTTATTCATCTAGGCTTTAGTCCTGAGGAGGATTTACTCCTGACGAGCAACTTCTCAAGTATTTCTGAAAGACCATTCTGAAGAGGGAATGGAAGTGCCAGGGTGTATAAAAGTTTCACAATGATCATGGAGGCAGCATGTTCATATATTGTGGTTAATTAAAGAAAACTGGACATCTCAAGTTAATGGGTTTAGCATGATTCTACCTATGGCAAGATGCAGGAATCTGGGCTTCTTGAGATAATTTCTTCAATAGGCACTATAACTAGGGCCAGTGTCCTGTTCTTTTCTGTGTCAGAGTCACTTCTGGCAGCACAATTGGTGGCAGCTGTGGTAATTGAAGGCTTGATGATGGGCGGCCTGACTTCATCCAGAGTCCTCTCAGGGCTCACATTCAGGGATGGCTGCAATGGCTTATGACTTGATGACTGCAACATCCTTTGGTTACTGATAAGGCTGACAGCATACTTAGTTCACAGTGTGCTCTACTCTCTACACCCTCAGAAAATGTTACTGTTTGTAGTAGATTCATATACCCCAAGACAAGCTGACTGTGGGCTTTTACCTCAACAGGACCTAAAGTGGCCTTAATATAATGAGAAAAGAGTTAATACAGGTTAATGCAAGTCCCAACGAGATAGGAAAGAGAAAGGGAAATCAAAATTTCAAGAACATGGCTAGAAACTCTTCCCGATCAAGGAAGAGTAAACAGGGGAGGTTTGTGGTGCTTTCCAAACACATATGTTTATATATATAAAGATATGTGTATATATATATATCTTCACTGATGTATACGCATAGACATGTTTACGTATACTATGCATATATGCATCTCTACTCATATGTGCGTGTATATATCTATATCTATATATAGATAAATATATATGTATGTATACACGTAGTTATATATCTATGTATATCTGAATATTCTCTAGAATATTCTCAAGCATAGCTTTAATATTAAGGCATAAAACAATTAAATTTTAAATTGTACCACCTATATTCTCTGACTACCAAGACATGGAGCTAAAGCTCAAAAATGGCATACATTTTTGCAAATGTGTCATTTGTGGAATATTTTAGAAGGCATTTCTAAGGAATGGTTGAGTCAATGCCTGAGTCACAAGGGAAATTAGAAAAATAATCTGAGATAAATGAAAGAGAAACCACAACATACCAGATCATTGGATTCAGCAAAAGTTCATACCTGTAGTAAATACTTACAGTGAAATATACATTGATACCTATAACAGCAAAAGTATATACCTATACCTTAAGAATACATATATATATGTATATAGATATATATGCATATGAATATAGATATATGTATATATATATGTGTGTGTGTTTGTATTTATATATGTGTATATACATAAGTATGTATGTGTATGTATGTATATACATATGTATATATATATATATATATATAATATATTTATCACTAATTATTTTCCAGTTGTCACTAGTGATAAACAACCTAGCTTCTAATGCAGAAGTCATAAGAGGCACAGCTTCAATCCCTGGCTTGGGAAGATGTTCTGGAGGAAGGCATGGAAACCCACTCTTGTGTACGCACCACGAGAATCCGATGGATTGAGGGATACCCATGTGCGATAGGCTGTGCGCCGAAGAGAGTCAGACAGGAGCGTAGGAACTTAGCGCATGAATATCACTGTCACTGATTGCTAATATATATAGGACACTTCTGCCTTTCATACATTGTTATTGACATGCTCAGAAAATTAATCAGTATAAGACATCAAAAATTATCTGATTCTAAATGTTTATTTATGGTTAATGATTTCGAATTCAACCTCCATTTAATGAATCTATTCAGAATTTTCAGTTTTTAAAAATTGTTTTAATCACTCTGTTCTTTTAGCCATTCGACTGTTTCACATAACTTAAGTCTTCTTCTGGCATAAATATGTGTCCATATTACCTAACAATTGTCTTTATTTAGTATGATTACATTGCAATGGGATCTTTTTCATTCTCATTTCAATAACTGGATCTTCTCTCATTTTGTTTGCTCAGTTTACCTAATATCTTCCAATTTTATTTATTTTGTTTTTGTTGATTTTTCTCTGTTTTTGAAATATGTATATAATTTTATTCCCATACTAGGCTTCATTGTTTTCCTCTTTCTCCTTGCTGTGAGTTTTGATTCCCCCCCCCCCCAGTTTCTGTAGGAGGCAGATATTAGCTTCTTCTCAGGTTTGCAGAGCTTCCATTTTAATGTGTATATATATCTGTTGTGTCTGATGATGTGGGTACGTTGCGTTTTCATTTTCATTCACCACAGTGTATTTTCTAATTTGCCCTGTGACTTATTCTTTCAAACTTTGGTCCCTTAGGGATATGTGGTTTAATTTTCCACACAATACAATTTCCAACTTTTTTCCCATTACTGATTTCAATTTACATTTATTGGATGTCAGAAAACATATTTTGTATGATTTAAATTATTAAGGACTATTTTAAGGCTTAAGGTAAAACCTATTCTCGAAAATATTCTGGAGAATATTCTAATTGAACATGGGAGGGTTGTGTATTCTTCTGTTCTTGTTAGAAGGAATGATCTGCTCAGTGTGTTAAGTCCTCTTGGTTTATATGGTCATTTAGATTTTCTCTTCCCTCAGTGGTCTTATGTTCTTCTACTGTTATTTAGATATTTATTTTTGGACTAATCTAAATGCTCAGTTCAGTTCAGTTCAGCCACTCAGTCGTATCCAACTCTTTGCGACCCCATGAATCACAACACGCCAGGCTTCCCTGTCTATCACCAACTCCCGGAGTTTACCCAACTCATGACCATCGAGTCAGTGATGCCATGCAGCCATCTCATCCTCTGTCATCCCCTTCTCCTCCTGCCCCCAATCCTTCCCAGTGTCAGGGACTTTTCCAATGAATCAACTCTTTGCATGAGGTGGTCAAATCATTGGAGTTTCAGCTTCAACATCTGTCCTTCTAATGAACACCTAGGATTGATCTCCTTCAGGATGAACTGATTGGATCTCGTTGTAGTCCAAGTGACTCTCAAGAGTCTTCTTCAACACCACAGTTCAAAAATATTTCAAAAAAATACTTATGGCTAGAGATCTGCAATTTTTACACTTCATGATAGCCAAAAGGCTGAGACAATATTCAAACATTTTTAATGTTTGATTCGGGTACCTGGAACTCTTTGATGAGGTGAGCATATGCTGTATTGGATCATTAATATGAAAGGTAATATGACAAAATATATAATTAATATTGTATAATCATGTTTAATATCATTTGTCTCAAAACATTTTTAATTAAAAGACCTATGTGTCTACAATTAGTATTGCCACTAGGGCCCTTTATTGTTTATTGCTTGGATAAAATTTTCCTTGCAAACTCATTCTTAAAATGTATTCAATTCTAAGATTTGTCTCTTTCAGAGCCTATAGTTGTCATATTAAAAAAAAATTACACCATCTTCTATTATACCACATTAATGGTTATTTGTTACTACTTTAATTAAATATATTTTAGAGTGATTTTAAGAAGTAATTCTAGAGACTTTGATTGTCATTGTTCAGTCACTATGTTGTCTCCAACTCTTTTGTGACTCCATGGACTGTAGCACAAAAGGCCTCCCTGTCTTTCACTCTCTCCCAGAGTTTGTTCAAACACATGTGGCCATTGCATTGCTGATACCGTCCAACCATCTCATCTTCTATTCCTCCCTTCTGCTCCTGTCATCAGTCTTTCCAAGCATCATGGTCTTTTCCAGTGAGTTTGCTCTTTGCATCAGTTGGCCACAATGGTGATGTTTCAGCTTCATCATTAGTCCTTCAAGTGCATACTCAGGGGTAATCTCCCTTAACATTGATTGGCTTCATCTGCTTGCAGTTCAAGGGACCCCTAAGGGTCTTCTACAGCAGTACAGTTGGGAGGCATCAATTCTTCATCTCTCAGGCTTCTTTACACTCCAGCGCTCACATCAGCACATGACTACTGGATAAACAATAGGGGTTTATGAAGTGGGGAACTTTGTTAGTTACGTGAATGTCTCTTCTTTTTAATGCAATATCTAGGTTTACATAGCTTTTCTTCCAAGAAGGAAGTGTCTTTTAATTTGATGACTGCAGTCACCATTCACAGTGATTTTAGAGCCCAGGAAAATTAAGTCTGTCACTGATTCCAGGTTTCACCCTTCTCTTTGCCAAGTAGTAATGGGACAATATGCGGTGATCTTAGTTTTTTGAATGTCGAAGTTTCAGCAAGGTATTTCACCCTCCTCATTCAAACTCAAGAGGCTGTTTACTCCCTCTTCAATTTTCTTTTTAGAGTGGTACTGTCTATATCTGAGATTGGTGAGGTTTCTGCCAGCTACCTTGATTCCAGTTTGTGATCCATCCTGCCTGATATTTTGTATAGTATTCTCTGCATATATATTTCATATAAACAGAATCTAAAGCTTAAGCACACTCCTTTCTCAGTTTTGAACTAGCCAATTGTTCCATGTCTGGTTCAAGCTCTTGTGTCTTGACCCAAGTACATATTTCTCATGTTAAGAAGGTCTGATAATAATCACAGTCCATTGTGATCCACAGTCAATGGCTTTAGTGCAGTCAATGAGGCAGATGCAATTTTTTTCCTGAAATTTCCTTGCCTTCTCTAGGATCCAGTGAATGTTGGAATTTTTTTTGTCTGGTTCATCTAGCTTTTCCAAATCTAGGTTGCACATCTGCAAATTATTGGTTCATGTACTGCTGGAGGATGTTGAGTATTATGTTACTAATACATGAAACAAGCACAATTGTATGGTAGTTTGAACATACTTTGGCATTGTCCTTTGTTATTGGAATTAAAACTGACCTATTCCACACTCGTTGCCAATGATGAATTTTCCAAACCTGATGATATATGAAGTAAGTGGCCGATTTAACAGTTTCGTGGTAATGAATTCTCACAGCTTTTGGTTCAAATGTTGATTTATCCTTCATATCTGAATGTCATCCTTATTAGATTTAGGTTTGACTCTTTCATCACTTTAAGTATGTGAAACTATTTTGTCCTGGTGTGAAGAGGAAAGAGCAGCTGGTATCCTTATGTGAATCTACCTGTATGTTATTTATTTATTTTCCCTTGTGGCCTTGATGTTTACTTCTTGTGTTTCTTTTTCTTAGTTTAATAAATATGCCTTGTGGATTGTTTCACGTTGAGTATATCATCTTTTAGATATTCTGGGATATTGGGACATAGAGAAATATCTTTCCCCCATCTAAGGGAGGTTTTCAAATTTTATCTCAAAAATTTCCTCAAAGCAGTTATTTTTCTTTCTTGCTTATTTGTTTTGATGTTCTCCATCCAGACAGCTCTGAATCTAATGGTGGGACATTTAACATTGTTCCAGAAGTCTCAGAGATTTCCCTCACTGCTTTCATTTTTCCCACTCTATTTCATTGATTTCTACCATTCTACCTTCCATCTAGCTAGTCCTTTCTGCTCTCTGTTCTTCTACTGTCATTCCCTGCAGAGTATTTGTTTTAATCTCTGTTTCCTTTGATGATTACTGATTGATACTTTATTTCTTCTGTATCCTTGTTAAATATTCTTAGATCTTCTCAATCCATGTGTTCAGTGTATTTACAGGCAACTCCACTTGTTTTTCTAGATTTTAGGTCATCCTTACAATTATTATTCTGATTTTTTTTTTCAGGAAGAATTCCTTCTCTTTTATTTATTTATGTATTTATTTTATTTGTTTCTTTTGGTTTGGTGGTGCTTTATCATGGACCTTCACCTTCTGCATATTTTTCATTCTTTCATTCTGCTTAGATTGCTGTGGTCAGGGTCCCTTTTCTGCAGGCTGGAGGGTTTTGGCTACTCGTTGTTGTGCAGTCTGCTGCTGTGTTTGGGGTTGGCCCCAGTGACTTGTCAATATTTAATGAATTGGGAAATGCGTGTCTGTGCTCTGGTGAGTGGAGCTGTATCTCCTCTCTCTGGATTGCAATGAGACGTTCAATAATGTGTTTTGGTTCTCTTTGTGTTTGGTATGGCTTTGGACAGCCCAGTTTTTTAGAGTACTGGAATGGATTGCCATTTCCTTCTCCAGGGGATCTTCCCCACTTGGGGATCAAACCCAGGTCTCCTGCATTGCAGGCAGATGCTTTATTCTCTGAGCCACCAGGGAAGCCCCCCAGTTTTTAATATTCATTGTTCTGTTCCTGCTTTCCTGGAGATTAGGTGTGGGATCTCTTGCATTGAACTTGCTGGCTTGTGTATTTATTTTGGTTTCCATGTAGGCATGGATACTTTTGGGTGTGTGATTGTCTCTTAATGTTCCTTGGTAACAGGGGTCTGACGATGAACACAGTTCTGGAATTGATACCTTCATCTTAGCTTTCAGTTCCCTGTTACACTAACATCAAGAATTCTACATCCACACAGCACAAAAGATCAAACCCCAAGCTTAATTGTTAAACAGCTCTCCACACCCAGAAAGAGCCAAAGGGATTCAGAGTCATGAAGAGAAGAAAAAATAGACGTGGGAGATGTAGGTGCCTAGGAGGAGAAAAGGAAAAGTCAAAATAGGAGAGACAGACGACTCAGGAGTTAAATCCCTAAGTGAAAATAGATTCCAAATATTAGATTCCTAACACATTTCAACAAGCAAAATTAAAAACCTATAATAGAGATTAGACTCCTCTAAATATTGTAAAACTTATGGATCCAAAATCATTTTCAAAGATAGTATATATATATATATATATATACATTTTCATTTTTTAGATAGGAGATAGTAGTTCATAGAAATGAAATAAAGTAATTCCAAAGAATAGCAAGGAGAGATAAGAAAGCCGTCCTCCGTGATCAATGCAAAGAAATAGAGGAAAACAACATATTGGGAAAAACTAGAGATGGCATCAAGAAAATTAGAGATACCAAGGGAACATTTCATGCAAAGATGGGCTCAATAAAGGACAGAAATTGTATGGACCTAACAGAAGCAGAACATATTAAGAAGAGGTGGCAAGAATACACAGAAGAACTGTACAAAAAAGATCTTCACGACCCAGATAACCACGATGATGTGATCACTCACCTAGAGCCAGGCATCCTGGAATGTGAAGTCAAGTGGGCCTTAGAAAAGATCACTATGAACAAAGCTAGTGGAGGTGATGGAATTCCAGTTGAGCTATTTCAAATCCTGAAAGATGATGCTGTGAAAGTGCTACACTCAATATGCCAGCAAACTTGGAAAACACAGCAGTGGCCACAGGACTGGAAAAGTTCAGTTTTCGTTCCAATCCCAAAGAAAGGCAATGCCAAAGATTGCTCACACTACTGTACAATTGCACTCATCTCACATGCTAGTAAAGTAGTGCTCAAATTCTCCAAGCCAGGCTTCAGCAATATGTGAACAGTGAACTTCCAGGTGTTCAGGCTGGTTTTAGAAAAGGCAGAGGAACCAGAGATCAAATTGCCAACATGCGCTGGATCGTCAAAAAAGCAACAGAGTTCCAGACAAACATCTATTTCTGCTTTATTGTCAATGCCAAAGCCTTTGACTGCGTGGAACACAATAAACTGTGGACAATTCTGAAAGAGATGGGCATACCAGACCATCTGACCTGTTTCTTGAGAAACCTGTATGCAGGTCAGGAAGCAACAGTTAGAACTGGACATGGAACAATAGACTGGTTCCAAATAGGAAAAGGAGTACGTCAAGGCTGTATATTGTCTTCCTGCTTATTTAACTTCTCTGCAGAGTACATCATGAGAAACGCTGGGCTGGAAGAAACACAAGCTGGAATCAAGATTACTGGGAAAAATATCAATAATCCCATATATGCAGATGACACCACCCTTATAGCAGAAAGTGAAGAAGAACTAAAAAGCCTCTTCGTGACAGTGAAAGAGGAGAGAGAAAAAGGTGGCTTAAAGCTAAACGTTCAGAAAACGAAGATCATGGCATCTGGTCCAGTCATTTCATGGGAAATAGATGGGGAAACAGTGAAAACAGTGTCAGACTTTATTTTTGGGGGTTTCAAAAACACTGCTGATGGTGATTGCAGCCATGAAATTAAAAGAAGCTTACTCCTTGGAAGGAAGGTTATGACCAACATGTATAGCATATTTAAAAAGGAGAGACATTACTTTGACAACAAAGGTTCATTTAGTCAAGGCTATGGTTTTTCCAGTGGTCATGTAGGGATGTGAAAGTTGGACGGTAAAGAAAGCTGAGCACCGCAGAATTGATGCTTTTGAACTGTGGTGTTGGAGAAGACTCTTGAGAGTCCCTTGGACTACAAGGAGAACCAATCAATCCATCCTAAAGGAGATCAGTCCTGGGTGTTCATTGGAAGGACAGATGTTGAAGCTGAAACTCCAATACTTTGGCCACCTCATGCGAAGGGTTGACTCATTGGACAAGACCCTAATGCTGGGTAGGAGGAGAAGGGGACGACAGAGGATGAGATGGTTGGATGGCATCACTGACTCGATGGACAAGGGTTTGGGTAGAATTCGGGATTTGGAGAAGGACAGAGAGGCCTGGCCTGCTGCAATTCACGGAGTTGTAAAGAGTCGGACACGACTAGGCAGTGAACTGAACTGAACTGAACTGAACTGAACTGATTGAGGTGATCATATGGTTTTAATCCTTCAATTTGTTATGGTGTATTTGATGGATTGATACGCAGATCCTGGAGGATGTTTGCATATTGGGGAAAACCTCACTTAATTAAGCTGTTGGATACTTTTAATGTGCTGTTGGATTCTTCTTGGGAGTATTTTGTTGAGGATGTTTGCATCTATGTTCAACTGTGTGATAGTGGCCTATAATTTTCCTTTTCTGTGTTACCTCTGGGTCTTCTATCAGGGTGATGCTGTACTCGTAGGATGAGTTTGTGCATTTTCCTACCACTGTAGTATTTTGGAAGAGTTTTAGAAGTGTATGTGTTAACATTTCTCTTAATGGTTCATAAAATTTATCTGTGACACCATCTGGACCTTGAGTTTGTTAACTGGAAAATTTTTTGTAACAGTTTCAATATTAGAGCTTGTAATGCTTGTTAATATTTTATGTTTCATCTTACTTGAGTTCCGAAGAATTAGTCTGTGGCTTCCAGATTCTACATTTTATTGGCTTAAACTTGTTTGTTGTAGTCTCTTATGATCCTTTGATGTTTCTGTGGTATCGGTTATAATGTCTCCTTTCTCATGTCTAACTTTATTGATTAGAGTGTTCTCCCTTTTTTTGTTGATGAGTCTGGCTCATGATTTATGTATTTTCTTTATGCTCTCCAAGAGATCCCTTTTAGCATTATTGATCTTTGCTATTGTTTATATTTTTTCTTTTGTTTTCCTCTTCTAGTCTCAGTGACTTTTTTTTTTCCCAAAACTAATTTGGGTTTTCTGTTTCTTCTTCTTTCTCTAATTGTCTCAGTTGTGCTGTTAGGTTGATTACTTGAGACATTCCTATATTATAATATTTACTCTTTTAGTGTTTTATCCTGTTTCATAGGTTTTATGCAATCACATTTTTATTGTCATTTGTTTCTATGAATATATATATATACATATATATATATTTTTTTTTCTGTCTGATTTTTCGTGTATTTCTTGGCCATGAAGAGGTATATGCATGAGACTGAATGTATTCAGGTGTTTGTTTGTTTGTTTGTTTTGTCTTTGTTATTTATATTTTTGTTTGTTTCTTTTTGTTTTGTCCCCACCACACACCATGACTGACATTCAAATCGTAACATATATTGCAGTAAAAAAAAAAAAAAAAGCTTGATAACATTTTGATTAACTTAAATTTGCCAAGGCCTGATTTGTGATCCGGTTTCTGATTTATCCGGACATATTTCATTTGCCCTTGAAAAGGAACTGCCTTCTGCTGGTTTTTCGAAGAAATCTACTTAAGTTTCAGTTGAATTGCCAGGTCTGTTGTGTTATTTAAAGTCTGTTTTTCTTTTAATACTTCGTTTTTAATTTGGAAGATAATTATTTTCCAATGTTGTTCTGGCTTCTGCTGTACAAAGGCATGGATGAGCCTACAGCACACATATGGCAGTTATTGTGCTATCATTCACACATTTAACATTCTTAAATGTTTCTTGCATGATTTACATTTATTATCTGAGATGTTTGATCATCTTTACTATCGTTCCTCTCAATTCTTTTTCAATGACAATTCCTATTTCCTCTTTAATTATGTCTCATGTGTTTTAACATTGTTTCTTTGCCTGCAACGTACTTGACTTTCTTCACATTTGTTTATCTTACTATGTTAATGGTCTTTTCTTCCCAGGGTGCAGGGTTGCAGTTCTTGCTTCCAATGCACCCTGACTGGATAAGTTTGGTGCAGTGGCTTCTGTGTCCTTGGAGGGGGAGGGACTGGCAACTATATTCTCTGGCATCTATATTCCACAGCTGACACTTCTCTCTCTCACGGTGGTATCTTTTGCAGGTATGTACAGGTTTAGTCTGACTTTAGGCAATCCATCTGTGGATGATATGGCTTGTGTTTCTGTTCTGCTTTTTTGTGTGGCATGAGGCATCAGCTCTGGATAATATAGCCTTTTGAGTGGAATTGGTTCTTAGTTTGCGATGGAAGCCTTCATAGACACTCTCACCAATTAATACTCGCTGGAACCAGGAATTCTCTGGTACTCTATGGTCTTCGATATGGTGCTGAAACTCTAGAAGAACAGGCCCAACTTCTGGTCAGAGAACCAAGATCACATAGTAAAAGATTAGACAGAGGAAACAAAGGAAGTCAGACAAATTGTAAGAAACCAAAATCAAAGAAAAAAATAATAATAATAAAAAAAGAAAATAACACAAGCAAAAATCACAATAGGGAAGAACACAGAACCAGTAATTCAACTAAGCGAATAACTTGCAAGACATAAAACAACACTAGAGCAGAGTGCCACGTAAAAAATAAAGAAAGAAATCTGACAAAAATGACAAGAACTTTCCCACAGAACATCAGAAAATCACAGTTAACATAGAAATGTATACCTATTAAAACAAACATGACAAGAAACGACATCAACAAAAGGCACAGAAAGCAGGAAACAAAGTACATGTTATATACATACAAAAAATAAATATATGCATTAGTATACTGTATTGTTGTTTTTCTTTCTGGGTAATGGGCTCCAGTTTCATCCATCTCAGTAGAACCGATTCAAATGTATTTTTTTTAATGGCTGGGTAATATTCCATTGTGTATATGTACCACAGCTTCCTTATCCATTCGTCTGCTGATGGACATCTAGGTTGCTTCCATGTCCTGGCTATTGTAAACAGTGCTGAGATGAACATTGGGGTACACGCGTCTCTTTCAATTCTGGTTTCCTCGGTGTATATGCCCAGCAGTGGGATTGCTGGGTCATATGGCAGTTCTATTCCCAGTATTTTAAGGAATCTCCACACTGTTCTCCATAGTGGCTGTACTAGTTTGCATTCCCACCAACAGTGTAAGAGGGTTCCCTTTTCTCCACACCCTCTCCAGCATTTATTGCTTGTAGACTTTTGGATAGCAGCCATTCTGACTGGTGTGAAATGATATGGAATTTGAAAGATGGTAACGATAACCCTATATGCGAGACAGAATAAGAGACACAGATGCATAGAACAATTTTATGGACTCTTAGGGAGAAGGTGAGGGTGGGACGTTCTGGGAGAATAGCATTGAAACATGTATATTATCATATGTGAAACAGAACACCATTCCATGTTCGATGCATGAGACAAGGGCTCAGGGCCAGGGCAATGGGATGACCCAGAGGCATGGGATGGGGAGTGAGGTGGGTGGGCGGTCCAGGAAGGGGAACACATGTAAACCCATGGCTGATTCATGTCAATGTATGGCAAAAACTATTACAATATTGTAAAGTAATTAGCCCCCAACTAAAATAAATAAATTTATTAAAAAAATGAAAAAAAAACAAATATGTGATGTAAACAATCTTAAAACAGTAAATAATCAAGAATAATGAGAAAGCCTACAAGTGAGAAAACGAGTGAACCAGCCACACAGCGTAGCAAAACATGGTCAGTATAATGAATGTTATTAGAGTCCCTGCTGTCAGTGTTCTGGTCCTGAACACGAGCAACAGCACAGCTCCACCTCTTGAGAAAGCGTGCCCAAACGAGGGCAGAAATAACTTTGGATCTTCAGTAGGGACAGGTCAGACTCTAATCTGGGATAACTCCTATTTGCTTTTAGTGCTGCCAGAGCCTGAATATTTTCATTCATTGGAAATCTATTGTCCCTTTTGTATGCCATAGACAAAGAGTCTGCAACCACAGGCAGAAAATTTATGGCCCTACTGGGATCGTTTTCTAGCCTGTGGTGGCAGAAGCATGAGTGTTAGTTCTAGCTAGCTGTTTTCTATTGCCTGATAGTAGGTCTCAGCTTGTGGGAAAGGGTGGGGGTGGGGAGGGGGAGGATTCAATGGTGTTACCTCCTCTGTGTGACTGAACCCTAAGGTCCCACTTCTCTGTCAGTTTGGGATTTTTCAAAAAGCATTCCTTCCTATGCACTTTGACATCCCAGATCCATCACTCCATCTCTACGCAGTCAAACGCACTTCACTCCCAGGTTGGCTTTCTAACCCCATGTTTCATCTTCCAGGCCCTATGAACACTGGTTGACCTGCATGGCCGTTTGGGACATGTAGGACCACACCACACATTCTCTGTTTGATTCTCACTCTAGACAAGCTATATTTCATCAGCTTCTTCACCTTGCTTCCTTTCAGTCAAAAGTAATTTAAGTTTACTGAGGTAACTTACCTGAATCCTCAATCTATCCCCTGCTTCTCCATCTCCCACCACAAGACACAGGTTTGGTTCTATTCCTCTCATCCTCCTTCTCCCATCTTCCTTCCATTCTTCCCAGTTATGTCTTGTTCCCATATAGTTGAGCAAGGTCTTCTGCTAATATTCATTGGATGCGCTCGGGGAACTGTTGCCTTTATAGAAGTATTATTTGTGATGCCCCCATGAAGAGAGTTGCTCTCAACGTCTTCTTATTATCTGCCCAATCAGAACTTCTGATTTTCTTTCTAGGCAGGCTCTGTAATTCATTTATGCATGCCAGTAAAGCAACAAACTTTAGTTGATGTGAATTTATCTGTTTAATGGGAGCTTTCGTGCATACACACATAACTGGTACAACATTGACTACGAACATGCAGATAAGCCGAGTTATTTTTCCTGAAATTTCTGCTAATGAGGAGTTGTCATCAGTTTGAGGAAACATAGTTCCTTTACAGATAAAAGATGATACAGATATTGGGCTCAAAAAGTCCGTTCCTGAAAATATCTAGCTATTTGTCAAATTGTCCCGACATTTTCCCGGAGCACAGATTCCTTATTTCTGCTCTGGAAACTTAACTGTTTCAAGTGGGTGTCAAAGGTCAGAGATGGGCATGGTCATAATTTAATACTAACTTTCCAGGCAAGCGTACTGGTGTGGGTTCCCATTTCCTTCTGCAGGAGATCTTCGCGACCCAGGGAGTGAACCCAGGTCTCCAGATTGCAGGCAGTTGCTTTGCCAACTGAGCCACCAGGAGAGCCCACAAGAAGATGGCAAGTGCCCAGGAATGTAACAGTTGGTAGATGATAGCTTGAAAAATGGAGAAGGCAATGGCATCTCACTCCAATACTCTTGCCTGGAAAATCCCATGGGCGTAGGAGCCTGGTAGGCTTCAGTCCATGGGGTCGTGAAGAGTCGGACACAACTGGGTGACTTCACTTTCGATTTTCACTTAAATGTATTGGAGCAGGAAATGGCAACCCACTCCAGTGTTCTTGCCTGCAGAATCCCAGGGACGGAGGAGCCCGGTACACTGCCGTCTCTGGGGTCGCACAGGGTCGGACACGACTGAAGCGACTTAGCAGCAGTAGCAGCAACAACTTGAAACAGAGAGAGAGCGAGCAGGCAGATGTAGTTAGTCATTTAATCTTAATAGGTAAACCTTAATTGGAGTCTGGATCATAGAAAAAACAAGGGTGTTTCATAAAGTCATTTACATCTCCTTTATTGTCTCTGTTAATGGCTTAGACTGCATGTGAAAGTGAGGTCATTCATTTGTGTCTGACTCTTTGCGACCCCATGGACTGTAGCCTACCATTTCTTTCTCCAGGGGATCTTCCAGACCCGGCGATCGAACTTGGGCCTCCCCCATTGCAGGCAGATGCTTTACCATCTGAATCACAGGGGAAGCCCTTAGACTGTGTGGGTCACAACAAACTGTGGAAAATTCTTAAAGAGATAAGAATATAAGACCACCATACCTGTTTCCTGGGAAAGGTGCACGCAGGTCAAGTAACAACAGTTGGAACTGGAGAAGGAACAACGGACTGGTACAAAATAGGGAAGGAAATACATCGAGGCTATATATTGTCACCCAGCTTATTTGACTTCTGTGCAGAGTATACCATGGACAATAACTTGCTGAAAGAATTTGAAGCTGGAAACAGAATTACTGTGAGAAGTGTGAATAACCTTAGTTATAAGATGACAACACACAAATGGCTGAAAAACACTAGGGACTAAAGAGCCTTCTGATGAGGTGACAGGAAAAGCTGGATTAAAACTCAATCTAAACGCAAACCAATGAACACTAAAAATAAGACCATGGAATGTGGCCCAAACATTTTGAGATCTAGCAATAGGATACAATTGACTCAGTGACAGGTTTCACTTTCTTGACCTCTGATATCACTGCTGGGAGTGACTTCAGCCACGAAATGAAAAGGCACTTGCCACTTGGATGAAAAGCTACGACCAATCTAGACACCATGTTAATAAGCTGAGTGATTACTGGAAAAGATCCGAATGGGCAAAGTTGATTTTCAGGAGTAACGTATGGCGGAATGAGCAGGACCCCAGGAACTGAGTGCCAAAATATCGATGCTTTGCAGTAGTGGGTCTGGAGAAGATGTGTGAGAGTTCCGTTGCGAGCATGGAGTTCAAACTAGCCAAGCATGAAGGAGTTCAACTCAGACTATTCACGGAAGTTCTGACGCTGACCATGAAGAGCCAATATATTGACCATCTAGGGCCTAGAGTGAAATCACTGGGAAGAAACTGATGCTGGGAAAGATTGAGGGAAGGACGAGAAGGGAATGCCAGAGGGTGAGATGGCTGCAAAGCATCACTGACTCAAAAGTCATGGGTTTGAGTAAACTGGTGATTTGAAAGGCAGGGGAACCCAGGGTTCTTGCTGTACATGGAGTCACAAAGAGTCAGACAAGACTGAGTGGCTGAAGAACATCGACAAATTGGTATTGGCAGTGCTTGGGAGACTTTGTCATTATACATGGGATGAAAAGTGAGACTGAGGACAATTAGAAAGAACACAACTCTTGTCGGTTTCCTTGTTTTCCACCCTCAAAATATTCTTCTCACAACATCTCTTGAGAGCTTTCAGAGAAGGAGAATCCCTGGGGAGTCATGTGGTATCCTGAGATGGAAACCGTACCCTATATGCCACTTGGATCTACAACCTTGGTCTTAGGCAGAAGCAGGCATTGTCTCTAAATATGTGCTAGAGCTGCCCATCTTCTGATGGGTTAACAGTTATGGTTTGTGATCTTAAGAATGGGATGAGAGGTAAACAAACTTACAGTTCTCAATCCAACTCTGTAATCCTGGGAGAAGCATCTTTGACTTGTGTATCCTAGTCGCCCTTAGGAATGCTTACAAGCGGTTACATTACTGAGCAGGGATGTAGGCAGGAAACTGGATCCATTTTGACTTTACCGCTGGCCTTCTCTGTGAATAGACCATTCCTCTTGTCTTCAGATGAAGGTTGAGCATTGTGGAAGTGTGTGAATGCATGTGAAATCCCCATAAAACTGAAGACAGGGAGTACACAGATTTCCTATTTGAGTCAGATCTCAAAGACGTTTAGCTTTACAGATCCGCACTATCAATGCATCTCAAATATTCATAAAATTCTCATGTGATGATTGTCACACAGATTTGAGACCAGAAGACCTGTATAGTCAGCTGCTTAGTAGTGTGGTGGGGCTTGGACATTTCAGGTATTATGTAAGAAGAATGTCAGCCATGTTATAACTTCCTTTTATTTTAACTGTCTATCACATCCACTTGGGAAGGGGGAAGGGGACTTCCACCATGTGGGAAGAGAATTCCAGGTTTCGTCCTTAGTTTCATTTGATGCCTAAGAGTGTTCATTACTGGTGAGTGTGCAGCCTCCTATAGGAAGGTCGTATCCTATTACAGGAAGGCCTGGTTGAAACTGCAGGCCTCTACATGGCCTTCTTGAGTACTGCCGTATTAGAGGGTGGGTGTTTTGTTATTGCCAGACATCATAGATACCTAAGGTCCCACGCATCTTTTGCTGGGTTGATTGGGAGAGTACCATAGTTTTTAACTATGTTTGGGCGGAGGAGCTTGGTTATTATTGAAATGCTTTCAACCTTTGACGCATCCGTTTGTCTTGCACTTTGAAAGGAGAAAGAAGAGTTTTGAATGGGCAGTTTAATTTGTGCCTGGCTGTATTTTTGAATGAACTATTTCTTCAGCTGAAATTTCTAACATAAAAGTCCAAAAGAGAGCCCAGACATACACTAACAAACACATTCTTAATCTGATGCACACACACACAAGCACAGTCACGATCTTGTATGCTTAAACACAATTACAAAAAGAAAAGAAAACCCAAGGACTCACTGGAGGACACCTATGAACTTCCCAAAGTTTCTCTGATACTTGTCTCTAGGCTTAATTTTGGAAATCATTTTCTACTTGAATGATATGTCTCTAGCGACATTTTAAATCAGAATGCTTTAAAAGATATACCTTTGTTGTGCATTCCATGGGATCTTAAAGTACTTTGCATGTAAGACTATTCTGTGATTTGCTAAAATGAAAATAATTTGTAGGGTAACAATAGTGAAGTCATATTGAGCTATTTAGGCCCTGCAGTTACACATTTGCTTGTTCCATTATAAGCACCCAATTTCATCCTCTGATCTTCTCCCATCAATTTTTCTACCTCTTGTCTCAATCTTCTGTGTTTAACTCACTGCGTTAACTCACTTGAATTTTTGTTCTCACTTTTACTATTTTAGGCACAAATTATAAAATAAATAAGTACGGGAAAGAACACTGAACTCATGTATAATATTTCCCTACTGTATTGAGATACTTTCTCTATAAGCTTTTGAGAATTAAAGGTACTGATATGTTAAAGCCATATGGGAATTGATGACCAAGGTAATGCATCATGTAACCAGGCTTCCCGTGGTAGGACAATTGAGGTACAATTTAATACTATGTTTTCAGGAGGGAACAAAAACAGTAGCTTTCCCACATAATATATTGCATGTCCTTATCCATGCCTTTTCCAAGTTACCACAGAGCACTAAGGGAATTAATCCTATTCTTTTTGAGAAGGACCTGCCCCTCAAAGCAGAACAGGAAAAGAAGATCAAAGGGAGTGAGCAGGAATAATCAGTACACGGCAATGAAATAGAAGATGTGATTGCTTTTAAGGTGCTATTTCTCAAAGCATGCAAATTTGGCTCCATAGTAAGATGCCTGAAATCGAAAACCAGACCATTGGACTTTGCGCTTGAAAGGATAACTAAGGACACCGATTTCAATAACTCTTACAATTGCTGCAAAATGCTTACCTCTCTAAAGTATAGTGTTCTCAGCCAAATTTAATGAAAGTTTTCAGTGAAAGAAAAAGCGTGTGCTGTTTGGACACCTCCCTTATCTACACAAATAGCCCACAGCTTTCACTCTGCATTAGCCCCAAACATGAGAACGGTGAACTTAACTTGGTGTTGTCCTATGTGGGTTACCATACCAAAACAGGGCCATGACTTGATATTGCTACTACTGTCTAAAGAAATGGCCACAAAGTGGAGATTGCCAAGATTTCTAGGTAGTGTTCATGACAGTCTGGGGGGTCCAACTGGCAGACACTCTGCTCATCTTCTTTCATTGTGAACTATGTGAAGGATCAGCCATTGATTTTGATCCCTCCTTACTCCATGACTTTTCTAGAGAATTAAAATGAATGATTCTTTTTTGTTTGTTTGTTTTTTTCATAAATATCTCTATAACTACTACTGAATTTTAGGGAACTGGGGCCTGAAACAACATGACTAGTATGGGTTCTTATAGACTGTAAACTTCATGAGAGCAGCAATCATTTTATAATTTGAATTCCCACATTTGACATTCATGGACATATAAGATATATATTTATCAACCGGGAAAAGATTCTCAGTAAGTAGGAAAGGTCAATTATGATAATAGTGCAGGTTATAGGATGTTGTTGAGTAATGTATATAGCATTCGATTCGTGATTACATTTCCTTGTTGATAATTCAGTAAGTACACGTTTTAGCTGATGTGAAAGATACACAAAGAAAAGAGGGTAGACCCAAAACACATTGAAGACCTGATATCCGTGCTCACCTTGGTAGGAGGGCGAACAGAGGTTCCTTCCAACCCCAAGAAAGAGTTGAGGCAAAGTTGTGAGAAGGGGCTTAGCACATCTGAAAGCAGTGTGTGTGATTGTAGCTCCAGAAGGACGGTGTAAGAGAATGGTACTGAAACTACTACGGAAAACAAATATCATGTCTTCAAAGAACTTGTTAACCATCCTGAGGTGCTGCAATCACCAGAGGAATTTATTTTGTCTCTGAGGGAACAGATAAGCAAAATCTAAATATGCATTAGGAAATATAGGGTGGAATCATGGTGGCAGGGAATAAAGGTACGCCTTAAGGAGAGCAGAGCTAAAATGACCCTATACAGTACCACTTGTAAAATACCTATCTTGTGCTGGCCATGGTCCAGTCACTGATTATGTCCTGTAATCGTTGGTATCACAGTGATGGTATAACGGTTCTCCTAATTTTGGACATGCTACAATATTTATATTTTCAAGTATGAAATGAATTTCTAGAATGAAGACAATCTCCTGTCTAATGTCTTAAGACTCTGCTGCTGCTAAGTCACTTCAGTTGTGTGCAACTCTGTGTGACCCTATGGACAGCAGCCCACCAGGAGCCCCTTTCCACGGAATTCTCCAGGCAAGAATACTGGAGCGGGGCACCATTTCCTTCTCTATCTTAAGACTCTACCGATACGTAATAGAATATCATGTAACTGTGAACGCACTAAGGTTCGTACTGTGTAGGTGCACTTGTTTTGATTTTATTTGTATGTGTTCCTTCACCCGTACCATCCTCATTTAGACACCCATTCATTTCAGCAGGGATGATTTCCCAAATCACTTTACATCCATTACCTCTTTTCCCTTTGTTCTCATTTTCTTGCTTAGAAACAATAGGCTAGGTGCCATTTACCTAGGATGCCTAACGGATGTTTTCTTGAACTGAAGAGTTTATAAAAGAGTGCAGAGAAATAGCCAGACATTGAAATAAAGCCTTAATTTACTCTTCATTGTTTCAAAATAGAAAACAAAACTGTGCAGAGGAACGTGTAACTTTATTGTTCAAATACAAGAATTGTGGGTATTTGTTGACATCTCCCAACGTAAATTTTAATCTTCATTAGGTTCCATAAGCTGATACTTATTTGATAGGTCAGTTTTAATTAGCATGGTTTTCACATAAGGAATATCGTTGATGAATTGACTTGAAAGAGAGGAGGTGGGTGTATAAGCGATCGTTGGCACTGGGGACCTTGAGTTGCCTCTCTGTTGCTGGTTAGGAAGAGGACGGTCATGGGCTGACATATCGCTATACCTGTCTGGAAATGTAGAAGGCTCCACCATCAGTCCAAAAGAACTGCTCCATAATGGAGATACGATGTGGTTCTGAGGAGTAGATGTAGCGGTAGTAGCAAAGTCCTCAACGTGGCCATTTGCTTGAGTGTAGGTGCTATGGAAGTGCCAATTAAAAATGCTCAACTGGTTTAAAACAGCAGGTTGATCTACCACGTTCTGTTCTCTTTGTCTAACTGATATTGATGGGGAAGGAAAGTCACGCGGAAGTAGGGCGCTTGTTTTAGGGACTATCTGGCTGGTATAAGTCTTTTGTGGGAAAGGCACACTTAAACTGGTGGAAGCTGAAAATGGACTCTCTCCACTAGTTTGAGCATGAAAACCAGAGTTACGATCATCTGTGTTGACCCTTGCTTTAACATGCTTCTTCTCGTAATCTGGAACTAGTGAAGATTTCGGAAACACATTGCTAATCCCAACTCTTCTTTTCATTCTTCCTGAAAGTTGGGGATAGTCTCTTTTGAAATTTGGATTATGGTAGATCTGTAACTAAAATCAAAGGATACAATTATTTAGTTTTTTATAAACTAAGGTAAAACTGACAAGCAAAGTTAAACTATAAAAGTGTATTCTTTTAATGATGCCAATTAAATAGAATCAAAGACAACACCTCCATTAGTAGTTTTAACACCTTACATGTTAGAAATAAGTATGCTCCTCAACTAAAAAATATGTTGTATATATACAGTAAATACCACTTAAAGTAGCTTGAGGACATGTATCTGATTTCAAGTTGCTAGGAGAGTGTATTAAGTATCAAATATTTTAAACTCCAGCTGTTCTCAACTTCAAAAAATAAAACGTGTTCAACAGTTTGCTATCTCAATTTTAAATTCGGTTTTTGCTACATATGTGAACATGCTTTCTAAGTCACATGATTTAATCTTACATATTGACAGTAAGTGGAAATTTTGGATTACCTTGCTCAAAACAGAGACATTGTTTTCTTCTTCCAGAAAGTCAGGGAGTGAAGCAGATCTTTGAAAAGTTTGTCGCTTTTTACTAAACCCATAAAGTTTAAGCTGGCTAACTAAACTTTTCATACTCTCAGTTTCAAATATTCTGAAAGGGGCCTTTCTTTCCAAGACTTCTTTCTTGAAGAGTTCTTCGTTGATCACTATAGAAGTGCCACTCTCATCCCACCAAATAGATTCAAACTGATCACTTTCAACTATAGCCCAGAGTTTTTGTGGAAAAGTGAGGGAAAGAAAATCATTCAACTCATTTCTTTCAGAGACAGAAAATGTGTAGTGTGGCCTTTTTATCCCAGCTTCCTTAGACAAAGCCTGGAAAGCATATTCTTCAATCATAGATCTCAAAACTGAGTCCCCAGTAAGTGTGTAATCACACGAAGACGATCCAATGGAGGTTTTGGTACCACTTGATACATCTTTACGAGGCACATCTTGAATTTCTGAAGGAATGTGTGCCATCTCAGAGAGATCTTTCTTCAGATACTTTTCTCATTTGTCTGACTTTACACACTCCAACTTCAAATGCTGCTTGGCTGGCGTACAGAGATAAACTCTCAAGACCATCAGCATGGTTCTCAAAGTCAAAAAGCTGTGACATCACAAAGTCACTGGTCTCCTAGCAATTGAAGAGTAGCGCTGACATCATAAAGTCACTGGTCTTCTAGCAATTGAAGGGCAATGTTCAACCAGTGTTTACTTCTACATCAACTTAAAATAAAGGCTGCTTGCATAAACAGTAACCAAAAACATGAAACCTGCAAAATGTCATTGCTAAAGAATTTTTACACAGAAAAATCACATCAATAAGTCTACTTGGTTCCTGAAATAAAAGTGATTGATCACCCTTCTATACACATATTCTTAACATTCAGGACTGTTACCAAACCAAACATGGGTCTGCTCACTTCTATGCAATGAAGTCAATCAACTGACTGTGGGTTTCAGTGAAAGCAAGTGTAGTGTTTATTTTATGACCTTGCACAGAAGTGTTTATATTATGCAGAGTAAAATAGTCAGGCACGGAAAGAAAGACTCATTTTACTCTTAATTATTCCAAAATAGAAATTGGCCCTATGAAGATGAATATGTAACTTTTTTCTTCAAATAAGAGAATTGTAGGAATTTGTTGACATCTCCAAACATTAATTTTACACTTTGGTATCCTCCATAATCCAACACCCATTTGGTACATCAGTTGTATTAGGACAGTTTTCAAATAATGAAGATGGTTGATGAGTGCATCTTGAAAGAGAAGCAGCAGATGTATCAGGGATCTTTGGCACTGGGAAAACTAAATTGCCTGACTGTTGTAGTTTAGGAAAAGGACGGTCATGGGCTGACATGTTACCATACCAACCTGGAAAGGTAGAAGGCTCCACCCTCGGTCCAAACTAACTGTTCTGTAATGGACACAAGTTGCGGTACGGAGAAACAGAAGTAGACATAGCTGCAAAATTTTCACTAGAGCCATTTGATTTAGTGCAGCTGCTATGTGAAATCCCATGACAAATGCTCAAGCTAGATTGTGGGATGGGGAGGGAGATGGGAGGGTACTCCCAGAGGGAAGGGATATATGTGCCTCGATGATTGATTTATTTTGAATTCTGACAGAATACAGCAAAATTCTGTAAAGCAATTTCTCTTCAATTAAAACAACAACAACAACACCTAAAGCAGCTGCAGATTGATGTATCACAGTATGCTCCTGTGGTCTAACTGATATTTACGATGGAGAAGAGAAATCATTTCAAGTTGGGGCACTTGTTTCAGCAGCTATCTGGATAGTAGAAGGCTTTCGTATGAATGGCACATTTAAACTTGTGCAGGCTGAAAATACACTCTGTCCTCAAGTTTCAGGATGAAAGTCAGAGTTTTGATCATCCACATTACCCCTTGCTTTAACATGCTTCTTCTTATTACCTCGGACTAATGAAGATACTGTAGAGACATCTATTCCCAACTCTTCTTTTCACTCTTCAACAAATGCTAAAGGATCTTCTCTAGGCAGGAAACACAGAAAGGTTGTATAAAATCAAACTCAAAACAGCAAATCAAATGGCAACAGGATCATACTTATCAACAGTTACCTTAAATGTAAATGGGTCGAGTGCCCCAACCAAAAGGCAAGACTAGCTGAAAGGATACACAAACAAGACCACTGTTTATGTTGTCTACAACAGACCCACCTCCAAACAAGGGGCACATAGAGACTGAAAGTGAAGGGCTGGAAAAAAGGTATTCCAAGCAAGTCGAGACCAGAAGAAAGCAGGAGTAGCAATACACATATCAGACAAAATAGACTTTAAAATAAAGCCTGTGAAAAGACACAAAGAGGTTCACTACATAATGATCAAAACATCAATCCAAGAAGAAGATATAACGATTATAAACACATACGCACCCAACATAGGAGAACCACAATATGTAACGCAAAGGCTAACAAGCATGAAAGGGAAATTAACGATAACACAGTCATAGTGGAAGACTTTACTACCCCACTCACACCTATGGATAGATCAAGTAAACAGAAAATTAACAAGGAAATACAAACTTTAAATGATACTATGGACCAGTTAGACATAATTGATATCGATACAACATTTCACCACAAAACAATGGGTTTCACCTTTTACTCAAGTACGTATGGAAACTTCTCCAGGACAGATCACATCCTCGGCCATAAGTCCGGCCTTGGTAGATTCAACAAACCTTGAAATCATTCCAAGCATATTTTCTGACCACAGTACACTGAGACTAGATGTCAACTGCAAGAGAAACACTATTTAAAATTCAAACATATGAAGGCTGAATACCACGCTGCTAAATAAGCAACAAATCGCAGAGGAAATCCAAAAAGATATCAAAATATGCATAGAAACAAATGAAAATGAAAACGCAACAACCCAAAACCTATGGGACGCTGTAGAATGAGTGCAAAGGCGAAGGTTCATAGCAAAAGCGGCTTACCTCAAGAAAGAAGAACCAAGTCAAACAAATAACCTAACTCTACACCTAAAGCAACTAGAGAAGGAAGAATTCAAGAACCCCAGGCTTAGTAGAAGGAAAGAAATCATATAATAGAGCAGAAATAAATGTAAAAGCAACAAATGAGACCAGAGCAAAAATCAACAAAGCTAAAAGCTGGTTCTTTGAGAAGATATATAAAATTGACAAACCATTAGCCGGACTCATCAAGAAACAAAGGGAGAAGAACCAAATCAACAAAAGTAGAAATGAAAATGGAGAGTTCACAACAGACAACACAGAAATACAAAGGATCATAAGAGACTACTATCAACCCCTATATGCCAATAAAATGGACAACTTGGAAGAAGTGGGCAAATTCTTAGAAAAGTACAACTTCTGAAAACTGAACCAGGAAGCAAAACAAAATCCTAACAAACCCATCACAAGCACGGAAATTGAAAGGGTAATCAGTAATCTTCCAGCAAACAGAAGCCCAGGACCAGACGGCTTCACAGCTGGATTCTATCAAAAATTGAGAGAAGAGCTAATACCTATCATACTCAAATGCTTCCAGGAAATTGCAGAGGAGGGGAAACTTCCAAACTCATTCTATGAGGCCACCATCACCCTAATACCAAAACCAGACAAAGATGCCACGAAAATAAATAAATAAATACATAAATAAATACATAAATAAATAAATAAATAAATAAATATAACCACGGGGCAATATCACTGATGAACATAGATGCAAAAATCCTTTACAAAATTCTAGCAAGCAGAATCCAACAACATATTAAAACGATCATACATCATGACCAAGTGGGCTTTATCCCAGGGATGCAAGGATTCTTCAATATCCACAAACTAATCAACATAATACACCACATTAACAAATTGAAAAATAAAAATCATGTGATTATCTCAATAGATGCAGAGAAACCCTTGGACAAAATTCAACATCCATTTATCACCAAAACCCTCCAGAAAGCAGGCATAGAAGGAACAAATCTCACCATAATAAAAGATATATACGACAAACCCACAGCAAACATTATCCTCAATGGTGAAAAATTGAAAGCAATGCCCCTAAAGTAAGGATCAGTACAATGGTGCCCACTCTCACCACTCCTATTCAACATAGTTTTGGGAGTTTTGGCCACAGCGATCAGAGCAGAAAAAGAAATAAAAGGAACCCGGATTGGAAAAGTGGAAGTAAAACACTCACTGTTTGCAGATGCCATGATCTTCTACAGAGAAAATCCTAAACACTCCACCAGAAAATTACTAGAGCTAATCAATGAATATAGTAAAGTTGCAGGAAACAAAATGAACATGCAGAAATCCCTTGCATTCCTATACACTAACAAGGAGAAAACTGAAAGAAAACTTAAAGAAACCATTCCATTCACCACTCCAATGAAAACAATAAAATACTGAGGAATATATCTACCTAAAGAAACAAAAGACCTATATATACATATAGAAAACTATAAAACACTGGTGAAAGAAGTCAAACAGGACACAAATAGATGGAGGAATATACCATGTTCATGGAGTGAAAGAATCAATATAGTGAAAATGAGTATACTACCCAAAGCAATCTATAGATTCAATGCAATCCCTATCAAGCCACCAACGGTATTTTTCAGGGAAATAGAAGAAATAATTTCACAATTTGTATGGAATTACAAAAAACCTCGAATAGCCAAAGCAATCTTGAGAAAGAAGAATGGACCTGGAGGAATCACCCTGCCTGATTTCAGGCTATACTACAAAGCTACAGTCATCAAGACAGCGTGGTTCTAGCACAAAGACAGAAATATAGATAAATGGATCAAAATTGCAAGCCCAGAGGTCCAAGCCACGTACCTATGGACACTTTATCTTTGATAGAGGAGGCAAGAATATACAATGAAGACAAGACAATCTCTTTAACAAGTTGTGCTGGGAAAACTGGTCAACCACTTGTACAAGAGGGAAACTAGAACACTTTCTAGCACCGTACACAAAAATAAATTCAAAATGGATTAAAGATCTAAATGTAAGACCACAAAGTAGAAAACTCCTAGAGGAAAACACAGGCAAAACACTTTCTGACAGAAATCACAGCAGGATCCTCTATGACCCACCTCCCAGAGTAATGGAAATTAAAGCAAACATACGCCAATGGGACCTAAATAAACTGAAAAGCTTTTGCACAGTGAAGGAAACTATAAGCAAGGGAAGAAGACTGCCTTCAGAATGGGCCAAAATTATAGCAAACGAAGCAATTGACAATGAATTAATCTCAAAACTATAAAAGCAACGCCTGCAGCTCAATTCCAGAAAAATACGCGAGCCAATCAAAAAAGGGGCCAAAGAACTAAACAGTCATTTCTCCAAAGAAGACATACAGATGGCTAATAAACTCTTCAAAAGATGTTTAACATCACTCGTTATCAGAGAAATGCAAAGCAAAACCATAATGAGGTACCATCTCACACCAGTCAGAATGGCTGCTATCCAAACGTCTACAAACAATAAATCCTGGAGAGGGTGTGGAGAAAAGGGAACCCTCTTACACCGTTGATGGAAATGCGAACTATTAGAACTACTATAGAGAACAGTGTGGAGATTCCTTAAAAACCTGGAAATGAAACTGCCATATGACTCAGCAGTCCTACTGCTGGGCATACACCCTGAGGAATCCAGAATTGAAAGAGACACGTGTATCCCAATGTTCACCCTAGCACTGTTTATAATAGCCAGGACACGGAAGCAACCCAGATGTACAACAGCAGACGAATGGCTAAGAAAGCCGTGGTACATATACACAATGGAATATTACTAAGCCATTCAAAAGAATGCATTTGAACCAGTTTTAACGAGGTGGATGAAACTGGACCCTATTAAACAGAGCGATGTAAGCCAGAAGGAAAAACACCAATAACACACACACACACACACACACACACACACACACACACACACACATGGAATTCAGAAAGATAGTGATGATAACCCTATGTGAAAGACAGGAAAAGTGACACAGATGTATAGAAGAGTCTTCTGGACTCTCTGAGAGAAGGCAAGTCTGGGATGGATTCAGAGAATAACATGGAAACATGTATATTTTCATATGTGAAACAGACCTCCAGTGCAGGTGCAATGCATGAGACAGGGTGCTCAGAGCTGGTGCACTGGGATGACCCAGAGGGGTGGAATTGGGGTGAGGGGGTTCAGGATGGGAAACCCATGTACACCCGTGGCTGACTCATGTCAATGCATGGCAAAACCACTACGATATTGTACCATAATTAGCCTCCAATTAAAATAAATATAATAAAAAAATAGAAAACTAAAAAATATAAAACCAAAAACATGTAACTTTTCTAAACTGCAGCATTCACAGACCATCTTCATCTTGGACTACATGAGGACACCACCTCTATTATTATTTATTTTCTTTAATCCAGCAAAAGAAAGGTCACTCTTATTCCTTTTATCATCACTGGTGTGGGTGTGTCCAACATGCTGAGCTGTGTGGTTGAGAGATTGCTCCGTAGAGGAATCTTTTGGTCTCTATGATATCCCCAGGAGGCAACACTAAGCACAGTGAGTTCTCGAGATGAGGAAAGTGATATGCGCAATGTCACACAACAGGCCAGTCAGCACCACAGCCAGGATTCAGATGGGTCTACCCGACTCACAACCCAGGTCAGTGACCCCCTCACAGGTGACACTGGCCCAGAGTCTGTGGCACCATAGTAATTTGACAAAATGCATCTCCCTGACTCCACTGCCCATGGGGGTGGACATTGTTCCTTATTTTATCTAGTTTTGGAAAGAGGCTAGATGGTTAAATGAAGTTAGAGGGGTGTCAGCTTTCTACTGGAAAGAATAGAATTCATTAGAGGTAACTTTGAGCAGGAAAGAAACTTATTAAAGGATATTAAGTGACTCAGATTTCTGAGAGGGATGGCTGGAGAGACAGCCATGAACAATATAGAGTTTGAGTGCAGGATCTTCTGTCACTCATTGGAGAAGACCCTGATGCTGGGAAAGATTGAGGGCAGGAGAAGAAGGGGATGACAGAGGATGAGATGGTGTGATGGCATCACCAACTCAATGGACATGGGTTTGGGTGAACTTCAGGTGTTGGTGATGGACAGGGAGGCCTGGCATGCTGCAGTTCATGGGGTCGCAGAGAGTCGGACTGGACTGAGTGACTGAACTGAACTGTCACTACCACTGGCTCCAGACACAGTGGCTGTCACTAGTGACATGGCTTATGTCCCTTCCACCTCATCTAGATTGAATTCTATGCATCAGAACCCAGTTGCACTGCTTTCACCTGTAAGTGTATCCATTGGCTAAGCCTACATTTCATGTGGCTGTACCTAATTGGTCTTAAGTGCCATCTGGATGTATTTGATTGGCTGAGGCTGGGTACCATCTGCGTGCGTCTAATTGATTGAGCCTAGGTCCCATGGTTACGTTCTGACTGCAAGACAGGTGGGGAAAATGACATCCAGACTGTTTCTAGTGCAGATTCGTATGATGGAAAATTAAAGCAGTGACTAAAAGTCTCCTCACTGCAGGCTTGTCCAAAGTCTCTTTATCAGTCAGGTCGGTTTTTCAAAGCTCAGCTCACCCTACTAAGTAAAGCAGAAGGGTTTAGTAAGTCAAGTGCTCTGTGCTCCGCTGTGTTAATTTGCCTAGTCTGGAGCTACATTTCCCAGAATCCCTTTCTTTGATTTTGAATTCAGTCAGTCTGTTCAGTGGCTTAGTTGTGTCCGATCCTTTGCGAGCCCATGGACTGCTGCAAGTCAGGCCTCCTTGTCCATCACCAACACCCCGGAGTTTACTCAAACTCATGTCCATTGTGTTGGTGATGCCAACCAACCAACCTGTCCTTTGTTGTCCCCTTCTCCTCCCACCTTTGGTCCTTCCCAGCATCAGTTAAGTTCAGTTCAGTCTTTCAGTCATGTCCGAGTCTTTGTGAGCCCATGGACTGCTGCAAGTCAGGCCTCCTATTCCATCACCAATACCCCAGAGTTTACTCAAACTCATGTCCATTGAGTTGGTGATGCCATCCAACAGACCTGTCCTTTGTTGTCCCCTTCTCCTCCCACATTTGATCTTTCCCAGCATCAGTTAAGTTCAGTTCAGTCTTTCAATCGTGTCCGAGTCTTTGCGACCCCATGAATTGCAGCACACCAGGCCTCTCTGTCCATCACCAACTCTCGGAGTTTACCCAAACCCATATCCATTGAGTCAGTGATGCCATCCAACCGTCTCATCCTCTGTCATCCCCTTCTCCTCCTGCCCTCAATCCTACCCAGCATTAGGGTCTTTTCCAATGAGTCAACTTTTCGCATGAGATGGCCAAAGTACTGCAGTTTCAGCCGGATCATCAGACCTTCCAATGAACACCCAGGATTGATCTCCTTTAGAATGGATTGACTGGATCTCCTTGCAGTCCAAGGAACACTCAAGAGTCTTCTCCAACACCACAGCTCAAAAGCATCAATTCTGCGGCACTCAGCGTTTTCACCTCCGAATCTAACATCCATACATGACCACTGGAAAAACCATAGCCTTGACTAGACGGACTTTTGTTGGCAAAGTAATGTCCCTGCTTTTAAATATGCTATCTAGGTTGGCCATAACCTTCCTTCCAAGCAGTAAGCATCTTTTAATTTCGTGGCTGCAGTCACCATCAACAGTGCTTTTGGGGCCCCCCAAAATAAAGTCTGACACTCTTTGCACTGTTTCCCCATCTATTTCCCATGAAGTGATGGGACCACATGCCATGATCTTAGTTTTCTGAACGTTCAGCTTTAAGCCAACTTTTTCACTCTCCTCTTTCACTTTCATCAAGAAGCTCTTTTGTTCTTCACTTTCTGCCATAAGGGTGGTCCTTCTAATCAGTCAGTCCTTCGCATCAGGTGGCCAAATTATTGGAGTTACAGCTTCAGCATCAGTCCTTCCAATGAACATGCAGGACTGATGTCCTTTAGGGTGGACTGGTTGGATCTCCTTGCAGTCCAAAGGACTCTCGAGGGTCTTCACCAACATCACAGTTTCAAAGCATCAATTCTTTGGTGCTCAACTTTCTTTCTACTCCAGCTCTGACATCCATACATGACTACTGGAAAAACCATAGCTTCGACTGGACGGTTCCTCTGCCTATTCTAAAACCAGCTTCACCATCCGGAAGTTCACAGTTCACATATTGCTGGAGCATGGCTTGGAGAATTTTGAGCCTTGATTTACTAGCGTGGGAGATGAGTGCAATTGTGTGGTAGTTTGAGCATTCTTTGGCACTGCCTTTCTTTGGGATTGGAATGAAAACTGACCTTTTCCAGTCCTGTGGCCTCTGCGGAGTTCTCCAAAATTTTTGGTGTATTGAGTGTAGCACGTTCACAGCATCATCCTTCAGGATTTCAAAATAGCTCAACTGGAATTCCAGCACCTCCACTAGCTTTGTTCCTAGTGATGCTCTGTAAGGCCCACTTGACTTCATATTCCAGGATGTCTGGCTCTAGGTGAGTGATCGTACCACTGTGCTTATCTGCGTCTTGAAGATATAGATATATAGATATAGATATATACAGTTCTGTGTATTCTTGCGACCTCTTATTAATAGCTTCTGCTTCTGCTAGGTCCCTATCATTTCTGTCCGTTATCGAGCCCATCTGTGCATGAAGTGTTCCCCTGGTAACTCTAGTTTTCTTGAAGAGATCTCTAATCTTTCCCATTCTGTGGTTTTCCTCTATTTCTTTGCATTGATCGCTGAGGAAGGCTTTCTTATCTCTCCTTGCTATTCTTTCGAGCTCTAATTCAAATGGGAATTACTTTCATTCTGTCCTTTGTTTTTCACTTCTCTTCTTTTCATAGTTATTTGTAAGGCCTCCTCAGACAGCCATTTTCCTTTTTTTGCATTACATTTCCATGGGGATGGTCTTCAGTCACGAACTTCCATCCATAGATCATCAGGCACTCTGTCTATCAGATCTAGTCTCTTTAATCTATTTCTCATTTATGTTGTATAATCATAAAGGATTTGATTGAGGACAAACCTGAATGAGATGGAATTGCCACCATCCGCTGAATCATCAAAAAAGCAAGAAAATTCCAGAACAACATCTATTTCTGCTTTATTGACTATGCCAAACCCTTTGACTGTGTGGATCACAATAAACTGTGGAAAATTCTGAAAGAGATTGGATTACCAGACCACTTGACCTTTCTCTTGAGAAATCTGTATGCAGCTCAGGAACAACAGTTAGAACTGGACATGGAACAACAGACTGGTTCCAAATACGAAAAGAAGTACGTCGAGGCTGTATATTGTCCCCCTGCTTATTTAACTTATATACAGAGTACATCATGAGAAACCCTGGGCTGGAAGACGCACAAGTTGCAGTCATGATTGCTGGGAGAAATATCAATAACCTCAGGGATGCAGATAACACCACCCATATGGCAGAAAGTGAAGAGGAATTAAAACACCTCTTGATGAAAGTGAAAGAGGAGAGTGAAAAAGTTGGCTTAAAGTTCAGCATTCAGAAAACTAAGGTCATGGCATCTGGTCCCATCACCTCGTGGAAAATAGATGGGGAAACAGTGGAAACTGTGTCAGACTTTATTTTGGGGGGCTCCAGAATCACTGAAGATGGTGACTCTCGCCCTGAAATTGAAAGACGCTTACTCCTTAGAGGGAAAGTTATGACCAACCTAGCCACAATATCAAAAGGCAGAGACATTACTTTGCGAAAAAAGGTCCGTCTAGACAAGGCTATGGTTTTCCAGTGGTCATGTATGGATGTGAGAGTTGGACTGTGAAGAAAGCTGAGCGCCGAAGAATTGATGCTTTTGAATTGTGGTGTTGGAGAAGACTCTTGAGAGTCCCATGGACTGCAAGGAGATCCAACCAGTCCATCCTAAAGGAGATCAGTTCTGGGTGTACATTAGAAGGACTGAGGTTGAAGCTGAAACTCCAATACGTTGGCCACCTCGTGTGAAGAGTGTACTCACTGGAAAAGACCCTGATGTTGAGAACGATAGCGGGCAGGAGGAGAAGGGGACGACAGAGGATGAGATGATTGGATGGAATCACCGACTCGATGGACGTGGGTTTGGGTGAGCTCCAGGAGTTGGCAATGGACAGGGAGGCCTGGCATGCTGTGATTCATGGGGTCACAAACAGTCGGACATGATTGAGCGACTAAACTGACCTGAACTGAACTGACTAGAGGGACCTTTTTTTTTTTTTTGACAAAGTAATGCCTCTGCTTTTTAATGAGCTGTCTAGCTTGCTCATACCTTTTATTCCAGGGAGCAAGCATCTCTTAATTTCGTGGCTACCATCACCATCTGTATTGATTTTGGAGACCAACATATTATTTGTCACTGTTTCCTCTTCTATTTGTCAAGAAGGGATGGGACCAGATACCATAATCTTAGTTTTCTGAATGTTCAGTTTTAAGCCAAGTTTTTCAATCTCCTCTGTCACTTGCATCAATAGGCTCTTTTGTTCATGCTTTCTGCCATAAGGGTGCTGTCATCGGCATATCTGAGGTTATTGATATTTCTCCCGGCAATCTTGATTCCACTTTGTGTTTCCTCCAGCACAGCGTTTCTCATGAGGTACTCTGCATATAAGATCAATAAGCAGGGTGACAATATATAGCCTTGATGTACTCCTTCCTGATATGGAGCCAGTCTGTTTTTCCATGTCCAGCTGTAACTGCTGCTTCTTGACCTGCCTACAGATGTCTCAGGAGGCATATCAGGTGGTCTGGTATTCTCATGTCTTAAAGAATTTTCCACTGTTTGTTGCGATCCACACAAAGGCTTTGGCATAGTCAATAAAGCAGAAATAGATGTTTTCCTGGAACTCGCTTGCTTTTCGTTGGTCCAGTGGAGGTTTGAAATTTGATCTCTTGTTCCTCTGCCTTTTCTAAATCCAGCTTAACATCTGGAAGTTCATGGCTCACAATCTGTTGAAGCCTGGCTTGGAGAATTTTGAACATTAAGTTGTTAGCATGTGAGATGAGTGAAATTGTGCAGTAGTTGAGCATTATTTGCTATAGCCCTCCTTTGGGATTGAAAACTTATCTTTTTCAGTCCCGTGGAAAGATTTGCTGGCCTACTGAGTGCAGCACTTTCACAGCATCATCTTTTAGGATTGGAAATAATTCGACTAGAATTCCATCACCTCCACTAGCTTTGTTTGTCGTGATGCTTCCGAAGGCCCACTTGACTTCACATTTCAGGATGTCTGGGTCTAGGGGAGTGATCAGATCATCGTGTTTATCTGGGTCCTGAAGATCCTTTCTGTATTATGCTGTGTATACTTGCCACCTCTTCTTCATATCCTCTGCTTCTGTTAGGTCCATGCCATTTCTGCCCTTTATTGTGCCCTTCTTTGCATGAAAAGTTCCTGCGTGTAAAGTTGGTCACTCGAACTTTCTCAACGAGAACTCTCGTCTTTCCCATTCTATTGTTTTCCACTATTTCTTTGCATTGATCGCTGAGGAAAGCTTTCTTACCTCTCCTCGCTTTTCTTTGGATCTCTGCATTCAAATGAGTATATCTGTCCTTTCCTACTTTGCCTTCCGTTTCTCATCTTTTCATAGCTGTTTGTAAGGCCTCCTCAGAGAACCATTTTGCCTTTTTGCGTTTCTATTCCTTGGGGATGGCCGTGATCCCTGCCTCGTGTACAATGTCATGAACCTCTGTCCATAGTCCTTCAGGCACTCTTTCTATGAGATCTAACCACTTGAATCTATTTCTCCCTTCCACTGTGTAATCGAATCACAGGGACTTGATTTAGGTCATATCTGAATGGTCCAGTGGTTTTCCCTACTTTCCTCAAGGTAAGTCTGAATTTGGTAATAAGGAGTTCATGATCAGAGTCACAGTCAGCCCCACGTCTTGTTTGTGCTGACCCTATACAGCTTCTCCCTCTCTGGCTGCAAAGCACATAATCAATCTGATTTCAGTATTGACCCTCTGGTGATGCCCATGTGTAGAGTCTTCTCTTGTGTTCCTGGAAGAGGGTGTCTGCTGAGACTGGTGCAATCTTTTGCCAAAACTCGCTTAGCCTTTGTCCTGCTTCATTCTGTGCTATAAGGCCAACGTTGCCTGTTACTCCAGGTCCTTCCTGGCTTCCTACTTTTGCATTCCAGGCCCCTATAATGAAAAAGACATCTTCTGGGGTTGTTAACTCTAGAAGGCCAGGTAGATCTTCATAGAACCGTTCAACTTCAGCTTCTTCAGCATTACGTGTTGGGGCGTAGACTTGGATTATCATGATATTGAATAGTTTGGCTTGGAAACGAACAGAGATCGTTCTGCCCTTTCGGAGGTTGCATCCTAGTACTGCATTTCAGGCTCTGTTGTTGACCATCAAGGCTACTCCATTTCTTCTAAGGGATTCCTACCCACAGTAATAGATATAATGGTCACTTGAGTTAAATTCACCCATTCAGGTCCATTTTACTTTGCTGATTCCGGAAATGTCGATGGTCACTCTTGCCGTCTCCTGTTTGACCACTTCCTATTTGCCTTGATTCAGGGACCTAACATTCCAGGTTCCTTTGCAATATTGCTGTTTACAACACCGGACTTTACTTCCATCACCAGTCTCATCCCCCACTGGGTGTTGTTTTTGCTTTGGCATCTTCCCTTCATTCTTTCTGAAGATATTTCTCCACTGATCTCTAGTAGCATTTTGGACACCTACTGACCTGGGGAGCTCTTTGTTCAGTGTCCTGTTTTTATTTCTGTTCATGGGATTCTGACAAGACGTGGTCCACTGGAGAAGGGAATGGCAAACTACTTCAGTATTCTTGCCTTGAGAACCCCATGGACAGTATGGAAAAGTTCCGAGGTAGAATTGACCAAAAGAGTAACTTGAGAGAGGGTTTGAAAGTGGAAAGGGAGCAGCAGTCTCTCCTCTTGCAAGGGTGCTGTGCTTTGATGTGGTGACAAGTAGGCGCAGACATGCCTGCAGGCTCTGGCGTGTCCTTGCTGTCGTCTGGGATGCATCCACAACTCCCTCCTGACTCCTGGGCATCAGCACCCTCCCTGTCACTGGACACTTGGCTGCAGAGGTAATGGTTTCCTCTCCATTTCTCTACTGTTGGCCCTCAGCAGCCTCACTTTGGTGACTAGACTCTATGGCCTCTCCGTTTGCCTGGTTGGTGGCTCCGGAAGTCCCTTTTCAGACCTCACTTCTCAACCTGCTCCCACAGCTGACATAGAAGGCTCATTAATAATTCTCAGAATAATTTGTGCATGCACATGTGTGTCCTAAATCGCTTCAGTCATGCCCGACTCTGTGTGGCCCTATGCACTGTAGCCCACTTCTGGCTTCCTCTGTCCATAGAATTCTCCAGGCAAAAATACTGCAATGGGTTACCATGTCCTCCTCCAGGGAATCTTCTCCACACAGAGAGAAGATAAACTCACATCTTTTGCATCTCCTGCACGTGGCTTCTTCATCACTAGTACCATACCCCAAACACATGGGCTGGATCTAGCTTCCCTTCTTGGGTGTGACTGATTGTTGTTCAGTCAGTAAGTCTTTCCAATTCTTTCAATCCAGTGGACTGCAGCATCTCAGGCTCCTCTCTCCTCCACTTTCTCCGTGACTTTGTTCAAATTTCCTAGGGCATGAATGATAACGTTATGAGTATTTGCAGACTCACAGGAAGGCTCAGGAAGACACACCGCAGGACTGGGCCCCAAGGGACCACTGCCACAGGATCACGAGGCCCTGCTCCTCTCCCCAGCAATTTTTCCTTTCTTAACTTTGCATAAGTGCAGTTGTCTCATGGACACAGCTGATGAGTGGACCCTTAAAGGCTTCAGATCCCTGGCTGCAAGGGAGTCTGGGAAATGGAATTTTCATCGCTCCAGCCTCTTCAATTCAGGAGGGTGAGCAGCAAGAGGAATGCATGTTGAAAAGCCATTTCTCACACAGAGATATGCCTGGGGATCGAATCTTTGACGTTACCATCTGGCCCAGGGTTTCCTTGTCAGGCCATGATGGTAGTGGAAGATCTTTGCCTCCCCAGCCCTGCAGATAATCCAAGGCCAGGCTAACTGGTCACCAGACTCGTTAATATGAACCAGTACTCACCTTGGTTCACCTTGATGAAATGAAGGAGGAGACGTGAACTTTATTTACCCAGCGTTATTCACATTCCTGGTCACTTATGTACATAGCGCCTCATCCCAGGCATTTTGTAGCTGAGGACGCATCAGACCCAAAGAGACTGAGGAAACTACCTCAGGTCACACAGCTAGTTATGGCAGAAGCTGGACCTGAGCCATCCTGTGGACCAAAGAATGCCTGCTCCTCACCATTACTGTATGCCTGCTGATATTGGGAGAAGCTTTTGTATAAAAGCCGTTCATTCTAATTAGGCACTTTTTCTTGGCTGAGCAGTTTCAGGTGCTGGGGACATGATGGTGGGCAAAACAGGTGGCGGTAGATAAAGGGTATTGGTTGAGATGGGGTTTGTAAATGCTCAACAAGTCAGGGACTAGAAACAGATTTGGGGTTAAGTTGATATTGATGTGGTTTCTTTGTATTTAAATATGTGAGACAAGATTTGTGCATCTACTTTTTTTGTTTTGAAATGTAGGTCCCTTGGTTTAGCTTTTGTTTTTCCTTTTTTGGAAAATATATTTATTTTGGACTGTGCCAGATCTTCGTTGCCAAGAGAGAGCTTTCTCTAGTTGCGGTGCATGGGCCTCTCCTTGTGGTGGCTTCTCTTGTTCCAGGGTATGGGCTCTAGAATGCAAGTTCAGTAGTTTTCATGGGCTTAGTTGTCCCACAGCATGTGAAATCTTCCAGATCAATGGTCGAACCTGTGTCCTCTATACTGGCAGGCAGATTCTTAACCACTCGACCACCAGGAAAGTCCTGTCTTTCCTTCTTGAAAAATATTTCTCCCGTCTGAAAAAAACACAGACTATGGCAATTGATGGTTTGTCTCAGTGTCTGGGACACAAAATGGCATCGTGATTGTTGTTTTTTAGTTGCTAAGTTGTGTCCGACTCTTTGAGATGCCATGGACTGAAACTTGCCAGGACCCTCTGTCCATGCACGGTGGGGACTGTGGCAAAGTAATGAACCTGGAGAGCAGCTGGAAGTGGCAGTTTGGGTGTGGCTCCTGCTGGTCACGTGCATACATAGGTCCACGTGTTGCCAGATTGCCCACTTTCAATGATAAGTTGAAAATTCATATTTTGAGTTATGTCTTCCAATGATACATTTTATATAGTTGTAACAAAACTTGCAAACCTATTGTGAAAATTAGGCCAACGTCTCTGTGGGTCAGATCTGGCCTGTGAGCTGTCAGTTTGCATCTTGTGTGAAAGAGCCTTAATTCAGGCATCAGAGATGCTGGGTTGCAGTCTGGGCTCTGCTGCCTTCCAGTAGCTGGGGTCAGAGGCAAGCCACAACACTTTCTGGACCTCAGTTTCCCATTCTGTAAAATGGGACTTCTGAGAACCACATGGTCTGCCGAACCCTTTACTAAACCAATATTTTCTAAACGGTGTGTCGTAGAGTCAATTTAGTAGATTGTTACTTGCATCTTTTAAATAGAAAAGAGGACAGGATGGAAACTAAGTGGATATATCATGGTATTATAGCTTAGCATTGCCTTGTGGAACATATTTTAGCTTACACACATAATATGCACACACATGTATCTATATCATACTGGGTCTTGATGTAATATTCATTTCTTATGCAGAGGGACTGAAAGGGAAGCTTTCAAACAAAGTGTTGTTCATGTCTTAATGCGCTCAATGCTGGCAACATTTCTGTGAGGTGGGTTTTCACCTCAACCCCATTTTACAGGTGAGAACGCTGAAGTGCAGGGAGTGAAGTTCCCACAAACAGGAAAAGGAATAGCTGGGACTTGACCCCAGGCCACATCTGAACCATGTGCTATCTGACCTCTCCAGACAGCAACTGTGTGATCACGATGAAGGAGTTAACGCAAGTCAAGGGCTTAGCTGGGTGCCTGGGACAGAGCAGGTGTTGAATAAATGTAGAAGCCAGACTTGTGTGAGCAGCTCCTTATTCAGCCACACCATGTGGTGTATAGGAACCCATGGGCTATGAGAGAGAGGGGGGCTGGGCTTCTGCGGTCCTGATACCCGTCGGGCGGTGAAGAGGGTATAAGGGCAAAGAGACACCCCCACCCTGTAGTCCGAGTTCCCCCAATACACATTGTTGCCCAAACACTTGATGGTTACGTTTTAAAATCACTATTTGGTTGCAGCTGGCTTATCCGTCATCCTTGAATGAACTGCTACATATTTTACTATCTTGAATTTATGGATTACCCCCACACACACACACACACCATTTTGTCAAACAATTTAAACTATCACGGCGACGGTGGTATTAAACATTAGAGCAGTTATGTTTTATAGTCGGGCTGAGTGTGGCAAGAAGTGCTTCCGGGGTCGTGGCTGCTGATGGCTCTTGAGGCACCACAGCAGGTCACTTAATCCTTAACTTTGGGGCCTGAACAGATCCTCGAAGGTGCTGCAATATCAGGGAAGCACTCCCGCAAAGCAGGCGCGCAGCCCAAGAACATACTTCTGGAATCCTTGCAGTCCTATTTCCATGCCTAACTTTGGGTGGCCCCTGCGGGCAGTTCGGGCCGATGGCGGGGTCGCACTGCCCTCTGGTGGTCACTGGCGAGCACAGCTTCACGGGTGCTGATCCGGCCCCATCGTCGGTGCTGTGGGCGCTGCAGCAGAATGGCGGAGCGCTCTGAGCTCAGATTTCCCTTTACCCAGAAAGAATTGTCTGTCTATCCCCATCCTAGGAGTTTCCCCAAATCCCTGTGAGTAAAAATGGCAGGCTGTATTGTCTATGGGTCCCTTTATAAGGGCTTGGAGATCTGGGGTGACAGAAATCAAAAGCAAGGTGGAAGGCACGGGAGAAGCTAGGAAGGACCACGAGGGGCCCTTTACGGGACCTGGGGACGTCGTCCGTCCTCATCTGTGTCGGGAGAGAATGGTTTCCAGCGGGAAGGATGGAAGCACGGTGTCTGGTCAAAAACAGCTGGTTATGGGCTGTCTCAGGAACGTGAAGGCATTTTCTCATTTGATACCCTACACACAGTGTACTGAACCAAGCTCAAGTGGTTATCATCATGATATTTTCTTACAGATGATTAAACTTGGGTACCCATCCCCCAGATCAGGATGATTCTTCAAGATAGAAGTCGGATTATGCCCGTCTCCTCCTTTAAACTCTCTGGCGTCTTCTCACTGGATTTGGAAGAAGATCCAAACTCCAACCGAATAAAAAGTCCCACAGCCAATAAATATCAGTCCACTGCTGGTGGATATTCCGCTTGTTTTCATTCTTTGCTATTACAGACGGTGTTGTAGAAAAGAACTCTATACAGAATATGCATGCTCACTTAAATATATCTGTCGATAGATACTCAGAAGTGGAATTACTGAGTCGAACTTACAAATTGCATAGATATTGCCAACTTTTCTCCTTAGGAGTTGTACCAGTTTCAGCTTCCACAAGCAATGCACGAAGCCCCACAGCTCAACCAGCACTGTGAGTCATTAAACATTCAAACGTTTGTCAATCCGATGCGAAAAGTTGTATCTCAGTATATTTGCGTTTCTCTTACGATGAGCGAACTTGGACATCTTTGTATAAGTTTAAGGAACAGTTGCACTTTTAACAAATATATTAAAATGTATGTACATGCCCTAGGATCTTTTTTTTTTATTTGGGTTGCTGGTTTACTCTTTATTTGTAAGAGATTTTTATATATCAAGGGGGGTTAACACTTGCTGTTGTCTGTGATTTGAATTTCAATTTGACTTTTGTCTCATATCTTTATTTGTATAATAGTATCTATTTATGGTTGTGCTGGGTCTCATTGCTGCCAGGGCTTACCTCTAGTTGGGGAATGCAGGCCTCCTCTCTAGTTGTGGTGCACAGGCTTCTCATTGCAGTGGCTTCTCTTGTTGTGGAGCACAGGCTGTAGGGCAAGTGGGCTTCAGTAGCTGGGGCTCCTGGGCTCTGAGCACAGGATCAGTAAGTTGTAGTGCATGGGTCTAGTTGCCCCTGGACATGTAGTAACTTCCCAAGCCTGATATCGAACTGGCATTTCCTGCATTGGCAGGTGGATTCTTTGCCACTGAGGCACCAGGGAAGCTTTACTTATGTAGTTTAGTAACTTTTTTAAGGTGTCAAATGTCTCAACTTTGTTTTGTTTTGTTTTAAAGCACCATGTCTTATTCAAATATGCGTCTATTGTTCTTGGGACACTGCCGGTGCATTGTAGATGCTCAATTAATATCTGATGGAGTAAAAATATCTTCTCCACTTGAATGATTGGTTTTGTAAGTAGACATCTGAGTCCATGAGATATAATACTACTATTTATTATGTGTTATATATACTGGGATGCTTTTGGCTGCAAATAACTAAGGAAGAAGAGACTCAAAATATTTCAACCATAAGGACATTTTAATCTCACAGCATAAATTTAACCTATCTTTCCTAAGCACTTGTCCTTCGAAGAATTAACCAATGTTCAATTAATAGAAATCTTTGTTTAATCATTTCTGCCACATCTTTTACCTCATGTAGATTATTGTCTACAAATGAAGCCAAGTTAGAGGAAACAGTGTCCAGGGATAGAGACAAAGAGACTGAATTTAAAAGAATTTAAAGATACTCCTTGAATTCTGCATTTGGGGTGTTGGTGGTCATGGGGTCTGAGATCACACATTCCTCAACCTTTCAGCCAAGTAGGCCAATTTCTTTTAAAGTCACTTTGATGGTACTTATGCTATTTGCCATTGAAAAATTCCCATGTTAGCTCTCTGACTTCTAACTCCCTTGTGAAACAAACACCTTCATCCCTGGAGTTTGACCTGAAAACTTCTTTGATTTTCTGTCCTTCTGCTGAGCTAGCCAGGAAGTTCTGGTGTCATGCTCACACTTCTAGAAAGCCAAGGGTTTTTGTTTGGGAGTTTTGCATAGTGCAGCTCCTCTACTTCTAAGAGGATTCCAGAGGCCCGCAAGATACTGTTGGATAAAGAGTGAAGGCAAGAAGCCTGGGACCACTGAATCTTAGCTACCCATCCATTCATCCATCCATCCATCCATCCATCCTTCCATCCATCTACCCAACACCCTCCAATCCATCCATCATCCATTCATCCATCCATCTATCATCCAACATTCATTAATTGCTATCTCTCTTATACATTGAGAAAGATAGTGCCTTTGTCCCCTGAGAGCTCTGAGTCATCCCAGAATTCAGAATGAAACATTTACAGACTGTGGACTGTCAGCACCAGCCTTTAACATTCAATCATCACAATAGAAAAGTAGGTGACCACCTAGGCAGTTAATTTCAGAAATAAAGAACAGGTCTGTTTCACCCCAAACCTCTCTCTGTGTGGAGAGCTTCAAGAGTCTACTATTCGTGACACTAATGGAAGCCTTTTAAAATACAATTTCTTTTTTTATTAAGTGATTTAGTCTTTGTTAATTTTCAACAGAATTTTTCTTGAAAGAATTTGTTTCTTTTTTTTGTTTCTCTTTTATCAGTAGGGCTGAAAAAAGGTAGGAGAACTTTATTCTTGGTTTGTTTTTTTTTTTCAATTTGTTAAAATATTCTTGATTTACACTGCCGTGTCAGTCTGCAAATCAGCAAAGTGTCTCAGTTATACACATGTACACATTCTTTTTCTACATTCTTTTCCATTACGGTTTATCACAGGATACTGAATATTGTCCCCTGTGCTATCCATTAGGACCTTGTTGTGTATCCACTGTAAACGTAGTAGTTTGCATCTACCAACCCCAGATTCCCAGCCCATCCCTATCCCCTCCATCCTTGGCAACTACAACTCTGTTCTCTATCTGACAGCAGGTGTGATGGTGGCTGGAAGGGACGAGTGGATAGCACGTGGTTAAAAGTGGGTACCGAGGTGCCTAGGTTATCAAACAATGAGAAAACAGGGAGGATCCAGGAGCACATGACTGATTCCCTGGATGGTTCTGCTGCAGTCTCTTTCTTCTCGAGCCAGAAGTCAATTCATTCAGTACAACATTTACACTCATTAGAAGAAACTAATTCAGCAGATTACAGTGAGGTTGATCCGTGTTTTTGCCAGCTAACTCGAGGGATTCTTTACCTTCATTTAACTATCTGTCTGTCTAACCATTATACCATTCTTGCAACTACATATCCAACCATCGCAGTATTACTATCAATCACCCATCAACCATTAGTCATTCTATCCACCTACCCATTCCATTACTCATCCATCCATTTAGCCACTCATTCATCCACTTAAGCATCTATCCAACTTTCCATCTCACCATACAACCACTCACACATCCAGACAAGCATCCATCCGTCCACCTCACCGTATCACCATTTAGTCATCAATACACTTCAGTCACTCTGTGTTATATGATGAATTAAGACACTGTGAACCACAGCACACCAGGTCTCCCTGTCCATCACCAACTCCCGGAGTCCACCCAAGCCAATGTCCATAGAGTCAGTAATGCCATCCAACCAGGTCATCCTCTGTCGACCCCTTCTCCTCCCGCCCTCAATCTTTCTCAGCATCAGGGTCTTTTCTAGTGAATCAGCTCTTCGCCTGAGATGGCCAAAGTATTGGAGTTTCAGCTTCAACATCCGTCCTTCCAGTGAACACCCAGGACTGATCTCCTTTAGGATGGACTGGTTGGATTTCCTTGCAGACCACGGGACTCTCAAGAGGCTTCTGCAACACCACAGTTCAAAAGCATCAATTCTTCTGCGCTCGGCCCTCTTTATACTCCAACTCTCACTTGTTTACACGACCCCTGGAAAAACCATAGCCTTGACTGAACAGAACTTTGTTGGCAAAATAACTTCACTGCTTTTTAATATGCTGTCTAGGTTGGTCATAACTTTCCTTCCAAGGAGGAAGCGTTTTTTAATCTCATGGCTGCGGTCACCATCTTCAGTGATTTTGGAGTCCAGCAAAAGAAAGTCAGCCAATGTTTCTACGGTTTCCACATCTGTTTGCCATAAAGTGATAGGACCAGATGCCATGATCTAAGGCTTCTGAATGTTGAGCTTTAAGCCAACTGTTTCACTCTCCTCTTTCACTTTCATCAAGAAGCTCTTAGGTTCTTCTTCAGGTTCTGCCATATAGGGGGTGTCATCTGCGTATCTGAGGCTATTGATATTTCTCCCGGTAATTTTGATTCCATCTTGTGCTTCCTTCAGCCCAGCGTTTCTCTTGATGTACTCTGCATACAAGTTAAATAAGTAGGGGGACAAATTAAAGCCTTGACGTACTCCTTTTCCTATTTGGAACCAGTCTGATATTCCATGTCCATTTCTAACTGTTGCTTCCTGACCTGTATACAGATTCCTCAAGAGGCAGGACAGGAGGTCTGGCGGATAGGGATGCTTGATGAATTTTTGGACCAACTGAAACAACACTGCAGATGGTGATGGCAGCCATGAAATTAAAAAACACTTAGTCCTGGGAATGAGTGTTATGAGCAGCCTAGGCAGCATATTAAAAGACAGAGATGTTACTTTGTCAACAAACGTCCGTCTGGTCTGCTGCTGCTGCTGCTCAGTCGCATCGGGCATGCCCGACTCTGTGCGACCCCATAGACGGCAGCCGACCAGGCTCTGCCGTCCCTGGGATTCTGCAGGCAAGCACACTGTAGTGGATTGCCATTACTTTCTCCAGTGCATGGGAGTGAAAGGTGAGAGTTCGCTCATCCGTGTCGAACTCTTTGCAACCCTATGGACCGAAGCCTACCAGGCTCCTCCATCCGTGGGATTTTCCAGGCAAGAGTACTGGAGTAGGGTGCCACCTCCTTCTCCACCATCTAGTCAAGGCTATGGTTTTTCCAGTGGTCATGCATGGATGTGGATGGCATCATTGACTCTTTGTACCTGGGTTTGGGTGGACTCTGGGAGTTGGTGATGGGCAGGGAGGCCTGGTGTGCTGTGCTTCATTGGGTTGCAAAGAATCGGATATGACTGAGCGACTGAACGGAACTGAACTCAACTGAATCAACCTAAGGTACACCTAGGTCTAATCTTGTTAGGTGAGCAAGTGTTTACGTCTTCATTACAGCTAAAAGATACTCAAGGCCAGCTCAAGATAGTCACCGGCCTTCAATTTTTTACTGAGTGGATAGAGGGTGCTTGATGAATATACATGAATGCCCCCAGTTCCGTGCATTGTGAGGTTATATGCCTACAGGGTAGAAACTATACAAGTGTCCTTTTGGTTCCAGGAGCACCATACACACTTTCCTGCCTCTGGGGGCTCTACACTTTTGATAGCTGGGTCAGGACAGCCTCTCTGGAGGGGTGACATTTAAGTAAGTGCCAGAGAAGGGGAAGGCTGGGGCCATGCAAATAGAAGGGTAGGTAGTCAAAGCTGGAAGAAGCACAAGCTGGAGTCAAGATTGCCGGGAGAAATATCAATAACCTCAGATATGCATACGACACAACCCTCATGGCAGGAAGTGAAGAAGAACTAAAGAGCCTCTTGATGAAAGTGAAAGAAGAGAGTGAAAAAGTCGGCTTAAAGCTCTACAAGTTTAGAAAACTAAGATCATGGCATCTGGTCCCATCACTTCATGGGGAAAAATGGGGAAACAGCGGAAATTGTGTCATACTTTGGGGGTGGGGGAGCTTCAAAATCACTGCTGATGGTGATGGCAGCCATGCAATTAAAAGAAGCTTACTCCTTGGAAGGAAGGTGATGACCAAACTAAATAGCATAGTTAAAAGCAGAGACATTACTTTGCCAACAAAGGTGCATCTAGTCAAGGCTATGGTTTCTCCAGTGGTCATGTAAGGACGTGAGAGTTGGATGGGGAAGAAAGGTGAGCTCCGAAGACTTGATGCTTTTAAACTGTGGTGCTGGAGAAGACTCTTGAGAGTCCCTTGGACTGCAAGCAGATCCAACCAGTCCATCCTAAAGGAGATCAGTCCTGAGTGTTCATTGGAAGGACTGATGTTGAAGCTGAAACTCCAATACTTTGGCCACCTAATGTGAAGGGTTGACTCAATGGAAAAGACAATCGTGCTGGAAATGAAGCAAAAAGTGATCCATCATGGGCAACAGATGCCCTCTCTTTAATGCCTTTCAGCTCCCCCACTCTCCTCCCCTCAGCCTGGCTGAGCCTTTCATTCTCTGCAAAGATGGATGTTGGTGGCTGCATGGCCAATCCAGTCCCTGTTTAAACTATGTAATTTATTTTTCCTGGAGGAAATGAGCAAAGGGGAAGAGACTATCTCAGCAGCCTCCCTGCCAGGCCTGGTGGCTGCAGAACCCAGGTGGATTTGCAACTGGTGGAGAGGTGGAGACAAATAACCTGCTAAAATGGAGATATTAACAATACCGTCAGCCGGAACAGCCAAAGCCCCCTGTCCTGTCACCGTGTTTCACACGGCTCAGGTGCCCATGGCCTGGGCTAATGAGGCCCATCCATCAGGCTGGGAGAGCTGCTGGCACACAGACTTTCTCATTAGCGGGCTGAAGCTGCTGCTTGAGACACTGGTGGGAATTTTCAGGGGAGCTTGTCATATGGGGGTGCTGTATCCTAGTTTTCTTTGGTGGACTCCACTCTCTTCTAACCAGCTCAGGGGTGCAGAACAACAGTGTTTGATATTCCTAAGTCCACCTCCTTCCTACCAGGTGTATGCAGCAAAACACATAGCAGTTTACCTGTACCAGCTGTGTGACTTTAAAGAAATTAATTAATCTTTCTGAATCTCAAACATGTCCTTTATAAAATGAAGTGGGATGGTGCCCACTTTGTCAGGGGAGGGATTGGAGGATTAAATAAATAAATATTTATTCGTAAATAAAGAGTAATGGGTAAGGCCTGGGATTAGGTAGGGTGGCAATTACAACCCCCCCACCCCCCGCTGGCTGTGATGGAGCCTACTGGCTGGCTCCCTACATTCGTTCTCCCCTTCTCTCTCAGAAAATGCTCCCGTATTTGTTTGTTTCCTCGCTAGGCAGGAGTGGCTGAGAATAAAGGCTACATCTTCCAGCTCCTTTTGTGGTAAGGTGTGATTTTCTGATGCACAAATCTGGCCATTGGGATTTGAGCAACAGCAATGTTGAACTGTGTCAGCTGTGCTCTTAAAGGGAAGAAGAGTCCGTCCCTCTCCCGTCCCCCTTTACTTTCCTGGTGCAGGGGGAGTGCACAACTTGAGGGCTGAGAAGCCACCTTGGACTGTGTGGTAAGAACAGTACTTGGATTGGCAGAGCATCAAGACAGAGGGCGCCTGTTTCCCTGGTGCTGTTCCAGCTCTATAGGCAGCTAATGAGACAAAGAGACAGCTCTCGATTTTTTAAGCTACTGGCTGGCATCTCTGGCAACACAAAGTCAATTTGACAGAAACTGGCCCTGTTGGGGACTACCTCATCCACCCCCTCAGCCTGCATTCAGTGACACACTGCTCCTGTGGACTTTGCACAAACAAGACGTTGAGGTGAGTTTTCGTTATGAGGGCAGATTTTTTTTTTCTTCTTATTTAATTATTCAGTTCAGTTCAGTCGCTCAGTCGTGTCCAACTCTTTGCAACCCCATGAATTGCAGCACGCCAGGCCTCCCTGTTCATCACCAACTCCTGGAGTCCACCCAAACCCATGTTCATTGAGTCAGTGATGCCACCCAACCATGTCATCCTCTGTGGTCCCCTTCTCCTCCCGCCCCCAACCCTACCCAGCATTAGGGTCTTTTCCAATGAGTCAACCCTTCGCATGAGGTGCCAAAAGTATTGGAGTTTCAGCTTCAACATCAGACCTTCAAATGAACGCCCAGGGCTGATCTCTTTTAGGATGGATTGATTGGATCTCCTTGCAGTCCAAGGGACTCTCAAGAGTCTTCTCCAACACCACAGTTCAAAAGCATCAATTCTGTGGTGCTCAGCTTTCTTCACCGTGCAACTCTCACATTCATACATGACCAGTGGAAAAACCGTAGCCTTGACTAGATGGATTTTTGTTGGCCAAGTAATGTCTCTGCTTTTAAATATGCTTTCTAGGTTGGCCATAACCTTCCTTCCAAGGAGTAAGCGTCTTTTAATTTCAGTCACCATCAGCAGTGATTCTGGAGCCCAGAAAATAAAGTCTGACACTGTTTCCACTGTTTCCCCATCTATTTCCCATGAAGTGATGGGACCAGATGCCATGATCTTAGTTTTCTGAACGTTGAGCCTTAAGCCAACTTTTTCACTCTCCTCCTCCACCTTCATCAAGAGGCTCTTTACTTCTTCTTCACTCTCTGCCATAGGGTAGTGTCATCCGCATATCTGAGGTTATTAATATTTCTCCTGGAAATCTTGATTCCAGCTTGTGTTTCTTGCAGCCCATCATTTCTCATGATCTACTCTGCATGTAAGTTAAATAAGCAGGGGGACAATATACAGCCTTGATGTACTCCTTTTCCTATTTGGAATCAGTCTGTTGTTCCATGTCCAGTTCTAACTGTTGCTTCCTGACCGGCATACAGGTTTCTCAAGAGACACGTCAGTTGGTCTGGTACACCCATCTCTTTCAGAATTTTCCACAGTTTATTGTAATCCACACAGTCAAAGGTTTTGGCATAGTCAATAAAGCAGCAATATATGTTTTTCTGGAACTTTCTTGCTTTTTCCATGATCCAGCGGATATTGGCAATTTGATCTCTGGTTCATCTGCCTTTTCTAAAACCAGCTTGAAGATCTGGAATTTCACGGTTCAGGTATTGCTGAAGCCTGGCTTGGAGAATTTTGAGCATTTCTTTACTAGCATGTGAGATAAGTGCAATTGTGCTGTAGTTTGAGCATTCTTTGACATTGCCTTTCTTTGGGATTGGAACGAAAACTGACCTTTTCCAGTCCTATGGCCACTGCTGAGTTTTCCAAATGTGCTGGCATATCGAGTGCAGCACTTTCACAGCGTCACCTTTGAGGATTTGAAATAGCTCAACTGGAATTCCATCACCTCCACTAGCTTTGTTTATAGTTATGCTTTCTAAGGCCCACTTGATTTCACATTCCAGGATGTCTGGCTCTAGGTCAGTGATCACACCATCATGATTATCTGGGTCGTGAAGATCTTTTTTTGTACAGTTCTTCTGTGTATTCTTGCCACCTCTTCTAAATATCTTATGCCTCTGTTAGGTCCGTACCATTGCTGTCCTTTATCGAACCTATCTTTGCATGAAATGTTCCTTTGGTATCTCTAATTTTCTTGAAGATATCTCTAGTCTTTCCCAATCTGTTGTTTTCCTCTATTTCTTTGCACTGATCGCTTTCTTATCTCTCCTTGCTATTCTTTGGAACTCTGCATTGAGATGGGAATATCCTTCCTTTTCTCCTTTGCTTTTTGCTTCTCTTCTCTTCTCTTCCCAGCTATCTGTAAGGCCTCCTCAAACAGCCATTTTGCTTTTTTGTGTTTCTTTTCCATGGGGATTTTCTTGATCCCTGTCTCCTGCACAATGACACGAACCTGTGTCCGTAGTTCATCAGGCACTCTGTCTATCAGGTCTAGTCCCTTAAATATATTTGTCACTTCCACTGTATACTCATAAGGGATTTGATCTAGGTCATACCTGAATGGTCTAGTGGTTTTCCCTGCTTTCTTTAATTTAAGTCTGAATTTGGCAATAAGCAGTTCATGATCTGAGCCACAGTCTGCTCCCGGTCTTGTTTTTGCTGACTGTATAGGTACTTGCAAATTTAGCTCAAATGAATCCTTTTATACTTCTAAATTTTAGTAATGCTTTTTCACCTTAAAATCCATTTGCTTGACAGTAATAAACTGGGGAAAATTCTGAAAGAGATGGGAATACCAGACCATCTGGCCTGTCTCTTGAGAAACCTGTATGCATGTCAGGAAGCAACAGTTAGAACTGGACATGGAACAACAGACTGGTTCCAAATAGCAAAAGGTGTACGTCAAGGCTGCCTATTGTCACCCTGTATATTTAAGTTATATGCAGAGTAGATCATGAGAAACGCTGGGCTGGAAGAAACACAAGCTGGAATCAAGATTGCCAGGAGAAATATCAATGACCTCAGATATGCAGATGACACCACCCTTATGGCAGAAAGTGAAGAAGAGCTAAAGAGGCTCTTGATGAACGTGAAAGAGGAGAGTGAAAAAGTTGGCTTAAAACTCAACATTCAGAAAATCAAGATCATGGCATCTGGTCCCATCACTTCATGGGAAATAGATGGGGAAACAGTGGAAACAGTGTCAGACTTTATTTGGGGGGGGCTCAAATATTACTGCTGATGGTGATGGCCCCCATGAAATTAAAAGACGCTTACTCATTGGAAGGAAGCTTATGTCCAATTTAGATAGCATATTTAAAAGCAGAAACATTTCTTTGCCAACAAAGTTCCATCTAGTCAAGGCTATGGTTTTCCCAGTGGTCATGTATGGATTGAGAGTTGGACGGTGAAGAAAGCTGAGAGCGGAAGAATTGATGTCTTTGTACAGTGGTGCTGGAGAAGACTCTTGAGAGTCCCTTGGACTGCAAGGAGATCCAACCAGTCCATGCTAAAAGAAACCAGTCCTAAGTGTTCATTGAAAGGTCTGATGTTGAAGGTGAAACTCCAATACTTTGGCCTCCTCATGTGAGAGTTGACTCATTGGAAAAGACCCTAATGCTGCGTAGGATTTGGGACAGGATAAGAAGACGAAGACAGATGATGAGATGTTTGGATGGCATGACCGACTCGATGGAGATGTGTTTCGGTAAACTCCGACAGTTGGTGATGGACAGGGAGGCCTGGTGTGCTGCGATTCATGGGGTCACAAAGAGTCAGAGATGATTGAGCAACTAAACGATACTGAGTACAGCTGCATTGGCTTTCATTGTCAGTATATATATATATATATATTCTTATTGTGTATTTTTCAACTGTTGTATATATTAGGAATCTTTCATATTTAGCCAGCTTTAAACAAACAAAGAAAAAAGAAACTGTCAGAAAATCTCTTGCGTTGAAACTTTGCCTTATTCCCATTTATTGTGATGAAATTTGGCTTTTTTGGATATCAGTTTACTTTGTGTCTTCTATTTGTCAGACTTCCCTTGTTTCCTTGTATCACTTCTTTGCCATATTTTAAAAATGTATTTATCTTTGCATGTGTTGGTTTTCATTTCCATGAGGGCTTTCTCTAGCTTAAGGTGGCAGGGGCTACTCTTTAGTTGTGGCGTTGAGGCTTCTCATTGCAGTGGCTTCTGTTGTTGTCCAGCATTGGCTCAGGTCAAGTGGACTCAGTAATTAAGCCTCCCGTGCTCTAGAACACAGACTCAGTAGTTGGAATGCATGAGCTCAGCTGCTCCATGGCATATGGGATTCTCCTGGATCAGGGATGGAACCAGTGATTCCTGCATTGGCAGGTGGATTTTTTACCACTGAGCCCCCAAGGAATTCCCCTCTTCTTTGCTTTATTTTTAATTACATTCTTTGCTCATTCAGTCTTTCCCCTTGGTTATGTGCAAAGTCAGGTTCCTGTTTTCTTTCTCTGCTGACTCCCCTGGAGAGAGACCCTCCTCTGAGTTTCTGCAGATGGATGTAGCTTTCTCCCCCACACCCACAGGCCCAGGGAGTATTAATGACACCCTCTTTGGGTTCCTGAGGGCTAACTCTGCACAGGTCCTCTGCTGGCCCCCTTGGCATCTGTTCTCTGTAGGTGTGACAGAGAAAAAGGCAGTTCAGAGAGGGTTGCCACTGGCTGAAGGCCACACAGCTAACAATGGCAGAGCAGGGATTCAGGGCAAAATGCGCTCTCCTTGTCACCTGTTTCTGTGAGAGGCAGGTGGCTGTAGGGTGAAGTGAGGGAGAGACCTGGGACACAGAATTGAAAGAAGCACCTTCAGGACTTCCCTGGGTGTCCAGGGGTTAAGACTCTGTGCTTTCACTGCAGGGGGCATGGGTTCAAGCTCTGCTTGGAGAACTAAGGTCTCAAAAAAAAAAAAAGTGAACTATTTTATTCATCTTTCCTCATAACTCTGTTGGTAAAGAATCTGCCTGCAATGCAGGAGACCCCAGTTCCTGGGTTGGGAAGATCCCCCGGAGAAGGGATAGGCTACCTAATCCAGGATTCTTGGGCTTCCCTGGTGGCTCAGCTCGTAAGGAAACTGCCTGCCATGCAGAAGACCTGGGTTTGGTCCCTGGGTCAGGAAATCCCCTGGAGAAGAGAAAGGACACCCCCTCTAGTATTCTGGCATGCAGAATTCCATGAACAATATAGCCTAAGGGGTCACAAAGAGTTCGATATGACTGAGCGAATCCACTTCACTTCACTTCAGTTTATAAAGCGGCATCTCTGTCAGCTCTACCTCTTCGTGGCTCACTAAGGGAGGGCGGCCTTAGACCAGCAGTTCTTGAAGAAGGAGGAGTGACTGTGACAAATTCTAGGGGTGTGGTTTTTGACTGTTGTCATGATATGGGGGGGCCACTACACATGGGGGCAGGTGCCTGCTTCATGGCATACACGTTAGATGTGAATGATTCTCAAATGTCCTGCCAGATATTTAGGTAAGTCCAAACCCATTCATAATACCCCGAGTGGAGGCCCTTATCTGCACTTTGTCCCATAAGTTTAATAAAAGATTTCCAGGGCTGCAATTATGGTGCAAACTGGAGAAGTCAATATTTTGTTTTATTCAGAGCCTAACCATGGGTTGCTTTGCAGTTTGTGGCAATCACATGATGGCCACAGTACCTCGATGGCTTTGTGAATGGCCGAGACTGCACACTTGTGTCCTCCTGCATTTGCCAGGCTGAATCCTCAGTGAGGGCACATTTGGGTGCAAGTGTGAGTGCTCAAACATTTACCTACGGGAGCATGCATTGTTGTGAGTATAAATACATGTGTGTGCTCAGTTGTGTTCAACTCTTCGTGATACTATAGACCCCAGGCTCTTTTGTCCTAGGATTCTCCAGGCAAGAATACTGGAGTGGGTTGCCATGGCCTCCTTCAGGGGACCTTCCTGACCCAGGGATCAAACCTGTGTCTCTTATGTCTGCTACATAAGGTCTGCCTAAGTAGACCTTATGTCTACTGCATAAGGTGGAATCTTTACCACTACCGCCACCTGAGGAACTGAATCCTTGAGTATAAATCCTTGAGTATAATCCCGCACCTACTCTTAGTTCTTAAAAAAAAAAAAAATATGTGGACCATTTTTAAGCTCTGTATTTAATTTGTTATCACTTCCTTTATGTTTATGATAACATAAACACTTGTTTTATGTTTCGGTCTTGAGACACGTGGGATCTTAGCTCCATGTGGATAGAAGCTGCACCCGCTGCATTGGAAGGTAAAGTCTTAAGCACTGGACCACCAGGCAGTTCACTCCCTATTTCACTTTGTGTTACTGGATGTTGATCTCCGGGACAGTTTTTTTTTTTCTCTTTTTTAATTTCCTGGGACAGAACATTTTGGTTTTAAGATGGTTTTATTATCCATCAGTATTTCATTTCAGGATAGTAAATGATCATTTCAAAACATCTGCTACACCACCCTAGGAAACCCCCTTTAATGTGAGAAGGCAAGTGAATAGCAGTGACAGCTCTATGGACTTCTCTGTCATTCTCCAGCTAAGAATGAGAGGGCAGGTAGTGGGGTGTCCACCACCAGGAGCCTAAGCAGGTCCTCAATCTAACTGATAGAAGCAAAGTTTCTTTTGATCACTCTCACATGCTCAGGGTAGAGTTTCTTCTCAATTAGATCTGTACTTGGAAAAGGGGCTCTAGACTCCCCCTCCTACCCCAGCAGAGGGCATCACATAGGCTCACCTGAGACCAGCTCTCGACCCGGTACACCAGTTCTGGAACCATGTGGTAATTCATTAGGGTCGCACCACTGATTTGTTCAGACCCTGGTATATCACCCTTATCAGTCAGTTCACTCTCTTAGTCATGTCTGATTCTCTGCGACCCCATGGAATGCAGTACGCCCTTCTGTACACTTCCCTGTCCATCACCAAGTCCCAGAGGTTGCTGAAACGCCTGTCCATTGAGTCAGTGACACCATCCCACCAGCTCATCCTCTGTCGTCCCCTTCTCCTCCTGCCTTCAATCTTTCCCAGCATCAGAGTCTTTTCCAATCAGTCACTACTTCCCATCACGTGGCCTAGGTATTGGAGCTTCAGCATCAGTCCTTCCAATGAATATTCCAAATGGATTACCTTTAAAATGGACTGGTTGGATCACATTGCAGTCCAAGGGAGTCTCAACAGTCTTCTCCAGCAACACAGTTCACAAGCATCAATTGTTCGGTGCTCAGCTTTTCTCATGGTCATCCTTATAGCTATTATTAATATTGTCTCCTCCAAACTGAATATATGCCATGCCATATCATGTGGCATGCAGAATCTCAGTTCCCCAAGCAGGCGTCAAACCTGTGCCCCTGCATTGGGGTCCCTGAACCACCAGTGTTAAGGACAGACAGGTAACAAAATTCCTCTATATCAATTCACTGTTAAAGTTAAAGAAATCTTCTTTAAAAAGAAGTGCTTGGACAAAAAGTTGAAGTGCCTGTGAAGGCCCCAGGCACCTCCATGACCCCACCATCCCCACCCCACCCCTTGCCTTTTGCTTGGTGCATCCTTGAGGGCACTCTGGCTCTCCACAGGAAGCTCCAGCCTTTGGACCTTTGAACTCCTTGCTTCCTCTCAGGAAATTCCGTCCTTCTTATGCTCACTGGGCTTACTTCCTCTCCTCCCACCTGTGTCCTGCTGTCACCTCGAAACCAGGCCGGCCTTGATCATCACCTACCCTCCCATCCCGACCACCCCTAGACACTCCTCTGTTCTCCATTCTCCACTTTATTTTTCTCCAAAGATCTGGTGGTCAATTGACACACTTGTTACACTTAGGTGCTGACTGCTTGTAGCCAGGCTGTGAGCTTAGTGAAGAATGAGATGGCCTGTGTGTTCTGCTCACTGCCCATGCACAGTGACTGTGCATGAGAGGCCAGCACACAGTAGGTGCTCAGCTAATGGAACTTACATTCCACATGGAGGGTCGTTGATGAAACCATGTGTCACAAAGGTAAATGTTTCTTGACAAGAGAGGAGGAGAAATATTGGGAGCTGGTGGAGGGAATTGCAGGCAGGCCTGGCTGAGCTGTAGGGTGGGAGTGCGAGCTGGGAGGGAATGCTTCCTCTAGAGTGAGCCGGAGCTGGAAAAGGATGAGTCCAAAGAGCTGGGCAAGGGGAGGAGCCTTCCAGGAGGCTGGAACGGTATATGTATTTTTATCCCCATTTCACCGACTTAGAAACTAAGGCTTGGGGAGTAAGAAAGTGGCAGCATTGGGACTAGAAATGGGTTTTATCCAGTCAGAGGCCCGAAGTTCTTCCTGGGACTTTACTCTTTCTGAGAACGGGGTCAAGGTGTAGATGGCACATTTTATTATCCGCCTACTCAAATTGTATTCCCTTTACCAGCCAGTAGCTGCTTAGAGTCATCATGATAATCAAAAACATCCCCATGTGCCTCCTGGGGGAGAAGCAGCCTCACCTGTAAAGAGTCAAAGACTTAGAGAACTCCAGAAATAGTGATCAAGGGTCATTGGTGAATCAACCCTGCCTCCAGCACCTTCCAGGTTTCTTGTACAATATGATAAACCAATCCTCTCCTGACACTGAAGCTGGTGGCTTTCATAACTTGTCCACACATTAGAATCCCCCAGGGAACTCAGTAAGTCCCAATGCCAAGCAGCAGCTAGGCCAAAAAAGCAGAACGGTAAATTCATCAGGGGATCCCAATAGGAGTCAAGCTTGAGAACCAATGTTTTCACGAATCACCTGGGAGTCTTGTTAAAGACACAGATCTGACCCAGATGCCTTGGGAGGGGCTTGGAGTCCACATTTCTAACAAGCTCCCAGGAGATGAACTCGTGTGGCTGCTCCAGGGACCACAGTCTGAGTAGTCAGGGCGAAGCCCGAAGTCCTCAACTTCCAACAAGCATCAGAATCACCTGGAGGTCCAGTTAAGATTCAGAGGGCCAAATCCCACCCCAGAGCTGTCAATCTGACACGTTTGAGATGGGGACCAAAGAATCTGCATTTCCAAGACCCTGCATGTGACCCTGATGCTGCTGGTCCAAGGACCACATGTGGAGCACCACGGTGGGGCTGGAGGCATAATCATGGACGGGCAACACAAGTCATCTCTCCGTCAGCTTCCCCAGACCCAAAGTGGGGATGATGAGATCCTCTCCCAGAGGGTGTCATGAGGGCAACACTGAGTGAGCTAGGATTTGTAAGCCTCTTGGAAGCTGGCACCGAGCAGGTGGGATATGAATGATAGCATCCATTCTTAATGAATTTCCCTTGGTCCCGGGGTGCTCCTGGAGCCCAGGCAGACAGACCCTTCAACCACCATGGATGGCCCTCTCCCTGGCCCACTCACTGCCGACACTGTTTCTGTAGGCATTGTATATCTCCTTCACCCAATGGTCGCAGAAGGCCAGCTTTCTGATCCAGTCCACAGCATAGTGCACACTGGAACCTAGGCACAAGCTGGCTCCCGGGGCGGAACCGTGGAAGCCATCAGTGGAGAAGTTGCAAGTGCTGGGGAGACGGAAGAGGGCAGGGGGATGGAGAAGAGACAGTGTCACTGTGGGGAGCTGGGAGCTTTTTACCAGGAGACCCATGGGTGGGCTTAGGGCTGTGTTTCACTCTGTCCCCGAGTGCGTGAGAGTACTGTGAGTATCTGTCTTCTGGGAGAAGCAGGATCAGAGCTTCCATTAACTTCCCTAACAACAGTGGCTCCCTGTGCTCATGCCCAGTCAGCCTCCATTCTCTTTTCTTCCGGTATCAAAGAACATCTTTGGTTTTTTGAGGGGCAGTCATCCAGTCCCCTGCATGCACTGAGTGACCAAGCCAAAGAAAATCCCTCTATCTCCCACTTTGGGCTTTGGGGCACGAACACAATTACAAAATGTGGTTGGCCTTAGTTCACCCCAAGAGTAGGGTGCAGAAGAAAATACCAGTGGGCTCTTGATATTTTGATCCCCAAATTTGCTTGTTTCACATGCCTTGAAAGGCCTGGCTGCTAACCCTTTCTTCCTATTTTGTGAGCACCTCCGTATCTTTCTATAGGCATTCCTCATGTTAATTTTATCTTTTCAATTAGGCGGAGTCAGACTTCTCTGCTGGCCCAGTGGTTGGGAATCCAGTTGGCAATGCAGGGGGACACAGGTTCAATCCCTGGCCCCAGGAGATTTCACATGCTATAGAGTAGTTAAGCCCCCAGGCCACAACTACTGACAACATATTCTAGAGCCTTTGCTCCGCAACAGGAGAAGCTACCTCAATGAGAAGACTGCACTCTGCAATGAGGAGTAGCTCCTGCTTGCTCTAACTATAGAAAGCCTGTTCACAGTGTTGAGGCAAAAAAGAAAAAAAAGTAATAATAATAATAACAATAATAATAATCAGGCAGAGTCAATTGCATACGTACAGAGTACTTTGCATACAGTACCCTCCTTCAGCATGAAGCATGCCCTGGGAACACATCCGAGTGTCATGGGAAGTTAATGACAGGAGTGGCAGCTGAGAGCCAGAAAGGGAGTTGTGGGAAATTTGTCACCAATAGCAGCTAGAGTATGAAAATGAAAATCCCAGCTCTCATGGAACACCGGTGATTTTCTTTCCCTCCACCAGAAGCCTGGTATAGGTCTGCAAAATCACTGGATATCCCAAGGCAATGTGTAGACCAAAAACTTCAAAAAAACTTTTCAGAGAGTAAAAGCCTGGGTGGGGAGCAGTCAGCATGGTACACCAGGGCCTCTTAATGGGTGGATTTGGCTGACACTTTTCTTTTTCTCTTATTTTGCTGTTTCTGGATTTTCTGTGATGAGTTTAAGGGTAGAGATATGATGTACTAGGAATGAAAAAAAATGCTTGGGAATTGTACCTAAGGTATTCCCAGATTAATGCCAGTGCTGCCACAGAGAAAATGAATTTGGAAATGGGAAGCACAGGATCATTCTCTCCTGTGCTTTAGGCTCAGCTTGAATATCAAACCGGAGACAACAAAATCCCTGCAGGATCCACAGAGATGCCTTGAGTGATACCTCAACTTCGAAAGCAAATTTCACCACTGGGGCAGGCAGACCAGAAGAACGCTGACTTAATCTGAAATGGCTCAGTGGCAGACTCTAGCGTTCTCTCCAGGAGAGGCTGGAAAGACAATCACAGAGATACCAACGGGCTGACAGAAGCTGTTCTTCAGATATCTTCAAATTCTTGCCAATATGCCCAGTAAACATACACTCAAGCACATACACTTTCACTTTAGTCGTTTTTCACAGACATTTGTGAGTGTGTACAAGATTGGAAGCAAGAAAGTGATAATGTCAGGAAGCGGTGTTTTGGAGATGGTGGGAATAGGGGTGATCACAGTCTCTGCTCTGCTCTTTACCGAATTACTCAGATTTAAAAAGATGAGGAATTCTCTGGTAATCCAGTGGTTAGGATTCCGTGCGTTCCCTGCTGAGGGTGTGGGTTCATTCTCTGGTCAGGGTACAGGGAGCCCATAAGCTCAGTAGCATGACAAAAAAAAAAAAAAAAGAATAATCAAACAAAAATCGTGTGCAATTAACTTGATAGACCACTAGCTTAATATCATGGTATTGAACATCCTAACTTCTGAGATCTTGAGAAGATCACCAAAAAATGTTTTCTGCATGAAGATAAGTTGTGGCTGTTCTAATAACTTGCCGGTATGACTCTGTTCCCAGAGCTGACCGCCTGTGTCTCCCAGAGACACTTGGGTTAACACGCCCACTGCTGTTCTGTGTGCAGACTCTCCTCCCCACCATCCATGCACCACAAGGGAGCCTCCACAGTGGATCTGATGTAGTGGATGCTGGCCAGGAAGCCCTGCCTATGCTGGGAACATCTTCCTTGAGTACTAGAAAGTGAAATTATGAAATCCTTCTTCTTCTCCACGAAAGATACCAGTGGGTTTATTACACAGAGGTGTTGCTGTCACTTTTTTCTCATCCCCTCCCTTGGGTGGCAGTAATCTGGGGCTAAAGAGAAAGAAAATACCCCCAACTACTGAAAGGGAGCAGACAACATCTAATCAGAAAGACAGAGAGCCATTTAGTGAGGATTACTCACTGTGCTTGTCACTTTTTGAGCACATTCTTAACTTTATGAGGAAGGGGTTATGTGACTTTATCCCATCAGGGCTTCTCTTTTCCAGAACCTATGAGTTTTCTTTTCACCTGAGAATTTTGATTTATTGGATGTTTTGAAAAATATAAGGTTACTTCTCATTAGAGTGACCACCACTATGACTAACGTAAAATGGAAATCATCACCTAGCTTCTTGTATATAGACAACTACAAGGCCTCTTACTCTTTTTTTTTCACTTTTAACTCATTATTTTATCAAGTAAAGGGAATTTTATGTTTTTGTATCCGTTGATACAGTAAGGGAAAGTTTTTGGATATTTCATGATGCTTTATAAAAATATTAAAACCCTTTTTCCTGAAATTTAATATTTTCCGTTTTGAAATAGTATTTAAAACCATGGATATGACTAACCTAATGAGTGAGATTTGACTAGAATTTTTTGCATATGTTGTAAAAATTCATACTTTTTATGAAAGTCAGTGGATTTTGATAAATTACAATACAAGGACCATGTCCCTAGGAAGATACATTATAAGACGCCACGTTCCTAAGTTTTGAAATGCAAATGTCGTTACTAAGGACAATCCTATTCCCCAAGAACCTATGCTTTTTGCCACATGCTCCTCCTTCTCTACTGTCAAGGTCCTCATCTTGCTACATGACTTTGTTTTGTTTTAATTTCTTTCAACCTCTTTTCTGTGGATTTTTTTTTTTTTAAGAGACTGTGGAAGAGTAGCTTCAGATCATTTCCCATCCAGTGGTCTGAGCACTGATGTCTCTGGTAGGGAGCCGCTGGGCAGGCATAGACGATATCTGTGTGCCTCTAGACCACAAGATATTAAGAAGAGGTGGCAAGAATACACAGAAAAACTGTACAAAAAGATGTTCACGATGCAGATAATCACAATGGTGTGATCACTCTCCTAGAACCAGACATTCTGGAATATGAATTCAAGTGGGCCTTACGAAGCATTACTAGGAACAAAGCTAGTGGAGGTGCTGGAATTCCAGTAGAGCTATTTTGAAATCCTGAAAGATGATGCTATGAACGTGCTGAACTCAATATGCCAACAAATCAGGAGAACTCCGCAGTGGCCACAGGATTGGAAAAGTTCAGTTTTCATTCCAATCCCAAAGAAAGGCAGTTGCAAAGAATGCTCAAACTACCGCACAATTGCACTCATCTCCCACACGAGTAAATTAATGCTCAAAATTATCCAAGCCATGCTCCAGCAATATGTGAACCATGAACTTCCAGATGTTCAAGCTGGTTTTACAAAAGGCAGAGGAATAGCATAGTCGAAGCTATGGTTTTTCCAGTAGTCATGTATGGATGTCAGAGCTGGAGTAGTAAGAAAGTTGAGAACCAAAAGAATTCATGCTGTGAAACTGTGGTATTGGAGAAGACTCTCGAGAATCCCTTGGACTGCAAGGAGATTCAACCAGTTCACCCTAAAAGACATCAGTCCTGAATATTCATTGGAAGGACTGATGCTGAGCTGAAACTCCAATAGTTTGGCCATCTGACATGAAGGACTGACTGATTCGAAAGACCCTGATGCTGGGAAAGATCGAAGGTGGGAGGAGAAGGGGACAACAGAAGACGAGTTGGTTGGATGGCATCACCAACTCAATGGACACGAGTTTGAGTAAACTGCGGGGTGTTGATGATGGACAGGGAGGCCTGACTTGAAGCAGTCCATTGGCTCGCAAAGAAATGGACACAACTACGCCACTGAACAGACTGACTGAACTCAAAATCAAAGAAAGGGATTCTAGGAAATGTAGAACTAGCCTAGACAAATTAACACAGCAGAGCACAGACCACTTGACTTACTAAACCCTTCCGCTTTACTTAGTAGGATGAATTGAGCTTTGAAAAGCTGACCTGACTGATAAAGAGACTGTGGACAAGTCTGCAGGGAGGAGACTTTTTAGTCAATGCTTTAATTGTCCATCTTACAAATCTGCACTAGAAACAGTCAGAATCTCATTTTTGCCACCTCCTTTGCAGTCAGAATGTAACCATGTGATATAGGCTCAATCAATTAGATGCACCTAGATGGTACCCAGGCTCAGCCAATCAAATACATCCAGATGGCACCTAAGACTCAATTACTACAGCCACATGGAATGCAGGCTTAACCAATGGATACACCTACAGGTGAAAGCAATGCAAGTGGATTCTGATGCATGGAATTCAATCTAGCAGAGGTGCAAGAGACATAAGCCATCTCACTAGTGACAGCCGCTGTGTCTGAAGCCAGTGGTAGTGACAGTTCAGTTCAGTTCAGTCACTCAGTCGAGTCCGACTCTCTGCGACCCCATGAACTGCAGCATGCCAGGCCTCCCTGTCCAACACCAACTCCCAAAGTCCACCCAAACCCATGTCCATTGAGTTGACGATGCCAACCCACCTTCTTATCCTCTGCCATGCCCTTCTTCTCCTGCCCTCAATCTTTCCCAACGTCAGGGTCTTTTCCAATGAGTGACAGAAGATCCTGCAATTAATTTCTACATTGTCATGGCTGCCTCTCCAGCCTTCCCTCCCAGAAATCTGTGTCACTTAATATTCTTAATAAGTTTCTTTCCTGCTCAAAGTTACCTGTAATGGATTTTATTCTTTTCAAGTAGAAAGCTGACACCCCTCTAACTTCATTTAACCATCAAGCCTCTTTGCAAAACTAGACTAAGTAAGGAACAATGTCCAACCCCATGGGCAGTGGAGTCAGGGAGAGGCATTTTGTCAAATTATTATAGTGCCACAGACTCTGGGCCAGTGTCCCTCTGAGGGGGTCACTGACCTGGGTTGTGAGTCGGGTAGACCCATTTGAATCCAGGCTGTGCTGACTGACCTGTTGTGTGACATGGAGCATATCACTTTCCTCATCTTGACAGTGGACTATGATTAGTACTTGCCTCCTCGGGTTGTCATGGAGACCAAAAGATTCCTGTACGGAGCAATCTCTCAACCACACAGCTCAGCACGTGGGATACACCCACACCAGTGATGCTAGAAGGAATGAGAGTCACCTTTCTTTTGCTGGATTAAAAAAAAAATCAGTAATAATAGAGGTGGTGTCCTCATGTAGTCCAAGATGAAGATGGTCTGTGAACACTGCAGTTTAGAAAACAGTTACATGTTTTTCGTTTTGAATTTTTTAGTTTTCTTTCTTTTTTTAATTTATTTATTTTAATTGGAGGCTAATTAGTCTACAATATTGTAGTAGTTTTGCCACACATTGACATGAATCAGCCACGGTTGTGCATGTGTTTCCCATCCTGAACCCCTCACCCATCCAATCCTATCCCTCAGGGTCACCCCAGTGCCACAGCCCTGAACACTCTATCTCATGCATCGGACTTGGACTGGAGGTCTGTTTCATATATGGAAATATACATGTTTCAACACTATTCTCCGAATCCACCCCACACTTGCCTTCTCTCACAGAGTCCAAAACACTGTTCTATACATCTGTATCTCTTTTCCTGTCTTGCATATAGGGTTATCATTACCATCTTTCTGAAGCCCATATATATATATATACATATGGCATAGGTATGTGTGTGTGTGTGTGTGTGTGTGTGTGTGTGTGTGTGTGTGTGTTATTGGTGCTTTTCTTTCTGGCTTACTTCACTCTGTATAATAGGGTCCAGTTTCATCCACCTCGTTAACACTGATTCAAATGCATTCTTTTGGATATATGAGTAATATTCCATTGTCTATATATACCACAGCTTTCTTATCCATTCTTCTGCTGATGGACATCTGGGTTGCTTCCGTGTCCTGGCTATTATAAACAGTGCTGCGATGAACATTGGGGCACATGTGTCTCTTTCAGTTCTGGTTCCCTTGGGGCTTACGTCCAGGAGTAGGACTGCTGTTACATATGGCTGTTCCATTTCCAGTTTTTTTTTTAAGGAATCTCCACACTGTTCTCCATAGTAGCTCTGCTAGATTGTATTCCCAACAACAGTGTAAGAGGGTTCCCTTTTCTCCACACCCTCTCCAGGATTTATTGTTTGTAGACGTTTGGATAGCAGCCTTTCTGCCTGGTGTGAGATGGTACCTCATTATGGTTTTGATTTGCATTTGCCTGATAATGAGTGATTTGAGCATCTTTTCATGTGTTTGTTAGCCATCTGTATGTCTTCTTTGGAGAAATGTCTGTTTAGTTCTTTAGCCCATTTTTTGAATGGCTCGCTTATTTTTCTGGAATTGAGCTGCAGGCATTGCTTGTATAGTTTTGAGATTTATTCATTGTCAGTTGCTTTGTTTGCTATTATTTTCGCCCATTGTGAAAGCCATCTTTTCCCCTTGCTTAGAGTTTCCTTCTTTGGGCAAAAGCTTTTAAGTTTAATGAGGTCCCATTTGTGTATTTTTGCTTCTATTTCCATTACTCTGGGATATGGGTCATAGAGGATCCTGCTGTGATTTCTGTCAGAAAGTATTTTGCCTGTGTTTTCCTCTAGGAGTTTTATAGTTTGTGGTCTTACGTTTAGATCTTTAATCTGTTTTGAATTTATTTTTGAGTACGGTGTTAGAAAGTGTTCTAGTTTCATTCTTTAACAAGTGGTTGACCAGTTTTCCCGGCATGCTTGTTAAAGGGATTGTCTTGTCTTCATTGGACATTCTTGCCTCCTCTGTCAAAGATAAAGTATCCATAGGTGCGTGCATTTATCTCTGGGCTTGCTATTTTGATTCATTTATCTATATATCTTTTTTGTGTGTGTGCCAGGACCACGCTGTCTCGATGACTGTAGCTTTGTAGTATAGCCTGAAATCAGGCAGGGCATTTCCTCCAGGTCCATTCTTCTTTCTCAAGATTGCTTTGACTATTAGAGGTTTTTTGTAATTCCATACAAATTGTGAAAGTATTTCTTCTAGTTCCCTGAAAAATACCGTCGGTAGCTTGATAGGGATTGCATTGAATCTATAGTTTGCTTTGGGTAGTATAGCTATTTTCAGTATATTGATTCTTTCAATGCATGTACATGGTCTATTTCTCCATCTCTTTGTGTCCTGTTTGATTTCTTTCACCAGTGTTTTCTAGTTTTCTATATGTAGGACTTTTCTTTCTCTAGGTAAATATAGTCCTCACTATTTTATTCTTTTCGGTGCAATGGTGAATGGAATTGTTTCTTTAATATTTCTTTCAGTTTTCTCCTTGTTAGTGTACAGGAATGCAAGGGATTTCTGCGTGTTCATTTTGTATCCTGCAACTTTACTATATTCGTTGATTAGCTCTAGTAATTTTCTGGTGGAGTGTTTCGGGTTTTCTATGTAGAGGATCATGGCATCTGCAAACGGTGAGAGTTTTACTTTTTCTTTTCCAATCCGGATTCCTTGTATTTGTTTTTCTGCTCTGATCCCTCTTGGCCAAAACTTCCAAAACTATGTTGAATAGTAGTGGTGAGAGTGCACATCCTTATCTTGATCCTGACTTTCGGGGCAATGCTTTCAATTTTTCATCATTGAGGATAATGTTTGCTGTGGGTTTGCCATATATAGCTTTAATTATGTTTAGGTATGTTCTTTCTATGCCTGCTTTCTGGAGTGTTTTGATGATAAATGGATGTTGAATTTCGTTCAAGACTTTCTCTGCAGCTATTGTGATAACCATATTTTTTTTTATCTTTCAATTTGCTAATGTGGTGTATTATGTTGATTGATTTGTAGATATTGAAGAACCCTTGTATCCCTGGGATAAAGCCCACTTGGTCATGATATATGATCGTTTTAATATGCTGTTGGATTCTGCTTGCTAGAATTTTGTTAAGGATTTTGCGTCTATGTTCATCAGTGATATTGGCCTGTAGTTATCTCTTTTTTTGTGGCATCTTTGTCTGGCGTTGGTAGTAGGGTAATGGTGGCTTCATAGAATGAGTTTGGAAGTCTGCATTCCTCTGCAACTGGAAGAGTTTGAGTACTATAGATATTAGCTCTTCTCTCAATTTTTGGTATAATCCAGCTGTGAAGCCGTCTGGTCCTGGGCTTCTGTTTGCTGGAAGATTACTGATTACACTTTCCATTTCCGTGCTTGTGGTGGGTCTGTAAAGATTTTCTGTTTCTTTCTGACTCCGTTTTCGAAAGTTGTACTTTTCTAAGAATTTGTCCACTTCTTCCAAGTTGTCCATTTTATTGGCATATAATTACTGATAGTAGTCTCTTATAATCATTTGTATTTCTGTGTTGTCTGTTGTGGTCTCTCCATTTTCATTTTTAATTTGTTGATTAGATTCTTCTCCCTTTGCCTCTTGATGAGTCCGGCTAATGGTTTGTCAATTTTATTTATCTTCTCAAAGAATCAGCTTTTAGCTTTGTTGATTTTTGCTCTAGTCTTTTTTGTTTCTTTTACATTTATTTGTGCCCTATTTTATGATTTCTTTGCTTCTATTAACCCTGGGGTTCTTCATTTCTTACTTTTCTAGTTGCTTTAGGCAGAGGGTTAGGTTATTTGTTTAACTTTTTTCTTGTTTCTTGAGGTAAGGCTGTTTTGCTCTGAACCTTCGCCTTAGCAGTGATTTTACAATGCCGCATAGGTTTTGGCTTGTTGTGTTTTCATTTTCAATTGCTTCCATGCATGTTTTGATGTCTTTTTGATTTCCTCTGTGATTTGTTGGTTATTTACCAGCGTGACATTCAGCCTCCATATGTTTGAATTTTTAACAGTTTTTCTCCTGCAGTTGACATCTAGTCTTACTGCATTGTGATCAGAAAATATGCCTGGAATGATTTCAAGGTTTTTTGAATTTATCAAGGCTGGACTTATGGCCAAGGATGTGATCTCTTCTGGAGAAGTTTCCATGTGTACTTGAGAAAAAATGTGAAATTCATTGTTCGGTGTAAAATTAGTATAGATATCAATTATGTTTCTCTGTTCTAATGTATCATTTAAAGTTTGTGTTTCCTTGTTGATTTTCTGTTTACTTGATCCATCCATAGGTGTGAGTGTGGTATTAAAATCTTCCACTATTATTGTGTGATTGTTAATCTTCCCTTTCATGCTTGTTAGCATTTTCCTTACATATTGCTGTTCTCTTATGTTGGGTGTTTATGTATTTTTAATCATTACATTTTCTTCTCGGTTTGATGTTTTGATCATTATATAGTGTATTTCTTTGTCTCTTCCACAGGCTTTATTTTAAAGTGCATTTTATATGATATGAGTATTGCTACCCCTGCTTTCTTCTGTTTTTTTTCCCCCCAACCTTTCACTTTCAGTCTGTATGTGTCCCATGTTTTGAGGTGGGCCTTTTGTAGACAACATAAGTAGCGGTCTTGTTTTTGTATCCATGCAGCTAGACTCTGTCTTTTGATTGCGGCATTCAACCCATTTACATGTAAGGTAATTATTGACAGGTATGATCCTGTTGCCATTTGCTTTACTATTTTCGGTTCAGGTTTATGCAGCCATTCTGTTTTTCCTGCCTAGAGAAGATCTTTAGTATTTGTTGAAGAGCTAGTTTGGTGGTGCTGAATTCTCTCCGCTTTTACTTGTCTGTAAAGCTTTTGATTTCTCCTTCATATTTGAATGTGATCCTTGCAGGGTACAGTAATCTGGGTTGAAAGTTTTTCTCTTTCATCACTGGAAGCATGTCCTGCAATTCCCTTCTGGCCTGAAGAGTTTCTGTTGAAAGATCAGCTGTTATTCTTATGAGAATCCCTTTGAGTGTAATGTGTTGTTTTTCCCTGGCTGCTTTTAATATTTGTTCTTTGTGTTTGATCTTTGTTAATTTGATTAATATGTGTCTTGGGGTGTTTCACTTTATGTTTATCCAGCCTGGGACTTTCTGGGTTTCTTGCATGTGGGTGACTATTTCCTTTCCCTTTTTAGGGAATTTTTCAACTATTATCTTCTCAAGTATTTTCTCATGGCATTTCTTTTTCTCTTCTCCTTCTGGGACTCCTCTGATTCAAATGTTGGGGCCTTTAACATTGTCCCAGAGGTTTCTGAGGTTGTTCTCTATTCTTTTAATTCTTTTTTTTTCTATTTTCCTCTCTGCTTCATTTATTTCTACCATTCAATTCTACCTCAGTTATCCTATCTTCTGCCTCTGTTATTCTACTTTTCTTTCCCTCCAGAGAGTTTTTGATCTCATATATTCCATTATCCATTATTGATTGGCTCTTTTTTTTTTCCCATCTAGGTCCCTGTTCAATGATTCACCATCATCTCAATCCTTGTCTGCAGGCTATTTATCTGTAACTCCATTTTGTCTTCCAGATCTTGGATCTTTTTTAACCTCCTTATTCTGAATTCTTTTTCCGGAAGACTCTCTATCTCCTCCTCTTTTGCTTGGTTTGGTGCACATTTATCATGTTCCTTTCCTGCTGATTTACATGTTTAAACCCCAACCTTGACTAACACACTTAAAAAATGATGAAAAGGACAAATTTTGTTACATCTCATTTACCATATTTAAAAAAAAATGTGAAATACCCAAAGCAATTATACACTTTAAATGCTATCTCAATAAATCCGTTTTAAAATGTCAACCAACCTGGCTTCCCAGTTCCTTCTGATCATAATTCAGCCCCCATACCCCTTGATTTCTTTTCATTCTCTGATCTCATCAGCTCCATCTCCAATGCTGAATCCCTCATTCTGGCCCCCTCAACTTTCTCCTATTCTGAGAAGATCCAGAAGCCCCCTCAGGTTTTTTTAGTTGCTCTCCCTTCTACCTTGGGTGTTCTTCCAATAAAGGTACAGGCTCTGAGATCTAGCTGCCCAGCAGAATCACCTGAAGAACTTATGAATGCCCCAACCCCACCTGAGAGAGTCAGATATCGTTACTTGGGGAAAGAGGGTGGCACCTGAACATTTATTGTTGTTTTAATACTTGCCAGGCACTTCTAACATTCAGCCGGCACTACTAAATCACTGCTGAAGACATCGTGCTCAGTTCCCACATAAAGGTTTCAGTTCAAAGGCCAGTTCTACAAGAGGCCATCCCCAATCACACCAACTACTTCCCTTCCATATGCTACATATTTGATTCTGTCCCACCTAAGATTCTATCATATACAGATCTGCTTCCCAGTGAGAATGTCAGATGGATGAAGGCAGAGCCTGTGTCCTCAGTGCTTGGTTCCCCACAGATGCTCAGCACACAACTGTTTCATGAATGACCCTCCACCGGTGCCCTCCTGGGTCTAGCTTCCGCTCTAAGGGCTGCAGTTCTCCATGACGACCATTAGGTGGCGATAGTGCCTGGCTGCATTAAAGGTCATCTCTAGACCCACCAATGGAGAAGACAATGGCAACCCAATCCAGTGCTCTTGTCTGGAAGATCCCATGGATGGAGGAGCCTGGTAGGCTGCAGTCCATGGAGTCGTGAAGAGTCAGACACGACTGGGCAACTTCATGTTCACTTTTCGCTTTCATGCATTGGAGAAGGAAATGGCAACCCACGTCAGTGTTCTTGTCTGGAGATTTCCAGGGACAGGGGAGCCTGGTGGGCTGCCATCGATGGGGTCCCACAGACTCAGGCACAGCTGAAGGGACTTAGCAGTAGCAGGAGACCTACCAGGCCAACTGTGCAGGTCGGGGCAGTGGTAGAAGGGGGTAGGTGGTGGGGCCCATCCTGCCCTGTGCTTAGCCATTGCTCAGAGAAAGGAGAAAGGACCACGGCAGACAGTTGGTGGCCTCCCTCTCCTCCTCATTTCTAGACTCTGAGCCACTGAGCCCTGAAAACAGCCCACTCAGACTAAAGTAAGAGGCAGAAGGTCCTGCTTCCCTGTCTGGAACCTCCAAGTCCTGGCCAGTCCCCGAGCCCCGGATGTAACCTCCTGAGATGAATTCCATAGGTCCCTCACCTAGCTGATGACTTGCACACAAGGCTGGTCTGCTGGCCATGGCTGGTATCAGCAGACAACCTGAATATCCATCAACTGGGAGTTGTGACACACACTGCCACCTTCCACGTGGCAGGCTCCCATACCCCGAGAGAAGAATAAGGAAGCTCTTGTAAGGTCTTCTCTAAACCAGTTCCATTCCATTCCTTTCACAACACCAGCCAGGGATGGCTTGAGGGGCCAAACATGCCCTGCTTTTGTCTAGCCATGGAGCTGAGGAGTGTTCCCATGTTTAAATGATGGGAAAAAAAATACTTATGTGACCCATGAAGATGAAATGACCAGGATGTGCCTGGGCAGAGTCAAGGTCACACGTTGCCCGCAGAGCTCCTTGTAGCTCAGGTTGCCATCTTGGCTACTGAAAGACAAATTCATTCCCTGCCAGTGTTCTTCTGAGACTGACCCCAGATTTCCCTTCTGTCTCCATCTCTGTCAGTAAATTCTCTAGAACTGAACTTCCCAGGAAAGCTGCAAGTGGGGACATTTATTTATAATGTGGAGAGAAACCTTCCTGACCTCATGTGACCCCGTCTCCGTCTTTGGCCCAAACCTGATACATCCATCCTGACCAAATGGAAAACTGTCAGTTCGAGGAAGAGCAAGGCATATTTTTTCCAAAACAGCTTCATTTAAAAAAGGTGAAGATTCTGAAAAAATTAGGGGGTGGGGAGAACCCATAAGAACATACCTCGTGAATCTACTGGTTCAGTCACAAAGAAACACCCTCATCAGAGAAGATATTTAAGTTTCATACAAATGTTATACAAAGAAATTGTGAAAAAAATACTTCCGTATGCGAAAAGCAATTATGCTTCACAAATAAGGCTAGGTTTTTGTTTCTTTTGACAACTGCAATTGACAAATGTTCTTTCTTGTTTTCCTCTAGTACCCTCTTTTTTATTTCTTTTTATTATGAGTAACTAGCTGGAAACTATACAGTTCACATCCTCTTATCAATAATGAAGAGAAAGGAAGCAAGATTAAAGTGTACAACAAAATGTACTGAAATGAAACCGTACAATTAATTTTTATCCTATACATACATCACCTTTTTGCTTTGTTCAATGCTTCTTGAACATACATACAAAATGGTACTATAGCATACAGAGTATAACGGCAGAGTGGTGTCCTGTTTCCCCTCAAACTGCTTTTGTTTCATATTGACATATAAACCTAAAATTCCATCGTATAAATATTACCTACATGCTTCATCTCAGGCTCAAATGTCCTCCGAGTGTGTCTCGCCTTTGACTTTTCACTTCTATGAAGCATGGCCATCTCTTACCAAGAAGGTGTGAGTGTCTTTAAAGGAACCACAAAGCAAAGAAAATCTCTGTTTTGGAGCTTCGGACTTGAATGCTTTCTACGGTCTTCTCTTCTGCAAACTGCGGTGAGCGGGGTTGTTTCTAGTTAATCATCTGTAAACAAAGATATGGGTTTTTCCTTTTTTTCTTTTGTCCCTTTTATTGGAGTAGAGTCATCATGGAAATCACATCAGATTAATGAGCACATCTATGTGCTCGTCTGGTCCAGAGAGCTTCCCTTTTAAAACATGGTAACATAGCACTTGAAATGGGCCAGTGGGTGCATGTGATGTGTCCATAGCAGCACTAAACTCCGTGCTGGAAATTCCTGATCCCAATGTGCTGTGTACAGACATAAAATGGAAACAGCTCACAGGGTGTCACAGAGAAGGAGCTGTGCACCGTAAAGCAACCCCTGTCCCCTCTCTGTACCCCTGTGACAGACTGGCTGGGTGACCATCCTTTCTCCAGCATCCAAACAGTCTTTTTGTTGTTGTGTGTGTCTTTTGTTTTGTTTTGTTTTGCTTTTCTCTTTCTCTCTCTCTCTCTCTCTCTCTCTTTTAAAGAAGTTAAAGTTAGTACAAGTGTGAAAAGGGGAAGGTACTCTAGGCTTGATGACAGTCACAAATTGTATATTATTTACATCTAAAGCAAAGATTTCATGTGGGTGGAACATTCCACAGTGAAGGGTAATGCCAGACATGATATAATGTGCCCTGCCCTCCATGCCAGTTGCAGAGGCCAAGTCAGAGGGTGGCAGTCCTCCTGTCTCATGTTTCTTTGCCATTTCTGGTTTCCCTGGTGTCTGGATTTTTTCCCTCTATGGAGTGGGTGGTGTGTGTCCTAGCATGTCCCTAGGCACAGAAGGTGTCCAGGTGGGACTCTTTCAGGATGAGGCTCCTTGAACTGGTACGAGTGTTCTGCTCAGAGCGGGCTGAGCCTCGCTTCTCCTCACTGCCGCTCCAGCAAGGGGATTTACAGCTCTGGGAATGGTCTTGGAGGGGGAAAGCCAAGGGGAAAGGGAGATTTAGCTTTCCTGCCCATCCCTGGCCATTCCTGCCCACCCCCTTCTACTTGATCTGCACCTGCTTCCCCAGGAAGCCACCTTCCCCTCCCAACTCTCCAACACACAGGGGGGAAATCCTGCCACTGTTTACTGATCTGGATTTTTGGGTCTTTAAGGATTTAACAAGAGCTGGTTGGAAAAACAGAAGGGCTTTGTGCTCAGAAAAAATAAAGATGAGGGGGGAAACGTACTAACGTATCGAGAAAGGGGTTTCTTATGCAGTAATTGGGACCAGACACTCTTACTGCATGTGTAGACACAAAGAACCCCAAGCTCTTGTTATATTTAACCTTGGGCACCAAGAAAGGCACTGAGATTTGGTGTTCAGTCTACTTAATCCTGTTAACGGAGTTTCTTTCATCACTGTATACACAACTTGAAAGCAGACTTATACCTCAACCAGCCAAAGGAAAAAGAGTGAAGACCAGAATGGTTAAGCCCACCTGGGCTTAACGGTTAACCCCAACTGGCTCCGAGTATGGACAAGCTAATGGGTCAACAGAGGATGAAAGAACCACAGTAAGGGCTAAGGGAGTTTCAAGGACACGTGCACCATAAGGAGCTACATCGTGGATGAGTAAGACATGAGGACACTGAAGGAAGAGCCAAATGAGGTGTCTGTCCAGCGGGGAGACACCCAGCCTGCAGGCTCAGTGGGATGGCCCACTCTGAGAGACCCACCAGCACATCACTGAGATCTCATCATATATTAGATCGTTTACCAAGTTCAGACAGATTGGGACAAAACTTTTTTTTTTTTTTTAACTTCTTGAGGTGGGATGATAATATATGAACACAAGAGGTCGACTATCAAGCTTAGAGACAGAATCAGAGTGGGGGAGCAAGGGACCAGATCATCACCTAGAAGGGTAAGTACTCTTATCATCGCCTAGTGATAGGCAGAATGTGTGTGGTTCTGAGCTCTGGTTTGAGAAGAGAAGCAGCAAAGACAGTGATAAGGATCTCCCAAGTCACATATTCACTCAGGAGAGAACACATTCTCGTCACTTGTATCTATGACCCAAAGGGAGCGCTATTGTGGTGGGCAGAGCTGGGTTCCAGGGTGGAGCTATCTTAGGGTTCTTGAGTCCAAATCCACCCCTTCTTAGACATTCTTCCCTACTCGTGACACCTACATTGTTAGTCCTCTGGAAAGTCGGTGATTGAGCTGGTCATCACGACACGGAAACTCTGACAACAATGTACTCAAGTCACATCGAATCTCCCCAGCTCTGCTGAAGGCAGAGAACAGCTAGGCAGCGGGGCTAGGCTTACTTAGCACAGGAGCCACATCCCAGAGCCAGGCCACCTGAGTAAGTGCAGAGCCTGACCTCTCCCATGGACAGGACAGGGCACGCTGGCTGATTCAGCCAATCACTGCAGAGGAAATGGGTGTTACTTCAGCACTCACCATGAAAATAGCAAGGATGAAGCCCCTTCAAGAAGCCAGATCGGGAATTCCCTGGCAGTTCGGTGGTTAGGACCTCGTGCTTTCACTGCCAAGGGTACAGGTTCAATCTCTGCTTGGGGAACTAAGATCTCATGAGCTGGTTAGCATGGTCAAAAAATAAATAAATAAATAAATAAAATAAAAGCAGGAGAGAGAGAGAGAAGCCAGACCATCCATCCTCTCTCTCTCATATCCTCCTGCTGTTTCCAATGGCCATCAGGAGCACAGTGAGGAAGAAACCAGGCAAAGCCAAGACCCATCACTCAGAAACATACATGCTCACAAAGAAAACACACACACACACACACATTCACTCAGGAGACGAGCACACTGCCTGCTGGGAAAAGATCCCCGTTGGCTGTCATGAAGTTGGTTCATACTTCCACTTCTGCACTGGGTAGTTTGTGTGAGGCTGGTGCTCTGTGATGTTTGGGGGCAGAGGCAGGTGGTTTGTCACACCTGTTGCTAACTGAAGATACAGCAAGGCAACGTCAGAGACTGGCGGAGAGCTAGAGTCTGGAAGAGAGCTCAAGTCCGTACAAACCCACCAGCTCTCTATCCTGCTGTCCAACAGGCTACTGATCTTAGAACTGGAGAGCTTCTGAGTCAGTGTTGCCATTTTCCAAATTGAGGCAGTCATAGAAGACTAAGGCTTTTACAAATGTATATTAAACCATGAACTAAGATCACTGGACGCTGAACGAGATTACAGGTGGAAATAAGGCATACCATGATGTAAAAGCCATAAATTCCCAGAAGTTTGAAAGCAAATTTCCTTCAGAACCACTCTGCCAAGAGCTTAGTTCATCCAGGGAAACTGTAGGCGCTGGCTCCACCACACTTAGGTGGCAAGGCTCCATCAAAGGAACCTAGATTATTTAGGCTAAGTATAATCATGAATCTACTGCCAAGGCTGATGAGAGATCAGGAAAGAGAGTGTGATGGAGGTACATGGAGTGACAAGGGATGAGGAAGGAGCCACAGGTGAGATTTTACTGGACCATACCTCAGCCATGATGGTAGGACTCAGACACATACTTATTTGAAATGGAAGAGCCCAAAATGTGCGCCATGAAGTGTCTCAAGAAAACAACCCTTATGGCAAAGAATTTGGCAGGGAAATGGTTGAAGATATGCGAGTGGTGAGCGGGGAGAAAAAACACCCAGGGAAAAGTAAGGCTATACAGAGATGGAAATGTAATCACAGTGCACTAGTTGACTCTGAGACCAACAGCACGACCATAATGATGGACACACAGATGGTCATCTGGCAACGTTTATGACTCAGCCAACAGCCGGAACTGAGGTGGACCATCTGCAGTTATAGAATAGAATGCACAAGATCTCTCCACCTTGGTGATGGGAACTCAGAGCAGGAAAATGGAAAAGTCTGAAAATGACAGTGGAGGAGAGGTGAGGGAATAAATGTGCACCAAGAGAGGGGTCCAGGGACAGTTTCCTCCAGCTGGGAGAACAAGGACTAAGGAATAAGTGTTGTACTGGAGCAAGGAAGCCTACAGAGCACGTCAAACAGTGACAGAGTGGTCTTGGAGAGAGGGGAGAAGAGAGGTGATAAGTGACCCCAATTCTCATCTTCAAAAGTCACAAGTCAACACACAACGTCTAGATAAAGTCAAGAAACAGCAATATGAGGAAATAAGTTATCTATAAATAAGTACAGGATGCAAAAAATAGCCATGAAGACTGGGGCAAGGAATTGTTTTTCCCTATGTGATTTTACTTTCTCTGACTACACACATCCCGTCGTATCAGGGATGGTACAGGGGATTCATCCCACGACCCACCATGGACACCAGATTGCATGGAAACTTAATCTCATGGCCAGCCCTCCATAGCCACATCCACAGATTCAACCAGCTACAGATTGTGTAGAAATTCATTCATTACAGGAACGTAATTCCGCTCAGATTTGGACTGCATAATCCAAACCCATGTTGTTCAAGGGTCAACTCGATATGCATGCATCACTTTAAAATCTTAAGATGAAGAGACAAGTGAACAGGAGAGTGGTATGGACACCCAAAGGAAGTTCCTAACTCCTGTTTAACCTTTCTTTCTCTCAACTAGACCCTCATCTTAACCAGCCTGGTTCCAGAGGTTGATAAAGAGCACAGGAACCTCCATGTTTGTAACGCTCAGCTTTCCTCCAGCTTCCACCTACACTATCAGCAAGCAGTGAGCACATACAGAAGTCGTCAGGCATATGAGGAATGAGAAAATGAGCTGGTCTGTCTGCTTTGACACAAGCCTTCAGCCAGAAGGCTGCGGAGTGGAAAAAAAGGGGGAAATGAACAGGCGTGAGCTCACAGTCCTGATCAGGCATCCAGAAACCTCCAGCTAAGCTCACACTCTAGAATAATCCTGAAACACTCCCTAATAAATGCTGACAATTGAGGCTCCTTCCCTCTGTCCCCTCTAGTCATCAGGCTCCCTGAGATGTTCTTCTCCTACTCCAGCCTCTGCACCAACTCACCAGCATCTCTAGACCCTTACCTCTTCTCTCCGCCCTCCCTTTTCATCCCCTCACACACTAGGGTGCTTCAGGTCAGGTGGTCAACCAATGATGGTCCACAGCAAAATCCAGCCCAATGCCTGCTTTCCCAAGTGCAAGTTCACTGCAGCACAGGAACGTCTCTTTATGTGCCATCTCTGGCTGCTTTCATCTGACAACAGCAGTTCTGATAAAAACTGGTGGTCCACCAACCCCTAGGCCAGGAAACACCTCATTCACCTCACAACTGCCAGATGCTGTATCTCCCAACCACGTTTGTACATGCAAGCCTCCTTGTCACACCAGATTCTGTACCCCACAGCATCACCAATCCTCCTCTTCCCATGTGGATGACACCACTGTGCTGCTCCAAATCCCCAACAGGGCTCCCTGCCTGCAGCAGTGTTTTCCCAACTTGAACCCTTCCACCGACCAACCACCTCCACGGCTTTGACACATCCAAAGTCCCCCTACTTATGGCTCAGCTAATGTTTCTAAACTCACTTTCCACTTAAGTCAAACAAAAACTCTTCTATCAACACCAAAAGCAGGAAATCAGAATACCTGCCCTACACAGACGGCAACTCTACAAATCAACATAACGAAAACCCAACTGTAGCAGAAAACTCGAGGTGGGTGCTGTGCTGCTGTTGAAGTCTCAAGTCTCCTCTGCCATTGTTAAAAAAGAGAAGCTAGAAGAAGGGATGAGGAAGACACCTCAGCTCCAAACTCAACGTGTCCTCCAGATGCAGTCACAAGACCCGAGTGAGAGTGAGAAGGAAATTGACAGGCGGTTCAGTCATACTTCCATGCCTATTCATCTTCATATTCCCCTGAAAATCAGCTCATGCCACTCTCTCATCATGTCTCCTGGATCTAAACCCCGCTTCCAGTGCCACTGGGAAACCTCCAGCCACTCTAACAAGATACATCATTTCTTGCTCTAAGTACTCAATATGCAGAAACTAACTAACAAACAAAAGTTTGGTTTTCAGCTGAAGACAATGATCTGGGAGAGAGAAAGACCCTGGAGCTGAAGGACCCTGAAAGAAGCAGAACTGTTCTCACTGAGGATGAACCATTTTAGAATGCCCTAAAACTTACTTGAGAGGTTGCAGGGGAAAGCCTAAAGAACACAGCTCAAACTCCACAGAAGAGAACTAGAAAAGTTAGTGCCAGATAATCTACCCAAAACAGCCTGCCAGGTTATTCCTCGATAAGAAATATTTCTACAGAAAGATCACTTCCGTAGAAATGCTTTTCTCCTCTGAAGGACTCCACGGAATGTGGATGCTGGGACCTCAGGGACAAGTTCACACAGTTTAATTTACTATGGTCATTTCTGAGGGCAGAAGAACTGTCCAAACCAAATGTATCTTCTGCCCCACCTCAGTTCAGCAATAGAAACTCTCTCTGTCTTTGATTCAGAACTGAAAAAAACAAAACAAAACACAGCAAAAAAAAAAAAAAACTGACACAAATAAGGTAAATTCTCAACTTGGAGAAATGCCTCAAAGCTGCTTGCTAAGCCATCCTTCACCTCTACTGACCAGCCCAGGGTTCCCTCAAAGATCCCTAAGGAACCACAGTTTGCAAACCACTTCCCTGAACCCTTCAGACTCCCCTGGAGGAGACGGCTCCCCTGCCCCTGCGGAACATGAGAGTACATACAACCATCAGGGGGCCATGTACCAGAGTCTAGCTTGGAGCATAAGAGAAAGGAGAGGGTATTTCCTTGGACCCAGAGAGGTCAAGGATCTAGAAACACAGAAAAAGACAGATGGAGCCAAGGCACTGTTTTAAACAGGGCCTCCCCAGTACCCCGCCCCAGGGAAGCCCGGGGATCCATAGGGGTGCTCATCATGGCCCCGACAACACCTTAACGCCCTCTGCCTGGCATGCTCAGGGAGGGAAGGCCAGGCCAGTCAGTGTGGCCTAAGCCCTGTGCCCTTTTCTGCTCCATCTCCCTGGACACAGAACTAGGGAGGCCCCTTGCTCAATGCTAGAGCCTCAGCTTCAAGAACACTGTTTGTCAACTCCCCCCTCTCTGACCTATTCTACTTTCTGGATTTCTATCCTATCCCCAAAGGATGTACAGCCATCCCCCAGTACCCAAGGTGGAATGGTTCCAGGACCCCTCAAGGATACTAAAATCCAAGGACGTGCAAGTTCCTTATATAAAATGGCCTAGAAGGATGAATACAACTGTGCCTTTGTATCCAGCGGTTCCACATTCATGTATTCAACCAAACAGAGGTGGAATTTTGGTTGTTTGCATGTACACATGAGAAATCCATGGATAGAGAAGGCTACCTATATACTAAATCATATTATATCAATTCACTTTTATTCCACAATAACCTCTTCCAAGGCAATGATATCAATAAAGTCAAAGAGGTTTGACTTCTGGGATGAATTGATGTTTTTCCCTGATACACACGAATTAAAATCATAATGACTACAAATGTAAAAAATGACCAATGTGTCCTGTAAAATAACATCTGCATGCAATCAATATGGCACCCCCTGGGAAAATCAGAAATTTGATGTCTGTGTCCAATATGGCAATCACCAGCCACCCATGGCTATTGTATCTACATTCATTATCATTAAATTAACCTGAAATCCAGGTTTTGGTCACACTAGCCCCAGTTCAAGTGTTCATTGTTCAAGTGCCATATGAGGCTGGTCGCAGGTTTTCACAATGGGCAAAGGGGATGTAGAACATTCCCATCATCACAGAAGGTTCTACTAGACAACACTTGTCCTCTACATGCAGCCTAAAGACAGACAACTTCCCACATCATGGGAATCACCATGGTATTGGGAGGGGGCTGCTCTGAGATTCTGTTTGGCCCTAGGTGTGTGCGATGGATACTCACCGAGCCACTGTCCTTGCATTTCTCAGCTGGCGTCCCCTTCGCTTTCAAGGCGCTGGTTTACAGGGGGGCTGCCTGAGTTTCGGAGGAAGTGCCCTGGGATAACTTATTTAGTGTTTCCGTGTTCACATCGGGGTCTACTTCCTGCTGAGGGGTGGTAGTTGAGTGCAGAGGGGGACAGAAGTCACATATACGCTGAGCATAGTAGTTCCCAGGACTGCAGGGAACCCTGCTCTGTGCAAACCACCATGTGTTAAGACATGCCAACCAGCTCCACCCAGGTTACAGTGTGGTCCCTGAATAGCTGGATCGAAGCCTTCCCAGACACAGGAATTCCAGACTGTGTTTGAAGATATGTTCATTTTTAAGAGTGAGAGAGAAGAGTGAAATGGTTGACTGAAAGCTCAACGTTCAGAAAATTAAGATCACGGCAACTGGTCCCATCACTTCATAGGAAATGGATGGGGAAACAGTGTCAAACTTTTTTTTTTTTTTTTGTGGAGCTCCAAAATTACTGAAGATGGTGATTGCAGCCATGAAATTAAAAGACACTTATTCCTTGGAAGGAAATTTAGGACCAACCTAGATAGCATATTAAAAAGCAGAGACATTACTTTGCCAACCAAAGTCCATCTAGTCAAGGCTATGGTTTTTCCAGTAGTCAGGAATGAATGGGAGAGTTGGACTGTGAAGAAACCTGAGCCCCGAAGAATTGATGCTTCAGAACTGTAGTGCTGGAGAAGACTCTTGAGAGTCCCTTGGACTGCAAGGAGATCCAACCAGTCCATCCTAAAAATCAGCCCTGGGTGTTCAATGAAATTATTGATGTTGTAGCTGAAACTCCAATTCTTTGGCCACCTGATACTAACGGTTGACTCACCAGAAAAGACCCTAACGCTGGAATAACTGGGAGCAGGAGGAGAAGGGGACAACAGGAGATGAGGATGGCATCACCACCATCCAGCAGAGTTTGGGTAAACTCTGGGAGTTGCTGAACGACAGGGAGTCCTGGTGTGGTGCCGTTCTAGGGGTCGCAAAGAGTGGGACATGACAGATTGACTGAACTGAAAGTCGCTCATTCGTGTCTGACTCTCTGCGACCCCATGAATTGCAGCACGCCAGGCCTCCCTGTCCATCACCAACTCCCGGAGTCCACCCAAACCCATGTTTATCGAGTAGGTGATGCCATACAACCATCTCATCCTCTGTCGTCCCCTTCTCCTCCCGCCCCCAATCCTACCCAGCATTAGGGTCTTTTCCAATGAGTCAACACTTCGCATGAGGTGGCCAAAGTATTGGAGTTTCAGCTACAACATCAGACCTTCCAATGAACACCCAGGATTCATCTCTTTTAGGATGGATTGATTGGATCTCCTTGCAGTCCAAGGGACTCTCAAGAGTCTTCTCCAACACCACAGTTCAAAAGCATCAATTCTGTGGCACTCAGCTTTCTTCACCATCCAACTCTCACATCCATACATGACCACTGCAAAAACCATAGCCTTGATTAGACGGACTTTTGTTGGCAAAGTAATGTCTCTGCTTTTAAATATGCTATCTAGGTTGACCATAACCTTCCTTCCAAAGAGTAAGTGTCTTTTAATTTCATGGCTGCAGTCACCATCAGTTTTATGAAATCATTCTGGAGATATAAGCATGTTCGTGAAGCAAATAGTACGACTGTTCCAATTTCATAATTTCCTTTTTTAGACGAGTGTGCACCCCCATGCACTTGCTATCACCCTGTTACAGCATAGTTGAAAGGTTTTCACAGACCACATGGACCACAAATCCTAAAACGTTTATTCTCTAGACCTTCTTAAAAAAAGCTTACGAACCCCTGCCTAAGCGTCTCAAACTTGGGTCATTTATCTACCACCCTTGAAAAATTTAGCAATCCACTGACACATTTCCTTGTCACATTATTTATGTTATTTGTGTTTAAATATATTCTTTGAAGTGGAGACTTCTTCTAAACACAGAAATCTAGTATTGGCCATAAATGAGCACTAAGTATAAAATATTACTAATACATATTATTAATCACGTCTTACTAGGTGGTGTCTCCAGCTAGAGTTTCTTGGCCTGGGATCTGCTTGCTGTGTTTTGGAAAGAGATTTAAAAGGCAGATTAGTTCCAAAGCAGCACTTTGTCCTTCACATAAGCACTAGTGATTGTTATAGCCTTGAGTCCAAGATGGGCTCCATGGTGGGGGCTGTCTAGTATATTGTACATTGTGCATTGCAGAATGGGGTAGAAGATGTGTTTGATTTGTGTGTGTGTGTGTGTGTGTGTCTGCTTAGTCACTCACATTTCCGATGCTTTGCAACCCCAAGAAATGAAGCCTGCCAGACTCCTCTGTCTGTGGCCTTCTCCAGGCAAGAATACTGGAGTGTGTTGCCATTTCGTTCTTCAAGGGATGTTCTCGACCCAGGGATCAAATCCAGGTCTCCTGCATTGCAGGCAGTTTCTTTACCACCTTAGCTACCAGGGATGACCACATTGCTTGGGGCAGAGACAAATATTGCCCCAAGCAGGGAACCACAGCAAACCACATGAAGCTAAAGTCATCTGGGCTGTCATTACAAGCTCCATTCACACAAGTGAATGCATCCAAGTAAACTGGAGGGTGGAGACAATGGTGCCTGGAGACTCGGCTATGTGTCTGCCTGCTACTCTCGTGTATGTAGGAGTCATTTGTGGTGAGTGAGCGTGGCAAGCGCCCTGTGATCCAGGAGGAGCCAAGGACCCGTCCACCACAGTCGGGTCCAGGGGACACTCTTAGTCCCACCTGACTGGGTGCAAGACTTCATGTGCTCGGGCCAGTGGGCCTTCTGGCAGGGGTAGTCAGAGTAGCTGATATTCCACAGCAGTAGAAAACATCCTCCTTCTTGCAGTTGGTACAACACAGCTTCCTCCTGGTCTCGGCCACTGCCTGCTGCTTCTCCAGCTCCAGTTGCTTCTTCACCTCAGCAATGAGCTGGTCCTGCTCCTGTTCTAGGCTCTGCCGCATCTCTGCCTTTTTCAACTCTGCCAGAGGAGGGGAGGGGAGAGGATACTAACTTCATCGCCCATCCCAAGCCATGGGTTCATTCACACCAGGTCAGAAGGTGAATCCTAACAGGTGTGAAACCTTGGGTCGGGGATGCCCTGGTCATATGAGCCCGTGCAGAGAATCACCCAGCTTCCCTGAGCTCCAATGTCTTCATCTGTAAAATGGGCATCCACCACGCTGACCACGAATGTAAGCATGATCATGAACGTCAGGTCCTGAGGATACTGAAAATGGGGCCCTGCGGTGATTCTGTAGGAAGTACTCACATAAAACCTCTGAAAAATGTCCACTCAATTCACTTTGAAATTTATCATTTGTATAAGCTTTTTTCTCTATCAAATACAGAGTACCTATGATCTGTAGGCACTGTTGTAAACACTTTATAAATGTGAACTCTTTTAATCCTTACTCCAACCTTAAGGAGGTGTATACTCCTACAATACCCATTTCACAGATGAGGAAACTGAGGCACACAGCTAAGATGAGCAGAGCTGGGGCTACAACTTGGATATATTTCTTTTCTGATGTGTTTAGTGGCAGCAGATCTAATCTTCCAGACAGGGCATCAGGACTGATCATTGGGCTGACAGGACAATGATCAAACTGCTCAGGCTACTGAGATTTCTCTCAGTTTTACAACAGGTCAGAGCTCACAAGCAGGAGAAGCTACCACAGTTGTTGTCATGAATTTGTTGCTGATGTTGGTATTTGGAAGAGAGGAAAACGGGTTTCTGCCAGCTCCTGCTTCATACCTGGTTTCTCCAGGTTAGACTCCCTAAGATGCTGTGTTCTCCCTAAGATTGGTAAGGCGGCCTGGACTACTTTTGACTGAGTGCACATTTGGGCCTAACTCTAGACATGCCAAGAAGTTCCTATCCAAACCTTTGTCAGTGGAGGCCAGGTCAGCAGCACTTACCCAAGTTGCATTTCATGTCCAAGAGCTCCTTTTGGTGCAGCCACTGGATATCCCCCCCCCCATGCAGTTATATATTTATTCCTCATTCAAATTCTCCATGATTATATTTTTTAATTTTTTTAAATATAAATTTATTTATTTTATTTGGAGGCTAATAACTTTCCAATATTGTAGTGGTTTTGACATACATAGAGATGAATCTGCCACGGGTGTACATGTGTTCCTCATCCTGAACCCACCCCACACCTCACTTCCCATCCCATCCCTCTGGGTCATCCCAGTGCACCAGCCCCGAGCACCCTGTCTCATGCATCAAAAATGGACTGGTGATTCATTTTGCATGCAATGATATACATGTTTCAATTCCATTCTCCCAAATCATCCCACACTTTCCCTCTCCCAAAGAGTCTAAAATACTCTTCTATACCTTTGTGTCTCTTTCCCTGTCTGTCTCGCATTTAGGGTTATCATTACCATCTTTCTGAATCATATATATATATATACATATATATATATATATATATATATATATATATGCATTAGTATGCTGTATTTGTGTTTTTATTTCTGGCTTACTTTACTCTGTATAATAGGCTCCAGTTTCATTCACCTCATTAGACCTGATTTAAATTTTTTTTGTTGTTGTTGTTTTTTAATAAATTTATTTATTTTAGTTGGGGGCTAATTACTTTACAATATTGTAATAGTTTTTGCCATACATTGACATGAATCAGCCATGGGTTTACATGTGTTCCCCTTCCTGGACCCCCCACCCACCTCACTCCCCATCCCATCCCTCTGGGTCATCCCATTGCCCCGGCCCTGAGCCCTTGTCACATGCATCGAACATGGAATGGTGTTCTGTTTCACATATGATAATATACATGTTTCAATGCTATTCTCCCAGAACGTCCCACCCTCACCTTCTCCCTCAGAGTCCATAAAATTGTTCTATGCATCTGTGTCTCTTATTCTGTCTTGCATATAGGGTTATCGTTACCATCTTTCAAATTCCATATATATGCATTAGTATACTGTATTGTTGTTTTTCTTTCTGGCTTACTTCACTCTGTATAATGGGCTCCAGTTTCATCCATCTCAGTAGAACCGATTCAAATGTATTTTTTTTAATGGCCGAGTAATATTCCATTGTGTACATGTACCACAGCTTCCTTATCCATTCGTCTGCTGATGGACATCGAGGTTGTTTCCATGTCCTGGCTATTGTAAACAGTGCTGCGATGAACATTGGGGTACACGCGTCTCTTTCAATTCTGGTTTCCTCGGTGTATATGCCCAGCAGTGGGATTGCTGGGTCATATGGCAGTTCTATTCCCAGTTTTTTAAGGAATCTCCACACTGTTCTCCATAGTGGCTGTACTAGTTTGCATTCCCACCAACAGTGCAAGAGGGTTCCCTTTTCTCCACACCCTCTCCAGCATTTATTGCTTGTAGACTTTTGGATAGCAGCCATTCTGACTGGTGTGAAATGATACCTCATTGTGGTCTTGATTTGCATTTCTCTAATAGTGAGTAATGTTGAGCATCTTTTCATGTGTTTGTTAGCCATCTGTATGTCTTCTTTGGAGAAATGTCTGTTTAGTTCTTTGGCCCATTTTTTGATTGGGTCATTTATTTTTCTGGAATTCAGCTGCAGAAGTTGCTTGTATATTTTTGAGACTAATTGTTTGTCTGTTGCTTCGTTTGCTATTATTTTCTCCCATTCTGAAGGCTGTCTTTTCACCTTGCTTATAGTTTCCTTTGTTGTGCAAAAGCTTTTCATTTTAATTAGGTCCCATTTGTTTATTTTTGCTTTTATTTCCAATATTCTGGGAGGTGGGTCATGGAGGATCCTGCTGTGATTTATGTCGGAGAGTGTTTTGCCTATGTTTTCCTCTAGGAGTTTTATAGTTTCTGGTCTTACGTTTAGATCTTTAATCCTTTTTGAGTTTATTTTTGTGTACGGTGTTAGGAAGTGTTCTAGTTTCATTCTTTTACAAGTGGTTGACCAGTTTTCCCAGCACCACTTGTTAAAGAGATTGTCTTTTCTCCATTGTATGTTCTTGCCTCCTTTGTCAAAGATAAGGTGTCCATATGTGCGTGGGTTTATCTCTGGGCTTTCTATTTTGTTCCATTGATCTATATTTCTATCTTTGTGCCAGTACCATACTGTCGTGATGACTGTGGCTTTGTAGTACAGTCTGAAGTCAGGCAGGTTGATTCCTCCAGTTCCATTAAGCAAACATTATCCTCAATGGTGAAAAACTGAAAGCATTTCCCCTAAAGTCAGGAACAAGGCAAGGATGCCCACTTTCACCACTACTATTCAACATAGTTTTGGAAGTTTTGGCCACAGCAATCAGAGCAGGAAAAGAAATAAAAGGAATACAGATAGGAAAAGAAGAAGTAAAACTCTCACTGTTTGCAGATGACATGATCCTCTACATAGAAAACCATAAAGATTCTACTAGAAAATTACTAGAGTTAATCAATGAATATAGTAAAGTTGCAGGATATAAAATTAACACACAGAAATCCTTTGCATTCCTATACTCCAATAATGAGAAAACAGAAAGAGAAATTAAGGAAACAATACCATTCACCATTGCAACAAAAAGAATAAAATACTTAGGAATATATCTACCTAAAGAAACAAAAGACTTATATATAGAAAACTATAAAACACTGATGAAAGAAATCAAAGAGGACACAAACAGATGGAGAAATATACCGTGGTCATGGATTGGAAGAATTAATATAGTGAAAATGAGTATACTACCCAAAGCAATCTATAGATTCAATGCAATCCCTATCAAGCTACCAATGGTATTGTTCACAGAACTAGAACAAATCATCTCATAGTTTGTATGGAAATATAAGAAACCTCGAATAGCCAAAGCAATCTTGAGGTAAATGTATTCTTTTTAATGGCTGAGTAATATTCCATTGTGTATATGTACCACAGCTTTCCTATCCATTTGTCTACTCATTGACATCTAGATTGCTTCCATATCCTGGCTATTATGAACAGGGCTGCAATGAACACTGAGGTATACGTGTCTCTTTCAATTCTGGTTTCCCCTTTGTATCTCAATCCTCAGCCTGTGGATCTGTATGGAGACAGAAAGACTTATAAAGTGCATCTGGGCGTTTGCTGTCAATAGGGCTTGGAAGCTCCAGCTATCACGATAGGGTTAATGTCATGTGTTGAGTCAAAGAGCGGGAAGCCTGGTCTCTGCTCGCCTCCCCCAGATGGTTGTCAGTTGGTTAATTCAAATTCATGAGAAATTCTGCTTAAAAAAACAACAAACAAATAAAAAACAAATACCAGTGGTCCATCTTTTCTAAGAGATGCTCCAGTAAAAGCCATTTAAAGTCAAAAAGACCAGATTTTCAAAATAAATAGTACAGTGAGTGACCTACTTATGAACAGGTTCCATTCCTAGAGCATGTTCCTAAGTCCAATTTCTTTGTAGAAGTCCAACAAAGTTAGCCTAAGCAACCAACTAACACAATCAGCTAGATAGTACAATACCAGGTACATCACTGCTGCTTTTATGCTTTCTTATGGACATCCTGGGCTTGAAATAAAGATACTGTAATACTGCACTCTGTACAGTAAAGCACACAAAGCACAACGACTTGTAGAGGATGTGTGCGGGTGACAATGTACGCCAGGGAGGTGAACTAACTTACAGAATTAAACATGCAAACATTCATGTCTTTCAAAATTCCCAACTTGAAGGTTCACACATAAGACACTTCAGTTCCATTCAGCCCCTCAGTCATGTCCAGCGCTCTGCGACTCCGTGAACTGCAGCACGCCAGTCCTCCCTGTCCATCACCAACTCCCGAAGTCCACCCAAACCCATGTTCTTTGAGTCGGTGATGCCATCCAACCATCTCATCCTCTGCCGTCCCCTTCTTCTCCTGCCTTCAATCCTTCCCAGCACTAGGGTCTTTGCAAATGAGTCAGCTCTTTGCATCCAGTGGCCAAAGTATTGGACTTTCAGCTTCAGCATCAGTCCTTCCAATGTACGCCCAGGACTGATCTCTTTAGCATGGGCTGGTCGGATCTCCTGCAGTCCAAGGGCCTCTTAAGCGTCTTTTCCAACACTACAGCTCAAAAGCTTAAATTCTTCTGTTCTCAGCCCTCTTGTTATCCCAATTCTCACATCCACACACGCCCACTGAAGAAACCATAGCCTTAACTAGACTGACCTCTGTTGACAAAGTGATGTCTCTGTTTTTTAATATGCTGTCAAGCTTGGTCATAACTTTCCTTTCAAGGTGCTGGGAAAGCTGGTCAACCACTTGTAAAAGAATGAAACTAGAACACTTCCTAACACCATACACAAAAATAAACTCAAAAAGGAGTAAGCATCTTTTAATTTCATGTCTGCAAACAGCATCTGCAGTGATTTTGGAGCCCAGAAAATTTAAGTCAGCCACTGTTTCCACTCTTTCCCCATCCATTTGCCAAGAAGTGATGCGAGCAGATGGCATGATCTTAGTTTTCTGAATGTTGAGCTTTAAGCCAACTTACAGAAAAATACATATGCATACGTGAATGAGAAAAAGACCTTATGGTTAACAATACCTCTGAGAAAGGGTGGAGAATGAAATATGCATTCAATCAAGACTGTAGATTTTTGTGTGTCTAGGCATCCATTTCACTTCGTTCTAAGAAGACATGTATGCACTGTTTGTAAAATGAGAAAAGAAAAAAGGAAAGTAAAACAGCAAGCTGCAAATTAATTTTTAAAAATAATGCCAAATGGAACGTGTCAGACCTCTAGGATACAATGGCCAGGCAACCAAGGGGAAGTAAACAAATAAATCAAGGACTATTTTTCTCCTGTCCATGTGGCAAAAAAAGAGCTGTTGCCATGGAGTGCAGAGTAGGGAGGCTCGGTACATTTCACAGCCTGTCTGTTCTGATATGTCGTCCTCTTGGAAGACTGAGGCTGCTGCTGCTAGCTTTGCTGCTGCTTCTGCTGGTGCTGCATCTTCTGCATGTGCCTCTTTTGGGAGGACGTTTGAAACTTACTTGATGAGTTCCACACAACCTGCTGCATGGCCAGGGCAGTCTCCTTTGGTAAAACTGGTCTCTGCTTTTTCACTGGGTTTCTCATGCTGCTGCTGCTGCTGCTGGTGGTGGTGGTTGCTGGGCCATGACTGTGCAGACGGTGCCGTTGGTGGGCGTGACCCCAGCCGTGGAAGTTTGGGAGGATGAGTGGGTGAGGACCAGCATTTTGGGGGGAGACTGGCTGCCCACTGTTGTGGATGATGGAGCTTCACCTACGACGGAAGCCAACACATGAAAAAACAAAACAGAAAGTAGACGCGACTCAGGCTGACCTGCAGGGTCTCCAGGTCAGTGAGTTCTAGGTGACCATCCCAGGCTGTCATGCCAAGGGCCTCCCCATGAATGGGCATATTCTTGCTTTATATGCTTAGGCCACTTCTTCAGCATGTGCAACTTCAAGTATCAGACTCCTTGGGTTACTCAAATGTGGGCTTGCTCACATTTGAGAAACTTGTCAAGGCCTCTGAGGGACTGAGGCCAACATGACCCACCCCTTGGCCTGGAGTTGCCCACCTGTTAGTCGATGACCCACTGGCTAAACAGAATCGCTGCAAGTACCTTGTTTCACAGTTAGAGTTCAGTAAGCACTTTGAGAAAGACTTAGCCAAAGTCCCTCTGGTCATTAACAGGAATCCTTTGCTTGGACAGGAAACCTACAGAGCATGTACCCCAAGGAACCAGACAGCCTCCCAGTGGCCAAAGCACTGAATACCAATGAATCACCCAGAATGAAGAGTGTTCCCTTTCATCTCTTCTAATTCCTTCCCGAAGAGTCTCAGTGTGGTCCTGGCAGTCTTGACACCTACCACCCAAGGGAACTCCACACCAAGGACAGAACCATCCCCAGCACAATGGTATTTATGGAGACTTTAGAAGCCTTGCTTTCGTTTTGACTGTAGTTCTCCATTTTGCATCTTTTATGCACAGCACAAAATACTGTTTTCCCTACTGTGTGCTAGTTAAGTTTCAGTTCCAAATTGAGTTCATTTTTTTTTAAACAGCTGCTGATTCAGATAAAAAATATATACTAGGGCAATAAGTGAACAAGCAGGTTTTGGGAATGACAAAAATAATGACTACGAGTGGCTGAGTTTGAAAAATGCTGCCTTTTGGAGTGCATCTACTGGGAGAAAATGAGCTATGAGAGTGGAGGGCAGGATTTCAACAGACAGCAGGGAAAATTTGGAAGAGAACAGTTTTAGCCAAGACATGCCCAGGAATAGGCAGAATTTTGGAGGGTGAGGTCAGGCAGTGAGAAGGGCTGGTCCGGGGGTGACCACAGGAGTGTTCATCTGTAAGCGAAGGGGTCCGTTATGACTGCAGGGGCCCCAGGCACTGGACAGATGAACATCCATCCCCAGAGAGGATTCCCTCGGGTTCACACAAAAAAACACGGATGCAAGTCAGCATCCTTGGTCTCAGACGATGTGCCTGGACATAAAACTAGGTTTAATAAGGACTGAAAGTGCGTTCGCTCCGTCGTGTCCAACTCTTTTGCAACCTCATGGACTGTAGCCCTCCAGGCTCCTCTGTCCATGGGATTTCGCAGGCAAGAATACTGGAGTGGGTTGTTATTTCTTTCCCCAGGGTATCTAACCAACCCAGCGAAAGAAACCTGGGCCTCCAGGATTGCATGCAGATTCTTTATTATCTGAGTCACCAAGCAAGCCCTTAATGACAACACCTTTTTTGGGGGGCTCAGCATGCTTCCACTGCATGACTCCATGCCTGTCATTTTTAGATTTCTGTCACCCAGAAAAGACGTGAGTTCTTGATTATTCTAGGGGAAATTTTCAGTTAACTGTTGTTCTGGGAAAACCAAGGAGTGTGAAAGGAGAAGAGTGCTGACAGGCTGACTTTTCCACCCAAGGGGGGAGGGGGTCTTGGTGGTTACACAACTGACTGGCCCTCTTGCTCCTCCGGGGAAGAATTCAGCCCAAGTCCTGGGCCAGAACACAGGGTGGGACTGAGAGAAGATCTCTACCTAGAGTGAGGTTGCCCCCACCCGTTCCCAGGACAACCTTTCAGATATCGGTCACAGCCTCAGCCCCTTCCCCTTGCAGGGGCAGAAGTGGCTTTGAGCTTGCCCCTTTTAAAAGGCAGAGATCCCACAGGCAAGGCTTCTAACTTGCAAAAGCAACGTTAGTGCCTCTCTTTTCTGCCATGTGGTTAAGAAATATACTGTCCTTGTGGATAAGCTAGTCTGATACCTTCTTGGGCAAAGGGCAACCACAAAAAGGCCCTTTCTCTCTCTCATCTTGCAAAAGCAAACAACTGGTTTTGTAGAGTGGTAACTTCTCTGAAAGAGTCCCATTCGGGCTCTTTTTCAAATTAAAATAACAAACAAACAAACAACAACAACAAAGCAGGAGTATGCAATCTGAAAACTTTCCAGGCTTGACACACTTTGGGGGAGTTTTCATTTAGTCACTAAAACGCTTTAATTTCTAAAGGATATGGAAGGTTTACTGGGACGGTGGGGAGGAAGAGGAAAGGCCATGGAAAATTCCATTTGTCCTAAAAATTTTGGAGTATATACTCACCTGCAGTCTCAAAAAGAAGTGACTTTCTTAAAAGTCAACACTCCAAAGGCGACCCCACCCAACTAGCCTACTTATATCAGACTTAGCTTACTGTCTTGTACATTAAAAAAGGACTTTTTCAGAGAAGGCTGGAAATGACTGATATGACACATGTAAGTGGAGTCAAGGTCCTGAAGCGAGCTCCATTAGCCTCTGCTCTGGCATCTCTAGCTAGAAAAGCCATCTTTCGATCTGAGGATTCAGTTTCTCTGTATAAGCTGCACTTCTAACTGAAGATCACTTGGAGGTCACCAAGCACTCTTCAAAGCACCAGTCACTTAATAAACACATAAGTGAAATCACACCTTTGAAAAGATGCTCAACTGCAGAGTCTGACAGGAAGCCAATTCTTCAAGACCGAAATCATCCTCAGGTGGCTCTGGATTTCAACTTCTGTGAAGTTCCTCTAACTGACCTATTGTTTCAGAATCATCCTCTACATAAAATTCCCACCACGTTCAGAGGATCCTAGAGAAACTTCCTTCCGACACCAGTGAGAGGAACAGCTCAGCTTCATTTTATCACCTGGAGTGCCTTGTATTTGGGGGGGGGGGGGGAAGAGCTCTTTTAAAGCACTCATATGTTTTTTCCCTTTTCATTTCAACTGCAGGAAGCTCAGGGCCAAAAGGGAAGAGTGACTTTGCTAATTCTGAAGGCTGACATAGTTATTTCTGTATGTAAAATTTCCCTACATCTCTCACTATTTCATGTTCATTTTTCTCGGTGTCTTGATTTCCATTTTATCAGTATATCTGAAATCCTTTCTGGAAGCAGTGAAAAAATCCACAACTAAACAAACAGTCGACTTCAGAAAGAAAGGAATAGTTTAAATCTATCACTCATAGGAACACTGCCATCTGGGACCCAACAATTCCACAAACTTCATGGAAAAAATGCTACTCCTGTTGCTTTCTGCAGCATCAGAAGTGGTCCCTCAAACCGCAATCCACACAGAATTGGATGTTTCAGATGCCACTCATAATTTTAAGGGATGAGGTGGTGATCCATCCTTCCTGACCGACTCAACTGCTCTCTATCATCCTATCCTGCATCACTGAGAGATATTCCATCCTCTTTCAATGAATTCCAGGAACTGAGGTTCAGCAACAGTTCACAATGATACAAACACAGAGGATAAAAGCTCAAAACCCATCCCCCCTCCTGCTTTAAGCAGTGAGACTAAGAAAACCCCAGGGCACACACAACTGAGAAGATGGGTCCTATCAGAAGCTGCCCGTTGTCTGTTTTGTCACTAAGTCGTGTCCAGCTCTTTTGTGATCCCATGGACTATATAGACCACCAGACTCCTCTGTCCATGTAATTCTCCAGGGAAGACTACTGGAGTAGGTTGTCACTGCCTTCTGGGGATCTTCCCAATCCAAGGATCAAATTTGCGTCTCCTGCATTGGCAAGCAGATTCTTTACCACTGAGCTACATAATTAAAACTGGCTATCCGTGTATGTAACTCACAAAGTACAAGAGGTTTTATGGCTACAATCTCCAACTTGTTCTTAGGCCATGTTTCTCCTGGGCTCTTAATTAATTCTTATCTTTCTTGGGCATATCAACAGCCACTTGCCAAGCCAGCGGAGAAATTCACTGACTGCTTCACCAACGGGCCAAATATCTTTTAAATCATTCCTATGTTCCACTGGTATGGATCTAACAGAAGCAGAAGATATTAAGAAGAGGTGGCAAGAATACACAGAAGAACTGTACAAAAAAGATCTTCACGACCCAGATAATCATGATGGTGTGATCACTCACCTAGAGCCAGACATCCTGGAATGTGAAATCAAGTGGGCCTTAGAAAGCATCACTATGAACAAAGCTATTGGAGGTGACGGAATTTCAGTTGAGCTATCTCAAATCCTCAAAGGTGATGCTGTGAAAGCGCTGCACTCGATATGCCAGAAAATTTGGAAAACTCAGCAGTGGCCACAGGACTGGAGGAGGTCAGTTTTCGTTTCAATCCCAAAGAAAGGCAATGGCAAATAATGCTCAAACTACCGCACAATTGCACTCATCTCACAGGCTAGTAATATAATGCTCAAAATTCTCCAAGCCAGGCTTCAGCAATACGTGAACTGTGAACTTCCAGATGTTCAAGCTGGTTTTAGAAAAGGCAGAGGAACCAGAGATCAAATTGCCAATATCTGCTGGATCATCGAAAAAGCAAGAGAGTTCCAGAAAAACATCTATTTCTGCTTTATTGACTATGCCAAAGCCTCTGACTGTGTGGATCTCAATAAAGTGTGCAAAATTCTGAAAGAGGTAGGAATACCAGACCATCTGACCTGTCTCTTGAGAAACCTGTATGCAGGTCAGGAAGCAACGGTTAGAACTGGACATGGAACAACAGACTGGTGCCAAATAGGAAAAGGAGTACGTCAAGGCTGTATATTGTCCCCCTGCTTATTTAACTTCTCTGCAGAGTACATCATGAGAAACGCTGGGCTGGAAGAAACACAAGCTGGAATCAAGATTGCTGGGAGAAATATCAATAAACTCAGATATGTGGATGACACCACCCTTATGGCAGAAAGTAAAGAAGAACTAAAGAGCCTCTTGATGAATTTGAAAGAGGACAGTGAAAAAGTTTGCTTAAGGCTCAACGTTCAGAAAACTAAGATCATGGCATCTGGTCCCATCACTTCATGGGAAATTAATGGGGAAACAGTGGAAAGAGTGTCAGACTTTATTTTTTGGGCTCCAAAATCACTGCTGCTGGTGATTGCAGCCATGAAATTAAAAGACGCTTACTCCTTGGAAGGAAGGTTATGGCCAACCTAGATAGCATATTTAAAAGCAGAGACATTACTTTGCCAACAAAAGTCCGTCTAGTCAAGGCTATGGTTTTTCCAGTGGTCGTGTATGGATGTGAGTGTTGGACGGTGAAGAAAGCTGAGCGCCGAAGAATTGATGCTTTTGAACTATGGTGTTGGAAAAGACTCTTGAGAGTCCCTTGGACTACAGGAGATCCAATCAATCCATCCTAAAAGAGATGAATCCTGGGTGTTCATTGGAAGGTCTGATGTTGTAGCTGAAACTCCAATACTTTGGCCACCTCATGCGAAGTGTTGACTCATTGGAAAAGACCCTAATGCTGGGTAGGATTGGGGGCGGGAGGAGAAGGGGACGACAGAGGGTGAGATGGGTGGATGGCATAGCCGATTCGATGGACATGGGTTTGGGTAGACTCCGGGAGTTAGTGATGGACAGAGAGGCCTGGCGTGCTGCAATTCATGGGGTCACAAAGAGTCAGACACGAATGAGCAACTGAACTGAACTGGACTGATGTTCCACTGTAGGGTCTACCAACATGTCTGGGGTGTCTCAAGTTTGAAAGAAGCCACTGCTGGTTCAGTCCCTAACAGCAGTAAAGGGAGAACTGCTAAGACTCAGGCAGCAGTTCACAACTAGGTGAGATTTAGCTTTGTCAAGACACTTTTGAAGTCCTCCACTGGGTAGATGCTACTGACATCCAGTTGGTAAAGACCAGGGATACTGCTAAACATCCTTCAATAAACAGGACAAAGAACTGTCCAGCATAAAATGTCAATAGCGCCAAGGTTGAGAGGCCTTGGGCCCATGTCAGCTAAATGCAAATATGGCAGAAAACAGGCTCTGGTGCGCATCATACAATGCCCCTTGGATTTCTACAGACCTGAAGAAGAACTCAGCAGTCTGGTGCCGCTCACCCGGAAAACCTTATACTCTAGTAAGAAAATGTATTTTGAGATGCCTGGACAGTGTGAGGGGAGGTAAGGGAGAATAAACTCATCAAGGTCTTTGAACTGAACGCTTTTCTCCATTTCAGCCCTGTCCAACGTCTTAGCATTGATAACCACTTGAGGCATGTAAGTGAATATATTGGAAAGGAAACTGCTTAGGTTCAAAATGACCTGACTGCTGGAAGCACCTATTACTTTCTAAGAGACTTCTTCTCCTGTGCTCAAAATCAACCACATTGGGTATCAAGAAGGTTAAAGGTAGGCAGGCCCAGCTCAAGTCCTTGTCCTGCTCAGTAACTAGCTAGGTGACTTGGAGATACCCCAAGCTTTGTTGTGCACACTTCATGGTGTCTGAGGGTGACATGACATATGATAGTATAAATGGCAATGTGGCATTCTAAAACCAAATCAAGAAAGCAGAAACTGATACAGTCACTTACCCTCCTGCTTGGGAGATGTTTCTTTGGGTTCCTTCCTAGGTTTTCGACTCTCCAGTGCAGAAAGGTCTGCTCTTAAATCTGTGACAAATCTGCTCTCTGAATCAGAATCCAGGCCCAAATGCACTCTTGGAGATCAGTCTCACCTTTTCCCTTCAGCTTATCCTTTGTGGGATGAGGAAAGAATTTTGCTTTGTCTGAAAAGTCCTTCTCAAGCTGGGGGCTCATCTTCTCCTTGACTGATCTTGGCTTTCTCACTGGCTGGTGACATGCTTTCAGCTCCTCTTCTATCTCTACTGGTTTTGCCAATTTGGACTTTCTTCTTTTCTTTTTTTTTTTTTGAAAGCAGATGGCTCTTTTCCCATCTGAGACAACTCTGTGTCTTCAGCAACTTCTGGCTCATTCTTGGACCTCTGCTCCTCATCACTGATAGGGTCACTTTCGCTACTATCTGATTTTTCTGTATTCCTGGAATCGCTGGGCTTGACAGTCATATAAACACCTTCTGAGATTTCATTTATGCCTACATTAAAAAAAAGAAAGAAAGAAAACAGGATGTAGCATGCTCACAGAAAAAGGAGCAGGACCAGAAAACCACAAATATTTAACATGCTCAATGCTGAAATTAAAAAAAAAAAAAAATCGCATTGCCTCACACTGGCCTGGTGGCGTTAGCAGTAGACTTAAGTTGCCGGTGAATACAAGTGACAAATGGAACTTGCCTGGAGAGTGTTTCAGTTACTGACATTCAAAAATGACATCGGACCAAACCACGTGCATTTCTAATTTATACAGAGCTCAATCTTGGCAGCATAGGTAAGTACTGGGAAACATAGAATGGGAGGAATGGAAGGGAACACTACACCGGATTTGTTAAAACTGATCAATTTTCAGTTCAGTTGAGTTCAGTTGCTCAGTCTCGTCTGACTCTTTGCGACCACATTAATAGCAGCACTCAAGGCCTCCCTGTCCACCACATCTCCCGGAGTGCACCTAAACTCATGTCCATTGAGTCGGTGATGCCATCAAACCATCTCATTCTCTGTTGTCCCCTTCTCCTCCTGCCCTCAATCCTTCCCAGCATCAGGGTCTTTTCTAATGAGTCAGCTCTTCGCATCAGGTGGCCAAATATTGGAGTTTCAGCTACAACATCAGTCCTTCCAACGAACACTCAGGACTGATCTCCTTTAGCATGGACTGTTTGGATCTCCTTGCAGCCCAAGGGACTCTCAAGAGTCTTCTCCAACACCACAGTTCAAAAGCATCAATTCTTCAGCTCTCAGCTTTCTTTATAGTTCAACTCTAGCATTCACACATGACAACTGCAAAAGCCATAACCTTGACTAGACAGACCTTTGTTGACAAAGTAATGTCTCTGTTTTTAATATGCTGTCTAGCTTCATCATAACTTTCCTTCCAAGGAGTAAGTGTCTTTTAATGACATGGCTGCAACCAGCATCTGCAGTGATTTTGGAACCCAGAAATATAAAGTCAGCCACTGTTTCCTCATTTATTTGCCATGAAGTGACGTGACCGGATGTCATGATCTTAGTTTTCTGAATGTTGAACTTTAAGCCAACATTTTCACTCTCCCCTTTCACTTTCATCAAGAGGCTTTTTAGTTCTTCTTCACTTTCTGGCATAAGGGTGGGGTCATCTGCCTATCTGAGGTTATTGATATTTCTCCCAGCCACCTTGATTCCAGCTTGTGCTTCTATTTTACAGATTAGAAATAAAAGAGGGCCTGAGAAATCCCTTGTCCTGGGACACAAAGAAAACCAAGACAGAGAGGCGAGGCTAGAGACATGGATTCTTGAGTCACCACTTGGGCTCTTCCCACATATTCCCAAAGTGTTAAGTCTTTTACTCTTTCTGTCCATGACTCAAAGAAATAAGCCAAGCCTTAAAGCAGGGATTGCAAACTCACAGCGCAAGAGCCACGTGGGGCAAGCAGACGTGTTATTTAGGAAGCAATGATTTGACCCAATGCTTTCCAATCTTTCGTTATTTGTCGCTTTTAACTTAGAATGTGCTGGCCAATTCAGAAACCCGGAAGTTTCACACAGAAATTAAGATTTTAGGCTTGCCTGAAAGAGCAGAAGACCTGGCCATTCTCGGTCACAGGGCTTCAAGCCTGGCTGGGGCTGAGAACTACTGTCCCATTTCGGTTGGGGGAGCACTGTCTCCAGGTCACCCAGCTGCCCAGCCCCCATCTTGCTCCCTGCCCTGAAGCAGAGTCAACCATCATTGTGCTTCTACTGTTTTTCTACTGGTAACTGAGTCCAGAGGAAAGGCACCCATTTCCATGTCTCAAGCAAAAGGAAAAACGATAAAACAACAGGAGTTTCCTACATATACAAGCAAAAATTGGCAAAAGTCTATTTCTAACAATAATTTCATTTAACCTCTTTGTATTTCCTACTCCCAATAGTGAGCGTCATCCATCTGTAGGTAAATAATCCGTTACCCTACAAGCTTGAAAAGAGGAAGTCCCCATCAACTCTGTATTGTCTTCATTCTAGAGCAATGGTTACCATGAGTGGGATCACGGAAGAGAAAATCGTAAAAGGGCAAGAGCCACAAACAGCCCAGCAGGATCAGGAGTGAACTATATCCACCTCCTCCAGGGCTCAAAGGGAAAGAATCAAAAAACCCAATCTGGTTTGATTTCTGGATCTCAGGGCTGGTGCAGTTGGTAACTAATGTTCGGACCCAAGAATGACAAGCATGACCACATTTGCTTGGATACTGGAGCCCAAAGGCGGTGAATTCAGATCCTGCTCCTCTGCTTCTATTAGTTGTGTGACCCTGAACGGGTGAACTACCTCTCTGAGCCTCAGTTTCTTCCCCTGGACAATGGGTTTGATAACATTATCAACCTTCCAGGACAATCTTTGCACAGTGCCGGGGGGATAGGAAGTCCTCCGTAACTCCTTATTGACAATAACAAATCGAGGAGCTAGACTAGCTGCCTGGAAGAACCCAAGAAAGATATGGACTGCATAGTTCATCCACGTCACTCAATGTCCTAACCAAATGGGCAATCCAGCAAGGAGTGCTTTGGTTAGACAGCCTAGGTGACATCCAACAACAGCTCCTTTCTCACCCAAAGGTCCAGAGCACCCAGTGACAAAGAAATCTGAAGATTCCTTTAAAAACTGTAAATAGAATGGCCACACGACCCAGCAATCCCATTGCTGGACTTACACACCGAGGAAACCAGAACCGAAAGCGACTCGTGTACCCCAATGTTCATCGCAGCCGTGTTTACAATAACTAGCACATGGAAGCAACCTAGATGTCCATCGGCAGATGAATGGAGACGAAGGCTCTGACCCATACACACAATGGAATTTTACTCAGCCATTAAAAAGAATGCATTGGAATCAGTTCTAATGAGGTGGATGAAACTGGAGCCTATTATACAGAGCGAAGTAAGCCAGAAAGATAAAACACCAATAGAGTAAATTAACGCATATATATATGGAACTTAGAAAGATGGTAATGATGACCCTATATGTGAGACAGCAAAAGAGACACAGATGTAAAGAAGAGACTGCTGGACTCGGCGGGAAAAGGCGAGGGTGGGATGATTTGCGAGAATAGCATTGAAACATGTATAGTATGTGAAATAGATCACCAGTCCAGGTTTGATGCGTGAGACAAGGTGCTCAGGGCTGGTGCACTGGGATGAATGACTCTGAGGGATGGGATGGGGAGGGAGATGGGAGGGTCGGGATGGGGAACGCATGTACACCCAGGGCTGTATCATGTGAATGTATGGCAAAAGCCACTACACTATTGTAAAGTAATTAGCCTCCAATTGCTATAAATTTTTAAAAAGAGGTAAAAAATAAAAAGAAAGATTAGAAAATATTTTAACTAAGTGATAATAAAAACACAGCGTATCAGAATTCATGAGATGCATGTCTAGAAGTGTTCACAATTTTAAATGCTTCTATTAAAAATGAATAAAAGCCTAAGGCAATGGAAAAAAGAAAAAACAAAAACAAAAACCTCCCTCAAAGTGTTCAGCAAAGGCTATGTATAGGAAAGGTGAGGGATAGGTGTGATTAGCTCTTGCAAATTTCTTGCTGTCAGATCTTATGTTCTTGAAGTAAGGTGGTGGTCAGCTAACTGTGTTCCTGTAATCCTTGAGGGAAGCAAATATTATTCCCTATTCCCTATTTCCTGAAAAGATAGGTCCCAAGCTTGACGTTCACCCTCCATGGTCCTGGTTGGGGGGGAGGGGTCCCTGTGCAGGCTGGTTTTTCTAGTCATGGAGCATTCATCTAGCACCCACTCTTGTTACTTCCAGCAGTGCTCAGTACTAGGTGGAAGAGGTAATTCTCAGTTCTCTGTGCCCTCCTCTTACCAAGGCCCCCATACACTGCCCAGCCACCTTCAATGAGGGAGCCAGGTACCCAGCATGTAGCTGACCCTCAGCCTCCTCAGTCTACCCAGTTGGAGAGCTGGGTCCTGTAGACTGTGACCCATGCAGATTGCCACAACCATTCGGTCATGGAGGTGGGGATGGAACACGTTGGCCATTGCTTTCAAACCTGGTCCAGACCAGTCAGTGGCTTCAGCAAGGGCTCTGGGACTCTGCAAGACACAGCCTGTTCCCAAGCTCCACAGTTCATTCCCCATCCCAAGGCCCAAGGGCCTAGAGGGCTCTATGGGAAGGCTGTAATATATCTCACTACACTCTGCTCAGAGGCTTTCTGTTGGTGGTATTGGGGTTTCTAACGTCACTGAAGGTCTTGGGCTGAGGTCTGCAGCACCGTTTTCCACCCTGCCTCTATTACAGTATCTTCCTTGATGAGCTTATTCAACCTGGGACTAAAAGTTGGTAACTTGGACCATCACGGACCATTTCCAGTAGCCCAAGGACCACATTCTACTCTGTTTCTATAATGAAGGGATTTCAACTTCACAATGTCATGTGATGTAAAAGATTTCTTCTTCCTCTAACTGAAATATTTAACTTAGAATAATGTCTCAATGGATATATATTGCAAATGAGGCTACCATTTATTTATTCACTGCTGGAATTATACTTGATGTGTAAGGTGTTTGAAACAATTATCATTGGGGTATAGTTGCATTACAATGATGCTTTAGTTTCTGAGTACGTATGTCCAAGTGAATCCATTTTAGGTGTACACATATCCCCTCGTTTTTGGATTTCCTTCCCATTTAGGTCACCGCAGAGCAGAGTCGAGTCCCCTTGTTCTTTCACTTTTCTCATACTGTAACATTTTCGTAAATGTTAACTGGAGGTTAATTACTATACAATATCGTGATGGTTTCTGCCATGCATCAACATTAAGAAGCCGTAAGTATATCGGGGTCCCACCCATCCTGGAGCCTCTCCCACATCCCCTCCTATGCTATTTTTCTGGGTTGTTCCAGAGCACTGCTTTGCATTCCCTGCTTCGTGCCAAGGAAAATCTGAAAGATGATTTTTCTGTATGAAACATGTAATTTTCTTTATCTCACATGTGAGAACATGGGTGCAGATTTTTCTACGTGAAATAGGAAATGTGTACTTCATGTTTGAAAATCTACTTGTATAATTTTTTCATCATATATGGAATCTTGTCTGTTTCACATGTGGATATCTGTGCACACTTTTTCCTACATGAATGGGGAATTCCAGATATTTCAGATATGAAAAGTTGAGCATATGCTTTCCTGTCTGACCTCTGAAGTTGTATCCATTTCCTATGTAAAAATCTCAATGAAATTTTACTGACATGAAGTATGCAATTAAGATATGGGAACCAACAGGAAATTGGAATTCTATTTCATAAAAGAAATTCTGGGCACCACTGTTTCTTCATGAAATACTTAATTCTTTGTATTTCTTACATAGAAAACAATGACTGTCCACCATGAAATAGGGAGATCTCTGTATTAACTGCATCAAAATCTAGGCACTAATTTTCCTTCATGAAACTTGAACTTCTCTATATTTCACATCTGATAATCAGAATGAACATTTCCCTATGAGAAATAAGGAAATCTCTGCATTTCATGTAAACCATTGGTTCTTCAGTCTCTGAAACACCTGTTTGCATTTGTGTCCCTGTGTGTTACATGTGTGTGTGTACACATATGTGCTTGTGTCACCTGTTCCTGTGTGTGTGTGTGTGTGTGTGTGGCCTAATGTAGGTGCTCAGTGTGAAACACCAGACATCCTAGGAGGCAGAGTGTGAGCATTGCATCTATCCAGGCACTTAACGTGAGTGTGCCCACGTTAGCTATGTGGCCGAGAGGAAGAGAGTAAGCAATGGTCAGGAGGAGCACTTTACTCCACTTGAAACACTTGCAGGAGGAGCTCTGCTTCTCTTGGAACTGCATCCGCAGGAGCACATCCTTAGCCGCTGGGGTGCCTGCTTTAAGCCGTGGGCCAGGGGAAAGGCCAAGAGCTGACAGACAGCAGGCCAGGGGCTCCAGGGTGGTTTGGCTTGGGGCTGCATTGTGGGGCCCAAAGAGCGAGCCAAGGAAAGTGTGCTGCTTCATCCTCAGAGTATGGCTGCATTCCTGACACTGCTCAAGCCTAAGGCACACGGTTAGGGACGGACTCTGCAGGCGGTGAACTTTGGTGAGGTCAGCGGTAACAGCGCCTCCCCCGCCGATCCCCACCCCCCACCAAACCTACCCACGCTCTGCCCGTGGCTTGCCGTTTAGATCCAAGGTGAGCACCTGTGTCCCTGACGTACCCACGAACCTTGTGTCACCTGTGTGAACCCCTGAGCACACAGAGTCGCCCGCTTCCCCAGTGGCAATTTCAAGCTTGACGGTGGCTGCAGTGTCACCTTCAGATTCCTTGCCTTCGACTCCAGCTGGCCTGGCTTGCCCAGTCGCTGGTCTGGCACATCTATACTGTTGGTCAGGCAAACGGCTTGTGTGGACCGGCGCACTGTGCACTGAGCCAAGTTGGGCCCCTGCGTGCCCAGAATTCCAAGGGGTGTGTCTGTCCCGTGAATGAACGCCTTTTGACTCCATTTGATTGGTTCTGTGATGAGGTCTGGAGGTCAGGGTATAGAGTTCAGCTCCTTCCCGCCACCATATTACCCGTGCATGGTGGCACACGGTTCTGCGCATGCCTGTCTCCCTTTCCCTGCTCATTGGCTGTGGGCAAGTAACCAGTTGGTTGTGCCACGTAGACTGCGGCTGGTTGGCGGGCTTTGCCGGCCGCCAGCTGTGCTCTCACGTCCAGCTTCTTTGTGGCTCTGGGCTACGGCCAGAACACCATGGAGACTGAGACGGGGCCAGAGGAAGGCGGCAGCACCCCGGGATCCTGGGTCTTAGTTGTGAGCCCGGGTCTTCTCGAGGGAGGGACCCTGGGGCCTACCAGCGCGGTGGGGGCGGCAGAGGCAATGCAGGCCGCAGGTAGTGCACCAGGCGAAGAGGCCGCCCTCTTCTGGGTGGAGGCGGTAGAGAAAGGTGCAGCCCTGGAGGAGGGAGAGTTGGCGGGATTCGGGCAGGAGTTCCAGCTGCTGGTGTTAGACATCATGGAGGAGGTGGAGGTGGTGGCCTACGAGGAGCAGGAGCAGGTGTCCTCGCAGGAGCAGGGCCAGGAACATCCAAGCCCCAGAGCCCCCAGGGATCAGCCCGCACTGGAGGCCCTGCCGGCCCTGCAGCTGGAGCTGGATTTCGTGAATAAGAAAGCCCAAAGGGCCCGCGCTCGCCTGAAACACAAGAACTGCCAGAGGCGGAAGCTGCGTCTAGAACACAGAAGTGCCATCATCGAGGGAATCCGTGGATTCTGGGTCGAAGTTGTATCCCTTGGTGTGGTGCTTGTGAATTTTTTTTTTTTTTTCAATCTGGGTAATTGCAGAAGCAGTTTAGAGATCTGGCAGTTCTGGTACAAAATGTATTTTTTGGATGCTGAGTATTGGTTACCGTTCTGTGTATCTGTTCCCGATATAAGGTGTGATGTCCTTGCTGTTCTGGGTAGCACAAATTGCTACTTGGGCTTTATTTGCAGACGTCCCAATCAGAATTGTCATTAGCACCAGGGACTCTTCAGAGAAAAGGCTTGTCTGGGATCCAGGTCTTCTCTGAAAAGCTGCGTGAATTTGGCGGTGAGGTTGGGATGTGTAAATGCTCATGCTGCTTGTACGTAGGAGTGCCTGTTTTCCAGAAGTAAGCTAAGTTTTAGGAGGCTGAGATGGAGCTTAGGGCCTTTCCTCTTAGGAACAGAACCTGCTCTGGTAGTGCATTTATAGGCACAGCCTTGGGGCTTGTCATGCCTTCATACAGTCTGCGTTAACAGAAATGTGACGAGTTAACTCGTCGCAAGATGAAGTCAGACAGCGCCATTCTACACTTTAGGCTAGATTTGTCCTTCCAGCACTTTTTTCCTCTAGCATCTAGAGGCTCCTTGACCTAAAGCAGTTTATGAACCACCCTCAAATGTCAGCTATGATGGCTGACCAAGATGAAGACATACTTCACTTCATGACCAACTTAAAGGTCAGGCAGGGGACACTGATAATTGTGGGGGGAAGGTGACTGTGGAGGGGAGAGGACATGCTTTACCCCTGACAACAGGAAAGGACAGCTCTTCTGTAAAGGGGTTTCACACCCATCCACCCCTACCCTACTCCCCACACTTTGTCCTGGCAGGTGGAGGAACTCAGGCATCCCTCTCATCACTGCAAGATCACATTGTCCTTCTGGAAGAATAGGTATTTCCAGAATGAAGTGATTGTTAAGGATTATCTCATTAATGTCACTGGTAAGAGGCAGCTCCTTGGATTTGGTGGGTGGGGGCAGAAAAGTGTAGGTTGAATTGGAAAGTGATTTAGGTCTTTCTCCCATACTCCTTTTCCTGCAGGATATCGAGCATCTCATTCCACCCTAATTCACTGGAACCAGGGATTTGAACGCAAGGCATACAGCCGCAGGCACCATGACAGCAGCGTTAACTTCTTCAACTGGTCCTTTGACCACAATTTCACAGGATCTGACCGGATTGCTGAGGTAGGGTCCCACGCGGCCACTGGGCCAGAACTGGTGATGTATGTTGGAATTCTTGGCGGTGTACAGGAGGGCTCAGGGTCTGGCCAGCCCCGTGCTGACCTAGCTCATTGCCCTGAGAGTTCATCATAAAGGATCTCTGGCCCAATCCCGTGTGGTACTATATGAGGAGGAAGGCTCTGACACGAGAGGTACTGGGAGGATGAGAGGCGAGGAGCCCAGGGATTGGGCACTGGCATAAGTGTTTTCCAGAAACTTGGGCCATTTATTTCACTTGTGGAGAAAGTGAGACTCTGTGGAATGCAGAGTAACACCATGGAATGAGGGAATCAGCAAGAGACAGCAGAAGTAGAGAACCGTAGTGAAAAACAGGTTCTAAGTAGAGAAGCTTGAGGTAGATGAAGTGTCCTGGTCAGGGCAATGTCACTCCAATTTATATCTGGCTCAGCTGCACATCTCTGAACTGGCATTCCATGGCCAACAAGGCAACCCTCAGGCTCCTCTTAAATTGGGGCCCACCTACTATTGAAATCCCCTTTCTACAACGGTCTGCGAGTCTCCTTTCTGCTAGGCTGTTCCCCACTGACCATCATTTGATTCCATTTTCATCATCACACTTGTTTCTATTTTTGTTTTCTTTTACATTTTTTCCACATGCCACTCTCATTCTGAGAATACTGACCACTGTGTAGGATTATGGAGAATAGTCTTTTAACTTATTTATTTTACCTGGAGGATGATTACTTTACAAAACCATGATGGTTTTTTTCATACATTGGCCAACACGAATCACCCATAGATATACACGTGTCCCCCCAAATGCTGAACCCAACCCCCACCGCCCTCCCCTACCTGTCTTTCTGGGTTGTCCCACAACATGACTTTGGTTGCCTTGCTTCACGCATCAAATTTGCGCTGGTCGTCTATTTTGCATAAGGTAATGTAAATGTTTGAGGGCTATTTTCTCAAATTAACCCAGACTCACATTCCACCACGGAGTCCAAATTCTGTTCTTTATATGTCTGTGTCTTATTTGCTGTTCTGCATGTTCGATGTCCGGTACCACCTACGTGGTCCTAAACTCCATATAGTTGTACTAACATGCAGTGTTTGCTTTTTCTCTTTCTGACTTTCTTCACACTCTTAATAGGCTCCATATTCATTCCAACTCATTAGGACTGAGTTCAAGGCATTCCTTTTTAGAGCTGAGAAACATACCATTGTGTATACGTACCCCAACTCCCTTAACCCGTCATCTGCCGATGGCCATATAGGTTGCTTGCATATCCTAGCTCTTGTAAATAGTTGTACAGTGAAGATTTGGGTGCGTGGTTTAAAAACCTGTATGCAGATCAGGAAGCAACAGTTCGAACTGGACATGGAAAAACAGACTGGTTCCAAATAGGAAAAGGAGTACATCAAGGCTCTACGTTGTCACCCTGCCTGTTTAACTCTCTATGCAAAGTGCATCATGAGAAACGCTAGGCTGGAAGAAACACAAGCTAGAATCAAGTTTGCCAGGAGAAATATCAATAACCTCAGATATGCAGATGACACCACCCTTATGGCAGAAAGTGAAGAAGAACTAAAGAGCCTCTTGATGAAAGTGAAAGAGGAGAGTGAAAAAGTTGGCTTAAAGCTCAACGTTCAGAAAACTAAGATCATGGCATCTGGTCCCATCACTTCATGGGAAATAGATGGGGAAACATTGGAAACGGTGTCTGACTTTATTTTAGGGGGGTCCAAAATCACTGCTGACGATGATTGCAGCCGTGAAATTAAAAGACACTTACTCCTTGGAAGGAAGGTTATGGCCAACCTAGATAGCATATTTAAAAGCAGAGACATTACTTTGCCAACAAAAGTCCGTCTAGTCAAGGCTATGGTTTTTTCAATGGTCATGTATGGATGTGAGAGGTGGACGGTGAAGAAAGCTGAGCGCCGAAGAATTGATGCTTTTGAACTGTGGTGTTGGAGAAGACTCTTGAGAGTCCATTGGACTGCAAGGAGATGCCATCAGTCCATCCTAAAGGAAATCAATCCTGGGTGTTCATTGGAAGGATTGATGTTGAAGCTGAAACTCCAATACTTTGGTCACTTCATGCAAAGTGTTGACTCATTGGAAAAGACCCTAATGCTGAGTAGGATTGGCGGGAGGAGGACAAGGGGACTACCGAGGATGAGATGGTTGGATGGCATCACTGACTCGATGGACATAGGTTTGGGTAGACTCCTGGAGCTGGTGATGGACAGAGAGGCCTGGAGTGCTGCAATTCATGGGGTCACAAAGAGTCAGACACGACTGTCCGACTGAACTGAACTGAACCGAACTGAGAGAGGAAATGTAAAAGTTCACAGACTCTCTCTCCTGGAAACTGACTTGAAAGGTTAAAGCTGTCTTTAGTGTTGTTCCGGGAGGCTAGGTTGACATATATGTATCTGTTTCTCTGTCCGTTTTGAAAGGAAACCCCCGATTTTGAGAAACTTATGTTGGAGTGTCCCCCTTTACCTAAAATAGAAAACCTAAGAAGGTGCTTCACATGAAGATCAATGGCCAACTAGTCCTCTCTGACATGAAAGTAATGAAGAGTGGTCTGCTGGTGAAACAGATCGAGAGGGAGAAACCAGTAAACATGAAATAATTCTGAAGGATAAATAGAAAGCATCAACCATAGGTGTCTGTGTATTGTTTGGCCAGGTCCTCAGGACAGATACTTCAACTCCATGTAGGATTCTCACTTTAACGCGTGGGAATTACCAGACCATGGAGAGTTATAGAGGGGGTTAAGTCATATGTTGGGGTTGTGTCAGGGGACAAGTTCTTCCTGCGGGGTGGGGTTGGGGAGGAAGGAGAAGGAAGAGGAGGGGCCATTAACTGTGGGTCTGGCAACTTGACAAGGGAAATGTGGATGTTCATGGAAAGGGTCTGGTGAACAAGAGCCAGAGATTGAAATAGTGGGACACAACTTTGTTGGAAGGTGGTGCCCCAGGTATCATCACTGTTGGATATCATCAGGCATTTTAAGAGTACAGGACAAGGAAAAAGCCTTAACATTCAACTCACTATGAACCACATAGCCTCCTTGTGTATATGACTGCACAGTTCACCTTTTCTCAGAGTCAGCTTCCCAGGCCTAGGGTTCCAGGTAACATCTTAGGGGATGGGGGCATAAAGTATATGGAGGGGCTGTGGCCCAGAGCAAAAGCGAGGGGGTGGGAAGGCAGTAAGGATATTAATTTCTGGCAAAAGTGACCAGGGGAAAAGATAAATCACCAGGAAACAGACAAACAAAAACAGATCCCATCGTGTATGTTTGAGCTCATGTGAACTCTGTTCTTTTTTCCAAGAACTCAGTTTAGGTACAAAGTCTGCAGGGGCAGAAGTCAGGGGGATGGGGATGTTAAACAGGCAAAGTCCAGCCTACGCAGCCGTGCACTCTGTGTCGCATGATGGCTCAGTGCTTAATATCCTTTTTTCCAGGAAGGCTTACGCTCTGTGCCCAAGGCCCTCTGTCAGGCCTAGGTGTAGAAATAACATTTTTCCACAAACCCTCTGGTGACAGTGTCTATTCCTTGCTGAATGGCTCAGCACAGGCTGTATAAAACCACAAGTGGCCTTCTTCTGGGCTTTGTCGCTACTCTGTGGGCCAAGGGCCAATGGGAACACCTGGAGAATACAGAGCTTACGGAGGGACTGGTCGAACTTAGGGTGGCCCTTTCCAGGTAGATGGCTGCTTTCCGGAATCACGTCCACCTCTGGATTGGGCAAAGGACAGACTGGCACAAAGGGAGTAGGGAGAGGTCAACGTTTGTCCTCTCACCCCAGATACAATGGCTCCAACGTGGGCATTCCTGTGGGTGATATTTCTGTCTCACATGGAGTTCTCACTCCAAAAATTGTCTCCCGACAGCAGCATCTCTTTGGAGGGCAAAGGGTAAAGGATGAACGTCAAAGTTCATGGGTTTATGGATGCCCCCTTCAAGGTGCACTGAATGAGATCTCCTGCTCAGGGCCAACTTTTGCATTTGAATATCTTCAGCCTAGTATGCCCCTTCTACAGAGGAGCATCTACAGTTCCAGAAGGCAAGGCTTGTCCTTCTCTGGGTGCTTTCTGTACAAGCAGCGCAGCAAACAATGGAAACATGTCTTCTTACTTTCTTAATCTGTAATCTTCAAAGGATCCTGGGGGCTCCGGCAGGCTGGTACCTGTCTTTCTCAGCGCCAGTTCAAAACAAAACAACACAAAGCAGAAACTATGCTGTAATAAGTCTGCTGTGGGTGTGGGATGGTGTATTGGTGCATGTTTGGGGGGACCTTAGACTGGGCTCATTCTAGGGGCTGCATGGTAGTTATCCACATTCAGAAGTTTTAGTAAGGCATTTCAAAGAAGTTAAAGACAAGAAACGTTAAGGACAGGGTTCCCCAACACCTACTATCTCCTGTCTTCAGTACCAGTGCTTCAGTACCAGGGGTGGCTTTAGCTCTAACCTGTCGTGGAGTGAAGAGTGCAGAGATAGTCATGGATCGGTTAGTAAACCTGAACTATGCATGGTTGACTTGATGGTCATTCTCTGGAAACTTGCCATGACATGTGTCCCCATGTCTTTCGGGCTTTCACTTGGGCCCTAAGGTCTAGGTGCTATTAGATTTGACTGCACACTTGGACGTGTTGTGTAAGGTTTTCTTCCACTGTATATCAATGCGTGTGAGACTTGGCGGATTACTGATAATTTCTTGAGCATTCTGGCTCAATCACCCTGAGCTGCATTTGTTTCCTGTTCCCTGGATATGTTCATGTTTTCCTCTGTTTAGAATGAAGATTGGGTGTCTCTGTTGTGCCTGCCCATGAATGTGAGTTGATGTTTCTTCCCGTGGGTCTGCCTATGACTCCTGTCTTCTTTGATGTGGCACCGATGCCTGTGCCATTATACACAGCACTGCTGCAATAGCTATGTCAGTTCTTGCATGGCCCTATTCAACATACATGAATTGTGTTGCTTGCATTCACTTTTGTTTTTTAAGTTTGTGTGTCTTTGTCAGATTGTGTGTGAATTGGATGATTTCTTTCATTCCTGGATCAAATGTTTCCAACATCTTGAATTGTGACTTTTTTTTTTTTAAAGAGATACACGATATTTGTGAACAGCAAGAAATGCTTTATCGCAGGAATAGTTAACAGTGACCCACGTTTGGAAACAGCAATACCCACATACTTACAGAAATGCCCGTTGGGCAAGAATATCACTCGTTGAAATGAGAATATGAATCAGGATCACAAAAGGCAAAGATGTTGCAGGAATGCATCTGTCAGAAAATTTTTCGTCTCTCAGGAGAGATTTGGGGTTGATTGTTAAGTGTTCTATAAACACTGCTGCAGAAAAGAAGGACATTGACTATTACCACTTCTTGCAGTGATCGTTAACCTGACATTACCCATGCAGAATTTCTTCATGATTTTAAGTGAAGCATCACTCAGGCAGTAAGAGTTGGGGCTTGCCTTTCTGTGAATAGGAATTTGTTAAAGAATTCTTGTCCTCAGTGACCTTCTATAGCCTGGGGAAAGGGGCTTGCATGATCAAGTACAAGTTCAAAGCCCCTTGCTATTTCTGTGCTTTTTCTGGAAGGAAAGCACAGGGAATGGAATGATGCCAACGTGATTGGCACTGTGAACCAGCCTGTTGTGATGGGAGTAGAGATCAGAGGCACACGTCACACAACCGTCCACAGTGAGGACTTCCAGCCCTGCCAAACTCTTTCAATGTCAGTCCCCCTCATGAGAAAATCCCATTCACCTTCCAGGATTATCATAGAAGTAGAATAGGATGCTGATTTGATCAACTAGTGAGGGAAAAAAATAATAATAACTGGGCCAAAAAAAGAGGGGTGCTTACCAAAGTCCATTAGACTGGACAAGTAAGCAATTAGTTGCACATCTGTGCAAGTTTCTTTTCAGGATTGTTTGTGTGTGTATGTGGGTAGGTGGGTGGGTGAGCATGCAGACACATGTGCGCTGACACAAATGTGTGTGTGAGCTGTCTGAACTGGTCTGGCTGGGGGATGGAAGAATGGACACTGAAAACGCGAAAGAGCTTGTGTAAGATGTAAAGATCATAGGGCAGCAGAAGCACGGACGCCATGGAAAAAAGCCCAGGGATCTCACCGACAGAGCAAGCTAGAAGTGTAAACAGGCTTGTAAGTGTAAACATGGATCCCTGAGCAGAAAGGAGAGGCAAGAACAAAGCACCTGGGTGCAGTCAGGGAGGATGCGAAGGAGCAGAGAAACGCAGTGGGCCAGATTCCCAGGCACAGAAGAGGGGCTATGCACAGCCCCTAGGACACCCAGCTACAAAGGGTTTTCTGTCCTTCTCAAGTGCAGGACCATTCTATCCTCGACATGACCAGGCATCTGAGCACAGCTTGCCCTTTTCTGTAAGGTTTGGGAGACTGGTGGCACTGTAGCATAAGCACCTGCTACATGCAGTTTGTCAGTTTGAAACATCACTCCTTAAAAGGGTGTCTTGGGTTGATCCTCTCACCCCTCCCAGTCCCACAGGCCTGGGCTGATGGTGTAGGCTGGGCTGTGTTCTCACGGGGAGGCTGGATGAGAACAGAACCACTTTGAAAGGGCCTCTGTACAATAAATGGACAGACTTCAATTCCTCTGGCAATGGAGAGCCGTGGCCCTTGGTGGGGCGCTATCCTTAGCATCTCTGTATAAATTTCTCTCAACAGAGAGAATTCCATGTCTGTATCACATTTAGACATGAGGGCAAAAGTGTTCTATGTGAAGCATGGAAGTTGGTATTTCACGTCTGAATACATGCATGTAGATTTCCTGAATGAAATACAGAATTCGCTGCATTTCGCCTGTGAATATCTCACCACAAACTTTCCAAATTGAGAATGGAATTCCCTATATTTTACAGTATGAAAATGTATGCACATATTAAAACATAATGTGACACACATGACAAGCAAACTACTAAACGATGGAAAAGATAAAAGATATACTCGCTCTATATATCCTAGCAAATCAGCTCATGACAAAGTTTCCAAAATAATGAGTAGTCCTCAAGTAAGACCTGATGAAAACCTTTGTCACACTTTGTCCTAAATTCACCTGGTAACTAGGAGAGCTCTCAGTGTCTGTTAACTTGCTTCACACACAAGAAAAAAACTGCTCATCCTTTTATGAGTGTATGTGGTTTTGAAGTGAGACATTATCTCAAGAGATTCTGTTAACCTCCATAGACTTAAGAGATAAGGTGTTACTGTAACTAAATACCCCTGTACCCAACAACCTTGGGCCAAGCAATATCAAAACATTAAAGTTTAAAGCAGAGTATGTTTTACTGCAGAGCCATGCAAGAAGTGTGGCTTATGCCTTTAAAAACCTCAATCTACCTAAAGAGAAAAAAGAGCTACATATAGAAAAGTATAAAGCACTGATGAAAGAAATCAAACAGTACACAAATAGATGGATAAATATACCGTGTTCATGGATCAGAAGAATCAATATAGTGAAAACGAGTATACCACCCAAAGCAATCTATAGATTCAATGCAATCCCTATCAAGCTACCAGCGGTATTTTTCAGAGAACTAGAAAAAATAATTTCACAATTTGTATGGAAATACAAAAAACCTCGAATAGCCAAAGAAATCTTGAGAATGAAGAATGGAATAGGAGGAATCAACCTGCCTGACTTCAGGCTATGCTACAAAGTAACAGTCATCAAGATAGTATGGTACTGGCACGGAGACAGAAACATAGATCAATGGAACGCAATAGCAAGCCCAGAGATAAATTCATGCACCTATGGACACCTTATCTGTGACAAAGGAGGAAAGAATATAAAATGGAGAAAAGACAATTTCCTTAATACGTGGAGCTGGGAAAACTGGTCAACCACTTGTAAAAGAATGAAACTAGAACACTTTCTAACACCGTACACAAAAATAAACTCAAAATGGATTGAAGATCTGAATGTAAGACCACAAACTATAAAACTATAAGAGTCCTAGAGGAAAACATAGGCAAAACACTATCCGACACAATTCACAGCAGGATCCTCTATGACCCACCTCCAAGAATAATGGAAATAAAAGCAAAAATAAACAAATGGGACCTAATGAAACTTAAAAGCTTTTGCACAACAAAGGAGACTAGAAGCAAGGGGAAAAGCCTGCCTTCAGAATGGGAGAGACTAATAGCAAACGAACCAACTGACAAAGAATTAATATCAAAAGTATGCAAGCAACACCTGCAGCTCAAGTCCAGAAAAATAAGCGAACCAATCAAAAATTGGGCCAAAGAACTAAACAGACATTTCTCCAAAGAAGACATACAGATGGCTAACAAACACATGAAAAGATGCTCAACATCACTCATTATCAGAGAAATGCAAATCAAAACCTCAACGAGGTAGCATCTCACACTGGTCAGAATGCCTGCCATCCAATAATCTACAAACAATAAATGCTGGAGAGGGTACGGAGAAAAAGGAACCCTCTTACACTCTCAGTGGGAATGCAAACTAGTACAGCCACTATGGAGAACAGTGTGGAGGTTCTGCCATATAACACAGTGAACCCACTGATGGGCATATACACCGAGGAAGCCAGAACTGAAAGAGACATGCTGCTGCTGCTGCTGCTAAGTCGCTTCAGTCGTGTCCGACTCTTAGCGACACCATGGACTGTAGCCTACCACGCTCCTCCGTCCAGGGGATTTTCCAGGCAAGAGTACTGGGGTAGGGTGCCATTGCCTTCTCCGGAAAGAGACATGTGTACCCCAATATTCATCGAAGCCCTGTTTATAATAGCCAGGACACAGAAGCAACCCAAATGGCCATCAGCAGACGAATGGATAAGAAATCTGTGATACATATACACAATGGAATATTACTCAGCCATTAAAATGAATGCATTTGAATCCCTTCTAACGAGGTGGATTAAACCGGAGCCTATTATACAGAGTGAAGTAAATCAGAAAGCAAAACACCAATACAGTATACTAACACATATATATGGAATTTAGAAAGATGCTAGCGATAACCCTATATGCAGGACAGCAAAACAGACACAGATGTATAGAACAGATTTTTGGACTCTGTGGGAGATTGCAAGGGTGGAATGATTTGGGAGAATGACCTTGAAACATGTATATTATCATATGTCAACCCAGATCATATGCCATATCATATCATATGCCAGGCCAGATTTGATGCATGAGACAAGGTGCTCGGGGCTGGTGCACTGGGAGGACCCAGAAGGATGGGATGGGGAGGGAGGAGTGAAGGGGCCTCAGGATGGGGAACACATGTGCACCCGTGGCGGATTCATGTCAATGTATTCAGAAACCACTTAGATATTGTAAAGTAATTAGCGCCCAATTAAAATAAATAAATTTATATTAAAAAAAATAAAAGTTACCTGAAAATAAACTACTTACATTTTCGTCAAAAAGAAAAAAAAAAAGAATGCTCTAGAACTAACAAGTCTTGGGAACTGAACTTCGTGCCATTCTGCCCCTTCAGTTTGGACTAGGCATCAGGTTTTTTTTGTTTGTTTCTTTGTTTGTTTGTTTTTTGACTACTGAAAAGATGGAGTAGATTTCCTTCCAGTCTTTACATCTACTTAGACATAATCTTTCACATTTTTTTAATGAAACAATGCATCTGTTTCTGTTAAAATGTTTATTGTGAGCAAAAACCAACCAAACAAACAACAAAAAAGAAATTGGTGCCCAGATTTTCACATGAGAAACAGAGATAATGCCATCATTCATGCAGGAAAATCTGCACCCTGATTTTCAGATGTGAAATATAAATAAGTCCCTATTTTATGTAATGAAAACTGTGCTGTGATGTAGATGTTGGAAAATTTGTGAAATTCATATTTAATATAGGAAAATGGATGCCCAGATTTTCTGATGTGAAATACACAGAATTTCAAAACTTCTTGTAGTAATACAGACATGCAGATATTCATAAATAAAATACAGAGAATTTCATATATTACGCTGAAAAAAAAAATGGCTTCCAGAGTCTCATATGTGACATATACAGAGGTGCATTTTTCATATGGGAAAATCAAAACCTAGAAATACAAATGTCACTCCAGTTATTTACGCAATTCATGTAGAAATATTGGCACCCAGATTCTCATGTGTGAAATATAGATTATTCCATATATCATGCAAGGCAGCCTTCACCCAGATTTTCAGAAGTGAAATCCAGAGAATTCCAAACTTCAATAGGGAAATCTGTGGCCAGATTTTCATATATGAAATATAGTTGATTCTATATTTGACTGCCTGGCCCAGATATCAATTTCTGAATCACGGAAAATTGCATATTTTATATGTCAAAATCTGACACAAATATTCACATGTGAATAACTGACATTTTGTATCTCACATGAGAAAATATGTCCCCAGATTTTCCAATGCAAAATATACAGAATTCCATATTTCATACTGAAGAGCTTCATGCAAGTTTTCTTGGGTGAAATACAGAGAGTTTCACACCTCAAGCATGAAAACCACTTCATATATGAAATAGAAATTTCTACATTTCTTTAGGAAAATCGATGCCAAGTGTTTCAATTGTTAAATATACAGTATTTTGTAGCTCATGAAGCAAAGCCAATATCCGCTGGATCATCGAAAAAGCAAGAGAGTTCCAGAAAAACATCTATTTCTGCTTTATTGACTATGCCAAAGCCTTTGACTGTGTGGATCACAATAAACTGTGCAACATTCTGAAAGAGATGGGAATACCAGACCATCTGACCTGTCTCTTGAGAAACCTGTATGCAGGTCAGGAAGCAACGGTTAGAACTGGACATGGAACAACAGACTGGTTCCAAATAGGAAAAGGAGTACGTCAAGGCTGTATATTGTCCCCCTGCTTATTTAACTTCTCTGCAGAGTACATCATGAGAAATGCTGGGCTGGAAGAAACACAAGCTGGAATCAAGATTGCCGGGAGAAATATCAATAACCTCAGATATGCAGATGACACCACCCTTATGGCAGAAAGTGAAGAAGAACTAAAGAGCCTCTTGATGAAGGTGAAGGAGGAGAGTGAAAAAGTTGGTTTAAAGCTCAACGTTCAGAAAACTAAGATCATGGCATCTGGTCCCATCACTTCATGGGAAATAGATGGGGAAACAGTGGAAACAGTGTCAGACTTTACTTTTTTTGGCTCCAGAATCACTGCTGCTGGTGACTGCAGCCATGAAATTAAAAGACGCTTACTCCTTGGAAGGAAGGTTATGGCCAACCTAGATAGCATGTTTAAAAGCAGAGACATTACTTTGCCAACAAAAGTCCGTCTAGTCAAGGCTATGGTTTTTCCAGTGGTCATGTATGGTTGTGAGAGTTGGACGGTGAAGAAAGCTGAGCACCGCAGAATTGATGCTTTTGAACTGTGGTGTTGGAGAAGACTCTTGAGAGTCCCTTGGACTGCAAGGAGATCCAATCAATCCATCCTAAAAGACATCAATCCTGGGTGTTCATTGGAAGGTCTGATGTTGAAGCTGAAACTCCAATACTTTGGCCACCTCATGCAAAGGGTTGACTCGTTGGAAAAGACCCTAATGCTGGGTAGGATTGGGGGCGGGAGGAGAAGGGGACGACAGAGGATGAGATGGTTGGATGGTATCACCGACTCGATGAACATGGGTTTGGGTAGACTCCGGGAGTTGGTGATGGACAGAGAGGCCTGGCGTGCTGCAATTCATGGGGTCGCAGAGAGTCGGACACGACTGAGCGACTGAACTGAACTGAACTGATGATGATAAGGATCTCTTTCATTTGATGTTAGTTCCACAAGGTCTTGTAAGTTTTCTTGAGAACTGATTATTTCAGCTTCTTCAGCATCTGCATTTGTGGGATAGACTTTTATATTTCACGTAAAAAAAAAACATCTTGGCAGAGACCTAATCCATGAGATAATGAACTTTTTATATCTCATTTAGGAAAATCTGGGTCACGATTTTTCTACATGAGATATTCAGTTCTTTATATTTCATGAATGACAATCTAGGCACTGATTTTCCTACAGGAAATCATTTTCCTACAGGAAATATGGATTTCTCTACTTTCGCATTTGAAACTTGAGGCACAGAGCACTTTCCCCTGAAATATGAAATTCTTGTATTTCACATAGAATTGGCAATAAATAAGGTCACGTTTTGTAACATGAAATATGGAATGTTTCATATTTCTCATCTGAAAACCTGTGTGCTGACTTTGCTTCGCTTCAGTTCAGTTCAGTAGAGAAATCCATATTTCCTGTAGGAAAATGATTTCCTGTAGGAAAATCAGTGCCTAGATTGTCATTCATGAAATATAAAGAACTGAATATCTCATGTAGAAAAATCGTGACCCAGATTTTCCTAAATGAGATATAAAAAGTTCATTATCTCATGGATTAGGTCTCTGCCAAGATGTTTTTTTTTTACGTGAAATATAAAAGTCTATCCCACAAATGCAGATGCTGAAGAAGCTGAAATAATCAGTTCTCAAGAAAACTTACAAGACCTTGTGGAACTAACATCAAATGAAAGAGATCCTTATCATCATCAGTTCAGTTCAGTTCAGTCGCTCAGTCGTGTCCGACTCTCTGCGACCCCATGAATTGCAGCACGCCAGGCCTCTCTGTCCATCACCAACTCCCGGAGTCTACCCAAACCCATGTTCATCGAGTCGGTGATACCATCCAACCATCTCATCCTCTGTCGTCCCCTTCTCCTCCCGCCCCCAATCCTACCCAGCATTAGGGTCTTTTCCAACGAGTCAACCCTTTGCATGAGGTGGCCAAAGTATTGGAGTTTCAGCTTCAACATCAGACCTTCCAATGAACACCCAGGATTGATGTCTTTTAGGATGGATTGATTGGATCTCCTTGCAGTCCAAGGGACTCTCAAGAGTCTTCTCCAACACCACAGTTCAAAAGCATCAATTCTGCGGTGCTCAGCTTTCTTCACCGTCCAACTCTCACAACCATACATGACCACTGGAAAAACCATAGCCTTGACTAGACGGACTTTTGTTGGCAAAGTAATGTCTCTGCTTTTAAACATGCTATCTAGGTTGGCCATAACCTTCCTTCCAAGGAGTAAGCGTCTTTTAATTTCATGGCTGCAGTCACCAGCAGCAGTGATTCTGGAGCCAAAAAAAGTAAAGTCTGACACTGTTTCCACTGTTTCCCCATCTATTTCCCATGAAGTGATGGGACCAGATGCCATGATCTTAGTTTTCTGAACGTTGAGCTTTAAACCAACTTTTTCACTCTCCTCCTTCACCTTCATCAAGAGGCTCTTTAGTTCTTCTTCACTTTCTGCCATAAGGGTGGTGTCATCTGCATATCTGAGGTTATTGATATTTCTCCCGGCAATCTTGATTCCAGCTTGTGTTTCTTCCAGCCCAGCATTTCTCATGATGTACTCTGCAGAGAAGTTAAATAAGCAGGGGGACAATATACAGCCTTGACGTACTCCTTTTCCTATTTGGAACCAGTCTGTTGTTCCATGTCCAGTTCTAACCGTTGCTTCCTGACCTGCATACAGGTTTCTCAAGAGACAGGTCAGATGGTCTGGTATTCCCATCTCTTTCAGAATGTTGCACAGTTTATTGTGATCCACACAGTCAAAGGCTTTGGCATAGTCAATAAAGCAGAAATAGATGTTTTTCTGGAACTCTCTTGCTTTTTCGATGATCCAGCGGATATTGGCTTTGCTTCATGAGCTACAAAATACTGTATATTTAACAATTGAAACACTTGGCATCGATTTTCCTAAAGAAATGTAGAAATTTCTATTTCATATATGAAGTGGTTTTCATGCTTGAGGTGTGAAACTCTCTGTATTTCACCCAAGAAAACTTGCATGAAGCTCTTCAGTATGAAATATGGAATTCTGTATATTTTGCATTGGAAAATCTGGGGACATATTTTCTCATGTGAGATACAAAATGTCAGTTATTCACATGTGAATATTTGTGTCAGATTTTGACATATAAAATATGCAATTTTCCGTGATTCAGAAATTGATATCTGGGCCAGGCAGTCAAATATAGAATCAACTATATTTCATATATGAAAATCTGGCCACAGATTTCCCTATTGAAGTTTGGAATTCTCTGGATTTCACTTCTGAAAATCTGGGTGAAGGCTGCCTTGCATGATATATGGAATAATCTATATTTCACACATGAGAATCTGGGTGCCAATATTTCTACATGAATTGCGTAAATAACTGGAGTGACATTTGTATTTCTAGGTTTTGATTTTCCCATATGAAAAATGCACCTCTGTATATGTCACATATGAGACTCTGGAAGCCATTTTTTTTTTCAGCGTAATATATGAAATTCTCTGTATTTTATTTATGAATATCTGCATGTCTGTATTACTACAAGAAGTTTTGAAATTCTGTGTATTTCACATCAGAAAATCTGGGCATCCATTTTCCTATATTAAATATGAATTTCACAAATTTTCCAACATCTACATCACAGCACAGTTTTCATTACATAAAATAGGGACTTATTTATATTTCACATCTGAAAATCAGGGTGCAGATTTTCCTGCATGAATGATGGCATTATCTCTGTTTCTCATGTGAAAATCTGGGCACCAATTTCTTTTTTGTTGTTTGTTTGGTTGGTTTTTGCTCACAATAAACATTTTAACAGAAACAGATGCATTGTTTCATTAAAAAAATGTGAAAGATTATGTCTAAGTAGATGTAAAGACTGGAAGGAAATCTACTCCATCTTTTCAGTAGTCAAAAAACAAACAAACAAAGAAACAAACAAAAAAAACCTGATGCCTAGTCCAAACTGAAGGGGCAGAATGGCACGAAGTTCAGTTCCCAAGACTTGTTAGTTCTAGAGCATTCTTTTTTTTTTTCTTTTTGACGAAAATGTAAGTAGTTTATTTTCAGGTAACTTTTATTTTTTTAATATAAATTTATTTATTTTAATTGGGCGCTAATTACTTTACAATATCTAAGTGGTTTCTGAATACATTGACATGAATCCGCCACGGGTGCACATGTGTTCCCCATCCTGAGGCCCCTTCACTCCTCCCTCCCCATCCCATCCTTCTGGGTCCTCCCAGTGCACCAGCCCCGAGCACCTTGTCTCATGCATCAAATCTGGCCTGGCATATGATATGATATGGCATATGATCTGGGTTGACATATGATAATATACATGTTTCAAGGTCATTCTCCCAAATCATTCCACCCTTGCAATCTCCCACAGAGTCCAAAAATCTGTTCTATACATCTGTGTCTGTTTTGCTGTCCTGCATATAGGGTTATCGCTAGCATCTTTCTAAATTCCATATATATGTGTTAGTATACTGTATTGGTGTTTTGCTTTCTGATTTACTTCACTCTGTATAATAGGCTCCGGTTTAATCCACCTCGTTAGAAGGGATTCAAATGCATTCATTTTAATGGCTGAGTAATATTCCATTGTGTATATGTATCACAGATTTCTTATCCATTCGTCTGCTGATGGCCATTTGGGTTGCTTCTGTGTCCTGGCTATTATAAACAGGGCTTCGATGAATATTGGGGTACACATGTCTCTTTCCGGAGAAGGCAATGGCACCCTACCCCAGTACTCTTGCCTGGAAAATCCCCTGGACGGAGGAGCGTGGTAGGCTACAGTCCATGGTGTCGCTAAGAGTCGGACACGACTGAAGCGACTTAGCAGCAGCAGCAGCAGCATGTCTCTTTCAGTTCTGGCTTCCTCGGTGTATATGCCCATCAGTGGGTTCACTGTGTTATATGGCAGAACCTCCACACTGTTCTCCATAGTGGCTGTACTAGTTTGCATTCCCACTGAGAGTGTAAGAGGGTTCCTTTTTCTCCGTACCCTCTCCAGCATTTATTGTTTGTAGATTATTGGATGGCAGGCATTCTGACCAGTGTGAGATGCTACCTCGTTGAGGTTTTGATTTGCATTTCTCTGATAATGAGTGATGTTGAGCATCTTTTCATGTGTTTGTTAGCCATCTGTATGTCTTCTTTGGAGAAATGTCTGTTTAGTTCTTTGGCCCAATTTTTGATTGGTTCGCTTATTTTTCTGGACTTGAGCTGCAGGTGTTGCTTGCATACTTTTGATATTAATTCTTTGTCAGTTGGTTCGTTTGCTATTAGTCTCTCCCATTCTGAAGGCAGGCTTTTCCCCTTGCTTCTAGTCTCCTTTGTTGTGCAAAAGCTTTTAAGTTTCATTAGGTCCCATTTGTTTATTTTTGCTTTTATTTCCATTATTCTTGGAGGTGGGTCATAGAGGATCCTGCTGTGAATTGTGTCGGATAGTGTTTTGCCTATGTTTTCCTCTAGGACTCTTATAGTTTTATAGTTTGTGGTCTTACATTCAGATCTTCAATCCATTTTGAGTTTATTTTTGTGTACGGTGTTAGAAAGTGTTCTAGTTTCATTCTTTTACAAGTGGTTGACCAGTTTTCCCAGCTCCACGTATTAAGGAAATTGTCTTTTCTCCATTTTATATTCTTTCCTCCTTTGTCACAGATAAGGTGTCCATAGGTGCATGAATTTATCTCTGGGCTTGCTATTGCGTTCCATTGATCTATGTTTCTGTCTCCGTGCCAGTACCATACTATCTTGATGACTGTTACTTTGTAGCATAGCCTGAAGTCAGGCAGGTTGATTCCTCCTATTCCATTCTTCATTCTCAAGATTTCTTTGGCTATTCGAGGTTTTTTGTATTTCCATACAAATTGTGAAATTATTTTTTCTAGTTCTCTGAAAAATACCGCTGGTAGCTTGATAGGGATTGCATTGAATCTATAGATTGCTTTGGGTGGTATACTCGTTTTCACTATATTGATTCTTCTGATCCATGAACACGGTATATTTATCCATCTATTTGTGTACTGTTTGATTTCTTTCATCAGTGCTTTATACTTTTCTATATGTAGCTCTTTTTTCTCTTTAGGTAGATTGAGGTTTTTAAAGGCATAAGCCACACTTCTTGCATGGCTCTGCAGTAAAACATACTCTGCTTTAAACTTTAATGTTTTGATATTGCTTGGCCCAAGGTTGTTGGGTACAGGGGTATTTAGTTACAGTAACACCTTATCTCTTAAGTCTATGGAGGTTAACAGAATCTCTTGAGATAATGTCTCACTTCAAAACCACATACACTCATAAAAGGATGAGCAGTTTTTTTCTTGTGTGTGAAGCAAGTTAACAGACACTGAGAGCTCTCCTAGTTACCAGGTGAATTTAGGACAAAGTGTGACAAAGGTTTTCATCAGGTCTTACTTGAGGACTACTCATTATTTTGGAAACTTTGTCATGAGCTGATTTGCTAGGATATATAGAGCGAGTATATCTTTTATCTTTTCCATCGTTTAGTAGTTTGCTTGTCATGTGTGTCACATTATGTTTTAATATGTGCATACATTTTCATACTGTAAAATATAGGGAATTCCATTCTCAATTTGGAAAGTTTGTGGTGAGATATTCACAGGCGAAATGCAGCGAATTCTGTATTTCATTCAGGAAATCTACATGCATGTATTCAGACGTGAAATACCAACTTCCATGCTTCACATAGAACACTTTTGCCCTCATGTCTAAATGTGATACAGACATGGAATTCTCTCTGTTGAGAGAAATTTATACAGAGATGCTAAGGATAGCGCCCCACCAAGGGCCACGGCTCTCCATTGCCAGAGGAATTGAAGTCTGTCCATTTATTGTACAGAGGCCCTTTCAAAGTGGTTCTGTTCTCATCCAGCCTCCCCGTGAGAACACAGCCCAGCCTACACCATCAGCCCAGGCCTGTGGGACTGGGAGGGGTGAGAGGATCAACCCAAGACACCCTTTTAAGGAGTGATGTTTCAAACTGACAAACTGCATGTAGCAGGTGCTTATGCTACAGTGCCACCAGTCTCCCAAACCTTACAGAAAAGGGCAAGCTGTGCTCAGATGCCTGGTCATGTCGAGGATAGAATGGTCCTGCACTTGAGAAGGACAGAAAACCCTTTGTAGCTGGGTGTCCTAGGGGCTGTGCATAGCCCCTCTTCTGTGCCTGGGAATCTGGCCCACTGCGTTTCTCTGCTCCTTCGCATCCTCCCTGACTGCACCCAGGTGCTTTGTTCTTGCCTCTCCTTTCTGCTCAGGGATCCATGTTTACACTTACAAGCCTGTTTACACTTCTAGCTTGCTCTGTCGGTGAGATCCCTGGGCTTTTTTCCATGGCGTCCGTGCTTCTGCTGCCCTATGATCTTTACATCTTACACAAGCTCTTTCGCGTTTTCAGTGTCCATTCTTCCATCCCCCAGCCAGACCAGTTCAGACAGCTCACACACACATTTGTGTCAGCGCACATGTGTCTGCATGCTCACCCACCCACCTACCCACATACACACACAAACAATCCTGAAAAGAAACTTGCACAGATGTGCAACTAATTGCTTACTTGTCCAGTCTAATGGACTTTGGTAAGCACCCCTCTTTTTTTGGCCCAGTTATTATTATTTTTTTCCCTCACTAGTTGATCAAATCAGCATCCTATTCTACTTCTATGATAATCCTGGAAGGTGAATGGGATTTTCTCATGAGGGGGACTGACATTGAAAGAGTTTGGCAGGGCTGGAAGTCCTCACTGTGGACGGTTGTGTGACGTGTGCCTCTGATCTCTACTCCCATCACAACAGGCTGGTTCACAGTGCCAATCACGTTGGCATCATTCCATTCCCTGTGCTTTCCTTCCAGAAAAAGCACAGAAATAGCAAGGGGCTTTGAACTTGTACTTGATCATGCAAGCCCCTTTCCCCAGGCTATAGAAGGTCACTGAGGACAAGAATTCTTTAACAAATTCCTATTCACAGAAAGGCAAGCCCCAACTCTTACTGCCTGAGTGATGCTTCACTTAAAATCATGAAGAAATTCTGCATGGGTAATGTCAGGTTAACGATCACTGCAAGAAGTGGTAATAGTCAATGTCCTTCTTTTCTGCAGCAGTGTTTATAGAACACTTAACAATCAACCCCAAATCTCTCCTGAGAGACGAAAAATTTTCTGACAGATGCATTCCTGCAACATCTTTGCCTTTTGTGATCCTGATTCATATTCTCATTTCAACGAGTGATATTCTTGCCCAACGGGCATTTCTGTAAGTATGTGGGTATTGCTGTTTCCAAACGTGGGTCACTGTTAACTATTCCTGCGATAAAGCATTTCTTGCTGTTCACAAATATCGTGTATCTCTTTAAAAAAAAAAAAGTCACAATTCAAGATGTTGGAAACATTTGATCCAGGAATGAAAGAAATCATCCAATTCACACACAATCTGACAAAGACACACAAACTTAAAAAACAAAAGTGAATGCAAGCAACACAATTCATGTATGTTGAATAGGGCCATGCAAGAACTGACATAGCTATTGCAGCAGTGCTGTGTATAATGGCACAGGCATCGGTGCCACATCAAAGAAGACAGGAGTCATAGGCAGACCCACGGGAAGAAACATCAACTCACATTCATGGGCAGGCACAACAGAGACACCCAATCTTCATTCTAAACAGAGGAAAACATGAACATATCCAGGGAACAGGAAACAAATGCAGCTCAGGGTGATTGAGCCAGAATGCTCAAGAAATTATCAGTAATCCGCCAAGTCTCACACGCATTGATATACAGTGGAAGAAAACCTTACACAACACGTCCAAGTGTGCAGTCAAATCTAATAGCACCTAGACCTTAGGGCCCAAGTGAAAGCCCGAAAGACATGGGGACACATGTCATGGCAAGTTTCCAGAGAATGACCATCAAGTCAACCATGCATAGTTCAGGTTTACTAACCGATCCATGACTATCTCTGCACTCTTCACTCCACGACAGGTTAGAGCTAAAGCCACCCCTGGTACTGAAGCACTGGTACTGAAGACAGGAGATAGTAGGTGTTGGGGAACCCTGTCCTTAACGTTTCTTGTCTTTAACTTCTTTGAAATGCCTTACTAAAACTTCTGAATGTGGATAACTACCATGCAGCCCCTAGAATGAGCCCAGTCTAAGGTCCCCCCAAACATGCACCAATACACCATCCCACACCCACAGCAGACTTATTACAGCATAGTTTCTGCTTTGTGTTGTTTTGTTTTGAACTGGCGCTGAGAAAGACAGGTACCAGCCTGCCGGAGCCCCCAGGATCCTTTGAAGATTACAGATTAAGAAAGTAAGAAGACATGTTTCCATTGTTTGCTGCGCTGCTTGTACAGAAAGCACCCAGAGAAGGACAAGCCTTGCCTTCTGGAACTGTAGATGCTCCTCTGTAGAAGGGGCATACTAGGCTGAAGATATTCAAATGCAAAAGTTGGCCCTGAGCAGGAGATCTCATTCAGTGCACCTTGAAGGGGGCATCCATAAACCCATGAACTTTGACGTTCATCCTTTACCCTTTGCCCTCCAAAGAGATGCTGCTGTCGGGAGACAATTTTTGGAGTGAGAACTCCATGTGAGACAGAAATATCACCCACAGGAATGCCCACGTTGGAGCCATTGTATCTGGGGTGAGAGGACAAACGTTGACCTCTCCCTACTCCCTTTGTGCCAGTCTGTCCTTTGCCCAATCCAGAGGTGGACGTGATTCCGGAAAGCAGCCATCTACCTGGAAAGGGCCACCCTAAGTTCGACCAGTCCCTCCGTAAGCTCTGTATTCTCCAGGTGTTCCCATTGGCCCTTGGCCCACAGAGTAGCGACAAAGCCCAGAAGAAGGCCACTTGTGGTTTTATACAGCCTGTGCTGAGCCATTCAGCAAGGAATAGACACTGTCACCAGAGGGTTTGTGGAAAAATGTTATTTCTACACCTAGGCCTGACAGAGGGCCTTGGGCACAGAGCGTAAGCCTTCCTGGAAAAAAGGATATTAAGCACTGAGCCATCATGCGACACAGAGTGCACGGCTGCGTAGGCTGGACTTTGCCTGTTTAACATCCCCATCCCCCTGACTTCTGCCCCTGCAGACTTTGTACCTAAACTGAGTTCTTGGAAAAAAGAACAGAGTTCACATGAGCTCAAACATACACGATGGGATCTGTTTTTGTTTGTCTGTTTCCTGGTGATTTATCTTTTCCCCTGGTCACTTTTGCCAGAAATTAATATCCTTACTGCCTTCCCACCCCCTCGCTTTTGCTCTGGGCCACAGCCCCTCCATATACTTTATGCCCCCATCCCCTAAGATGTTACCTGGAACCCTAGGCCTGGGAAGCTGACTCTGAGAAAAGGTGAACTGTGCAGTCATATACACAAGGAGGCTATGTGGTTCATAGTGAGTTGAATGTTAAGGCTTTTTCCTTGTCCTGTACTCTTAAAATGCCTGATGATATCCAACAGTGATGATACCTGGGGCACCACCTTCCAACAAAGTTGTGTCCCACTATTTCAATCTCTGGCTCTTGTTCACCAGACCCTTTCCATGAACATCCACATTTCCCTTGTCAAGTTGCCAGACCCACAGTTAATGGCCCCTCCTCTTCCTTCTCCTTCCTCCCCAACCCCACCCCGCAGGAAGAACTTGTCCCCTGACACAACCCCAACATATGACTTAACCCCCTCTATAACTCTCCATGGTCTGGTAATTCCCACGCGTTAAAGTGAGAATCCTACATGGAGTTGAAGTATCTGTCCTGAGGACCTGGCCAAACAATACACAGACACCTATGGTTGATGCTTTCTATTTATCCTTCAGAATTATTTCATGTTTACTGGTTTCTCCCTCTCGATCTGTTTCACCAGCAGACCACTCTTCATTACTTTCATGTCAGAGAGGACTAGTTGGCCATTGATCTTCATGTGAAGCACCTTCTTAGGTTTTCTATTTTAGGTAAAGGGGGACACTCCAACATAAGTTTCTCAAAATCGGGGGTTTCCTTTCAAAACGGACAGAGAAACAGATACATATATGTCAACCTAGCCTCCCGGAACAACACTAAAGACAGCTTTAACCTTTCAAGTCAGTTTCCAGGAGAGAGAGTCTGTGAACTTTTACATTTCCTCTCTCAGTTCGGTTCAGTTCAGTTCAGTCGGACAGTCGTGTCTGACTCTTTGTGACCCCATGAATTGCAGCACTCCAGGCCTCTCTGTCCATCACCAGCTCCAGGAGTCTACCCAAACCTATGTCCATCGAGTCAGTGATGCCATCCAACCATCTCATCCTCGGTAGTCCCCTTGTCCTCCTCCCGCCAATCCTACTCAGCATTAGGGTCTTTTCCAATGAGTCAACACTTTGCATGAAGTGACCAAAGTATTGGAGTTTCAGCTTCAACATCAATCCTTCCAATGAACACCCAGGATTGATTTCCTTTAGGATGGACTGATGGCATCTCCTTGCAGTCCAATGGACTCTCAAGAGTCTTCTCCAACACCACAGTTCAAAAGCATCAATTCTTCGGCGCTCAGCTTTCTTCACCGTCCACCTCTCACATCCATACATGACCATTGAAAAAACCATAGCCTTGACTAGACGGACTTTTGTTGGCAAAGTAATGTCTCTGCTTTTAAATATGCTATCTAGGTTGGCCATAACCTTCCTTCCAAGGAGTAAGTGTCTTTTAATTTCACGGCTGCAATCATCGTCAGCAGTGATTTTGGACCCCCCTAAAATAAAGTCAGACACCGTTTCCAATGTTTCCCCATCTATTTCCCATGAAGTGATGGGACCAGATGCCATGATCTTAGTTTTCTGAACGTTGAGCTTTAAGCCAACTTTTTCACTCTCCTCTTTCACTTTCATCAAGAGGCTCTTTAGTTCTTCTTCACTTTCTGCCATAAGGGTGGTGTCATCTGCATATCTGAGGTTATTGATATTTCTCCTGGCAAACTTGATTCTAGCTTGTGTTTCTTCCAGCCTAGCGTTTCTCATGATGCACTTTGCATAGAGAGTTAAACAGGCAGGGTGACAACGTAGAGCCTTGATGTACTCCTTTTCCTATTTGGAACCAGTCTGTTTTTCCATGTCCAGTTCGAACTGTTGCTTCCTGATCTGCATACAGGTTTTTAAACCACGCACCCAAATCTTCACTGTACAACTATTTACAAGAGCTAGGATATGCAAGCAACCTATATGGCCATCGGCAGATGACGGGTTAAGGGAGTTGGGGTACGTATACACAATGGTATGTTTCTCAGCTCTAAAAAGGAATGCCTTGAACTCAGTCCTAATGAGTTGGAATGAATATGGAGCCTATTAAGAGTGTGAAGAAAGTCAGAAAGAGAAAAAGCAAACACTGCATGTTAGTACAACTATATGGAGTTTAGGACCACGTAGGTGGTACCGGACATCGAACATGCAGAACAGCAAATAAGACACAGACATATAAAGAACAGAATTTGGACTCCGTGGTGGAATGTGAGTCTGGGTTAATTTGAGAAAATAGCCCTCAAACATTTACATTACCTTATGCAAAATAGACGACCAGCGCAAATTTGATGCGTGAAGCAAGGCAACCAAAGTCATGTTGTGGGACAACCCAGAAAGACAGGTAGGGGAGGGCGGTGGGGGTTGGGTTCAGCATTTGGGGGGACACGTGTATATCTATGGGTGATTCGTGTTGGCCAATGTATGAAAAAAACCATCATGGTTTTGTAAAGTAATCATCCTCCAGGTAAAATAAATAAGTTAAAAGACTATTCTCCATAATCCTACACAGTGGTCAGTATTCTCAGAATGAGAGTGGCATGTGGAAAAAATGTAAAAGAAAACAAAAATAGAAACAAGTGTGATGATGAAAATGGAATCAAATGATGGTCAGTGGGGAACAGCCTAGCAGAAAGGAGACTCGCAGACCGTTGTAGAAAGGGGATTTCAATAGTAGGTGGGCCCCAATTTAAGAGGAGCCTGAGGGTTGCCTTGTTGGCCATGGAATGCCAGTTCAGAGATGTGCAGCTGAGCCAGATATAAATTGGAGTGACATTGCCCTGACCAGGACACTTCATCTACCTCAAGCTTCTCTACTTAGAACCTGTTTTTCACTACGGTTCTCTACTTCTGCTGTCTCTTGCTGATTCCCTCATTCCATGGTGTTACTCTGCATTCCACAGAGTCTCACTTTCTCCACAAGTGAAATAAATGGCCCAAGTTTCTGGAAAACACTTATGCCAGTGCCCAATCCCTGGGCTCCTCGCCTCTCATCCTCCCAGTACCTCTCGTGTCAGAGCCTTCCTCCTCATATAGTACCACACGGGATTGGGCCAGAGATCCTTTATGATGAACTCTCAGGGCAATGAGCTAGGTCAGCACGGGGCTGGCCAGACCCTGAGCCCTCCTGTACACCGCCAAGAATTCCAACATACATCACCAGTTCTGGCCCAGTGGCCGCGTGGGACCCTACCTCAGCAATCCGGTCAGATCCTGTGAAATTGTGGTCAAAGGACCAGTTGAAGAAGTTAACGCTGCTGTCATGGTGCCTGCGGCTGTATGCCTTGCGTTCAAATCCCTGGTTCCAGTGAATTAGGGTGGAATGAGATGCTCGATATCCTGCAGGAAAAGGAGTATGGGAGAAAGACCTAAATCACTTTCCAATTCAACCTACACTTTTCTGCCCCCACCCACCAAATCCAAGGAGCTGCCTCTTACCAGTGACATTAATGAGATAATCCTTAACAATCACTTCATTCTGGAAATACCTATTCTTCCAGAAGGACAATGTGATCTTGCAGTGATGAGAGGGATGCCTGAGTTCCTCCACCTGCCAGGACAAAGTGTGGGGAGTAGGGTAGGGGTGGATGGGTGTGAAACCCCTTTACAGAAGAGCTGTCCTTTCCTGTTTTCAGGGGTAAAGCATGTCCTCTCCCCTCCACAGTCACCTTCCCCCCACAATTATCAGTGTCCCCTGCCTGACCTTTAAGTTGGTCATGAAGTGAAGTATGTCTTCATCTTGGTCAGCCATCATAGCTGACATTTGAGGGTGGTTCATAAACTGCTTTAGGTCAAGGAGCCTCTAGATGCTAGAGGAAAAAAGTGCTGGAAGGACAAATCTAGCCTAAAGTGTAGAATGGCGCTGTCTGACTTCATCTTGCGACGAGTTAACTCGTCACATTTCTGTTAACGCAGACTGTATGAAGGCATGACAAGCCCCAAGGCTGTGCCTATAAATGCACTACCAGAGCAGGTTCTGTTCCTAAGAGGAAAGGCCCTAAGCTCCATCTCAGCCTCCTAAAACTTAGCTTACTTCTGGAAAACAGGCACTCCTACGTACAAGCAGCATGAGCATTTACACATCCCAACCTCACCGCCAAATTCACGCAGCTTTTCAGAGAAGACCTGGATCCCAGACAAGCCTTTTCTCTGAAGAGTCCCTGGTGCTAATGACAATTCTGATTGGGACGTCTGCAAATAAAGCCCAAGTAGCAATTTGTGCTACCCAGAACAGCAAGGACATCACACCTTATATCGGGAACAGATACACAGAACGGTAACCAATACTCAGCATCCAAAAAATACATTTTGTACCAGAACTGCCAGATCTCTAAACTGCTTCTGCAATTACCCAGATTGAAAAAAAAAAAAAAATTCACAAGCACCACACCAAGGGATACAACTTCGACCCAGAATCCACGGATTCCCTCGATGATGGCACTTCTGTGTTCTAGACGCAGCTTCCGCCTCTGGCAGTTCTTGTGTTTCAGGCGAGCGCGGGCCCTTTGGGCTTTCTTATTCACGAAATCCAGCTCCAGCTGCAGGGCCGGCAGGGCCTCCAGTGCGGGCTGATCCCTGGGGGCTCTGGGGCTTGGATGTTCCTGGCCCTGCTCCTGCGAGGACACCTGCTCCTGCTCCTCGTAGGCCACCACCTCCACCTCCTCCATGATGTCTAACACCAGCAGCTGGAACTCCTGCCCGAATCCCGCCAACTCTCCCTCCTCCAGGGCTGCACCTTTCTCTACCGCCTCCACCCAGAAGAGGGCGGCCTCTTCGCCTGGTGCACTACCTGCGGCCTGCATTGCCTCTGCCGCCCCCACCGCGCTGGTAGGCCCCAGGGTCCCTCCCTCGAGAAGACCCGGGCTCACAACTAAGACCCAGGATCCCGGGGTGCTGCCGCCTTCCTCTGGCCCCGTCTCAGTCTCCATGGTGTTCTGGCCGTAGCCCAGAGCCACAAAGAAGCTGGACGTGAGAGCACAGCTGGCGGCCGGCAAAGCCCGCCAACCAGCCGCAGTCTACGTGGCACAACCAACTGGTTACTTGCCCACAGCCAATGAGCAGGGAAAGGGAGACAGGCATGCGCAGAACCGTGTGCCACCATGCACGGGTAATATGGTGGCGGGAAGGAGCTGAACTCTATACCCTGACCTCCAGACCTCATCACAGAACCAATCAAATGGAGTCAAAAGGCGTTCATTCACGGGACAGACACACCCCTTGGAATTCTGGGCACGCAGGGGCCCAACTTGGCTCAGTGCACAGTGCGCCGGTCCACACAAGCCGTTTGCCTGACCAACAGTATAGATGTGCCAGACCAGCGACTGGGCAAGCCAGGCCAGCTGGAGTCGAAGGCAAGGAATCTGAAGGTGACACTGCAGCCACCGTCAAGCTTGAAATTGCCACTGGGGAAGCGGGCGACTCTGTGTGCTCAGGGGTTCACACAGGTGACACAAGGTTCGTGGGTACGTCAGGGACACAGGTGCTCACCTTGGATCTAAACGGCAAGCCACGGGCAGAGCGTGGGTAGGTTTGGTGGGGGGTGGGGATCGGCGGGGGAGGCGCTGTTACCGCTGACCTCACCAAAGTTCACCGCCTGCAGAGTCCGTCCCTAACCGTGTGCCTTAGGCTTGAGCAGTGTCAGGAATGCAGCCATACTCTGAGGATGAAGCAGCACACTTTCCTTGGCTCGCTCTTTGGGCCCCACAATGCAGCCCCAAGCCAAACCACCCTGGAGCCCCTGGCCTGCTGTCTGTCAGCTCTTGGCCTTTCCCCTGGCCCACGGCTTAAAGCAGGCACCCCAGCGGCTAAGGATGTGCTCCTGCGGATGCAGTTCCAAGAGAAGCAGAGCTCCTCCTGCAAGTGTTTCAAGTGGAGTAAAGTGCTCCTCCTGACCATTGCTTACTCTCTTCCTCTCGGCCACATAGCTAACGTGGGCACACTCACGTTAAGTGCCTGGATAGATGCAATGCTCACACTCTGCCTCCTAGGATGTCTGGTGTTTCACACTGAGCACCTACATTAGGCCACACACACACACACACACACACAGGAACAGGTGACACAAGCACATATGTGTACACACACACATGTAACACACAGGGACACAAATGCAAACAGGTGTTTCAGAGACTGAAGAACCAATGGTTTACATGAAATGCAGAGATTTCCTTATTTCTCATAGGGAAATGTTCATTCTGATTATCAGATGTGAAATATAGAGAAGTTCAAGTTTCATGAAGGAAAATTAGTGCCTAGATTTTGATGCAGTTAATACAGAGATCTCCCTATTTCATGGTGGACAGTCATTGTTTTCTATGTAAGAAATACAAAGAATTAAGTATTTCATGAAGAAACAGTGGTGCCCAGAATTTCTTTTATGAAATAGAATTCCAATTTCCTGTTGGTTCCCATATCTTAATTGCATACTTCATGTCAGTAAAATTTCATTGAGATTTTTACATAGGAAATGGATACAACTTCAGAGGTCAGACAGGAAAGCATATGCTCAACTTTTCATATCTGAAATATCTGGAATTCCCCATTCATGTAGGAAAAAGTGTGCACAGATATCCACATGTGAAACAGACAAGATTCCATATATGATGAAAAAATTATACAAGTAGATTTTCAAACATGAAGTACACATTTCCTATTTCACGTAGAAAAATCTGCACCCATGTTCTCACATGTGAGATAAAGAAAATTACATGTTTCATACAGAAAAATCATCTTTCAGATTTTCCTTGGCACGAAGCAGGGAATGCAAAGCAGTGCTCTGGAACAACCCAGAAAAATAGCATAGGAGGGGATGTGGGAGAGGCTCCAGGATGGGTGGGACCCCGATATACTTACGGCTTCTTAATGTTGATGCATGGCAGAAACCATCACGATATTGTATAGTAATTAACCTCCAGTTAACATTTACGAAAATGTTACAGTATGAGAAAAGTGAAAGAACAAGGGGACTCGACTCTGCTCTGCGGTGACCTAAATGGGAAGGAAATCCAAAAACGAGGGGATATGTGTACACCTAAAATGGATTCACTTGGACATACGTACTCAGAAACTAAAGCATCATTGTAATGCAACTATACCCCAATGATAATTGTTTCAAACACCTTACACATCAAGTATAATTCCAGCAGTGAATAAATAAATGGTAGCCTCATTTGCAATATATATCCATTGAGACATTATTCTAAGTTAAATATTTCAGTTAGAGGAAGAAGAAATCTTTTACATCACATGACATTGTGAAGTTGAAATCCCTTCATTATAGAAACAGAGTAGAATGTGGTCCTTGGGCTACTGGAAATGGTCCGTGATGGTCCAAGTTACCAACTTTTAGTCCCAGGTTGAATAAGCTCATCAAGGAAGATACTGTAATAGAGGCAGGGTGGAAAACGGTGCTGCAGACCTCAGCCCAAGACCTTCAGTGGTGTTAGAAACCCCAATACCACCAACAGAAAGCCTCTGAGCAGAGTGTAGTGAGATATATTACAGCCTTCCCATAGAGCCCTCTAGGCCCTTGGGCCTTGGGATGGGGAATGAACTGTGGAGCTTGGGAACAGGCTGTGTCTTGCAGAGTCCCAGAGCCCTTGCTGAAGCCACTGACTGGTCTGGACCAGGTTTGAAAGCAATGGCCAACGTGTTCCATCCCCACCTCCATGACCGAATGGTTGTGGCAATCTGCATGGGTCACAGTCTACAGGACCCAGCTCTCCAACTGGGTAGACTGAGGAGGCTGAGGGTCAGCTACATGCTGGGTACCTGGCTCCCTCATTGAAGGTGGCTGGGCAGTGTATGGGGGCCTTGGTAAGAGGAGGGCACAGAGAACTGAGAATTACCTCTTCCACCTAGTACTGAGCACTGCTGGAAGTAACAAGAGTGGGTGCTAGATGAATGCTCCATGACTAGAAAAACCAGCCTGCACAGGGACCCCTCCCCCCCAACCAGGACCATGGAGGGTGAACGTCAAGCTTGGGACCTATCTTTTCAGGAAATAGGGAATAGGGAATAATATTTGCTTCCCTCAAGGATTACAGGAACACAGTTAGCTGACCACCACCTTACTTCAAGAACATAAGATCTGACAGCAAGAAATTTGCAAGAGCTAATCACACCTATCCCTCACCTTTCCTATACATAGCCTTTGCTGAACACTTTGAGGGAGGTTTTTGTTTTTGTTTTTTCTTTTTTCCATTGCCTTAGGCTTTTATTCATTTTTAATAGAAGCATTTAAAATTGTGAACACTTCTAGACATGCATCTCATGAATTCTGATACGCTGTGTTTTTATTATCACTTAGTTAAAATATTTTCTAATCTTTCTTTTTATTTTTTACCTCTTTTTAAAAATTTATAGCAATTGGAGGCTAATTACTTTACAATAGTGTAGTGGCTTTTGCCATACATTCACATGATACAGCCCTGGGTGTACATGCGTTCCCCATCCCGACCCTCCCATCTCCCTCCCCATCCCATCCCTCAGAGTCATTCATCCCAGTGCACCAGCCCTGAGCACCTTGTCTCACGCATCAAACCTGGACTGGTGATCTATTTCACATACTATACATGTTTCAATGCTATTCTCGCAAATCATCCCACCCTCGCCTTTTCCCGCCGAGTCCAGCAGTCTCTTCTTTACATCTGTGTCTCTTTTGCTGTCTCACATATAGGGTCATCATTACCATCTTTCTAAGTTCCATATATATATGCGTTAATTTACTCTATTGGTGTTTTATCTTTCTGGCTTACTTCGCTCTGTATAATAGGCTCCAGTTTCATCCACCTCATTAGAACTGATTCCAATGCATTCTTTTTAATGGCTGAGTAAAATTCCATTGTGTGTATGGGTCAGAGCCTTCGTCTCCATTCATCTGCCGATGGACATCTAGGTTGCTTCCATGTGCTAGTTATTGTAAACACGGCTGCGATGAACATTGGGGTACACGAGTCGCTTTCGGTTCTGGTTTCCTCGGTGTGTAAGTCCAGCAATGGGATTGCTGGGTCGTGTGGCCATTCTATTTACAGTTTTTAAAGGAATCTTCAGATTTCTTTGTCACTGGGTGCTCTGGACCTTTGGGTGAGAAAGGAGCTGTTGTTGGATGTCACCTAGGCTGTCTAACCAAAGCACTCCTTGCTGGATTGCCCATTTGGTTAGGACATTGAGTGACGTGGATGAACTATGCAGTCCATATCTTTCTTGGGTTCTTCCAGGCAGCTAGTCTAGCTCCTCGATTTGTTATTGTCAATAAGGAGTTACGGAGGACTTCCTATCCCCCCGGCACTGTGCAAAGATTGTCCTGGAAGGTTGATAATGTTATCAAACCCATTGTCCAGGGGAAGAAACTGAGGCTCAGAGAGGTAGTTCACCCGTTCAGGGTCACACAACTAATAGAAGCAGAGGAGCAGGATCTGAATTCACCGCCTTTGGGCTCCAGTATCCAAGCAAATGTGGTCATGCTTGTCATTCTTGGGTCCGAACATTAGTTACCAACTGCACCAGCCCTGAGATCCAGAAATCAAACCAGATTGGGTTTTTTGATTCTTTCCCTTTGAGCCCTGGAGGAGGTGGATATAGTTCACTCCTGATCCTGCTGGGCTGTTTGTGGCTCTTGCCCTTTTACGATTTTCTCTTCCGTGATCCCACTCATGGTAACCATTGCTCTAGAATGAAGACAATACAGAGTTGATGGGGACTTCCTCTTTTCAAGCTTGTAGGGTAACGGATTATTTACCTACAGATGGATGACGCTCACTATTGGGAGTAGGAAATACAAAGAGGTTAAATGAAATTATTGTTAGAAATAGACTTTTGCCAATTTTTGCTTGTATATGTAGGAAACTCCTGTTGTTTTATCGTTTTTCCTTTTGCTTGAGACATGGAAATGGGTGCCTTTCCTCTGGACTCAGTTACCAGTAGAAAAACAGTAGAAGCACAATGATGGTTGACTCTGCTTCAGGGCAGGGAGCAAGATGGGGGCTGGGCAGCTGGGTGACCTGGAGACAGTGCTCCCCCAACCGAAATGGGACAGTAGTTCTCAGCCCCAGCCAGGCTTGAAGCCCTGTGACCGAGAATGGCCAGGTCTTCTGCTCTTTCAGGCAAGCCTAAAATCTTAATTTCTGTGTGAAACTTCCGGGTTTCTGAATTGGCCAGCACATTCTAAGTTAAAAGCGACAAATAACGAAAGATTGGAAAGCATTGGGTCAAATCATTGCTTCCTAAATAACACGTCTGCTTGCCCCACGTGGCTCTTGCGCTGTGAGTTTGCAATCCCTGCTTTAAGGCTTGGCTTATTTCTTTGAGTCATGGACAGAAAGAGTAAAAGACTTAACACTTTGGGAATATGTGGGAAGAGCCCAAGTGGTGACTCAAGAATCCATGTCTCTAGCCTCGCCTCTCTGTCTTGGTTTTCTTTGTGTCCCAGGACAAGGGATTTCTCAGGCCCTCTTTTATTTCTAATCTGTAAAATAGAAGCACAAGCTGGAATCAAGGTGGCTGGGAGAAATATCAATAACCTCAGATAGGCAGATGACCCCACCCTTATGCCAGAAAGTGAAGAAGAACTAAAAAGCCTCTTGATGAAAGTGAAAGGGGAGAGTGAAAATGTTGGCTTAAAGTTCAACATTCAGAAAACTAAGATCATGACATCCGGTCACGTCACTTCATGGCAAATAAATGAGGAAACAGTGGCTGACTTTATATTTCTGGGTTCCAAAATCACTGCAGATGCTGGTTGCAGCCATGTCATTAAAAGACACTTACTCCTTGGAAGGAAAGTTATGATGAAGCTAGACAGCATATTAAAAACAGAGACATTACTTTGTCAACAAAGGTCTGTCTAGTCAAGGTTATGGCTTTTGCAGTTGTCATGTGTGAATGCTAGAGTTGAACTATAAAGAAAGCTGAGAGCTGAAGAATTGATGCTTTTGAACTGTGGTGTTGGAGAAGACTCTTGAGAGTCCCTTGGGCTGCAAGGAGATCCAAACAGTCCATGCTAAAGGAGATCAGTCCTGAGTGTTCGTTGGAAGGACTGATGTTGTAGCTGAAACTCCAATATTTGGCCACCTGATGCGAAGAGCTGACTCATTAGAAAAGACCCTGATGCTGGGAAGGATTGAGGGCAGGAGGAGAAGGGGACAACAGAGAATGAGATGGTTTGATGGCATCACCGACTCAATGGACATGAGTTTAGGTGCACTCCGGGAGATGTGGTGGACAGGGAGGCCTTGAGTGCTGCTATTAATGTGGTCGCAAAGAGTCAGACGAGACTGAGCAACTGAACTCAACTGAACTGAAAATTGATCAGTTTTAACAAATCCGGTGTAGTGTTCCCTTCCATTCCTCCCATTCTATGTTTCCCAGTACTTACCTATGCTGCCAAGATTGAGCTCTGTATAAATTAGAAATGCACGTGGTTTGGTCCGATGTCATTTTTGAATGTCAGTAACTGAAACACTCTCCAGGCAAGTTCCATTTGTCACTTGTATTCACCGGCAACTTAAGTCTACTGCTAACGCCACCAGGCCAGTGTGAGGCAATGCGATTTTTTTTTTTTTTTAATTTCAGCATTGAGCATGTTAAATATTTGTGGTTTTCTGGTCCTGCTCCTTTTTCTGTGAGCATGCTACATCCTGTTTTCTTTCTTTCTTTTTTTTAATGTAGGCATAAATGAAATCTCAGAAGGTGTTTATATGACTGTCAAGCCCAGCGATTCCAGGAATACAGAAAAATCAGATAGTAGCGAAAGTGACCCTATCAGTGATGAGGAGCAGAGGTCCAAGAATGAGCCAGAAGTTGCTGAAGACACAGAGTTGTCTCAGATGGGAAAAGAGCCATCTGCTTTCAAAAAAAAAAAAAGAAAAGAAGAAAGTCCAAATTGGCAAAACCAGTAGAGATAGAAGAGGAGCTGAAAGCATGTCACCAGCCAGTGAGAAAGCCAAGATCAGTCAAGGAGAAGATGAGCCCCCAGCTTGAGAAGGACTTTTCAGACAAAGCAAAATTCTTTCCTCATCCCACAAAGGATAAGCTGAAGGGAAAAGGTGAGACTGATCTCCAAGAGTGCATTTGGGCCTGGATTCTGATTCAGAGAGCAGATTTGTCACAGATTTAAGAGCAGACCTTTCTGCACTGGAGAGTCGAAAACCTAGGAAGGAACCCAAAGAAACATCTCCCAAGCAGGAGGGTAAGTGACTGTATCAGTTTCTGCTTTCTTGATTTGGTTTTAGAATGCCACATTGCCATTTATACTATCATATGTCATGTCACCCTCAGACACCATGAAGTGTGCACAACAAAGCTTGGGGTATCTCCAAGTCACCTAGCTAGTTACTGAGCAGGACAAGGACTTGAGCTGGGCCTGCCTACCTTTAACCTTCTTGATACCCAATGTGGTTGATTTTGAGCACAGGAGAAGAAGTCTCTTAGAAAGTAATAGGTGCTTCCAGCAGTCAGGTCATTTTGAACCTAAGCAGTTTCCTTTCCAATATATTCACTTACATGCCTCAAGTGGTTATCAATGCTAAGACGTTGGACAGGGCTGAAATGGAGAAAAGCGTTCAGTTCAAAGACCTTGATGAGTTTATTCTCCCTTACCTCCCCTCACACTGTCCAGGCATCTCAAAATACATTTTCTTACTAGAGTATAAGGTTTTCCGGGTGAGCGGCACCAGACTGCTGAGTTCTTCTTCAGGTCTGTAGAAATCCAAGGGGCATTGTATGATGCGCACCAGAGCCTGTTTTCTGCCATATTTGCATTTAGCTGACATGGGCCCAAGGCCTCTCAACCTTGGCGCTATTGACATTTTATGCTGGACAGTTCTTTGTCCTGTTTATTGAAGGATGTTTAGCAGTATCCCTGGTCTTTACCAACTGGATGTCAGTAGCATCTACCCAGTGGAGGACTTCAAAAGTGTCTTGACAAAGCTAAATCTCACCTAGTTGTGAACTGCTGCCTGAGTCTTAGCAGTTCTCCCTTTACTGCTGTTAGGGACTGAACCAGCAGTGGCTTCTTTCAAACTTGAGACACCCCAGACATGTTGGTAGACCCTACAGTGGAACATCAGTCCAGTTCAGTTCAGTTGCTCATTCGTGTCTGACTCTTTGTGACCCCATGAATTGCAGCACGCCAGGCCTCTCTGTCCATCACTAACTCCCGGAGTCTACCCAAACCCATGTCCATCGAATCGGCTATGCCATCCACCCATCTCACCCTCTGTCGTCCCCTTCTCCTCCCGCCCCCAATCCTACCCAGCATTAGGGTCTTTTCCAATGAGTCAACACTTCGCATGAGGTGGCCAAAGTATTGGAGTTTCAGCTACAACATCAGACCTTCCAATGAACACCCAGGATTCATCTCTTTTAGGATGGATTGATTGGATCTCCTGTAGTCCAAGGGACTCTCAAGAGTCTTTTCCAACACCATAGTTCAAAAGCATCAATTCTTCGGCGCTCAGCTTTCTTCACCGTCCAACACTCACATCCATACACGACCACTGGAAAAACCATAGCCTTGACTAGACGGACTTTTGTTGGCAAAGTAATGTCTCTGCTTTTAAATATGCTATCTAGGTTGGCCATAACCTTCCTTCCAAGGAGTAAGCGTCTTTTAATTTCATGGCTGCAATCACCAGCAGCAGTGATTTTGGAGCCCAAAAAATAAAGTCTGACACTCTTTCCACTGTTTCCCCATTAATTTCCCATGAAGTGATGGGACCAGATGCCATGATCTTAGTTTTCTGAACGTTGAGCCTTAAGCAAACTTTTTCACTGTCCTCTTTCAAATTCATCAAGAGGCTCTTTAGTTCTTCTTTACTTTCTGCCATAAGGGTGGTGTCATCCACATATCTGAGTTTATTGATATTTCTCGCAGCAATCTTGATTCCAGCTTGTGTTTCTTCCAGCCCAGCGTTTCTCATGATGTACTCTGCAGAGAAGTTAAATAAACAGGGGGACAATATACAGCCTTGACGTACTCCTTTTCCTATTTGGCACCAGTCTGTTGTTCCATGTCCAGTTCTAACCGTTGCTTCCTGACCTGCATACAGGTTTCTCAAGAGACAGGTCAGATGGTCTGGTATTCCTACCTCTTTCAGAATTTTGCACACTTTATTGAGATCCACACAGTCAGAGGCTTTGGCATAGTCAATAAAGCAGAAATAGATGTTTTTCTGGAACTCTCTTGCTTTTTCGATGATCCAGCAGATATTGGCAATTTGATCTCTGGTTCCTCTGCCTTTTCTAAAACCAGCTTGAACATCTGGAAGTTCACAGTTCACGTATTGCTGAAGCCTGGCTTGGAGAATTTTGAGCATTATATTACTAGCCTGTGAGATGAGTGCAATTGTGCGGTAGTTTGAGCATTATTTGCCATTGCCTTTCTTTGGGATTGAAACGAAAACTGACCTCCTCCAGTCCTGTGGCCACTGCTGAGTTTTCCAAATTTTCTGGCATATCGAGTGCAGCGCTTTCACAGCATCACCTTTGAGGATTTGAGATAGCTCAACTGAAATTCCGTCACCTCCAATAGCTTTGTTCATAGTGATGCTTTCTAAGGCCCACTTGATTTCACATTCCAGGATGTCTGGCTCTAGGTGAGTGATCACACCATCATGATTATCTGGGTCGTGAAGATCTTTTTTGTACAGTTCTTCTGTGTATTCTTGCCACCTCTTCTTAATATCTTCTGCTTCTGTTAGATCCATACCAGTGGAACATAGGAATGATTTAAAAGATATTTGGCCCGTTGGTGAAGCAGTCAGTGAATTTCTCCGCTGGCTTGGCAAGTGGCTGTTGATATGCCCAAGAAAGATAAGAATTAATTAAGAGCCCAGGAGAAACATGGCCTAAGAACAAGTTGGAGATTGTAGCCATAAAACCTCTTGTACTTTGTGAGTTACATACACGGATAGCCAGTTTTAATTATGTAGCTCAGTGGTAAAGAATCTGCTTGCCAATGCAGGAGACGCAAATTTGATCCTTGGATTGGGAAGATCCCCAGAAGGCAGTGACAACCTACTCCAGTAGTCTTCCCTGGAGAATTACATGGACAGAGGAGTCTGGTGGTCTATATAGTCCATGGGATCACAAAAGAGCTGGACACGACTTAGTGACAAAACAGACAACGGGCAGCTTCTGATAGGACCCATCTTCTCAGTTGTGTGTGCCCTGGGGTTTTCTTAGTCTCACTGCTTAAAGCAGGAGGGGGGATGGGTTTTGAGCTTTTATCCTCTGTGTTTGTATCATTGTGAACTGTTGCTGAACCTCAGTTCCTGGAATTCATTGAAAGAGGATGGAATATCTCTCAGTGATGCAGGATAGGATGATAGAGAGCAGTTGAGTCGGTCAGGAAGGATGGATCACCACCTCATCCCTTAAAATTATGAGTGGCATCTGAAACATCCAATTCTGTGTGGATTGCGGTTTGAGGGACCACTTCTGATGCTGCAGAAAGCAACAGGAGTAGCATTTTTTCCATGAAGTTTGTGGAATTGTTGGGTCCCAGATGGCAGTGTTCCTATGAGTGATAGATTTAAACTATTCCTTTCTTTCTGAAGTCGACTGTTTGTTTAGTTGTGGATTTTTTCACTGCTTCCAGAAAGGATTTCAGATATACTGATAAAATGGAAATCAAGACACCGAGAAAAATGAACATGAAATAGTGAGAGATGTAGGGAAATTTTACATACAGAAATAACTATGTCAGCCTTCAGAATTAGCAAAGTCACTCTTCCCTTTTGGCCCTGAGCTTCCTGCAGTTGAAATGAAAAGGGAAAAAACATATGAGTGCTTTAAAAGAGCTCTTCCCCCCCCCCCCAAATACAAGGCACTCCAGGTGATAAAATGAAGCTGAGCTGTTCCTCTCACTGGTGTCGGAAGGAAGTTTCTCTAGGATCCTCTGAACGTGGTGGGAATTTTATGTAGAGGATGATTCTGAAACAATAGGTCAGTTAGAGGAACTTCACAGAAGTTGAAATCCAGAGCCACCTGAGGATGATTTCGGTCTTGAAGAATTGGCTTCCTGTCAGACTCTGCAGTTGAGCATCTTTTCAAAGGTGTGATTTCACTTATGTGTTTATTAAGTGACTGGTGCTTTGAAGAGTGCTTGGTGACCTCCAAGTGATCTTCAGTTAGAAGTGCAGCTTATACAGAGAAACTGAATCCTCAGATCGAAAGATGGCTTTTCTAGCTAGAGATGCCAGAGCAGAGGCTAATGGAGCTCGCTTCAGGACCTTGACTCCACTTACATGTGTCATATCAGTCATTTCCAGCCTTCTCTGAAAAAGTCCTTTTTTAATGTACAAGACAGTAAGCTAAGTCTGATATAAGTAGGCTAGTTGGGTGGGGTCGCCTTTGGAGTGTTGACTTTTAAGAAAGTCACTTCTTTTTGAGACTGCAGGTGAGTATATACTCCAAAATTTTTAGGACAAATGGAATTTTCCATGGCCTTTCCTCTTCCTCCCCACCGTCCCAGTAAACCTTCCATATCCTTTAGAAATTAAAGCGTTTTAGTGACTAAATGAAAACTCCCCCAAAGTGTGTCAAGCCTGGAAAGTTTTCAGATTGCATACTCCTGCTTTGTTGTTGTTGTTTGTTTGTTTGTTATTTTAATTTGAAAAAGAGCCCGAATGGGACTCTTTCAGAGAAGTTACCACTCTACAAAACCAGTTGTTTGCTTTTGCAAGATGAGAGAGAGAAAGGGCCTTTTTGTGGTTGCCCTTTGCCCAAGAAGGTATCAGACTAGCTTATCCACAAGGACAGTATATTTCTTAACCACATGGCAGAAAAGAGAGGCACTAACGTTGCTTTTGCAAGTTAGAAGCCTTGCCTGTGGGATCTCTGCCTTTTAAAAGGGGCAAGCTCAAAGCCACTTCTGCCCCTGCAAGGGGAAGGGGCTGAGGCTGTGACCGATATCTGAAAGGTTGTCCTGGGAACGGGTGGGGGCAACCTCACTCTAGGTAGAGATCTTCTCTCAGTCCCACCCTGTGTTCTGGCCCAGGACTTGGGCTGAATTCTTCCCCGGAGGAGCAAGAGGGCCAGTCAGTTGTGTAACCACCAAGACCCCCTCCCCCCTCGGGTGGAAAAGTCAGCCTGTCAGCACTCTTCTCCTTTCACACTCCTTGGTTTTCCCAGAACAACAGTTAACTGAAAATTTCCCCTAGAATAATCAAGAACTCACGTCTTTTCTGGGTGACAGAAATCTAAAAATGACAGGCATGGAGTCATGCAGTGGAAGCATGCTGAGCCCCCCAAAAAAGGTGTTGTCATTAAGGGCTTGCTTGGTGACTCAGATAATAAAGAATCTGCATGCAATCCTGGAGGCCCAGGTTTCTTTCGCTGGGTTGGTTAGATACCCTGGGGAAAGAAATAACAACCCACTCCAGTATTCTTGCCTGCGAAATCCCATGGACAGAGGAGCCTGGAGGGCTACAGTCCATGAGGTTGCAAAAGAGTTGGACACGACGGAGCGAACGCACTTTCAGTCCTTATTAAACCTAGTTTTATGTCCAGGCACATCGTCTGAGACCAAGGATGCTGACTTGCATCCGTGTTTTTTTGTGTGAACCCGAGGGAATCCTCTCTGGGGATGGATGTTCATCTGTCCAGTGCCTGGGGCCCCTGCAGTCGTAACGGACCCCTTTGCTTACAGATGAACACTCCTGTGGTCACCCCCGGACCAGCCCTTCTCACTGCCTGACCTCACCCTCCAAAATTCTGCCTATTCCTGGGCATGTCTTGGCTAAAACTGTTCTCTTCCAAATTTTCCCTGCTGTCTGTTGAAATCCTGCCCTCCACTCTCATAGCTCATTTTCTCCCAGTAGATGCACTCCAAAAGGCAGCATTTTTCAAACTCAGCCACTCGTAGTCATTATTTTTGTCATTCCCAAAACCTGCTTGTTCACTTATTGCCCTAGTATATATTTTTTATCTGAATCAGCAGCTGTTTAAAAAAAAATGAACTCAATTTGGAACTGAAACTTAACTAGCACACAGTAGGGAAAACAGTATTTTGTGCTGTGCATAAAAGATGCAAAATGGAGAACTACAGTCAAAACGAAAGCAAGGCTTCTAAAGTCTCCATAAATACCATTGTGCTGGGGATGGTTCTGTCCTTGGTGTGGAGTTCCCTTGGGTGGTAGGTGTCAAGACTGCCAGGACCACACTGAGACTCTTCGGGAAGGAATTAGAAGAGATGAAAGGGAACACTCTTCATTCTGGGTGATTCATTGGTATTCAGTGCTTTGGCCACTGGGAGGCTGTCTGGTTCCTTGGGGTACATGCTCTGTAGGTTTCCTGTCCAAGCAAAGGATTCCTGTTAATGACCAGAGGGACTTTGGCTAAGTCTTTCTCAAAGTGCTTACTGAACTCTAACTGTGAAACAAGGTACTTGCAGCGATTCTGTTTAGCCAGTGGGTCATCGACTAACAGGTGGGCAACTCCAGGCCAAGGGGTGGGTCATGTTGGCCTCAGTCCCTCAGAGGCCTTGACAAGTTTCTCAAATGTGAGCAAGCCCACATTTGAGTAACCCAAGGAGTCTGATACTTGAAGTTGCACATGCTGAAGAAGTGGCCTAAGCATATAAAGCAAGAATATGCCCATTCATGGGGAGGCCCTTGGCATGACAGCCTGGGATGGTCACCTAGAACTCACTGACCTGGAGACCCTGCAGGTCAGCCTGAGTCGCGTCTACTTTCTGTTTTGTTTTTTCATGTGTTGGCTTCCGTCGTAGGTGAAGCTCCATCATCCACAACAGTGGGCAGCCAGTCTCCCCCCAAAATGCTGGTCCTCACCCACTCATCCTCCCAAACTTCCACGGCTGGGGTCACGCCCACCAACGGCACCGTCTGCACAGTCATGGCCCAGCAACCACCACCACCAGCAGCAGCAGCAGCAGCATGAGAAACCCAGTGAAAAAGCAGAGACCAGTTTTACCAAAGGAGACTGCCCTGGCCATGCAGCAGGTTGTGTGGAACTCATCAAGTAAGTTTCAAACGTCCTCCCAAAAGAGGCACATGCAGAAGATGCAGCACCAGCAGAAGCAGCAGCAAAGCTAGCAGCAGCAGCCTCAGTCTTCCAAGAGGACGACATATCAGAACAGACAGGCTGTGAAATGTACCGAGCCTCCCTACTCTGCACTCCATGGCAACAGCTCTTTTTTTGCCACATGGACAGGAGAAAAATAGTCCTTGATTTATTTGTTTACTTCCCCTTGGTTGCCTGGCCATTGTATCCTAGAGGTCTGACACGTTCCATTTGGCATTATTTTTAAAAATTAATTTGCAGCTTGCTGTTTTACTTTCCTTTTTTCTTTTCTCATTTTACAAACAGTGCATACATGTCTTCTTAGAACGAAGTGAAATGGATGCCTAGACACACAAAAATCTACAGTCTTGATTGAATGCATATTTCATTCTCCACCCTTTCTCAGAGGTATTGTTAACCATAAGGTCTTTTTCTCATTCACGTATGCATATGTATTTTTCTGTAAGTTGGCTTAAAGCTCAACATTCAGAAAACTAAGATCATGCCATCTGCTCGCATCACTTCTTGGCAAATGGATGGGGAAAGAGTGGAAACAGTGGCTGACTTAAATTTTCTGGGCTCCAAAATCACTGCAGATGCTGTTTGCAGACATGAAATTAAAAGATGCTTACTCCTTTTTGAGTTTATTTTTGTGTATGGTGTTAGGAAGTGTTCTAGTTTCATTCTTTTACAAGTGGTTGACCAGCTTTCCCAGCACCTTGAAAGGAAAGTTATGACCAAGCTTGACAGCATATTAAAAAACAGAGACATCACTTTGTCAACAGAGGTCAGTCTAGTTAAGGCTATGGTTTCTTCAGTGGGCGTGTGTGGATGTGAGAATTGGGATAACAAGAGGGCTGAGAACAGAAGAATTTAAGCTTTTGAGCTGTAGTGTTGGAAAAGACGCTTAAGAGGCCCTTGGACTGCAGGAGATCCGACCAGCCCATGCTAAAGAGATCAGTCCTGGGCGTACATTGGAAGGACTGATGCTGAAGCTGAAAGTCCAATACTTTGGCCACTGGATGCAAAGAGCTGACTCATTTGCAAAGACCCTAGTGCTGGGAAGGATTGAAGGCAGGAGAAGAAGGGGACGGCAGAGGATGAGATGGTTGGATGGCATCACCGACTCAAAGAACATGGGTTTGGGTGGACTTCGGGAGTTGGTGATGGACAGGGAGGACTGGCGTGCTGCAGTTCACGGAGTCGCAGAGCGCTGGACATGACTGAGGGGCTGAATGGAACTGAAGTGTCTTATGTGTGAACCTTCAAGTTGGGAATTTTGAAAGACATGAATGTTTGCATGTTTAATTCTGTAAGTTAGTTCACCTCCCTGGCGTACATTGTCACCCGCACACATCCTCTACAAGTCGTTGTGCTTTGTGTGCTTTACTGTACAGAGTGCAGTATTACAGTATCTTTATTTCAAGCCCAGGATGTCCATAAGAAAGCATAAAAGCAGCAGTGATGTACCTGGTATTGTACTATCTAGCTGATTGTGTTAGTTGGTTGCTTAGGCTAACTTTGTTGGACTTCTACAAAGAAATTGGACTTAGGAACATGCTCTAGGAATGGAACCTGTTCATAAGTAGGTCACTCACTGTACTATTTATTTTGAAAATCTGGTCTTTTTGACTTTAAATGGCTTTTACTGGAGCATCTCTTAGAAAAGATGGACCACTGGTATTTGTTTTTTATTTGTTTGTTGTTTTTTTAAGCAGAATTTCTCATGAATTTGAATTAACCAACTGACAACCATCTGGGGGAGGCGAGCAGAGACCAGGCTTCCCGCTCTTTGACTCAACACATGACATTAACCCTATCGTGATAGCTGGAGCTTCCAAGCCCTATTGACAGCAAACGCCCAGATGCACTTTATAAGTCTTTCTGTCTCCATACAGATCCACAGGCTGAGGATTGAGATACAAAGGGGAAACCAGAATTGAAAGAGACACGTATACCTCAGTGTTCATTGCAGCCCTGTTCATAATAGCCAGGATATGGAAGCAATCTAGATGTCAATGAGTAGACAAATGGATAGGAAAGCTGTGGTACATATACACAATGGAATATTACTCAGCCATTAAAAAGAATACATTTACCTCAAGATTGCTTTGGCTATTCGAGGTTTCTTATATTTCCATACAAACTATGAGATGATTTGTTCTAGTTCTGTGAACAATACCATTGGTAGCTTGATAGGGATTGCATTGAATCTATAGATTGCTTTGGGTAGTATACTCATTTTCACTATATTAATTCTTCCAATCCATGACCACGGTATATTTCTCCATCTGTTTGTGTCCTCTTTGATTTCTTTCATCAGTGTTTTATAGTTTTCTATATATAAGTCTTTTGTTTCTTTAGGTAGATATATTCCTAAGTATTTTATTCTTTTTGTTGCAATGGTGAATGGTATTGTTTCCTTAATTTCTCTTTCTGTTTTCTCATTATTGGAGTATAGGAATGCAAAGGATTTCTGTGTGTTAATTTTATATCCTGCAACTTTACTATATTCATTGATTAACTCTAGTAATTTTCTAGTAGAATCTTTATGGTTTTCTATGTAGAGGATCATGTCATCTGCAAACAGTGAGAGTTTTACTTCTTCTTTTCCTATCTGTATTCCTTTTATTTCTTTTCCTGCTCTGATTGCTGTGGCCAAAACTTCCAAAACTATGTTGAATAGTAGTGGTGAAAGTGGGCATCCTTGCCTTGTTCCTGACTTTAGGGGAAATGCTTTCAGTTTTTCACCATTGAGGATAATGTTTGCTTAATGGAACTGGAGGAATCAACCTGCCTGACTTCAGACTGTACTACAAAGCCACAGTCATCACGACAGTATGGTACTGGCACAAAGATAGAAATATAGATCAATGGAACAAAATAGAAAGCCCAGAGATAAACCCACGCACATATGGACACCTTATCTTTGACAAAGGAGGCAAGAACATACAATGGAGAAAAGACAATCTCTTTAACAAGTGGTGCTGGGAAAACTGGTCAACCACTTGTAAAAGAATGAAACTAGAACACTTCCTAACACCGTACACAAAAATAAACTCAAAAAGGATTAAAGATCTAAACGTAAGACCAGAAACTATAAAACTCCTAGAGGAAAACATAGGCAAAACACTCTCCGACATAAATCACAGCAGGATCCTCCATGACCCACCTCCCAGAATATTGGAAATAAAAGCAAAAATAAACAAATGGGACCTAATTAAAATGAAAAGCTTTTGCACAACAAAGGAAACTATAAGCAAGGTGAAAAGACAGCCTTCAGAATGGGAGAAAATAATAGCAAACGAAGCAACAGACAAACAATTAGTCTCAAAAATATACAAGCAACTTCTGCAGCTGAATTCCAGAAAAATAAATGACCCAATCAAAAAATGGGCCAAAGAACTAAACAGACATTTCTCCAAAGAAGACATACAGATGGCTAACAAACACATGAAAAGATGCTCAACATTACTCACTATTAGAGAAATGCAAATCAAGACCACAATGAGGTATCATTTCACACCAGTCAGAATGGCTGCTATCCAAAAGTCTACAAGCAATAAATGCTGGAGAGGGTGTGGAGAAAAGGGAACCCTCTTGCACTGTTGGTGGGAATGCAAACTAGTACAGCCACTATGGAGAACAGTGTGGAGATTCCTTAAAAAACTGGGAATAGAACTGCCATATGACCCAGCAATCCCACTGCTGGGCATATACACCGAGGAAACCAGAATTGAAAGAGACGCGTGTACCCCAATGTTCATCGCAGCACTGTTTACAATAGCCAGGACATGGAAACAACCTCGATGTCCATCAGCAGACGAATGGATAAGGAAGCTGTGGTACATGTACACAATGGAATATTACTCGGCCATTAAAAAAAATACATTTGAATCGGTTCTACTGAGATGGATGAAACTGGAGCCCATTATACAGAGTGAAGTAAGCCAGAAAGAAAAACAACAATACAGTATACTAATGCATATATATGGAATTTGAAAGATGGTAACGATAACCCTATATGCAAGACAGAATAAGAGACACAGATGCATAGAACAATTTTATGGACTCTGAGGGAGAAGGTGAGGGTGGGACGTTCTGGGAGAATAGCATTGAAACATGTATATTATCATATGTGAAACAGAACACCATTCCATGTTCGATGCATGTGACAAGGGCTCAGGGCCGGGGCAATGGGATGACCCAGAGGGATGGGATGGGGAGTGAGGTGGGTGGGGGGTCCAGGAAGGGGAACACATGTAAACCCATGGCTGATTCATGTCAATGTATGGCAAAAACTATTACAATATTGTAAAGTAATTAGCCCCCAACTAAAATAAATAAATTTATTAAAAAACAACAACAACAAAAAAACATTTAAATCAGGTCTAATGAGGTGAATGAAACTGGAGCCTATTATACAGAGTAAAGTAAGCCAGAAATAAAAACACAAATACAGCATACTAATGCATATATATATATATGATTCAGAAAGATGGTAATGATAACCCTAAATGCGAGACAGACAGGGAAAGAGACACAAAGGTATAGAAGAGTATTTTAGACTCTTTGGGAGAGGGAAAGTGTGGGATGATTTGGGAGAATGGAATTGAAACATGTATATCATTGCATGCAAAATGAATCACCAGTCCATTTTTGATGCATGAGACAGGGTGCTCGGGGCTGGTGCACTGGGATGACCCAGAGGGATGGGATGGGAAGTGAGGTGTGGGGTGGGTTCAGGATGAGGAACACATGTACACCCGTGGCAGATTCATCTCTATGTATGTCAAAACCACTACAATATTGGAAAGTTATTAGCCTCCAAATAAAATAAATAAATTTATATTTAAAAAAATTAAAAAATATAATCATGGAGAATTTGAATGAGGAATAAATATATAACTGCATGGGGGGGGGATATCCAGTGGCTGCACCAAAAGGAGCTCTTGGACATGAAATGCAACTTGGGTAAGTGCTGCTGACCTGGCCTCCACTGACAAAGGTTTGGATAGGAACTTCTTGGCATGTCTAGAGTTAGGCCCAAATGTGCACTCAGTCAAAAGTAGTCCAGGCCGCCTTACCAATCTTAGGGAGAACACAGCATCTTAGGGAGTCTAACCTGGAGAAACCAGGTATGAAGCAGGAGCTGGCAGAAACCCGTTTTCCTCTCTTCCAAATACCAACATCAGCAACAAATTCATGACAACAACTGTGGTAGCTTCTCCTGCTTGTGAGCTCTGACCTGTTGTAAAACTGAGAGAAATCTCAGTAGCCTGAGCAGTTTGATCATTGTCCTGTCAGCCCAATGATCAGTCCTGATGCCCTGTCTGGAAGATTAGATCTGCTGCCACTAAACACATCAGAAAAGAAATATATCCAAGTTGTAGCCCCAGCTCTGCTCATCTTAGCTGTGTGCCTCAGTTTCCTCATCTGTGAAATGGGTATTGTAGGAGTATACACCTCCTTAAGGTTGGAGTAAGGATTAAAAGAGTTCACATTTATAAAGTGTTTACAACAGTGCCTACAGATCATAGGTACTCTGTATTTGATAGAGAAAAAAGCTTATACAAATGATAAATTTCAAAGTGAATTGAGTGGACATTTTTCAGAGGTTTTATGTGAGTACTTCCTACAGAATCACCGCAGGGCCCCATTTTCAGTATCCTCAGGACCTGACGTTCATGATCATGCTTACATTCGTGGTCAGCGTGGTGGATGCCCATTTTACAGATGAAGACATTGGAGCTCAGGGAAGCTGGGTGATTCTCTGCACGGGCTCATATGACCAGGGCATCCCCGACCCAAGGTTTCACACCTGTTAGGATTCACCTTCTGACCTGGTGTGAATGAACCCATGGCTTGGGATGGGCGATGAAGTTAGTATCCTCTCCCCTCCCCTCCTCTGGCAGAGTTGAAAAAGGCAGAGATGCGGCAGAGCCTAGAACAGGAGCAGGACCAGCTCATTGCTGAGGTGAAGAAGCAACTGGAGCTGGAGAAGCAGCAGGCAGTGGCCGAGACCAGGAGGAAGCTGTGTTGTACCAACTGCAAGAAGGAGGATGTTTTCTACTGCTGTGGAATATCAGCTACTCTGACTACCCCTGCCAGAAGGCCCACTGGCCCGAGCACATGAAGTCTTGCACCCAGTCAGGTGGGACTAAGAGTGTCCCCTGGACCCGACTGTGGTGGACGGGTCCTTGGCTCCTCCTGGATCACAGGGCGCTTGCCACGCTCACTCACCACAAATGACTCCTACATACACGAGAGTAGCAGGCAGACACATAGCCGAGTCTCCAGGCACCATTGTCTCCACCCTCCAGTTTACTTGGATGCATTCACTTGTGTGAATGGAGCTTGTAATGACAGCCCAGATGACTTTAGCTTCATGTGGTTTGCTGTGGTTCCCTGCTTGGGGCAATATTTGTCTCTGCCCCAAGCAATGTGGTCATCCCTGGTAGCTAAGGTGGTAAAGAAACTGCCTGCAATGCAGGAGACCTGGATTTGATCCCTGGGTCGAGAACATCCCTTGAAGAACGAAATGGCAACACACTCCAGTATTCTTGCCTGGAGAAGGCCACAGACAGAGGAGTCTGGCAGGCTTCATTTCTTGGGGTTGCAAAGCATCGGAAATGTGAGTGACTAAGCAGACACACACACACACACACACACAAATCAAACACATCTTCTACCCCATTCTGCAATGCACAATGTACAATATACTAGACAGCCCCCACCATGGAGCCCATCTTGGACTCAAGGCTATAACAATCACTAGTGCTTATGTGAAGGACAAAGTGCTGCTTTGGAACTAATCTGCCTTTTAAATCTCTTTCCAAAACACAGCAAGCAGATCCCAGGCCAAGAAACTCTAGCTGGAGACACCACCTAGTAAGACGTGATTAATAATATGTATTAGTAATATTTTATACTTAGTGCTCATTTATGGCCAATACTAGATTTCTGTGTTTAGAAGAAGTCTCCACTTCAAAGAATATATTTAAACACAAATAACATAAATAATGTGACAAGGAAATGTGTCAGTGGATTGCTAAATTTTTCAAGGGTGGTAGATAAATGACCCAAGTTTGAGACGCTTAGGCAGGGGTTCGTAAGCTTTTTTTAAGAAGGTCTAGAGAATAAACGTTTTAGGATTTGTGGTCCATGTGGTCTGTGAAAACCTTTCAACTATGCTGTAACAGGGTGATAGCAAGTGCATGGGGGTGCACACTCGTCTAAAAAAGGAAATTATGAAATTGGAACAGTCGTACTATTTGCTTCACGAACATGCTTATATCTCCAGAATGATTTCATAAAACTGATGGTGACTGCAGCCATGAAATTAAAAGACACTTACTCTTTGGAAGGAAGGTTATGGTCAACCTAGATAGCATATTTAAAAGCAGAGACATTACTTTGCCAACAAAAGTCCGTCTAATCAAGGCTATGGTTTTTGCAGTGGTCATGTATGGATGTGAGAGTTGGATGGTGAAGAAAGCTGAGTGCCACAGAATTGATGCTTTTGAACTGTGGTGTTGGAGAAGACTCTTGAGAGTCCCTTGGACTGCAAGGAGATCCAATCAATCCATCCTAAAAGAGATGAATCCTGGGTGTTCATTGGAAGGTCTGATGTTGTAGCTGAAACTCCAATACTTTGGCCACCTCATGCGAAGTGTTGACTCATTGGAAAAGACCCTAATGCTGGGTAGGATTGGGGGCGGGAGGAGAAGGGGACGACAGAGGATGAGATGGTTGTATGGCATCACCTACTCGATAAACATGGGTTTGGGTGGACTCCGGGAGTTGGTGATGGACAGGGAGGCCTGGCGTGCTGCAATTCATGGGGTCGCAGAGAGTCAGACACGAATGAGCGACTTTCAGTTCAGTCAATCTGTCATGTCCCACTCTTTGCGACCCCTAGAACGGCACCACACCAGGACTCCCTGTCGTTCAGCAACTCCCAGAGTTTACCCAAACTCTGCTGGATGGTGGTGATGCCATCCTCATCTCCTGTTGTCCCCTTCTCCTCCTGCTCCCAGTTATTCCAGCGTTAGGGTCTTTTCTGGTGAGTCAACCGTTAGTATCAGGTGGCCAAAGAATTGGAGTTTCAGCTACAACATCAATAATTTCATTGAACACCCAGGGCTGATTTTTAGGATGGACTGGTTGGATCTCCTTGCAGTCCAAGGGACTCTCAAGAGTCTTCTCCAGCACTACAGTTCTGAAGCATCAATTCTTCGGGGCTCAGGTTTCTTCACAGTCCAACTCTCCCATTCATTCCTGACTACTGGAAAAACCATAGCCTTGACTAGATGGACTTTGGTTGGCAAAGTAATGTCTCTGCTTTTTAATATGCTATCTAGGTTGGTCCTAAATTTCCTTCCAAGGAATAAGTGTCTTTTAATTTCATGGCTGCAATCACCATCTTCAGTAATTTTGGAGCTCCACAAAAAAAAAAAAAAAAGTTTGACACTGTTTCCCCATCCATTTCCTATGAAGTGATGGGACCAGTTGCCGTGATCTTAATTTTCTGAACGTTGAGCTTTCAGTCAACCATTTCACTCTTCTCTCTCACTCTTAAAAATGAACATATCTTCAAACACAGTCTGGAATTCCTGTGTCTGGGAAGGCTTCGATCCAGCTATTCAGGGACCACACTGTAACCTGGGTGGAGCTGGTTGGCATGTCTTAACACATGGTGGTTTGCACAGAGCAGGGTTCCCTGCAGTCCTGGGAACTACTATGCTCAGCGTATATGTGACTTCTGTCCCCCTCTGCACTCAACTACCACCCCTCAGCAGGAAGTAGACCCCGATGTGAACACGGAAACACTAAATAAGTTATCCCAGGGCACTTCCTCCGAAACTCAGGCAGCCCCCCTGTAAACCAGCGCCTTGAAAGCGAAGGGGACGCCAGCTGAGAAATGCAAGGACAGTGGCTCGGTGAGTATCCATCGCACACACCTAGGGCCAAACAGAATCTCAGAGCAGCCCCCTCCCAATACCATGGTGATTCCCATGATGTGGGAAGTTGTCTGTCTTTAGGCTGCATGTAGAGGACAAGTGTTGTCTAGTAGAACCTTCTGTGATGATGGGAATGTTCTACATCCCCTTTGCCCATTGTGAAAACCTGCGACCAGCCTCATATGGCACTTGAACAATGAACACTTGAACTGGGGCTAGTGTGACCAAAACCTGGATTTCAGGTTAATTTAATGATAATGAATGTAGATACAATAGCCATGGGTGGCTGGTGATTGCCATATTGGACACAGACATCAAATTTCTGATTTTCCCAGGGGGTGCCATATTGATTGCATGCAGATGTTATTTTACAGGACACATTGGTCATTTTTTACATTTGTAGTCATTATGATTTTAATTCGTGTGTATCAGGGAAAAACATCAATTCATCCCAGAAGTCAAACCTCTTTGACTTTATTGATATCATTGCCTTGGAAGAGGTTATTGTGGAATAAAAGTGAATTGATATAATATGATTTAGTATATAGGTAGCCTTCTCTATCCATGGATTTCTCATGTGTACATGCAAACAACCAAAATTCCACCTCTGTTTGGTTGAATACATGAATGTGGAACCGCTGGATACAAAGGCACAGTTGTATTCATCCTTCTAGGCCATTTTATATAAGGAACTTGCACGTCCTTGGATTTTAGTATCCTTGAGGGGTCCTGGAACCATTCCACCTTGGGTACTGGGGGATGGCTGTACATCCTTTGGGGATAGGATAGAAATCCAGAAAGTAGAATAGGTCAGAGAGGGGGGAGTTGACAAACAGTGTTCTTGAAGCTGAGGCTCTAGCATTGAGCAAGGGGCCTCCCTAGTTCTGTGTCCAGGGAGATGGAGCAGAAAAGGGCACAGGGCTTAGGCCACACTGACTGGCCTGGCCTTCCCTCCCTGAGCATGCCAGGCAGAGGGCGTTAAGGTGTTGTCGGGGCCATGATGAGCACCCCTATGGATCCCCGGGCTTCCCTGGGGCGGGGTACTGGGGAGGCCCTGTTTAAAACAGTGCCTTGGCTCCATCTGTCTTTTTCTGTGTTTCTAGATCCTTGACCTCTCTGGGTCCAAGGAAATACCCTCTCCTTTCTCTTATGCTCCAAGCTAGACTCTGGTACATGGCCCCCTGATGGTTGTATGTACTCTCATGTTCCGCAGGGGCAGGGGAGCCGTCTCCTCCAGGGGAGTCTGAAGGGTTCAGGGAAGTGGTTTGCAAACTGTGGTTCCTTAGGGATCTTTGAGGGAACCCTGGGCTGGTCAGTAGAGGTGAAGGATGGCTTAGCAAGCAGCTTTGAGGCATTTCTCCAAGTTGAGAATTTACCTTATTTGTGTCAGTTTTTTTTTTTTTTTTGCTGTGTTTTGTTTTGTTTTTTTCAGTTCTGAATCAAAGACAGAGAGAGTTTCTATTGCTGAACTGAGGTGGGGCAGAAGATACATTTGGTTTGGACAGTTCTTCTGCCCTCAGAAATGACCATAGTAAATTAAACTGTGTGAACTTGTCCCTGAGGTCCCAGCATCCACATTCCGTGGAGTCCTTCAGAGGAGAAAAGCATTTCTACGGAAGTGATCTTTCTGTAGAAATATTTCTTATCGAGGAATAACCTGGCAGGCTGTTTTGGGTAGATTATCTGGCACTAACTTTTCTAGTTCTCTTCTGTGGAGTTTGAGCTGTGTTCTTTAGGCTTTCCCCTGCAACCTCTCAAGTAAGTTTTAGGGCATTCTAAAATGGTTCATCCTCAGTGAGAACAGTTCTGCTTCTTTCAGGGTCCTTCAGCTCCAGGGTCTTTCTCTCTCCCAGATCATTGTCTTCAGCTGAAAACCAAACTTTTGTTTGTTAGTTAGTTTCTGCATATTGAGTACTTAGAGCAAGAAATGATGTATCTTGTTAGAGTGGCTGGAGGTTTCCCAGTGGCACTGGAAGCGGGGTTTAGATCCAGGAGACATGATGAGAGAGTGGCATGAGCTGATTTTCAGGGGAATATGAAGATGAATAGGCATGGAAGTATGACTGAACCGCCTGTCAATTTCCTTCTCACTCTCACTCGGGTCTTGTGACTGCATCTGGAGGACACGTTGAGTTTGGAGCTGAGGTGTCTTCCTCATCCCTTCTTCTAGCTTCTCTTTTTTAACAATGGCAGAGGAGACTTGAGACTTCAACAGCAGCACAGCACCCACCTCGAGTTTTCTGCTACAGTTGGGTTTTCGTTATGTTGATTTGTAGAGTTGCCGTCTGTGTAGGGCAGGTATTCTGATTTCCTGCTTTTGGTGTTGATAGAAGAGTTTTTGTTTGACTTAAGTGGAAAGTGAGTTTAGAAACATTAGCTGAGCCATAAGTAGGGGGACTTTGGATGTGTCAAAGCCGTGGAGGTGGTTGGTCGGTGGAAGGGTTCAAGTTGGGAAAACACTGCTGCAGGCAGGGAGCCCTGTTGGGGATTTGGAGCAGCACAGTGGTGTCATCCACATGGGAAGAGGAGGATTGGTGATGCTGTGGGGTACAGAATCTGGTGTGACAAGGAGGCTTGCATGTACAAACGTGGTTGGGAGATACAGCATCTGGCAGTTGTGAGGTGAATGAGGTGTTTCCTGGCCTAGGGGTTGGTGGACCACCAGTTTTTATCAGAACTGCTGTTGTCAGATGAAAGCAGCCAGAGATGGCACATAAAGAGACGTTCCTGTGCTGCAGTGAACTTGCACTTGGGAAAGCAGGCATTGGGCTGGATTTTGCTGTGGACCATCATTGGTTGACCACCTGACCTGAAGCACCCTAGTGTGTGAGGGGATGAAAAGGGAGGGTGGAGAGAAGAGGTAAGGGTCTAGAGATGCTGGTGAGTTGGTGCAGAGGCTGGAGTAGGAGAAGAACATCTCAGGGAGCCTGATGACTAGAGGGGACAGAGGGAAGGAGCCTCAATTGTCAGCATTTATTAGGGAGTGTTTCAGGATTATTCTAGAGTGTGAGCTTAGCTGGAGGTTCCTGGATGCCTGATCAGGACTGTGAGCTCACGCCTGTTCATTTCCCCCTTTTTTTCCACTCCGCAGCCTTCTGGCTGAAGGCTTGTGTCAAAGCAGACAGACCAGCTCATTTTCTCATTCCTCATATGCCTGACGACTTCTGTATGTGCTCACTGCTTGCTGATAGTGTAGGTGGAAGCTGGAGGAAAGCTGAGCGTTACAAACATGGAGGTTCCTGTGCTCTTTATCAACCTCTGGAACCAGGCTGGTTAAGATGAGGGTCTAGTTGAGAGAAAGAAAGGTTAAACAGGAGTTAGGAACTTCCTTTGGGTGTCCATACCACTCTCCTGTTCACTTGTCTCTTCATCTTAAGATTTTAAAGTGATGCATGCATATCGAGTTGACCCTTGAACAACATGGGTTTGGATTATGCAGTCCAAATCTGAGCGGAATTACGTTCCTGTAATGAATGAATTTCTACACAATCTGTAGCTGGTTGAATCTGTGGATGTGGCTATGGAGGGCTGGCCATGAGATTAAGTTTCCATGCAATCTGGTGTCCATGGTGGGTCGTGGGATGAATCCCCTGTACCATCCCTGATACGACGGGATGTGTGTAGTCAGAGAAAGTAAAATCACATAGGGAAAAACAATTCCTTGCCCCAGTCTTCATGGCTATTTTTTGCATCCTGTACTTATTTATAGATAACTTATTTCCTCATATTGCTGTTTCTTGACTTTATCTAGACGTTGTGTGTTGACTTGTGACTTTTGAAGATGAGAATTGGGGTCACTTATCACCTCTCTTCTCCCCTCTCTCCAAGACCACTCTGTCACTGTTTGACGTGCTCTGTAGGCTTCCTTGCTCCAGTACAACACTTATTCCTTAGTCCTTGTTCTCCCAGCTGGAGGAAACTGTCTCTGGACCCCTCTCTTGGTGCACATTTATTCCCTCACCTCTCCTCCACTGTCATTTTCAGACTTTTCCATTTTCCTGCTCTGAGTTCCCATCACCAAGGTGGAGAGATCTTGTGCATTCTATTCTATAACTGCAGATGGTCCACCTCAGTTCCGGCTGTTGGCTGAGTCATAAACGTTGCCAGATGACCATCTGTGTGTCCATCATTATGGTCGTGCTGTTGGTCTCAGAGTCAACTAGTGCACTGTGATTACATTTCCATCTCTGTATAGCCTTACTTTTCCCTGGGTGTTTTTTCTCCCCGCTCACCACTCGCATATCTTCAACCATTTCCCTGCCAAATTCTTTGCCATAAGGGTTGTTTTCTTGAGACACTTCATGGCGCACATTTTGGGCTCTTCCATTTCAAATAAGTATGTGTCTGAGTCCTACCATCATGGCTGAGGTATGGTCCAGTAAAATCTCACCTGTGGCTCCTTCCTCATCCCTTGTCACTCCATGTACCTCCATCACACTCTCTTTCCTGATCTCTCATCAGCCTTGGCAGTAGATTCATGATTATACTTAGCCTAAATAATCTAGGTTCCTTTGATGGAGCCTTGCCACCTAAGTGTGGTGGAGCCAGCGCCTACAGTTTCCCTGGATGAACTAAGCTCTTGGCAGAGTGGTTCTGAAGGAAATTTGCTTTCAAACTTCTGGGAATTTATGGCTTTTACATCATGGTATGCCTTATTTCCACCTGTAATCTCGTTCAGCGTCCAGTGATCTTAGTTCATGGTTTAATATACATTTGTAAAAGCCTTAGTCTTCTATGACTGCCTCAATTTGGAAAATGGCAACACTGACTCAGAAGCTCTCCAGTTCTAAGATCAGTAGCCTGTTGGACAGCAGGATAGAGAGCTGGTGGGTTTGTACGGACTTGAGCTCTCTTCCAGACTCTAGCTCTCCGCCAGTCTCTGACGTTGCCTTGCTGTATCTTCAGTTAGCAACAGGTGTGACAAACCACCTGCCTCTGCCCCCAAACATCACAGAGCACCAGCCTCACACAAACTACCCAGTGCAGAAGTGGAAGTATGAACCAACTTCATGACAGCCAACGGGGATCTTTTCCCAGCAGGCAGTGTGCTCGTCTCCTGAGTGAATGTGTGTGTGTGTGTGTGTTTTCTTTGTGAGCATGTATGTTTCTGAGTGATGGGTCTTGGCTTTGCCTGGTTTCTTCCTCACTGTGCTCCTGATGGCCATTGGAAACAGCAGGAGGATATGAGAGAGAGAGGATGGATGGTCTGGCTTCTCTCTCTCTCTCCTGCTTTTATTTTATTTATTTATTTATTTATTTTTTGACCATGCTAACCAGCTCATGAGATCTTAGTTCCCCAAGCAGAGATTGAACCTGTACCCTTGGCAGTGAAAGCACGAGGTCCTAACCACCGAACTGCCAGGGAATTCCCGATCTGGCTTCTTGAAGGGGCTTCATCCTTGCTATTTTCATGGTGAGTGCTGAAGTAACACCCATTTCCTCTGCAGTGATTGGCTGAATCAGCCAGCGTGCCCTGTCCTGTCCATGGGAGAGGTCAGGCTCTGCACTTACTCAGGTGGCCTGGCTCTGGGATGTGGCTCCTGTGCTAAGTAAGCCTAGCCCCGCTGCCTAGCTGTTCTCTGCCTTCAGCAGAGCTGGGGAGATTCGATGTGACTTGAGTACATTGTTGTCAGAGTTTCCGTGTCGTGATGACCAGCTCAATCACCGACTTTCCAGAGGACTAACAATGTAGGTGTCACGAGTAGGGAAGAATGTCTAAGAAGGGGTGGATTTGGACTCAAGAACCCTAAGATAGCTCCACCCTGGAACCCAGCTCTGCCCACCACAATAGCGCTCCCTTTGGGTCATAGATACAAGTGACGAGAATGTGTTCTCTCCTGAGTGAATATGTGACTTGGGAGATCCTTATCACTGTCTTTGCTGCTTCTCTTCTCAAACCAGAGCTCAGAACCACACACATTCTGCCTATCACTAGGCGATGATAAGAGTACTTACCCTTCTAGGTGATGATCTGGTCCCTTGCTCCCCCACTCTGATTCTGTCTCTAAGCTTGATAGTCGACCTCTTGTGTTCATATATTATCATCCCACCTCAAGAAGTTAAAAAAAAAGTTTTGTCCCAATCTGTCTGAACTTGGTAAACGATCTAATATATGATGAGATCTCAGTGATGTGCTGGTGGGTCTCTCAGAGTGGGCCATCCCACTGAGCCTGCAGGCTGGGTGTCTCCCCGCTGGACAGACACCTCATTTGGCTCTTCCTTCAGTGTCCTCATGTCTTACTCATCCACGATGAGTAAGCTCCTTATGGTGCACGTGTCCTTGAAACTCCCTTAGCCCTTACTGTGGTTCTTTCATCCTCTGTTGACCCATTAGCTTGTCCATACTCGGAGCCAGTTGGGGTTAACCGTTAAGCCCAGGTGGGCTTAACCATTCTGGTCTTCACTCTTTTTCCTTTGGCTGGTTGAGGTATAAGTCTGCTTTCAAGTTGTGTATACAGTGATGAAAGAAACTCCGTTAACAGGATTAAGTAGACTGAACACCAAATCTCAGTGCCTTTCTTGGTGCCCAAGGTTAAATATAACAAGAGCTTGGGGTTCTTTGTGTCTACACATGCAGTAAGAGTGTCTGGTCCCAATTACTGCATAAGAAACCCCTTTCTCGATACGTTAGTACGTTTCCCCCCTCATCTTTATTTTTTCTGAGCACAAAGCCCTTCTGTTTTTCCAACCAGCTCTTGTTAAATCCTTAAAGACCCAAAAATCCAGATCAGTAAACAGTGGCAGGATTTCCCCCCTGTGTGTTGGAGAGTTGGGAGGGGAAGGTGGCTTCCTGGGGAAGCAGGTGCAGATCAAGTAGAAGGGGGTGGGCAGGAATGGCCAGGGATGGGCAGGAAAGCTAAATCTCCCTTTCCCCTTGGCTTTCCCCCTCCAAGACCATTCCCAGAGCTGTAAATCCCCTTGCTGGAGCGGCAGTGAGGAGAAGCGAGGCTCAGCCCGCTCTGAGCAGAACACTCGTACCAGTTCAAGGAGCCTCATCCTGAAAGAGTCCCACCTGGACACCTTCTGTGCCTAGGGACATGCTAGGACACACACCACCCACTCCATAGAGGGAAAAAATCCAGACACCAGGGAAACCAGAAATGGCAAAGAAACATGAGACAGGAGGACTGCCACCCTCTGACTTGGCCTCTGCAACTGGCATGGAGGGCAGGGCACATTATATCATGTCTGGCATTACCCTTCACTGTGGAATGTTCCACCCACATGAAATCTTTGCTTTAGATGTAAATAATATACAATTTGTGACTGTCATCAAGCCTAGAGTACCTTCCCCTTTTCACACTTGTACTAACTTTAACTTCTTTAAAAGAGAGAGAGAGAGAGAGAGAGAGAGAGCGAAAGAGAAAAGCAAAACAAAACAAAACAAAAGACACACACAACAACAAAAAGACTGTTTGGATGCTGGAGAAAGGATGGTCACCCAGCCAGTCTGTCACAGGGGTACAGAGAGGGGACAGGGGTTGCTTTACGGTGCACAGCTCCTTCTCTGTGACACCCTGTGAGCTGTTTCCATTTTATGTCTGTACACAGCACATTGGGATCAGGAATTTCCAGCACGGAGTTTAGTGCTGCTATGGACACATCACATGCACCCACTGGCCCATTTCAAGTGCTATTTTACCATGTTTTAAAAGGGAAGCTCTCTGGACCAGACGAGCACATAGATGTGCTCATTAATCTGATGTGATTTCCATGATGACTCTACTCCAATAAAAGGGACAAAAGAAAAAAAGGAAAAACCCATATCTTTGTTTACAGATGATTAACTAGAAACAACCCCGCTCACCGCAGTTTGCAGAAGAGAAGACCGTAGAAAGCATTCAAGTCCGAAGCTCCAAAACAGAGATTTTCTTTGCTTTGTGGTTCCTTTAAAGACACTCACACCTTCTTGGTAAGAGATGGCCATGCTTCATAGAAGTGAAAAGTCAAAGGCGAGACACACTCGGAGGACATTTGAGCCTGAGATGAAGCATGTAGGTAATATTTATACGATGGAATTTTAGGTTTATATGTCAATATGAAACAAAAGCAGTTTGAGGGGAAACAGGACACCACTCTGCCGTTATACTCTGTATGCTATAGTACCATTTTGTATGTATGTTCAAGAAGCATTGAACAAAGCAAAAAGGTGATGTATGTATAGGATAAAAATTAATTGTACGGTTTCATTTCAGTACATTTTGTTGTACACTTTAATCTTGCTTCCTTTCTCTTCATTATTGATAAGAGGATGTGAACTGTATAGTTTCCAGCTAGTTACTCATAATAAAAAGAAATAAAAAAGAGGGTACTAGAGGAAAACAAGAAAGAACATTTGTCAATTGCAGTTGTCAAAAGAAACAAAAACCTAGCCTTATTTGTGAAGCATAATTGCTTTTCGCATACGGAAGTATTTTTTTCACAATTTCTTTGTATAACATTTGTATGAAACTTAAATATCTTCTCTGATGAGGGTGTTTCTTTGTGACTGAACCAGTAGATTCACGAGGTATGTTCTTATGGGTTCTCCCCACCCCCTAATTTTTTCAGAATCTTCACCTTTTTTAAATGAAGCTGTTTTGGAAAAAATATGCCTTGCTCTTCCTCGAACTGACAGTTTTCCATTTGGTCAGGATGGATGTATCAGGTTTGGGCCAAAGACGGAGACGGGGTCACATGAGGTCAGGAAGGTTTCTCTCCACATTATAAATAAATGTCCCCACTTGCAGCTTTCCTGGGAAGTTCAGTTCTAGAGAATTTACTGACAGAGATGGAGACAGAAGGGAAATCTGGGGTCAGTCTCAGAAGAACACTGGCAGGGAATGAATTTGCCTTTCAGTAGCCAAGATGGCAACCTGAGCTACAAGGAGCTCTGCGGGCAACGTGTGACCTTGACTCTGCCCAGGCACATCCTGGTCATTTCATCTTCATGGGTCACATAAGTATTTTTTTTCCCATCATTTAAACATGGGAACACTCCTCAGCTCCATGGCTAGACAAAAGCAGGGCATGTTTGGCCCCTCAAGCCATCCCTGGCTGGTGTTGTGAAAGGAATGGAATGGAACTGGTTTAGAGAAGACCTTACAAGAGCTTCCTTATTCTTCTCTCGGGGTATGGGAGCCTGCCACGTGGAAGGTGGCAGTGTGTGTCACAACTCCCAGTTGATGGATATTCAGGTTGTCTGCTGATACCAGCCATGGCCAGCAGACCAGCCTTGTGTGCAAGTCATCAGCTAGGTGAGGGACCTATGGAATTCATCTCAGGAGGTTACATCCGGGGCTCGGGGACTGGCCAGGACTTGGAGGTTCCAGACAGGGAAGCAGGACCTTCTGCCTCTTACTTTAGTCTGAGTGGGCTGTTTTCAGGGCTCAGTGGCTCAGAGTCTAGAAATGAGGAGGAGAGGGAGGCCACCAACTGTCTGCCGTGGTCCTTTCTCCTTTCTCTGAGCAATGGCTAAGCACAGGGCAGGATGGGCCCCACCACCTACCCCCTTCTACCACTGCCCCGACCTGCACAGTTGGCCTGGTAGGTCTCCTGCTGCTGCTAAGTCCCTTCAGCTGTGCCTGAGTCTGTGGGACCCCATCGATGGCAGCCCACCAGGCTCCCCTGTCCCTGGAAATCTCCAGACAAGAACACTGACGTGGGTTGCCATTTCCTTCTCCAATGCATGAAAGCGAAAAGTGAACATGAAGTTGCCCAGTCGTGTCTGACTCTTCACGACTCCATGGACTGCAGCCTACCAGGCTCCTCCATCCATGGGATCTTCCAGACAAGAGCACTGGATTGGGTTGCCATTGTCTTCTCCATTGGTGGGTCTAGAGATGACCTTTAATGCAGCCAGGCACTATCGCCACCTAATGGTCGTCATGGAGAACTGCAGCCCTTAGAGCGGAAGCTAGACCCAGGAGGGCACCGGTGGAGGGTCATTCATGAAACAGTTGTGTGCTGAGCATCTGTGGGGAACCAAGCACTGAGGACACAGGCTCTGCCTTCATCCATCTGACATTCTCACTGGGAAGCAGATCTGTATATGATAGAATCTTAGGTGGGACAGAATCAAATATGTAGCATATGGAAGGGAAGTAGTTGGTGTGATTGGGGATGGCCTCTTGTAGAACTGGCCTTTGAACTGAAACCTTTATGTGGGAACTGAGCACGATGTCTTCAGCAGTGATTTAGTAGTGCCGGCTGAATGTTAGAAGTGCCTGGCAAGTATTAAAACAACAATAAATGTTCAGGTGCCACCCTCTTTCCCCAAGTAACGATATCTGACTCTCTCAGGTGGGGTTGGGGCATTCATAAGTTCTTCAGGTGATTCTGCTGGGCAGCTAGATCTCAGAGCCTGTACCTTTATTGGAAGAACACCCAAGGTAGAAGGGAGAGCAACTAAAAAAACCTGAGGGGGCTTCTGGATCTTCTCAGAATAGGAGAAAGTTGAGGGGGCCAGAATGAGGGATTCAGCATTGGAGATGGAGCTGATGAGATCAGAGAATGAAAAGAAATCAAGGGGTATGGGGGCTGAATTATGATCAGAAGGAACTGGGAAGCCAGGTTGGTTGACATTTTAAAACGGATTTATTGAGATAGCATTTAAAGTGTATAATTGCTTTGGGTATTTCACATTTTTTTTTAAATATGGTAAATGAGATGTAACAAAATTTGTCCTTTTCATCATTTTTTAAGTGTGTTAGTCAAGGTTGGGGTTTAAACATGTAAATCAGCAGGAAAGGAACATGATAAATGTGCACCAAACCAAGCAAAAGAGGAGGAGATAGAGAGTCTTCCGGAAAAAGAATTCAGAATAAGGAGGTTAAAAAAGATCCAAGATCTGGAAGACAAAATGGAGTTACAGATAAATAGCCTGCAGACAAGGATTGAGATGATGGTGAATCATTGAACAGGGACCTAGATGGGAAAAAAAAAAGAGCCAATCAATAATGGATAATGGAATATATGAGATCAAAAACTCTCTGGAGGGAAAGAAAAGTAGAATAACAGAGGCAGAAGATAGGATAACTGAGGTAGAATTGAATGGTAGAAATAAATGAAGCAGAGAGGAAAATAGAAAAAAAAAGAATTAAAAGAATAGAGAACAACCTCAGAAACCTCTGGGACAATGTTAAAGGCCCCAACATTTGAATCAGAGGAGTCCCAGAAGGAGAAGAGAAAAAGAAATGCCATGAGAAAATACTTGAGAAGATAATAGTTGAAAAATTCCCTAAAAAGGGAAAGGAAATAGTCACCCACATGCAAGAAACCCAGAAAGTCCCAGGCTGGATAAACATAAAGTGAAACACCCCAAGACACATATTAATCAAATTAACAAAGATCAAACACAAAGAACAAATATTAAAAGCAGCCAGGGAAAAACAACACATTACACTCAAAGGGATTCTCATAAGAATAACAGCTGATCTTTCAACAGAAACTCTTCAGGCCAGAAGGGAATTGCAGGACATGCTTCCAGTGATGAAAGAGAAAAACTTTCAACCCAGATTACTGTACCCTGCAAGGATCACATTCAAATATGAAGGAGAAATCAAAAGCTTTACAGACAAGTAAAAGCGGAGAGAATTCAGCACCACCAAACTAGCTCTTCAACAAATACTAAAGATCTTCTCTAGGCAGGAAAAACAGAATGGCTGCATAAACCTGAACCGAAAATAGTAAAGCAAATGGCAACAGGATCATACCTGTCAATAATTACCTTACATGTAAATGGGTTGAATGCCGCAATCAAAAGACAGAGTCTAGCTGCATGGATACAAAAACAAGACCGCTACTTATGTTGTCTACAAAAGGCCCACCTCAAAACATGGGACACATACAGACTGAAAGTGAAAGGTTGGGGGGAAAAAAAACAGAAGAAAGCAGGGGTAGCAATACTCATATCATATAAAATGCACTTTAAAATAAAGCCTGTGGAAGAGACAAAGAAATACACTATATAATGATCAAAACATCAAACCGAGAAGAAAATGTAATGATTAAAAATACATAAACACCCAACATAAGAGAACAGCAATATGTAAGGAAAATGCTAACAAGCATGAAAGGGAAGATTAACAATCACACAATAATAGTGGAAGATTTTAATACCACACTCACACCTATGGATGGATCAAGTAAACAGAAAATCAACAAGGAAACACAAACTTTAAATGATACATTAGAACAGAGAAACATAATTGATATCTATACTAATTTTACACCGAACAATGAATTTCACATTTTTTCTCAAGTACACATGGAAACTTCTCCAGAAGAGATCACATCCTTGGCCATAAGTCCAGCCTTGATAAATTCAAAAAACCTTGAAATCATTCCAGGCATATTTTCTGATCACAATGCAGTAAGACTAGATGTCAACTGCAGGAGAAAAACTGTTAAAAATTCAAACATATGGAGGCTGAATGTCACGCTGGTAAATAACCAACAAATCACAGAGGAAATCAAAAAGACATCAAAACATGCATGGAAGCAATTGAAAATGAAAACACAACAAGCCAAAACCTATGCGGCATTGTAAAATCACTGCTAAGGCGAAGGTTCAGAGCAAAACAGCCTTACCTCAAGAAACAAGAAAAAAGTTAAACAAATAACCTAACCCTCTGCCTAAAGCAACTAGAAAAGTAAGAAATGAAGAACCCCAGGGTTAATAGAAGCAAAGAAATCATAAAATAGGGCACAAATAAATGTAAAAGAAACAAAAAAGACTAGAGCAAAAATCAACAAAGCTAAAAGCTGATTCTTTGAGAAGATAAATAAAATTGACAAACCATTAGCCGGACTCATCAAGAGGCAAAGGGAGAAGAATCTAATCAACAAATTAAAAATGAAAATGGAGAGACCACAACAGACAACACAGAAATACAAATGATTATAAGAGACTACTATCAGTAATTATATGCCAATAAAATGGACAACTTGGAAGAAGTGGACAAATTCTTAGAAAAGTACAACTTTCGAAAACGGAGTCAGAAAGAAACAGAAAATCTTTACAGACCCACCACAAGCACGGAAATGGAAAGTGTAATCAGTAATCTTCCAGCAAACAGAAGCCCAGGACCAGACGGCTTCACAGCTGGATTATACCAAAAATTGAGAGAAGAGCTAATATCTATAGTACTCAAACTCTTCCAGTTGCAGAGGAATGCAGACTTCCAAACTCATTCTATGAAGCCACCATTACCCTACTACCAACGCCAGACAAAGATGCCACAAAAAAAGAGATAACTACAGGCCAATATCACTGATGAACATAGACGCAAAATCCTTAACAAAATTCTAGCAAGCAGAATCCAACAGCATATTAAAACGATCATATATCATGACCAAGTGGGCTTTATCCCAGGGATACAAGGGTTCTTCAATATCTACAAATCAATCAACATAATACACCACATTAGCAAATTGAAAGATAAAAAAACATATGGTTATCACAATAGCTGCAGAGAAAGTCTTGAACGAAATTCAACATCCATTTATCATCAAAACACTCCAGAAAGCAGGCATAGAAAGAACATACCTAAACATAATTAAAGCTATATATGGCAAACCCACAGCAAACATTATCCTCAATGATGAAAAATTGAAAGCATTGCCCCGAAAGTCAGGATCAAGATAAGGATGTGCACTCTCACCACTACTATTCAACATAGTTTTGGAAGTTTTGGCCAAGAGGGATCAGAGCAGAAAAACAAATACAAGGAATCCGGATTGGAAAAGAAAAAGTAAAACTCTCACCGTTTGCAGATGCCATGATCCTCTACATAGAAAACCCGAAACACTCCACCAGAAAATTACTAGAGCTAATCAACGAATATAGTAAAGTTGCAGGATACAAAATGAACACGCAGAAATCCCTTGCATTCCTGTACACTAACAAGGAGAAAACTGAAAGAAATATTAAAGAAACAATTCCATTCACCATTGCACCGAAAAGAATAAAATAGTGAGGACTATATTTACCTAGAGAAAGAAAAGTCCTACATATAGAAAACTAGAAAACACTGGTGAAAGAAATCAAACAGGACACAAAGAGATGGAGAAATAGACCATGTACATGCATTGAAAGAATCAATATACTGAAAATAGCTATACTACCCAAAGCAAACTATAGATTCAATGCAATCCCTATCAAGCTACCGACGGTATTTTTCAGGGAACTAGAAGAAATACTTTCACAATTTGTATGGAATTACAAAAAACCTCTAATAGTCAAAGCAATCTTGAGAAAGAAGAATGGACCTGGAGGAAATGCCCTGCCTGATTTCAGGCTATACTACAAAGCTACAGTCATCGAGACAGCGTGGTCCTGGCACACACACAAAAAAGATATATAGATAAATGAATCAAAATAGCAAGCCCAGAGATAAATGCACGCACCTATGGATACTTTATCTTTGACAGAGGAGGCAAGAATGTCCAATGAAGACAAGACAATCCCTTTAACAAGCATGCCGGGAAAACTGGTCAACCACTTGTTAAAGAATGAAACTAGAACACTTTCTAACACCGTACTCAAAAATAAATTCAAAATAGATTAAAGATCTAAACGTAAGACCACAAACTATAAAACTCCTAGAGGAAAACACAGGCAAAATACTTTCTGACAGAAATCACAGCAGGATCCTCTATGACCCATATCCCAGAGTAATGGAAATAGAAGCAAAAATACACAAATGGGACCTCATTAAACTTAAAAGCTTTTGCCCAAAGAAGGAAACTCTAAGCAAGGGGAAAAGATGGCTTTCACAATGGGCGAAAATAATAGCAAACAAAGCAACTGACAATGAATAAATCTCAAAACTATACAAGCAATGCCTGCAGCTCAATTCCAGAAAAATAAGCGAGCCATTCAAAAAATGGGCTAAAGAACTAAACAGACATTTCTCCAAAGAAGACATACAGATGGCTAACAAACACATGAAAAGATGCTCAAATCACTCATTATCAGGCAAATGCAAATCAAAACCATAATGAGGTACCATCTCACACCAGGCAGAAAGGCTGCTATCCAAACGTCTACAAACAATAAATCCTGGAGAGGGTGTGGAGAAAAGGGAACCCTCTTACACTGTTGTTGGGAATACAAACTAGCAGAGCTACTATGGAGAACAGTGTGGAGATTCCTTAAAAAAAAAACTGGAAATGGAACAGCCATATGTAACAGCAGTCCTACTCCTGGACGTAAGCCCCAAGGGAACCAGAACTGAAAGAGACACATGTGCCCCAATGTTCATCGCAGCACTGTTTATAATAGCCAGGACACGGAAGCAACCCAGATGTCCATCAGCAGAAGAATGGATAAGAAAGCTGTGGTATATATAGACAATGGAATATTACTCATATATCCAAAAGAATGCATTTGAATCAGTGTTAACGAGGTGGATGAAACTGGACCCTATTATACAGAGTGAAGTAAGCCAGAAAGAAAAGCACCAATAACACACACACACACACACACACACACACACACACACACACACACACATACCTATGCCATATGTATATATATATATATGGGCTTCAGAAAGATGGTAATGATAACCCTATATGCAAGACAGGAAAAGAGATACAGATGTATAGAACAGTGTTTTGGACTCTGTGAGAGAAGGCAAGTGTGGGGTGGATTCGGAGAATAGTGTTGAAACATGTATATTTCCATATATGAAACAGACCTCCAGTCCAAGTCCGATGCATGAGATAGAGTGTTCAGGGCTGTGGCACTGGGGTGACCCTGAGGGATAGGATTGGATGGGTGAGGGGTTCAGGATGGGAAACACATGCACAACCGTGGCTGATTCATGTCAATGTGTGGCAAAACTACTACAATATTGTAGACTAATTAGCCTCCAATTAAAATAAATAAATTAAAAAAAGAAAGAAAACTAAAAAATTCAAAACGAAAAACATGTAACTGTTTTCTAAACTGCAGTGTTCACAGACCATCTTCATCTTGGACTACATGAGGACACCACCTCTATTATTACTGATTTTTTTTTTAATCCAGCAAAAGAAAGGTGACTCTCATTCCTTCTAGCATCACTGGTGTGGGTGTATCCCACGTGCTGAGCTGTGTGGTTGAGAGATTGCTCCGTACAGGAATCTTTTGGTCTCCATGACAACCCGAGGAGGCAAGTACTAATCATAGTCCACTGTCAAGATGAGGAAAGTGATATGCTCCATGTCACACAACAGGTCAGTCAGCACAGCCTGGATTCAAATGGGTCTACCCGACTCACAACCCAGGTCAGTGACCCCCTCAGAGGGACACTGGCCCAGAGTCTGTGGCACTATAATAATTTGACAAAATGCCTCTCCCTGACTCCACTGCCCATGGGGTTGGACATTGTTCCTTACTTAGTCTAGTTTTGCAAAGAGGCTTGATGGTTAAATGAAGTTAGAGGGGTGTCAGCTTTCTACTTGAAAAGAATAAAATCCATTACAGGTAACTTTGAGCAGGAAAGAAACTTATTAAGAATATTAAGTGACACAGATTTCTGGGAGGGAAGGCTGGAGAGGCAGCCATGACAATGTAGAAATTAATTGCAGGATCTTCTGTCACTCATTGGAAAAGACCCTGACGTTGGGAAAGATTGAGGGCAGGAGAAGAAGGGCATGGCAGAGGATAAGAAGGTGGGTTGGCATCGTCAACTCAATGGACATGGGTTTGGGTGGACTTTGGGAGTTGGTGTTGGACAGGGAGGCCTGGCATGCTGCAGTTCATGGGGTCGCAGAGAGTCGGACTCGACTGAGTGACTGAACTGAACTGAACTGTCACTACCACTGGCTTCAGACACAGCGGCTGTCACTAGTGAGATGGCTTATGTCTCTTGCACCTCTGCTAGATTGAATTCCATGCATCAGAATCCACTTGCATTGCTTTCACCTGTAGGTGTATCCATTGGTTAAGCCTGCATTCCATGTGGCTGTAGTAATTGAGTCTTAGGTGCCATCTGGATGTATTTGATTGGCTGAGCCTGGGTACCATCTAGGTGCATCTAATTGATTGAGCCTATATCACATGGTTGCATTCTGACTGCAAAGGAGGTGGCAAAAATGAGATTCTGACTGTTTCTAGTGCAGATTTGTAAGATGGACAATTAAAGCATTGACTAAAAAGTCTCCTCCCTGCAGACTTGTCCACAGTCTCTTTATCAGTCAGGTCAGCTTTTCAAAGCTCAATTCATCCTACTAAGTAAAGCGGAAGGGTTTAGTAAGTCAAGTGGTCTGTGCTCTGCTGTGTTAATTTGTCTAGGCTAGTTCTACATTTCCTAGAATCCCTTTCTTTGATTTTGAGTTCAGTCAGTCTGTTCAGTGGCGTAGTTGTGTCCATTTCTTTGCGAGCCAATGGACTGCTTCAAGTCAGGCCTCCCTGTCCATCATCAACACCCCGCAGTTTACTCAAACTCGTGTCCATTGAGTTGGTGATGCCATCCAACCAACTCGTCTTCTGTTGTCCCCTTCTCCTCCCACCTTCGATCTTTCCCAGCATCAGGGTCTTTCGAATCAGTCAGTCCTTCATGTCAGATGGCCAAACTATTGGAGTTTCAGCTCAGCATCAGTCCTTCCAATGAATATTCAGGACTGATGTCTTTTAGGGTGAACTGGTTGAATCTCCTTGCAGTCCAAGGGATTCTCGAGAGTCTTCTCCAATACCACAGTTTCACAGCATGAATTCTTTTGGTTCTCAACTTTCTTACTACTCCAGCTCTGACATCCATACATGACTACTGGAAAAACCATAGCTTCGACTATGCTATTCCTCTGCCTTTTGTAAAACCAGCTTGAACATCTGGAAGTTCATGGTTCACATATTGCTGGAGCATGGCTTGGATAATTTTGAGCATTAATTTACTCGTGTGGGAGATGAGTGCAATTGTGCGGTAGTTTGAGCATTCTTTGCAACTGCCTTTCTTTGGGATTGGAATGAAAACTGAACTTTTCCAATCCTGTGGCCACTGCGGAGTTCTCCTGATTTGTTGGCATATTGAGTTCAGCACGTTCATAGCATCATCTTTCAGGATTTCAAAATAGCTCTACTGGAATTCCAGCACCTCCACTAGCTTTGTTCCTAGTAATGCTTCGTAAGGCCCACTTGAATTCATATTCCAGAATGTCTGGTTCTAGGAGAGTGATCACACCATTGTGATTATCTGCATCGTGAACATCTTTTTGTACAGTTTTTCTGTGTATTCTTGCCACCTCTTCTTAATATCTTGTGGTCTAGAGGCACACAGATATCGTCTATGCCTGCCCAGCGGCTCCCTACCAGAGACATCAGTGCTCAGACCACTGGATGGGAAATGATCTGAAGCTACTCTTCCACAGTCTCTTAAAAAAAAAAAAAATCCACAGAAAAGAGGTTGAAAGAAATTAAAAAAAAACAAAGTCATGTAGCAAGATGAGGACCTTGACAGTAGAGAAGGAGGAGCATGTGGCAAAAAGCATAGGTTCTTGGGGAATAGGATTGTCCTTAGTAACGACATTTGCATTTCAAAACTTAGGAACGTGGCGTCTTATAATGTATCTTCCTAGGGACATGGTCCTTGTATTGTAATTTATCAAAATCCACTGACTTTCATAAAAAGTATGAATTTTTACAACATATGCAAAAAATTCTAGTCAAATCTCACTCATTAGGTTAGTCATATCCATGGTTTTAAATACTATTTCAAAACGGAAAATATTAAATTTCAGGAAAAAGGGTTTTAATATTTTTATAAAGCATCATGAAATATCCAAAAACTTTCCCTTACTGTATCAACGGATACAAAAACATAAAATTCCCTTTACTTGATAAAATAATGAGTTAAAAGTGAAAAAAAAAGAGTAAGAGGCCTTGTAGTTGTCTATATACAAGAAGCTAGGTGATGATTTCCATTTTACGTTAGTCATAGTGGTGGTCACTCTAATGAGAAGTAACCTTATATTTTTCAAAACATCCAATAAATCAAAATTCTCAGGTGAAAAGAAAACTCATAGGTTCTGGAAAAGAGAAGCCCTGATGGGATAAAGTCACATAACCCCTTCCTCATAAAGTTAAGAATGTGCTCAAAAAGTGACAAGCACAGTGAGTAATCCTCACTAAATGGCTCTCTGTCTTTCTGATTAGATGTTGTCTGCTCCCTTTCAGTAGTTGGGGGTATTTTCTTTCTCTTTAGCCCCAGATTACTGCCACCCAAGGGAGGGGATGAGAAAAAAGTGACAGCAACACCTCTGTGTAATAAACCCACTGGTATCTTTCGTGGAGAAGAAGAAGGATTTCATAATTTCACTTTCTAGTACTCAAGGAAGATGGTCCCAGCATAGGCAGGGCTTCCTGGCCAGCATCCACTACATCAGATCCACTGTGGAGGCTCCCTTGTGGTGCATGGATGGTGGGGAGGAGAGTCTGCACACAGAACAGCAGTGGGCGTGTTAACCCAAGTGTCTCTGGGAGACACAGGCGGTCAGCTCTGGGAACAGAGTCATACCGGCAAGTTATTAGAACAGCCACAACTTATCTTCATGCAGAAAACATTTTTTGGTGATCTTCTCAAGATCTCAGAAGTTAGGATGTTCAATACCATGATATTAAGCTAGTGGTCTATCAAGTTAATTGCACACGATTTTTGTTTGATTATTCTTTTTTTTTTTTTTTTGTCATGCTACTGAGCTTATGGGCTCCCTGTACCCTGACCAGAGAATGAACCCACACCCTCAGCAGGGAACGCACGGAATCCTAACCACTGGATTACCAGAGAATTCCTCATCTTTTTAAATCTGAGTAATTCGGTAAAGAGCAGAGCAGAGACTGTGATCACCCCTATTCCCACCATCTCCAAAACACCGCTTCCTGACATTATCACTTTCTTGCTTCCAATCTTGTACACACTCACAAATGTCTGTGAAAAACGACTAAAGTGAAAGTGTATGTGCTTGAGTGTATGTTTACTGGGCATATTGGCAAGAATTTGAAGATATCTGAAGAACAGCTTCTGTCAGCCCGTTGGTATCTCTGTGATTGTCTTTCCAGCCTCTCCTGGAGAGAACGCTAGAGTCTGCCACTGAGCCATTTCAGATTAAGTCAGCGTTCTTCTGGTCTGCCTGCCCCAGTGGTGAAATTTGCTTTCGAAGTTGAGGTATCACTCAAGGCATCTCTGTGGATCCTGCAGGGATTTTGTTGTCTCCGGTTTGATATTCAAGCTGAGCCTAAAGCACAGGAGAGAATGATCCTGTGCTTCCCATTTCCAAATTCATTTTCTCTGTGGCAGCACTGGCATTAATCTGGGAATACCTTAGGTACAATTCCCAAGCATTTTTTTTCATTCCTAGTACATCATATCTCTACCCTTAAACTCATCACAGAAAATCCAGAAACAGCAAAATAAGAGAAAAAGAAAAGTGTCAGCCAAATCCACCCATTAAGAGGCCCTGGTGTACCATGCTGACTGCTCCCCACCCAGGCTTTTACTCTCTGAAAAGTTTTTTTGAAGTTTTTGGTCTACACATTGCCTTGGGATATCCAGTGATTTTGCAGACCTATACCAGGCTTCTGGTGGAGGGAAAGAAAATCACCGGTGTTCCATGAGAGCTGGGATTTTCATTTTCATACTCTAGCTGCTATTGGTGACAAATTTCCCACAACTCCCTTTCTGGCTCTCAGCTGCCACTCCTGTCATTAACTTCCCATGACACTCGGATGTGTTCCCAGGGCATGCTTCATGCTGAAGGAGGGTACTGTATGCAAAGTACTCTGTACGTATGCAATTGACTCTGCCTGATTATTATTATTGTTATTATTATTATTACTTTTTTTTCTTTTTTGCCTCAACACTGTGAACAGGCTTTCTATAGTTAGAGCAAGCAGGAGCTACTCCTCATTGCAGAGTGCAGTCTTCTCATTGAGGTAGCTTCTCCTGTTGCGGAGCAAAGGCTCTAGAATATGTTGTCAGTAGTTGTGGCCTGGGGGCTTAACTACTCTATAGCATGTGAAATCTCCTGGGGCCAGGGATTGAACCTGTGTCCCCCTGCATTGCCAACTGGATTCCCAACCACTGGGCCAGCAGAGAAGTCTGACTCCGCCTAATTGAAAAGATAAAATTAACATGAGGAATGCCTATAGAAAGATACGGAGGTGCTCACAAAATAGGAAGAAAGGGTTAGCAGCCAGGCCTTTCAAGGCATGTGAAACAAGCAAATTTGGGGATCAAAATATCAAGAGCCCACTGGTATTTTCTTCTGCACCCTACTCTTGGGGTGAACTAAGGCCAACCACATTTTGTAATTGTGTTCGTGCCCCAAAGCCCAAAGTGGGAGATAGAGGGATTTTCTTTGGCTTGGTCACTCAGTGCATGCAGGGGACTGGATGACTGCCCCTCAAAAAACCAAAGATGTTCTTTGATACCGGAAGAAAAGAGAATGGAGGCTGACTGGGCATGAGCACAGGGAGCCACTGTTGTTAGGGAAGTTAATGGAAGCTCTGATCCTGCTTCTCCCAGAAGACAGATACTCACAGTACTCTCACGCACTCGGGGACAGAGTGAAACACAGCCCTAAGCCCACCCATGGGTCTCCTGGTAAAAAGCTCCCAGCTCCCCACAGTGACACTGTCTCTTCTCCATCCCCCTGCCCTCTTCCGTCTCCCCAGCACTTGCAACTTCTCCACTGATGGCTTCCACGGTTCCGCCCCGGGAGCCAGCTTGTGCCTAGGTTCCAGTGTGCACTATGCTGTGGACTGGATCAGAAAGCTGGCCTTCTGCGACCATTGGGTGAAGGAGATATACAATGCCTACAGAAACAGTGTCGGCAGTGAGTGGGCCAGGGAGAGGGCCATCCATGGTGGTTGAAGGGTCTGTCTGCCTGGGCTCCAGGAGCACCCCGGGACCAAGGGAAATTCATTAAGAATGGATGCTATCATTCATATCCCACCTGCTCGGTGCCAGCTTCCAAGAGGCTTACAAATCCTAGCTCACTCAGTGTTGCCCTCATGACACCCTCTGGGAGAGGATCTCATCATCCCCACTTTGGGTCTGGGGAAGCTGACGGAGAGATGACTTGTGTTGCCCGTCCATGATTATGCCTCCAGCCCCACCGTGGTGCTCCACATGTGGTCCTTGGACCAGCAGCATCAGGGTCACATGCAGGGTCTTGGAAATGCAGATTCTTTGGTCCCCATCTCAAACGTGTCAGATTGACAGCTCTGGGGTGGGATTTGGCCCTCTGAATCTTAACTGGACCTCCAGGTGATTCTGATGCTTGTTGGAAGTTGAGGACTTCGGGCTTCGCCCTGACTACTCAGACTGTGGTCCCTGGAGCAGCCACACGAGTTCATCTCCTGGGAGCTTGTTAGAAATGTGGACTCCAAGCCCCTCCCAAGGCATCTGGGTCAGATCTGTGTCTTTAACAAGACTCCCAGGTGATTCGTGAAAACATTGGTTCTCAAGCTTGACTCCTATTGGGATCCCCTGATGAATTTACCGTTCTGCTTTTTTGGCCTAGCTGCTGCTTGGCATTGGGACTTACTGAGTTCCCTGGGGGATTCTAATGTGTGGACAAGTTATGAAAGCCACCAGCTTCAGTGTCAGGAGAGGATTGGTTTATCATATTGTACAAGAAACCTGGAAGGTGCTGGAGGCAGGGTTGATTCACCAATGACCCTTGATCACTATTTCTGGAGTTCTCTAAGTCTTTGACTCTTTACAGGTGAGGCTGCTTCTCCCCCAGGAGGCACATGGGGATGTTTTTGATTATCATGATGACTCTAAGCAGCTACTGGCTGGTAAAGGGAATACAATTTGAGTAGGCGGATAATAAAATGTGCCATCTACACCTTGACCCCGTTCTCAGAAAGAGTAAAGTCCCAGGAAGAACTTCGGGCCTCTGACTGGATAAAACCCATTTCTAGTCCCAATGCTGCCACTTTCTTACTCCCCAAGCCTTAGTTTCTAAGTCGGTGAAATGGGGATAAAAATACATATACCGTTCCAGCCTCCTGGAAGGCTCCTCCCCTTGCCCAGCTCTTTGGACTCATCCTTTTCCAGCTCCGGCTCACTCTAGAGGAAGCATTCCCTCCCAGCTCGCACTCCCACCCTACAGCTCAGCCAGGCCTGCCTGCAATTCCCTCCACCAGCTCCCAATATTTCTCCTCCTCTCTTGTCAAGAAACATTTACCTTTGTGACACATGGTTTCATCAACGACCCTCCATGTGGAATGTAAGTTCCATTAGCTGAGCACCTACTGTGTGCTGGCCTCTCATGCACAGTCACTGTGCATGGGCAGTGAGCAGAACACACAGGCCATCTCATTCTTCACTAAGCTCACAGCCTGGCTACAAGCAGTCAGCACCTAAGTGTAACAAGTGTGTCAATTGACCACCAGATCTTTGGAGAAAAATAAAGTGGAGAATGGAGAACAGAGGAGTGTCTAGGGGTGGTCGGGATGGGAGGGTAGGTGATGATCAAGGCCGGCCTGGTTTCGAGGTGACAGCAGGACACAGGTGGGAGGAGAGGAAGTAAGCCCAGTGAGCATAAGAAGGACGGAATTTCCTGAGAGGAAGCAAGGAGTTCAAAGGTCCAAAGGCTGGAGCTTCCTGTGGAGAGCCAGAGTGCCCTCAAGGATGCACCAAGCAAAAGGCAAGGGGTGGGGTGGGGATGGTGGGGTCATGGAGGTGCCTGGGGCCTTCACAGGCACTTCAACTTTTTGTCCAAGCACTTCTTTTTAAAGAAGATTTCTTTAACTTTAACAGTGAATTGATATAGAGGAATTTTGTTACCTGTCTGTCCTTAACACTGGTGGTTCAGGGACCCCAATGCAGGGGCACAGGTTTGACGCCTGCTTGGGGAACTGAGATTCTGCATGCCACATGATATGGCATGGCATATATTCAGTTTGGAGGAGACAATATTAATAATAGCTATAAGGATGACCATGAGAAAAGCTGAGCACCGAACAATTGATGCTTGTGAACTGTGTTGCTGGAGAAGACTGTTGAGACTCCCTTGGACTGCAATGTGATCCAACCAGTCCATTTTAAAGGTAATCCATTTGGAATATTCATTGGAAGGACTGATGCTGAAGCTCCAATACCTAGGCCACGTGATGGGAAGTAGTGACTGATTGGAAAAGACTCTGATGCTGGGAAAGATTGAAGGCAGGAGGAGAAGGGGACGACAGAGGATGAGCTGGTGGGATGGTGTCACTGACTCAATGGACAGGCGTTTCAGCAACCTCTGGGACTTGGTGATGGACAGGGAAGTGTACAGAAGGGCGTACTGCATTCCATGGGGTCGCAGAGAATCAGACATGACTAAGAGAGTGAACTGACTGATAAGGGTGATATACCAGGGTCTGAACAAATCAGTGGTGCGACCCTAATGAATTACCACATGGTTCCAGAACTGGTGTACCGGGTCGAGAGCTGGTCTCAGGTGAGCCTATGTGATGCCCTCTGCTGGGGTAGGAGGGGGAGTCTAGAGCCCCTTTTCCAAGTACAGATCTAATTGAGAAGAAACTCTACCCTGAGCATGTGAGAGTGATCAAAAGAAACTTTGCTTCTATCAGTTAGATTGAGGACCTGCTTAGGCTCCTGGTGGTGGACACCCCACTACCTGCCCTCTCATTCTTAGCTGGAGAATGACAGAGAAGTCCATAGAGCTGTCACTGCTATTCACTTGCCTTCTCACATTAAAGGGGGTTTCCTAGGGTGGTGTAGCAGATGTTTTGAAATGATCATTTACTATCCTGAAATGAAATACTGATGGATAATAAAACCATCTTAAAACCAAAATGTTCTGTCCCAGGAAATTAAAAAAGAGAAAAAAAAAAACTGTCCCGGAGATCAACATCCAGTAACACAAAGTGAAATAGGGAGTGAACTGCCTGGTGGTCCAGTGCTTAAGACTTTACCTTCCAATGCAGCGGGTGCAGCTTCTATCCACATGGAGCTAAGATCCCACGTGTCTCAAGACCGAAACATAAAACAAGTGTTTATGTTATCATAAACATAAAGGAAGTGATAACAAATTAAATACAGAGCTTAAAAATGGTCCACATATTTTTTTTTTTTTTAAGAACTAAGAGTAGGTGCGGGATTATACTCAAGGATTTATACTCAAGGATTCAGTTCCTCAGGTGGCGGTAGTGGTAAAGATTCCACCTTATGCAGTAGACATAAGGTCTACTTAGGCAGACCTTATGTAGCAGACATAAGAGACACAGGTTTGATCCCTGGGTCAGGAAGGTCCCCTGAAGGAGGCCATGGCAACCCACTCCAGTATTCTTGCCTGGAGAATCCTAGGACAAAAGAGCCTGGGGTCTATAGTATCACGAAGAGTTGAACACAACTGAGCACACACATGTATTTATACTCACAACAATGCATGCTCCCGTAGGTAAATGTTTGAGCACTCACACTTGCACCCAAATGTGCCCTCACTGAGGATTCAGCCTGGCAAATGCAGGAGGACACAAGTGTGCAGTCTCGGCCATTCACAAAGCCATCGAGGTACTGTGGCCATCATGTGATTGCCACAAACTGCAAAGCAACCCATGGTTAGGCTCTGAATAAAACAAAATATTGACTTCTCCAGTTTGCACCATAATTGCAGCCCTGGAAATCTTTTATTAAACTTATGGGACAAAGTGCAGATAAGGGCCTCCACTCGGGGTATTATGAATGGGTTTGGACTTACCTAAATATCTGGCAGGACATTTGAGAATCATTCACATCTAACGTGTATGCCATGAAGCAGGCACCTGCCCCCATGTGTAGTGGCCCCCCCATATCATGACAACAGTCAAAAACCACACCCCTAGAATTTGTCACAGTCACTCCTCCTTCTTCAAGAACTGCTGGTCTAAGGCCGCCCTCCCTTAGTGAGCCACGAAGAGGTAGAGCTGACAGAGATGCCGCTTTATAAACTGAAGTGAAGTGAAGTGGATTCGCTCAGTCATATCGAACTCTTTGTGACCCCTTAGGCTATATTGTTCATGGAATTCTGCATGCCAGAATACTAGAGGGGGTGTCCTTTCTCTTCTCCAGGGGATTTCCTGACCCAGGGACCAAACCCAGGTCTTCTGCATGGCAGGCAGTTTCCTTACGAGCTGAGCCACCAGGGAAGCCCAAGAATCCTGGATTAGGTAGCCTATCCCTTCTCCGGGGGATCTTCCCAACCCAGGAACTGGGGTCTCCTGCATTGCAGGCAGATTCTTTACCAACAGAGTTATGAGGAAAGATGAATAAAATAGTTCACTTTTTTTTTTTTTGAGACCTTAGTTCTCCAAGCAGAGCTTGAACCCATGCCCCCTGCAGTGAAAGCACAGAGTCTTAACCCCTGGACACCCAGGGAAGTCCTGAAGGTGCTTCTTTCAATTCTGTGTCCCAGGTCTCTCCCTCACTTCACCCTACAGCCACCTGCCTCTCACAGAAACAGGTGACAAGGAGAGCGCATTTTGCCCTGAATCCCTGCTCTGCCATTGTTAGCTGTGTGGCCTTCAGCCAGTGGCAACCCTCTCTGAACTGCCTTTTTCTCTGTCACACCTACAGAGAACAGATGCCAAGGGGGCCAGCAGAGGACCTGTGCAGAGTTAGCCCTCAGGAACCCAAAGAGGGTGTCATTAATACTCCCTGGGCCTGTGGGTGTGGGGGAGAAAGCTACATCCATCTGCAGAAACTCAGAGGAGGGTCTCTCTCCAGGGGAGTCAGCAGAGAAAGAAAACAGGAACCTGACTTTGCACATAACCAAGGGGAAAGACTGAATGAGCAAAGAATGTAATTAAAAATAAAGCAAAGAAGAGGGGAATTCCTTGGGGGCTCAGTGGTAAAAAATCCACCTGCCAATGCAGGAATCACTGGTTCCATCCCTGATCCAGGAGAATCCCATATGCCATGGAGCAGCTGAGCTCATGCATTCCAACTACTGAGTCTGTGTTCTAGAGCACGGGAGGCTTAATTACTGAGTCCACTTGACCTGAGCCAATGCTGGACAACAACAGAAGCCACTGCAATGAGAAGCCTCAACGCCACAACTAAAGAGTAGCCCCTGCCACCTTAAGCTAGAGAAAGCCCTCATGGAAATGAAAACCAACACATGCAAAGATAAATACATTTTTAAAATATGGCAAAGAAGTGATACAAGGAAACAAGGGAAGTCTGACAAATAGAAGACACAAAGTAAACTGATATCCAAAAAAGCCAAATTTCATCACAATAAATGGGAATAAGGCAAAGTTTCAACGCAAGAGATTTTCTGACAGTTTCTTTTTTCTTTGTTTGTTTAAAGCTGGCTAAATATGAAAGATTCCTAATATATACAACAGTTGAAAAATACACAATAAGAATATATATATATATATACTGACAATGAAAGCCAATGCAGCTGTACTCAGTATCGTTTAGTTGCTCAATCATCTCTGACTCTTTGTGACCCCATGAATCGCAGCACACCAGGCCTCCCTGTCCATCACCAACTGTCGGAGTTTACCGAAACACATCTCCATCGAGTCGGTCATGCCATCCAAACATCTCATCATCTGTCTTCGTCTTCTTATCCTGTCCCAAATCCTACGCAGCATTAGGGTCTTTTCCAATGAGTCAACTCTCACATGAGGAGGCCAAAGTATTGGAGTTTCACCTTCAACATCAGACCTTTCAATGAACACTTAGGACTGGTTTCTTTTAGCATGGACTGGTTGGATCTCCTTGCAGTCCAAGGGACTCTCAAGAGTCTTCTCCAGCACCACTGTACAAAGACATCAATTCTTCCGCTCTCAGCTTTCTTCACCGTCCAACTCTCAATCCATACATGACCACTGGGAAAACCATAGCCTTGACTAGATGGAACTTTGTTGGCAAAGAAATGTTTCTGCTTTTAAATATGCTATCTAAATTGGACATAAGCTTCCTTCCAATGAGTAAGCGTCTTTTAATTTCATGGGGGCCATCACCATCAGCAGTAATATTTGAGCCCCCCCCAAATAAAGTCTGACACTGTTTCCACTGTTTCCCCATCTATTTCCCATGAAGTGATGGGACCAGATGCCATGATCTTGATTTTCTGAATGTTGAGTTTTAAGCCAACTTTTTCACTCTCCTCTTTCACGTTCATCAAGAGCCTCTTTAGCTCTTCTTCACTTTCTGCCATAAGGGTGGTGTCATCTGCATATCTGAGGTCATTGATATTTCTCCTGGCAATCTTGATTCCAGCTTGTGTTTCTTCCAGCCCAGCGTTTCTCATGATCTACTCTGCATATAACTTAAATATACAGGGTGACAATAGGCAGCCTTGACGTACACCTTTTGCTATTTGGAACCAGTCTGTTGTTCCATGTCCAGTTCTAACTGTTGCTTCCTGACATGCATACAGGTTTCTCAAGAGACAGGCCAGATGGTCTGGTATTCCCATCTCTTTCAGAATTTTCCCCAGTTTATTACTGTCAAGCAAATGGATTTTAAGGTGAAAAAGCATTACTAAAATTTAGAAGTATAAAAGGATTCATTTGAGCTAAATTTGCAAGTACCTATACAGTCAGCAAAAACAAGACCGGGAGCAGACTGTGGCTCAGATCATGAACTGCTTATTGCCAAATTCAGACTTAAATTAAAGAAAGCAGGGAAAACCACTAGACCATTCAGGTATGACCTAGATCAAATCCCTTATGAGTATACAGTGGAAGTGACAAATATATTTAAGGGACTAGACCTGATAGACAGAGTGCCTGATGAACTACGGACACAGGTTCGTGTCATTGTGCAGGAGACAGGGATCAAGAAAATCCCCATGGAAAAGAAACACAAAAAAGCAAAATGGCTGTTTGAGGAGGCCTTACAGATAGCTGGGAAGAGAAGAGAAGAGAAGCAAAAAGCAAAGGAGAAAAGGAAGGATATTCCCATCTCAATGCAGAGTTCCAAAGAATAGCAAGGAGAGATAAGAAAGCGATCAGTGCAAAGAAATAGAGGAAAACAACAGATTGGGAAAGACTAGAGATATCTTCAAGAAAATTAGAGATACCAAAGGAACATTTCATGCAAAGATAGGTTCGATAAAGGACAGCAATGGTACGGACCTAACAGAGGCATAAGATATTTAGAAGAGGTGGCAAGAATACACAGAAGAACTGTACAAAAAAAGATCTTCACGACCCAGATAATCATGATGGTGTGATCACTGACCTAGAGCCAGACATCCTGGAATGTGAAATCAAGTGGGCCTTAGAAAGCATAACTATAAACAAAGCTAGTGGAGGTGATGGAATTCCAGTTGAGCTATTTCAAATCCTCAAAGGTGACGCTGTGAAAGTGCTGCACTCGATATGCCAGCACATTTGGAAAACTCAGCAGTGGCCATAGGACTGGAAAAGGTCAGTTTTCGTTCCAATCCCAAAGAAAGGCAATGTCAAAGAATGCTCAAACTACAGCACAATTGCACTTATCTCACATGCTAGTAAAGAAATGCTCAAAATTCTCCAAGCCAGGCTTCAGCAATACCTGAACCGTGAAATTCCAGATCTTCAAGCTGGTTTTAGAAAAGGCAGATGAACCAGAGATCAAATTGCCAATATCCGCTGGATCATGGAAAAAGCAAGAAAGTTCCAGAAAAACATATATTGCTGCTTTATTGACTATGCCAAAACCTTTGACTGTGTGGATTACAATAAACTGTGGAAAATTCTGAAAGAGATGGGTGTACCAGACCATCTGACGTGTCTCTTGAGAAACCTGTATGCCGGTCAGGAAGCAACAGTTAGAACTGGACATGGAACAACAGACTGATTCCAAATAGGAAAAGGAGTACATCAAGGCTGTATATTGTCCCCCTGCTTATTTAACTTACATGCAGAGTAGATCATGAGAAATGATGGGCTGCAAGAAACACAAGCTGGAATCAAGATTTCCAGGAGAAATATTAATAACCTCAGATATGCGGATGACACTACCCTATGGCAGAGAGTGAAGAAGAAGTAAAGAGCCTCTTGATGAAGGTGGAGGAGGAGAGTGAAAAAGTTGGCTTAAGGCTCAACGTTCAGAAAACTAAGATCATGGCATCTGGTCCCATCACTTCATGGGAAATAGATGGGGAAACAGTGGAAACAGTGTCAGACTTTATTTTCTGGGCTCCAGAATCACTGCTGATGGTGACTGAAATTAAAAGACGCTTACTCCTTGGAAGGAAGGTTATGGCCAACCTAGAAAGCATATTTAAAAGCAGAGACATTACTTGGCCAACAAAAATCCATCTAGTCAAGGCTACGGTTTTTCCACTGGTCATGTATGAATGTGAGAGTTGCACGGTGAAGAAAGCTGAGCACCACAGAATTGATGCTTTTGAACTGTGGTGTTGGAGAAGACTCTTGAGAGTCCCTTGGACTGCAAGGAGATCCAATCAATCCATCCTAAAAGAGATCAGCCCTGGGCGTTCATTTGAAGGTCTGATGTTGAAGCTGAAACTCCAATACTTTTGGCACCTCATGCGAAGGGTTGACTCATTGGAAAAGACCCTAATGCTGGGTAGGGTTGGGGGCGGGAGGAGAAGGGGACCACAGAGGATGACATGGTTGGGTGGCATCACTGACTCAATGAACATGGGTTTGGGTGGACTCCAGGAGTTGGTGATGAACAGGGAGGCCTGGCGTGCTGCAATTCATGGGGTTGCAAAGAGTTGGACACGACTGAGCGACTGAACTGAACTGAATAATTAAATAAGAAGAAAAAAAAATCTGCCCTCATAACGAAAACTCACCTCAACGTCTTGTTTGTGCAAAGTCCACAGGAGCAGTGTGTCACTGAATGCAGGCTGAGGGGGTGGATGAGGTAGTCCCCAACAGGGCCAGTTTCTGTCAAATTGACTTTGTGTTGCCAGAGATGCCAGCCAGTAGCTTAAAAAATCGAGAGCTGTCTCTTTGTCTCATTAGCTGCCTATAGAGCTGGAACAGCACCAGGGAAACAGGCGCCCTCTGTCTTGATGCTCTGCCAATCCAAGTACTGTTCTTACCACACAGTCCAAGGTGGCTTCTCAGCCCTCAAGTTGTGCACTCCCCCTGCACCAGGAAAGTAAAGGGGGACGGGAGAGGGACGGACTCTTCTTCCCTTTAAGAGCACAGCTGACACAGTTCAACATTGCTGTTGCTCAAATACCAATGGCCAGATTTGTGCATCAGAAAATCACACCTTACCACAAAAGGAGCTGGAAGATGTAGCCTTTATTCTCAGCCACTCCTGCCTAGCGAGGAAACAAACAAATACGGGAGCATTTTCTGAGAGAGAAGGGGAGAACGAATGTAGGGAGCCAGCCAGTAGGCTCCATCACAGCCAGCGGGGGGTGGGGGGGTTGTAATTGCCACCCTACCTAATCCCAGGCCTTACCCATTACTCTTTATTTACGAATAAATATTTATTTATTTAATCCTCCAATCCCTCCCCTGACAAAGTGGGCACCATCCCACTTCATTTTATAAAGGACATGTTTGAGATTCAGAAAGATTAATTAATTTCTTTAAAGTCACACAGCTGGTACAGGTAAACTGCTATGTGTTTTGCTGCATACACCTGGTAGGAAGGAGGTGGACTTAGGAATATCAAACACTGTTGTTCTGCACCCCTGAGCTGGTTAGAAGAGAGTGGAGTCCACCAAAGAAAACTAGGATACAGCACCCCCATATGACAAGCTCCCCTGAAAATTCCCACCAGTGTCTCAAGCAGCAGCTTCAGCCCGCTAATGAGAAAGTCTGTGTGCCAGCAGCTCTCCCAGCCTGATGGATGGGCCTCATTAGCCCAGGCCATGGGCACCTGAGCCGTGTGAAACACGGTGACAGGACAGGGGGCTTTGGCTGTTCCGGCTGACGGTATTGTTAATATCTCCATTTTAGCAGGTTATTTGTCTCCACCTCTCCACCAGTTGCAAATCCACCTGGGTTCTGCAGCCACCAGGCCTGGCAGGGAGGCTGCTGAGATAGTCTCTTCCCCTTTGCTCATTTCCTCCAGGAAAAATAAATTACATAGTTTAAACAGGGACTGGATTGGCCATGCAGCCACCAACATCCATCTTTGCAGAGAATGAAAGGCTCAGCCAGGCTGAGGGGAGGAGAGTGGGGGAGCTGAAAGGCATTAAAGAGAGGGCATCTGTTGCCCATGATGGATCACTTTTTGCTTCATTTCCAGCACGATTGTCTTTTCCATTGAGTCAACCCTTCACATTAGGTGGCCAAAGTATTGGAGTTTCAGCTTCAACATCAGTCCTTCCAATGAACACTCAGGACTGATCTCCTTTAGGATGGACTGGTTGGATCTGCTTGCAGTCCAAGGGACTCTCAAGAGTCTTCTCCAGCACCACAGTTTAAAAGCATCAAGTCTTCGGAGCTCACCTTTCTTCCCCATCCAACTCTCACGTCCTTACATGACCACTGGAGAAACCATAGCCTTGACTAGATGCACCTTTGTTGGCAAAGTAATGTCTCTGCTTTTAACTATGCTATTTAGTTTGGTCATCACCTTCCTTCCAAGGAGTAAGCTTCTTTTAATTGCATGGCTGCCATCACCATCAGCAGTGATTTTGAAGCTCCCCCACCCCCAAAGTATGACACAATTTCCGCTGTTTCCCCATTTTTCCCCATGAAGTGATGGGACCAGATGCCATGATCTTAGTTTTCTAAACTTGTAGAGCTTTAAGCCGACTTTTTCACTCTCTTCTTTCACTTTCATCAAGAGGCTCTTTAGTTCTTCTTCACTTCCTGCCATGAGGGTTGTGTCGTATGCATATCTGAGGTTATTGATATTTCTCCCGGCAATCTTGACTCCAGCTTGTGCTTCTTCCAGCTTTGACTACCTACCCTTCTATTTGCATGGCCCCAGCCTTCCCCTTCTCTGGCACTTACTTAAATGTCACCCCTCCAGAGAGGCTGTCCTGACCCAGCTATCAAAAGTGTAGAGCCCCCAGAGGCAGGAAAGTGTGTATGGTGCTCCTGGAACCAAAAGGACACTTGTATAGTTTCTACCCTGTAGGCATATAACCTCACAATGCACGGAACTGGGGGCATTCATGTATATTCATCAAGCACCCTCTATCCACTCAGTAAAAAATTGAAGGCCGGTGACTATCTTGAGCTGGCCTTGAGTATCTTTTAGCTGTAATGAAGACGTAAACACTTGCTCACCTAACAAGATTAGACCTAGGTGTACCTTAGGTTGATTCAGTTGAGTTCAGTTCCGTTCAGTCGCTCAGTCATATCCGATTCTTTGCAACCCAATGAAGCACAGCACACCAGGCCTCCCTGCCCATCACCAACTCCCAGAGTCCACCCAAACCCAGGTACAAAGAGTCAATGATGCCATCCACATCCATGCATGACCACTGGAAAAACCATAGCCTTGACTAGATGGTGGAGAAGGAGGTGGCACCCTACTCCAGTACTCTTGCCTGGAAAATCCCACGGATGGAGGAGCCTGGTAGGCTTCGGTCCATAGGGTTGCAAAGAGTTCGACACGGATGAGCGAACTCTCACCTTTCACTCCCATGCACTGGAGAAAGTAATGGCAATCCACTACAGTGTGCTTGCCTGCAGAATCCCAGGGACGGCAGAGCCTGGTCGGCTGCCGTCTATGGGGTCGCACAGAGTCGGGCATGCCCGATGCGACTGAGCAGCAGCAGCAGCAGACCAGACGGACGTTTGTTGACAAAGTAACATCTCTGTCTTTTAATATGCTGCCTAGGCTGCTCATAACACTCATTCCCAGGACTAAGTGTTTTTTAATTTCATGGCTGCCATCACCATCTGCAGTGTTGTTTCAGTTGGTCCAAAAATTCATCAAGCATCCCTATCCGCCAGACCTCCTGTCCTGCCTCTTGAGGAATCTGTATACAGGTCAGGAAGCAACAGTTAGAAATGGACATGGAATATCAGACTGGTTCCAAATAGGAAAAGGAGTACGTCAAGGCTTTAATTTGTCCCCCTACTTATTTAACTTGTATGCAGAGTACATCAAGAGAAACGCTGGGCTGAAGGAAGCACAAGATGGAATCAAAATTACCGGGAGAAATATCAATAGCCTCAGATACGCAGATGACACCCCCTATATGGCAGAACCTGAAGAAGAACCTAAGAGCTTCTTGATGAAAGTGAAAGAGGAGAGTGAAACAGTTGGCTTAAAGCTCAACATTCAGAAGCCTTAGATCATGGCATCTGGTCCTATCACTTTATGGCAAACAGATGTGGAAACCGTAGAAACATTGGCTGACTTTCTTTTGCTGGACTCCAAAATCACTGAAGATGGTGACCGCAGCCATGAGATTAAAAAACGCTTCCTCCTTGGAAGGAAAGTTATGACCAACCTAGACAGCATATTAAAAAGCAGTGAAGTTATTTTGCCAACAAAGTTCTGTTCAGTCAAGGCTATGGTTTTTCCAGGGGTCGTGTAAACAAGTGAGAGTTGGAGTATAAAGAGGGCCGAGCGCAGAAGAATTGATGCTTTTGAACTGTGGTGTTGCAGAAGCCTCTTGAGAGTCCCGTGGTCTGCAAGGAAATCCAACCAGTCCATCCTAAAGGAGATCAGTCCTGGGTGTTCACTGGAAGGACGGATGTTGAAGCTGAAACTCCAATACTTTGGCCATCTCAGGCGAAGAGCTGATTCACTAGAAAAGACCCTGATGCTGAGAAAGATTGAGGGCGGGAGGAGAAGGGGTCGACAGAGGATGACCTGGTTGGATGGCATTACTGACTCTATGGACATTGGCTTGGGTGGACTCCGGGAGTTGGTGATGGACAGGGAGACCTGGTGTGCTGTGGTTCACAGTGTCTTAATTCATCATATAACACAGAGTGACTGAAGTGTATTGATGACTAAATGGTGATACGGTGAGGTGGACGGATGGATGCTTGTCTGGATGTGTGAGTGGTTGTATGGTGAGATGGAAAGTTGGATAGATGCTTAAGTGGATGAATGAGTGGCTAAATGGATGGATGAGTAATGGAATGGGTAGGTGGATAGAATGACTAATGGTTGATGGGTGATTGATAGTAATACTGCGATGGTTGGATATGTAGTTGCAAGAATGGTATAATGGTTAGACAGACAGATAGTTAAATGAAGGTAAAGAATCCCTCGAGTTAGCTGGCAAAAACACGGATCAACCTCACTGTAATCTGCTGAATTAGTTTCTTCTAATGAGTGTAAATGTTGTACTGAATGAATTGACTTCTGGCTCGAGAAGAAAGAGACTGCAGCAGAACCATCCAGGGAATCAGTCATGTGCTCCTGGATCCTCCCTGTTTTCTCATTGTTTGATAACCTAGGCACCTCGGTACCCACTTTTAACCACGTGCTATCCACTCGTCCCTTCCAGCCACCATCACACCTGCTGTCAGATAGAGAACAGAGTTGTAGTTGCCAAGGATGGAGGGGATAGGGATGGGCTGGGAATCTGGGGTTGGTAGATGCAAACTACTACGTTTACAGTGGATACACAACAAGGTCCTAATGGATAGCACAGGGGACAATATTCAGTATCCTGTGATAAACCGTAATGGAAAAGAATGTAGAAAAAGAATGTGTACATGTGTATAACTGAGACACTTTGCTGATTTGCAGACTGACACGGCAGTGTAAATCAAGAATATTTTAACAAATTGAAAAAAAAAAACAAACCAAGAATAAAGTTCTCCTACCTTTTTTCAGCCCTACTGATAAAAGAGAAACAAAAAAAAAGAAACAAATTCTTTCAAGAAAAATTCTGTTGAAAATTAACAAAGACTAAATCACTTAATAAAAAAAGAAATTGTATTTTAAAAGGCTTCCATTAGTGTCACGAATAGTAGACTCTTGAAGCTCTCCACACAGAGAGAGGTTTGGGGTGAAACAGACCTGTTCTTTATTTCTGAAATTAACTGCCTAGGTGGTCACCTACTTTTCTATTGTGATGATTGAATGTTAAAGGCTGGTGCTGACAGTCCACAGTCTGTAAATGTTTCATTCTGAATTCTGGGATGACTCAGAGCTCTCAGGGGACAAAGGCACTATCTTTCTCAATGTATAAGAGAGATAGCAATTAATGAATGTTGGATGATAGATGGATGGATGAATGGATGATGGATGGATTGGAGGGTGTTGGGTAGATGGATGGAAGGATGGATGGATGGATGGATGGATGAATGGATGGGTAGCTAAGATTCAGTGGTCCCAGGCTTCTTGCCTTCACTCTTTATCCAACAGTATCTTGCGGGCCTCTGGAATCCTCTTAGAAGTAGAGGAGCTGCACTATGCAAAACTCCCAAACAAAAACCCTTGGCTTTCTAGAAGTGTGAGCATGACACCAGAACTTCCTGGCTAGCTCAGCAGAAGGACAGAAAATCAAAGAAGTTTTCAGGTCAAACTCCAGGGATGAAGGTGTTTGTTTCACAAGGGAGTTAGAAGTCAGAGAGCTAACATGGGAATTTTTCAATGGCAAATAGCATAAGTACCATCAAAGTGACTTTAAAAGAAATTGGCCTACTTGGCTGAAAGGTTGAGGAATGTGTGATCTCAGACCCCATGACCACCAACACCCCAAATGCAGAATTCAAGGAGTATCTTTAAATTCTTTTAAATTCAGTCTCTTTGTCTCTATCCCTGGACACTGTTTCCTCTAACTTGGCTTCATTTGTAGACAATAATCTACATGAGGTAAAAGATGTGGCAGAAATGATTAAACAAAGATTTCTATTAATTGAACATTGGTTAATTCTTCGAAGGACAAGTGCTTAGGAAAGATAGGTTAAATTTATGCTGTGAGATTAAAATGTCCTTATGGTTGAAATATTTTGAGTCTCTTCTTCCTTAGTTATTTGCAGCCAAAAGCATCCCAGTATATATAACACATAATAAATAGTAGTATTATATCTCATGGACTCAGATGTCTACTTACAAAACCAATCATTCAAGTGGAGAAGATATTTTTACTCCATCAGATATTAATTGAGCATCTACAATGCACCGGCAGTGTCCCAAGAACAATAGACGCATATTTGAATAAGACATGGTGCTTTAAAACAAAACAAAACAAAGTTGAGACATTTGACACCTTAAAAAAGTTACTAAACTACATAAGTAAAGCTTCCCTGGTGCCTCAGTGGCAAAGAATCCACCTGCCAATGCAGGAAATGCCAGTTCGATATCAGGCTTGGGAAGTTACTACATGTCCAGGGGCAACTAGACCCATGCACTACAACTTACTGATCCTGTGCTCAGAGCCCAGGAGCCCCAGCTACTGAAGCCCACTTGCCCTACAGCCTGTGCTCCACAACAAGAGAAGCCACTGCAATGAGAAGCCTGTGCACCACAACTAGAGAGGAGGCCTGCATTCCCCAACTAGAGGTAAGCCCTGGCAGCAATGAGACCCAGCACAACCATAAATAGATACTATTATACAAATAAAGATATGAGACAAAAGTCAAATTGAAATTCAAATCACAGACAACAGCAAGTGTTAACCCCCCTTGATATATAAAAATCTCTTACAAATAAAGAGTAAACCAGCAACCCAAATAAAAAAAAAAGATCCTAGGGCATGTACATACATTTTAATATATTTGTTAAAAGTGCAACTGTTCCTTAAACTTATACAAAGATGTCCAAGTTCGCTCATCGTAAGAGAAACGCAAATATACTGAGATACAACTTTTCGCATCGGATTGACAAACGTTTGAATGTTTAATGACTCACAGTGCTGGTTGAGCTGTGGGGCTTCGTGCATTGCTTGTGGAAGCTGAAACTGGTACAACTCCTAAGGAGAAAAGTTGGCAATATCTATGCAATTTGTAAGTTCGACTCAGTAATTCCACTTCTGAGTATCTATCGACAGATATATTTAAGTGAGCATGCATATTCTGTATAGAGTTCTTTTCTACAACACCGTCTGTAATAGCAAAGAATGAAAACAAGCGGAATATCCACCAGCAGTGGACTGATATTTATTGGCTGTGGGACTTTTTATTCGGTTGGAGTTTGGATCTTCTTCCAAATCCAGTGAGAAGACGCCAGAGAGTTTAAAGGAGGAGACGGGCATAATCCGACTTCTATCTTGAAGAATCATCCTGATCTGGGGGATGGGTACCCAAGTTTAATCATCTGTAAGAAAATATCATGATGATAACCACTTGAGCTTGGTTCAGTACACTGTGTGTAGGGTATCAAATGAGAAAATGCCTTCACGTTCCTGAGACAGCCCATAACCAGCTGTTTTTGACCAGACACCGTGCTTCCATCCTTCCCGCTGGAAACCATTCTCTCCCGACACAGATGAGGACGGACGACGTCCCCAGGTCCCGTAAAGGGCCCCTCGTGGTCCTTCCTAGCTTCTCCCGTGCCTTCCACCTTGCTTTTGATTTCTGTCACCCCAGATCTCCAAGCCCTTATAAAGGGACCCATAGACAATACAGCCTGCCATTTTTACTCACAGGGATTTGGGGAAACTCCTAGGATGGGGATAGACAGACAATTCTTTCTGGGTAAAGGGAAATCTGAGCTCAGAGCGCTCCGCCATTCTGCTGCAGCGCCCACAGCACCGACGATGGGGCCGGATCAGCACCCGTGAAGCTGTGCTCGCCAGTGACCACCAGAGGGCAGTGCGACCCCGCCATCGGCCCGAACTGCCCGCAGGGGCCACCCAAAGTTAGGCATGGAAATAGGACTGCAAGGATTCCAGAAGTATGTTCTTGGGCTGCGCGCCTGCTTTGCGGGAGTGCTTCCCTGATATTGCAGCACCTTCGAGGATCTGTTCAGGCCCCAAAGTTAAGGATTAAGTGACCTGCTGTGGTGCCTCAAGAGCCATCAGCAGCCACGACCCCGGAAGCACTTCTTGCCACACTCAGCCCGACTATAAAACATAACTGCTCTAATGTTTAATACCACCGTCGCCGTGATAGTTTAAATTGTTTGACAAAATGGTGTGTGTGTGTGTGTGGGGGTAATCCATAAATTCAAGATAGTAAAATATGTAGCAGTTCATTCAAGGATGACGGATAAGCCAGCTGCAACCAAATAGTGATTTTAAAACGTAACCATCAAGTGTTTGGGCAACAATGTGTATTGGGGGAACTCGGACTACAGGGTGGGGGTGTCTCTTTGCCCTTATACCCTCTTCACCGCCCGACGGGTATCAGGACCGCAGAAGCCCAGCCCCCCTCTCTCTCATAGCCCATGGGTTCCTATACACCACATGGTGTGGCTGAATAAGGAGCTGCTCACACAAGTCTGGCTTCTACATTTATTCAACACCTGCTCTGTCCCAGGCACCCAGCTAAGCCCTTGACTTGCGTTAACTCCTTCATCGTGATCACACAGTTGCTGTCTGGAGAGGTCAGATAGCACATGGTTCAGATGTGGCCTGGGGTCAAGTCCCAGCTATTCCTTTTCCTGTTTGTGGGAACTTCACTCCCTGCACTTCAGCGTTCTCACCTGTAAAATGGGGTTGAGGTGAAAACCCACCTCACAGAAATGTTGCCAGCATTGAGCGCATTAAGACATGAACAACACTTTGTTTGAAAGCTTCCCTTTCAGTCCCTCTGCATAAGAAATGAATATTACATCAAGACCCAGTATGATATAGATACATGTGTGTGCATATTATGTGTGTAAGCTAAAATATGTTCCACAAGGCAATGCTAAGCTATAATACCATGATATATCCACTTAGTTTCCATCCTGTCCTCTTTTCTATTTAAAAGATGCAAGTAACAATCTACTAAATTGACTCTACGACACACCGTTTAGAAAATATTGGTTTAGTAAAGGGTTCGGCAGACCATGTGGTTCTCAGAAGTCCCATTTTACAGAATGGGAAACTGAGGTCCAGAAAGTGTTGTGGCTTGCCTCTGACCCCAGCTACTGGAAGGCAGCAGAGCCCAGACTGCAACCCAGCATCTCTGATGCCTGAATTAAGGCTCTTTCACACAAGATGCAAACTGACAGCTCACAGGCCAGATCTGACCCACAGAGACGTTGGCCTAATTTTCACAATAGGTTTGCAAGTTTTGTTACAACTATATAAAATGTATCATTGGAAGACATAACTCAAAATATGAATTTTCAACTTATCATTGAAAGTGGGCAATCTGGCAACACGTGGACCTATGTATGCACGTGACCAGCAGGAGCCACACCCAAACTGCCACTTCCAGCTGCTCTCCAGGTTCATTACTTTGCCACAGTCCCCACCGTGCATGGACAGAGGGTCCTGGCAAGTTTCAGTCCATGGCATCTCAAAGAGTCGGACACAACTTAGCAACTAAAAAACAACAATCACGATGCCATTTTGTGTCCCAGACACTGAGACAAACCATCAATTGCCATAGTCTGTGTTTTTTTCAGACGGGAGAAATATTTTTCAAGAAGGAAAGACAGGACTTTCCTGGTGGTCGAGTGGTTAAGAATCTGCCTGCCAGTATAGAGGACACAGGTTCGACCATTGATCTGGAAGATTTCACATGCTGTGGGACAACTAAGCCCATGAAAACTACTGAACTTGCATTCTAGAGCCCATACCCTGGAACAAGAGAAGCCACCACAAGGAGAGGCCCATGCACCGCAACTAGAGAAAGCTCTCTCTTGGCAACGAAGATCTGGCACAGTCCAAAATAAATATATTTTCCAAAAAAGGAAAAACAAAAGCTAAACCAAGGGACCTACATTTCAAAACAAAAAAAGTAGATGCACAAATCTTGTCTCACATATTTAAATACAAAGAAACCACATCAATATCAACTTAACCCCAAATCTGTTTCTAGTCCCTGACTTGTTGAGCATTTACAAACCCCATCTCAACCAATACCCTTTATCTACCGCCACCTGTTTTGCCCACCATCATGTCCCCAGCACCTGAAACTGCTCAGCCAAGAAAAAGTGCCTAATTAGAATGAACGGCTTTTATACAAAAGCTTCTCCCAATATCAGCAGGCATACAGTAATGGTGAGGAGCAGGCATTCTTTGGTCCACAGGATGGCTCAGGTCCAGCTTCTGCCATAACTAGCTGTGTGACCTGAGGTAGTTTCCTCAGTCTCTTTGGGTCTGATGCGTCCTCAGCTACAAAATGCCTGGGATGAGGCGCTATGTACATAAGTGACCAGGAATGTGAATAACGCTGGGTAAATAAAGTTCACGTCTCCTCCTTCATTTCATCAAGGTGAACCAAGGTGAGTACTGGTTCATATTAACGAGTCTGGTGACCAGTTAGCCTGGCCTTGGATTATCTGCAGGGCTGGGGAGGCAAAGATCTTCCACTACCATCATGGCCTGACAAGGAAACCCTGGGCCAGATGGTAACGTCAAAGATTCGATCCCCAGGCATATCTCTGTGTGAGAAATGGCTTTTCAACATGCATTCCTCTTGCTGCTCACCCTCCTGAATTGAAGAGGCTGGAGCGATGAAAATTCCATTTCCCAGACTCCCTTGCAGCCAGGGATCTGAAGCCTTTAAGGGTCCACTCATCAGCTGTGTCCATGAGACAACTGCACTTATGCAAAGTTAAGAAAGGAAAAATTGCTGGGGAGAGGAGCAGGGCCTCGTGATCCTGTGGCAGTGGTCCCTTGGGGCCCAGTCCTGCGGTGTGTCTTCCTGAGCCTTCCTGTGAGTCTGCAAATACTCATAACGTTATCATTCATGCCCTAGGAAATTTGAACAAAGTCACGGAGAAAGTGGAGGAGAGAGGAGCCTGAGATGCTGCAGTCCACTGGATTGAAAGAATTGGAAAGACTTACTGACTGAACAACAATCAGTCACACCCAAGAAGGGAAGCTAGATCCAGCCCATGTGTTTGGGGTATGGTACTAGTGATGAAGAAGCCACGTGCAGGAGATGCAAAAGATGTGAGTTTATCTTCTCTCTGTGTGGAGAAGATTCCCTGGAGGAGGACATGGTAACCCATTGCAGTATTTTTGCCTGGAGAATTCTATGGACAGAGGAAGCCAGAAGTGGGCTACAGTGCATAGGGCCACACAGAGTCGGGCATGACTGAAGCGATTTAGGACACACATGTGCATGCACAAATTATTCTGAGAATTATTAATGAGCCTTCTATGTCAGCTGTGGGAGCAGGTTGAGAAGTGAGGTCTGAAAAGGGACTTCCGGAGCCACCAACCAGGCAAACGGAGAGGCCATAGAGTCTAGTCACCAAAGTGAGGCTGCTGAGGGCCAACAGTAGAGAAATGGAGAGGAAACCATTACCTCTGCAACCAAGTGTCCAGTGACAGGGAGGGTGCTGATGCCCAGGAGTCAGGAGGGAGTTGTGGATGCATCCCAGACGACAGCAAGGACACGCCAGAGCCTGCAGGCATGTCTGCGCCTACTTGTCACCACATCAAAGCACAGCACCCTTGCAAGAGGAGAGACTGCTGCTCCCTTTCCACTTTCAAACCCTCTCTCAAGTTACTCTTTTGGTCAATTCTACCTCGGAACTTTTCCATACTGTCCATGGGGTTCTCAAGGCAAGAATACTGAAGTAGTTTGCCATTCCCTTCTCCAGTGGACCACGTCTTGTCAGAATCCCATGAACAGAAATAAAAACAGGACACTGAACAAAGAGCTCCCCAGGTCAGTAGGTGTCCAAAATGCTACTAGAGATCAGTGGAGAAATATCTTCAGAAAGAATGAAGGGAAGATGCCAAAGCAAAAACAACACCCAGTGGGGGATGAGACTGGTGATGGAAGTAAAGTCCGGTGTTGTAAACAGCAATATTGCAAAGGAACCTGGAATGTTAGGTCCCTGAATCAAGGCAAATAGGAAGTGGTCAAACAGGAGACGGCAAGAGTGACCATCGACATTTCCGGAATCAGCAAAGTAAAATGGACCTGAATGGGTGAATTTAACTCAAGTGACCATTATATCTATTACTGTGGGTAGGAATCCCTTAGAAGAAATGGAGTAGCCTTGATGGTCAACAACAGAGCCTGAAATGCAGTACTAGGATGCAATCTCCGAAAGGGCAGAACGATCTCTGTTCGTTTCCAAGCCAAACTATTCAATATCATGATAATCCAAGTCTACGCCCCAACACGTAATGCTGAAGAAGCTGAAGTTGAACGGTTCTATGAAGATCTACCTGGCCTTCTAGAGTTAACAACCCCAGAAGATGTCTTTTTCATTATAGGGGCCTGGAATGCAAAAGTAGGAAGCCAGGAAGGACCTGGAGTAACAGGCAACGTTGGCCTTATAGCACAGAATGAAGCAGGACAAAGGCTAAGCGAGTTTTGGCAAAAGATTGCACCAGTCTCAGCAGACACCCTCTTCCAGGAACACAAGAGAAGACTCTACACATGGGCATCACCAGAGGGTCAATACTGAAATCAGATTGATTATGTGCTTTGCAGCCAGAGAGGGAGAAGCTGTATAGGGTCAGCACAAACAAGACGTGGGGCTGACTGTGACTCTGATCATGAACTCCTTATTACCAAATTCAGACTTACCTTGAGGAAAGTAGGGAAAACCACTGGACCATTCAGATATGACCTAAATCAAGTCCCTGTGATTCGATTACACAGTGGAAGGGAGAAATAGATTCAAGTGGTTAGATCTCATAGAAAGAGTGCCTGAAGGACTATGGACAGAGGTTCATGACATTGTACACGAGGCAGGGATCACGGCCATCCCCAAGGAATAGAAACGCAAAAAGGCAAAATGGTTCTCTGAGGAGGCCTTACAAACAGCTATGAAAAGATGAGAAACGGAAGGCAAAGTAGGAAAGGACAGATATACTCATTTGAATGCAGAGATCCAAAGAAAAGCGAGGAGAGGTAAGAAAGCTTTCCTCAGCGATCAATGCAAAGAAATAGTGGAAAACAATAGAATGGGAAAGACGAGAGTTCTCGTTGAGAAAGTTCGAGTGACCAACTTTACACGCAGGAACTTTTCATGCAAAGAAGGGCACAATAAAGGGCAGAAATGGCATGGACCTAACAGAAGCAGAGGATATGAAGAAGAGGTGGCAAGTATACACAGCATAATACAGAAAGGATCTTCAGGACCCAGATAAACACGATGATCTGATCACTCCCCTAGACCCAGACATCCTGAAATGTGAAGTCAAGTGGGCCTTCGGAAGCATCACGACAAACAAAGCTAGTGGAGGTGATGGAATTCTAGTCGAATTATTTCCAATCCTAAAAGATGATGCTGTGAAAGTGCTGCACTCAGTAGGCCAGCAAATCTTTCCACGGGACTGAAAAAGATAAGTTTTCAATCCCAAAGGAGGGCTATAGCAAATAATGCTCAACTACTGCACAATTTCACTCATCTCACATGCTAACAACTTAATGTTCAAAATTCTCCAAGCCAGGCTTCAACAGATTGTGAGCCATGAACTTCCAGATGTTAAGCTGGATTTAGAAAAGGCAGAGGAACAAGAGATCAAATTTCAAACCTCCACTGGACCAACGAAAAGCAAGCGAGTTCCAGGAAAACATCTATTTCTGCTTTATTGACTATGCCAAAGCCTTTGTGTGGATCGCAACAAACAGTGGAAAATTCTTTAAGACATGAGAATACCAGACCACCTGATATGCCTCCTGAGACATCTGTAGGCAGGTCAAGAAGCAGCAGTTACAGCTGGACATGGAAAAACAGACTGGCTCCATATCAGGAAGGAGTACATCAAGGCTATATATTGTCACCCTGCTTATTGATCTTATATGCAGAGTACCTCATGAGAAACGCTGTGCTGGAGGAAACACAAAGTGGAATCAAGATTGCCGGGAGAAATATCAATAACCTCAGATATGCCGATGACAGCACCCTTATGGCAGAAAGCATGAACAAAAGAGCCTATTGATGCAAGTGACAGAGGAGATTGAAAAACTTGGCTTAAAACTGAACATTCAGAAAACTAAGATTATGGTATCTGGTCCCATCCCTTCTTGACAAATAGAAGAGGAAACAGTGACAAATAATATGTTGGTCTCCAAAATCAATACAGATGGTGATGGTAGCCACGAAATTAAGAGATGCTTGCTCCCTGGAATAAAAGGTATGAGCAAGCTAGACAGCTCATTAAAAAGCAGAGGCATTACTTTGTCAAAAAAAAAAAAAAGGTCCCTCTAGTCAGTTCAGTTCAGGTCAGTTTAGTCGCTCAATCATGTCCGACTGTTTGTGACCCCATGAATCACAGCATGCCAGGCCTCCCTGTCCATTGCCAACTCCTGGAGCTCACCCAAACCCACGTCCATCGAGTCGGTGATTCCATCCAATCATCTCATCCTCTGTCGTCCCCTTCTCCTCCTGCCCGCTATCGTTCTCAACATCAGGGTCTTTTCCAGTGAGTACACTCTTCACACGAGGTGGCCAACGTATTGGAGTTTCAGCTTCAACCTCAGTCCTTCTAATGTACACCCAGAACTGATCTCCTTTAGGATGGACTGGTTGGATCTCCTTGCAGTCCATGGGACTCTCAAGAGTCTTCTCCAACACCACAATTCAAAAGCATCAATTCTTCGGCGCTCAGCTTTCTTCACAGTCCAACTCTCACATCCATACATGACCACTGGAAAACCATAGCCTTGTCTAGACGGACCTTTTTTCGCAAAGTAATGTCTCTGCCTTTTGATATTGTGGCTAGGTTGGTCATAACTTTCCCTCTAAGGAGTAAGCGTCTTTCAATTTCAGGGCGAGAGTCACCATCTTCAGTGATTCTGGAGCCCCCCAAAATAAAGTCTGACACAGTTTCCACTGTTTCCCCATCTATTTTCCACGAGGTGATGGGACCAGATGCCATGACCTTAGTTTTCTGAATGCTGAACTTTAAGCCAACTTTTTCACTCTCCTCTTTCACTTTCATCAAGAGGTGTTTTAATTCCTCTTCACTTTCTGCCATATGGGTGGTGTTATCTGCATCCCTGAGGTTATTGATATTTCTCCCAGCAATCATGACTGCAACTTGTGCGTCTTCCAGCCCAGGGTTTCTCATGATGTACTCTGTATATAAGTTAAATAAGCAGGGGGACAATATACAGCCTCGACGTACTTCTTTTCGTATTTGGAACCAGTCTGTTGTTCCATGTCCAGTTCTAACTGTTGTTCCTGAGCTGCATACAGATTTCTCAAGAGAAAGGTCAAGTGGTCTGGTAATCCAATCTCTTTCAGAATTTTCCACAGTTTATTGTGATCCACACAGTCAAAGGGTTTGGCATAGTCAATAAAGCAGAAATAGATGTTGTTCTGGAATTTTCTTGCTTTTTTGATGATTCAGCGGATGGTGGCAATTCCATCTCATTCAGGTTTGTCCTCAATCAAATCCTTTATGATTATACAACATAAATGAGAAATAGATTAAAGAGACTAGATCTGATAGACAGAGTGCCTGATGATCTATGGATGGAAGTTCGTGACTGAAGACCATCCCCATGGAAATGTAATGCAAAAAAAGGAAAATGGCTGTCTGAGGAGGCCTTACAAATAACTATGAAAAGAAGAGAAGTGAAAAACAAAGGACAGAATGAAAGTAATTCCCATTTGAATTAGAGCTCGAAAGAATAGCAAGGAGAGATAAGAAAGCCTTCCTCAGCGATCAATGCAAAGAAATAGAGGAAAACAACAGAATGGGAAAGATTAGAGATCTCTTCAAGAAAACTAGAGTTACCAGGGGAACACTTCATGCACAGATGGGCTCGATAACGGACAGAAATGATAGGGACCTAGCAGAAGCAGAAGCTATTAATAAGAGGTCGCAAGAATACACAGAACTGTATATATCTATATCTATATATCTATATCTTCAAGACGCAGATAAGCACAGTGGTACGATCACTCACCTAGAGCCAGACATCCTGGAATATGAAGTCAAGTGGGCCTTACAGAGCATCACTAGGAACAAAGCTAGTGGAGGTGCTGGAATTCCAGTTGAGCTATTTTGAAATCCTGAAGGATGATGCTGTGAACGTGCTACACTCAATACGCCAAAAATTTTGGAGAACTCCGCAGAGGCCACAGGACTGGAAAAGGTCAGTTTTCATTCCAATCCCAAAGAAAGGCAGTGCCAAAGAATGCTCAAACTACCACACAATTGCACTCATCTCCCACGCTAGTAAATCAAGGCTCAAAATTCTCCAAGCCATGCTCCAGCAATATGTGAACTGTGAACTTCCGGATGGTGAAGCTGGTTTTAGAATAGGCAGAGGAACCGTCCAGTCGAAGCTATGGTTTTTCCAGTAGTCATGTATGGATGTCAGAGCTGGAGTAGAAAGAAAGTTGAGCACCAAAGAATTGATGCTTTGAAACTGTGATGTTGGTGAAGACCCTCGAGAGTCCTTTGGACTGCAAGGAGATCCAACCAGTCCACCCTAAAGGACATCAGTCCTGCATGTTCATTGGAAGGACTGATGCTGAAGCTGTAACTCCAATAATTTGGCCACCTGATGCGAAGGACTGACTGATTAGAAGGACCACCCTTATGGCAGAAAGTGAAGAACAAAAGAGCTTCTTGATGAAAGTGAAAGAGGAGAGTGAAAAAGTTGGCTTAAGGCTGAACGTTCAGAAAACTAAGATCATGGCATGTGGTCCCATCACTTCATGGGAAATAGATGGGGAAACAGTGCAAAGAGTGTCAGACTTTATTTTGGGGGGCCCCAAAAGCACTGTTGATGGTGACTGCAGCCACGAAATTAAAAGATGCTTACTGCTTGGAAGGAAGGTTATGGCCAACCTAGATAGCATATTTAAAAGCAGGGACATTACTTTGCCAACAAAAGTCCGTCTAGTCAAGGCTATGGTTTTTCCAGTGGTCATGTATGGATGTTAGATTCGGAGGTGAAAACGCTGAGTGCCGCAGAATTGATGCTTTTGAGCTGTGGTGTTGGAGAAGACTCTTGAGTGTTCCTTGGACTGCAAGGAGATCCAGTCAATCCATTCTAAAGGAGATCAATCCTGGGTGTTCATTGGAAGGTCTGATGATCCGGCTGAAACTGCAGTACTTTGGCCATCTCATGCGAAAAGTTGACTCATTGGAAAAGACCCTAATGCTGGGTAGGATTGAGGGCAGGAGGAGAAGGGGATGACAGAGGATGAGACGGTTGGATGGCATCACTGACTCAATGGATATGGGTTTGGGTAAACTCCAAGAGTTGGTGATGGACAGAGAGGCCTGGTGTGCTGCAATTCATGGGGTCGCAAAGACTCGGACACGATTGAAAGACTGAACTGAACTTAACTGATGCTGGGAAAGATCAAATGTGGGAGGAGAAGGGGACAACAAAGGACAGGTCTGTTGGATGGCATCACCAACTCAATGGACATGAGTTTGAGTAAACTCTGGGGTATTGGTGATGGAATAGGAGGCCTGACTTGCAGCAGTCCATGGGCTCACAAAGACTCGGACATGACTGAAAGACTGAACTGAACTTAACTGATGCTGGGAAGGACCAAAGGTGGGAGGAGAAGGGGACAACAAAGGACAGGTTGGTTGGTTGGCATCACCAACACAATGGACATGAGTTTGAGTAAACTCCGGGGTGTTGGTGATGGACAAGGAGGCCTGACTTGCAGCAGTCCATGGGCTCGCAAAGGATCGGACACAACTAAGCCACTGAACAGACTGACTGAATTCAAAATCAAAGAAAGGGATTCTGGGAAATGTAGCTCCAGACTAGGCAAATTAACACAGCGGAGCACAGAGCACTTGACTTACTAAACCCTTCTGCTTTACTTAGTAGGGTGAGCTGAGCTTTGAAAAACCGACCTGACTGATAAAGAGACTTTGGACAAGCCTGCAGTGAGGAGACTTTTAGTCACTGCTTTAATTTTCCATCATACGAATCTGCACTAGAAACAGTCTGGATGTCATTTTCCCCACCTGTCTTGCAGTCAGAACGTAACCATGGGACCTAGGCTCAATCAATTAGACGCACGCAGATGGTACCCAGCCTCAGCCAATCAAATACATCCAGATGGCACTTAAGACCAATTAGGTACAGCCACATGAAATGTAGGCTTAGCCAATGGATACACTTACAGGTGAAAGCAGTGCAACTGGGTTCTGATGCATAGAATTCAATCTAGATGAGGTGGAAGGGACATAAGCCATGTCACTAGTGACAGCCACTGTGTCTGGAGCCAGTGGTAGTGACAGTTCAGTTCAGTCACTCAGTCCAGTCCGACTCTCTGCGACCCCATGAACTGCAGCATGCCAGGCCTCCCTGTCCATCACCAACACCTGAAGTTCACCCAAACCCATGTCCATTGAGTTGGTGATGCCATCACACCATCTCATCCTCTGTCATCCCCTTCTTCTCCTGCCCTCAATCTTTCCCAGCATCAGGGTCTTCTCCAATGAGTGACAGAAGATCCTGCACTCAAACTCTATATTGTTCATGGCTGTCTCTCCAGCCATCCCTCTCAGAAATCTGAGTCACTTAATATCCTTTAATAAGTTTCTTTCCTGCTCAAAGTTACCTCTAATGAATTCTATTCTTTCCAGTAGAAAGCTGACACCCCTCTAACTTCATTTAACCATCTAGCCTCTTTCCAAAACTAGATAAAATAAGGAACAATGTCCACCCCCATGGGCAGTGGAGTCAGGGAGATGCATTTTGTCAAATTACTATGGTGCCACAGACTCTGGGCCAGTGTCACCTGTGAGGGGGTCACTGACCTGGGTTGTGAGTCGGGTAGACCCATCTGAATCCTGGCTGTGGTGCTGACTGGCCTGTTGTGTGACATTGCGCATATCACTTTCCTCATCTCGAGAACTCACTGTGCTTAGTGTTGCCTCCTGGGGATATCATAGAGACCAAAAGATTCCTCTACGGAGCAATCTCTCAACCACACAGCTCAGCATGTTGGACACACCCACACCAGTGATGATAAAAGGAATAAGAGTGACCTTTCTTTTGCTGGATTAAAGAAAATAAATAATAATAGAGGTGGTGTCCTCATGTAGTCCAAGATGAAGATGGTCTGTGAATGCTGCAGTTTAGAAAAGTTACATGTTTTTGGTTTTATATTTTTTAGTTTTCTATTTTTTTATTATATTTATTTTAATTGGAGGCTAATTATGGTACAATATCGTAGTGGTTTTGCCATGCATTGACATGAGTCAGCCACGGGTGTACATGGGTTTCCCATCCTGAACCCCCTCACCCCAATTCCACCCCTCTGGGTCATCCCAGTGCACCAGCTCTGAGCACCCTGTCTCATGCATTGCACCTGCACTGGAGGTCTGTTTCACATATGAAAATATACATGTTTCCATGTTATTCTCTGAATCCATCCCAGACTTGCCTTCTCTCACAGAGTCCAGAAGACTCTTCTATACATCTGTGTCACTTTTCCTGTCTTTCACATAGGGTTATCATCACTATCTTTCTGAATTCCATGTGTGTGTGTGTGTGTGTGTGTGTGTGTGTGTGTGTGTGTTATTGGTGTTTTTCCTTCTGGCTTACATCGCTCTGTTTAATAGGGTCCAGTTTCATCCACCTCGTTAAAACTGGTTCAAATGCATTCTTTTGAATGGCTTAGTAATATTCCATTGTGTATATGTACCACGGCTTTCTTAGCCATTCGTCTGCTGTTGTACATCTGGGTTGCTTCCGTGTCCTGGCTATTATAAACAGTGCTAGGGTGAACATTGGGATACACGTGTCTCTTTCAATTCTGGATTCCTCAGGGTGTATGCCCAGCAGTAGGACTGCTGAGTCATATGGCAGTTTCATTTCCAGGTTTTTAAGGAATCTCCACACTGTTCTCTATAGTAGTTCTAATAGTTCGCATTTCCATCAACGGTGTAAGAGGGTTCCCTTTTCTCCACACCCTCTCCAGGATTTATTGTTTGTAGACGTTTGGATAGCAGCCATTCTGACTGGTGTGAGATGGTACCTCATTATGGTTTTGCTTTGCATTTCTCTGATAACGAGTGATGTTAAACATCTTTTGAAGAGTTTATTAGCCATCTGTATGTCTTCTTTGGAGAAATGACTGTTTAGTTCTTTGGCCCCTTTTTTGATTGGCTCGCGTATTTTTCTGGAATTGAGCTGCAGGCGTTGCTTTTATAGTTTTGAGATTAATTCATTGTCAATTGCTTCGTTTGCTATAATTTTGGCCCATTCTGAAGGCAGTCTTCTTCCCTTGCTTATAGTTTCCTTCACTGTGCAAAAGCTTTTCAGTTTATTTAGGTCCCATTGGCGTATGTTTGCTTTAATTTCCATTACTCTGGGAGGTGGGTCATAGAGGATCCTGCTGTGATTTCTGTCAGAAAGTGTTTTGCCTGTGTTTTCCTCTAGGAGTTTTCTACTTTGTGGTCTTACATTTAGATCTTTAATCCATTTTGAATTTATTTTTGTGTACGGTGCTAGAAAGTGTTCTAGTTTCCCTCTTGTACAAGTGGTTGACCAGTTTTCCCAGCACAACTTGTTAAAGAGATTGTCTTGTCTTCATTGTATATTCTTGCCTCCTCTATCAAAGATAAAGTGTCCATAGGTACGTGGCTTGGACCTCTGGGCTTGCAATTTTGATCCATTTATCTATATTTCTGTCTTTGTGCTAGAACCACGCTGTCTTGATGACTGTAGCTTTGTAGTATAGCCTGAAATCAGGCAGGGTGATTCCTCCAGGTCCATTCTTCTTTCTCAAGATTGCTTTGGCTATTCGAGGTTTTTTGTAATTCCATACAAATTGTGAAATTATTTCTTCTATTTCCCTGAAAAATACCGTTGGTGGCTTGATAGGGATTGCATTGAATCTATAGATTGCTTTGGGTAGTATACTCATTTTCACTATATTGATTCTTTCACTCCATGAACATGGTATATTCCTCCATCTATTTGTGTCCTGTTTGACTTCTTTCACCAGTGTTTTATAGTTTTCTATATGTATATATAGGTCTTTTGTTTCTTTAGGTAGATATATTCCTCAGTATTTTATTGTTTTCATTGGAGTGGTGAATGGAATGGTTTCTTTAAGTTTTCTTTCAGTTTTCTCCTTGTTAGTGTATAGGAATGCAAGGGATTTCTGCATGTTCATTTTGTTTCCTGCAACTTTACTATATTCATTGATTAGCTCTAGTAATTTTCTGGTGGAGTGTTTAGGATTTTCTCTGTAGAAGATCATGGCATCTGCAAACAGTGAGTGTTTTACTTCCACTTTTCCAATCCGGGTTCCTTTTATTTCTTTTTCTGCTCTGATCGCTGTGGCCAAAACTCCCAAAACTATGTTGAATAGGAGTGGTGAGAGTGGGCACCATTGTACTGATCCTTACTTTAGGGGCATTGCTTTCAATTTTTCACCATTGAGGATAATGTTTGCTGTGGGTTTGTCGTATATATCTTTTATTATGGTGAGATTTGTTCCTTCTATGCCTGCTTTCTGGAGGGTTTTGGTGATAAATGGATGTTGAATTTTGTCCAAGGGTTTCTCTGCATCTATTGAGATAATCACATGATTTTTATTTTTCAATTTGTTAATGTGGTGTATTATGTTGATTAGTTTGTGGATATTGAAGAATCCTTGCATCCCTGGGATAAAGCCCACTTGGTCATGATGTATGATCGTTTTAATATGTTGTTGGATTCTGCTTGCTAGAATTTTGTAAAGGATTTTTGCATCTATGTTCATCAGTGATATTGCCCCGTGGTTATATTTATTTATTTATTTATTTATTTATTTATTTATTTATGTATTTATTTATTTATTTTCGTGGCATCTTTGTCTGGTTTTGGTATTAGGGTGATGGTGGCCTCATAGAATGAGTTTGGAAGTTTCCCCTCCTCTGCAATTTCCTGGAAGCATTTGAGTATGATAGGTATTAGCTCTTCTCTCAATTTTTGATAGAATCCAGCTGTGAAGCCGTCTGGTCCTGGGCTTCTGTTTGCTGGAAGATTACTGATTACCCTTTCAATTTCCGTGCTTGTGATGGGTTTGTTAGGATTTTGTTTTGCTTCCTGGTTCAGTTTTCAGAAGTTGTACTTTTCTAAGAATTTGCCCACTTCTTCCAAGTTGTCCATTTTATTGGCATATAGGGGTTGATAGTAGTCTCTTATGATCCTTTGTATTTCTGTGTTGTCTGTTGTGAACTCTCCATTTTCATTTCTACTTTTGTTGATTTGGTTCTTCTCCCTTTGTTTCTTGATGAGTCTGGCTAATGGTTTGTCAATTTTATATATCTTCTCAAAGAACCAGCTTTTAGCTTTGTTGATTTTTGCTCCGGTCTCATTTGTTGCTTTTACATTTATTTCTGCTCTATTATATGATTTCTTTCCTTCTACTAAGCCTGGGGTTCTTGAATTCTTCCTTCTCTAGTTGCTTTAGGTGTAGAGTTAGGTTATTTGTTTGACTTGGTTCTTCTTTCTTGAGGTAAGCCGCTTTTGCTATGAACCTTCGCCTTTGCACTCATTCTACAGCGTCCCATAGGTTTTGGGTTGTTGCGTTTTCATTTTCATTTGTTTCTATGCATATTTTGATATCTTTTTGGATTTCCTCTGCGATTTGTTGCTTATTTAGCAGCGTGGTATTCAGCCTTCATATGTTTGAATTTTAAATAGTGTTTCTCTTGCAGTTGACATCTAGTCTCAGTGTACTGTGGTCAGAAAATATGCTTGGAATGATTTCAAGGTTTGTTGAATCTACCAAGGCCGGACTTATGGCCGAGGATGTGATCTGTCCTGGAGAAGTTTCCATACGTACTTGAGTAAAAGGTGAAACCCATTGTTTTGTGGTGAAATGTTGTATCGATATCAATTATGTCTAACTGGTCCATAGTATCATTTAAAGTTTGTATTTCCTTGTTAATTTTCTGTTTACTTGATCTATCCATAGGTGTGAGTGGGGTAGTAAAGTCTTCCACTATGACTGTGTTATCGTTAATTTCCCTTTCATGCTTGTTAGCCTTTGCGTTACATATTGTGGTTCTCCTATGTTGGGTGCGTATGTGTTTATAATCGTTATATCTTCTTCTTGGATTGATGTTTTGATCATTATGTAGTGAACCTCTTTGTGTCTTTTCACAGGCTTTATTTTAAAGTCTATTTTGTCTGATATGTGTATTGCTACTCCTGCTTTCTTCTGGTCTCGACTTGCTTGGAATACCTTTTTTCCAGCCCTTCACTTTCAGTCTCTATGTGCCCCTTGTTTGGAGGTGGGTCTGTTGTAGACAACATAAACAGTGGTCTTGTTTGTGTATCCTTTCAGCTAGTCTTTGCCTTTTGGTTGGGGCACTCGACCCATTTACATTTAAGGTAACTGTTGATAAGTATGATCCTGTTGCCATTTGATTTGCTGTTTTGAGTTTGATTTTATACAACCTTTCTGTGTTTCCTGCCTAGAGAAGATCCTTTAGCATTTGTTGAAGAGTGAAAAGAAGAGTTGGGAATAGATGTCTCTACAGTATCTTCATTAGTCCGAGGTAATAAGAAGAAGCATGTTAAAGCAAGGGGTAATGTGGATGATCAAAACTCTGACTTTCATCCTGAAACTTGAGGACAGAGTGTATTTTCAGCCTGCACAAGTTTAAATGTGCCATTCATACGAAAGCCTTCTACTATCCAGATAGCTGCTGAAACAAGTGCCCCAACTTGAAATGATTTCTCTTCTCCATCGTAAATATCAGTTAGACCACAGGAGCATACTGTGATACATCAATCTGCAGCTGCTTTAGGTGTTGTTGTTGTTGTTTTAATTGAAGAGAAATTGCTTTACAGAATTTTGCTGTATTCTGTCAGAATTCAAAATAAATCAATCATCGAGGCACATATATCCCTTCCCTCTGGGAGTACCCTCCCATCTCCCTCCCCATCCCACAATCTAGCTTGAGCATTTGTCATGGGATTTCACATAGCAGCTGCACTAAATCAAATGGCTCTAGTGAAAATTTTGCAGCTATGTCTACTTCTGTTTCTCCGTACCGCAACTTGTGTCCATTACAGAACAGTTAGTTTGGACCGAGGGTGGAGCCTTCTACCTTTCCAGGTTGGTATGGTAACATGTCAGCCCATGACCGTCCTTTTCCTAAACTACAACAGTCAGGCAATTTAGTTTTCCCAGTGCCAAAGATCCCTGATACATCTGCTGCTTCTCTTTCAAGATGCACTCATCAACCATCTTCATTATTTGAAAACTGTCCTAATACAACTGATGTACCAAATGGGTGTTGGATTATGGAGGATACCAAAGTGTAAAATTAATGTTGGGAGATGTCAACAAATTCCTACAATTCTCTTATTTGAAGAAAAAAGTTACATATTCATCTTCATAGGGCCAATTTCTATTTTGGAATAATTAAGAGTAAAATGAGTCTTTCTTTCCGTGCCTGACTATTTTACTCTGCATAATATAAACACTTCTGTGCAAGGTCATAAAATAAACACTACACTTGCTTTCACTGAAACCCACAGTCAGTTGATTGACTTCATTGCATAGAAGTGAGCAGACCCATGTTTGGTTTGGTAACAGTCCTGAATGTTAAGAATATGTGTATAGAAGGGTGATCAATCACTTTTATTTCAGGAACCAAGTAGACTTATTGATGTGATTTTTCTGTGTAAAAATTCTTTAGCAATGACATTTTGCAGGTTTCATGTTTTTGGTTACTGTTTATGCAAGCAGCCTTTATTTTAAGTTGATGTAGAAGTAAACACTGGTTGAACATTGCCCTTCAATTGCTAGAAGACCAGTGACTTTATGATGTCAGCGCTACTCTTCAATTGCTAGGAGACCAGTGACTTTGTGATGTCACAGCTTTTTGACTTTGAGAACCATGCTGATGGTCTTGAGAGTTTATCTCTGTACGCCAGCCAAGCAGCATTTGAAGTTGGAGTGTGTAAAGTCAGACAAATGAGAAAAGTATCTGAAGAAAGATCTCTCTGAGATGGCACACATTCCTTCAGAAATTCAAGATGTGCCTCGTAAAGATGTATCAAGTGGTACCAAAACCTCCATTGGATCGTCTTCGTGTGATTACACACTTACTGGGGACTCAGTTTTGAGATCTATGATTGAAGAATATGCTTTCCAGGCTTTGTCTAAGGAAGCTGGGATAAAAAGGCCACACTACACATTTTCTGTCTCTGAAAGAAATGAGTTGAATGATTTTCTTTCCCTCACTTTTCCACAAAAACTCTGGGCTATAGTTGAAAGTGATCAGTTTGAATGTATTTGGTGGGATGAGAGTGGCACTTCTATAGTGATCAACGAAGAACTCTTCAAGAAAGAAGTCTTGGAAAGAAAGGCCCCTTTCAGAATATTTGAAACTGAGAGTATGAAAAGTTTAGTTAGCCAGCTTAAACTTTATGGGTTTAGTAAAAAGCGACAAACTTTTCAAAGATCTGCTTCACTCCCTGACTTTCTGGAAGAAGAAAACAATGTCTCTGTTTTGAGCAAGGTAATCCAAAATTTCCACTTACTGTCAATATGTAAGATTAAATCATGTGACTTAGAAAGCATGTTCACATATGTAGCAAAAACCGAATTTAAAATTGAGATAGCAAACTGTTGAACACGTTTTATTTTTTGAAGTTGAGAACAGCTGGAGTTTAAAATATTTGATACTTAATACACTCTCCTAGCAACTTGAAATCAGATACATGTCCTCAAGCTACTTTAAGTGGTATTTACTGTATATATACAACATATTTTTTAGTTGAGGAGCATACTTATTTCTAACATGTAAGGTGTTAAAACTACTAATGGAGGTGTTGTCTTTGATTCTATTTAATTGGCATCATTAAAAGAATACACTTTTATAGTTTAACTTTGCTTGTCAGTTTTACCTTAGTTTATAAAAAACTAAATAATTGTATCCTTTGATTTTAGTTACAGATCTACCATAATCCAAATTTCAAAAGAGACTATCCCCAACTTTCAGGAAGAATGAAAAGAAGAGTTGGGATTAGCAATGTGTTTCCGAAATCTTCACTAGTTCCAGATTACGAGAAGAAGCATGTTAAAGCAAGGGTCAACACAGATGATCGTAACTCTGGTTTTCATGCTCAAACTAGTGGAGAGAGTCCATTTTCAGCTTCCACCAGTTTAAGTGTGCCTTTCCCACAAAAGACTTATACCAGCCAGATAGTCCCTAAAACAAGCGCCCTACTTCCGCGTGACTTTCCTTCCCCATCAATATCAGTTAGACAAAGAGAACAGAACGTGGTAGATCAACCTGCTGTTTTAAACCAGTTGAGCATTTTTAATTGGCACTTCCATAGCACCTACACTCAAGCAAATGGCCACGTTGAGGACTTTGCTACTACCGCTACATCTACTCCTCAGAACCACATCGTATCTCCATTATGGAGCAGTTCTTTTGGACTGATGGTGGAGCCTTCTACATTTCCAGACAGGTATAGCGATATGTCAGCCCATGACCGTCCTCTTCCTAACCAGCAACAGAGAGGCAACTCAAGGTCCCCAGTGCCAACGATCGCTTATACACCCACCTCCTCTCTTTCAAGTCAATTCATCAACGATATTCCTTATGTGAAAACCATGCTAATTAAAACTGACCTATCAAATAAGTATCAGCTTATGGAACCTAATGAAGATTAAAATTTACGTTGGGAGATGTCAACAAATACCCACAATTCTTGTATTTGAACAATAAAGTTACACGTTCCTCTGCACAGTTTTGTTTTCTATTTTGAAACAATGAAGAGTAAATTAAGGCTTTATTTCAATGTCTGGCTATTTCTCTGCACTCTTTTATAAACTCTTCAGTTCAAGAAAACATCCGTTAGGCATCCTAGGTAAATGGCACCTAGCCTATTGTTTCTAAGCAAGAAAATGAGAACAAAGGGAAAAGAGGTAATGGATGTAAAGTGATTTGGGAAATCATCCCTGCTGAAATGAATGGGTGTCTAAATGAGGATGGTACGGGTGAAGGAACACATACAAATAAAATCAAAACAAGTGCACCTACACAGTACGAACCTTAGTGCGTTCACAGTTACATGATATTCTATTACGTATCGGTAGAGTCTTAAGATAGAGAAGGAAATGGTGCCCCGCTCCAGTATTCTTGCCTGGAGAATTCCGTGGAAAGGGGCTCCTGGTGGGCTGCTGTCCATAGGGTCACACAGAGTTGCACACAACTGAAGTGACTTAGCAGCAGCAGAGTCTTAAGACATTAGACAGGAGATTGTCTTCATTCTAGAAATTCATTTCATACTTGAAAATATAAATATTGTAGCATGTCCAAAATTAGGAGAACCGTTATACCATCACTGTGATACCAACGATTACAGGACATAATCAGTGACTGGACCATGGCCAGCACAAGATAGGTATTTTACAAGTGGTACTGTATAGGGTCATTTTAGCTCTGCTCTCCTTAAGGCGTACCTTTATTTCCTGCCACCATGATTCCACCCTATATTTCCTAATGCATATTTAGATTTTGCTTATCTGTTCCCTCAGAGACAAAATAAATTCCTCTGGTGATTGCAGCACCTCAGGATGGTTAACAAGTTCTTTGAAGACATGATATTTGTTTTCCGTAGTAGTTTCAGTACCATTCTCTTACACCGTGCTTCTGGAGCTACAATCACACACACTGCTTTCAGATGTGCTAAGCCCCTTCTCACAACTTTGCCTCAACTCTTTCTTGGGGTTGGAAGGAACCTCTGTTCGCCCTCCTACCAAGGTGAGCACGGATATCAGGTCTTCAATGTGTTTTGGGTCTACCCTCTTTTCTTTGTGTATCTTTCACATCAGCTAAAACGTGTACTTACTGAATTATCAACAAGGAAATGTAATCACGAATCGAATGCTATATACATTACTCAACAACATCCTATAACCTGCACTATTATCATAATTGACCTTTCCTACTTACTGAGAATCTTTTCCCGGTTGATAAATATATATCTTATATGTCCATGAATGTCAAATGTGGGAATTCAAATTATAAAATGATTGCTGCTCTCATGAAGTTTACAGTCTATAAGAACCCATACTAGTCATGTTGTTTCAGGCCCCAGTTCCCTAAAATTCAGTAGTAGTTATAGAGATATTTATGAAAAAAACAAACAAACAAAAAAGAATCATTCATTTTAATTCTCTAGAAAAGTCATGGAGTAAGGAGGGATCAAAATCAATGGCTGATCCTTCACATAGTTCACAATGAAAGAAGATGAGCAGAGTGTCTGCCAGTTGGACCCCCCAGACTGTCATGAACACTACCTAGAAATCTTGGCAATCTCCACTTTGTGGCCATTTCTTTAGACAGTAGTAGCAATATCAAGTCATGGCCCTGTTTTGGTATGGTAACCCACATAGGACAACACCAAGTTAAGTTCACCGTTCTCATGTTTGGGGCTAATGCAGAGTGAAAGCTGTGGGCTATTTGTGTAGATAAGGGAGGTGTCCAAACAGCACACGCTTTTTCTTTCACTGAAAACTTTCATTAAATTTGGCTGAGAACACTATACTTTAGAGAGGTAAGCATTTTGCAGCAATTGTAAGAGTTATTGAAATCGGTGTCCTTAGTTATCCTTTCAAGCGCAAAGTCCAATGGTCTGGTTTTCGATTTCAGGCATCTTACTATGGAGCCAAATTTGCATGCTTTGAGAAATAGCACCTTAAAAGCAATCACATCTTCTATTTCATTGCCGTGTACTGATTATTCCTGCTCACTCCCTTTGATCTTCTTTTCCTGTTCTGCTTTGAGGGGCAGGTCCTTCTCAAAAAGAATAGGATTAATTCCCTTAGTGCTCTGTGGTAACTTGGAAAAGGCATGGATAAGGACATGCAATATATTATGTGGGAAAGCTACTGTTTTTGTTCCCTCCTGAAAACATAGTATTAAATTGTACCTCAATTGTCCTACCACGGGAAGCCTGGTTACATGATGCATTACCTTGGTCATCAATTCCCATATGGCTTTAACATATCAGTACCTTTAATTCTCAAAAGCTTATAGAGAAAGTATCTCAATACAGTAGGGAAATATTATACATGAGTTCAGTGTTCTTTCCCGTACTTATTTATTTTATAATTTGTGCCTAAAATAGTAAAAGTGAGAACAAAAATTCAAGTGAGTTAACGCAGTGAGTTAAACACAGAAGATTGAGACAAGAGGTAGAAAAATTGATGGGAGAAGATCAGAGGATGAAATTGGGTGCTTATAATGGAACAAGCAAATGTGTAACTGCAGGGCCTAAATAGCTCAATATGACTTCACTATTGTTACCCTACAAATTATTTTCATTTTAGCAAATCACAGAATAGTCTTACATGCAAAGTACTTTAAGATCCCATGGAATGCACAACAAAGGTATATCTTTTAAAGCATTCTGATTTAAAATGTCGCTAGAGACATATCATTCAAGTAGAAAATGATTTCCAAAATTAAGCCTAGAGACAAGTATCAGAGAAACTTTGGGAAGTTCATAGGTGTCCTCCAGTGAGTCCTTGGGTTTTCTTTTCTTTTTGTAATTGTGTTTAAGCATACAAGATCGTGACTGTGCTTGTGTGTGTGTGCATCAGATTAAGAATGTGTTTGTTAGTGTATGTCTGGGCTCTCTTTTGGACTTTTATGTTAGAAATTTCAGCTGAAGAAATAGTTCATTCAAAAATACAGCCAGGCACAAATTAAACTGCCCATTCAAAACTCTTCTTTCTCCTTTCAAAGTGCAAGACAAACGGATGCGTCAAAGGTTGAAAGCATTTCAATAATAACCAAGCTCCTCCGCCCAAACATAGTTAAAAACTATGGTACTCTCCCAATCAACCCAGCAAAAGATGCGTGGGACCTTAGGTATCTATGATGTCTGGCAATAACAAAACACCCACCCTCTAATACGGCAGTACTCAAGAAGGCCATGTAGAGGCCTGCAGTTTCAACCAGGCCTTCCTGTAATAGGATACGACCTTCCTATAGGAGGCTGCACACTCACCAGTAATGAACACTCTTAGGCATCAAATGAAACTAAGGACGAAACCTGGAATTCTCTTCCCACATGGTGGAAGTCCCCTTCCCCCTTCCCAAGTGGATGTGATAGACAGTTAAAATAAAAGGAAGTTATAACATGGCTCACATTCTTCTTACATAATACCTGAAATGTCCAAGCCCCACCACACTACTAAGCAGCTGACTATACAGGTCTTCTGGTCTCAAATCTGTGTGACAATCATCACATGAGAATTTTATGAATATTTGAGATGCATTGATAGTGCGGATCTGTAAAGCTAAACGTCTTTGAGATCTGACTCAAATAGGAAATCTGTGTACTCCCTGTCTTCAGTTTTATGGGGATTTCACATGCATTCACACACTTCCACAATGCTCAACCTTCATCTGAAGACAAGAGGAATGGTCTATTCACAGAGAAGGCCAGCGGTAAAGTCAAAATGGATCCAGTTTCCTGCCTACATCCCTGCTCAGTAATGTAACCGCTTGTAAGCATTCCTAAGGGCGACTAGGATACACAAGTCAAAGATGCTTCTCCCAGGATTACAGAGTTGGATTGAGAACTGTAAGTTTGTTTACCTCTCATCCCATTCTTAAGATCACAAACCATAACTGTTAACCCATCAGAAGATGGGCAGCTCTAGCACATATTTAGAGACAATGCCTGCTTCTGCCTAAGACCAAGGTTGTAGATCCAAGTGGCATATAGGGTACGGTTTCCATCTCAGGATACCACATGACTCCCCAGGGATTCTCCTTCTCTGGAAAGCTCTCAAGAGATGTTGTGAGAAGAATATTTTGAGGGTGGAAAACAAGGAAACCGACAAGAGTTGTGTTCTTTCTAATTGTCCTCAGTCTCACTTTTCATCCCATGTATAATGACAAAGTCTCCCAAGCACTGCCAATACCAATTTGTCGATGTTCTTCAGCCACTCAGTCTTGTCTGACTCTTTGTGACTCCATGTACAGCAAGAACCCTGGGTTCCCCTGCCTTTCAAATCACCAGTTTACTCAAACCCATGACTTTTGAGTCAGTGATGCTTTGCAGCCATCTCACCCTCTGGCATTCCCTTCTCGTCCTTCCCTCAATCTTTCCCAGCATCAGTTTCTTCCCAGTGATTTCACTCTAGGCCCTAGATGGTCAATATATTGGCTCTTCATGGTCAGCGTCAGAACTTCCGTGAATAGTCTGAGTTGAACTCCTTCATGCTTGGCTAGTTTGAACTCCATGCTCGCAACGGAACTCTCACACATCTTCTCCAGACCCACTACTGCAAAGCATCGATATTTTGGCACTCAGTTCCTGGGGTCCTGCTCATTCCGCCATACGTTACTCCTGAAAATCAACTTTGCCCATTCGGATCTTTTCCAGTAATCACTCAGCTTATTAACATGGTGTCTAGATTGGTCGTAGCTTTTCATCCAAGTGGCAAGTGCCTTTTCATTTCGTGGCTGAAGTCACTCCCCGCAGTGATATCAGAGGTCAAGAAAGTGAAACCTGTCACTGAGTCAATTGTATCCTATTGCTAGATCTCAAAATGTTTGGGCCACATTCCATGGTCTTATTTTTAGTGTTCATTGGTTTGCGTTTAGATTGAGTTTTAATCCAGCTTTTCCTGTCACCTCATCAGAAGGCTCTTTAGTCCCTAGTGTTTTTCAGCCATTTGTGTGTTGTCATCTTATAACTAAGGTTATTCACACTTCTCACAGTAATTCTGTTTCCAGCTTCAAATTCTTTCAGCAAGTTATTGTCCATGGTATACTCTGCACAGAAGTCAAATAAGCTGGGTGACAATATATAGCCTCGATGTATTTCCTTCCCTATTTTGTACCAGTCCGTTGTTCCTTCTCCAGTTCCAACTGTTGTTACTTGACCTGCGTGCACCTTTCCCAGGAAACAGGTATGGTGGTCTTATATTCTTATCTCTTTAAGAATTTTCCACAGTTTGTTGTGACCCACACAGTCTAAGGGCTTCCCCTGTGATTCAGATGGTAAAGCATCTGCCTGCAATGGGGGAGGCCCAAGTTCGATCGCCGGGTCTGGAAGATCCCCTGGAGAAAGAAATGGTAGGCTACAGTCCATGGGGTCGCAAAGAGTCAGACACAAATGAATGACCTCACTTTCACATGCAGTCTAAGCCATTAACAGAGACAATAAAGGAGATGTAAATGACTTTATGAAACACCCTTGTTTTTTCTATGATCCAGACTCCAATTAAGGTTTACCTATTAAGATTAAATGACTAACTACATCTGCCTGCTCGCTCTCTCTCTGTTTCAAGTTGTTGCTGCTACTGCTGCTAAGTCGCTTCAGTCGTGTCCGACCCTGTGCGACCCCAGAGACGGCAGTGTACCGGGCTCCTCCGTCCCTGGGATTCTGCAGGCAAGAACACTGGAGTGGGTTGCCATTTCCTGCTCCAATACATTTAAGTGAAAATCGAAAGTGAAGTCACCCAGTTGTGTCCGACTCTTCACGACCCCATGGACTGAAGCCTACCAGGCTCCTACGCCCATGGGATTTTCCAGGCAAGAGTACTGGAGTGAGATGCCATTGCCTTCTCCATTTTTCAAGCTATCATCTACCAACTGTTACATTCCTGGGCACTTGCCATCTTCTTGTGGGCTCTCCTGGTGGCTCAGTTGGCAAAGCAACTGCCTGCAATCTGGAGACCTGGGTTCACTCCCTGGGTCGCGAAGATCTCCTGCAGAAGGAAATGGGAACCCACATCAGTACGCTTGCCTGGAAAGTTAGTATTAAATTATGACCATGCCCATCTCTGACCTTTGACACCCACTTGAAACAGTTAAGTTTCCAGAGCAGAAATAAGGAATCTGTGCTCCGGGAAAATGTCGGGACAATTTGACAAATAGCTAGATATTTTCAGGAACGGACTTTTTGAGCCCAATATCTGTATCATCTTTTATCTGTAAAGGAACTATGTTTCCTCAAACTGATGACAACTCCTCATTAGCAGAAATTTCAGGAAAAATAACTCGGCTTATCTGCATGTTCGTAGTCAATGTTGTACCAGTTATGTGTGTATGCACGAAAGCTCCCATTAAACAGATAAATTCACATCAACTAAAGTTTGTTGCTTTACTGGCATGCATAAATGAATTACAGAGCCTGCCTAGAAAGAAAATCAGAAGTTCTGATTGGGCAGATAATAAGAAGACGTTGAGAGCAACTCTCTTCATGGGGGCATCACAAATAATACTTCTATAAAGGCAACAGTTCCCCGAGCGCATCCAATGAATATTAGCAGAAGACCTTGCTCAACTATATGGGAACAAGACATAACTGGGAAGAATGGAAGGAAGATGGGAGAAGGAGGATGAGAGGAATAGAACCAAACCTGTGTCTTGTGGTGGGAGATGGAGAAGCAGGGGATAGATTGAGGATTCAGGTAAGTTACCTCAGTAAACTTAAATTACTTTTGACTGAAAGGAAGCAAGGTGAAGAAGCTGATGAAATATAGCTTGTCTAGAGTGAGAATCAAACAGAGAATGTGTGGTGTGGTCCTACATGTCCCAAACGGCCATGCAGGTCAACCAGTGTTCATAGGGCCTGGAAGATGAAACATGGGGTTAGAAAGCCAACCTGGGAGTGAAGTGCGTTTGACTGCGTAGAGATGGAGTGATGGATCTGGGATGTCAAAGTGCATAGGAAGGAATGCTTTTTGAAAAATCCCAAACTGACAGAGAAGTGGGACCTTAGGGTTCAGTCACACAGAGGAGGTAACACCATTGAATCCTCCCCCTCCCTACCCCCACCCTTTCCCACAAGCTGAGACCTACTATCAGGCAATAGAAAACAGCTAGCTAGAACTAACACTCATGCTTCTGCCACCACAGGCTAGAAAACGATCCCAGTAGGGCCATAAATTTTCTGCCTGTGGTTGCAGACTCTTTGTCTATGGCATACAAAAGGGACAATAGATTTCCAATGAATGAAAATATTCAGGCTCTGGCAGCACTAAAAGCAAATAGGAGTTATCCCAGATTAGAGTCTGACCTGTCCCTACTGAAGATCCAAAGTTATTTCTGCCCTCGTTTGGGCACGCTTTCTCAAGAGGTGGAGCTGTGCTGTGGCTCGTGTTCAGGACCAGAACACTGACAGCAGGGACTCTAATAACATTCATTATACTGACCATGTTTTGCTACGCTGTGTGGCTGGTTCACTCGTTTTCTCACTTGTAGGCTTTCTCATTATTCTTGATTATTTACTGTTTTAAGATTGTTTACATCACATATTTGTTTTTTTTTCATTTTTTTAATAAATTTATTTATTTTAGTTGGGGGCTAATTACTTTACAATATTGTAATAGTTTTTGCCATACATTGACATGAATCAGCCATGGGTTTACATGTGTTCCCCTTCCTGGACCGCCCACCCACCTCACTCCCCATCCCATGCCTCTGGGTCATCCCATTGCCCTGGCCCTGAGCCCTTGTCTCATGCATCGAACATGGAATGGTGTTCTGTTTCACATATGATAATATACATGTTTCAATGCTATTCTCCCAGAACGTCCCACCCTCACCTTCTCCCTAAGAGTCCATAAAATTGTTCTATGCATCTGTGTCTCTTATTCTGTCTCGCATATAGGGTTATCGTTACCATCTTTCAAATTCCATATCATTTCACACCAGTCAGAATGGCTGCTATCCAAAAGTCTACAAGCAATAAATGCTGGAGAGGGTGTGGAGAAAAGGGAACCCTCTTACACTGTTGGTGGGAATGCAAACTAGTACAGCCACTATGGAGAACAGTGTGGAGATTCCTTAAAATACTGGGAATAGAACTGCCATATGACCCAGCAATCCCACTGCTGGGCATATACACCGAGGAAACCAGAATTGAAAGAGACGCATGTACCCCAATGTTCATCTCAGCACTGTTTACAATAGCCAGGACATGGAAGCAACCTAGATGTCCATCAGCAGACGAATGGATTAGGAAGCTGTGGTACATATACACAATGGAATATTACCCAGCCATTAAAAAAAATACATTTGAATCGGTTCTACTGAGATGGATGAAACTGGAGCCCATTACCCAGAAAGAAAAACAACAATACAGTATACTAATGCATATATTTATTTTTTGTATGTATATAACATGTACTTTGTTTCCTGCTTTCTGTGCCTTTTGTTGATGTCGTTTCTTGTCATGTTTGTTTTAATAGGTATACATTTCTATGTTAACTGTGATTTTCTGATGTTCTGTGGGAAAGTTCTTGTCATTTTTGTCAGATTTCTTTCTTTATTTTTTACGTGGCACTCTGCTCTAGTGTTGTTTTATGTCTTGCAAGTTATTCGCTTAGTTGAATTACTGGTTCTGTGTTCTTCCCTATTGTGATTTTTGCTTGTGTTATTTTCTTTTTTTATTATTATTATTTTTTTCTTTGATTTTGGTTTCTTACAATTTGTCTGACTTCCTTTGTTTCCTCTGTCTAATCTTTTACTATGTGATCTTGGTTCTCTGACCAGAAGTTGGGCCTGTTCTTCTAGAGTTTCAGCACCATATCGAAGACCATAGAGTACCAGAGAATTCCTGGTTCCAGCGAGTATTAATTGGTGAGAGTGTCTATGAAGGCTTCCATCGCAAACTAAGAACCAATTCCACTCAAAAGGCTATATTATCCAGAGCTGATGCCTCATGCCACACAAAAAAGCAGAACAGAAACACAAGCCATATCATCCACAGATGGATTGCCTAAAGTCAGACTAAACCTGTACATACCTGCAAAAGATACCACCGTGAGAGAGAGAAGTGTCAGCTGTGGAATATAGATGCCAGAGAATATAGTTGCCAGTCCCTCCCCCTCCAAGGACACAGAAGCCACTGCACCAAACTTATCCAGTCAGGGTGCATTTGGAAGCAAGAACTGCAACCCTGCACCCTGGGAAGAAAAGACCATTAACATAGTAAGATAAACAAATGTGAAGAAAGTCAAGTACGTTGCAGGCAAAGAAACAATGTTAAAACACATGAGACATAATTAAAGAGGAAATAGGAATTGTCATTGAAAAAGAATTGAGAGGAACGATAGTAAAGATGATCAAACATCTCAGATAATAAATGTAAATCATGCAAGAAACATTTAAGAATGTTAAATGTGTGAATGATAGCACAATAACTGCCATATGTGTGCTGTAGGCTCATCCATGCCTTTGTACAGCAGAAGCCAGAACAACATTGGAAAATAATTATCTTCCAAATTAAAAACGAAGTATTAAAAGAAAAACAGACTTTAAATAACACAACAGACCTGGCAATTCAACTGAAACTTAAGTAGATTTCTTCGAAAAACCAGCAGAAGGCAGTTCCTTTTCAAGGGCAAATGAAATATGTCCGGATAAATCAGAAACCGGATCACAAATCAGGCCTTGGCAAATTTAAGTTAATCAAAATGTTATCAAGCTTTTTTTTTTTTTTTACTGCAATATATGTTACGATTTGAATGTCAGTCATGGTGTGTGGTGGGGACAAAACAAAAAGAAACAAACAAAAATATAAATAACAAAGACAAAACAAACAAACAAACAAACACCTGAATACATTCAGTCTCATGCATATACCTCTTCATGGCCAAGAAATACACGAAAAATCAGACAGAAAAAAATATATATATATATGTATATATATATATTCATAGAAACAAATGACAATAAAAATGCGATTGCATAAAACCTATGAAACAGGATAAAACACTAAAAGAGTAAATATTATAATATAGGAATGTCTCAAGTAATCAACCTAACAGCACAACTGAGACAATTAGAGAAAGAAGAAGAAACAGAAAACCCAAATTAGTTTTGGGAAAAAAAAAAGTCACTGAGACTAGAAGAGGAAAACAAAAGAAAAAATATAAACAATAGCAAAGATCAATAATGCTAAAAGGGATCTCTTGGAGAGCATAAAGAAAATACATAAATCATGAGCCAGACTCATCAACAAAAAAAGGGAGAACACTCTAATCAATAAAGTTAGACATGAGAAAGGAGACATTATAACCGATACCACAGAAACATCAAAGGATCATAAGAGACTACAACAAACAAGTTTAAGCCAATAAAATGTAGAATCTGGAAGCCACAGACTAATTCTTCGGAACTCAAGTAAGATGAAACATAAAATATTAACAAGCATTACAAGCTCTAATATTGAAACTGTTACAAAAAATTTTCCAGTTAACAAACTCAAGGTCCAGATGGTGTCACAGATAAATTTTATGAACCATTAAGAGAAATGTTAACACATACACTTCTAAAACTCTTCCAAAATACTACAGTGGTAGGAAAATGCACAAACTCTTCCTACGAGTACAGCATCACCCTGATAGAAGACCCAGAGGTAACACAGAAAAGGAAAATTATAGGCCACTATCACACAGTTGAACATAGATGCAAACATCCTCAACAAAATACTCCCAAGAAGAATCCAACAGCACATTAAAAGTATCCAACAGCTTAATTAAGTGAGGTTTTCCCCAATATGCAAACATCCTCCAGGATCTGCGTATCAATCCATCAGATACACCATAACAAATTGAAGGATTAAAACCATATGATCACCTCAATCAGTTCAGTTCAGTTCAGTTCAGTTCACTGCCTAGTCGTGTCCGACTCTTTACAACTCCGTGAATTGCAGCAGGCCAGGCCTCTCTGTCCTTCTCCAAATCCCGAATTCTACCCAAACCCTTGTCCATCGAGTCAGTGATGCCATCCAACCATCTCATCCTCTGTCGTCCCCTTCTCCTCCTACCCAGCATTAGGGTCTTGTCCAATGAGTCAACCCTTCGCATGAGGTGGCCAAAGTATTGGAGTTTCAGCTTCAACATCTGTCCTTCCAATGAACACCCAGGACTGATCTCCTTTAGGATGGATTGATTGGTTCTCCTTGTAGTCCAAGGGACTCTCAAGAGTCTTCTCCAACACCACAGTTCAAAAGCATCAATTCTGCGGTGCTCAGCTTTCTTTACCGTCCAACTTTCACATCCCTACATGACCACTGGAAAAACCATAGCCTTGACTAAATGAACCTTTGTTGTCAAAGTAATGTCTCTCCTTTTTAAATATGCTATACATGTTGGTCATAACCTTCCTTCCAAGGAGTAAGCTTCTTTTAATTTCATGGCTGCAATCACCATCAGCAGTGTTTTTGAAACCCCCAAAAATAAAGTCTGACACTGTTTTCACTGTTTCCCCATCTATTTCCCATGAAATGACTGGACCAGATGCCATGATCTTCGTTTTCTGAACGTTTAGCTTTAAGCCACCTTTTTCTCTCTCCTCTTTCACTGTCACGAAGAGGCTTTTTAGTTCTTCTTCACTTTCTGCTATAAGGGTGGTGTCATCTGCATATATGGGATTATTGATATTTTTCCCAGTAATCTTGATTCCAGCTTGTGTTTCTTCCAGCCCAGCGTTTCTCATGATGTACTCTGCAGAGAAGTTAAATAAGCAGGAAGACAATATACAGCCTTGACGTACTCCTTTTCCTATTTGGAACCAGTCTGTTGTTCCATGTCCAGTTCTAACTGTTGCTTCCTGACCTGCATACAGGTTTCTCAAGAAACAGGTCAGATGGTCTGGTATGCCCATCTCTTTCAGAATTGTCCACAGTTTATTGTGTTCCACGCAGTCAAAGGCTTTGGCATTGACAATAAAGCAGAAATAGATGTTTGTCTGGAACTCTGTTGCTTTTTTGACGATCCAGCGCATGTTGGCAATTTGATCTCTGGTTCCTCTGCCTTTTCTAAAACCAGCCTGAACACCTGGAAGTTCACTGTTCACATATTGCTGAAGCCTGGCTTGGAGAATTTGAGCACTACTTTACTAGCATGTGAGATGAGTGCAATTGTACAGTAGTGTGAGCAATCTTTGGCATTGCCTTTCTTTGGGATTGGAACGAAAACTGAACTTTTCCAGTCCTGTGGCCACTGCTGTGTTTTCCAAGTTTGCTGGCATATTGAGTGTAGCACTTTCACAGCATCATCTTTCAGGATTTGAAATAGCTCAACTGGAATTCCATCACCTCCACTAGCTTTGTTCATAGTGATCTTTTCTAAGGCCCACTTGACTTCACATTCCAGGATGCCTGGCTCTAGGTGAGTGATCACATCATCGTGGTTATCTGGGTCGTGAAGATCTTTTTTGTACAGTTCTTCTGTGTATTCTTGCCACCTCTTCTTAATATGTTCTGCTTCTGTTAGGTCCATACAATTTCTGTCCTTTATTGAGCCCATCTTTGCATGAAATGTTCCCTTGGTATCTCTAATTTTCTTGATGCCATCTCTAGTTTTTCCCAATATGTTGTTTTCCTCTATTTCTTTGCATTGATCACGGAGGACGGCTTTCTTATCTCTCCTTGCTATTCTTTGGAATTACTTTATTTCATTTCTATGAACTACTATCTCCTATCTAAAAAATGAAAATGTATATATATATATATATATACTATCTTTGAAAATGATTTTGGATCCATAAGTTTTACAATATTTAGAGGAGTCTAATCTCTATTATAGGTTTTTAATTTTGCTTGTTGAAATGTGTTAGGAATCTAATATTTGGAATCTATTTTCACTTAGGGATTTAACTCCTGAGTCGTCTGTCTCTCCTATTTTGACTTTTCCTTTTCTCCTCCTAGGCACCTACATCTCCCACGTCTATTTTTTCTTCTCTTCATGACTCTGAATCCCTTTGGCTCTTTCTGGGTGTGGAGAGCTGTTTAACAATTAAGCTTGGGGTTTGATCTTTTGTGCTGTGTGGATGTAGAATTCTTGATGTTAGTGTAACAGGGAACTGAAAGCTAAGATGAAGGTATCAATTCCAGAACTGTGTTCATCGTCAGACCCCTGTTACCAAGGAACATTAAGAGACAATCACACACCCAAAAGTATCCATGCCTACATGGAAACCAAAATAAATACACAAGCCAGCAAGTTCAATGCAAGAGATCCCACACCTAATCTCCAGGAAAGCAGGAACAGAACAATGAATATTAAAAACTGGGGGGCTTCCCTGGTGGCTCAGAGAATAAAGCATCTGCCTGCAATGCAGGAGACCTGGGTTTGATCCCCAAGTGGGGAAGATCCCCTGGAGAAGGAAATGGCAATCCATTCCAGTACTCTAAAAAACTGGGCTGTCCAAAGCCATACCAAACACAAAGAGAACCAAAACACATTATTGAACGTCTCATTGCAATCCAGAGAGAGGAGATACAGCTCCACTCACCAGAGCACAGACACGCATTTCCCAATTCATTAAATATTGACAAGTCACTGGGGCCAACCCCAAACACAGCAGCAGACTGCACAACAACGAGTAGCCAAAACCCTCCAGCCTGCAGAAAAGGGACCCTGACCACAGCAATCTAAGCAGAATGAAAGAATGAAAAATATGCAGAAGGTGAAGGTCCATGATAAAGCACCACCAAACCAAAAGAAACAAATAAAATAAATACATAAATAAATAAAAGAGAAGGAATTCTTCCTGAAAAAAAAAATCAGAATAATAATTGTAAGGATGACCTAAAATCTAGAAAAACAAGTGGAGTTGCCTGTAAATACACTGAACACATGGATTGAGAAGATCTAAGAATATTTAACAAGGATACAGAAGAAATAAAGTATCAATCAGTAATCATCAAAGGAAACAGAGATTAAAACAAATACTCTGCAGGGAATGACAGTAGAAGAACAGAGAGCAGAAAGGACTAGCTAGATGGAAGGTAGAATGGTAGAAATCAATGAAATAGAGTGGGAAAAATGAAAGCAGTGAGGGAAATCTCTGAGACTTCTGGAACAATGTTAAATGTCCCACCATTAGATTCAGAGCTGTCTGGATGGAGAACATCAAAACAAATAAGCAAGAAAGAAAAATAACTGCTTTGAGGAAATTTTTGAGATAAAATTTGAAAACCTCCCTTAGATGGGGGAAAGATATTTCTCTATGTCCCAATATCCCAGAATATCTAAAAGATGATATACTCAACGTGAAACAATCCACAAGGCATATTTATTAAACTAAGAAAAAGAAACACAAGAAGTAAACATCAAGGCCACAAGGGAAAATAAATAAATAACATACAGGTAGATTCACATAAGGATACCAGCTGCTCTTTCCTCTTCACACCAGGACAAAATAGTTTCACATACTTAAAGTGATGAAAGAGTCAAACCTAAATCTAATAAGGATGACATTCAGATATGAAGGATAAATCAACATTTGAACCAAAAGCTGTGAGAATTCATTACCACGAAACTGTTAAATCGGCCACTTACTTCATATATCATCAGGTTTGGAAAATTCATCATTGGCAACGAGTGTGGAATAGGTCAGTTTTAATTCCAATAACAAAGGACAATGCCAAAGTATGTTCAAACTACCATACAATTGTGCTTGTTTCATGTATTAGTAACATAATACTCAACATCCTCCAGCAGTACATGAACCAATAATTTGCAGATGTGCAACCTAGATTTGGAAAAGCTAGATGAACCAGACAAAAAAAATTCCAACATTCACTGGATCCTAGAGAAGGCAAGGAAATTTCAGGAAAAAAATTGCATCTGCCTCATTGACTGCACTAAAGCCATTGACTGTGGATCACAATGGACTGTGATTATTATCAGACCTTCTTAACATGAGAAATATGTACTTGGGTCAAGACACAAGAGCTTGAACCAGACATGGAACAATTGGCTAGTTCAAAACTGAGAAAGGAGTGTGCTTAAGCTTTAGATTCTGTTTATATGAAATATATATGCAGAGAATACTATACAAAATATCAGGCAGGATGGATCACAAACTGGAATCAAGGTAGCTGGCAGAAACCTCACCAATCTCAGATATAGACAGTACCACTCTAAAAAGAAAATTGAAGAGGGAGTAAACAGCCTCTTGAGTTTGAATGAGGAGGGTGAAATACCTTGCTGAAACTTCGACATTCAAAAAACTAAGATCACCGCATATTGTCCCATTACTACTTGGCAAAGAGAAGGGTGAAACCTGGAATCAGTGACAGACTTAATTTTCCTGGGCTCTAAAATCACTGTGAATGGTGACTGCAGTCATCAAATTAAAAGACACTTCCTTCTTGGAAGAAAAGCTATGTAAACCTAGATATTGCATTAAAAAGAAGAGACATTCACGTAACTAACAAAGTTCCCCACTTCATAAACCCCTATTGTTTATCCAGTAGTCATGTGCTGATGTGAGCGCTGGAGTGTAAAGAAGCCTGAGAGATGAAGAATTGATGCCTCCCAACTGTACTGCTGTAGAAGACCCTTAGGGGTCCCTTGAACTGCAAGCAGATGAAGCCAATCAATGTTAAGGGAGATTACCCCTGAGTATTCACTTGAAGGACTAATGATGAAGCTGAAACATCACCATTGTGGCCAACTGATGCAAAGAGCAAACTCACTGGAAAAGACCATGATGCTTGGAAAGACTGATGACAGGAGCAGAAGGGAGGAATAGAAGATGAGATGGTTGGACGGTATCAGCAATGCAATGGCCACATGTGTTTGAACAAACTCTGGGAGAGAGTGAAAGACAGGGAGGCCTTTTGTGCTACAGTCCATGGAGTCACAAAAGAGTTGGAGACAACATAGTGACTGAACAATGACAATCAAAGTCTCTAGAATTACTTCTTAAAATCACTCTAAAATATATTTAATTAAAGTAGTAACAAATAACCATTAATGTGGTATAATAGAAGATGGTGTAATTTTTTTTTAATATGACAACTATAGGCTCTGAAAGAGACAAATCTTAGAATTGAATACATTTTAAGAATGAGTTTGCAAGGAAAATTTTATCCAAGCAATAAACAATAAAGGGCCCTAGTGGCAATACTAATTGTAGACACATAGGTCTTTTAATTAAAAATGTTTTGAGACAAATGATATTAAACATGATTATACAATATTAATTATATATTTTGTCATATTACCTTTCATATTAATGATCCAATACAGCATATGCTCACCTCATCAAAGAGTTCCAGGTACCCGAATCAAACATTAAAAATGTTTGAATATTGTCTCAGCCTTTTGGCTATCATGAAGTGTAAAAATTGCAGATCTCTAGCCATAAGTATTTTTTTGAAATATTTTTGAACTGTGGTGTTGAAGAAGACTCTTGAGAGTCACTTGGACTACAACGAGATCCAATCAGTTCATCCTGAAGGAGATCAATCCTAGGTGTTCATTAGAAGGACAGATGTTGAAGCTGAAACTCCAATGATTTGACCACCTCATGCAAAGAGTTGATTCATTGGAAAAGTCCCTGACACTGGGAAGGATTGGGGGCAGGAGGAGAAGGGGATGACAGAGGATGAGATGGCTGCATGGCATCACTGACTCGATGGTCATGAGTTGGGTAAACTCCGGGAGTTGGTGATAGACAGGGAAGCCTGGCGTGTTGTGATTCATGGGGTCGCAAAGAGTTGGATACGACTGAGTGGCTGAACTGAACTGAACTGAGCATTTAGATTAGTCCAAAAATAAATATCTAAATAACAGTAGAAGAACATAAGACCACTGAGGGAAGAGAAAATCTAAATGACCATATAAACCAAGAGGACTTAACACACTGAGCAGATCATTCCTTCTAACAAGAACAGAAGAATACACAACCCTCCCATGTTCAATTAGAATATTCTCCAGAATATTTTCGAGAATAGGTTTTACCTTAAGCCTTAAAATAGTCCTTAATAATTTAAATCATACAAAATATGTTTTCTGACATCCAATAAATGTAAATTGAAATCAGTAATGGGAAAAAAGTTGGAAATTGTATTGTGTGGAAAATTAAACCACATATCCCTAAGGGACCAAAGTTTGAAAGAATAAGTCACAGGGCAAATTAGAAAATACACTGTGGTGAATGAAAATGAAAACGCAACGTACCCACATCATCAGACACAACAGATATATATACACATTAAAATGGAAGCTCTGCAAACCTGAGAAGAAGCTAATATCTGCCTGCTACAGAAACTAGGGGAGGGGGGAATCAAAACTCACAGCAAAGAGAAAGAGGAAAACAATGAAGCCTAGTATGGGAATAAAATTATATACATATTTCAAAAACAGAGAAAAATCAACAAAAACAAAATAAATAAAATTGGAAGATATTAGGTAAACTGAGCAAACAAAATGAGAGAAGATCCAGTTATTGAAATGAGAATGAAAAAGATCCCATTGCAATGTAATCATACTAAATAAAGACACTTGTTAGGTAATATGGACACATATTTATGCCAGGAGAAGACTTAAGTTATGTGAAACAGTCGAATGGCTAAAAGAACAGAGTGATTAAAACAATTTTTAAAAACTGGAAATTCTGAATAGATTCATTAAATGGAGGTTGAATTCGAAATCATTAACCATAAATAAACATTTAGAATCAGATAATTTTTGATGTCTTATACTGATTAATTTTCTGAGCATGTCAATAACAATGTATGAAAGGCAGAAGTGTCCTATATATATTAGCAATCAGTGACAGTGATATCCATGCGCTAAGTTCCTACGCTCCTGTCTGACTCTCTTCGGCGCACAGCCTATCGCACATGGGTATCCCTCAATCCATCGGATTCTCGTGGTGCGTACACAAGAGTGGGTTTCCATGCCTTCCTCCAGAACATCTTCCCAAGCCAGGGATTGAAGCTGTGCCTCTTATGACTTCTGCATTAGAAGCTAGGTTGTTTATCACTAGTGACAACTGGAAAATAATTAGTGATAAATATATTATATATATATATATATATATATATATACATATGTATATACATACATACACATACATACTTATGTATATACACATATATAAATACAAACACACACACATATATATATACATATATCTATATTCATATGCATATATATCTATATACATATATATATGTATTCTTAAGGTATAGGTATATACTTTTGCTGTTATAGGTATCAATGTATATTTCACTGTAAGTATTTACTACAGGTATGAACTTTTGCTGAATCCAATGATCTGGTATGTTGTGGTTTCTCTTTCATTTATCTCAGATTATTTTTCTAATTTCCCTTGTGACTCAGGCATTGACTCAACCATTCCTTAGAAATGCCTTCTAAAATATTCCACAAATGACACATTTGCAAAAATGTATGCCATTTTTGAGCTTTAGCTCCATGTCTTGGTAGTCAGAGAATATAGGTGGTACAATTTAAAATTTAATTGTTTTATGCCTTAATATTAAAGCTATGCTTGAGAATATTCTAGAGAATATTCAGATATACATAGATATATAACTACGTGTATACATACATATATATTTATCTATATATAGATATAGATATATACACGCACATATGAGTAGAGATGCATATATGCATAGTATACGTAAACATGTCTATGCGTATACATCAGTGAAGATATATATATATACACATATCTTTATATATATAAACATATGTGTTTGGAAAGCACCACAAACCTCCCCTGTTTACTCTTCCTTGATCGGGAAGAGTTTCTAGCCATGTTCTTGAAATTTTGATTTCCCTTTCTCTTTCCTATCTCGTTGGGACTTGCATTAACCTGTATTAACTCTTTTCTCATTATATTAAGGCCACTTTAGGTCCTGTTGAGGTAAAAGCCCACAGTCAGCTTGTCTTGGGGTATATGAATCTACTACAAACAGTAACATTTTCTGAGGGTGTAGAGAGTAGAGCACACTGTGAACTAAGTATGCTGTCAGCCTTATCAGTAACCAAAGGATGTTGCAGTCATCAAGTCATAAGCCATTGCAGCCATCCCTGAATGTGAGCCCTGAGAGGACTCTGGATGAAGTCAGGCCGCCCATCATCAAGCCTTCAATTACCACAGCTGCCACCAATTGTGCTGCCAGAAGTGACTCTGACACAGAAAAGAACAGGACACTGGCCCTAGTTATAGTGCCTATTGAAGAAATTATCTCAAGAAGCCCAGATTCCTGCATCTTGCCATAGGTAGAATCATGCTAAACCCATTAACTTGAGATGTCCAGTTTTCTTTAATTAACCACAATATATGAACATGCTGCCTCCATGATCATTGTGAAACTTTTATACACCCTGGCACTTCCATTCCCTCTTCAGAATGGTCTTTCAGAAATACTTGAGAAGTTGCTCGTCAGGAGTAAATCCTCCTCAGGACTAAAGCCTAGATGAATAAAACAAAATTCTCAAATTTTAGGCTGTGCATTTTTCCCAGTCAGTCACACAGATTCCAGGATTTAAAAAAGAAGTGATCCTTGTACAGCATTTCAAACTTTCAAACTACATTTATAATTTCCTACTTAGGATAGTTCTGAATGTCAAAGGTTTACTATTGTGTACTAAAACATGAAGGAATTTGTGTTTCTATAAATTGTTGACATCATTTGGTAACCGCTCTTTCCTTTGAGAAACATTGCCAATCAAATGAAGTGAGGAACACTTATGTCTAGAGTCTGAGTTTATTCTGGCTAGGTTAGCTCTAAATTGTTAAGTTTTTGCTTTATGTTTTGTCTATACATACGAAAGCAGTCTTTGGTGCAGATTTTACTTGACATATGCACTGGTACACATTATACTTGACTTATGCACTGTGATGCATTTCTTGCTACTTGCCCAAGTTGGCCAAGGACTGACATCCATTTTCCAATTTAAGAAACAAGTTGAAATTGGAGTGTGATTGCTTTACAATGTCTGGTACTTTCTGCTGTAAAACAATGTAAATCATCTATCAGTATATATGCATGAGCCTCCCTTTTGAGAAGCCCTCCCACCTGCTCTTAAGCCTCCTCTCCTACTCCACAATCCACTTCCCTAGGGCACCCCAGAGTCCTGAGGAGGAGCCTCTCACTGGCTAACTACTTCATACTTGGTATTATACATATGCCTGGGCATCTTGCTCGATCCATTCCACTATCTCCTTCCACTTCTGTGTCCAAGTCTGTTCTTTACCTCTGCATTTCTTTTCCCACCCTTCAAACAGATTCTTCAGAACCAGTTTTCTAGATTCCACATATATGCATTAATCTACAATATTGGACTTCCTCTTTCTGAATTACTTCACTCTGTATAATAGGCTCTAGATCCATCCATATCTCTAGAAATAATCCATTGTTTTTTTTTCCTTTTTGTGCACGAGAAAGTTTCCATCCTGAGCATGTGCCATAACTTCTTTATCCATTCTTCAGTAAATGGACACCCAGATTGCTTACATAACTTGTCTACTGTAAATGGTATTGAAATGGATACTGGGATACACCTTTTTTCTTCAAAGGTGGTTTCATTTGGGTATATGTCTAATAATGTGATTTGGGGGTCATATGGTAGTTTTATTGCTAGTTTTCTAAAGAACTTTCATACTCTGCGGTATCATGTCAGTATTTATTTACATTCCTAACAACGCTGTGAAGGGTTCCCTTTCTTCCACATCATATCCTTCATTTATTGTTTTAAGATTTATATTTGTGTGTGTGTGTGTTTGTGTATATACTTGTTAATTTATAATATAATTATTTTTATGTAACATCTATATTATGAATGTATAGTATAGTGTAAACACATATTTGTTAATTTATGAATATGGATATGAATGCATACACACACACACACATTTACTTCTTCATTTGTTTACATCAGGGTTTAATTGCTGCATGTGGAATCTAATTTCCTGACCAGGGATCAAACATGGAACCCTTGATTTAGGATCATGGTGTCTTAGCTTCTGGACCACTACCAAGTACCCTGTTGTCGATTTTATAATGATCACCATGCTCGATGGTGTGATATGACACTTCATTGTAGTTTTGATCTGTGTGCCTTTATTATGTTGAGGTAATTTTTGCTATGCTCAGTTTCGGGAGAGTTTTTTATCACACATGATTTTTGAATTTCATCCAAGATTTTTCAGCATCTATTGAGGTGATCATATGGTTTTAATCCTTCAATTTGTTATGGTGTATCTGATGGACTGATACGCAGATCCTGGAGGATATTTGCATATTGGGGAAAACCTCACTTAATTAAGCTGTTGGATACTTTTAATGTGCTGTTGGATTCTTCTTGGGAGTATTTTGTTGAGGATGTTTGCATCTATGTTCAACTGTGTGATAGTGGCCTATAATTTTCCTTTTCTGTGTTACCTCTGGGTCTTCTATCAGGGTGATGCTGTACTCGTAGGAAGAGTTTGTGCATTTTCCTACCACTGTAGTATTTTGGAAGAGTTTTAGAAGTGTATGTGTTAACATTTCTCTTAATGGTTCATACAATTTATCTGTGACACCATCTGGACCTTGAGTTTGTTAACTGGAAAATTTTTTATAACAGTTTCAATATTAGAGCTTGTAATGCTGTGTTCATATTTTATGTTTCATCTTACTTGAGTTCCGAAGAATTAGTCTGTGGCTTCCAGATTCTACATTTTATTGGCTTAAACTTGTTTGTTGTAGTCTCTTATGATCCTTTGATGTTTCTGTGGTATCGGTTATAATGTCTCCTTTCTCATGTCTAACTTTATTGATTAGAGTGTTCTCCCTTTTTTTGTTGATGAGTCTGGCTCATGATTTATGTATTTTCTTTATGCTCTCCAAGAGCTCCCTTTTAGCATTATTGATCTTTGCTATTGTTTACATTTTTTCTCTTGTTTTCCTGTTCTAGTCTCAGTGACTTTTTTTTTTTTCCCAAAACTAATTTGGGTTTTCTGTTTCTTCTTCTTTCTCTAATTGTCTCAGTTGTACTGTTAGGTTGATTACTTGAGACATTCCTTTATTATAATATTTACTCTTTTAGTGTTTTATCCTGTTTCATAGGTTTTATGCAATCGCATTTTTATTGTCATTTGTTTCTATGAATATATATATATATATATTTTTTTTTTTTCTGTCTGATTTTTCGTGTATTTCTTGGCCATGAAGAGGTATATGCACGAGACTGAATGTATTCAGGTGTTTGTTTGTTTGTTTGTTTTGTCTTTGTTATTTATATTTTTGTTTGTTTCTTTTTGTTTTGTCCCCACCACACACCATGACTGACATTCAAATCGTAACATATATTGCAGTAAAAAAAAAAAAAAAGCTTGATAACATTTTGATTAACTTAAATTTGCCAAGGCCTGATTTGTGATCCGGTTTCTGATTTATCCGGACATATTTCATTTGCCCTTGAAAAGGAACTGCCTTCTGCTGGTTTTTCGAAGAAATCTACTTAAGTTTCAGTTGAATTGCCAGGTCTGTTGTGTTATTTAAAGTCTGTTTTTCTTTTAATACTTCGTTTTTAATTTGGAAGATAATTATTTTCCAATGTTGTTCTGGCTTCTGCTGTACAAAGGCATGGATGAGCCTACAGCACACATACAGCAGTTATTGTGCTATCATTCACACACCCTTCTTAAATGTTTCTTGCATGATTTACATTTATTTTCTGAGATGTTTGATCATCTTTACTATCGTTCCTCTCAATTCTTTTTCAGTGACAATTCCTATTTCCTCTTTAATTATGTCTCATGTGTTTTAACATTGTTTCTTTGCCTGCAACGTACTTGACTTTCTTCACATTTGTTTATCTTACTATGTTAATGGTCTTTTCTTCCCAGGGTGCAGGGTTGCAGTTCTTGCTTCCAAATGCACCCTGACTGGATAAGTTTGGTGCAGTGGTTTCTGTGTCCTTGGAGGGGGAGGGACTGGCAACTATATTCTCTGGCATCTATATTCCACAGCTGACACTTCTCTCTCTCACGGTGGTATCTTTTGCAGGTATGTACGGGTTTAGTCTGACTTTAGGCAGTCCATCTGTGGATGATATGGCTTGTGTTTCTGTTCTGCTTTTTTGTGTGGCATGAGGCATCAGCTCTGGATAATATAGCCTTTTGAGTGGAATTGGTTCTTAGTTTGCGATAGAAGCCTTCATAGACACTCTCACCAATTAATATTCGCTGGAACCAGGAATTCTCTGGTACTCTATGGTCTTCGATATGGTGCTGAAACTCTAGAAGAACAGGCCCAACTTCTGGTCAGAGAACCAAGATCACATAGTAAAAGATTAGACAGAGGAAACAAAGGAAGTCAGACAAATTGTAAGAAACCAAAATCAAAGAAAAAAATAATAATAACAAAAAAAGAAAATAACACAAGCAAAAATCACAATAGGGAAGAACACAGAACCAATAATACAACTAAGCGAATAACTTGCAAGACATAAAACAACACTAGAGCAGAGTGCCACGTAAAAAATAAAGAAAGAAATCTGACAAAAATGACAAGAGCTTTCCCACAGAACAACAGAAAATCACAGTTAACATAGAAATATATACCTATTAAAACAAACATGACAAGAAACGACATCAACAAAAGGCACAGAAAGCAGGAAAACAAAGTACAGGTTATGTACATACAAAAAATAAATATATGCATTAGTATACTGTATTGTTGTTTTTCTTTCTAGCTTACTTCACTGTGTATAATGGGCTCCAGTTTCACCCATCTCAGTAGAACCGATTCAAATGTATTCAGGAAAACAAAGTACATGTTATATACATACAAAAAATAAATATATGCATTAGTATACTGTATTGTTGTTTTTCTTTCTGGCTTCCTTCACTCTGTATAATGGGCTCCAGTTTCATCCATCTCAGTAGAACCGATTCAAATGTATTTTTTTTAATGGCTGGGTAATATTCCATTGTGTATATGTACCACAGCTGCCTTATCCATTCGTCTGCTGATGGACATCTAGGTTGCTTCCATGTCCTGGCTATTGTAAACAGTGCTGTGATGAACATTGGGGTACACGCGTCTCTTTCAATTCTGGTTTCCTCGGTGTATATGCCCAGCAGTGGGATTGCTGGGTCATATGGCAGTTCTATTCCCAGTTTTTTAAGGAATCTCCACACTGTTCTCCATAGTGGCTGTACTAGTTTGCATTCCCACCAACAGTGTAAGAGGGTTCCCTTTTCTCCACACCCTCTCCAGCATTTATTGCTTGTAGACTTTTGGATAGCAGCCATTCTGACTGGTGTGAAATGATATGGAATTTGAAAGATGGTAACGATAACCCTATATGCGAGACAGAATAAGAGACACAGATGCATAGAACAATTTTATGGACTCTGAGGGAGAAGGCGAGGGTGGGATGTTCTGGGAGAATAGCATTGAAACATGTATATTATCATATGTGAAACAGAACACCATTCCACGTTCGATGCATGAGACAAGGGCTCAGGGCCAGGGCAATGGGATGACCCAGAGGCATGGGATGGGGAGGGAGGCGGGTGGGCGGTCCAGGAAGGGGAACACATGTAAACCCATGGCTGATTCATGTCAATGTATGGCAAAACCTATTACAATATTGTAAAGTAATTAGCCCCCAACTAAAATAAATAAATTTATTAAAACAATAAAAAAAAATATGTGATGTAAACAATCTTAAAACAGTAAATAATCAAGAATAATGAGAAAGCCTACAAGTGAGAAAACGAGTGAACCAGCCACACAGCGTAGCAAAACATGGTCAGTATAATGAATGTTATTAGAGTCCCTGCTGTCAGTGTTCTGGTCCTGAACACGAGCCACAGCACAGCTACACCTCTTGAGAAAGTGTGCCCAAACGAGGGCAGAAATAACTTTGGATCTTCAGTAGGGACAGGTCAGACTCTAATCTGGGATAACTCCTATTTGCTTTTAGTGCTGCCAGAGCCTGAATATTTTCATTCATTGGAAATCTATTGTCCCTTTTGTATGCCATAGACAAAGAGTCTGCAACCACAGGCAGAAAATTTATGGCCCTACTGGGATCGTTTTCTAGCCTGTGGTGGCAGAAGCATGAGTGTTAGTTCTAGCTAGTTGTTTTCTATTGCCTGATAGTAGGTCTCAGCTTGTGGGAAAGGGTGGGGGTGGGGAGGGGGAGGATTCAATGGTGTTACCTCCTCTGTGTGACTGAACCCTAAGGTCCCACTTCTCTGTCAGTTTGGGATTTTTCAAAAAGCATTCCTTCCTATGCACTTTGACATCCCAGATCCATCACTCCATCTCTACGTAGTCAAACGCAGTTCACTCCCAGGTTGGCTTTCTAACCCCACGTTTCATCTTCCAGGCCCTATGAACACTGGTTGACCTGCATAGCCGTTTGGGACATGTAGGACCACACCACACATTCTCTGTTTGATTCTCACTCTAGACAAGCTATATTTCATCAGCTTCTTCACCTTGCTTCCTTTCAGTCAAAAGTAATTTAAGTTTACTGAGGTGACTTACCTGAATCCTCAGTCTATCCCCTGCTTCTCCATCTCCCACCACAAGACACAGGTTTGGTTCTATTCCTCTCATCCTCCTTCTCCCATCTTCCTTCCATTCTTCCCAGTTATGTCTTGTTCCCATATAGTTGAGCAAGGTCTTCTGCTAATATTCATTGGATGCGCTCGGGGAACTGTTGCCTTTATAGAAGTATTATTTGTGATGCCCCCATGAAGAGAGTTGCTCTCAACGTCTTCTTATTATCTGCCCAATCAGAACTTCTGATTTTCTTTCTAGGCAGGCTCTGTAATTCATTTATGCATGCCAGTAAAGCAACAAACTTTAGTTGATGTGAATTTATCTGTTTAATGGGAGCTTTCGTGCATACACACATAACTGGTACAACATTGACTTCGAACATGCAGATAAGCCGAGTTATTTTTCCTGAAATTTCTGCTAATGAGGAATTGTCATCAGTTTGAGGAAACATAGTTCCTTTGCAGATAAAAGATGATACAGATATTGGGCTCAAAAAGTCCGTTCCTGAAAATATCTAGCTATTTGTCAAATTGTCCCGACATTTTCCCGGAGCACAGATTCCTTATTTCTGCTCTGGAAACTTAACTGTTTCAAGTGGGTGTCAAAGGTCAGAGATGGGCATGGTCATAATTTAATACTAACTTTCCAGGCAAGCGTACTGGTGTGGGTTCCCATTTCCTTCTGCAGGAGATCTTCGTGACCCAGGGAGTGAACCCAGGTCTCCAGATTGCAGGCAGTTGCTTTGCCAACTGAGCCACCAGGAGAGCCCACAAGAAGATGGCAAGTGCCCAGGAATGTAACAGTTGGTAGATGATAGCTTGAAAAATGGAGAAGGCAATGGCATCTCACTCCAATACTCTTGCCTGGAAAATCCCATGGGCGTAGGAGCCTGGTAGGCTTCAGTCCATGGGGTCGTGAAGAGTCGGACACAACTGGGTGACTTCACTTTCGATTTTCACTTAAATGTATTGGAGCAGGAAATGGCAACCCACTCCAGTGTTCTTGCCTGCAGAATCCCAGGGACGGAGGAGCCCGGTACGCTGCCGTCTCTGGCGTCGCACAGGGTCGGACACGACTGAAGCGACTTAGCAGCAGTAGCAGCAACAACTTGAAACAGAGAGAGAGCGAGCAGGCAGGTGTAGTTAGTCATTTAATCTTAATAGGTAAACCTTAATTGGAGTCTGGATCATAGAAAAAACAAGGGTGTTTCATAAAGTCATTTACATCTCCTTTATTGTCTCTGTTAATGGCTTAGACTGCATGTGAAAGTGAGGTCATTCATTTGTGTCTGACTCTTTGCGACCCCATGGACTGTAGCCTACCATTTCTTTCTCCAGGGGATCTTCCAGACCCGGCGATCGAACTTGGGCCTCCCCCATTGCAGGCAGATGCTTTACCATCTGAATCACAGGGGAAGCCCTTAGACTGTGTGGGTCACAACAAACTGTGGAAAATTCTTAAAGAGATAAGAATATAAGACCACCATACCTGTTTCCTGGGAAAGGTGCACGCAGGTCAAGTAACAACAGTTGGAACTGGAGAAGGAACAACGGACTGGTACAAAATAGGGAAGGAAATACATCGAGGCTATATATTGTCACCCAGCTTATTTGACTTCTGTGCAGAGTATACCATGGACAATAACTTGCTGAAAGAATTTGAAGCTGGAAACAGAATTACTGTGAGAAGTGTGAATAACCTTAGTTATAAGATGACAACATGCAAATGGCTGAAAAACACTAGGGACTAAAGAGCCTTCTGATGAGGTGACAGGAAAAGCTGGATTAAAACTCAATCTAAACACAAACCAACGAACACTAAAAATAAGACCATGGAATGTGGTCCAAACATTTTGAGATCTAGCAATAGGATACAATTGACTCAGTGACAGGTTTCACTTTCTTGACCTCTGATAACACTGCGGGGGGTGACTTCAGCCACGAAACGAAAAGGCACTTGCCACTTGGATGAAAAGCTACGACCAGTCTAGACACCATGTTAATAAGCTGAGTGATTACTGAAAAAGATCCGAATGGGCAAAGTTGATTTTCAGGAGTAACGTATGGCGGAATGAGCAGGACCCCAGGAACTGAGTGCCAAAATATCGATGCTTTGCAGTAGTGGGTCTGGAGAAGATGTGTGAGAGTTCCGTTGCGAGCATGGAGTTCAAACTAGCCAAGCATGAAGGAGTTCAACTCAGACTATTCACGGAAGTTCTGACGCTGACCATGAAGAGCCAATATATTGACCATCTAGGGCCTAGAGTGAAATCACTGGGAAGAAACTGATGCTGGGAAAGATTGAGGGAAGGACGAGAAGGGAATGCCAGAGGGTGAGATGGCTGCAAAGCATCACTGACTCAAAAGTCATGGGTTTGAGTAAACTGGTGATTTGAAAGGCAGGGGAACCCAGGGTTCTTGCTGTACATGGAGTCACAAAGAGTCAGACAAGACTGAGTGGCTGAAGAACATCAACAAATTGGTATTGGCAGTGCTTGGGAGACTTTGTCATTATACATGGGATGAAAAGTGAGACTGAGGACAATTAGAAAGAACACAACTCTTGTCGGTTTCCTTGTTTTCCACCCTCAAAATATTCTTCTCACAACATCTCTTGAGAGCTTTCAGAGAAGGAGAATCCCTGGGGAGTCATGTGGTATCCTGAGATGGAAACCGTACCCTATATGCCACTTGGATCTACAACCTTGGTCTTAGGCAGAAGCAGGCATTGTCTCTAAATATGTGCTAGAGCTGCCCATCTTCTGATGGGTTAACAGTTATGGTTTGTGATCTTAAGAATGGGATGAGAGGTAAACAAACTTACAGTTCTCAATCCAACTCTGTAATCCTGGGAGAAGCATCTTTGACTTGTGTATCCTAGTCGCCCTTAGGAATGCTTACAAGCGGTTACATTACTGAGCAGGGATGTAGGCAGGAAACTGGATCCATTTTGACTTTACCGCTGGCCTTCTCTGTGAATAGACCATTCCTCTTGTCTTCAGATGAAGGTTGAGCATTGTGGAAGTGTGTGAATGCATGTGAAATCCCCATAAAACTGAAGACAGGGAGTACACAGTTTTCCTATTTGAGTCAGATCTCAAAGACGTTTAGCTTTACAGATCCGCACTATCAATGCATCTCAAATATTCATAAAATTCTCATGTGATGATTGTCACACAGATTTGAGACCAGAAGACCTGTATAGTCAGCTGCTTAGTAGTGTGGTGGGGCTTGGACATTTCAGGTATTATGTAAGAAGAATGTCAGCCATGTTATAACTTCCTTTTATTTTAACTGTCTATCACACCCACTTGGGAAGGGGGAAGGGGACTTCCACCATGTGGGAAGAGAATTCCAGGTTTCGTCCTTAGTTTCATTTGATGCCTAAGAGTGTTCATTACTGGTGAGTGTGCAGCCTCCTATAGGAAGGTCGTATCCTATTACAGGAAGGCCTGGTTGAAACTGCAGGCCTCTACATGGCCTTCTTGAGTACTGCCGTATTAGAGGGTGGGTGTTTTGTTATTGCCAGACATCATAGATACCTAAGGTCCCACGCATCTTTTGCTGGGTTGATTGGGAGAGTACCATAGTTTTTAACTATGTTTGGGCGGAGGAGCTTGGTTATTATTGAAATGCTTTCAACCTTTGACGCATCCGTTTGTCTTGCACTTTGAAAGGAGAAAGAAGAGTTTTGAATGGGCAGTTTAATTTGTGCCTGGCTGTATTTTTGAATGAACTATTTCTTCAGCTGAAATTTCTAACATAAAAGTCCAAAAGAGAGCCCAGACATACACTCACAAACACATTCTTAATCTGATGCACACACACACAAGCACAGTCACGATCTTGTATGCTTAAACACAATTACAAAAAGAAAAGAAAACCCAAGGACTCACTGGAGGACACCTATGAACTTCCCAAAGTTTCTCTGATACTTGTCTCTAGGCTTAATTTTGGAAATCATTTTCTACTTGAATGATATGTCTCTAGCGACATTTTAAATCAGAATGCTTTAAAAGATATACCTTTGTTGTGCATTCCATGGGATCTTAAAGTACTTTGCATGTAAGACTATTCTGTGATTTGCTAAAATGAAAATAATTTGTAGGGTAACAATAGTGAAGTCATATTGAGCTATTTAGGCCCTGCAGTTACACATTTGCTTGTTCCATTATAAGCACCCAATTTCATCCTCTGATCTTCTCCCATCAATTTTTCTACTTCTTGTCTCAATCTTCTGTGTTTAACTCACTGCGTTAACTCACTTGAATTTTTGTTCTCACTTTTACTATTTTAGGCACAAATTATAAAAGAAATAAGTACGGGAAAGAACACTGAACTCATGTATAATATTTCCCTACTGTATTGAGATACTTTCTCTATAAGCTTTTGAGAATTAAAGGTACTGATATGTTAAAGCCATATGGGAATTGATGACCAAGGTAATGCATCATGTAACCAGGCTTCCCGTGGTAGGACAATTGAGGTACAATTTAATACTATGTTTTCAGGAGGGAACAAAAACAGTAGCTTTCCCACATAATATATTGCATGTCCTTATCCATGCCTTTTCCAAGTTACCACAGAGCACTAAGGGAATTAATCCTATTCTTTTTGAGAAGGACCTGCCCCTCAAAGCAGAACAGGAAAAGAAGATCAAAGGGAGTGAGCAGGAATAATCAGTACACGGCAATGAAATAGAAGATGTGATTGCTTTTAAGGTGCTATTTCTCAAAGCATGCAAATTTGGCTCCATAGTAAGATGCCTGAAATCGAAAACCAGACCATTGGACTTTGCGCTTGAAAGGATAACTAAGGACACCGATTTCAATAACTCTTACAATTGCTGCAAAATGCTTACCTCTCTAAAGTATAGTGTTCTCAGCCAAATTTAATGAAAGTTTTCAGTGAAAGAAAAAGCGTGTGCTGTTTGGACACCTCCCTTATCTACACAAATAGCCCACAGCTTTCACTCTGCATTAGCCCCAAACATGAGAACGGTGAACTTAACTTGGTGTTGTCCTATGTGGGTTACCATACCAAAACAGGGCCATGACTTGATATTGCCACCACTGTCTAAAGAAATGGCCACAAAGTGGAGATTGCCAAGATTTCTAGGTAGTGTTCATGACAGTCTGGGGGGCCCAACTGGCAGACACTCTGCTCATCTTCTTTCATTGTGAACTATGTGAAGGATCAGCCATTGATTTTGATCCCTCCTTACTCCATGACTTTTCTAGAGAATTAAAATGAATGATTCTTTTTTGTTTGTTTGTTTTTTTCATAAATATCTCTATAACTACTACTGAATTTTAGGGAACTGGGGCCTGAAACAACATGACTAGTATGGGTTCTTATAGACTGTAAACTTCATGAGAGCAGCAATCATTTTATAATTTGAATTCCCACATTTGACATTCATGGACATATAAGATATATATTTATCAACCGGGAAAAGATTCTCAGTAAGTAGGAAAGGTCAATTATGATAATAGTGCAGGTTATAGGATGTTGTTGAGTAATGTATATAGCATTCGATTCGTGATTACATTTCCTTGTTGATAATTCAGTAAGTACACGTTTTAGCTGATGTGAAAGATACACAAAGAAAAGAGGGTAGACCCAAAACACATTGAAGACCTGATATCCGTGCTCACCTTGGTAGGAGGGCGAACAGAGGTTCCTTCCAACCCCAAGAAAGAGTTGAGGCAAAGTTGTGAGAAGGGGCTTAGCACATCTGAAAGCAGTGTGTGTGATTGTAGCTCCAGAAGGACGGTGTAAGAGAATGGTACTGAAACTACTACGGAAAACAAATATCATGTCTTCAAAGAACTTGTTAACCATCCTGAGGTGCTGCAATCACCAGAGGAATTTATTTTGTCTCTGAGGGAACAGATAAGCAAAATCTAAATATGCATTAGGAAATATAGGGTGGAATCATGGTGGCAGGAAATAAAGGTACGCCTTAAGGAGAGCAGAGCTAAAATGACCCTATACAGTACCACTTGTAAAATACCTATCTTGTGCTGGCCATGGTCCAGTCACTGATTATGTCCTGTAATCGTTGGTATCACAGTGATGGTATAACGGTTCTCCTAATTTTGGACATGCTACAATATTTATATTTTCAAGTATGAAATGAATTTCTAGAATGAAGACAATCTCCTGTCTAATGTCTTAAGACTCTGCTGCTGCTAAGTCACTTCAGTTGTGTGCAACTCTGTGTGACCCTATGGACAGCAGCCCACCAGGAGCCCCTTTCCACGGAATTCTCCAGGCAAGAATACTGGAGCGGGGCACCATTTCCTTCTCTATCTTAAGACTCTACCGATACGTAATAGAATATCATGTAACTGTGAACGCACTAAGGTTCGTACTGTGTAGGTGCACTTGTTTTGATTTTATTTGTATGTGTTCCTTCACCCGTACCATCCTCATTTAGACACCCATTCATTTCAGCAGGGATGATTTCCCAAATCACTTTACATCCATTACCTCTTTTCCCTTTGTTCTCATTTTCTTGCTTAGAAACAATAGGCTAGGTGCCATTTACCTAGGATGCCTAACGGATGTTTTCTTGAACTGAAGAGTTTATAAAAGAGTGCAGAGAAATAGCCAGACATTGAAATAAAGCCTTAATTTACTCTTCATTGTTTCAAAATAGAAAACAAAACTGTGCAGAGGAACGTGTAACTTTATTGTTCAAATACAAGAATTGTGGGTATTTGTTGACATCTCCCAACGTAAATTTTAATCTTCATTAGGTTCCATAAGCTGATACTTATTTGATAGGTCAGTTTTAATTAGCATGGTTTTCACATAAGGAATATCGTTGATGAATTGACTTGAAAGAGAGGAGGTGGGTGTATAAGCGATCGTTGGCACTGGGGACCTTGAGTTGCCTCTCTGTTGCTGGTTAGGAAGAGGACTGTCATGGGCTGACATATCGCTATACCTGTCTGGAAATGTAGAAGGCTCCACCATCAGTCCAAAAGAACTGCTCCATAATGGAGATACGATGTGGTTCTGAGGAGTAGATGTAGCGGTAGTAGCAAAGTCCTCAACGTGGCCATTTGCTTGAGTGTAGGTGCTATGGAAGTGCCAATTAAAAATGCTCAACTGGTTTAAAACAGCAGGTTGATCTACCACGTTCTGTTCTCTTTGTCTAACTGATATTGATGGGGAAGGAAAGTCACGCGGAAGTAGGGCGCTTGTTTTAGGGACTATCTGGCTGGTATAAGTCTTTTGTGGGAAAGGCACACTTAAACTGGTGGAAGCTGAAAATGGACTCTCTCCACTAGTTTGAGCATGAAAACCAGAGTTACGATCATCTGTGTTGACCCTTGCTTTAACATGCTTCTTCTCGTAATCTGGAACTAGTGAAGATTTCGGAAACACATTGCTAATCCCAACTCTTCTTTTCATTCTTCCTGAAAGTTGGGGATAGTCTCTTTTGAAATTTGGATTATGGTAGATCTGTAACTAAAATCAAAGGATACAATTATTTAGTTTTTTATAAACTAAGGTAAAACTGACAAGCAAAGTTAAACTATAAAAGTGTATTCTTGTAATGATGCCAATTAAATAGAATCAAAGACAACACCTCCATTAGTAGTTTTAACACCTTACATGTTAAAAATAAGTATGCTCCTCAACTAAAAAATATGTTGTATATATACAGTAAATACCACTTAAAGTAGCTTGAGGACATGTATCTGATTTCAAGTTGCTAGGAGAGTGTATTAAGTATCAAATATTTTAACCTCCAGCTGTTCTCAACTTCAAAAAATAAAACGTGTTCAACAGTTTGCTATCTCAATTTTAAATTCGGTTTTTGCTACATATGTGAACATGCTTTCTAAGTCACATGATTTAATCTTACATATTGACAGTAAGTGGAAATTTTGGATTACCTTGCTCAAAACAGAGACATTGTTTTCTTCTTCCAGAAAGTCAGGGAGTGAAGCAGATCTTTGAAAAGTTTGTCGCTTTTTACTAAACCCATAAAGTTTAAGCTGGCTAACTAAACTTTTCATACTATCAGTTTCAAATATTCTGAAAGGGGCCTTTCTTTCCAAGACTTCTTTCTTGAAGAGTTCTTCGTTGATCACTATAGAAGTGCCACTCTCATCCCACCAAATAGATTCAAACTGATCACTTTCAACTATAGTCCAGAGTTTTTGTGGAAATGTGAGGGAAAGAAAATCATTCAACTCATTTCTTTCAGAGACAGAAAATGTGTAGTGTGGCCTTTTTATCCCAGCTTCCTTAGACAAAGCCTGGAAAGCATATTCTTCAATCATAGATCTCAAAACTGAGTCCCCAGTAAGTGTGTAATCACACGAAGACGATCCAATGGAGGTTTTGGAACCACTTGATACATCTTTACGAGGCACATCTTGAATTTCTGAAGGAATGTGTGCCATCTCAGAGAGATCTTTCTTCAGATACTTTTCTCATTTGTCTGACTTTACACACTCCAACTTCAAATGCTGCTTGGCTGGCGTACAGAGATAAACTCTCAAGACCATCAGCATGGTTCTCAAAGTCAAAAAGCTGTGACATCACAAAGTCACTGGTCTCCTAGCAATTGAAGAGTAGCGCTGACATCATAAAGTCACTGGTCTTCTAGCAATTGAAGGGCAATGTTCAACCAGTGTTTACTTCTACATCAACTTAAAATAAAGGCTGCTTGCATAAACAGTAACCAAAAACATGAAACCTGCAAAATGTCATTGCTAAAGAATTTTTACACAGAAAAATCACATCAATAAGTCTACTTGGTTCCTGAAATAAAAGTGATTGATCACCCTTCTATACACATATTCTTAACATTCAGGACTGTTACCAAACCAAACATGGGTCTGCTCACTTCTATGCAATGAAGTCAATCAACTGACTGTGGGTTTCAGTGAAAGCAAGTGTAGTGTTTATTTTATGACCTTGCACAGAAGTGTTTATATTATGCAGAGTAAAATAGTCAGGCACGGAAAGAAAGACTCATTTTACTCTTAATTATTCCAAAATAGAAATTGGCCCTATGAAGATGAATATGTAACTTTTTTCTTCAAATAAGAGAATTGTAGGAATTTGTTGACATCTCCCAACATTAATTTTACACTTTGGTATCCTCCATAATCCAACACCCATTTGGTACATCAGTTGTATTAGGACAGTTTTCAAATAATGAAGATGGTTGATGAGTGCATCTTGAAAGAGAAGCAGCAGATGTATCAGGGATCTTTGGCACTGGGAAAACTAAATTGCCTGACTGTTGTAGTTTAGGAAAAGGACGGTCATGGGCTGACATGTTACCATACCAACCTGGAAAGGTAGAAGGCTCCACCCTCGGTCCAAACTAACTGTTCTGTAATGGACACAAGTTGCGGTACGGAGAAACAGAAGTAGACATAGCTGCAAAATTTTCACTAGAGCCATTTGATTTAGTGCAGCTGCTATGTGAAATCCCATGACAAATGCTCAAGCTAGATTGTGGGATGGGGAGGGAGATGGGAGGGTACTCCCAGAGGGAAGGGATATATGTGCCTCGATGATTGATTTATTTTGAATTCTGACAGAATACAGCAAAATTCTGTAAAGCAATTTCTCTTCAATTAAAACAACAACAACAACACCTAAAGCAGCTGCAGATTGATGTATCACAGTATGCTCCTGTGGTCTAACTGATATTTACGATGGAGAAGAGAAATCATTTCAAGTTGGGGCACTTGTTTCAGCAGCTATCTGGATAGTAGAAGGCTTTCGTATGAATGGCACATTTAAACTTGTGCAGGCTGAAAATACACTCTGTCCTCAAGTTTCAGGATGAAAGTCAGAGTTTTGATCATCCACATTACCCCTTGCTTTAACATGCTTCTTCTTATTACCTCGGACTAATGAAGATACTGTAGAGACATCTATTCCCAACTCTTCTTTTCACTCTTCAACAAATGCTAAAGGATCTTCTCTAGGCAGGAAACACAGAAAGGTTGTATAAAATCAAACTCAAAACAGCAAATCAAATGGCAACAGGATCATACTTATCAACAGTTACCTTAAATGTAAATGGGTCGAGTGCCCCAACCAAAAGGCAAAGACTAGCTGAAAGGATACACAAACAAGACCACTGTTTATGTTGTCTACAACAGACCCACCTCCAAACAAGGGGCACATACAGACTGAAAGTGAAGGGCTGGAAAAAAGGTATTCCAAGCAAGTCGAGACCAGAAGAAAGCAGGAGTAGCAATACACATATCAGACAAAATAGACTTTAAAATAAAGCCTGTGAAAAGACACAAAGAGGTTCACTACATAATGATCAAAACATCAATCCAAGAAGAAGATATAACGATTATAAACACATACGCACCCAACATAGGAGAACCACAATATGTAACGCAAAGGCTAACAAGCATGAAAGGGAAATTAACGATAACACAGTCATAGTGGAAGACTTTACTACCCCACTCACACCTATGGATAGATCAAGTAAACAGAAAATTAACAAGGAAATACAAACTTTAAATGATACTATGGACCAGTTAGACATAATTGATATCGATACAACATTTCACCACAAAACAATGGGTTTCACCTTTTACTCAAGTACGTATGGAAACTTCTCCAGGACAGATCACATCCTCGGCCATAAGTCCGGCCTTGGTAGATTCAACAAACCTTGAAATCATTCCAAGCATATTTTCTGACCACAGTACGCTGAGACTAGATGTCAACTGCAAGAGAAACACTATTTAAAATTCAAACATATGAAGGCTGAATACCACGCTGCTAAATAAGCAACAAATCGCAGAGGAAATCCAAAAAGATATCAAAATATGCATAGAAACAAATGAAAATGAAAACGCAACAACCCAAAACCTATGGGACGCTGTAGAATGAGTGCAAAGGCGAAGGTTCATAGCAAAAGCGGCTTACCTCAAGAAAGAAGAACCAAGTCAAACAAATAACCTAACTCTACACCTAAAGCAACTAGAGAAGGAAGAATTCAAGAACCCCAGGCTTAGTAGAAGGAAAGAAATCATATAATAGAGCAGAAATAAATGTAAAAGCAACAAATGAGACCGGAGCAAAAATCAACAAAGCTAAAAGCTGGTTCTTTGAGAAGATATATAAAATTGACAAACCATTAGCCAGACTCATCAAGAAACAAAGGGAGAAGAACCAAATCAACAAAAGTAGAAATGAAAATGGAGAGTTCACAACAGACAACACAGAAATACAAAGGATCATAAGAGACTACTATCAACCCCTATATGCCAATAAAATGGACAACTTGGAAGAAGTGGGCAAATTCTTAGAAAAGTACAACTTCTGAAAACTGAACCAGGAAGCAAAACAAAATCCTAACAAACCCATCACAAGCACGGAAATTGAAAGGGTAATCAGTAATCTTCCAGCAAACAGAAGCCCAGGACCAGACGGCTTCACAGCTGGATTCTATCAAAAATTGAGAGAAGAGCTAATACCTATCATACTCAAATGCTTCCAGGAAATTGCAGAGGAGGGGAAACTTCCAAACTCATTCTATGAGACCACCATCACCCTAATACCAAAACCAGACAAAGATGCCACGAAAATAAATAAATACATAAATAAATAAATAAATAAATAAATAAATAAATAAATAAATAAATAAATAAATATAACCACGGGGCAATATCACTGATGAACATAGATGCAAAAATCCTTTACAAAATTCTAGCAAGCAGAATCCAACAACATATTAAAACGATCATACATCATGACCAAGTGGGCTTTATCCCAGGGATGCAAGGATTCTTCAATATCCACAAACTAATCAACATAATACACCACATTAACAAATTGAAAAATAAAAATCATGTGATTATCTCAATAGATGCAGAGAAACCCTTGGACAAAATTCAACATCCATTTATCACCAAAACCCTCCAGAAAGCAGGCATAGAAGGAACAAATCTCAACATAATAAAAGATATATACGACAAACCCACAGCAAACGTTATCCTCAATGGTGAAAAATTGAAAGCAATGCCCCTAAAGTAAGGATCAGTACAATGGTGCCCACTCTCACCACTCCTATTCAACATAGTTTTGGGAGTTTTGGCCACAGCGATCAGAGCAGAAAAAGAAATAAAAGGAAACCGGATTGGAAAAGTGGAAGTAAAACACTCACTGTTTGCAGATGCCATGATCTTCTACAGAGAAAATCCTAAACACTCCACCAGAAAATTACTAGAGCTAATCAATGAATATAGTAAAGTTGCAGGAAACAAAATGAACATGCAGAAATCCCTTGCATTCCTATACACTAACAAGGAGAAAACTGAAAGAAAACTTAAAGAAACCATTCCATTCACCACTCCAATGAAAACAATAAAATACTGAGGAATATATCTACCTAAAGAAACAAAAGACCTATATATACATATAGAAAACTATAAAACACTGGTGAAAGAAGTCAAACAGGACACAAATAGATGGAGGAATATACCATGTTCATGGAGTGAAAGAATCAATATAGTGAAAATGAGTATACTACCCAAAGCAATCTATAGATTCAATGCAATCCCTATCAAGCCACCAACGGTATTTTTCAGGGAAATAGAAGAAATAATTTCACAATTTGTATGGAATTACAAAAAACCTCGAATAGCCAAAGCAATCTTGAGAAAGAAGAATGGACCTGGAGGAATCACCCTGCCTGATTTCAGGCTATACTACAAAGCTACAGTCATCAAGACAGCGTGGTTCTAGCACAAAGACAGAAATATAGATAAATGGATCAAAATTGCAAGCCCAGAGGTCCAAGCCACGTACCTATGGACACTTTATCTTTGATAGAGGAGGCAAGAATATACAATGAAGACAAGACAATCTCTTTAACAAGTTGTGCTGGGAAAACTGGTCAACCACTTGTACAAGAGGGAAACTAGAACACTTTCTAGCACCGTACACAAAAATAAATTCAAAATGGATTAAAGATCTAAATGTAAGACCACAAAGTAGAAAACTCCTAGAGGAAAACACAGGCAAAACACTTTCTGACAGAAATCACAGCAGGATCCTCTATGACCCACCTCCCAGAGTAATGGAAATTAAAGCAAACATACGCCAATGGGACCTAAATAAACTGAAAAGCTTTTGCACAGTGAAGGAAACTATAAGCAAGGGAAGAAGACTGCCTTCAGAATGGGCCAAAATTATAGCAAACGAAGCAATTGACAATGAATTAATCTCAAAACTATAAAAGCAACGCCTGCAGCTCAATTCCAGAAAAATACGCGAGCCAATCAAAAAAGGGGCCAAAGAACTAAACAGTCATTTCTCCAAAGAAGACATACAGATGGCTAATAAACTCTTCAAAAGATGTTTAACATCACTCGTTATCAGAGAAATGCAAAGCAAAACCATAATGAGGTACCATCTCACACCAGTCAGAATGGCTGCTATCCAAACGTCTACAAACAATAAATCCTGGAGAGGGTGTGGAGAAAAGGGAACCCTCTTACACCGTTGATGGAAATGCGAACTATTAGAACTACTATAGAGAACAGTGTGGAGATTCCTTAAAAACCTGGAAATGAAACTGCCATATGACTCAGCAGTCCTACTGCTGGGCATACACCCTGAGGAATCCAGAATTGAAAGAGACACGTGTATCCCAATGTTCACCCTAGCACTGTTTATAATAGCCAGGACACGGAAGCAACCCAGATGTACAACAGCAGACGAATGGCTAAGAAAGCCGTGGTACATATACACAATGGAATATTACTAAGCCATTCAAAAGAATGCATTTGAACCAGTTTTAACGAGGTGGATGAAACTGGACCCTATTAAACAGAGCGATGTAAGCCAGAAGGAAAAACACCAATAACACACACACACACACACACACACACACACACACACACACACACATGGAATTCAGAAAGATAGTGATGATAACCCTATGTGAAAGACAGGAAAAGTGACACAGATGTATAGAAGAGTCTTCTGGACTCTCTGAGAGAAGGCAAGTCTGGGATGGATTCAGAGAATAACATGGAAACATGTATATTTTCATATGTGAAACAGACCTCCAGTGCAGGTGCAATGCATGAGACAGGGTGCTCAGAGCTGGTGCACTGGGATGACCCAGAGGGGTGGAATTGGGGTGAGGGGGTTCAGGATGGGAAACCCATGTACACCCGTGGCTGACTCATGTCAATGCATGGCAAAACCACTACGATATTGTACCATAATTAGCCTCCAATTAAAATAAATATAATAAAAAAATAGAAAACTAAAAAATATAAAACCAAAAACATGTAACTTTTCTAAACTGCAGCATTCACAGACCATCTTCATCTTGGACTACATGAGGACACCACCTCTATTATTATTTATTTTCTTTAATCCAGCAAAAGAAAGGTCACTCTTATTCCTTTTATCATCACTGGTGTGGGTGTGTCCAACATGCTGAGCTGTGTGGTTGAGAGATTGCTCCGTAGAGGAATCTTTTGGTCTCTATGATATCCCCAGGAGGCAACACTAAGCACAGTGAGTTCTCGAGATGAGGAAAGTGATATGCGCAATGTCACACAACAGGCCAGTCAGCACCACAGCCAGGATTCAGATGGGTCTACCCGACTCACAACCCAGGTCAGTGACCCCCTCACAGGTGACACTGGCCCAGAGTCTGTGGCACCATAGTAATTTGACAAAATGCATCTCCCTGACTCCACTGCCCATGGGGGTGGACATTGTTCCTTATTTTATCTAGTTTTGGAAAGAGGCTAGATGGTTAAATGAAGTTAGAGGGGTGTCAGCTTTCTACTGGAAAGAATAGAATTCATTAGAGGTAACTTTGAGCAGGAAAGAAACTTATTAAAGGATATTAAGTGACTCAGATTTCTGAGAGGGATGGCTGGAGAGACAGCCATGAACAATATAGAGTTTGAGTGCAGGATCTTCTGTCACTCATTGGAGAAGACCCTGATGCTGGGAAAGATTGAGGGCAGGAGAAGAAGGGGATGACAGAGGATGAGATGGTGTGATGGCATCACCAACTCAATGGACATGGGTTTGGGTGAACTTCAGGTGTTGGTGATGGACAGGGAGGCCTGGCATGCTGCAGTTCATGGGGTCGCAGAGAGTCGGACTGGACTGAGTGACTGAACTGAACTGTCACTACCACTGGCTCCAGACACAGTGGCTGTCACTAGTGACATGGCTTATGTCCCTTCCACCTCATCTAGATTGAATTCTATGCATCAGAACCCAGTTGCACTGCTTTCACCTGTAAGTGTATCCATTGGCTAAGCCTACATTTCATGTGGCTGTACCTAATTGGTCTTAAGTGCCATCTGGATGTATTTGATTGGCTGAGGCTGGGTACCATCTGCGTGCGTCTAATTGATTGAGCCTAGGTCCCATGGTTACGTTCTGACTGCAAGACAGGTGGGGAAAATGACATCCAGACTGTTTCTAGTGCAGATTCGTATGATGGAAAATTAAAGCAGTGACTAAAAGTCTCCTCACTGCAGGCTTGTCCAAAGTCTCTTTATCAGTCAGGTCGGTTTTTCAAAGCTCAGCTCACCCTACTAAGTAAAGCAGAAGGGTTTAGTAAGTCAAGTGCTCTGTGCTCCGCTGTGTTAATTTGCCTAGTCTGGAGCTACATTTCCCAGAATCCCTTTCTTTGATTTTGAATTCAGTCAGTCTGTTCAGTGGCTTAGTTGTGTCCGATCCTTTGCGAGCCCATGGACTGCTGCAAGTCAGGCCTCCTTGTCCATCACCAACACCCCGGAGTTTACTCAAACTCATGTCCATTGTGTTGGTGATGCCAACCAACCAACCTGTCCTTTGTTGTCCCCTTCTCCTCCCACCTTTGGTCCTTCCCAGCATCAGTTAAGTTCAGTTCAGTCTTTCAGTCATGTCCGAGTCTTTGTGAGCCCATGGACTGCTGCAAGTCAGGCCTCCTATTCCATCACCAATACCCCAGAGTTTACTCAAACTCATGTCCATTGAGTTGGTGATGCCATCCAACAGACCTGTCCTTTGTTGTCCCCTTCTCCTCCCACATTTGATCTTTCCCAGCATCAGTTAAGTTCAGTTCAGTCTTTCAATCGTGTCCGAGTCTTTGCGACCCCATGAATTGCAGCACACCAGGCCTCTCTGTCCATCACCAACTCTCGGAGTTTACCCAAACCCATATCCATTGAGTCAGTGATGCCATCCAACCGTCTCATCCTCTGTCATCCCCTTCTCCTCCTGCCCTCAATCCTACCCAGCATTAGGGTCTTTTCCAATGAGTCAACTTTTCGCATGAGATGGCCAAAGTACTGCAGTTTCAGCCGGATCATCAGACCTTCCAATGAACACCCAGGATTGATCTCCTTTAGAATGGATTGACTGGATCTCCTTGCAGTCCAAGGAACACTCAAGAGTCTTCTCCAACACCACAGCTCAAAAGCATCAATTCTGCGGCACTCAGCGTTTTCACCTCCGAATCTAACATCCATACATGACCACTGGAAAAACCATAGCCTTGACTAGACGGACTTTTGTTGGCAAAGTAATGTCCCTGCTTTTAAATATGCTATCTAGGTTGGCCATAACCTTCCTTCCAAGCAGTAAGCATCTTTTAATTTCGTGGCTGCAGTCACCATCAACAGTGCTTTTGGGGCCCCCCAAAATAAAGTCTGTCACTCTTTGCACTGTTTCCCCATCTATTTCCCATGAAGTGATGGGACCACATGCCATGATCTTAGTTTTCTGAACGTTCAGCTTTAAGCCAACTTTTTCACTCTCCTCTTTCACTTTCATCAAGAAGCTCTTTTGTTCTTCACTTTCTGCCATAAGGGTGGTCCTTCTAATCAGTCAGTCCTTCGCATCAGGTGGCCAAATTATTGGAGTTACAGCTTCAGCATCAGTCCTTCCAATGAACATGCAGGACTGATGTCCTTTAGGGTGGACTGGTTGGATCTCCTTGCAGTCCAAAGGACTCTCGAGGGTCTTCACCAACATCACAGTTTCAAAGCATCAATTCTTTGGTGCTCAACTTTCTTTCTACTCCAGCTCTGACATCCATACATGACTACTGGAAAAACCATAGCTTCGACTGGACGGTTCCTCTGCCTATTCTAAAACCAGCTTCACCATCCGGAAGTTCACAGTTCACATATTGCTGGAGCATGGCTTGGAGAATTTTGAGCCTTGATTTACTAGCGTGGGAGATGAGTGCAATTGTGTGGTAGTTTGAGCATTCTTTGGCACTGCCTTTCTTTGGGATTGGAATGAAAACTGACCTTTTCCAGTCCTGTGGCCTCTGCGGAGTTCTCCAAAATTTTTGGCGTATTGAGTGTAGCACGTTCACAGCATCATCCTTCAGGATTTCAAAATAGCTCAACTGGAATTCCAGCACCTCCACTAGCTTTGTTCCTAGTGATGCTCTGTAAGGCCCACTTGACTTCATATTCCAGGATGTCTGGCTCTAGGTGAGTGATCGTACCACTGTGCTTATCTGCGTCTTGAAGATATAGATATATAGATATAGATATATACAGTTCTGTGTATTCTTGCGACCTCTTATTAATAGCTTCTGCTTCTGCTAGGTCCCTATCATTTCTGTCCGTTATCGAGCCCATCTGTGCATGAAGTGTTCCCCTGGTAACTCTAGTTTTCTTGAAGAGATCTCTAATCTTTCCCATTCTGTGGTTTTCCTCTATTTCTTTGCATTGATCGCTGAGGAAGGCTTTCTTATCTCTCCTTGCTATTCTTTCGAGCTCTAATTCAAATGGGAATTACTTTCATTCTGTCCTTTGTTTTTCACTTCTCTTCTTTTCATAGTTATTTGTAAGGCCTCCTCAGACAGCCATTTTCCTTTTTTTGCATTTCATTTCCATGGGGATGGTCTTCAGTCACGAACTTCCGTCCATAGATCATCAGGCACTCTATCAGATCTAGTCTCTTTAATCTATTTCTCATTTATGTTGTATAATCATAAAGGATTTGATTGAGGACAAACCTGAATGAGATGGAATTGCCACCATCCGCTGAATCATCAAAAAAGCAAGAAAATTCCAGAACAACATCTATTTCTGCTTTATTGACTATGCCAAACCCTTTGACTGTGTGGATCACAATAAACTGTGGAAAATTCTGAAAGAGATTGGATTACCAGACCACTTGACCTTTCTCTTGAGAAATCTGTATGCAGCTCAGGAACAACAGTTAGAACTGGACATGGAACAACAGACTGGTTCCAAATACGAAAAGAAGTACGTCGAGGCTGTATATTGTCCCCCTGCTTATTTAACTTATATACAGAGTACATCATGAGAAACCCTGGGCTGGAAGACGCACAAGTTGCAGTCATGATTGCTGGGAGAAATATCAATAACCTCAGGGATGCAGATAACACCACCCATATGGCAGAAAGTGAAGAGGAATTAAAACACCTCTTGATGAAAGTGAAAGAGGAGAGTGAAAAAGTTGGCTTAAAGTTCAGCATTCAGAAAACTAAGGTCATGGCATCTGGTCCCATCACCTCGTGGAAAATAGATGGGGAAACAGTGGAAACTGTGTCAGACTTTATTTTGGGGGGCTCCAGAATCACTGAAGATGGTGACTCTCGCCCTGAAATTGAAAGACGCTTACTCCTTAGAGGGAAAGTTATGACCAACCTAGCCACAATATCAAAAGGCAGAGACATTACTTTGCGAAAAAAGGTCCGTCTAGACAAGGCTATGGTTTTCCAGTGGTCATGTATGGATGTGAGAGTTGGACTGTGAAGAAAGCTGAGCGCCGAAGAATTGATGCTTTTGAATTGTGGTGTTGGAGAAGACTCTTGAGAGTCCCATGGACTGCAAGGAGATCCAACCAGTCCATCCTAAAGGAGATCAGTTCTGGGTGTACATTAGAAGGACTGAGGTTGAAGCTGAAACTCCAATACGTTGGCCACCTCGTGTGAAGAGTGTACTCACTGGAAAAGACCCTGATGTTGAGAACGATAGCGGGCAGGAGGAGAAGGGGACGACAGAGGATGAGATGATTGGATGGAATCACCGACTCGATGGACGTGGGTTTGGGTGAGCTCCAGGAGTTGGCAATGGACAGGGAGGCCTGGCATGCTGTGATTCATGGGGTCACAAACAGTCGGACATGATTGAGCGACTAAACTGACCTGAACTGAACTGACTAGAGGGACCTTTTTTTTTTTTTTTGACAAAGTAATGCCTCTGCTTTTTAATGAGCTGTCTAGCTTGCTCATACCTTTTATTCCAGGGAGCAAGCATCTCTTAATTTCGTGGCTACCATCACCATCTGTATTGATTTTGGAGACCAACATATTATTTGTCACTGTTTCCTCTTCTATTTGTCAAGAAGGTATGGGACCAGATACCATAATCTTAGTTTTCTGAATGTTCAGTTTTAAGCCAAGTTTTTCAATCTCCTCTGTCACTTGCATCAATAGGCTCTTTTGTTCATGCTTTCTGCCATAAGGGTGCTGTCATCGGCATATCTGAGGTTATTGATATTTCTCCCGGCAATCTTGATTCCACTTTGTGTTTCCTCCAGCACAGCGTTTCTCATGAGGTACTCTGCATATAAGATCAATAAGCAGGGTGACAATATATAGCCTTGATGTACTCCTTCCTGATATGGAGCCAGTCTGTTTTTCCATGTCCAGCTGTAACTGCTGCTTCTTGACCTGCCTACAGATGTCTCAGGAGGCATATCAGGTGGTCTGGTATTCTCATGTCTTGAAGAATTTTCCACTGTTTGTTGCGATCCACACAAAGGCTTTGGCATAGTCAATAAAGCAGAAATAGATGTTTTCCTGGAACTCGCTTGCTTTTCGTTGGTCCAGTGGAGGTTTGAAATTTGATCTCTTGTTCCTCTGCCTTTTCTAAATCCAGCTTAACATCTGGAAGTTCATGGCTCACAATCTGTTGAAGCCTGGCTTGGAGAATTTTGAACATTAAGTTGTTAGCATGTGAGATGAGTGAAATTGTGCAGTAGTTGAGCATTATTTGCTATAGCCCTCCTTTGGGATTGAAAACTTATCTTTTTCAGTCCCGTGGAAAGATTTGCTGGCCTACTGAGTGCAGCACTTTCACAGCATCATCTTTTAGGATTGGAAATAATTCGACTAGAATTCCATCACCTCCACTAGCTTTGTTTGTCGTGATGCTTCCGAAGGCCCACTTGACTTCACATTTCAGGATGTCTGGGTCTAGGGGAGTGATCAGATCATCGTGTTTATCTGGGTCCTGAAGATCCTTTCTGTATTATGCTGTGTATACTTGCCACCTCTTCTTCATATCCTCTGCTTCTGTTAGGTCCATGCCATTTCTGCCCTTTATTGTGCCCTTCTTTGCATGAAAAATTCCTGCGTGTAAAGTTGGTCACTCGAACTTTCTCAACGAGAACTCTCGTCTTTCCCATTCTATTGTTTTCCACTATTTCTTTGCATTGATCGCTGAGGAAAGCTTTCTTACCTCTCCTCGCTTTTCTTTGGATCTCTGCATTCAAATGAGTATATCTGTCCTTTCCTACTTTGCCTTCCGTTTCTCATCTTTTCATAGCTGTTTGTAAGGCCTCCTCAGAGAACCATTTTGCCTTTTTGCGTTTCTATTCCTTGGGGATGGCCGTGATCCCTGCCTCGTGTACAATGTCATGAACCTCTGTCCATAGTCCTTCAGGCACTCTTTCTATGAGATCTAATCACTTGAATCTATTTCTCCCTTCCACTGTGTAATCGAATCACAGGGACTTGATTTAGGTCATATCTGAATGGTCCAGTGGTTTTCCCTACTTTCCTCAAGGTAAGTCTGAAATTGGTAATAAGGAGTTCATGATCAGAGTCACAGTCAGCCCCACGTCTTGTTTGTGCTGACCTATACAGCTTCTCCCTCTCTGGCTGCAAAGCACATAATCAATCTGATTTCAGTATTGACCCTCTGGTGATGCCCATGTGTAGAGTCTTCTCTTGTGTTCCTGGAAGAGGGTGTCTGCTGAGACTGGTGCAATCTTTTGCCAAAACTCGCTTAGCCTTTGTCCTGCTTCATTCTGTGCTATAAGGCCAACGTTGCCTGTTACTCCAGGTCCTTCCTGGCTTCCTACTTTTGCATTCCAGGCCCCTATAATGAAAAAGACATCTTCTGGGGTTGTTAACTCTAGAAGGCCAGGTAGATCTTCATAGAACCGTTCAACTTCAGCTTCTTCAGCATTACGTGTTGGGGCGTAGACTTGGATTATCATGATATTGAATAGTTTGGCTTGGAAACGAACAGAGATCGTTCTGCCCTTTCGGAGATTGCATCCTAGTACTGCATTTCAGGCTCTGTTGTTGACCATCAAGGCTACTCCATTTCTTCTAAGGGATTCCTACCCACAGTAATAGATATAATGGTCACTTGAGTTAAATTCACCCATTCAGGTCCATTTTACTTTGCTGATTCCGGAAATGTCGATGGTCACTCTTGCCGTCTCCTGTTTGACCACTTCCTATTTGCCTTGATTCAGGGACCTAACATTCCAGGTTCCTTTGCAATATTGCTGTTTACAACACCGGACTTTACTTCCATCACCAGTCTCATCCCCCACTGGGTGTTGTTTTTGCTTTGGCATCTTCCCTTCATTCTTTCTGAAGATATTTCTCCACTGATCTCTAGTAGCATTTTGGACACCTACTGACCTGGGGAGCTCTTTGTTCAGTGTCCTGTTTTTATTTCTGTTCATGGGATTCTGACAAGACGTGGTCCACTGGAGAAGGGAATGGCAAACTACTTCAGTATTCTTGCCTTGAGAACCCCATGGACAGTATGGAAAAGTTCCGAGGTAGAATTGACCAAAAGAGTAACTTGAGAGAGGGTTTGAAAGTGGAAAGGGAGCAGCAGTCTCTCCTCTTGCAAGGGTGCTGTGCTTTGATGTGGTGACAAGTAGGCGCAGACATGCCTGCAGGCTCTGGCGTGTCCTTGCTGTCGTCTGGGATGCATCCACAACTCCCTCCTGACTCCTGGGCATCAGCACCCTCCCTGTCACTGGACACTTGGCTGCAGAGGTAATGGTTTCCTCTCCATTTCTCTACTGTTGGCCCTCAGCAGCCTCACTTTGGTGACTAGACTCTATGACCTCTCCGTTTGCCTGGTTGGTGGCTCCGGAAGTCCCTTTTCAGACCTCACTTCTCAACCTGCTCCCACAGCTGACATAGAAGGCTCATTAATAATTCTCAGAATAATTTGTGCATGCACATGTGTGTCCTAAATCGCTTCAGTCATGCCCGACTCTGTGTGGCCCTATGCACTGTAGCCCACTTCTGGCTTCCTCTGTCCATAGAATTCTCCAGGCAAAAATACTGCAATGGGTTACCATGTCCTCCTCCAGGGAATCTTCTCCACACAGAGAGAAGATAAACTCACATCTTTTGCATCTCCTGCACGTGGCTTCTTCATCACTAGTACCATACCCCAAACACATGGGCTGGATCTAGCTTCCCTTCTTGGGTGTGACTGATTGTTGTTCAGTCAGTAAGTCTTTCCAATTCTTTCAATCCAGTGGACTGCAGCATCTCAGGCTCCTCTCTCCTCCACTTTCTCCGTGACTTTGTTCAAATTTCCTAGGGCATGAATGATAACGTTATGAGTATTTGCAGACTCACAGGAAGGCTCAGGAAGACACACCACAGGACTGGGCCCCAAGGGACCACTGCCACAGGATCACGAGGCCCTGCTCCTCTCCCCAGCAATTTTTCCTTTCTTAACTTTGCATAAGTGCAGTTGTCTCATGGACACAGCTGATGAGTGGACCCTTAAAGGCTTCAGATCCCTGGCTGCAAGGGAGTCTGGGAAATGGAATTTTCATCGCTCCAGCCTCTTCAATTCAGGAGGGTGAGCAGCAAGAGGAATGCATGTTGAAAAGCCATTTCTCACACAGAGATATGCCTGGGGATCGAATCTTTGACGTTACCATCTGGCCCAGGGTTTCCTTGTCAGGCCATGATGGTAGTGGAAGATCTTTGCCTCCCCAGCCCTGCAGATAATCCAAGGCCAGGCTAACTGGTCACCAGACTCGTTAATATGAACCAGTACTCACCTTGGTTCACCTTGATGAAATGAAGGAGGAGACGTGAACTTTATTTACCCAGCGTTATTCACATTCCTGGTCACTTATGTACATAGCGCCTCATCCCAGGCATTTTGTAGCTGAGGACGCATCAGACCCAAAGAGACTGAGGAAACTACCTCAGGTCACACAGCTAGTTATGGCAGAAGCTGGACCTGAGCCATCCTGTGGACCAAAGAATGCCTGCTCCTCACCATTACTGTATGCCTGCTGATATTGGGAGAAGCTTTTGTATAAAAGCCGTTCATTCTAATTAGGCACTTTTTCTTGGCTGAGCAGTTTCAGGTGCTGGGGACATGATGGTGGGCAAAACAGGTGGCGGTAGATAAAGGGTATTGGTTGAGATGGGGTTTGTAAATGCTCAACAAGTCAGGGACTAGAAACAGATTTGGGGTTAAGTTGATATTGATGTGGTTTCTTTGTATTTAAATATGTGAGACAAGATTTGTGCATCTACTTTTTTTGTTTTGAAATGTAGGTCCCTTGGTTTAGCTTTTGTTTTTCCTTTTTTGGAAAATATATTTATTTTGGACTGTGCCAGATCTTCGTTGCCAAGAGAGAGCTTTCTCTAGTTGCGGTGCATGGGCCTCTCCTTGTGGTGGCTTCTCTTGTTCCAGGGTATGGGCTCTAGAATGCAAGTTCAGTAGTTTTCATGGGCTTAGTTGTCCCACAGCATGTGAAATCTTCCAGATCAATGGTCGAACCTGTGTCCTCTATACTGGCAGGCAGATTCTTAACCACTCGACCACCAGGAAAGTCCTGTCTTTCCTTCTTGAAAAATATTTCTCCCGTCTGAAAAAAACACAGACTATGGCAATTGATGGTTTGTCTCAGTGTCTGGGACACAAAATGGCATCGTGATTGTTGTTTTTTAGTTGCTAAGTTGTGTCCGACTCTTTGAGATGCCATGGACTGAAACTTGCCAGGACCCTCTGTCCATGCACGGTGGGGACTGTGGCAAAGTAATGAACCTGGAGAGCAGCTGGAAGTGGCAGTTTGGGTGTGGCTCCTGCTGGTCACGTGCATACATAGGTCCACGTGTTGCCAGATTGCCCACTTTCAATGATAAGTTGAAAATTCATATTTTGAGTTATGTCTTCCAATGATACATTTTATATAGTTGTAACAAAACTTGCAAGCCTATTGTGAAAATTAGGCCAACGTCTCTGTGGGTCAGATCTGGCCTGTGAGCTGTCAGTTTGCATCTTGTGTGAAAGAGCCTTAATTCAGGCATCAGAGATGCTGGGTTGCAGTCTGGGCTCTGCTGCCTTCCAGTAGCTGGGGTCAGAGGCAAGCCACAACACTTTCTGGACCTCAGTTTCCCATTCTGTAAAATGGGACTTCTGAGAACCACATGGTCTGCCGAACCCTTTGCTAAACCAATATTTTCTAAACGGTGTGTCGTAGAGTCAATTTAGTAGATTGTTACTTGCATCTTTTAAATAGAAAAGAGGACAGGATGGAAACTAAGTGGATATATCATGGTATTATAGCTTAGCATTGCCTTGTGGAACATATTTTAGCTTACACACATAATATGCACACACATGTATCTATATCATACTGGGTCTTGATGTAATATTCATTTCTTATGCAGAGGGACTGAAAGGGAAGCTTTCAAACAAAGTGTTGTTCATGTCTTAATGCGCTCAATGCTGGCAACATTTCTGTGAGGTGGGTTTTCACCTCAACCCCATTTTACAGGTGAGAACGCTGAAGTGCAGGGAGTGAAGTTCCCACAAACAGGAAAAGGAATAGCTGGGACTTGACCCCAGGCCACATCTGAACCATGTGCTATCTGACCTCTCCAGACAGCAACTGTGTGATCACGATGAAGGAGTTAACGCAAGTCAAGGGCTTAGCTGGGTGCCTGGGACAGAGCAGGTGTTGAATAAATGTAGAAGCCAGACTTGTGTGAGCAGCTCCTTATTCAGCCACACCATGTGGTGTATAGGAACCCATGGGCTATGAGAGAGAGGGGGGCTGGGCTTCTGCGGTCCTGATACCCGTCGGGCGGTGAAGAGGGTATAAGGGCAAAGAGACACCCCCACCCTGTAGTCCGAGTTCCCCCAATACACATTGTTGCCCAAACACTTGATGGTTACATTTTAAAATCACTATTTGGTTGCAGCTGGCTTATCCGTCATCCTTGAATGAACTGCTACATATTTTACTATCTTGAATTTATGGATTACCCCCACACACACACACACACACCATTTTGTCAAACAATTTAAACTATCACGGCGACGGTGGTATTAAACATTAGAGCAGTTATGTTTTATAGTCGGGCTGAGTGTGGCAAGAAGTGCTTCCGGGGTCGTGGCTGCTGATGGCTCTTGAGGCACCACAGCAGGTCACTTAATCCTTAACTTTGGGGCCTGAACAGATCCTCGAAGGTGCTGCAATATCAGGGAAGCACTCCCGCAAAGCAGGCGCGCAGCCCAAGAACATACTTCTGGAATCCTTGCAGTCCTATTTCCATGCCTAACTTTGGGTGGCCCCTGCGGGCAGTTCGGGCCGATGGCGGGGTCGCACTGCCCTCTGGTGGTCACTGGCGAGCACAGCTTCACGGGTGCTGATCCGGCCCCATCGTCGGTGCTGTGGGCGCTGCAGCAGAATGGCGGAGCGCTCTGAGCTCAGATTTCCCTTTACCCAGAAAGAATTGTCTGTCTATCCCCATCCTAGGAGTTTCCCCAAATCCCTGTGAGTAAAAATGGCAGGCTGTATTGTCTATGGGTCCGTTTATAAGGGCTTGGAGATCTCGGGTGACAGAAATCAAAAGCAAGGTGGAAGGCACGGGAGAAGCTAGGAAGGACCACGAGGGGCCCTTTACGGGACCTGGGGACGTCGTCCGTCCTCATCTGTGTCGGGAGAGAATGGTTTCCAGCGGGAAGGATGGAAGCACGGTGTCTGGTCAAAAACAGCTGGTTATGGGCTGTCTCAGGAACGTGAAGGCATTTTCTCATTTGATACCCTACACACAGTGTACTGAACCAAGCTCAAGTGGTTATCATCATGATATTTTCTTACAGATGATTAAACTTGGGTACCCATCCCCCAGATCAGGATGATTCTTCAAAATAGAAGTCGGATTATGCCCGTCTCCTCCTTTAAACTCTCTGGCGTCTTCTCACTGGATTTGGAAGAAGATCCAAACTCCAACCGAATAAAAAGTCCCACAGCCAATAAATATCAGTCCACTGCTGGTGGATATTCCGCTTGTTTTCATTCTTTGCTATTACAGACGGTGTTGTAGAAAAGAACTCTATACAGAATATGCATGCTCACTTAAATATATCTGTCGATAGATACTCAGAAGTGGAATTACTGAGTCGAACTTACAAATTGCATAGATATTGCCAACTTTTCTCCTTAGGAGTTGTACCAGTTTCAGCTTCCACAAGCAATGCACGAAGCCCCACAGCTCAACCAGCACTGTGAGTCATTAAACATTCAAACGTTTGTCAATCCGATGCGAAAAGTTGTATCTCAGTATATTTGCGTTTCTCTTACGATGAGCGAACTTGGACATCTTTGTATAAGTTTAAGGAACAGTTGCACTTTTAACAAATATATTAAAATGTATGTACATGCCCTAGGATCTTTTTTTTTTATTTGGGTTGCTGGTTTACTCTTTATTTGTAAGAGATTTTTATATATCAAGGGGGGTTAACACTTGCTGTTGTCTGTGATTTGAATTTCAATTTGACTTTTGTCTCATATCTTTATTTGTATAATAGTATCTATTTATGGTTGTGCTGGGTCTCATTGCTGCCAGGGCTTACCTCTAGTTGGGGAATGCAGGCCTCCTCTCTAGTTGTGGTGCACAGGCTTCTCATTGCAGTGGCTTCTCTTGTTGTGGAGCACAGGCTGTAGGGCAAGTGGGCTTCAGTAGCTGGGGCTCCTGGGCTCTGAGCACAGGATCAGTAAGTTGTAGTGCATGGGTCTAGTTGCCCCTGGACATGTAGTAACTTCCCAAGCCTGATATCGAACTGGCATTTCCTGCATTGGCAGGTGGATTCTTTGCCACTGAGGCACCAGGGAAGCTTTACTTATGTAGTTTAGTAACTTTTTTAAGGTGTCAAATGTCTCAACTTTGTTTTGTTTTGTTTTAAAGCACCATGTCTTATTCAAATATGCGTCTATTGTTCTTGGGACACTGCCGGTGCATTGTAGATGCTCAATTAATATCTGATGGAGTAAAAATATCTTCTCCACTTGAATGATTGGTTTTGTAAGTAGACATCTGAGTCCATGAGATATAATACTACTATTTATTATGTGTTATATATACTGGGATGCTTTTGGCTGCAAATAACTAAGGAAGAAGAGACTCAAAATATTTCAACCATAAGGACATTTTAATCTCACAGCATAAATTTAACCTATCTTTCCTAAGCACTTGTCCTTCGAAGAATTAACCAATGTTCAATTAATAGAAATCTTTGTTTAATCATTTCTGCCACATCTTTTACCTCATGTAGATTATTGTCTACAAATGAAGCCAAGTTAGAGGAAACAGTGTCCAGGGATAGAGACAAAGAGACTGAATTTAAAAGAATTTAAAGATACTCCTTGAATTCTGCATTTGGGGTGTTGGTGGTCATGGGGTCTGAGATCACACATTCCTCAACCTTTCAGCCAAGTAGGCCAATTTCTTTTAAAGTCACTTTGATGGTACTTATGCTATTTGCCATTGAAAAATTCCCATGTTAGCTCTCTGACTTCTAACTCCCTTGTGAAACAAACACCTTCATCCCTGGAGTTTGACCTGAAAACTTCTTTGATTTTCTGTCCTTCTGCTGAGCTAGCCAGGAAGTTCTGGTGTCATGCTCACACTTCTAGAAAGCCAAGGGTTTTTGTTTGGGAGTTTTGCATAGTGCAGCTCCTCTACTTCTAAGAGGATTCCAGAGGCCCGCAAGATACTGTTGGATAAAGAGTGAAGGCAAGAAGCCTGGGACCACTGAATCTTAGCTACCCATCCATTCATCCATCCATCCATCCATCCATCCTTCCATCCATCTACCCAACACCCTCCAATCCATCCATCATCCATTCATCCATCCATCTATCATCCAACATTCATTAATTGCTATCTCTCTTATACATTGAGAAAGATAGTGCCTTTGTCCCCTGAGAGCTCTGAGTCATCCCAGAATTCAGAATGAAACATTTACAGACTGTGGACTGTCAGCACCAGCCTTTAACATTCAATCATCACAATAGAAAAGTAGGTGACCACCTAGGCAGTTAATTTCAGAAATAAAGAACAGGTCTGTTTCACCCCAAACCTCTCTCTGTGTGGAGAGCTTCAAGAGTCTACTATTCGTGACACTAATGGAAGCCTTTTAAAATACAATTTCTTTTTTTATTAAGTGATTTAGTCTTTGTTAATTTTCAACAGAATTTTTCTTGAAAGAATTTGTTTCTTTTTTTTGTTTCTCTTTTATCAGTAGGGCTGAAAAAAGGTAGGAGAACTTTATTCTTGGTTTGTTTTTTTTTTTCAATTTGTTAAAATATTCTTGATTTACACTGCCGTGTCAGTCTGCAAATCAGCAAAGTGTCTCAGTTATACACATGTACACATTCTTTTTCTACATTCTTTTCCATTACGGTTTATCACAGGATACTGAATATTGTCCCCTGTGCTATCCATTAGGACCTTGTTGTGTATCCACTGTAAACGTAGTAGTTTGCATCTACCAACCCCAGATTCCCAGCCCATCCCTATCCCCTCCATCCTTGGCAACTACAACTCTGTTCTCTATCTGACAGCAGGTGTGATGGTGGCTGGAAGGGACGAGTGGATAGCACGTGGTTAAAAGTGGGTACCGAGGTGCCTAGGTTATCAAACAATGAGAAAACAGGGAGGATCCAGGAGCACATGACTGATTCCCTGGATGGTTCTGCTGCAGTCTCTTTCTTCTCGAGCCAGAAGTCAATTCATTCAGTACAACATTTACACTCATTAGAAGAAACTAATTCAGCAGATTACAGTGAGGTTGATCCGTGTTTTTGCCAGCTAACTCGAGGGATTCTTTACCTTCATTTAACTATCTGTCTGTCTAACCATTATACCATTCTTGCAACTACATATCCAACCATCGCAGTATTACTATCAATCACCCATCAACCATTAGTCATTCTATCCACCTACCCATTCCATTACTCATCCATCCATTTAGCCACTCATTCATCCACTTAAGCATCTATCCAACTTTCCATCTCACCATACAACCACTCACACATCCAGACAAGCATCCATCCGTCCACCTCACCGTATCACCATTTAGTCATCAATACACTTCAGTCACTCTGTGTTATATGATGAATTAAGACACTGTGAACCACAGCACACCAGGTCTCCCTGTCCATCACCAACTCCCGGAGTCCACCCAAGCCAATGTCCATAGAGTCAGTAATGCCATCCAACCAGGTCATCCTCTGTCGACCCCTTCTCCTCCCGCCCTCAATCTTTCTCAGCATCAGGGTCTTTTCTAGTGAATCAGCTCTTCGCCTGAGATGGCCAAAGTATTGGAGTTTCAGCTTCAACATCCGTCCTTCCAGTGAACACCCAGGACTGATCTCCTTTAGGATGGACTGGTTGGATTTCCTTGCAGACCACGGGACTCTCAAGAGGCTTCTCCAACACCACAGTTCAAAAGCATCAATTCTTCTGCGCTCGGCCCTCTTTATACTCCAACTCTCACTTGTTTACACGACCCCTGGAAAAACCATAGCCTTGACTGAACAGAACTTTGTTGGCAAAATAACTTCACTGCTTTTTAATATGCTGTCTAGGTTGGTCATAACTTTCCTTCCAAGGAGGAAGCGTTTTTTAATCTCATGGCTGCGGTCACCATCTTCAGTGATTTTGGAGTCCAGCAAAAGAAAGTCAGCCAATGTTTCTACGGTTTCCACATCTGTTTGCCATAAAGTGATAGGACCAGATGCCATGATCTAAGGCTTCTGAATGTTGAGCTTTAAGCCAACTGTTTCACTCTCCTCTTTCACTTTCATCAAGAAGCTCTTAGGTTCTTCTTCAGGTTCTGCCATATAGGGGGTGTCATCTGCGTATCTGAGGCTATTGATATTTCTCCCGGTAATTTTGATTCCATCTTGTGCTTCCTTCAGCCCAGCGTTTCTCTTGATGTACTCTGCATACAAGTTAAATAAGTAGGGGGACAAATTAAAGCCTTGACGTACTCCTTTTCCTATTTGGAACCAGTCTGATATTCCATGTCCATTTCTAACTGTTGCTTCCTGACCTGTATACAGATTTCTCAAGAGGCAGGACAGGAGGTCTGGCAGATAGGGATGCTTGATGAATTTTTGGACCAACTGAAACAACACTGCAGATGGTGATGGCAGCCATGAAATTAAAAAACACTTAGTCCTGGGAAGGAGTGTTATGAGCAGCCTAGGCAGCATATTAAAAGACAGAGATGTTACTTTGTCAACAAACGTCCGTCTGGTCTGCTGCTGCTGCTGCTCAGTCGCATCGGGCATGCCCGACTCTGTGCGACCCCATAGACGGCAGCCGACCAGGCTCTGCCGTCCCTGGGATTCTGCAGGCAAGCACACTGTAGTGGATTGCCATTACTTTCTCCAGTGCATGGGAGTGAAAGGTGAGAGTTCGCTCATCCGTGTCGAACTCTTTGCAACCCTATGGACCGAAGCCTACCAGGCTCCTCCATCCGTGGGATTTTCCAGGCAAGAGTACTGGAGTAGGGTGCCACCTCCTTCTCCACCATCTAGTCAAGGCTATGGTTTTTCCAGTGGTCATGCATGGATGTGGATGGCATCATTGACTCTTTGTACCTGGGTTTGGGTGGACTCTGGGAGTTGGTGATGGGCAGGGAGGCCTGGTGTGCTGTGCTTCATTGGGTTGCAAAGAATCGGATATGACTGAGCGACTGAACGGAACTGAACTCAACTGAATCAACCTAAGGTACACCTAGGTCTAATCTTGTTAGGTGAGCAAGTGTTTACGTCTTCATTACAGCTAAAAGATACTCAAGGCCAGCTCAAGATAGTCACCGGCCTTCAATTTTTTACTGAGTGGATAGAGGGTGCTTGATGAATATACATGAATGCCCCCAGTTCCGTGCATTGTGAGGTTATATGCCTACAGGGTAGAAACTATACAAGTGTCCTTTTGGTTCCAGGAGCACCATACACACTTTCCTGCCTCTGGGGGCTCTACACTTTTGATAGCTGGGTCAGGACAGCCTCTCTGGAGGGGTGACATTTAAGTAAGTGCCAGAGAAGGGGAAGGCTGGGGCCATGCAAATAGAAGGGTAGGTAGTCAAAGCTGGAAGAAGCACAAGCTGGAGTCAAGATTGCCGGGAGAAATATCAATAACCTCAGATATGCATACGACACAACCCTCATGGCAGGAAGTGAAGAAGAACTAAAGAGCCTCTTGATGAAAGTGAAAGAAGAGAGTGAAAAAGTCGGCTTAAAGCTCTACAAGTTTAGAAAACTAAGATCATGGCATCTGGTCCCATCACTTCATGGGGAAAAATGGGGAAACAGCGGAAATTGTGTCATACTTTGGGGGTGGGGGAGCTTCAAAATCACTGCTGATGGTGATGGCAGCCATGCAATTAAAAGAAGCTTACTCCTTGGAAGGAAGGTGATGACCAAACTAAATAGCATAGTTAAAAGCAGAGACATTACTTTGCCAACAAAGGTGCATCTAGTCAAGGCTATGGTTTCTCCAGTGGTCATGTAAGGACGTGAGAGTTGGATGGGGAAGAAAGGTGAGCTCCGAAGACTTGATGCTTTTAAACTGTGGTGCTGGAGAAGACTCTTGAGAGTCCCTTGGACTGCAAGCAGATCCAACCAGTCCATCCTAAAGGAGATCAGTCCTGAGTGTTCATTGGAAGGACTGATGTTGAAGCTGAAACTCCAATACTTTGGCCACCTAATGTGAAGGGTTGACTCAATGGAAAAGACAATCGTGCTGGAAATGAAGCAAAAAGTGATCCATCATGGGCAACAGATGCCCTCTCTTTAATGCCTTTCAGCTCCCCCACTCTCCTCCCCTCAGCCTGGCTGAGCCTTTCATTCTCTGCAAAGATGGATGTTGGTGGCTGCATGGCCAATCCAGTCCCTGTTTAAACTATGTAATTTATTTTTCCTGGAGGAAATGAGCAAAGGGGAAGAGACTATCTCAGCAGCCTCCCTGCCAGGCCTGGTGGCTGCAGAACCCAGGTGGATTTGCAACTGGTGGAGAGGTGGAGACAAATAACCTGCTAAAATGGAGATATTAACAATACCGTCAGCCGGAACAGCCAAAGCCCCCTGTCCTGTCACCGTGTTTCACACGGCTCAGGTGCCCATGGCCTGGGCTAATGAGGCCCATCCATCAGGCTGGGAGAGCTGCTGGCACACAGACTTTCTCATTAGCGGGCTGAAGCTGCTGCTTGAGACACTGGTGGGAATTTTCAGGGGAGCTTGTCATATGGGGGTGCTGTATCCTAGTTTTCTTTGGTGGACTCCACTCTCTTCTAACCAGCTCAGGGGTGCAGAACAACAGTGTTTGATATTCCTAAGTCCACCTCCTTCCTACCAGGTGTATGCAGCAAAACACATAGCAGTTTACCTGTACCAGCTGTGTGACTTTAAAGAAATTAATTAATCTTTCTGAATCTCAAACATGTCCTTTATAAAATGAAGTGGGATGGTGCCCACTTTGTCAGGGGAGGGATTGGAGGATTAAATAAATAAATATTTATTCGTAAATAAAGAGTAATGGGTAAGGCCTGGGATTAGGTAGGGTGGCAATTACAACCCCCCCACCCCCCGCTGGCTGTGATGGAGCCTACTGGCTGGCTCCCTACATTCGTTCTCCCCTTCTCTCTCAGAAAATGCTCCCGTATTTGTTTGTTTCCTCGCTAGGCAGGAGTGGCTGAGAATAAAGGCTACATCTTCCAGCTCCTTTTGTGGTAAGGTGTGATTTTCTGATGCACAAATCTGGCCATTGGTATTTGAGCAACAGCGATGTTGAACTGTGTCAGCTGTGCTCTTAAAGGGAAGAAGAGTCCGTCCCTCTCCCCTCCCCCTTTACTTTCCTGGTGCAGGGGGAGTGCAGAACTTGAGGGCTGAGAAGCCACCTTGGACTGTGTGGTAAGAACAGTACTTGGATTGGCAGAGCATCAAGACAGAGGGCGCCTGTTTCCCTGGTGCTGTTCCAGCTCTATAGGCAGCTAATGAGACAAAGAGACAGCTCTCGATTTTTTAAGCTACTGGCTGGCATCTCTGGCAACACAAAGTCAATTTGACAGAAACTGGCCCTGTTGGGGAGTACCTCATCCACCCCCTCAGCCTGCATTCAGTGACACACTGCTCCTGTGGACTTTGCACAAACAAGACGTTGAGGTGAGTTTTCGTTATGAGGGCAGATTTTTTTTTCTTCTTATTTAATTATTCAGTTCAGTTCAGTCGCTCAGTCGTGTCCAACTCTTTGCAACCCCATGAATTGCAGCACGCCAGGCCTCCCTGTTCATCACCAACTCCTGGAGTCCACCCAAACCCATGTTCATTGAGTCAGTGATGCCACCCAACCATGTCATCCTCTGTGGTCCCCTTCTCCTCCCGCCCCCAACCCTACCCAGCATTAGGGTCTTTTCCAATGAGTCAACCCTTCGCATGAGGTGCCAAAAGTATTGGAGTTTCAGCTTCAACATCAGACCTTCAAATGAACGCCCAGGGCTGATCTCTTTTAGGATGGATTGATTGGATCTCCTTGCAGTCCAAGGGACTCTCAAGAGTCTTCTCCAACACCACAGTTCAAAAGCATCAATTCTGTGGTGCTCAGCTTTCTTCACCGTGCAACTCTCACATTCATACATGACCAGTGGAAAAACCGTAGCCTTGACTAGATGGATTTTTGTTGGCCAAGTAATGTCTCTGCTTTTAAATATGCTTTCTAGGTTGGCCATAACCTTCCTTCCAAGGAGTAAGCGTCTTTTAATTTCAGTCACCATCAGCAGTGATTCTGGAGCCCAGAAAATAAAGTCTGACACTGTTTCCACTGTTTCCCCATCTATTTCCCATGAAGTGATGGGACCAGATGCCATGATCTTAGTTTTCTGAACGTTGAGCCTTAAGCCAACTTTTTCACTCTCCTCCTCCACCTTCATCAAGAGGCTCTTTACTTCTTCTTCACTCTCTGCCATAGGGTAGTGTCATCCGCATATCTGAGGTTATTAATATTTCTCCTGGAAATCTTGATTCCAGCTTGTGTTTCTTGCAGCCCATCATTTCTCATGATCTACTCTGCATGTAAGTTAAATAAGCAGGGGGACAATATACAGCCTTGATGTACTCCTTTTCCTATTTGGAATCAGTCTGTTGTTCCATGTCCAGTTCTAACTGTTGCTTCCTGACCGGCATACAGGTTTCTCAAGAGACACGTCAGATGGTCTGGTACACCCATCTCTTTCAGAATTTTCCACAGTTTATTGTAATCCACACAGTCAAAGGCTTTGGCATAGTCAATAAAGCAGCAATATATGTTTTTCTGGAACTTTCTTGCTTTTTCCATGATCCAGCGGATATTGGCAATTTGATCTCTGGTTCATCTGCCTTTTCTAAAACCAGCTTGAATATCTGGAATTTCACGGTTCAGGTATTGCTGAAGCCTGGCTTGGAGAATTTTGAGCATTTCTTTACTAGCATGTGAGATAAGTGCAATTGTGCTGTAGTTTGAGCATTCTTTGACATTGCCTTTCTTTGGGATTGGAACGAAAACTGACCTTTTCCAGTCCTATGGCCACTGCTGAGTTTTCCAAATGTGCTGGCATATCGAGTGCAGCACTTTCACAGCGTCACCTTTGAGGATTTGAAATAGCTCAACTGGAATTCCATCACCTCCACTAGCTTTGTTTATAGTTATGCTTTCTAAGGCCCACTTGATTTCACATTCCAGGATGTCTGGCTCTAGGTGAGTGATCACACCATCATGATTATCTGGGTGGTGAAGATCTTTTTTTGTACAGTTCTTCTGTGTATTCTTGCCACCTCTTCTAAATATCTTATTCCTCTGTTAGGTCCGTACCATTGCTGTCCTTTATCGAACCTATCTTTGCATGAAATGTTCCTTTGGTATCTCTAATTTTCTTGAAGATATCTCTAGTCTTTCCCAATCTGTTGTTTTCCTCTATTTCTTTGCACTGATCGCTTTCTTATCTCTCCTTGCTATTCTTTGGAACTCTGCATTGAGATGGGAATATCCTTCCTTTTCTCCTTTGCTTTTTGCTTCTCTTCTCTTCTCTTCCCAGCTATCTGTAAGGCCTCCTCAAACAGCCATTTTGCTTTTTTGTGTTTCTTTTCCATGGGGATTTTCTTGATCCCTGTCTCCTGCACAATGACACGAACCTGTGTCCGTAGTTCATCAGGCACTCTGTCTATCAGGTCTAGTCCCTTAAATATATTTGTCACTTCCACTGTATACTCATAAGGGATTTGATCTAGGTCATACCTGAATGGTCTAGTGGTTTTCCCTGCTTTCTTTAATTTAAGTCTGAATTTGGCAATAAGCAGTTCATGATCTGAGCCACAGTCTGCTCCCGGTCTTGTTTTTGCTGACTGTATAGGTACTTGCAAATTTAGCTCAAATGAATCCTTTTATACTTCTAAATTTTAGTAATGCTTTTTCACCTTAAAATCCATTTGCTTGACAGTAATAAACTGGGGAAAATTCTGAAAGAGATGGGAATACCAGACCATCTGGCCTGTCTCTTGAGAAACCTGTATGCATGTCAGGAAGCAACAGTTAGAACTGGACATGGAACAACAGACTGGTTCCAAATAGCAAAAGGTGTACGTCAAGGCTGCCTATTGTCACCCTGTATATTTAAGTTATATGCAGAGTAGATCATGAGAAACGCTGGGCTGGAAGAAACACAAGCTGGAATCAAGATTGCCAGGAGAAATATCAATGACCTCAGATATGCAGATGACACCACCCTTATGGCAGAAAGTGAAGAAGAGCTAAAGAGGCTCTTGATGAACGTGAAAGAGGAGAGTGAAAAAGTTGGCTTAAAACTCAACATTCAGAAAATCAAGATCATGGCATCTGGTCCCATCACTTCATGGGAAATAGATGGGGAAACAGTGGAAACAGTGTCAGACTTTATTTGGGGGGGGCTCAAATATTACTGCTGATGGTGATGGCCCCCATGAAATTAAAAGACGCTTACTCATTGGAAGGAAGCTTATGTCCAATTTAGATAGCATATTTAAAAGCAGAAACATTTCTTTGCCAACAAAGTTCCATCTAGTCAAGGCTATGGTTTTCCCAGTGGTCATGTATGGATTGAGAGTTGGACGGTGAAGAAAGCTGAGAGCGGAAGAATTGATGTCTTTGTACAGTGGTGCTGGAGAAGACTCTTGAGAGTCCCTTGGACTGCAAGGAGATCCAACCAGTCCATGCTAAAAGAAACCAGTCCTAAGTGTTCATTGAAAGGTCTGATGTTGAAGGTGAAACTCCAATACTTTGGCCTCCTCATGTGAGAGTTGACTCATTGGAAAAGACCCTAATGCTGCGTAGGATTTGGGACAGGATAAGAAGACGAAGACAGATGATGAGATGTTTGGATGGCATGACCGACTCGATGGAGATGTGTTTCGGTAAACTCCGAGAGTTGGTGATGGACAGGGAGGCCTGGCGTGCTGCGATTCATGGGGTCACAAAGAGTCAGAGATGATTGAGCAACTAAACGATACTGAGTACAGCTGCATTGGCTTTCATTGTCAGTATATATATATATATATTCTTATTGTGTATTTTTCAACTGTTGTATATATTAGGAATCTTTCATATTTAGCCAGCTTTAAACAAACAAAGAAAAAAGAAACTGTCAGAACATCTCTTGCGTTGAAACTTTGCCTTATTCCCATTTATTGTGATGAAATTTGGCTTTTTTGGATATCAGTTTACTTTGTGTCTTCTATTTGTCAGACTTCCCTTGTTTCCTTGTATCACTTCTTTGCCATATTTTAAAAATGTATTTATCTTTGCATGTGTTGGTTTTCATTTCCATGAGGGCTTTCTCTAGCTTAAGGTGGCAGGGGCTACTCTTTAGTTGTGGCGTTGAGGCTTCTCATTGCAGTGGCTTCTGTTGTTGTCCAGCATTGGCTCAGGTCAAGTGGACTCAGTAATTACGCCTCCCGTGCTCTAGAACACAGACTCAGTAGTTGGAATGCATGAGCTCAGCTGCTCCATGGCATATGGGATTCTCCTGGATCAGGGATGGAACCAGTGATTCCTGCATTGGCAGGTGGATTTTTTACCACTGAGCCCCCAAGGAATTCCCCTCTTCTTTGCTTTATTTTTAATTACATTCTTTGCTCATTCAGTCTTTCCCCTTGGTTATGTGCAAAGTCAGGTTCCTGTTTTCTTTCTCTGCTGACTCCCCTGGAGAGAGACCCTCCTCTGAGTTTCTGCAGATGGATGTAGCTTTCTCCCCCACACCCACAGGCCCAGGGAGTATTAATGACACCCTCTTTGGGTTCCTGAGGGCTAACTCTGCACAGGTCCTCTGCTGGCCCCCTTGGCATCTGTTCTCTGTAGGTGTGACAGAGAAAAAGGCAGTTCAGAGAGGGTTGCCACTGGCTGAAGGCCACACAGCTAACAATGGCAGAGCAGGGATTCAGGGCAAAATGCGCTCTCCTTGTCACCTATTTCTGTGAGAGGCAGGTGGCTGTAGGGTGAAGCGAGGGAGAGACCTGGGACACAGAATTGAAAGAGGCACCTCCAGGACTTCCCTGGGTGTCCAGTGGTTCATACTCTGTGCTTTCACTGCAGGGGGCATGGGTTCAAGCTCTGCTTGGAGAACTAAGGTCTCAAAAAAAAAAAAAAGGTACTATTTTATTCAGCTTTCCTCATAACTCTGTTGGTAAAGAATCTGCCTGCAATGCAGGAGACCCCAGTTCCTGGGTTGGGAAGATCCCCCGGAGAAGGGATAGGCTACCTTATCCAGGATTCTTGGGCTTCCCTGGTGGCTCAGCTCGTAAGGAAACTGCCTGCCATGCAGAAGACCTGGGTTTGGTCCCTGGGTCAGGAAATCCCCTGGAGAAGAGAAAGGACACCCCCTCTAGTATTCCGGCCTGGAGAATTCCATGAACAATATAGCCTAAGGGGTCACAAAGAGTTCGATATGACTGAGCGAATCCACTTCACTTCACTTCAGTTTATAAAGCGGCATCTCTGTCAGCTCTACCTCTTCGTGGCTCACTAAGGGAGGGTGGCCTTAGACCAGCAGTTCTTGAAGAAGGAGGAGTGACTGTGACAAATTCTAGGGGCGTCGTTTTTGACTGTTGTCATGATATGGGGGGCCACTACACATGGGGGCAGGTGCCTGCTTCATGGCATACACGTTAGACGTGAATGATTCTCAAATGTCCTGCCAGATATTTAGGTAAGTCCAAACCCATTCATAATACCCCGAGTGGAGGCCCTTATCTGCACTTTGTCCCATAAGTTTAATAAAAGATTTCCAGGGCTGCAATTATGGTGCAAACTGGAGAAGTCAATATTTTGTTTTATTCAGAGCCTAACCATGGGTTGCTTTGCAGTTTGTGGCAATCACATGATGGCCACAGTACCTCGATGGCTTTGTGAATGGCCAAGACTGCACACTTGTGTCCTCCTGCATTTGCCAGGCTGAATCCTCAGTGAGGGCACATTTGGGTGCAAGTGTGAGTGCTCAAACATTTACCTACGGGAGCATGCATTGTTGTGAGTATAAATACATGTGTGTGCTCAGTTGTGTTCAACTCTTCGTGATGCTATAGACCCCAGGCTCTTTTGTCCTAGGATTCTCCAGGCAAGAATACTGGAGTGGGTTGCCATGGCCTCCTTCAGGGGACCTTCCTGACCCAGGGATCAAACCTGTGTCTCTTATGTCTGCTACATAAGGTCTGCTTAAGTAGACCTTATGTCTACTGCATAAGGTGGAATCTTTACCACTACCGCCACCTGAGGAACTGAATCCTTGAGTATAAATGACGTACTCTTAGTTCTTTAAAAAAAAAAAAAATTATGTGGACCATTTTTAAGCTCTGTATTTAATTTGTTATCATCACTTCCTTTATGTTTATGATAACATAAACACTTCTTTTATGTTTTGGTCTTGAGACACGTGGGATCTTAGCTCCATGTGGATAGAAGCTGCACCCGCTGCATTGGAAGGTCAAGTCTTAAGCACTGGACCACCAGGCAGTTCACTCCCTATTTCACTTTGTGTTACTGGATGTTGATCTCCAGGACAGTTTTTTTTTTTTTTTTTTAAATTTCGTGGGACAGAACATTTTGGTTTTAAGATGGTTTTATTATCCATCAGTATTTCATTTCAGGATAGTAAATGATCATTTCAAAACATCTGCTACACCACCCTAGGAAACCCCCTTTAATGTGAGAAGGCAAGTGAATAGCAGTGACAGCTCTATGGACTTCTCTGTCATTCTCCAGCTAAGAATGAGAGGGCAGGTAGTGGGGTGTCCATGACCAGGAGCCTAAGCAGGTCCTCAATCTAACTGATAGAAGCAAAGTTTCTTTTGATCACTCTCACATGCTCAGGGTAGAGTTTCTTCTCAATTAGATCTGTACTTGGAAAACGGGCTCTAGACTGCCCCTCCTACCCCAGCAGAGGGCTTCACATAGGCTCACCTGAGACCAGCTCTCGACCCGGTACACCCGTTCTGGAACCATGTGGTAATTCATTAGGTTCGCACCACTGATTTGTTCAGACCCTGGTATATCACCCTTATCAGTCAGTTCACTCTCTTAGTCATGTCTGATTCTCTGCGACCCCATGGAATGCAGTACGCCCTTCCGTACACTTCCCTGTCCATCACCAACTCCCAGAGGTTGCTGAAACGCCTGTCAATTGAGTCAGTGACACCATCCCACCAGCTCATCCTCTGTCGTCCCCTTCTCCTCCTGCCTTCAATCTTTCCCAGCATCAGAGTCCTTTCCAATCAGTCACTACTTCCCATCACGTGGCCTAGGTATTGGAGCTTCAGCATCAGTCCTTCCAATGAATATTCCAAATGGATTACCTTTAAAATGGACTGGTTGGATCACATTGCAGTCCAAGGGAGTCTCAACAGTCTTCTCCAGCAACACAGTTCACAAGCATCAATTGTTCGGTGCTCAGCTTTTCTCATGGTCATCCTTATAGCTATTATTAATATTGTCTCCTCCAAACTGAATATATGCCATGCCATATCATGTGGCATGCAGAATCTCAGTTCCCTAAGCAGGCGTCAAACCTGTGCCCCTGCATTGGGGTCCCTGAACCACCAGTGTTAAGGACAGACAGGTAACAAAATTCCTCTATATCAATTCACTGTTAAAGTTAAAGAAATCTTCTTTAAAAAGAAGTGCTTGGACAAAAAGTTGAAGTGCCTCTGAAGGCCCCAGGCACCTCCATGACCCCACCATCCCCACCCCACCCCTTGCCTTTTGCTTGGTGCATCCTTGAGGGCACTCTCCTCTCCACAGGAAGCTCCAGCCTTTGGACCTTTGAACTCCTTGCTTCCTCTCGGGAAATTCCGTCCTTCTTATGCTCACTGGGCTTACTTCCTCTCCTCCCACCTGTGTCCTGCTGTCACCTCGAAACCAGGCCGGCCTTGATCACCACCTACCCTCCCATCCCGACCACCCCTAGACACTCCTCTGTTCTCCATTCTCCACTTTATTTTTCTCCAAAGATCTGGTGGTCAATTGACACACTTGTTACACTTAGGTGCTGACTGCTTGTAGCCAGGCTGTGAGCTTAGTGAAGAATGAGACGGCCTGTGTGTTCTGCTCACTGCCCTTGCACAGTGACTGTGCATGAGAGGCCAGCACACAGTAGGTGCTCAGCTAATGGAACTTACATTCCACATGGAGGGTCGTTGATGAAACCATGTGTCACAAAGGTAAATGTTTCTTGACAAGAGAGGAGGAGAAATATTGGGAGCTGGTGGAGGGAATTGCGGGCAGGCCTGCCTGAGCTGGAGGGTGGGAGTGCGAGCTGGGAGGGAATGCTTCCTCTAGAGTGAGCCGGAGCTGGAAAAGGATGAGTCCAAAGAGCTGGGCAAGGGGAGGAGCCTTCCAGGAGGCTGGAACAGTATATGTATTTTTATCCCCATTTCACCGACTTAGAAACTAAGGCTTGGGGAGTAAGAAAGTGGCAGCATTGGGACTAGAAATGGGTTTTATCCAGTCAGAGGCCCGAAGTTCTTCCTGGGACTTTACTCTTTCTGAGAACGGGGTCAAGGTGTAGATGGCACATTTTATTATCCGCCTACTCAAATTGTATTCCCTTTACCAGCCAGTAGCTGCTTAGAGTCATCATGATAATCAAAAACATCCCCATGTGCCTCCTGGGGGAGAAGCAGCCTCACCTGTAAAGAGTCAAAGACTTAGAGAACTCCAGAAATAGTGATCAAGGGTCATTGGTGAATCAACCCTGCCTCCAGCACCTTCCAGGTTTCTTGTACAATATGATAAACCAATCCTCTCCTGACACTGAAGCTGGTGGCTTTCATAACTTGTCCACACATTAGAATCCCCCAGGGAACTCAGTAAGTCCCAATGCCAAGCAGCAGCTAGGCCAAAAAAGCAGAACGGTAAATTCATCAGGGGATCCCAATAGGAGTCAAGCTTGAGAACCAATGTTTTCACGAATCACCTGGGAGTCTTGTTAAAGACACAGATCTGACCCAGATGCCTTGGGAGGGGCTTGGAGTCCACATTTCTAACAAGCTCCCAGGAGATGAACTCGTGTGGCTGCTCCAGGGACCACAGTCTGAGTAGTCAGGGCGAAGCCCGAAGTCCTCAACTTCCAACAAGCATCAGAATCACCTGGAGGTCCAGTTAAGATTCAGAGGGCCAAATCCCACCCCAGAGCTGTCAATCTGACACGTTTGAGATGGGGACCAAAGAATCTGCATTTCCAAGACCCTGCATGTGACCCTGATGCTGCTGGTCCAAGGACCACATGTGGAGCACCACGGTGGGGCTGGAGGCATAATCATGGACGGGCAACACAAGTCATCTCTCCGTCAGCTTCCCCAGACCCAAAGTGGGGATGATGAGATCCTCTCCCAAAGGGTGTCATGAGGGCAACACTGAGTGAGCTAGGATTTGTAAGCCTCTTGGAAGCTGGCACCGAGCAGGTGGGATATGAATGATAGCATCCATTCTTAATGAATTTCCCTTGGTCCTGGGGTGCTCCTGGAGCCCAGGCAGACAGACCCTTCAACCACCATGGATGGCCCTCTCCCTGGCCCACTCACTGCCGACACTGTTTCTGTAGGCATTGTATATCTCCTTCACCCAATGGTCGCAGAAGGCCAGCTTTCTGATCCAGTCCACAGCATAGTGCACACTGGAACCTAGGCACAAGCTGGCTCCCGGGGCGGAACCGTGGAAGCCATCAGTGGAGAAGTTGCAAGTGCTGGGGAGACGGAAGAGGGCAGGGGGATGGAGAAGAGACAGTGTCACTGTGGGGAGCTGGGAGCTTTTTACCAGGAGACCCATGGGTGGGCTTAGGGCTGTGTTTCACTCTGTCCCCGAGTGCGTGAGAGTACTGTGAGTATCTGTCTTCTGGGAGAAGCAGGATCAGAGCTTCCATTAACTTCCCAAACAACAGTGGCTCCCTGTGCTCATGCCCAGTCAGCCTCCATTCTCTTTTCTTCCGGTATCAAAGAACATCTTTGGTTTTTTGAGGGGCAGTCATCCAGTCCCCTGCATGCACTGAGTGACCAAGCCAAAGAAAATCCCTCTATCTCCCACTTTGGGCTTTGGGGCACGAACACAATTACAAAATGTGGTTGGCCTTAGTTCATCCCAAGAGTAGGGTGCAGAAGAAAATACCAGTGGGCTCTTGATATTTTGATCCCCAAATTTGCTTGTTTCACATGCCTTGAAAGGCCTGGCTGCTAACCCTTTCTTCCTATTTTGTGAGCATCTCCGTATCTTTCTATAGGCATTCCTCATGTTAATTTTATCTTTTCAATTAGGCGGAGTCAGACTTCTCTGCTGGCCCAGTGGTTGGGAATCCAGTTGGCAATGCAGGGGGACACAGGTTCAATCCCTGGCCCCAGGAGATTTCACATGCTATAGAGTAGTTAAGCCCCCAGGCCACAACTACTGACAACATATTCTAGAGCCTTTGCTCCGCAACAGGAGAAGCTACCTCAATGAGAAGACTGCACTCTGCAATGAGGAGTAGCTCCTGCTTGCCCTAACTATAGAAAGCCTGTTCACAGTGTTGAGGCAAAAAAGAAAAAAAAAGTAATAATAATAATAACAATAATAATAATCAGGCAGAGTCAATTGCATACGTACAGAGTACTTTGCATACAGTACCCTCCTTCAGCATGAAGCATGCCCTGGGAACACATCCGAGTGTCATGGGAAGTTAATGACAGGAGTGGCAGCTGAGAGCCAGAAAGGGAGTTGTGGGAAATTTGTCACCGATAGCAGCTAGAGTATGAAAATGAAAATCCCAGCTCTCATGGAACACCGGTGATTTTCTTTCCCTCCACCAGAAGCCTGGTATAGGTCTGCAAAATCACTGGACATCCCAAGGCAATGTGTAGACCAAAAACTTCAAAAAAACTTTTCAGAGAGTAAAAGCCTGAGTGGGGAGCAGTCAGCATGGTACACCAGGGCCTCTTAATGGGTGGATTTGGCTGACACTTTTCTTTTTCTCTTATTTTGCTGTTTCTGGATTTTCTGTGATGAGTTTAAGGGTAGAGATATGATGTACTAGGAATGAAAAAAATGCTTGGGAATTGTACCTAAGGTATTCCCAGATTAATGCCAGTGCTGCCACAGAGAAAACGAATTTGGAAATGGGAAGCACAGGATCATTCTCTCCTGTGCTTTAGGCTCAGCTTGAATATCAAACTGGAGACAACAAAATCCCTGCAGGATCCACAGAGTTGCCTTGAGTGATACCTTAACTTCGAAAGCAAATTTCACCACTGGGGCAGGCAGACCAGAAGAACGCTGACTTAATCTGAAAGGGCTCAGTGGCAGACTCTAGCGTTCTCTCCAGGAGAGGCTGGAAAGACAACCACAGAGATACCAACGGGCTGACAGAAGCTGTTCTTCAGATATCTTCAAATTCTTGCCAATATGCCCAGTAAACATACACTCAAGCACATACACTTTCACTTTAGTCGTTTTTCCCAGACATTTGTGAGTGTGTACAAGATTGGAAGCAAGAAAGTGATAATGTCAGGAAGTGGTGTTTTGGAGATGGTGGGAATAGGGGTGATCACAGTCTCTGCTCTGCTCTTTACCGAATTACTCAGATTTAAAAAGATGAGGAATTCCCTGGTAATCCAGTGGTTAGGATTCCGTGCGTTCCCTGCTGAGGGTGTGGGTTCATTCTCTGGTCAGGGTACAGGGAGCCCATAAGCTCTGTAGCATGACAAAAAAAAAAAAAAAAAGAATAATCAAACAAAAATCGTGTGCAATTAACTTGATAGGCTACTAGCTTGATATCATGGTATTGAACATCCTAACTTCTGAGATCTTGAGAAGATCACCAAAAAATGTTTTCTGCATGAAGATAAGTTGTGGCTGTTCTAATAACTTGCTGGTATGACTCTGTTCCCAGAGCTGACCGCCTGTGTCTCCCAGAGACACTTGGGTTAACACGCCCACTGCTGTTCTGTGTGCAGACTCTCCTCCCCACCATCCATGCACCACAAGGGAGCCTCCACAGTGGATCTGATGTAGTGGATGCTGGCCAGGAAGCCCTGCTTATGCTGGGACCATCTTCCTTGAGTACTAGAAAGTGAAATTATGAAATCCTTCTTCTTCTCCACGAAAGATACCAGTGGGTTTATTACACAGAGGTGTTGCTGTCACTTTTTTCTCATCCCCTCCCTTGGGTGGCAGTAATCTGGGGCTAAAGAGAAAGAAAATACCCCCAACTACTGAAAGGGAGCAGACAACATCTAATCAGAAAGACAGAGAGCCATTTAGTGAGGATTACTCACTGTGCTTGTCACTTTTTGAGCACATTCTTAACTTTATGAGGAAGGGGTTATGTGACTTTATCCCATCAGGGCTTCTCTTTTCCAGAACCTATGAGTTTTCTTTTCACCTGAGAATTTTGATTTATTGGATGTTTTGAAAAATATAAGGTTACTTCTCATTAGAGTGACCACCACTATGACTAACGTAAAATGGAAATCATCACCTAGCTTCTTGTATATAGACAACTACAAGGCCTCTTACTCTTTTTTTTTCACTTTTAACTCATTATTTTATCAAGTAAAGGGAATTTTATGTTTTTGTATCCGTTGATACAGTAAGGGAAAGTTTTTGGATATTTCATGATGCTTTATAATAATATTAAAACCCCTTTTCCTGAAATTTAATATTTTCCGTTTTGAAATAGTATTTAAAACCGTGGATATGACTAACCTAATGAGTGAGATTTGACTAGAATTTTTTGCATATGTTGTAAAAATTCATACTTTTTATGAAAGTCAGTGGATTTTGATAAATTACAATACAAGGACCATGTCCCTAGGAAGATACATTATAAGACGCCATGTTCCTAAGTTTTGAAATGCAAATGTCGTTACTAAGGACAATCCTATTCCCCAAGAACCTATGCTTTTTGCCACATGCTCCTCCTTCTCTACTGTCAAGGTTCTCACCTTGCTACATGACTTTGTTTTTTTTTTTTTTTAATTTCTTTCATCCACTTTTCTGTGAATTTTTTTTTTTTTTAAGGGGCTGTGGAAGAGTAGCTTCAGATCATTTCCCATCCAGTGGTCTGAGCACTGATGTCTCTGGTAGGGAGCCGCTGGGCAGGCATAGACGATATCTGTGTGCCTCTAGACCACAAGATATTAAGAAGAGGTGGCAAGAATACACAGAAAAACTGTACAAAAAGATGTTCACGATGCAGATAATCACAATGGTGTGATCACTCTCCTAGAACCAGACATTCTGGAATATGAATTCAAGTGGGCCTTACAAAGCATTACTAGGAACAAAGCTAGTGGAGGTGCTGGAATTCCAGTAGAGCTATTTTGAAATCCTGAAAGATGATGCTATGAACGTGCTGAACTCAATATGCCAACAAATCAGGAGAACTCCGCAGTGGCCACAGGATTGGAAAAGTTCAGTTTTCATTCCAATCCCAAAGAAAGGCAGTTGCAAAGAATGCTCAAACTACCGCACAATTGCACTCATCTCCCACACGAGTAAATTAATGCTCAAAATTATCCAAGCCATGCTCCAGCAATATGTGAACCATGAACTTCCAGATGTTCAAGCTGGTTTTACAAAAGGCAGAGGAATAGCATAGTCGAAGCTATGGTTTTTCCAGTAGTCATGTATGGATATCAGAGCTGGAGTAGTAAGAAAGTTGAGAACCAAAAGAATTCATGCTGTGAAACTGTGGTATTGGAGAAGACTCTCGAGAATCCCTTGGACTGCAAGGAGATTCAACCAGTTCACCCTAAAAGACATCAGTCCTGAATATTCATTGGAAGGACTGATGCTGAGCTGAAACTCCAATAGTTTGGCCATCTGACATGAAGGACTGACTGATTCGAAAGACCCTGATGCTGGGAAAGATCAAAGGTGGGAGGAGAAGGGGACAACAGAAGACGAGTTGGTTGGATGGCATCACCAATTCAATGGACACGAGTTTGAGTAAACTGCGGGGTGTTGATGATGGACAGGGAGGCCTGACTTGAAGCAGTCCATTGGCTCGCAAAGAAATGGACACAACTACGCCACTGAACAGACTGACTGAACTCAAAATCAAAGAAAGGGATTCTAGGAAATGTAGAACTAGCCTAGACAAATTAACACAGCAGAGCACAGACCACTTGACTTACTAAACCCTTCCGCTTTACTTAGTAGGATGAATTGAGCTTTGAAAAGCTGAGGTGGCTGATAAAGAGACTGTGGACAAGTCTGCAGGGAGGAGACTTTTTAGTCAATGCTTTAATTGTCCATCTTACAAATCTGCACTAGAAACAGTCAGAATCTCATTTTTGCCACCTCCTTTGCAGTCAGAATGTAACCATGTGATATAGGCTCAATCAATTAGATGCACCTAGATGGTACCCAGGCTCAGCCAATCAAATACATCCAGATGGCACCTAAGACTCAATTACTACAGCCACATGGAATGCAGGCTTAACCAATGGATACACCTACAGGTGAAAGCAATGCAAGTGGATTCTGATGCATAGAATTCAATCTAGCAGAGGTGCAAGAGACATAAGCCATCTCACTAGTGACAGCCGCTGTGTCTGAAGCCAGTGGTAGTGACAGTTCAGTTCAGTTCAGTCACTCAGTCGAGTCCGACTCTCTGCGACCCCATGAACTGCAGCATGCCAGGCCTCCCTGTCCATCACCAACTCCCAAAGTCCACCCAAACCCATGTCCATTGAGTTGACGATGCCAACCCACCTTCTTATCCTCTGCCATGCCCTTCTTCTCCTGCCCTCAATCTTTCCCAATGTCAGGGTCTTTTCCAATGAGTGACAGAAGATCCTGCAATTAATTTCTATATTGTCATGGCTGCCTCTCCAGCCTTCCCTCCCAGAAATCTGTGTCACTTAATATTCTTAATAAGTTTCTTTCCTGCTCAAAGTTACCTGTAATGGATTTTATTCTTTTCAAGTAGAAAGCTGACACCCCTCTAACTTCATTTAACCATCAAGCCTCTTTGCAAAACTAGACTAAGTAAGGAACAATGTCCAACCCCATGGGCAGTGGAGTCAGGGAGAGGCATTTTGTCAAATTATTATAGTGCCACAGACTCTGGGCCAGTGTCCCTCTGAGGGGGTCACTGACCTGGGTTGTGAGTCGGGTAGACCCATTTGAATCCAGGCTGTGGTGCTGACTGACCTGTTGTGTGACATGGAGCATATCACTTTCCTCATCTTGACAGTGGACTATGATTAGTACTTGCCTCCTCGGGTTGTCATGGAGACCAAAAGATTCCTGTACGGAGCAATCTCTCAACCACACAGCTCAGCACGTGGGATACACCCACACCAGTGATGCTAGAAGGAACGAGAGTCACCTTTCTTTTGCTGGATTAAAAAAAAATCAGTAATAATAGAGGTGGTGTCCTCATGTAGTCCAAGATGAAGATGGTCTGTGAACACTGCAGTTTAGAAAACAGTTACATGTTTTTCGTTTTGAATTTTTTAGTTTTCTTTCTTTTTTTAATTTATTTATTTTAATTGGAGGCTAATTAGTCTACAATATTGTAGTGGTTTTGCCACACATTGACATGAATCAGCCACGGTTGTGCATGTGTTTCCCATCCTGAACCCCTCACCCGTCCAATCCTATCCCTCTGGGTCACCCCAGTGCCACAGCCCTGAACACTCTATCTCATGCATCGGACTTGGACTGGAGGTCTGTTTCATATATGGAAATATACATGTTTCAACACTATTCTCCGAATCCACCCCACACTTGCCTTCTCTCACAGAGACCAAAAGACTGTTCTATACATCTGTGTCTCTTTTCCTGTCTTGCATATAGGGTTATCATTACCATCTTTCTGAAGCCCATATATATATATATATATATACATATGGCATAGGTGTGTGTGTGTGTGTGTGTGTGTGTGTGTGTTATTGGTGCTTTTCTTTCTGGCTTACTTCACTCTGTATAATAGGGTCAAGTTTCATCCACCTCGTTAACACTGATTCAAATGCATTCTTTTGGATATATGAGTAATATTCCATTGTGTATATATACCACAGCTTTCTTATCCATTCTTCTGCTGATGGACATCTGGGTTGCTTCCGTGTCCTGGCTATTATAAACAGTGCTGCGATGAACATTGGGGCACATGTGTCTCTTTCAGTTCTGGTTCCCTTGGGGCTTACGTCCAGGAGTAGGACTGCTGTTACATATGGCTGTTCCATTTCCAGTTTTTTTTTTAAGGAATCTCCACACTGTTCTCCATAGTAGCTCTACTAGTTTGTATTCCCAACAACAGTGTAAGAGGGTTCCCTTTTCTCCACACCCTCTCCAGGATTTATTGTTTGTAGACGTTTGGATAGCAGCCTTTCTGCCTAGTGTGAGATGGTACCTCATTATGGTTTTGATTTGCATTTCCCTGATAATGAGTGATTTGAGCATCTTTTCATGTGTTTGTTAGCCATCTGTATGTCTTCTTTGGAGAAATGTCTGTTTAGTTCTTTAGCGCATTTTTTGAATGGCTCGCTTACTTTTCTGGAATTGAGCTGCAGGCATTGCTTGTATAGTTTTGAGATTTATTCATTGTCAGTTGCTTCGTTTGCTATTATTTTCGCACATTGTGAAAACCATCTTTTTCCCTTGCTTAGAGTTTCCTTCTTTGTGCAAAAGCTTTTAATTTTAATGAGGTCCCGTTTGTGTATTTTTGCTTCTATTTCCATTACTCTGGGATATGGGTCATAGAGGATCCTGCTGTGATTTCTGTCAGAAAGTATTTTGCCTGTGTTTTCCTCTAGGAGTCTTATAGTTTGTGGTCTTACGTTTAGATCTTTAATCTATTTTGAATTTATTTTTGAGTACAGTGTTAGAAAGTGTTCTAGTTTCATTCTTTTACAAGTGGTTGACCAGTTTTCCCGGCATGCTTGTTAAAGAGATTGTCTTGTCTTCATTGTACATTCTTGCCTCCTCTGTCAAAGATAAAGTATCCATAGGTGCGTGGATTTATCTCCGGGCTTGCTATTTTGATTCATTTATCTATATATCTTTTTTGTGTGTGTGCCAGGACCACGCTGTCTCGATGACTGTAGCTTTGTAGTATAGCCTGAAATCAGGCAAGGCATTTCCTCCAGGTCCATTCTTCTTTCTCAAGATTGCTTTGACTATTAGAGGTTTTTTGTAATTCCATACAAATTGTGAAATTATTTCTTCTAGTTCCCTGAAAAATACCGTTGGTAGCTTGATAGGGATTGCATTGAATCTATAGTTTGCTTTGGGTAGTATACCTATTTTCAGTATATTGATCCTTTCAATGCATGTACATGGTCTATTTCTCCATCTCTTTGTGTCCAGTTTGATTTCTTTCACCAGTGTTTTCTAGTTTTCTATATGCAGGACTTTTGTTTCTCTAGGTAAATATAGTCCTCACTATTTTATTCTTTTCGGTGCAATGGTGAATGGAATTGTTTCTTTAATATTTCTTTCAGTTTTCTCCTTGTTAGTGCACAGGAATACAAGGGATTTCTGCGTGTTCATTTTGTATCCTGCAACTTTACTATATTCGTTGATTAGCTCTAGTAATTTTCTGGTGGAGTATTTCGGGTTTTCTATGTAGAGGATCATGGCATCTGCAAACGGTGAGAGTGTTACTTTTTCTTTTCCAATCCGGATTCCTTGTATTTGTTTTTCTGCTCTGATTCCTCTTGGCCAAAACTTCCAAAACTATGTTGAATAGTAGTGGTGAGAGTGCACATCCTTACCTTGATCCTGACTTTAGGGGCAATGCTTTCAATTTTTCATCATTGAGGATAATGTTTGCTGTGGATTTGCCATATATAGCTTTAATTATGTTTAGGTATGTTCTTTCTATGCCTGCTTTCTGGAGTGTTTTGATGATAAATGGATGTTGAATTTCGTTCAAGACTTTCTCTGCAGCTATTGTGATAACCATATGTTTTTTTATCTTTCAATTTGCTAATGTGGTGTGTTATGTTGATTGATTTGTAGATATTGAAGAACCCTTGTATCCCTGGGGTAAAGCCCACTTGGTCATGATATATGATCATTTTAATATGCTGTTGGATTCTGCTTGCTAGAATTTTGTTAAGGATTTTGCATCTATGTTCATCAGTGATATTGGCCTGTAGTTATCTCTTTTTTTGTGGCATCTTTGTCTGGTGTTGGTAGTAGGTTAATGGTGGCTTCATAGAATGAGTTTGGAAGTCTGCATTCCACTGCAACTGGAAGAGTTTGAGTACTATAGATATTAGCTCTTCTCTCAATTTTTGGTATAATCCAGCTGTGAAGCCGTCTGGTCCTGGGCTTCTGTTTGCTGGTAGATTACTGATTACACTTTCCATTTCCGTGCTTGTGGTGGGTCTGTAAAGATTTTCTGTTTCTTCCTGACTCCGTTTTCGAAAGTTGTACTTTTCTAAGAATTTGTCCACTTCTTCCAAGTTGTCCATTTTATTGGCATATAGTTACTGATAGTAGTCTCTTATAATCATTTGTATTTCTGTGTTGTCTGTTGTGATCTCTCCATTTTCATTTTTAATTTGTTGATTAGATTCTTCTCCCTTTGCCTCTTGATGAGTCTGGCTAATGGTTTGTCAATTTTATTTATCTTCTCAAAGATTCAGCTTTTAGCTTTGTTGATTTTTGCTCTAGTCTTTTTTGTTTCTTTTACATTTATTTGTGCCCTATTTTATGATTTCTTTGCTTCTATTAACCCTGGGGTTCTTCATTTCTTACTTTTCTAGTTGCTTTAGGCAGAGGGTTAGGGTATTTGTTTAACTTTTTTCTTGTTTCTTGAGGTAAGGCTGTTTTGCTCTGAACCTTCGCCTTACAGTGATTTTACAATGTCCCATAGGTTTTGGCTTGTTGTGTTTTCATTTTCAATTGCTTCTATGCATATTTTGATGTCTTTTTGATTTCCTCTGTGATTTGTTGGTTATTTACCAGCGTGACATTCAGCCTCCATATGTTTGAATTTTTAACAGTTTTTCTCCTGCAGTTGACATCTAGTCTTACTGCATTGTGATCAGAAAATATGCCTGGAATGATTTCAAGGTTTTTTGAATTTATCAAGCCTGGACTTATGGCCAAGGATGTGATCTCTTCTGGAGAAGTTTCCATGTGTACTTGAGAAAAAATGTGAAATTCATTGTTCAGTGTAAAATTAGTATAGATATCAATTAGGTTTCTCTGTTCTAATGTATCATTTAAAGTTTGTGTTTCCTTGTTGATTTTCTGTTTACTTGATCCATCCATAGGTGTGAGTGTGGTATTAAAATCTTCCACTATTATTGTGTGATTGTTAATCTTCCCTTTCATGCTTGTTAGCATTTTCCTTACATATTGCTGTTCTCTTATGTTGGGTGTTTATGTATTTTTAATCATTACATTTTCTTCTCGGTTTGATGTTTTGAGCATTATATAGTGTATTTCTTTGCCTCTTCCACAGGCTTTATTTTAAAGTGTATTTTATATGATATGAGTATTGCTACCGCTGCTTTCTTCTGTTTTATTTTCCCCCCAACCCTTCACTTTCAGTCTGTATGTGTCCCTTGTTTTGAGGTGGGCCTTTTGTAGACAACATAAGTAGCAGTCTTGTTTTTGTATCCATTCAGCTAGTCTCTGCCTTTTGATTGCTGCATTCAACCCATTTACATGTAAGGTAATTATTGACAGGTATGATCCTGTTGCCATTTGCTTTAGTATTTTCGGTTCAGGTTTATGCAGCCATTCTGTTTTTCCTGCCTAGAGAAGATCTTTGGTATTTGTTGAAGAGCTAGTTTGGTGGTGCTGAATTCTCTCCGCTTTTACTTGTCTGTAAAGATTTTGATTTCTCCTTCATATTTGCATGTGATCCTTGCAGGGTACAGTAATCTGGGTTGAAAGTTTTTCTCTTTCATCACTTGAAGCATGTCCTGCAATTCTCTTCTGGCCTGAAGAGTTTCTGTTGAAAGATCAGCTGTTATTCTCATGAGAATCCCTTTGTGTGTAATGTGTTGTTTTTCCCTGGCTGCTTTTAATATTTGTTCTTTGTGTTTGATCTTTGTTAATTTGATTAATATGTGTCTTGGGGTGTTTCACTTTATGTTTATCCAGCCTGGGACTTTCTGGGTTTCTTGCATGTGGGTGACTATTTCCTTTCCCTTTTTAGGGAATTTTTCAACTATTATCTTCTCAAGTATTTTCTCATGGCATTTCTTTTTCTCTTCTCCTTCTGGGACTGCTCTGATTCAAATGTTGGGGCCTTTAACATTGTCCCAGAGGTTTCTGAGGTTGTTCTCTATTCTTTTAATTCTTTTTTTTTCTATTTTCCTCTCTGCTTCATTTATTTCTACCATTCAATTCTACCTCAGTTATCCTATCTTCTGCCTCTGTTATTCTACTTTTCTTTCCCTCCAGAGAGTTTTTGATCTCATATATTCCATTATCCATTATTGATTGGCTCTTTTTTTTCCCATCTAGGTCCCTGTTCAATGATTCACCATCATCTCAATCCTTGTCTGCAGGCTATTTATCTGTAACTCCATTTTGTCTTCCAGATCTTGGATCTTTTTTAACCTCCTTATTCTGAATTCTTTTTCCGGAAGACTCTCTATCTCCTCCTCTTTTGCTTGGTTTGGTGCACATTTATCATGTTCCTTTCCTGCTGATTTACATGTTTAAACCCTAACCTTGACTAACACACTTAAAAAATGATGAAAAGGACAAATTTTGTTACATCTCATTTACCATATTTAAAAAAAAATGTGAAATACCCAAAGCAATTATACACTTTAAATGCTATGTCAATAAATCCTTTTTAAAATGTTAACCAACCTGGATTCCCAGTTCCTTCTGATCATAATTCAGCCCCCATACCCCTTGATTTCTTTTCATTCTCTGATCTCATCAGCTCCATCTCCAATGCTGAATCCCTCATTCTGGCCCCCTCAACTTTCTCCTATTCTGAGAAGATCCAGAAGCCCCCTCAGGTTTTTTTAGTTGCTCTCCCTTCTACCTTGGGTGTTCTTCCAATAAAGGTACAGGCTCTGAGATCTAGCTGCCCAGCAGAATCACCTGAAGAACTTATGAATGCCCCAACCCCACCTGAGAGAGTCAGATATCGTTACTTGGGGAAAGAGGGTGGCACCTGAACATTTATTGTTGTTTTAATACTTGCCAGGCACTTCTAACATTCAGCCGGCACTACTAAATCACTGCTGAAGACATCGTGCTCAGTTCCCACATAAAGGTTTCAGTTCAAAGGCCAGTTCTACAAGAGGCCGTCCCCAATCACACCAACTACTTCCCTTCCATATGCTACATATTTGATTCTGTCCCACCTAAGATTCTATCATATACAGATCTGCTTCCCAGTGAGAATGTCAGATGGATGAAGGCAGAGCCTGTGTCCTCAGTGCTTGGTTCCCCACAGATGCTCAGCACACAACTGTTTCATGAATGACCCTCCACCGGTGCCCTCCTGGGTCTAGCTTCCGCTCTAAGGGCTGCAGTTCTCCATGACGACCATTAGGTGGCGATAGTGCCTGGCTGCATTAAAGGTCATCTCTAGACCCACCAATGGAGAAGGCAATGGCAACCCAATCCAGTACTCTTGTCTGGAAGATCCCATGGATGGAGGAGCCTGGTAGGCTGCAGTCCATGTAGTCGTGAAGAGTCAGACACGACTGGGCAACTTCATTTTCACTTTTCGCTTTCATGCATTGGAGAAGGAAATGGCAACCCACTTCAGTGTTCTTGTCTGGAGATTTCCAGGGACAGGGGAGCCTGGTGGGCTGCCATCGATGGGGTCCCACAGACTCGGGCACAACTGAAGGGACTTAGCAGCAGCAGGAGACCTACCAGGCCAACTGTGCAGGTCGGGGCAGTGGTAGAAGGGGGTAGGTGGTGGGGCCCATCCTGCCCTGTGCTTAGCCATTGCTCAGAGAAAGGAGAAAGGACCACGGCAGACAGTTGGTGGCCTCCCTCTCCTCCTCATTTCTAGACTCTGAGCCACTGAGCCCTGAAAACAGCCCACTCAGACTTAAGTCAGAGGCAGAAGGTCCTGCTTCCCTGTCTGGAACCTCCAAGTCCTGGCCAGTCCCTGAGCCCTGGATGTAACCTCCTGAGATGAATTCCATAGGTCCCTCACCTAGCTGATGACTTGCACACAAGGCTGGTCTGCTGGCCATGGCTGGTATCAGCAGACAACCTGAATATCCATCAACTGGGAGTTGTGACACACACTGCCACCTTCCACGTGGCAGGCTCCCATACCCCGAGAGAAGAATAAGGAAGCTCTTGTAAGGTCTTCTCTAAACCAGTTCCATTCCATTCCTTTCACAACACCAGCCAGGGATGGCTTGAGGGGCCAAACATGCCCTGCTTTTGTCTAGCCATGGAGCTGAGGAGTGTTCCCAAGTTTAAATGATGGGAAAAAAAAATACTTATGTGACCCATGAAGATGAAATGACCAGGATGTGCCTGGGCAGAGTCAAGGTCACACGTTGCCCACAGAGCTCCTTGTAGCTCAGGTTGCCATCTTGGCTACTGAAAGACAAATTCATTCCCTGCCAGTGTTCTTCTGAGACTGACCCCAGATTTCCCTTCTGTCTCCATCTCTGTCAGTAAATTCTCTAGAACTGAACTTCCCAGGAAAGCTGCAAGTGGGGACATTTATTTGTAATGTGGAGAGAAACCTTCCTGACCTCATGTGACCCCGTCTCCGTCTTTGGCCCAAACCTGATACATCCATCCTGACCAAATGGAAAACTGTCAGTTCGAGGAAGAGCAAGGCATATTTTTTCCAAAACAGCTTCATTTAAAAAAGGTGAAGATTCTGAAAAAATTAGGGGGTGGGGAGAACCCATAAGAACATACCTCGTGAATCTACTGGTTCAGTCACAAAGAAACACCCTCATCAGAGAAGATATTTAAGTTTCATACAAATGTTATACAAAGAAATTGTGAAAAAAATACTTCCGTATGCGAAAAGCAATTATGCTTCACAAAGAAGGCTAGGTTTTTGTTTCTTTTGACAACTGCAATTGACAAATGTTCTTTCTTGTTTTCCTCTAGTACCCTCTTTTTTATTTCTTTTTATTATGAGTAACTAGCTGGAAACTATACAGTTCACATCCTCTTATCAATAATGAAGAGAAAGGAAACAAGATTAAAGTGTACAACAAAATGTACTGAAATGGTATCGTACAATTAATTTTTATCCTATACATACATCACCTTTTTGCTTTGTTCAATGCTTCTTGAACATACATACAAAATGGTACTATAGCATACAGAGTGTAACGGCAGAGTGGTGTCCTGCTTCCCCTCAAACTGTTTTTGTTTCATATTGACATATAAACCTAAAATTCCATCATATAAATATTACATACATGCTTCATCTCAGGCTCAAATGTCCTCCGAGTGTGTCTCGCCTTTGACTTTTCACTTCTATGAAACATGGCCATCTCTTACGAAGAAGGTGTGAGTGTCTTTAAAGGAACCACAAAGCAAAGAAAATCTCTGTTTTGGAGCTTCGGACTTGAATGCTTTCTACGGTCTTCTCTTCTGCAAACTGCGGTGAGCGGGGTTGTTTCTAGTTAATCATCTGTAAACAAAGATATGGGTTTTTCCTTTTTTTCTTTTGTCCCTTTTATTGGAGTAGAGTCATCATGGAAATCACATCAGATTAATGAGCACATCTATGTGCTCTTCTGGTCCAGAGAGCTTCCCTTTTAAAACATGGTAACATAGCACTTGAAATGGGCCAGTGGGTGCATGTGATGTGTCCATAGCAGCACTAAACTCCGTGCTGGAAATTCCTGATCCCAATGTGCTGTGTACAGACATAAAATGGAAACAGCTCACAGGGTGTCACAGAGAAGGAGCTGTGCACCGTAAAGCAACCCCTGTCCCCTCTCTGTACCCCTGTGTCAGACTCAATGGACAGGCGTTTCAGCAAACTCTGGGAGTTGTTGATGGACAAGGAAGTGTACGGAAGGGCGTACTGCATTCCATGGGGTCGCAGAGAATCAGACATGACTAAGAGAGTGAACTGACTGATAAGGGTGATATACCAGGGTCTGAACAAATCAGTGGTGTGAACCTAATGAATTACCACATGGTTCCAGAACGGGTGTACCGGGTCGAGAGCTGGTCTCAGGTAAGCCTATGTGAAGCCCTCTGCTGGGGTAGGAGGGGGAGTCTAGAGCCCCTTTTCCAAGTACAGATCTAATTGAGAAGAAACTCTACCCTGAGCATGTGAGAGTGATCAAAAGAAACTTTGCTTCTATCAGTTAGATTGAGGACCCGCGTAGGCTCCTGGTCATGGACACCCCACTACCTGCCCTCTCATTCTTAGCTGGAGAATGACAGAGAAGTCCATAGAGCTGTCACTGCTATTCACTTGCCTTCTCACATTAAAGGGGGTTTCCTAGGGTGGTGTAGCAGATATTTTGAAATCATCATTTACTATCCTGAAATGAAATACTGATGGATAATAAAACCATCTTAAAACCAAAATGTTCTGTCCCAGGAAATTAAAAAAAAAAAAAAAAAACTGTCCTGGAGATCAACATCCAGTAACACAAAGTGAAATAGGGAGTGAACTGCCTGGTGGTCCAGTGCTTAAGACTTGACCTTCCAATGCAGCGGGTGCAGCTTCTATCCACATGGAACTAAGTTCCACATGTCTCAAGACCAAAACATAAAAGAAGTGTTTATGTTATCATAAACATAAAAGAAGTGATGATAACAAATTAAATACAGAGCTTAAAAATGGTCCACATAATGTTTTTTTTAAAGAACTAAGAGTAGGTCATTTATACTCAAGGATTCAGTTCCTCAGGTGGCGGTAGTGGTAAAGATTCCACCTTATGCAGTAGACATAAGGTCTACTTAGGCAGACCTTATATAGCAGACATAAGAGACACAGGTTAGATCCCTGGGTCAGGAAGGTCCCCTGAAGGAGGCCATGGCAACCCACTCCAGTATTCTTGCCTGGAGAATCCCAGGACAAAAGAGCCTGGGGTCTATAGCATCACGAAGAGTTGAACACAACTGAGCACACACATGTATTTATACTCACAACAATGCATGCTCCCGTAGGTAAATGTTTGAGCACTCACATTTGCACCCAAATGTGCCCTCACTGAGGATTCAGCCTGGCAAATGCAGGAGGACACAAGTGTGCAGTCTCGGCCATTCACAAAGCCATCGAGGTACTGTGGCCATCATGTGATTGCCACAAACTGCAAAGCAACCCATGGTTAGGCTCTGAATAAAACAAAATATTGACTTCTCCAGTTTGCACCATAATTGCAGCCCTGGAAATCTTTTATTAAACTTATGGGACAAGTGCAGATAAGGGCCTCCACTCAGGGTATTATGAATGGGTTTGGACTTACCTAAATATCTGGCAGGACATTTGAGAATCATTCACGTCTAACGTGTATGCCATGAAGCAGGCACCTGCCCCCATGTGTAGTGGCCCCCCATATCATGACAACAGTCAAAAACCACACCCCTAGAATTTGTCACAGTCACTCCTTCTTCTTCAAGAACTGCTGGTCTAAGGCTCCCTTAGTGAGCCACGAAGAGGTAGAGCTGACAGAGATGCCGCTTTATAAACTGAAGTGAAGTGAAGTGGATTCGCTCAGTCATATCGAACTCTTTGTGACCCCTTAGGCTATATTGTTCATGGAATTCTCCAGGCCGGAATACTAGAGGGGGTGTTCTTTCTCTTCTCCAGGGGATTTCCTGATCCAGGGACCAAACCCAGGTCTTCTGCATGGCAGGCAGTTTCCTTACGAGCTGAGCCACCAGGGAAGCCCAAGAATCCTGGATTAGGTAGCTTATCCCTTCTCCGGGGAATCTTCCCAACCCAGGAACTGGGGTCTCCTGCATTGCAGGCAGATTCTTTACCAACAGAGTTATGAGGAAAGCTGAATAAAATAGTTCCTTTTTTTTCTTTTTTTGAGACCTTAGTTCTCCAAGCAGAGCTTGAACCCATGCCCCCTGCAGTGAAAGCACAGAGTATGAACCACTGGACACCCAGGGAAGTCCTGGAGGTGCCTCTTTCAATTCTGTGTCCCAGGTCTCTCCCTCGCTTCACCCTACAGCCACCTGCCTCTCACAGAAACAGGTGAGAAGCAGAGCGCATTTTGCCCTGAATCCCTGCTCTGCCATTGTTAGCTGTGTGGCCTTCAGCCAGTGGCAACCCTCTCTGAACTGCCTTTTTCTCTGTCACACCTACAGAGAACAGATGCCAAGGGGGCCAGCAGAGGACCTGTGCAGAGTTAGCCCTCAGGAACCCAAAGAGGGTGTCATTAATACTCCCTGGGCCTGTGGGGGTGGGGGAGAAAGCTAAATCCATCTGCAGAAACTCAGAGGAGGGTCTTTCTCCAGGGGAGTCAGCAGAGAAAGAAAACAGGAACCTGACTTTGCACATAACAAAGGGGAAAGACTGAATGAGCAAAGAATGTAATTAAAAATAAAGCAAAGAAGAGGGGAATTCCTTGGAGGCTCAGTGGTAAAAAAATCCACCTGCCAATGCAGGAATCACTGGTTCCATCCCTGATCCAGGAGAATCCCATATGCCATGGAGCAGCTGAGCTCATGCATTCCAACTACTGAGTCTGTGTTCTAGAGCACGGGAGGCGTAATTACTGAGTCCACTTGACCTGAGCCAATGCTGGACAACAACAGAAGCCACTGCAATGAGAAGCCTCAACGCCACAACTAAAGAGTAGCCCCTGCCACCTTAAGCTAGAGAAAGCCCTCATGGAAATGAAAACCAACACATGCAAAGATAAATACATTTTTAAAATATGGCAAAGAAGTGATACAAGAAAACAAGGGAAGTCTGACAAATAGAAGACACAAAGTAAACTGATATCCAAAAAAGCCAAATTTCATCACAATAAATGGGAATAAGGCAAAGTTTCAACGCAAGAGATTTTCTGACAGTTTCTTTTTTCTTTGTTTGTTTAAAGCTGGCTAAATATGAAAGATTCCTAATATATACAACAGTTGAAAAATACACAATAAGAATATATATATATATATATACTGACAATGAAAGCCAATGCAGCTGTACTCAGTATCGTTTAGTTGCTCAATCATGTCCGACTCTTTGTGACCCCATGAATCGCAGCACGCCAGGCCTCCCTGTCCATCACCAACTCTCGGAGTTTACCGAAACACATCTCCATCGAGTCGGTCATGCCATCCAAACATCTCATCATCTGTCTTCGTCTTCTTATCCTGTCCCAAATCCTACGCAGCATTAGGGACTTTTCCAATGAGTCAACTCTCACATGAGGAGGCCAAAGTATTGGAGTTTCACCTTCAACATCAGACCTTTCAATGAACACTTAGGACTGATTTCTTTTAGGATGGACTGGTTGGATCTCCTTGCAGACCAAGGGACTCTCAAGAGTCTTCTCCAGCACCACTGTACAAAGGCATCAATTCTTCCGCTCTCAGCTTTCTTCACCGTCCAACTCTCAATCCATACAGGACCACTGGGAAAACCATAGCCTTGACTAGACGAAACTTTGTTGGCAAAGAAATGTTTCTGCTTTTAAATATGCTATCTAAATTGGACATAAGCTTCCTTCCAAGGAGTAAGCGTCTTTTAATTTCATGGGGGCCATCACCATCAGCAGTAATATTTGAGCCCCCCCCCAAATAAAGTCTGACACTGTTTCCACTGTTTCCCCATCTATTTCCCATGAAGTGATGGGACCAGATGCCATGATCTTGATTTTCTGAATGTTGAGTTTTAAGCCAACTTTTTCACTCTCCTCTTTCACTTTCATCAAGAGCCTCTTTAGCTCTTCTTCACTTTCTGCCATAAGGGTGGTGTCATCTGTATATCTGAGGTCATTGATATTTCTCCTGGCAATCTTGATTCCAGCTTGTGTTTCTTCCAGCCCAGCGTTTCTCATGATCTACTCTGCATATAACTTAAATATACAGGGTGACAGTAGGCAGCCTTGACGTACACCTTTTGCTATTTGGAACCAGTCTGTTGTTCCATGTCCAGTTCTAACTGTTGCTTCCTGACATGCATACAGGTTTCTCAAGAGACAGGCCAGATGGTCTGGTATTCCCATCTCTTTCAGAATTTTCCCCAGTTTATTACTGTCAAGCAAATGGATTTTAAGGTGAAAAAGCATTACTAAAATTTAGAAGTATAAAAGGATTCATTTGAGCTAAATTTGCAAGTACCTATACAGTCAGCAAAAACAAGACCGGGAGCAGACTGTGGCTCAGATCATGAACTGCTTATTGCCAAATTCAGACTTAAATTAAAGAAAGCAGGGAAAACCACTAGACCATTCAGGTATGACCTAGATCAAATCCCTTATGAGTATACAGTGGAAGTGACAAATAGATTTAAGGGACTAGGCCTGATAGACAGAGTGCCTGATGAACTACGGACACAGGTTCGTGACATTGTGCAGGAGACAGGGATCAAGAAAATCCCCATGGAAAAGAAACACAAAAAAGCAAAATGGCTGTTTGAGGAGGCCTTACAGATAGCTGGGAAGAGAAGAGAAGCAAAAAGCAAAGGATTAAAGGAAGGATATTCCCATCTCAATGCAGAGTTCCAAAGAATAGCAAGGAGAGATAAGAAAGCGATCAGTGCAAAGAAATAGAGGAAAACAACAGATTGGGAAAGACTAGAGATATCTTCAAGAAAATTAGAGATACCAAAGGAACATTTCATGCAAAGATAGGTTCGATAAAGGACAGCAATGGTATGGACCTAACAGAGGCATAAGATATTTAGAAGAGGTGGCAAGAATACACAGAAGAACTGTACAAAAAAAGATCTTCACGACCCAGATAATCATGATGGTGTGATCACTCACCTAGAGCCAGACATCCTGGAATGTGAAATCAAGTGGGCCTTAGAAAGCATAACTATAAACAAAGCTAGTGGAGGTGATGGAATTCCAGTTGAGCTATTTCAAATCCTCAAAGGTGACGCTGTGAAAGTGCTGCACTCGATATGCCAGCACATTTGGAAAACTCAGCAGTGGCCATAGGACAGGAAAAGGTCAGTTTTCGTTCCAACCCCAAAGAAAGGCAATGTCAAAGAATGCTCAAACTACAGCACAATTGCACTTATCTCACATGCTAGTAAAGAAATGCTCAAAATTCTCCAAGCCAGGCTTCAGCAATACCTGAACCGTGAAATTCCAGATCTTCAAGCTGGTTTTAGAAAAGGCAGATGAACCAGAGATCAAATTGCCAATATCCGCTGGATCATCGAAAAAGCAAGAGAGTTTCAGAAAAACATATATTGCTGCTGTATTGACTATGCCAAAGCCTTTGACTGTGTGGATTACAATAAACTGTGGAAAATTCTGAAAGAGATGGGTGTACCAGACCATCTGACGTGTCTCTTGAGAAACCTGTATGCCGGTCAGGAAGCAACAGTTAGAACTGGACATGGAACAACAGACTGATTCCAAATAGGAAAAGGAGTACATCAAGGCTGTATATTGTCCCCCTGCTTATTTAACTTATATGCAGAGTAGATCATGAGAAATGATGGGCTGCAAGAAACACAAGCTGGAATCAAGATTTCCAGGAGAAATATTAATAACCTCAGATATGCGGATGACACCACCCTATGGCAGAGAGTGAAGAAGAACTAAAGAGCCTCTTGATGAAGGTGAAGGAGGAGAGTGAAAAAGTTGGCTTAAGGCTCAACGTTCAGAAAACTAAGATCATGGCATCTGGTCCCATCACTTCATGGGAAATAGATGGGGAAACAGTGGAAACAGTGCCAGACTTCATTTTTTGGGCTCCAGAATCACTGCTGATGTTGACTGAAATTAAAAGATGCTTACTCCTTGGAAGGAAGGTTATGGCCAACCTAGAAAGCATATTTAAAAGCAGAGACATTACTTGGCCAACAAAAATCCATCTAGTCAAGGCTACGGTTTTTCCACTGGTCATGTATGAATGTGAGAGTTGCACGGTGAAGAAAGCTGAGCACCACAGAATTGATGCTTTTGAACTGTGGTGTTGGAGAAGACTCTTGAGAGTCCCATGGACTGCAAGGAGATCTAATCAATCCATCCTAAAAGAGATCAACCCTCGGTGTTCATTTGAAGGTCTGATGTTGAAGCTGAAACTCCAATACTTTTGGCACCTCATGCGAAGGGTTGACTCATTGAAAAAGACCCTAATGCTGGGTAGGGGTGGGGGCAAGAGGAGAAGGGGACCACAGAGGATGACATGGTTGGGTGGCATCACTGACTCAATGAACATGGGTTTGGGTGGACTCCAGGAGTTGGTGATGAACAGGGAGGCCTGGCCTGCTGCAATTCATGGGGTTGCAAAGAGTTGGACACGACTGAGCGACTGAACTGAACTGAATAATTAAATAAGAAGAAAAAAAAATCTGCCCTCATAACGAAAACTCACCTCAACGTCTTGTTTGTGCAAAGTCCACAGGAGTAGTGTGTCACTGAATGCAGGCTGAGGGAGTGGATGAGGTAGTCCCCAACAGGGCCAGTTTCTGTCAAATTGACTTTGTGTTGCCAGAGATGCCAGCCAGCAGCTGAAAAAATCGAGAGCTGTCTCTTTGTCTCATTAGCTGCCTATAGAGCTGGAACAGCACCAGGGAAACAGGCGCCCTCTGTCTTGATGCTCTGCCAATCCAAGTACTGTTCTTACCACACAGTCCAAGGTGGCTTCTCAGCCCTCAAGTTCTGCACTCCCCCTGCACCAGGAAAGTAAAGGGGGAGGGGAGAGGGACGGACGCTTCTTCCTTTTAAGAGCACAGCTGACACAGTTCAACATCGCTGTTGCTCAAATCCCAATGGCCAGATTTGTGCATCAGAAAATCACACCTTACCACAAAAGGAGCTGGAAGATGTAGCCTTTATTCTCAGCCACTCCTGCCTAGCGAGGAAACAAACAAATACGGGAGCATTTTCTGAGAGAGAAGGGGAGAACGAATGTAGGGAGCCAGCCAGTAGGCTCCATCACAGCCAGCAGGTGGGGGGGGGGTGTAATTGCCACCCTACCTAATCCCAGGCCTTACCCATTACTCTTTATTTACGAATAAATATTTATTTATTTAATCCTCCAATCCCTCCCCTGACAAAGTGGGCACCATCCCACTTCATTTTATAAAGGACATGTTTGAGATTCAGAAAGATTAATTAATTTCTTTAAAGTCACACAGCTGGTACAGGTAAACTGCTATGTGTTTTGCTGCATACACCTGGTAGGAAGGAGGTGGACTTAGGAATATCAAACACTGTTGTTCTGCACCCCTGAGCTGGTTAGAAGAGAGTGGAGTCCACCAAAGAAAACTAGGATACAGCACCCCCATATGACAAGCTCCCCTGAAAATTCCCACCTGTGTCTCAAGCAGCAGCTTCAGCCCACTAATGAGAAAGTCTGTGTGCCAGCAGCTCTCCCAGCCTGATGGATGGGCCTCATTAGCCCAGGCCATGGGCACCTGAGCAGTGTGAAACACGGTGACAGGACAGGGGGCTTTGGCTGTTCCAGCTGACGGTATTGTTAATATCTCCATTTTAGCAGGTTATTTGTCTCCACCTCTCCACCAGTTGCAAATCCACCTAGGTTCTGCAGCCACCAGGCCTGGCAGGGAGGCTGCTGAGATAATCTCTTCCCCTTTGCTCATTTCCTCCAGGAAAAATAAATTACATAGTTTAAACAGGGACTGGATTGGCCATGCAGCCACCAACATCCATCTTTGCAGAGAATGAAAGGCTCAGCAAGGCTGAGGGGAGGAGAGTGGGGGAGCTGAAAGGCATTAAAGAGAGGGCATCTGTTGCCCATGATGGATCACTTTTTGCTTCATTTCCAGCACGATTGTCTTTTCCAATGAGTCAACCCTTCACATTAGGTGGCCAAAGTATTGGAGTTTCAGCTTCAACATCAGTCCTTCCAATGAACACTGAGGACTGATCTCCTTTAGGATGGACTGGTTGGATCTCCTTGCAGTCCAAGGGACTCTCAAGAGTCTTCTCCAGCACCACAGTTTAAAAGCATCAAGTCTTCGGAGCTCACCTTTCTTCCCCATCCAACTCTCACGTCCTTACATGACCACTGGAGAAACCATAGCCTTGACTAGATGCACCTTTGTTGGCAAAGTAATGTCTCTGCTTTTAACTATGCTATTTAGTTTGGTCATCACCTTCCTTCCAAGGAGTAAGCTTCTTTTAATTGCATGGCTGCCATCACCATCAGCAGTGATTTTGAAGCTCCCCCACCCCCAAAGTATGACACAATTTCCGCTGTTTCCCCATTTTTCCCCATGAAGTGATGGGACCAGATGCCATGATCTTAGTTTTCTAAACTTGTAGAGCTTTAAGCCGACTTTTTCACTCTCTTCTTTCACTTTCATCAAGAGGCTCTTTAGTTCTTCTTCACTTCCTGCCATGAGGGTTGTGTCGTATGCATATCTGAGGTTATTGATATTTCTCCCGGCAATCTTGACTCCAGCTTGTGCTTCTTCCAGCTTTGACTACCTACCCTTCTATTTGCATGGCCCCAGCCTTCCCCTTCTCTGGCACTTAACTTAAATGTCACCCCTCCAGAGAGGCTGTCCTGACCCAGCTATCAAAAGTGTAGAGCCCCCAGAGGCAGGAAAGGATGTATGGTGCTCCTGGAAACAAAAGGACACTTGTATAGTTTCTACCCTGTAGGCATACAACCTCACAGTGCACGGAACTGGGGGCCTTCATGTATATTCATCAAGCACCCTCTATTCACTCAGTAAAAAATTGAAGGCCGGTGACTATCTTGAGCTGGCCTTGAGTATCTTTTAGCTGTAATGAAGACATAAACACTTGCTCACCTAACAAGATTAGACCTAGGTGTACCTTAGGTTGATTCAGTTGAGTTCAGTTCCGTTCAGTCGCTCAGTCATATCCGATTCTTTGCAACCCAATGAAGCACAGCACACCAGGCCTCCCTGCCCATCACCAACTCCCAGAGTCCACCCAAACCCAGGTACAAAGAGTCAGTGATGCCATCCACATCCATGCATGACCACTGGAAAAACCAGAGCCTTGACTAGATGGTGGAGAAGGAGGTGGCACCCTACTCCAGTAGCCTTGTCTGGAAAATCCCACAGGTGGAGGAGCCTGGTAGGCTTCGGTCCATAGGGTTGCAAAGAGTTAGACACGGATGAGCGAACTCTCACTTTTCACTCCCATGCACTGGAGAAAGTAATGGCAATCCACTACAGTGTGCTTGCCTGCAGAATCCCAGGGACGGCAGAGCCTGGTCGGCTGCCGTCTATGGGGTCACACAGAGCCGGGCATGCCTGATTCGACTGAGCAGCAGCAGCAGCAGACCAGACGGACGTTTGTTGACAAAGTAACATCTCTGTCTTTTAATATGCTGCCTAGGCTGCTCATAACACTCCTTCCCAGGACTAAGTGTTTTTTAATTTCATGGCTGCCATCACCATCTGCAGTGTTGTTTCAGTTGGTCCAAAAATTCATCAAGCATCCCTATCCGCCAGACCTCCTGTCCTGCCTCTTGAGAAATCTGTATACAGGTCAGGAAGCAACAGTTAGAAATGGACATGGAATATCAGACTGGTTCCAAATAGGAAAAGGAGTACGTCAAGGCTTTAATTTGTCCCCCTACTTATTTAACTTGTATGCAGAGTACATCAAGAGAAACCCTGGGCTGAAGGAAGCACAAGATGGAATCAAAATTACCGGGAGAAATATCAATAGCCTCAGATACGCAGATGACACCCCCTATAAAGCAGAACCTGAAGAAGAACCTAAGAGCTTCTTGATGAAAGTGAAAGAGGAGAGTGAAACAGTTGGCTTAAAGCTCAACATTCAGAAGCCTTAGATCATGGCATCTGGTCCTATCACTGTATGGCAAACAGATGTGGAAACCGTAGAAACATTGGCTGACTTTCTTTTGCTGGACTCCAAAATCACTGAAGAAGGTGACTGCAGCCATGAGATTAAAAAACGCTTCCTCCTTGGAAGGAAAGTTATGACCAACCTAGACAGCATATTAAAAAGCAGTGAAGTTATTTTGCCAACAAAGTTCTGTTCAGTCAAGGCTATGGTTTTTCCAGGGGTCGTGTAAACAAGTGAGAGTTGGAGTATAAAGAGGGCCGAGCGCAGAAGAATTGATGCTTTTGAACTGTGGTGTTGGAGAAGCCTCTTGAGAGTCCCGTGGTCTGCAAGGAAATCCAACCAGTCCATCCTAAAGGAGATCAGTCCTGGGTGTTCACTGCAAGGACGGATGTTGAAGCTGAAACTCCAATACTTTGGCCACCTCAGGCAAAGAGCTGATTCACTAGAAAAGACCCTGATGCTGAGAAAGATTGAGGGCGGGAGGAGAAGGGGTCGACAGAGGATGACCTGGTTGGATGGCATTACTGACTCTATGGACATTGGCTTGGGTGGACTCCGGGAGTTGGTGATGGACAGGGAGACCTGGTGTGCTGTGGTTCACAGTGTCTTAATTCGTCATATAACACAGAGTGACTGAAGTGTATTGATGACTAAATGGTGATACGGTGAGGTGGACGGATGGATGCTTGTCTGGATGTGTGAGTGGTTGTATGGTGAGATGGAAAGTTGGATAGATGCTTAAGTGGATGAATAAGTGGCTAAATGGATGGATGAGTAATGGAATGGGTAGGTGGATAGAATGACTAATGGTTGATGGGTGATTGATAGTAATACTGCGATGGTTGGATATGTAGTTGCAAGAATGGTATAATGGTTAGATAGACAGATAGTTAAATGAAGGTAAAGAATCCCTCGAGTTAGCTGGCAAAAACACGGATCAACCTCACTGTAATCTGCTGAATTAGTTTCTTCTAATGAGTGTAAATGTTGTACTGAATGAATTGACTTCTGGCTCGAGAAGAAAGAGACTGCAGCAGAACCATCCAGGGAATCAGTCATGTGGTCCTGGATCCTCCCTGTTTTCTCATTGTTTGATAACCTAGGCACCTCGGTACCCACTTTTAACCACGTGCTATCCACTCGTCCCTTCCAGCCACCATCACACCTCCTGTCAGATACAGAACAGAGTTGTAGTTGCCAAGGATGGAGGGGATAGGGATGGGCTGGGAATCTGGGGTTGGTAGATGCAAACTACTATGTTTACAGTGGATACACAACAAGGTCCTAATGGATAGCACAGGGGACAATATTCAGTATCCTGTGATAAACCGTAATGGAAAAGAATGTAAAAAAAGAATGTGTACATGTGTATAACTGAGACACTTTCTGATTTGCAGACTGACATGGCACTGTAAATCAAGTATATTTTAACAAATTGAAAAAAAAAAACAAACCAAGTATAAAGTTCTCCTACCTTTTTTCAGCCCTACTGATAAAAGAGAAACAAAAAAAAGAAACAAATGCTTTCAAGAAAAATTCTGTTGAGAATTAACAAAGACTAAATCACTTAATAAAAAAAAGAAATTGTATTTTATAAGGCTTCCATTAGTGTCACGAATAGTAGACTCTTGAAGCTGTCCACACAGAGAGAGGTTTGGGGTGAAACAGACCTGTTCTTTATTTCTGAAATTAACTGCCTAGGTGGTCACCTACTTTTCTATTGTGATGATTGAATGTTAAAGGCTGGTGCTGACAGTCTGTAAATGTTTCATTCTGAATTCTGGCATGACTCAGAGCTCTCAGTGGACAAAGGCACTATCTTTCTCAATGTATAAGAGAGATAGCAATTAATGAATGTTGGATGATAGATGGATGGATGAATGGATGATGGATGGATTGGAGGGTGTTGGGTAGATGGATGGATGGATGGATGGATGGATGGATGGATGGGTAGCTAAGATTCAGTGGCCCCAGGCTTCTTGCCTTCACTCTTTATCCAACAGTATCTTGCAGGCCTCTGGAATCCTCTTAGAAGTAGAGTAGCTGCACTATGCAAAACTCCCAAACAAAAACCCTTGGCTTTCTAGAAGTGTGAGTACGACACCAGAACTTCCTGGCTAGCTCAGCAGAAGGACAGAAAATCAAAGAAGTTTTCAGGTCAAACTCCAGGGATGAAGGTGTTTGTTTCACAAGGGAGTTAGAAGTCAGAGAGCTAACATGGGATTTTTTCAATGGCAAATAGCATAAGTACCATCAAAGTGGCTTTAAAAGAAATTGGCCTACTTGGCTGAAAGGTTGAGGAATGTGTGATCTCAGACCCCATGACCACCAACACCCCAAATGCAGAATTCAAGGAGTATCTTTAAATTCTTTTAAATTCAGTCTCTTTGTCTCTATCCCTGGACACTGTTTCCTCTAACTTGGCTTCATTTGTAGACAATCATCTACATGAGGTAAAACATGTGGTAGAAATGATTAAACAAAGATTTCTATTAATTGAACATTGGTTAATTCTTAGAAGGAAAAGTGCTTAGGAAAGATAGGTTAAATTTATGCTGTGAGATTAAAATGTTCTTATGGTTGAAATATTTTGAGTTTCTTCTTCCTTAGTTATTTGCAGCCAAAAGCATCCCAATATATATAACACATAATAAATAGTAGTATTATATCTCATGGACTCAGATGTCTACTTACAAAACCAATCATTCAAGTGGAGAAGATATTTTTACTCCATCAGATATTAATTGAGCATCTACAATGCACCGGCAGTGTCCCAAGAACAATAGACACATATTTGAATAAGACCTGGTGCTTTAAAACAAAACAAAACAAAGTTGAGACATTTGACACCTTAAAAATTTACTAAAATACATAAGTAAGGCTTCCCTGGTGCCTCAGTGGCAAAGAATCCACCTGCCAATGCAGGAAATGCCAGTTCGATATCAGGTTTGGGAAGTTACTACATGTCCAGGGGCAACTAGACCCATGCACTACAACTTACTGATCCTGTGCTCAGAGCCCAGGAGCCCCAGCTACTGAAGCCCACTTGCCCTACAGCCTGTGCTCCACAACAAGAGAAGCCACTGCAATGAGAAGCCTGTGCACCACAACTAGAGAGGAGGCCCGCATTCCCCAACTAGAGATAAGCCCTGGCAGCAATGAGACCCAGCACAGCCATAAATAGTTACTATTATACAAATAAAGATATGAGACAAAAGTCAAATTGAAATTCAAATCACAGACAACAGCAAGTGTTAATCCCCCTTGATATATAAAAATATCTTACAAATAAAGAGTAAACCAGCAACCCAAATAAAAAAAAAAAGATCCTAGGGCATGTACACACATTTTAATATATTTGTTAAAAGTGCAACTGTTCCTTAAACTTATACAAAGATGTTCAAGTTCGCTCATCGTAAGAGAAACGCAAATATACTGAGATACAACTTTTCGCATCGGATTGACAAACGTTTGAATGTTTGATGACTCACAGTGCTGGTTGAGCTGTGGGGCTTCGTGCATTGCTTGTGGAAGCTGAAACTGGTACAACTCCTAAGGAGAAAAGTTGGCAATATCTATGCAATTTGTAAGTTCGACTCAGTAATTCCACTTCTGAGTATCTATCGACAGATATATTTAAGTGAGTATGCATATTCTGTATAGAGTTCTTTTCTACAACACCGTCTGTAATAGCAAAGAATGAAAACAAGCGGAATATCCACCAGCAGTGGACTGATATTTATTGGCTGTGGGACTTTTTATTCGGTTGGAGTTTGGATCTTCTTCCAAATCCAGTGAGAAGACGCCAGAGAGTTTAAAGGAGGAGACGGGCATAATCCGACTTCTATTTTGAAGAATCATCCTGATCTGGGGGATGGGTACCCAAGTTTAATCATCTGTAAGAAAATATCATGATGATAACCACTTGAGCTTGGTTCAGTACACTGTGTGTAGGGTATCAAATGAGAAAATGCCTTCACGTTCCTGAGACAGCCCATAACCAGCTGTTTTTGACCAGACACCGTGCTTCCATCCTTCCCGCTGGAAACCATTCTCTCCCGACGCAGATGAGGACGGACGACGTCCCCAGGTCCCGTAAAGGGCCCCTCGTGGTCCTTCCTTGCTTCTCCCGTGCCTTCCACCTTGCTTTTGATTTCTGTCACCCCAGATCTCCAAGCCCTTATAAACGGACCCATAGACAATACAGCCTGCCATTTTTACTCACAGGGATTTGGGGAAACTCCTAGGATGTGAATAGACAGACAATTCTTTCTTGGTAAAGGGAAATCTGAGTTCAGAGCGCTCCCCCATTCTGCTGCAGCGCCCACAGCAGCGACGATGGGGCCGGATCAGCACCCGTGAAGCTGTGCTCGCCAGTGACCTCCAGAGGGCAGTGCGACCCCGCCATCGGCCCGAACTGCCCGCAGGGGCCACCCAAAGTTAGGCATGGAAATAGCACTGCAAGGATTCCAGAAGTATGTTCTTGGGCTGCGCGCCTGCTTTGCGGGAGTGCTTCCCTGATATTGCAGCACCTTCGAGGATCTGTTCAGGCCCCAAAGTTAAGGATTAAGTGACCTGCTGTGGTGCCTCAAGAGCCATCAGCAGCCACGACCCCCGAAGCACTTCTTGCCACACTCAGCCCGACTATAAAACATAACTGCTCTAATGTTTAATACCACCGTCGCCGTGATAGTTTAAATTGTTTGACAAAATGGTGTGTGTGTGTGTGTGTGGGGTTAATCCATAAATTCAAGATAGCAAACTATGTACCAGTTCATTCAAGGATGACGAATAAGCCAGCTGCAACCAAATAGTGATTTTAAAACGTAACCATCAAGTGTTTGGGCAACAATGTGTATTGGGGGAACTCGGACTACAGGGTGGGGGTGTCTCTTTGCCCTTATACCCTCTTCACCGCCCGACGGGTATCAGGACCGCAGAAGCCCAGTCCCCCTCTCTCTCATAGCCCATGGGTTCCTATACACCACATGGTGTGGCTGAATAAGGAGCTGCACACACAAGTCTGGCTTCTACATTTATTCAACACCTGCTCTGTCCCAGGCACCCAGCTAAGCCCTTGACTTGCGTTAACTCCTTCATCGTGATCACACAGTTGCTGTCTGGAGAGGTCAGATAGCACATGGTTCAGATGTGGCCTGGGGTCAAGTCCCAGCTATTCCTTTTCCTGTTTGTGGGAACTTCACTCCCTGCACTTCAGCGTTCTCATCTGTAAAATGGGGTTGAGGTGAAAACCCACCTCACAGAAATGTTGCCAGCATTGAGCGCATTAAGACATGAACAACACTTTGTTTGAAAGCTTCCCTTTCAGTCCCTCTGCATAAGAAATGAATATTACATCAAGACCCAGTATGATATAGATACATGTGTGTGCATATTATGTGTGTAAGCTAAAATATGTTCCACAAGGCAATGCTAAGCTATAATATCATGATATATGCACTTAGTTTCCATCCTGTCCTGTTTTCTATTTAAAAGATGCAAGTAACAATCTACTAAATTGACTCTATGACCCACCGTTTAGAAAATATTGGTTTAGTAAAGGGTTCGGCAGACCATGTGGTTCTCAGAAGTCCCATTTTACAGAATGGGAAACTGAGGTCCAGAAAGTGTTGTGGCTTGCCTCTGACCCCAGCTACTGGAAGGTAGCAGAGCCCAGACTGCAACCCAGCATCTCTGATGCCTAAATTAAGGCTCTTCCACACAAGATGCAAACTGACAGCTCACAGGCCAGATCTGACCCACAGAGACGTTGGCCTAATTTTCACAATAGGTTTGCAAGTTTTGTTACAACTATATAAAATGTATCATTGGAAGACATAACTCAAAATATGAATTTTCAACTTATCATTGAAAGTGGGCAATCTGGCAACACGTGGACCTATGTATGCACGTGACCAGCAGGAGCCACACCCAAACTGCCACTTCCAGCTGCTCTCCAGGTTCATTACTTTGCCACAGTCCCCACCGTGCATGGACAGAGGGTCCTGGCAAGTTTCAGTCCATGGCATCTCAAAGAGTCGGACACAACTTAGCAACTAAAAAACAACAATCACGATGCCATTTTGTGTCCCAGACACTGAGACAAACCATCAATTGCCATAGTCTGTGTTTTTTTCAGACGGGAGAAATATTTTTCAAGAAGGAAAGACAGGACTTTCCTGGTGGTCGAGTGGTTAAGAATATGCCTGCCAGTATAGAGGACACAGGTTCGACCATTGATCTGGAAGATTTCACATGCTGTGGGACAATTAAGCCCATGAAAACTACTGAACTTGCATTCTAGAGCCCATACCCTGGAACAAGAGAAGCCACCACAAGGAGAGGCCCATGCACCACAACTAGAGAAAGCTCTCTCATGGCAAGGAAGATCTGGCACAGTCCAAAATAAATATATTTTCCAAAAAAGGTAAAACAAAAGCTAAACCAAGGGACCTACATTTCAAAACAAAAAAAGTAGATGCACAAATCTTTTCTCACATATTTAAATACAAAGAAACCACATCAATATCAACTTAACCCCAAATCTGTTTCTAGTCCCTGACTTGTTGAGCGTTTACAAACCCCATCTCAACCAATACCCTTTATCTACCGCCACGTGTTTTGCCCACCATCATGTTCCCAGCACCTGAAACTACTCAGCCAAGAAAATGTGCCTAATTAGAATGAACGGCTTTTATACAAAAGCTTCTCCGAATATCAGCAGGCATACAGTAATGGTGAGGAGCAGGCATTCTTTGGTCCACAGGATGGCTCAGGTCCAGCTTCTGCCATAACTAGCTGTGTGACCTGAGGTAGTTTCCTCAGTCTCTTTGGGTCTGATGCGTCCTCAGCTGCAAAATGCATGGGATGAGGCGCTATGTACGTAAGTGACCAGGAATGTGAATAACGCTGGGTAAATAAAGTTTGCTTCCCCTCCTTCATTTCATCAAGGTGAACCAAGGTGAGTACTGGTTCATATTAACGAGTCTGGTGACCAGTTAGCCTGGCCTTGGATTATCTGCAGGGCTGGGGAGGCAAAGATCTCCCACTACGATCATGGCCTGACAAGGAAACCCTGGGCCAGATGGTAACGTCAAAGATTCGATCCCCAGGCATATCTCTGTGTGAGAAATGGCTTTTCAACATGCATTCCTCTTGCTGCTCACCCTCCTGAATTGAAGAGGCTGGAGCGATGAAAATTCCGTTTCCCAGACTCCCTTGCAGCCAGGGATCTGAAGCCTTTAAGGGTCCACTCATCAGCTGTGTCCATGAGACAACTGCACTTATGCAAAGTTAAGAAGGAAAAATTGCTGGGGAGAGGAGTAGGGCCTCATGATCCTGTGGCAGTGGTCCCTTGGGGCCCAGTCCTGCGGTGTGTCTTCCTGAGCCTTCCTGTGAGTCTGTAAATACTCATAACGTTATCATTCATGCCCTAGGAAATTTGAACAAAGTCACGGAGAAAGTGGAGGAGAGAGGAGCCTGAGATGCTGCAGTCCACTGGATTGCAAAGAATTGCAAAGACTTACTGACTGAACAACAATCAGTCACACCCAAGAAGGGAAGCTAGATCCAGCCCATGTGTTTGGGGTATGGTACTAGTGATGAAGAAGCCACGTGCAGGAGATGCAAAAGATGTGAGTTAATCTTCTCTCTGTGTGGAGAAGATTCCCTGGAGGAGGACATGGTAACCCATTGCAGTATTTTTGCCTGGAGAATTCTATGGACAGAGGAAGCCAGAGGTGGGCTACAGTGCACAGGGCCACACAGAGTCGGACATGACTGAAGCGATTTAGGACACACATGTGCATGCACAAATTATTCTGAGAATTATTAATGAGCCTTCTATGTCAGCTGTGGGAGCAGGTTGAGAAGTGGGGTCTGAAAAGGGACTTCCGGAGCCACCAGCCAGGCAAACGGAGAGGCCATAGAGTCTAGTCACCAAAGTGAGGCTGCTGAGGGCCAACAGTAGAGAAATGGAGAGGAAACCATTACCTCTGCAGCCAAGTGTCCAGTGACAGGGAGGGTGCTGATGCCCAGGAGTCAGGAGGGAGTTGTGGATGCATCCCAGACGACAGCAAGGACACGCCAGAGCCTGCAGGCATGTCTGCACCTACTTGTCACCACATCAAAGCACAGCACCCTTGCAAGAGGAGAGACTGCTGCTCCCTTTCCACCTTCAAACCCTCTCTTAAGTTACTCTTTCGGTCAATTCTACCTTGGAACTTTTCCATACTGTCCATGGGGTTCTCAAGGCAAGAATACTGAAGTAGTTTGTCATTCCCTTCTCCAGTGGACCACGTCTTGTCAGAACCCCATGAACAGAAATAAAAACAGGACACTGAACAATGAGCTCCCCAGGTCAGTAGGTGTCCAAAATGCTACTAGAGATCAGTGGAGAAATATCTTCAGAAAGAATGAAGGGAAGATGCCAAAGCAAAAACAACACCCAGTGGGGGATGAGACTGGTGATGGAAGTAAAGTCCGGTGTTGTAAACAGCAATATTGCAAAGGAACCTGGAATGTTAGGTCCCTGAATCAAGGCAAATAGGAAGTGGTCAAACAGGAGACGGCAAGAGTGACCATCGACATTTCCGGAATCAGCAAAGTAAAATGGACCTGAATGGGTGAATTTAACTCAAGTGACCATTATATCTATTACTGTGGGTAGGAATCCCTTAGAAGAAATGGAGTAGCCTTGATGGTCAACAACAGAGCCTGAAATGCAGTACTAGGATGCAATCTCCGAAAGGGCAGAACGATCTCTGTTCGTTTCCAAGCCAAACTATTCAATATCATGATAATCCAAGTCTACGCCCCAACACGTAATGCTGAAGAAGCTGAAGTTGAACGGTTCTATGAAGATCTACCCGGCCTTCTAGAGTTAACACCCCCAGAAGATGTCTTTTTCATTATAGGGGCCTGGAATGCAAAAGTAGGAAGCCAGGAAGGACCTGGAGTAACAGGCAACGTTGGCCTTATAGCACAGAATGAAGCAGGACAAAGGCTAAGCGAGTTTTGGCAAAAGATTGCACCAGTCTCAGCAGACACCCTCTTCCAGGAACACAAGAGAAGACTCTACACATGGGCATCACCAGAGGGTCAATACTGAAATCAGATTGATTATGTGCTTTGCAGCCAGAGAGGGAGAAGCTGTATAGGTCAGCACAAACAAGACGTGGGGCTGACTGTGACTCTGATCATGAACTCCTGATTACCAATTTCAGACTTACCTTGAGGAAAGTAGGGAAAACCACTGGACCATTCAGATATGACCTAAATCAAGTCCCTGTGATTCGATTACACAGTGGAAGGGAGAAATAGATTCAAGTGATTAGATCTCATAGAAAGAGTGCCTGAAGGACTATGGACAGAGGTTCATGACATTGTACATGAGGCAGGGATCACCGCCATCCCCAAGGAATAGAAATGCAAAAAGGCAAAATGGTTCTCTGAGGAGGCCTTACAAACAGCTATGAAAAGATGAGAAACGGAAGGCAAAGTAGGAAAGGACAGATATACTCATTTGAATGCAGAGATCCAAAGAAAAGCGAGGAGAGGTAAGAAAGCTTTCCTCAGCGATCAATGCAAAGAAATAGTGGAAAACAATAGAATGGGAAAGGCGAGAGTTCTCGTTGAGAAAGTTCGAGTGACCAACTTTACACGCAAGAACTTTTCATGCAAAGAAGGGCACAATAAAGGGCAGAAATGGCATGGACCTAACAGAAGCAGAGGATATGAAGAAGAGGTGGCAAGAATACACAGCATAATACAGAAAGGATCTTCAGGACCCAGATAAACACGATGATCTGATCACTCCCCTAGACCCAGACATCCTGGAATGTGAAGTCAAGTGGGCCTTCGGAAGCATCACGACAAACAAAGCTAGTGGAGGTGATGGAATTCTAGTCGAATTATTTCCAATCCTAAAAGATGATGCTGTGAAAGTGCTGCACTCAGTAGGCCAGCAAATCTTTCCACAGGACTGAAAAAGATGAGTTTTCAATCCCAAAGGAGGGCCATAGCAAATAATGCTCAACTACTGCACAACTGCGCTCATCTCACATGCTAACAACTTAATGTTCAAAATTCTCCAAGCCAGGCTTCAACAGATTGTGAGCCATGAACTCCCAGATGTTAAGCTGGATTTAGAAAAGGCAGAGGAACAAGAGATCAAATTTCAAACCTCCACTGGACCAACGAAATGCAAGCGAGTTCCAGGAAAACATCTATTTCTGCTTTATTGACTACGCCAAAGCCTTTGTGTGGATCGCAACAAACGGTGGAAAATTCTTCAAGACATGAGAATACCAGACCACCTGATATGCCTCCTGAGACATCTGTAGGCAGGTCAAGAAGCAGCAGTTACAGCTGGACATGGAAAAACAGACTGGCTCCATATCAGGAAGGAGTACATCAAGGCTATATATTGTCACCCTGCTTATTGATCTTATATGCAGAGTACCTCATGAGAAACGCTGTGCTGGAAGAAACACAAAGTGGAATCAAGATTGCCGGGAGACATATCAATAACCTCAGATATGCCGATGACAGCACCCTTATGGCAGAAAGCATGAACAAAAGAGCCTATTGATGCAAGTGACAGAGGACATTGAAAAACTTGGCTTAAAACTGAACATTCAGAAAACTAAGATTATGGTATCTGGTCCCATCCCTTCTTGACAAATAGAAGAGGAAACAGTGACAAATAATATGTTGGTCTCCAAAATCAATACAGATGGTGATGGTAGCCACGAAATTAAGAGATGCTTGCTCCCTGGAATAAAAGGTATGAGCAGGCTAGACAGCTCATTAAAAAGCAGAGGCATTACTTTGTCAAAAAAAAAAAAAAAAAGGTCCCTCTAGTCAGTTCAGTTCAGGTCAGTTTAGCCGCTCAATCATGTCCGACTGTTTGTGACCCAATGAATCACAGCATGCCAGGCCTCCCTGTCCATTGCCAACTCCTGGAGCTCACCCAAACCCACGTCCATCGAGTCGGTGATGCCATCCAATCATCTCATCCTCTGTCGTCCCCTTCTCCTCCTGCCCGCTATCGTTCTCAACATCAGGGTCTTTTCCAATGAGTACACTCTTCACACGAGGTGGCCAACGTATTGGAGTTTCAGCTTCAACCTCAGTCCTTCTAATGTACACCCAGAACTGATCTCCTTTAGGATGGACTGGTTGGATCTCCTTGCAGTCCAAGGGACTCTCAAGAGTCTTCTCCAACACCACAATTCAAAAGCATCAATTCTTCGGCGCTCAGCTTTCTTCACAGTCCAACTCTCACATCCATACATGACCACTGGAAAACCATAGCCTTGTCTAGACGGACCTTTTTTCGCAAAGTAATGTCTCTGCCTTTTGATATTGTGGCTAGGTTGGTCATAACTTTCCCTCTAAGGAGTAAGCGTCTTTCAATTTCAGGGCGAGAGTCACCATCTTCAGTGATTCTGGAGCCCCCCAAAATAAAGTCTGACACTGTTTCCACTGTTTCCCCGTCTATTTGCCACGAGGTGATGGGACCAGATGCCATGACCTTAGTTTTCTGAATGCTGAACTTTAAGCCAACTTTTTCACTCTCCTCTTTCACTTTCATCAAGAGGTGTTTTAATTCCTCTTCACTTTCTGCCATATGGGTGGTGTTATCTGCATCCCTGAGGTTATTGATATTTCTCCCAGCAATCATGACTGAAGCTTGTGTGTCTTCCGGCCCAGGGTTTCTCATGATGTGCTCTGTATATAAGTTAAATAAGCAGGGGGACAATATACAGCCCCGACGTACTTCTTTTCGTATTTGGAACCAGTCTGTTGTTCCATGTCCACTTCTAACTGTTGTTCCTGAGCTGCATACAGATTTCTCAAGAGAAAGGTCAAGTGGTCTGGTAATCCAATCTCTTTCAGAATTTTCCACAGTTTATTGTGATCCACACAGTCAAAGGGTTTGGCATAGTCAATAAAGCAGAAATAGATGTTGTTCTGGAATTTTCTTGCTTTTTTGATGATTCAGCGGACGTTGGCAATTCCATCTCATTCAGGTTTGTCCTCAGTCAAATCCTTTATGATTATACAATGTAAATGAGAAATAGATTAAAGGGACTAGATCTGATAGACAGAGTGCCTGATGATCTATGGATGGAAGTTCGTGACTGAAGACCATCCCCATGGAAATGAAATGCAAAAAAAGGAAAATGGCTGTCTGAGGAGGCCTTACAAATAACTATGAAAAGAAGAGAAGTGAAAAACAAAGGACAGAATGAAAGTAATTCCCATTTGAATTAGAGCTCGAAAGAATAGCAAGGAGAGATAAGAAAGCCTTCCTCAGCGATCAATGCAAAGAAATAGAGGAAAACCACAGAATGGGAAAGATTAGAGATCTCTTCAAGAAAACTAGAGTTACCAGGGGAACACTTCATGCACAGATGGGCTCGATAACGGACAGAAATGATAGGGACCTAGCAGAAGCAGAAGCTATTAATAAGAGGTCGCAAGAATACACAGAACTGTATATATCTATATCTATATATCTATATCTTCAAGACGCAGATAAGCACAGTGGTACGATCACTCACCTAGAGCCAGACATCCTGGAATATGAAGTCAAGTGGGCCTTACAGAGCATCACTAGGAACAAAGCTAGTGGAGGTGCTGGAATTCCAGTTGAGCTATTTTGAAATCCTGAAGGATGATGCTGTGAACGTGCTACACTCAATACGCCAAAAATTTTGGAGAACTCCGCAGAGGCCACAGGACTGGAAAAGGTCAGTTTTCATTCCAATCCCAAAGAAAGGCAGTGCCAAAGAATGCTCAAACTACCACACAATTGCACTCATCTCCCACGCTAGTAAATCAAGGCTCAAAATTCTCCAAGCCATGCTCCAGCAATATGTGAACTGTGAACTTCCGGATGGTGAAGCTGGTTTTAGAATAGGCAGAGGAACCGTCCAGTCGAAGCTATGGTTTTTCCAGTAGTCATGTATGGATGTCAGAGCTGGAGTAGAAAGAAAGTTGAGCACCAAAGAATTGATGCTTTGAAACTGTGATGTTGGTGAAGACCCTCGAGAGTCCTTTGGACTGCAAGGAGATCCAACCAGTCCACCCTAAAGGACATCAGTCCTGCATGTTCATTGGAAGGACTGATGCTGAAGCTGTAACTCCAATAATTTGGCCACCTGATGCGAAGGACTGACTGATTAGAAAGACCACCCTTATGGCAGAAAGTGAAGAAGAACAAAAGAGCCTCTTGATGAAAGTGAAAGAGGAGAGTGAAAAAGTTGGCTTAAAGCTGAACGTTCAGAAAACTAAGATCATGGCATGTGGTCCCATCACTTCATGGGAAATAGATGGGGAAACAGTGCAAAGAGTGTCAGACTTTATTTTGGGGGGCCCCAAAAGCACTGTTGATGGTGACTGCAGCCACGAAATTAAAAGATGCTTACTGCTTGGAAGGAAGGTTATGGCCAACCTAGATAGCATATTTAAAAGCAGGGACATTACTTTGCCAACAAAAGTCCGTCTAGTCAAGGCTATGGTTTTTCCAGTGGTCAGGTATGGATGTGAGATTCGGACGGTGAAAAAGCTGAGTGCCACAGAATTGATGCTTTTGAGCTGTGGTGTTGGAGAAGACTCTTGAGTGTTCCTTGGACTGCAAGGAGATCCAGTCAATCCATTCTAAAGGAGATCAATCCTGGGTGTTCATTGGAAGGTCTGATGCTCCAGCTGAAACTGCAGTCCTTTGGCCATCTCATGCGAAAAGTTGACTCATTGGAAAAGACCCTAATGCTGGGTAGGATTGAGGGCAGGAGGAGAAGGGGATGACAGAGGATGAGACGGTTGGATGGCATCACTGACTCAATGGATATGGGTTTGGGTAAACTCCGAGAGTTGGTGATGGACAGAGAGGCCTGGTGTGCTGCAATTCATGGGGTCGCAAAGACTCGGACACGATTGAAAGACTGAACTGAACTTAACTGATGCTGGGCAAGATCAAATGTGGGAGGAGAAGGGGACAACAAAGGACAGGTTGGTTGGATGGCATCACCAACTCAATGGACATGAGTTTGAGTAAACTCTGGGGCGTTGGTGATGGACTAGGAGGCCTGACTTGCAGCAGTCCATGGGCTCGCAAAGACTCGGACATGACTGAAAGACTGAACTGAACTGAACTGATGCTGGGAAGGACCAAAGGTGGGAGGAGAAGGGGACAACAAAGGACAGGTTGGTTGGATGGCATCACCAACACAATGGACATGAGTTTGAGTAAACTCCGGGGTGTTGGTGATGGACAAGGAGGCCTGACTTGCAGCAGTCCATGGGCTCGCAAAGGATCGGACACAACTAAGCCACTGAACAGACTGACTGAACTCAAAATCAAAGAAAGGGATTCTGGGAAATGTAGCTCCAGACTAGGCAAATTAACACAGCGGAGCACAGAGCACTTGACTTACTAAACCCTTCTGCTTCACTTAGTAGGGTGAACTGAGCTTTGAAAAACCGACCTGACTGATAAAGAGACTTTGGACAAGTCTGCAGTGAGGAGACTTTTAGTCACTGCTTTAATTTTCCATCGTACGAATCTGCACTAGAAACAGTCTGGATGTCATTTTCCCCACCTGCCTTGCAGTCAGAACGTAACCATGGGACCTAGGCTCAATCAATTAGACGCACCCAGATGGTACCCAGGCTCAGCCAATCAAATACATCCAGATGGCACTTAAGACCAATTAGGTACAGCCACATGAAATGTAGGCTTAGCCAATGGATACACTTACAGGTGAAAGCAGTGCAACTGGGTTCTGATGCATAGAATTCAATCTAGACGAGGTGGAAGGGACATAAGCCATGTCACTAGTGACAGCCACTGTGTCTGGAGCCAGTGGTAGTGACAGTTCAGTTCAGTCACTCAGTCCAGTCCGACTCTCTGCGACCCCATGAACTGCAGCATGCCAGGCCTCCCTGTCCATCACCAACACCTGAAGTTCACCCAAACCCATGTCCATTGAGTTGGTGATGCCATCACACCATCTCATCCTCTGTCATCCCCTTCTTCTCCTGCCCTCAATCTTTCCCAGCATCAGGGTCTTCTCCAATGAGTGACAGAAGATCCTGCACTCAAACTCTATATTGTTCATGGCTGTCTCTCCAGCCATCCCTCTCAGAAATCTCAGTCACTTAATATCCTTTAATAAGTTTCTTTCCTGCTCAAAGTTACCTCTCATGAATTCTATTCTTTCCAGTAGAAAGCTGACACCCCTCTAACTTCATTTAACCATCTAGCCTCTTTCCAAAACTAGATAAAATAAGGAACAATGTCCACCCCCATGGGCAGTGGAGTCAGGGAGATGCATTTTGTCAAATTACTATGGTGCCACAGACTCTGGGCCAGTGTCACCTGTGAGGGGGTCACTGACCTGGGTTGTGAGTCGGGTAGACCCATCTGAATCCTGGCTGTGGTGCTGACTGGCCTGTTGTGTGACATTGCGCATATCACTTTCCTCATCTCGAGAAATGACTGTGCTTAGTGTTGCCTCCTGGGGATATCATAGAGACCAAAAAATTCCTCTACGGAGCAATCTCTCAACCACACAGCTCAGCATGTTGGACACACCCACACCAGTGATGATAAAAGGAATAAGAGTGACCTTTCTTTTGCTGGATTAAAGAAAATAAATAATAATAGAGGTGGTGTCCTCATGTAGTCCAAGATGAAGATGGTCTGTGAATGCTGCAGTTTAGAAAAGTTACATGTTTTTGGTTTTATATTTTTTAGTTTTCTATTTTTTTTATTATATTTATTTTAATTGGAGGCTAATTATGGTACAATATCGTAGTGGTTTTGCCATGCATTGACATGAGTCAGCCACGGGTGTACATGGGTTTCCCATCCTGAACCCCCTCACCCCAATTCCATCCCTCTGGGTCATCCCAGTGCACCAACTCTGAGCACCCTGTCTCATGCATTGCACCTGCACTGGAGGTCTGTTTCACATATGAAAATATACATGTTTCCATGTTATTCTCTGAATCCATCCCAGACTTGCCTTCTCTCACAGAGTCCAGAAGACTCTTCTATACATCTGTGTCACTTTTCCTGTCTTTCACATAGGGTTATCATCACTATCTTTCTGAATTCCCTGTGTGTGTGTGTGTGTGTGTGTGTGTGTGTTTGTGTTATTGGTGTTTTTCCTTCTGGCTTACATCGCTCTGTTTAATAGGGTCCAGTTTCATCCACCTCGTTAAAACTGGTTCAAATGCATTGTTTTGAATGGCTTAGTAATATTCCATTGTGTATATGTACCACGGCTTTCTTAGCCATTCGTCTGCTGTTGTACATCTAGGTTGCTTCCATGTCCTGGCTATTATAAACAGTGCTAGGGTGAACATTGGGGTACACGTGTCTCTTTCAATTCTGGATTCCTCGGGGTGTATGCCCAGCAGTAGGACTGCTGAGTCATATGGCAGTTCCATTTCCAGGTTTTTAAGGAATCTCCACACTGTTCTCTATAGTAGCTCTAATAGTTCGCATTTCCATCAACGGTGTAAGAGGGTTCCCTTTTCTCCACACCCTCTCCAGGATTTATTGTTTGTAGACGTTTGGATAGCAGCCATTCTGACTGGTGTGAGATGGTACCTCATTATGGTTTTGCTTTGCATTTCTCTGATAATGAGTGATGTTAAACATCTTTTCAAGAGTTTGTTAGCCATCTGTATGTCTTCTTTGGAGAAATGACTGTTTAGTTCTTTGGCCCCTTTTTTGATTGGCTCGCTTTTTTTTCTGGAATTGAGCTGCAGGCGTTGCTTATATAGTTTTGAGATTAATTCATTGTCAATTGCTTCGTTTGCTATAATTTTGGCCCATTCTGAAGGCAGTCTTCTTCCCTTGCTTATAGTTTCCTTCACTGTGCAAAAGCTTTTCAGTTTATTTAGGTCCCATTGGCGTATGTTTGCTTTAATTTCCATTACTCTGGGAGGTGGCTCATAGAGGATCCTGCTGTGATTTCTGTCAGAAAGCGTTTTGCCTGTGTTTTCCTCTAGGAGTTTTCTACTTTGTGGTCTTACATTTAGATCTTTAATCCATTTTGAATTTATTTTTGTGTACGGTGCTAGAAAGTGTTCTAGTTTCCCTCTTGTACAAGTGCTTGACCAGTTTTCCCAGCACAACTTGTTAAAGAGATTGTCTTGTCTTCATTGTATATTCTTGCCTCCTCTATCAAAGATAAAGTGTCCATAGGTACGTGGCTTGGACCTCTGGGCTTGCAATTTTGATCCATTTATCTATATTTCTGTCTTTGTGCTAGAACCACGCTGTCTTGATGACTGTAGCTTTGTAGTATAGCCTGAAATCAGGCAGGGTGATTCCTCCAGGTCCATTCTTCTTTCTCAAGATTGCTTTGGCTATTCGAGGTTTTTTGTAATTCCATACAAATTGTGAAATTATTTCTTCTATTTCCCTGAAAAATACCGTTGGTGGCTTGATAGGGATTGCATTGAATCTATAGATTGCTTTGGGTAGTATACTCATTTTCACTATATTGATTCTTTCACTCCATGAACATGGTATATTCCTCCATCTATTTGTGTCCTGTTTGACTTCTTTCACCAGTGTTTTATAGTTTTCTATATGTATATATAGGTCTTTTGTTTCTTTAGGTAGATATATTCCTCAGTATTTTATTGTTTTCATTGGAGTGGTGAATGGAATGGTTTCTTTAAGTTTTCTTTCAGTTTTCTCCTTGTTAGTGTATAGGAATGCAAGGGATTTCTGCGTGTTCATTTTGTTTCCTGCAACTTTACTATATTCATTGATTAGCTCTAGTAATTTTCTGGTGGAGTGTTTAGGATTTTCTCTGTAGAAGATCATGGCATCTGCAAACAGTGAGTGTTTTACTTCTACTTTTCCAATCCGGGTTCCTTTTATTTCTTTTTCTGCTCTGATCGCTGTGGCCAAAACTCCCAAAACTATGTTGAATAGGAGTGGTGAGAGTGGGTACCATTGTACTGATCCTTACTTTAGGGTCATTGCTTTCAATTTTTCACCTTTGAGGATAATGTTTGCTGTGGGTTTGTCGTATATATCTTTTATTATGTTGAGATTTGTTCCTCCTTTGCCTGCTTTCTGGAGGGTTTTGGCGATAAATGGATGTTGAATTTTGTCCAAGGGTTTCTCTGCATCTATTGAGATAATCACATGATTTTTATTTTTCAATTTGTTAATGTGGTGTATTATGTTGATTAGTTTGTGGATATTGAAGAATCCTTGCATCCCTGGGATAAATCCCACTTGGTCATGATGTATGATCGTTTTAATATGTTGTTGGATTCTGCTTGCTAGAATTTTGTAAAGGATTTTTGCATCTATGTTCATCAGTGATATTGCCCCATGGTTGTATTTATTTATTTATTTATTTATTTATTTATTTATTTAATTATTTTCGTGGCATCTTTGTCTGGTTTTGGTATTAGGGTGATGGTGGCCTCATAAAATGAGTTTGGAAGTTTCCCCTCCTCTGCAATTTCCTGGAAGCATTTGAGTATGATAGGTATAAGCTCTTCTCTCAATTTTTGGTAGAATCCAGCTGTGAAGCCGTCTGGTCCTGGGCTTCTGTTTGCTGGAAGATTACTGATTACCCTTTCAATTTCCGTGCTTGTGATGGGTTTGTTAGGATTTTGTTTTTCTCCCTCGTTCAGTTTTCAGAAGTTGTACTTTTCTAAGAATTTGCCCACTTCTTCCAAGTTGTCCATTTTATTGGCATATAGGGGTTGATAGTAGTCTCTTATGATCCTTTGTATTTCTGTGTTGTCTGTTGAGAACTCTCCATTTTCATTTCTAATTTTGTTGATTTGATTCTTCTCCCTTTGTTTCTTGATGAGTCCGGCTAATGGTTTGTCAATTTTATATATCTTCTCAAAGAACCAGCTTTTAGCTTTGTTGATTTTTGCTCCGGTCTCATTTGTTGCTTTTACATTTATTTCTGCTCTATTATATGATTTCTTTCCTTCTACTAAGCCTGGGGTTCTTGAATTCTTCCTTCTCTAGTTGCTTTAGGTGTAGAGTTAGGTTATTTGTTTGACTTGGTTCTTCTTTCTTGAGATAAGCCGCTTTTGCTATGAACCTTCGCCTTTGCACTCATTCTACAGCGTCCCATAGGTTTTGGGTTGTTGCGTTTTCATTTTCATTTGTTTCTATGCATATTTTGATATCTTTTTGGATTTCCTCTGCGATTTGTTGCTTATTTAGCAGCGTGGTGTTCAGCCTTCATATGTTTGAATTTTAAATAGTGTTTCTCTTGCAGTTGACATCTAGTCTCAGTGTACTGTGGTCAGAAAATATGCTTGGAATGATTTCAAGGTTTTTTGAATCTACCAAAGCTGGACTTATGGCCGAGGATGTGATCTGTCCTGGAGAAGTTTCCATACGTACTTGAGTAAAAGGTGAAACCCATTGTTTTGTGGTGAAATGTCGTATCGATATCAATTATGTCTAACTGGTCCATAGTATCATTTAAGGTTTGTATTTCCTTGTTAATTTTCTGTTTACTTGATCTATCCATAGGTGTGAGTGGGGTAGTAAAGTCTTCCACTATGACTGTGTTATCATTAATTTCCCTTTCATGCTTGTTAGCCTTTGCCTTACATATTGTGGTTCTCCTATGTTGGGTGCGTATGTATTTACAATCGTTATATCATCTTCTCGGATTGATGTTTTGATCATTATGTAGTGTCCCTCTTTGTGTCTTTTCACAGGCTTTATTTTAAAGTCTATTTTGTCTGATATGTGTATTGCTACTCCTGCTTTCTTCTGGTCTCGACTTGCTTGGAATACCTTTTTTCCAGCCCTTCACTTTCAGTCTGTATGTGCCCCTTGTTTGGAGGTGGGTCTGTTGTAGACAACATAAACAGTGGTCTTGTTTGTGTATCCTTTCAGCTAGTCTTTGCCTTTTGGTTGGGGCACTCGACCCATTTACATTTAAGGTAACTGTTGATAAGTATGATCCTGTTGCCATTTGATTTGCTGTTTGGGATTCGAGTTTATACAACCTTTCTGTGTTTCCTGCCTAGAGAAGATCCTTTAGGATTTGTTGAAGAGTGAAAAGAAGAGTTGGGAATAGATGTCTCTACAGTATCTTCATTAGTCCGAGGTAATAAGAAGAAGCATGTTAAAGCAAGGGGTAATGTGGATGATCAAAACTCTGACTTTCATCCTGAAACTTGAGGACAGAGTGTATTTTCAGCCTGCACAAGTTTAAATGTGCCATTCATACGAAAGCCTTCTACCATCCAGATAGCTGCTGAAACAAGTGCCCCAACTTGAAATGATTTCTCTTCTCCATCGTAAATATCAGTTAGACCACAGGAGCATACTGTGATACATCAATCTGCAGCTGCTTTAGGTGTTGTTGTTGTTGTTTTAATTGAAGAGAAATTGCTTTACAGAATTTTGCTGTATTCTGTCAGAATTCAAAATAAATCAACCATAGAGGCACATATATCCCCTCCCTCTGGGAGTACCCTCCCATCTCCCTCCCCATCCCACAATCTAGCTTGAGCATTTGTCATGGGATTTCACATAGCAGCTGCACTAAATCAAATGGCTCTAGTGAAAATTTTGCAGCTATGTCTACTTCTGTTTCTCCGTACCGCAACTTATGTCCATTACAGAACAGTTAGTTTGGACCGAGGGTGGAGCCTTCTACCTTTCCAGGTTGGTATGGTAACATGTCAGCCCATGACCGTCCTTTTCCTAAACTACAACAGTCAGGCAATTTAGTTTTCCCAGTGCCAAAGATCCCTGATACATCTGCTGCTTCTCTTTCAAGATCCACTCATCAACCATCTTCATTATTTGAAAACTGTCCTAATACAACTGATGTACCAAATGGGTGTTGGATTATGGAGGATACCAAAGTGTAAAATTAATGTTGGGAGATGTCAACAAATTCCTACAATTCTCTTATTTGAAGAAAAAAGTTACATATTCATCTTCATAGGGCCAATTTCTATTTTGGAATAATTAAGAGTAAAATGAGTCTTTCTTTCCGTGCCTGACTATTTTACTCTGCATAATATAAACACTTCTGTGCAAGGTCATAAAATAAACACTACACTTGCTTTCACTGAAACCCACAGTCAGTTGATTGACTTCATTGCATAGAAGTGAGCAGACCCATGTTTGGTTTGGTAACAGTCCTGAATGTTAAGAATATGTGTATAGAAGGGTGATCAATCACTTTTATTTCAGGAACCAAGTAGACTTATTGATGTGATTTTTCTGTGTAAAAATTCTTTAGCAATGACATTTTGCAGGTTTCATGTTTTTGGTTACTGTTTATGCAAGCAGCCTTTATTTTAAGTTGATGTAGAAGTAAACACTGGTTGAACATTGCCCTTCAATTGCTAGAAGACCAGTGACTTTATGATGTCAGCGCTACTCTTCAATTGCTAGGAGACCAGTGACTTTGTGATGTCACAGCTTTTTGACTTTGAGAACCATGCTGATGGTCTTGAGAGTTTATCTCTGTACGCCAGCCAAGCAGCATTTGAAGTTGGAGTGTGTAAAGTCAGACAAATGAGAAAAGTATCTGAAGAAAGATCTCTCTGAGATGGCACACATTCCTTCAGAAATTCAAGATGTGCTTCGTAACGATGTATCAAGTGGTTCCAAAACCTCCATTGGATCGTCTTCGTGTGATTACACACTTACTGGGGACTCAGTTTTGAGATCTATGATTGAAGAATATGCTTTCCAGGCTTTGTCTAAGGAAGCTGGGATAAAAAGGCCACCCTACACATTTTCTGTCTCTGAAAGAAATGAGTGGAATGATTTTCTTTCCCTCACTTTTCCACAAAAACTCTGGACTATAGTTGAAAGTGATCAGTTTGAATCTATTTGGTGGGATGAGAGTGGCACTTCTATAGTGATCAACGAAGAACTCTTCAAGAAAGAAGTCTTGGAAAGAAAGGCCCCTTTCAGAATATTTGAAACTGATAGTATGAAAAGTTTAGTTAGCCAGCTTAAACTTTATGGGTTTAGTAAAAAGCGACAAACTTTTCAAAGATCTGCTTCACTCCCTGACTTTCTGGAAGAAGAAAACAATGTCTCTGTTTTGAGCAAGGTAATCCAAAATTTCCACTTACTGTCAATATGTAAGATTAAATCATGTGACTTAGAAAGCATGTTCACATATGTAGCAAAAACCGAATTTAAAATTGAGATAGCAAACTGTTGAACACGTTTTATTTTTTGAAGTTGAGAACAGCTGGAGGTTAAAATATTTGATACTTAATACACTCTCCTAGCAACTTGAAATCAGATACATGTCCTCAAGCTACTTTAAGTGGTATTTACTGTATATATACAACATATTTTTTAGTTGAGGAGCATACTTGTTTCTAACATGTAAGGTGTTAAAACTACTAATGGAGGTGTTGTCTTTGATTCTATTTAATTGGCATCATTAAAGGAATACATTTTTATAGTTTAACTTTGCTTGTCAGTTTTACCTTCGTTTATAAAAAACTAAATAATTGTATCCTTTGATTTTAGTTACAGATCTACCATAATCCAAATTTCAAAAGAGGCTATCCCCAACTTTTAGGAAGAATGAAAAGAAGAGTTGGGATTAGCAATGTGTTTCCGAAATCTTCACTAGTTCCAGATTACGAGAAGAAGCATGTTAAAGCAAGGGTCAACATAGATGATCGTAACTCTGGTTTTCATGCTCAAACTAGTGGAGAGAGTCCATTTTCAGCTTCCACCAGTTTAAGTGTGCCTTTCCCACAAAAGACTTATACCAGCCAGATAGTCCCTAAAACAAGCGCCCTACTTCCGCGTGACTTTCCTTCCCCATCAATATCAGTTAGACAAAGAGAACAGAACGTGGTAGATCAACCTGCTGTTTTAAACCAGTTGAGCATTTTTAATTGGCACTTCCATAGCACCTACACTCAAGCAAATGGCCATGTTGAGGACTTTGCTACTACCGCTACATCTACTTCTCAGAACCACATCGTATCTCCATTATGGAGCAGTTCTTTTGGACTGATGGTGGAGCCTTCTACATTTCCAGACAGGTATAGCGATATGTCAGCCCATGACAGTCCTCTTCCTAACCAGCAACAGAGAGGCAACTCAAGGTCCCCAGTGCCAACGATCGCTTATACACCCACCTCCTCTCTTTCAAGTCAATTCATCAACGATATTCCTTATGTGAAAACCATGCTAATTAAAACTGACCTATCAAATAAGTATCAGCTTATGGAACCTAATGAAGATTAAAATTTACGTTGGGAGATGTCAACAAATACCCACAATTCTTGTATTTGAACAATAAAGTTACACGTTCCTCTGCACAGTTTTGTTTTCTATTTTGAAGCAATGAAGAGTAAATTAAGGCTTTATTTCAATGTCTGGCTATTTCTCTGCACTCTTTTATAAACTCTTCAGTTCAAGAAAACATCCGTTAGGCATCCTAGGTAAATGGCACCTAGCCTATTGTTTCTAAGCAAGAAAATGAGAACAAAGGGAAAAGAGGTAATGGATGGAAAGTGATTTGGGAAATCATCCCTGCTGAAATGAATGGGTGTCTAAATGAGGATGGTACGGGTGAAGGAACACATACAAATAAAATCAAAACAAGTGCACCTACACAGTACGAACCTTAGTGCATTCACAGTTACATGATATTCTATTACGTATCGGTAGAGTCTTAAGATAGAGAAGGAAATGGTGCCCCGCTCCAGTATTCTTGCCTGGAGAATCCCGTGGAAAGGGGCTCCTGGTGGGCTGCTGTCCATAGGGTCGCACAGAGTTGCACACAACTGAAGTGACTTAGCAGCAGCAGAGTCTTAAGACATTAGACAGGAGATTGTCTTCATTCTAGAAATTCATTTCATACTTGAAAATATAAATATTGTAGCATGTCCAAAATTAGGAGAACCGTTATACCATCACTGTGATACCAACGATTACAGGACATAATCAGTGACTGGACCATGGCCAGCACAAGATAGGTATTTTACAAGTGGTACTGTATAGGGTCATTTTAGCTCTGCTCTCCTTAAGGCGTACCTTTATTTCCTGCCACCATGATTCCACCCTATATTTCCTAATGCATATTTAGATTTTGCTTATCTGTTCCCTCAGAGACAAAATAAATTCCTCTGGTGATTGCAGCACCTCAGGATGGTTAACAAGTTCTTTGAAGACATGATATTTGTTTTCCGTAGTAGTTTCAGTACCATTCTCTTACACCGTGCTTCTGGAGCTACAATCACACACACTGCTTTCAGATGTGCTAAGCCCCTTCTCACAACTTTGCCTCAACTCTTTCTTGGGGTTGGAAGGAACCTCTGTTCGCCCTCCTACCAAGGTGAGCACGGATATCAGGTCTTCAATGTGTTTGGGGTCTACCCTCTTTTCTTTGTGTATCTTTCACATCAGCTAAAACGTGTACTTACTGAATTATCAACAAGGAAATGTAATCACGAATCAAATGCTATATACATTACTCAACAACATCCTATAACCTGCACTATTATCATAATTGACCTTTCCTACTTACTGAGAATCTTTTCCCGGTTGATAAATATATATCTTATATGTTCATGAGTGTCAAATGTGGGAATTCAAATTATAAAATGATTGCTGCTCTCATGAAGTTTACAGTCTATAACAACCCATACTAGTCATGTTGTTTCAGGCCCCAGTTCCCTAAAATTCAGTAGTAGTTATAGAGATATTTATGAAAAAAACAAACAAACAAAAAAGAATCATTCATTTTAATTCTCTAGAAAAGTCATGGAGTAAGGAGGGATCAAAATCAATGGCTGATCCTTCACATAGTTCACAATGAAAGAAGATGAGCAGAGTGTCTGCCAGTTGGACCCCCCAGACTGTCATGAACACTACCTAGAAATCTTGGCAATCTCCACTTTGTGGCCATTTCTTTAGACAGTAGTAGCAATATCAAGTCATGGCCCTGTTTTGGTGTGGTAACCCACATAGGACAACACCAAGTTAAGTTCACCGTTCTCATGTTTGGGGCTAATGCAGAGTGAAAGCTGTGGACTATTTGTGTAGATAAGGGAGGTGTCCAAACAGCACACGCTTTTTCTTTCACTGAAAACTTTCATTAAATTTGGCTGAGAACACTATACTTTAGAGAGGTAAGCATTTTGCAGCAATTGTAAGAGTTATTGAAATCGGTGTCCTTAGTTATCCTTTCAAGCGCAAAGTCCAATGGTCTGGTTTTCGATTTCAGGCATCTTACTATGGAGCCAAATTTGCATGCTTTGAGAAATAGCACCTTAAAAGCAATCACATCTTCTATTTCATTGCCGTGTACTGATTATTCCTGCTCACTCCCTTTGATCTTCTTTTCCTGTTCTGCTTTGAGGGGCAGGTCCTTCTCAAAAAGAATAGGATTAATTCCCTTAGTGCTCTGTGGTAACTTGGAAAAGGCATGGATAAGGACATGCAATATATTATGTGGGAAAGCTACTGTTTTTGTTCCCTCCTGAAAACATAGTATTAAATTGTACCTCAATTGTCCTACCACGGGAAGCCTGGTTACATGATGCATTACCTTGGTCATCAATTCCCATATGGCTTTAACATATCAGTACCTTTAATTCTCAAAAGCTTATAGAGAAAGTATCTCAATACAGTAGGGAAATATTATACATGAGTTCAGTGTTCTTTCCCGTACTTATTTATTTTATAATTTGTGCCTAAAATAGTAAAAGTGAGAACAAAAATTCAAGTGAGTTAACGCAGTGAGTTAAACACAGAAGATTGAGACAAGAAGTAGAAAAATTGATGGGAGAAGATCAGAGGATGAAATTGGGTGCTTATAGTGGAACAAGCAAATGTGTAACTGCAGGGCCTAAATAGCTCAATATGACTTCACTATTGTTACCCTACAAATTATTTTCATTTTAGCAAATCACAGAATAGTCTTACATGCAAAGTACTTTAAGATCCCATGGAATGCACAACAAAGGTATATCTTTTAAAGCATTCTGATTTAAAATGTCGCTAGAGACATATCATTCAAGTAGAAAATGATTTCCAAAATTAAGCCTAGAGACAAGTATCAGAGAAACTTTGGGAAGTTCATAGGTGTCCTCCAGTGAGTCCTTGGGTTTTCTTTTCTTTTTGTAATTGTGTTTAAGCATACAAGATCGTGACTGTGCTTGTGTGTGTGTGCATCAGATTAAGAATGTGAGTGTATGTCTGGGCTCTCTTTTGGACTTTTATGTTAGAAATTTCAGCTGAAGAAATAGTTCATTCAAAAATACAGCCAGGCACAAATTAAACTGCCCATTCAAAACTCTTCTTTCTCTTTTCAAAGTGCAAGACAAATGGATGCGTCAAAGGTTGAAAGCATTTCAATAATAACCAAGCTCCTCCGCCCAAACATAGTTAAAAACTATGGTACTCTCCCAATCAACCCAGCAAAAGATGCGTGGGACCTTAGGTATCTATGATGTCTGGCAATAACAAAACACCCACCCTCTAATACGGCAGTACTCAAGAAGGCCATGTAGAGGCCTGGAGTTTCAACCAGGCCTTCCTGTAATAGGATACGACCTTCCTATAGGAGGCTGCACACTCACCAGTAATGAACACTCTTAGGCATCAAATGAAACTAAGGACGAAACCTGGAATTCTCTTCCCACATGGTGGAAGTCCCCTTCCCCCTTCCCAAGTGGGTGTGATAGACAGTTAAAATGAAAGGAAGTTATAACATGGCTCACATTCTTCTTACATAATACCTGAAATGTCCAAGCCCCACCACACTACTAAGCAGCTGACTATACAGGTCTTCTGGTCTCAAATCTGTGTGACAATCATCACATAAGAATTTTATGAATATTTGAGATGCATTGATAGTGCGGATCTGTAAAGCTAAATGTCTTTGAGATCTGACTCAAATAGGAAAACTGTGTACTCCCTGTCTTCAGTTTTATGGGGATTTCACATGCATTCACACACTTCCACAATGCTCAACCTTCATCTGAAGACAAAAACTGTGACATTAAGAGAAGAGGAATGGTCTATTCACAGAGAAGGCCAGCGGTAAAGTCAAAATGGATGCAGTTTCCTGCCTACATCCCTGCTCAGTAATGTAACCGCTTGTAAGCATTCCTAAGGGCGACTAGGATACACAAGTCAAAGATGCTTCTCCCAGGATTACAGAGTTGGATTGAGAACTGTAAGTTTGTTTACCTCTCATCCCATTCTTAAGATCACAAACCATAACTGTTAACCCATCAGAAGATGGGCAGCTCTAGCACATATTTAGAGACAATGCCTGCTTCTGCCTAAGACCAAGGTTGTAGATCCAAGTGGCATATAGGGTATGGTTTCCATCTCAGGATACCACATGACTCCCCAGGGATTCTCCTTCTCTGGAAAGCTCTCAAGAGATGTTGTGAGAAGAATACTTTGAGGGTGGAAAACAAGGAAACCGACAAGAGTTGTGTTCTTTCTAATTGTCCTCAGTCTCACTTTTCATCCCATGTATAATGACAAAGTCTCCCAAGCACTGCCAATACCAATTTGTTGATGTTCTTCAGCCACTCAGTCTTGTCTGACTCTTTGTGACTCCATGTACAGCAAGAACCCTGGGTTCCCCTGCCTTTCAAATCACCAGTTTACTCAAACCCATGACTTTTGAGTCAGTGATGCTTTGCAGCCATCTCACCCTCTGGCATTCCCTTCTCGTCCTTCCCTCAATCTTTCCCAGCATCAGTTTCTTCCCAGTGATTTCACTCTAGGCCCTAGATGGTCAATATATTGGCTCTTCATGGTCAGCGTGAGAACTTCCGTGAATAGTCTGAGTTGAACTCCTTCATGCTTGGCTAGTTTGAACTCCATGCTCGCAACGGAACTCTCACACATCTTCTCCAGACCCACTACTGCAAAGCATCGATATTTTGGCACTCAGTTCCTGGGGTCCTGCTCATTCCGCCATACGTTACTCCTGAAAATCAACTTTACCCATTCGGATCTTTTTCAGTAATCACTCAGCTTATTAACATGGTGTCTAGACTGGTCGTAGCTTTTCATCCAAGTGGCAAGTGCCTTTTCGTTTCGTGGCTGAAGTCACTCCCCGCAGTGATATCAGAGGTCAAGAAAGTGAAACCTGTCACTGAGTCAATTGTATCCTATTGCTAGATCTCAAAATGTTTGGACCACATTCCATGGTCTTATTTTTAGTGTTCGTTGGTTTGTGTTTAGATTGAGTTTTGTTTTTTTTTTTTATAAATTTATTTATTTTACTTGGGGGCTAATTACTTTACAATATTGTAATAGTTTTTGCCATACATTGACATGAATCAGCCATGGGTTTATATGTGTTCCCCTTCCTGGACCCCCCACCCACCTCCCTCCCCATCCCATCCTTCTGGATCATCCCATTGCCCCGGCCCTGAGCCCTTGTCACATGCATCGAACATGGAATGGTGCTCTGTTTCACATATGACAATACACATGTCTCAATGCCATTCTCCCAGAACGTCCCACCCTCACCTTCTCCCTCAGAGTCCATAAAATTGTTCTATGCATCTGTGTTTCTTATTCTGTCTCGCATATAGGGTTATCGTTACCATCTTTCAAATTCCATATAAGATTGAGTTTTAATCCAGCTTTTCCTGTCACCTCATCAGAAGGCTCTTTAGTCCCTAGTGTTTTTCAGCCATTTGTGTGTTGTCATCTTATAACTAAGGTTATTCACACTTCTCACAGTAATTCTGTTTCCAGCTTCAAATTCTTTCAGCAAGTTACTGTCCATGGTATACTCTGCACAGAAGTCAAATAAGCTGGGTGACAATATAGAGCCTTGATGTATTTCCTTCCCTATTTTGTACCAGTCCGTTGTTCCTTCTCCAGTTCCAACTGTTGTTTCTTGACCTGCGTGCACCTTTCCCAGGAAACAGGTATGGTGGCCTTATATTCTTATCTCTTTAAGAATTTTCCACAGTTTGTTGTGACCCACACAGTCTAAGGGCTTCCCCTGTGATTCAGATGGTAAAGCGTCTGCCTGCAATGGGGGAGGCCCAAGTTCGATCGCCGGGTCTGGAAGATCCCCTGGAGAAAGAAATGGTAGGTTACAGTCCATGGGGTCGCAAAGAGTCAGACACAAATGAATGACCTCACTTTCACATGCAGTCTAAGCCATTAACAGAGACAATAAAGGAGACGTAAATGACTTTATGAAACACCCTTGCTTTTTCTCTGATCCAGACTCCAATTAAGGTTTACCTATTAAGATTAAATGACTAACTACACCTGCCTGCTCGCTCTCTCTCTGTTTCAAGTTGTTGCTGCTACTGCTGCTAAGTCGCTTCAGTCGTGTCCGACCCTGTGCGACCCCAGAGACGGCAGCGTACCGGGCTCCTCCGTCCCTGGGATTCTGCAGGCAGGAACACTGGAGTGGGTTGCCATTTCCTGCTCCAATACATTTAAGTGAAAATCAAAAGTGAAGTCACCCAGTTGTGTCCGACTCTTCACGACCCCATGGACTGAAGCCTACCAGGCTCCTACGCCCATGGGATTTTCCAGGCAAGAGTACTGGAGTGAGATGCCATTGCCTTCTCCATTTTTCAAGCTATCATCTACCAACTGTTACATTCCTGGGCACTTGCCATCTTCTTGTGGGCTCTCCTGGTGGCTCAGTTGGCAAAGCAACTGCCTGCAATCTGGAGACCTGGGTTCACTCCCTGGGTCGCGAAGATCTCCTGCAGAAGGAAATGGGAACCCACACCAGTACGCTTGCCTGGAAAGTTAGTATTAAATTATGACCATGCCCATCTCTGACCTTTGACACCCACTTGAAACAGTTAAGTTTCCAGAGCAGAAAAAGGAATCTGTGCTCCGGGAAAATGTCGGGACAATTTGACAAATAGCTAGATATTTTCAGGAACGGACTTTTTGAGCCCAATATCTGTATCATCTTTTATCTGCAAAGGAACTATGTTTCCTCAAACTGATGACAATTCCTCATTAGCAGAAATTTCAGGAAAAATAACTCGGCTTATCTGCATGTTCGAAGTCAATGTTGTACCAGTTATGTGTGTATGCATGAAAGCTCCCATTAAACAGATAAATTCACATCAACTAAAGTTTGTTGCCTTACTGGCATGCATAAATGAATTACAGAGCCTGCCTAGAAAGAAAAGCAGAAGTTCTGATTGGGCAGATAATAAGAAGACGTTGAGAGCAACTCTCTTCATGGGGGCATCACAAATAATACTTCTATAAAGGCAACAGTTCCCCGAGCACATCCAATGAATATTAGCAGACGACCTTGCTCAACTATATGGGAACAAGACATAACTGGGAAGAATGGAAGGAAGATGGGAGAAGGAGGATGAGAGGAATAGAACCAAACCTGTGTCTTGTGGTGGGAGATGGAGAAGCAGGGGATAGATTGAGGATTCAGGTAAGTCACCTCAGTAAACTTAAATTACTTTTGACTGAAAGGAAGCAAGGTGAAGAAGCTGATGAAATATAGCTTGTCTAGAGTGAGAATCAAACAGAGAATGTGTGGTGTGGTCCTACATGTCCCAAACTGCCATGCAGGTCAACCAGTGTTCATAGGGCCTGGAAGATGAAACGTGGGGTTAGAAAGCCAACCTGGGAGTGAACTGCGTTTGACTACGTAGAGATGGAGTGATGGTTCTGGGATGTCAAAGTGCATAGGAAGGAATGCTTTTTGAAAAATCCCAAACTGACAGAGAAGCGGGACCTTAGGGTTCAGTCACACAGAGGAGGTAACACCATTGAATCCTCCCCCTCCCCACCCCCACCCTTTCCCACAAGCTGAGACCTACTATCAGGCAATAGAAAACAACTAGCTAGAACTAACACTCATGCTTCTGCCACCACAGGCTAGAAAACGATCCCAGTAGGGCCATAAATTTTCTGCCTGTGGTTGCAGACTCTTTGTCTATGGCATACAAAAGGGACAATAGATTTCCAATGAATGCAAATATTCAGGCTCTGGCAGCACTAAAAGCAAATAGGAGTTATCCGAGATTAGAGTCTGACCTGTCCCTACTGAAGATCCAAAGTTATTTCTGCCCTCGTTTGGGCACGCTTTCTCAAGAGGTGGAGCTGTGCTGTGGCTCGTGTTCAGGACCAGAACACTGACAGCAGGGACCCTAATAACATTCATTATACTGACCATGTTTTGCTATGCTGTGTGGCTGGTTCACTCGTTTTCTCACTTGTAGGCTTTCTCATTGTTCTTGATTATTTACTGTTTTAAGGTTGTTTGCATCACATATTTATTTTTTTTTATTTTTTAAATAAATTTATTTATTTTAGTTGGGGGCTAATTACTTTACAATATTGTAATAGTTTTTGCCATACATTGACATGAATCAGCCATGGGTTTACATGTGTTCCCCTTCCTGGACCCCCCACCCACCACCCTCCACATCCCATCCCTCTGGGTCATCCCATTGCCCTGGCCCTGAGCCATTGTCTCATGCATCGAACATGGAATGGTGTTCTGTTTCACATATGATAATATACATGTTTCAATGCTATTCTCCCAGAACGTCCCACACTCACCTTCTCCCTCAGAGTCCATAAAATTGTTCTATGCATCTGTGTCTCTTATTCTGTCTCGCATATAGGGTTATCGTTACCATCTTTCAAATTCCATATCATTTCACACCAGTCAGAATGGCTGCTATCCAAAAGTCTGCAAGCAATAAATGCTGGAGAGGGTGTGGAGAAAAGGGAACCCTCTTACACTGTTGGTGGGAATGCAAACTAGTACAGCCACTATGGAGAACAGTGTGGAGATTCCTTAAAAAACTGGGAATAGAACTGCCATATGACCCAGCAATCCCACTGCTGGGCATATACACCGAGAAAACCAGAATTGAAAGAGACGCATGTACCCCAATGTTCATCGCAGCACTGTTTACAATAGCCAGGACATGGAAGCAACCTAGATGTCCATCAGCAGACGAATGGATAAGGAAGCTGTGGTACATATACACAATGGAATATTACTCAGCCATTAAAAAAATACATTTGAATCGGTTCTACTGAGATGGATGAAACTGGAGCCCATTATACAGAGTGAAGTAAGCCAGAAAGAAAAACAACAATACAGTATACGAATGCATATATTTATTTTTTGTATGTATATAACACGTACTTTGTTTTCCTGCTTTCTGTGCCTTTTGTTGATGTCGTTTCTTGTCATGTTTGTTTTAATAGGTATATATTTCTATGTTAACTGTGATTTTCTGTTGTTCTGTGGGAAAGCTCTTGTCGTTTTTGTCAGATTTCTTTCTTTATTTTTTTTCTTTTATAAATTTATTTATTTTAGCTGGGGGCTAATGACTTTACAATATTGTAATAGTTTTTGCCATACATTGACATGAATCAGCCATGGGTTTACATGTGTTCCCCTTCCCGGACCCCCCACCCACCTCCCTCCCCATCCCATCCTTCTGGATCATCCCATTGCCCCGGCCCTGAGCCCTTGTCACATGCATCGAACATGGAATGGTGCTCTGTTTCACATATGACAATACACATGTCTCAATGCCATTCTCCCAGAACGTCCCACCCTCACCTTCTCCCTCAGAGTCTATAAAATTGTTCCATGCGTTTTTTTTGTTTTTTTTTTTTATTTTTTTTTATAAATTTATTTATTTTAGTTGGGGGCCAATCACTTCACAACATTGCAATAGTTTTTGCCATACATTGACATGAATCAGCCATGGGTTTACATGTGTTCCCCCTCCTGGACCCCCCACCCACCTCCCTCCCCATCCCATCCTTCTGGATCATCCCATTGCCCCGGCCCTGAGCCCTTGTCTCATGCATCGAACATGGAATGGTGTTCTGTTTCACATATGATAATATACATGTTTCAATGCTATTCTCCCAGAACGTCCCACCCTCACCTTCTCCCTCAGAGTCCATAAAATTGTTCCATGCCTCTGTGTCTCTTATTCTGTCTCGCATATAGGGTTATCGTTACCATCTTTCAAATTCCATATATATGCATTAGTATACTGTATTGTTGTTTTTCTTTCTGGCTTACTTCACTCTGTATAATGGGCTCCAGTTTCATCCATCTCAGTAGAACCGATTCAAATGTATTTTTTTTAATGGCTGAGTAATATTCCATTGTGTATATGTACCACAGCTTCCTTATCCATTCGTCTGCTGATGGACATCTAGGTTGCTTCCATGTCCTGGCTATTGTAAACAGTGCTGCGATGAACATTGGGGTACATGCGTCTCTTTCAATTCTGGTTTCCTCGGTGTATATGCCCAGCAGTGGGATTGCTGGGTCATATGGCAGTTCTATTCCCAGTTTTTTAAGGAATCTCCACACTGTTCTCCATAGTGGCTGTACTAGTTTGCATTCCCACCAACAGTGTAAGAGGGTTCCCTTTTCTCCACACCCTCTCCAGCATTTATTGCTTGTAGACTTTTGGATAGCAGCCATTCTGACTGGTGTGAAATGATACCTCATTGTGGTTTTGATTTGCATTTCTCTAATAATGAGTGATGTTGAGCATCTTTTCATGTGTTTGTTAGCCATCTGTATGTCTTCTTTGGAGAAATGTCTGTTTAGTTCTTTGGCCCATTTTTTGATTGGGTCGTTTATTTTTCGGGAATTCAGCTGCAGAAGTTGCTTGTATATTTTTGAGATTAATTGTTTGTCTGTTGCTTCATTTGCTATTATTTTCTCCCATTCTGAAGGCTGTCTTTTCACCTTGTTTATAGTTTCCTTTGTTGTGCAAAAGCTTTTAATTTTAATTAGGTCCCATTTGTTTATTTTTGCTTTTATTTCCAATATTCTGGGAGGTGGGTCATGGAGGATCCTGCTGTGATTTATGTCGGAGAGTGTTTTGCCTATGTTTTCCTCTAGGAGTTTTATTGTTTCTGGTCTTACGTTTAGATCTTTAATCCATTTTGAGTTTATTTTTGTGTACGGTGTTAGGAAGTGTTCTAGTTTCATTCTTTTACAAGTGGTTGACCAGTTTTCCCAGCACCACTTGTTAAAGAGATTGTCTTTTCTCCATTGTATATTCTTGCCTCCTTTGTCGAAGATAAGGTGTCCATATGTGCGTGGGTTTATCTCTGGGCTTTCTATTTTGTTCCATTGATCTATATTTCTATCTTTGTGCCAGTACCATACTGTCTTGATGACTGTGGCTTTGTAGTAGAGCCTGAAGTCAGGCAGGTTGATTCCTCCAGTTCCATTCTTCTTCCTCAAGATTGCTTTGGCTATTCGAGGTTTCTTATATTTCCATACAAATTGTGAGATGAATTGTTCTAGTTCTGTGAAAAATACCATTGGTAGCTTGATAGGGATTGCATTGAATCTGTAGATTGCTTTGGGTAGAATACTCATTTTCACTATATTAATTCTTCCAATCCATGAACACGGTATATTTCTCCATCTGTTTGTGTCCTCTTTGATTTCTTTCATCAGTGTTTTATAGTTTTCTATATATAAGTCTTTTGTTTCTTTAGGTAGATATATTCCTAAGTATTTTATTCTTTTTGATGCAATGGTGAATGTTATTGTTTCCTTAATTTCTCTTTCTGTTTTCTCATTATTGGAGTATAGGAATGCAAGGGATTTCTATGTGTTAATTTTATATCCTGCAACTTTACTATATTCATTGATCAACTCTAGTAATTTTCTAGTAGAGTCTTTAGGGTTTTCTATGTAGAGGATCATGTCATCTGCAAACAGTGAGAATTTTACTTCTTCTTTTCCTATCTGTATTCCTTTTATTTCTTTTTCAGCTCTGATTGCTGTGCCCAAAACTTCCAAAACTATGTTGAATAGTAGTGGTGAAAGTGGGCATCCTTGCCTTGTTCCTGACTTTGGGGAAACGCTTTCAATTTTTCAGCATTGAGGATAATGTTTGCTGTGGGTTTGTCATATATAGCTTTTATTATGTTGAGATATGTTCCTTCTATTCCTGCTTTCTGGAGGGTTTTAATCATAAATAGATGCTGAATTTTGTCAAAGGCTTTTTCTGCATCTATTGAGATAACCATATGGTTTTTTTCTTTCAATTTGTTAATGTGGTGTATTACTCTTTCTTTATTTTTTACGTGGCACTCTGCTCTAGTGTTGTTTTATGTCTTGCAAGTTATTCGCTTAGTTGTATTTTTGGTTCTATGTTCTTCCCTGTTGTGATTTTTGCTTGTGTTATTTTCTTTTTTTGTTATTATTATTTTTTTCTTTGATTTTGGTTTCTTACAATTTGTCTGACTTCCTTTGTTTCCTCTGTCTAATCTTTTACTATGTGATCTTGGTTCTCTGACCAGAAGTTGGGCCTGTTCTTCTAGAGTTTCAGCACCATATCGAAGACCATAGAGTACCAGAGAATTCCTGGTTCCAGCGAATATTAATTGGTGAGAGTGTCTATGAAGGCTTCCATCGCAAACTAAGAACCAATTCCACTCAAAAGGCTATATTATCCAGAGCTGATGCCTCATGCCACACAAAAAAGCAGAACAGAAACACAAGCCATATCATCCACAGATGGACTGCCTAAAGTCAGACTAAACCCGTACATACCTGCAAAAGATACCACCGTGAGAGAGAGAAGTGTCAGCTGTGGAATATAGATGCCAGAGAATATAGTTGCCAGTCCCTCCCCCTCCAAGGACACAGAAACCACTGCACCAAACTTATCCAGTCAGGGTGCATTTGGAAGCAAGAACTGCAACCCTGCACCCTGGGAAGAAAAGACCATTAACATAGTAAGATAAACAAATGTGAAGAAAGTCAAGTACGTTGCAGGCAAAGAAACAATGTTAAAACACATGAGACATAATTAAAGAGGAAATAGGAATTGTCACTGAAAAAGAATTGAGAGGAACGATAGTAAAGATGATCAAACATCTCAGAAAATAAATGTAAATCATGCAGGAAACATTTAAGAAGGGTGTGTGAATGATAGCACAATAACTGCTGTATGTGTGCTGTAGGCTCATCCATGCCTTTGTACAGCAGAAGCCAGAACAACATTGGAAAATAATTATCTTCCAAATTAAAAACGAAGTAGTAAAAGAAAAACAGACTTTAAATAACACAACAGACCTGGCAATTCAACTGAAACTTAAGTAGATTTCTTCAAAAAACCAGCAGAAGGCAGTTCCTTTTCAAGGGCAAATGAAACATGTCCGGATAAATCAGAAACCGGATCACAAATCAGGCCTTGGCAAATTTAAGTTAATCAAAATGTTATCAAGCTTTTTTTTTTTTTTTACTGCAATATATGTTACGATTTGAATGTCAGTCATGGTGTGTGGTGGGGACAAAACAAAAAGAAACAAACAAAAATATAAATAACAAAGACAAAACAAACAAACACACAAACACCTGAATACATTCAGTCTCATGCATATACCTCTTCATGGCCAAGAAATACACGAAAAATCAGACAGAAAAAAAAAAAATATATATATATATATTCATAGAAACAAATGACAATAAAAATGCGATTGCATAAAACCTATGAAACAGGATAAAACACTAAAAGAGTAAATATTATAATAAAGGAATGTCTCAAGTAATCAACCTAACAGTACAACTGAGAGAATTAGAGAAAGAAGAAGAAACAGAAAACCCAAATTAGTTTCGGGGAAAAAAAGAGTCACTGAGACTAGAACAGGAAAACAAAAGAAAAAATATAAACAATAGCAAAGATCAATAATGCTAAAAGGGAGCTCTTGGAGAGCATAAAGAAAATACATAAATCATGAGCCAGACTCATCAACAAAAAAAGGGAGAACACTCTAATCAATAAAGTTAGACATGAGAAAGGAGACATTATAACCGATACCACAGAACATCAAAGGATCATAAGAGACTACAACAAACAAGTTTAAGCCAATAAAATGTAGAATCTGGAAGCCACAGACTAATTCTTCGGAACTCAAGTAAGATGAAACATAAAATATGAACACAGCATTACAAGCTCTAATATTGAAACTGTTATAAAAAATTTTCCAGTTAACAAACTCAAGGTCCAGATGGTGTCACAGATAAATTGTATGAACCATTAAGAGAATTGTTAACACATACACTTCTAAAACTCTTCCAAAATACTACAGTGGTAGGAAAATGCACAAACTCATCCTACGAGTACAGCATCACCCTGATAGAAGACCCAGAGGTAACACAGAAAAGGAAAATTATAGGCCACTATCACACAGTTGAACATAGATGCAAACATCCTCAACAAAATACTCCCAAGAAGAATCCAACAGCACATTAAAAGTATCCAACAGCTTAATTAAGTGAGGTTTTCCCCAATATGCAAACATCCTCCAGGATCTGCGTATCAGTCCATCAGATACACCATAACAAATTGAAGGATTAAAACCATATGATCACCTCAATAGATGCTGAAAAATCTTGGATGAAATTCAAAAATCATGTGTGATAAAAAACTCTCCCGAAACTGAGCATAGCAAAAATTACCTCAACATAATAAAGGCACACAGATCAAAACTACAATGAAGTATCATATCACACCATCGAGCATGGTGATCATTATAAAATCGACAACAGGGTACTTGGCTAGTGGTCCAGAAGCTAAGACAGCATGATCCTAAATCAAGGGTTCCATGTTTGATCCCTGGTCAGGAAATTAGATTCCACATGCAGCAATTAAACCCTGATGTAAACAAATGAAGAAGTAAATGTGTGTGTGTGTATGCATTCATATTCATAAATTAACAAATATGTGTTTACACTATACTATACATTCATAATATAGATGTTACATAAAAATAATTATATTATAAATTAACAAGTATATACACAAACACACACACACACAAATATAAATCTTAAAACAATAAATGAAGGATATGATGTGGAAGAAAGGGAACCCTTCACAGCGTTGTTAGGAATGTAAATAAATACTGACATGATACCGCAGAGTATGAAAGTTCTTTAGAAAACTAGCAATAAAACTACCATATGACCCCCAAATCACATTATTAGACATATACCCAAATGAAACCACCTTTGAAGAAAAAAGGTGTATCCCAGTATCCATTTCAATACCATTTACAGTAGACAAGTTATGTAAGCAATCTGGGTGTCCATTTACTGAAGAATGGATAAAGAAGTTATGGCACATGCTCAGGATGGAAACTTTCTCGTGCACAAAAAGGAAAAAAAACCAATGGATTATTTCTAGAGATATGGATGAATCTAGAGCCTATTATACAGAGTGAAGTAATTCAGAAAGAAGAAGTCCAATATTGTAGATTAATGCATATATGTGGAATCTAGAAAACTGGTTCTGAAGAATCTATTTGAAGGGTGGGAAAAGAAATGCAGAGGTAAAGAACAGACTTGGACACAGAAGTGGAAGGAGATAGTGGAATGGATCGAGCAAGATGCCCAGGCATATGTATAATACCAAGTATGAAGTAGTTAGCCAGTGAGAGGCTCCTCCTCAGGACCCTGGGGTGCCCTAGGGAAGTGGATTGTGGAGTAGGAGAGGAGGCTTAAGAGCAGGTGGGAGGGCTTCTCAAAAGGGAGGCTCATGCATATATACTGATAGATGATTTACATTGTTGTACAGCAGAAAGTACCAGACATTGTAAAGCAATCACACTCCAATTTCAACTTGTTTCTTAAATTGGAAAATGGATGTCAGTCCTTGGCCAACTTGGGCAAGTAGCAAGAAATGCATCACAGTGCATAAGTCAAGTATAATGTGTACCAGTGCATATGTCAAGTAAAATCTGCACCAAAGACTGCTTTCGTATGTATAGACAAAACATAAAGCAAAAACTTAACAATTTAGAGCTAACCTAGCCAGAATAAACTCAGACTCTAGACATAAGTGTTCCTCACTTCATTTGATTGGCAATGTTTCTCAAAGGAAAGAGCGGTTACCAAATGATGTCAACAATTTATAGAAACACAAATTCCTTCATGTTTTAGTACACAATAGTAAACCTTTGACATTCAGAACTATCCTAAGTAGGAAATTATAAATGTAGTTTGAAAGTTTGAAATGCTGTACAAGGAACACTTCTTTTTTAAATCCTGGAATCTGTGTGACTGACTGGGAAAAATGCACAGCCTAAAATTTGAGAATTTTGTTTTATTCATCTAGACTTTAGTCCTGAGGAGGATTTACTCCTGACGAGCAACTTCTCAAGTATTTCTGAAAGACCATTCTGAAGAGGGAATGGAAGTGCCAGGGTGTATAAAAGTTTCACAATGATCATGGAGGCAGCATGTTCATATATTGTGGTTAATTAAAGAAAACTGGACATCTCAAGTTAATGGGTTTAGCATGATTCTACCTATGGCAAGATGCAGGAATCTGGGCTTCTTGAGATAATTTCTTCAATAGGCACTATAACTAGGGCCAGTGTCCTGTTCTTTTCTGTGTCAGAGTCACTTCTGGCAGCACAATTGGTGGCAGCTGTGGTAATTGAAGGCTTGATGATGGGCGGCCTGACTTCATCCAGAGTCCTCTCAGGGCTCACATTCAGGGATGGCTGCAATGGCTTATGACTTGATGACTGCAACATCCTTTGGTTACTGATAAGGCTGACAGCATACTTAGTTCACAGTGTGCTCTACTCTCTACACCCTCAGAAAATGTTACTGTTTGTAGTAGATTCATATACCCCAAGACAAGCTGACTGTGGGCTTTTACCTCAACAGGACCTAAAGTGGCCTTAATATAATGAGAAAAGAGTTAATACAGGTTAATGCAAGTCCCAACGAGATAGGAAAGAGAAAGGGACATCAAATTTTCAAGAACATGGCTAGAAACTCTTCCTGATCAAGGAAGAGTAAACAGGGGAGGTTTGTGGTGCTTTCCAAACACATATGTTTATATATATAAAGATATGTATATATATATATATCTTCACTGATGTATACGCATAGACATGTTTACGTATACTATGCATATATGCATCTCTACTCATATGTGCGTGTATATATCTATATCTATATATAGATAAATATATATGTATGTATACACATAGTTATATATCTATGTATATCTGAATATTCTCTAGAATATTCTCAAGCATAGCTTTAATATTAAGGCATAAAACAATTAAATTTTAAATTGTACCACCTATATTCTCTGACTACCAAGACATGGAGCTAAAGCTCAAAAATGGCATACATTTTTGCAAATGTGTCATTTGTGGAATATTTTAGAAGGCATTTCTAAGGAATGGTTGAGTCAATGCCTGAGTCACAAGGGAAATTAGAAAAATAATCTGAGACAAATGAAAGAGAAACCACAACATACCAGATCATTGGATACAGCAAAAGTTCATACCTGTAGTAAATACTTACAGTGAAATATACATTGATACCTATAACAGCAAAAGTATATACCTATACCTTAAGAATACATATATATATGTATATAGATATATACGCATATGACTATAGATATATGTATATATATATATATGTGTGTGTGTGTTTGTATTTATATATGTGTATATACATAAGTATGTATGTGTATGTATGTATATATATATATATAAAATATATTTATCACTAATTATTTTCCAGTTGTCACTAGTGATAAACAACCTAGCTTCGAATGCAGAAGTCATAAGAGGCACAGCTTCAATCCCTGGCTTGGGAAGATGTTCTGGAGGAAGGCATGGAAACCCACTCTTGTGTACGCACCATGAGAATCTGATGGATTGAGGGATACCCATGTGCGATAGGCTGTGTGCCGAAGAGAGTCAGACAGGAGCGTAGGAACTTAGCGCATGAATATCACTGTCACTGATTGCTAATATATATAGGACACATATATAGGACACTTCTGCCTTTCATACATTGTTATTGACATGCTCAGAAAATTAATCAGTATAAGACATCAAAAATTATCTGATTCTAAATGTTTATTTATGGTTAATGATTTCGAATTCAACCTCCATTTAATGAATCTATTCAGAATTTTCAGTTTTTAATCACTCTGTTCTTTTAGCCATTCGACTGTTTCACATAACTTAAGTCTTCTCCTGGCATAAATATGTGTCCATATTACCTAACAATTGTCTTTATTTAGTATGATTACATTGCAATGGGATCTTTTTCATTCTCATTTCAATAACTGGATCTTCTCTCATTTTGTTTGCTCAGTTTACCTAATATCTTCCAATTTTATTTATTTTGTTTTTGTTGATTTTTCTCTATTTTTGAAATATGTACATAATTTTATTCCCATACTAGGCTTCATTCTTTTCCTCTTTCACCTTGCTGTGAGTTTTGATTTGTCCCCCCCCAGTTTCTGTAGGAGGCAGATATTAGCTTCTTCTCAGGTTTGCAGAGCTTCCATTTTAATGTGTATATATATCTGATGTGTCTGATGATGTGGGTACGTTGCGTTTTCATTTTCATTCACCACAGTGTATTTTCTAATTTGCCCTGTGACTTATTCTTTCAAACTTTGGTCCCTTAGGGATATGTGGTTTAATTTTCCACACAATACAATTTCCAACTTTTTTCCCATGCTGATTTATACTGATTTCAACTTACATTTACTGGATGTCAGAAAACATATTTTGTATGATTTAAATTATTAAGGACTATTTTAAGGCTTAAGGTAAAACCTATTCTCGAAAATATTCTGGAGAATATTCTAATTGAACATGGGAGGGTTGTGTATTCTTCTGTTCTTGTTAGAAGGAATGATCTGCTCAGTGTGTTAAGTCCTCTTGGTTTATATGGTCATTTAGATTCTCTCTTCCCTCAGTGGTCTTATGTTCTTCTACTGTTATTTAGATGTTTATTTTTGGACTAATCTAAATGCTCAGTTCAGTTCAGTTCAGCCACTCAGTCGTATCCAACTCTTTGCGACCCCGTGAATCACAACACGCCAGGCTTCCCTGTCTATCACCAACTCCCGGAGTTTACCCAACTCATGACCATCGAGCCAGTGATGCCATGCAGCCATCTCATCCTCTGTCATCCCCTTCTCCTCCTGCCCCCAATCCTTCCCAGTGTCAGGGACTTTTCCAATGAATCAACTCTTTGCATGAGGTGGTCAAATCATTGGAGTTTCAGCTTCAACATCTGTCCTTCTAATGAACACCTAGGATTGATCTCCTTCAGGATGAACTGATTGGATTTCCTTGTAGTCCAAGTGACTCTCAAGAGTCTTCTTCAACACCACAGTTCAAAAATATTTCAAAAAAATACTTATGGCTAGAGATCTGCAATTTTTACACTTCATGATAGCCAAAAGGCTGAGACAATATTCAAACATTTTTAATGTTTGATTCGGGTACCTGGAACTCTTTGATGAGGTGAGCATATGCTGTATTGGATCATTAATATGAAAGGTAATATGACAAAATATATAATTAATATTGTATAATCATGTTTAATATCATTTGTCTCAAAACATTTTTAATTAAAAGACCTATGTGTCTACAATTAGTATTGCCACTAGGGCCCTTTATTGTTTATTGCTTGGATAAAATTTTCCTTGCAAACTCATTCTTAAAATGTATTCAATTCTAAGATTTGTCTCTTTCAGAGCCTATAGTTGTCATATTAAAAAAAAATTACACCATCTTCTATTATACCACATTAATGGTTATTTGTTACTACTTTAATTAAATATATTTTAGAGTGATTTTAAGAAGTAATTCTAGAGACTTTGATTGTCATTATTCAGTCACTATGTTGTCTCCAACTCTTTTGTGACTCCATGGACTGTAGCACAATAGGCCTCCCTGTCTTTCACTCTCTCCCAGAGTTTGTTCAAACACATGTGGCCATTGTATTGCTGATACCGTCCAACCATCTCATCTTCTATTCCTCCCTTCTGCTCCTGTCATCAGTCTTTCCAAGCATCATGGTCTTTTCCAGTGAGTTTGCTCTTTGCATCAGTTGGCCACAATGGTGATGTTTCAGCTTCATCATTAGTCCTTCAAGTGAATACTCAGGGGTAATCTCCCTTAACATTGATTGGCTTCATCTGCTTGCAGTTCAAGGGACCCCTAAGGGTCTTCTACAGCAGTACAGTTGGGAGGCATCAATTCTTCATCTCTCAGGCTTCTTTACACTCCAGCGCTCACATCAGCACATGACTACTGGATAAACAATAGGGGTTTATGAAGTGGGGAACTTTGTTAGTTACGTGAATGTCTCTTCTTTTTAATGCAATATCTAGGTTTACATAGCTTTTCTTCCAAGAAGGAAGTGTCTTTTAATTTGATGACTGCAGTCACCATTCACAGTGATTTTAGAGCCCAGGAAAATTAAGTCTGTCACTGATTCCAGGTTTCACCCTTCTCTTTGCCAAGTAGTAACGGGACAATATGCGGTGATCTTAGTTTTTTGAATGTCGAAGTTTCAGCAAGGTATTTCACCCTCCTCATTCAAACTCAAGAGGCTGTTTACTCCCTCTTCAATTTTCTTTTTAGAGTGGTACTGTCTGTATATCAGATTGGTGAGGTTTCTGCCAGCTACCTTGATTCCAGTTTGTGATCCATCCAGCCTGATATTTTGTATAGTATTCTCTGCATATATATTTCATATAAACAGAATCTAAAGCTTAAGCACACTCCTTTCTCAGTTTTGAACTAGCCAATTGTTCCATGTCTGTTCAAGCTCTTGTGTCTTGACCCAAGTACACATTTCTCATGTTAAGAAGGTCTGATAATAATCACAGTCCATTGTGATCCACAGTCAATGGTGTTAGTGCAGTCAATGAGGCAGATGCAATTTTTTTCCTGAAATTTCCTTGCCTTCTCTAGGATCCAGTGAATGTTGGAATTTTTTTTGCCTGGTTCATCTAGCTTTTCCAAATCTAGGTTGCACATCTGCAAATTATTGGTTCATGTACTGCTGGAGGATGTTGAGTATTATGTTACTAATACATGAAACAAGCACAATTGTATGGTAGTTTGAACATACTTTGGCATTGTCCTTTGTTATTGGAATTAAAACTGACCTATTCCACACTCGTTGCCAATGATGAATTTTCCAAACCTGATGATATATGAAGTAAGTGGCCGATTTAACAGTTTCGTGGTAATGAATTCTCACAGCTTTTGGTTCAAATGTTGATTTATCCTTCATATCTGAATGTCATCCTTATTAGATTTAGGTTTGACTCTTTCATCACTTTAAGTATGTGAAACTATTTTGTCCTGGTGTGAAGAGGAAAGAGCAGCTGGTATCCTTATGTGAATCTACCTGTATGTTATTTATTTATTTTCCCTTGTGGCCTTGATGTTTACTTCTTGTGTTTCTTGTTCTTAGTTTAATAAATATGCCTTGTGGATTGTTTCACGTTGAGTATATCATCTTTTAGATATTCTGGGATATTGGGACATAGAGAAATATCTTTCCCCCATCTAAGGGAGGTTTTCAAATTTTATCTCAAAAATTTCCTCAAAGCAGTTATTTTTCTTTCTTGCTTATTTGTTTTGATGTTCTCCATCCAGACAGCTCTGAATCTAATGGTGGGACATTTAACATTGTTCCAGAAGTCTCAGAGATTTCCCTCACTGCTTTCATTTTTCCCACTCTATTTCATTGATTTCTACCATTCTACCTTCCATCTAGCTAGTCCTTTCTGCTCTCTGTTCTTCTACTGTCATTCCCTGCAGAGTATTTGTTTTAATCTCTGTTTCCTTCGATGATTACTGATTGATACTTTATTTCTTCTGTATCCTTGTTAAATATTCTTAGATCTTCTCAATCCATGTGTTCAGTGTATTTACAGGCAACTCCACTTGTTTTTCTAGATTTTAGGTCATCCTTACAATTATTATTCTGATTTTTTTTTTCAGGAAGAATTCCTTCTCTTTTATTTATTTATGTATTTATTTTATTTGTTTCTTTTTTTTTTTTTTTTTATTTATTTTTTTTTTTTTTTTATAAATTTATTTATTTTAGTTGGGGGCTAATTACTTTACAATATTGTAATAGTTTTTGCCATACATTGACATGAATCAGCCATGGGTTTACATGTGTTCCCCTTCCCGGACCCCCCACCCACCTCCCTCCCCATCCCATCCTTCTGGATCATCCCATTGCCCCGGCCCTGAGCCCTTGTTTCTTTTGGTTTGGTGGTGCTTTATCATGGACCTTCACCTTCTGCATATTTTTCATTCTTTCATTCTGCTTAGATTGCTGTGGTCAGGGTCCCTTTTCTGCAGGCTGGAGGGTTTTGGCTACTCGTTGTTGTGCAGTCTGCTGCTGTGTTTGGGGTTGGCCCCAGTGACTTGTCAATATTTAATGAATTGGGAAATGCGTGTCTGTGCTCTGGTGAGTGGAGCTGTATCTCCTCTCTCTGGACTGCAATGAGACGTTCAATAATGTGTTTTGGTTCTCTTTGTGTTTGGTATGGCTTTGGACAGCCCAGTTTTTTAGAGTACTGGAATGGGTTGCCATTTCCTTCTCCAGGGGATCTTCCCCACTTGGGGATCAAACCCAGGTCTCCTGCATTGCAGGCAGATGCTTTATTCTCTGAGCCACCAGGGAAGCCCCCCAGTTTTTAATATTCATTGTTCTGTTCCTGCTTTCCTGGAGATTAGGTGTGGGATCTCTTGCATTGAACTTGCTGGCTTGTGTATTTATTTTGGTTTCCATGTAGGCATGGATACTTTTGGGTGTGTGATTGTCTCTTAATGTTCCTTGGTAACAGGGGTCTGACGATGAACACAGTTCTGGAATTGATACCTTCATCTTAGCTTTCAGTTCCCTGTTACACTAACATCAAGAATTCTACATCCACACAGCACAAAAGATCAAACCCCAAGCTTAATTGTTAAACAGCTCTCCACACCCAGAAAGAGCCAAAGGGATTCAGAGTCATGAAGAGAAGAAAAAATAGACGTGGGAGATGTAGGTGCCTAGGAGGAGAAAAGGAAAAGTCAAAATAGGAGAGACAGACGACTCAGGAGTTAAATCCCTAAGTGAAAATAGATTCCAAATATTAGATTCCTAACACATTTCAACAAGCAAAATTAAAAACCTATAATAGAGATTAGACTCCTCTAAATATTGTAAAACTTATGGATCCAAAATCATTTTCAAAGATAGTATATATATATATATATACATTTTCATTTTTTAGATAGGAGATAGTAGTTCATAGAAATGAAATAAAGTAATTCCAAAGAATAGCAAGGAGAGATAAGAAAGCCGTCCTCCGTGATCAATGCAAAGAAATAGAGGAAAACAACATATTGGGAAAAACTAGAGATGGCATCAAGAAAATTAGAGATACCAAGGGAACATTTCATGCAAAGATGGGCTCAATAAAGGACAGAAATTGTATGGACCTAACAGAAGCAGAACATATTAAGAAGAGGTGGCAAGAATACACAGAAGAACTGTACAAAAAAGATCTTCACGACCCAGATAACCACGATGATGTGATCACTCACCTAGAGCCAGGCATCCTGGAATGTGAAGTCAAGTGGGCCTTAGAAAAGATCACTATGAACAAAGCTAGTGGAGGTGATGGAATTCCAGTTGAGCTATTTCAAATCCTGAAAGATGATGCTGTGAAAGTGCTACACTCAATATGCCAGCAAACTTGGAAAACACAGCAGTGGCCACAGGACTGGAAAAGTTCAGTTTTCGTTCCAATCCCAAAGAAAGGCAATGCCAAAGATTGCTCACACTACTGTACAATTGCACTCATCTCACATGCTAGTAAAGTAGTGCTCAAATTCTCCAAGCCAGGCTTCAGCAATATGTGAACAGTGAACTTCCAGGTGTTCAGGCTGGTTTTAGAAAAGGCAGAGGAACCAGAGATCAAATTGCCAACATGCGCTGGATCGTCAAAAAAGCAACAGAGTTCCAGACAAACATCTATTTCTGCTTTATTGTCAATGCCAAAGACTTTGACTGCGTGGAACACAATAAACTGTGGACAATTCTGAAAGAGATGGGCATACCAGACCATCTGACCTGTTTCTTGAGAAACCTGTATGCAGGTCAGGAAGCAACAGTTAGAACTGGACATGGAACAACAGACTGGTTCCAAACAGGAAAAGGAGTACGTCAAGGCTGTATATTGTCTTCCTGCTTATTTAACTTCTCTGCAGAGTACATCATGAGAAACGCTGGGCTGGAAGAAACACAAGCTGGAATCAAGATTACTGGGGAAAATATCAATAATCCCATATATGCAGATGACACCACCCTTATAGCAGAAAGTGAAGAAGAACTAAAAAGCCTCTTCGTGACAGTGAAAGAGGAGAGAGAAAAAGGTGGCTTAAAGCTAAACGTTCAGAAAACGAAGATCATGGCATCTGGTCCAATCATTTCATGGGAAATAGATGGGGAAACAGTGAAAACAGTGTCAGACTTTATTTTTGGGGGTTTCAAAAACACTGCTGATGGTGATTGCAGCCATGAAATTAAAAGAAGCTTACTCCTTGGAAGGAAGGTTATGACCAACATGTATAGCATATTTAAAAAGGAGAGACATTACTTTGACAACAAAGGTTCATTTAGTCAAGGCTATGGTTTTTCCAGTGGTCATGTAGGGATGTGAAAGTTGGACGGTAAAGAAAGCTGAGCACCGCAGAATTGATGCTTTTGAACTGTGGTGTTGGAGAAGACTCTTGAGAGTCCCTTGGACTACAAGGAGAACCAATCAATCCATCCTAAAGGAGATCAGTCCTGGGTGTTCATTGGAAGGACAGATGTTGAAGCTGAAACTCCAATACTTTGGCCACCTCATGCGAAGGGTTGACTCATTGGACAAGACCCTAATGCTGGGTAGGAGGAGAAGGGGACGACAGAGGATGAGATGGTTGGATGGCATCACTGACTCGATGGACAAGGGTTTGGGTAGAATTCGGGATTTGGAGAAGGACAGAGAGGCCTGGCCTGCTGCAATTCACGGGGTTGTAAAGAGTCGGACACGACTAGGCAGTGAACTGAACTGAACTGAACTGATTGAGGTGATCATATGGTTTTAATCCTTCAATTTGTTATGGTGTATCTGATGGATTGATACGCAGATCCTGGAGGATGTTTGCATATTGGGGAAAACCTCACTTAATTAAGCTGTTGGATACTTTTAATGTGCTGTTGGATTCTTCTTGGGAGTATTTTGTTGAGGATGTTTGCATCTATGTTCAACTGTGTGATAGTGGCCTATAATTTTCCTTTTCTGTGTTACCTCTGGGTCTTCTATCAGGGTGATGCTGTACTCGTAGGATGAGTTTGTGCATTTTCCTACCACTGTAGTATTTTGGAAGAGTTTTAGAAGTGTATGTGTTAACATTTCTCTTAATGGTTCATACAATTTATCTGTGACACCATCTGGACCTTGAGTTTGTTAACTGGAAAATTTTTTATAACAGTTTCAATATTAGAGCTTGTAATGCTGTGTTCATATTTTATGTTTCATCTTACTTGAGTTCCGAAGAATTAGTCTGTGGCTTCCAGATTCTACATTTTATTGGCTTAAACTTGTTTGTTGTAGTCTCTTATGATCCTTTGATGTTTCTGTGGTATCGGTTATAATGTCTCCTTTCTCATGTCTAACTTTATTGATTAGAGTGTTCTCCCTTTTTTTGTTGATGAGTCTGGCTCATGATTTATGTATTTTCTTTATGCTCTCCAAGAGCTCCCTTTTAGCATTATTGATCTTTGCTATTGTTTACATTTTTTCTCTTGTTTTCCTGTTCTAGTATCAGTGACTTTTTTTTTTTTCCCAAAACTAATTTGGGTTTTCTGTTTCTTCTTCTTTCTCTAATTGTCTCAGTTGTACTGTTAGGTTGATTACTTGAGACATTCCTTTATTATAATATTTACTCTTTTAGTGTTTTATCCTGTTTCATAGGTTTTATGCAATCGCATTTTTATTGTCATTTGTTTCTATGAATATATATATATATATATATTTTTTTTTTCTGCCTGATTTTTCGTGTATTTCTTGGCCATGAAGAGGTATATGCATGAGACTGAATTTAATCAGGTGTTTGTTTGTTTGTTTGTTTTGTCTTTGTTATTTATATTTTTGTTTGTTTCTTTTTGTTTTGTCCCCACCACACACCATGACTGACATTCAAATCGTAACATATATTGCAGTAAAAAAAAAAAGCTTGATAACATTTTGATTAACTTAAATTTGCCAAGGCCTGATTTGTGATCCGGTTTCTGATTTATCCGGACATATTTCATTTGCCCTTGAAAAGGAACTGCCTTCTGCTGGTTTTTTGAAGAAATCTACTTAAGTTTCAGTTGAATTGCCAGGTCTGTTGTGTTATTTAAAGTCTGTTTTTCTTTTACTACTTCGTTTTTAATTTGGAAGATAATTATTTTCCAATGTTGTTCTGGCTTCTGCTGTACAAAGGCATGGATGAGCCTACAGCACACATACAGCAGTTATTGTGCTATCATTCACACACCCTTCTTAAATGTTTCCTGCATGATTTACATTTATTTTCTGAGATGTTTGATCATCTTTACTATCGTTCCTCTCAATTCTTTTTCAGTGACAATTCCTATTTCCTCTTTAATTATGTCTCATGTGTTTTAACATTGTTTCTTTGCCTGCAACGTACTTGACTTTCTTCACATTTGTTTATCTTACTATGTTAATGGTCTTTTCTTCCCAGGGTGCAGGGTTGCAGTTCTTGCTTCCAAATGCACCCTGACTGGATAAGTTTGGTGCAGTGGTTTCTGTGTCCTTGGAGGGGGAGGGACTGGCAACTATATTCTCTGGCATCTATATTCCACAGCTGACACTTCTCTCTCTCACGGTGGTATCTTTTGCAGGTATGTACGGGTTTAGTCTGACTTTAGGCAGTCCATCTGTGGATGATATGGCTTGTGTTTCTGTTCTGCTTTTTTGTGTGGCATGAGGCATCAGCTCTGGATAATATAGCCTTTTGAGTGGAATTGGTTCTTAGTTTGCGATGGAAGCCTTCATAGACACTCTCACCAATTAATATTCGCTGGAACCAGGAATTCTCTGGTACTCTATGGTCTTCGATATGGTGCTGAAACTCTAGAAGAACAGGCCCAACTTCTGGTCAGAGAACCAAGATCACATAAAAGATTAGACAGAGGAAACAAAGGAAGTCAGACAAATTGTAAGAAACCAAAATCAAAGAAAAAGATAATAATAACAAAAAAAGAAAATAACACAAGCAAAAATCACAACAGGGAAGAACATAGAACCAATAATACAACTAAGCGAATAACTTGCAAGACATAAAACAACACTAGAGCAGAGTGCCACGTAAAAAATAAAGAAAGAGTAATACACCACATTAACAAATTGAAAGAAAAAAAACATATGGTTATCTCAATAGATGCAGAAAAAGCCTTTGACAAAATTCAGCATCCATTTATGATTAAAACCCTCCAGAAAGCAGGAATAGAAGGAACATATCTCAACATAATAAAAGCTATATATGACAAACCCACAGCAAACATTATCCTCAATGCTGAAAAATTGAAAGCGTTTCCCCTAAAGTCAGGAACAAGGCAAGGATGTCCACTTTCACCACTACTATTCAACATAGTTTTGGAAGTTTTGGGCACAGCAATCAGAGCTGAAAAAGAAATAAAAGGAATACAGATAGGAAAAGAAGAAGTAAAACTCTCACTGTTTGCAGATGACATGATCCTCTACATAGAAAACCCTAAAGACTCTACTAGAAAATTACTAGAGTTGATCAATGAATATAGTAAAGTTGCAGGATATAAAATTAACACACAGAAATCCCTTGCATTCCTATACTCCAATAATGAGAAAACAGAAAGAGAAATTAAGGAAACAATAACATTCACCATTGCATCAAAAAGAATAAAATACTTAGGAATATATCTACCTAAAGAAACAAAAGACTTATATATAGAAAACTATAAAACACTGATGAAAGAAATCAAAGAGGACACAAACAGATGGAGAAATATACCGTGTTCATGGATTGGAAGAATTAATATAGTGAAAATGAGTATTCTACCCAAAGCAATCTACAGATTCAATGCAATCCCTATCAAGCTACCAATGGTATTTTTCACAGAACTAGAACAATTCATCTCACAATTTGTATGGAAATATAAGAAACCTCGAATAGCCAAAGCAATCTTGAGGAAGAAGAATGGAACTGGAGGAATCAACCTGCCTGACTTCAGGCTCTACTACAAAGCCACAGTCATCAAGACAGTATGGTACTGGCACAAAGATAGAAATATAGATCAATGGAACAAAATAGAAAGCCCAGAGATAAACCCACGCACATATGGACACCTTATCTTCGACAAAGGAGGCAAGAATATACAATGGAGAAAAGACAATCTCTTTAACAAGTGGTGCTGGGAAAACTGGTCAACCACTTGTAAAAGAATGAAACTAGAACACTTCCTAACACCGTACACAAAAATAAACTCAAAATGGATTAAAGATCTAAACGTAAGACCAGAAACAATAAAACTCCTAGAGGAAAACATAGGCAAAACACTCTCCGACATAAATCACAGCAGGATCCTCCATGACCCACCTCCCAGAATATTGGAAATAAAAGCAAAAATAAACAAATGGGACCTAATTAAAATTAAAAGCTTTTGCACAACAAAGGAAACTATAAACAAGGTGAAAAGACAGCCTTCAGAATGGGAGAAAATAATAGCAAATGAAGCAACAGACAAACAATTAATCTCAAAAATATACAAGCAACTTCTGCAGCTGAATTCCCGAAAAATAAATGACCCAATCAAAAAATGGGCCAAAGAACTAAACAGACATTTCTCCAAAGAAGACATACAGATGGCTAACAAACACATGAAAAGATGCTCAACATCACTCATTATTAGAGAAATGCAAATCAAAACCACAATGAGGTATCATTTCACACCAGTCAGAATGGCTGCTATCCAAAAGTCTACAAGCAATAAATGCTGGAGAGGGTGTGGAGAAAAGGGAACCCTCTTACACTGTTGGTGGGAATGCAAACTAGTACAGCCACTATGGAGAACAGTGTGGAGATTCCTTAAAAAACTGGGAATAGAACTGCCATATGACCCAGCAATCCCACTGCTGGGCATATACACCGAGGAAACCAGAATTGAAAGAGACGCATGTACCCCAATGTTCATCGCAGCACTGTTTACAATAGCCAGGACATGGAAGCAACCTAGATGTCCATCAGCAGACGAATGGATAAGGAAGCTGTGGTACATATACACAATGGAATATTACTCAGCCATTAAAAAAAATACATTTGAATCGGTTCTACTGAGATGGATGAAACTGGAGCCCATTATACAGAGTGAAGTAAGCCAGAAAGAAAAACAACAATACAGTATACTAATGCATATATATGGAATTTGAAAGATGGTAACGATAACCCTATATGCGAGACAGAATAAGAGACACAGAGGCATGGAACAATTTTATGGACTCTGAGGGAGAAGGTGAGGGTGGGACGTTCTGGGAGAATGGCATTGAGACATGTGTATTGTCATATGTGAAACAGAGCACCATTCCATGTTCGATGCATGTGACAAGGGCTCAGGGCCGGGGCAATGGGATGATCCAGAAGGATGGGATGGGGAGGGAGGTGGGTGGGGGGTCCCGGAAGGGGAACACATGTAAACCCATGGCTGATTCATGTCAATGTATGGCAAAAACTATTACAATATTGTAAAGTCATTAGCCCCCAGCTAAAATAAATAAATTTATAAAAGAAAAAAAATAAAGAAAGAAATCTGACAAAAACGACAAGAGCTTTCCCACAGAACAACAGAAAATCACAGTTAACATAGAAATATATACCTATTAAAACAAACATGACAAGAAATGACATCAACAAAAGGCACAGAAAGCAGGAAAACAAAGTACGTGTTATATACATACAAAAAATAAATATATGCATTCGTATACTGTATTGTTGTTTTTCTTTCTGGCTTACTTCACTCTGTATAATGGGCTCCAGTTTCATCCATCTCAGTAGAACCGATTCAAATGTATTTTTTTAATGGCTGAGTAATATTCCATTGTGTATATGTACCACAGCTTCCTTATCCATTCGTCTGCTGATGGACATCTAGGTTGCTTCCATGTCCTGGCTATTGTAAACAGTGCTGCGATGAACATTGGGGTACATGCGTCTCTTTCAATTCTGGTTTTCTCGGTGTATATGCCCAGCAGTGGGATTGCTGGGTCATATGGCAGTTCTATTCCCAGTTTTTTAAGGAATCTCCACACTGTTCTCCATAGTGGCTGTACTAGTTTGCATTCCCACCAACAGTGTAAGAGGGTTCCCTTTTCTCCACACCCTCTCCAGCATTTATTGCTTGCAGACTTTTGGATAGCAGCCATTCTGACTGGTGTGAAATGATATGGAATTTGAAAGATGGTAACGATAACCCTATATGCGAGACAGAATAAGAGACACAGATGCATAGAACAATTTTATGGACTCTGAGGGAGAAGGTGAGTGTGGGACGTTCTGGGAGAATAGCATTGAAACATGTATATTATCATATGTGAAACAGAACACCATTCCATGTTCGATGCATGAGACAATGGCTCAGGGCCAGGGCAATGGGATGACCCAGAGGGATGGGATGTGGAGGGTGGTGGGTGGGGGGTCCAGGAAGGGGAACACATGTAAACCCATGGCTGATTCATGTCAATGTATGGCAAAAACTATTACAATATTGTAAAGTAATTAGCCCCCAACTAAAATAAATAAATTTATTTAAAAAATAAAAAAAATAAATATGTGATGCAAACAACCTTAAAACAGTAAATAATCAAGAACAATGAGAAAGCCTACAAGTGAGAAAACGAGTGAACCAGCCACACAGCATAGCAAAACATGGTCAGTATAATGAATGTTATTAGGGTCCCTGCTGTCAGTGTTCTGGTCCTGAACACGAGCCACAGCACAGCTCCACCTCTTGAGAAAGCGTGCCCAAACGAGGGCAGAAATAACTTTGGATCTTCAGTAGGGACAGGTCAGACTCTAATCTCGGATAACTCCTATTTGCTTTTAGTGCTGCCAGAGCCTGAATATTTGCATTCATTGGAAATCTATTGTCCCTTTTGTATGCCATAGACAAAGAGTCTGCAACCACAGGCAGAAAATTTATGGCCCTACTGGGATCGTTTTCTAGCCTGTGGTGGCAGAAGCATGAGTGTTAGTTCTAGCTAGTTGTTTTCTATTGCCTGATAGTAGGTCTCAGCTTGTGGGAAAGGGTGGGGGTGGGGAGGGGGAGGATTCAATGGTGTTACCTCCTCTGTGTGACTGAACCCTAAGGTCCCGCTTCTCTGTCAGTTTGGGATTTTTCAAAAAGCATTCCTTCCTATGCACTTTGACATCCCAGAACCATCACTCCATCTCTACGTAGTCAAACGCAGTTCACTCCCAGGTTGGCTTTCTAACCCCACGTTTCATCTTCCAGGCCCTATGAACACTGGTTGACCTGCATGGCAGTTTGGGACATGTAGGACCACACCACACATTCTCTGTTTGATTCTCACTCTAGACAAGCTATATTTCATCAGCTTCTTCACCTTGCTTCCTTTCAGTCAAAAGTAATTTAAGTTTACTGAGGTGACTTACCTGAATCCTCAATCTATCCCCTGCTTCTCCATCTCCCACCACAAGACACAGGTTTGGTTCTATTCCTCTCATCCTCCTTCTCCCATCTTCCTTCCATTCTTCCCAGTTATGTCTTGTTCCCATATAGTTGAGCAAGGTCGTCTGCTAATATTCATTGGATGTGCTCGGGGAACTGTTGCCTTTATAGAAGTATTATTTGTGATGCCCCCATGAAGAGAGTTGCTCTCAACGTCTTCTTATTATCTGCCCAATCAGAACTTCTGCTTTTCTTTCTAGGCAGGCTCTGTAATTCATTTATGCATGCCAGTAAGGCAACAAACTTTAGTTGATGTGAATTTATCTGTTTAATGGGAGCTTTCATGCATACACACATAACTGGTACAACATTGACTTCGAACATGCAGATAAGCCGAGTTATTTTTCCTGAAATTTCTGCTAATGAGGAATTGTCATCAGTTTGAGGAAACATAGTTCCTTTGCAGATAAAAGATGATACAGATATTGGGCTCAAAAAGTCCGTTCCTGAAAATATCTAGCTATTTGTCAAATTGTCCCGACATTTTCCCGGAGCACAGATTCCTTTTTCTGCTCTGGAAACTTAACTGTTTCAAGTGGGTGTCAAAGGTCAGAGATGGGCATGGTCATAATTTAATACTAACTTTCCAGGCAAGCGTACTGGTGTGGGTTCCCATTTCCTTCTGCAGGAGATCTTCGCGACCCAGGGAGTGAACCCAGGTCTCCAGATTGCAGGCAGTTGCTTTGCCAACTGAGCCACCAGGAGAGCCCACAAGAAGATGGCAAGTGCCCAGGAATGTAACAGTTGGTAGATGATAGCTTGAAAAATGGAGAAGGCAATGGCATCTCACTCCAGTACTCTTGCCTGGAAAATCCCATGGGCGTAGGAGCCTGGTAGGCTTCAGTCCATGGGGTCGTGAAGAGTCGGACACAACTGGGTGACTTCACTTTTGATTTTCACTTAAATGTATTGGAGCAGGAAATGGCAACCCACTCCAGTGTTCTTGCCTGCAGAATCCCAGGGACGGAGGAGCCCGGTACGCTGCCGTCTCTGGGGTCGCACAGGGTCGGACACGACTGAAGCGACTTAGCAGCAGTAGCAGCAACAACTTGAAACAGAGAGAGAGCGAGCAGGCAGGTGTAGTTAGTCATTTAATCTTAATAGGTAAACCTTAATTGGAGTCTGGATCAGAGAAAAAGCAAGGGTGTTTCATAAAGTCATTTACGTCTCCTTTATTGTCTCTGTTAATGGCTTAGACTGCATGTGAAAGTGAGGTCATTCATTTGTGTCTGACTCTTTGCGACCCCATGGACTGTAACCTACCATTTCTTTCTCCAGGGGATCTTCCAGACCCGGCGATCGAACTTGGGCCTCCCCCATTGCAGGCAGACGCTTTACCATCTGAATCACAGGGGAAGCCCTTAGACTGTGTGGGTCACAACAAACTGTGGAAAATTCTTAAAGAGATAAGAATATAAGGCCACCATACCTGTTTCCTGGGAAAGGTGCACGCAGGTCAAGAAACAACAGTTGGAACTGGAGAAGGAACAACGGACTGGTACAAAATAGGGAAGGAAATACATCAAGGCTCTATATTGTCACCCAGCTTATTTGACTTCTGTGCAGAGTATACCATGGACAGTAACTTGCTGAAAGAATTTGAAGCTGGAAACAGAATTACTGTGAGAAGTGTGAATAACCTTAGTTATAAGATGACAACACACAAATGGCTGAAAAACACTAGGGACTAAAGAGCCTTCTGATGAGGTGACAGGAAAAGCTGGATTAAAACTCAATCTTATATGGAATTTGAAAGATGGTAACGATAACCCTATATGCGAGACAGAATAAGAAACACAGATGCATAGAACAATTTTATGGACTCTGAGGGAGAAGGTGAGGGTGGGACGTTCTGGGAGAATGGCATTGAGACATGTGTATTGTCATATGTGAAACAGAGCACCATTCCATGTTCGATGCATGTGACAAGGGCTCAGGGCCGGGGCAATGGGATGATCCAGAAGGATGGGATGGGGAGGGAGGTGGGTGGGGGGTCCAGGAAGGGGAACACATATAAACCCATGGCTGATTCATGTCAATGTATGGCAAAAACTATTACAATATTGTAAAGTAATTAGCCCCCAAGTAAAATAAATAAATTTATAAAAAAAAAAAAAACAAAACTCAATCTAAACACAAACCAACGAACACTAAAAATAAGACCATGGAATGTGGTCCAAACATTTTGAGATCTAGCAATAGGATACAATTGACTCAGTGACAGGTTTCACTTTCTTGACCTCTGATATCACTGCGGGGAGTGACTTCAGCCACGAAACGAAAAGGCACTTGCCACTTGGATGAAAAGCTACGACCAGTCTAGACACCATGTTAATAAGCTGAGTGATTACTGAAAAAGATCCGAATGGGTAAAGTTGATTTTCAGGAGTAACGTATGGCGGAATGAGCAGGACCCCAGGAACTGAGTGCCAAAATATCGATGCTTTGCAGTAGTGGGTCTGGAGAAGATGTGTGAGAGTTCCGTTGCGAGCATGGAGTTCAAACTAGCCAAGCATGAAGGAGTTCAACTCAGACTATTCACGGAAGTTCTGACGCTGACCATGAAGAGCCAATATATTGACCATCTAGGGCCTAGAGTGAAATCACTGGGAAGAAACTGATGCTGGGAAAGATTGAGGGAAGGACGAGAAGGGAATGCCAGAGGGTGAGATGGCTGCAAAGCATCACTGACTCAAAAGTCATGGGTTTGAGTAAACTGGTGATTTGAAAGGCAGGGGAACCCAGGGTTCTTGCTGTACATGGAGTCACAAAGAGTCAGACAAGACTGAGTGGCTGAAGAACATCAACAAATTGGTATTGGCAGTGCTTGGGAGACTTTGTCATTATACATGGGATGAAAAGTGAGACTGAGGACAATTAGAAAGAACACAACTCTTGTCGGTTTCCTTGTTTTCCACCCTCAAAGTATTCTTCTCACAACATCTCTTGAGAGCTTTCCAGAGAAGGAGAATCCCTGGGGAGTCATGTGGTATCCTGAGATGGAAACCATACCCTATATGCCACTTGGATCTACAACCTTGGTCTTAGGCAGAAGCAGGCATTGTCTCTAAATATGTGCTAGAGCTGCCCATCTTCTGATGGGTTAACAGTTATGGTTTGTGATCTTAAGAATGGGATGAGAGGTAAACAAACTTACAGTTCTCAATCCAACTCTGTAATCCTGGGAGAAGCATCTTTGACTTGTGTATCCTAGTCGCCCTTAGGAATGCTTACAAGCGGTTACATTACTGAGCAGGGATGTAGGCAGGAAACTGCATCCATTTTGACTTTACCGCTGGCCTTCTCTGTGAATAGACCATTCCTCTTCTCTTAATGTCACAGTTTTTGTCTTCAGATGAAGGTTGAGCATTGTGGAAGTGTGTGAATGCATGTGAAATCCCCATAAAACTGAAGACAGGGAGTACACAGTTTTCCTATTTGAGTCAGATCTCAAAGACATTTAGCTTTACAGATCCGCACTATCAATGCATCTCAAATATTCATAAAATTCTTATGTGATGATTGTCACACAGATTTGAGACCAGAAGACCTGTATAGTCAGCTGCTTAGTAGTGTGGTGGGGCTTGGACATTTCAGGTATTATGTAAGAAGAATGTGAGCCATGTTATAACTTCCTTTCATTTTAACTGTCTATCACACCCACTTGGGAAGGGGGAAGGGGACTTCCACCATGTGGGAAGAGAATTCCAGGTTTCGTCCTTAGTTTCATTTGATGCCTAAGAGTGTTCATTACTGGTGAGTGTGCAGCCTCCTATAGGAAGGTCGTATCCTATTACAGGAAGGCCTGGTTGAAACTCCAGGCCTCTACATGGCCTTCTTGAGTACTGCCGTATTAGAGGGTGGGTGTTTTGTTATTGCCAGACATCATAGATACCTAAGGTCCCACGCATCTTTTGCTGGGTTGATTGGGAGAGTACCATAGTTTTTAACTATGTTTGGGCGGAGGAGCTTGGTTATTATTGAAATGCTTTCAACCTTTGACGCATCCATTTGTCTTGCACTTTGAAAAGAGAAAGAAGAGTTTTGAATGGGCAGTTTAATTTGTGCCTGGCTGTATTTTTGAATGAACTATTTCTTCAGCTGAAATTTCTAACATAAAAGTCCAAAAGAGAGCCCAGACATACACTCACATTCTTAATCTGATGCACACACACACAAGCACAGTCACGATCTTGTATGCTTAAACACAATTACAAAAAGAAAAGAAAACCCAAGGACTCACTGGAGGACACCTATGAACTTCCCAAAGTTTCTCTGATACTTGTCTCTAGGCTTAATTTTGGAAATCATTTTCTACTTGAATGATATGTCTCTAGCGACATTTTAAATCAGAATGCTTTAAAAGATATACCTTTGTTGTGCATTCCATGGGATCTTAAAGTACTTTGCATGTAAGACTATTCTGTGATTTGCTAAAATGAAAATAATTTGTAGGGTAACAATAGTGAAGTCATATTGAGCTATTTAGGCCCTGCAGTTACACATTTGCTTGTTCCACTATAAGCACCCAATTTCATCCTCTGATCTTCTCCCATCAATTTTTCTACTTCTTGTCTCAATCTTCTGTGTTTAACTCACTGCGTTAACTCACTTGAATTTTTGTTCTCACTTTTACTATTTTAGGCACAAATTATAAAATAAATAAGTACGGGAAAGAACACTGAACTCATGTATAATATTTCCCTACTGTATTGAGATACTTTCTCTATAAGCTTTTGAGAATTAAAGGTACTGATATGTTAAAGCCATATGGGAATTGATGACCAAGGTAATGCATCATGTAACCAGGCTTCCCGTGGTAGGACAATTGAGGTACAATTTAATACTATGTTTTCAGGAGGGAACAAAAACAGTAGCTTTCCCACATAATATATTGCATGTCCTTATCCATGCCTTTTCCAAGTTACCACAGAGCACTAAGGGAATTAATCCTATTCTTTTTGAGAAGGACCTGCCCCTCAAAGCAGAACAGGAAAAGAAGATCAAAGGGAGTGAGCAGGAATAATCAGTACACGGCAATGAAATAGAAGATGTGATTGCTTTTAAGGTGCTATTTCTCAAAGCATGCAAATTTGGCTCCATAGTAAGATGCCTGAAATCGAAAACCAGACCATTGGACTTTGCGCTTGAAAGGATAACTAAGGACACCGATTTCAATAACTCTTACAATTGCTGCAAAATGCTTACCTCTCTAAAGTATAGTGTTCTCAGCCAAATTTAATGAAAGTTTTCAGTGAAAGAAAAAGCGTGTGCTGTTTGGACACCTCCCTTATCTACACAAATAGTCCACAGCTTTCACTCTGCATTAGCCCCAAACATGAGAACGGTGAACTTAACTTGGTGTTGTCCTATGTGGGTTACCACACCAAAACAGGGCCATGACTTGATATTGCTACTACTGTCTAAAGAAATGGCCACAAAGTGGAGATTGCCAAGATTTCTAGGTAGTGTTCATGACAGTCTGGGGGGTCCAACTGGCAGACACTCTGCTCATCTTCTTTCATTGTGAACTATGTGAAGGATCAGCCATTGATTTTGATCCCTCCTTACTCCATGCCTTTTCTAGAGAATTAAAATGAATGATTCTTTTTTGTTTGTTTGTTTTTTTCATAAATATCTCTATAACTACTACTGAATTTTAGGGAACTGGGGCCTGAAACAACATGACTAGTATGGGTTGTTATAGACTGTAAACTTCATGAGAGCAGCAATCATTTTATAATTTGAATTCCCACATTTGACATTCATGAACATATAAGATATATATTTATCAACCGGGAAAAGATTCTCAGTAAGTAGGAAAGGTCAATTATGATAATAGTGCAGGTTATAGGATGTTGTTGAGTAATGTATATAGCATTTGATTCGTGATTACATTTCCTTGTTGATAATTCAGTAAGTACACGTTTTAGCTGATGTGAAAGATACACAAAGAAAAGAGGGTAGACCCCAAACACATTGAAGACCTGATATCCGTGCTCACCTTGGTAGGAGGGCGAACAGAGGTTCCTTCCAACCCCAAGAAAGAGTTGAGGCAAAGTTGTGAGAAGGGGCTTAGCACATCTGAAAGCAGTGTGTGTGATTGTAGCTCCAGAAGGACGGTGTAAGAGAATGGTACTGAAACTACTACGGAAAACAAATATCATGTCTTCAAAGAACTTGTTAACCATCCTGAGGTGCTGCAATCACCAGAGGAATTTATTTTGTCTCTGAGGGAACAGATAAGCAAAATCTAAATATGCATTAGGAAATATAGGGTGGAATCATGGTGGCAGGAAATAAAGGTACGCCTTAAGGAGAGCAGAGCTAAAATGACCCTATACAGTACCACTTGTAAAATACCTATCTTGTGCTGGCCATGGTCCAGTCACTGATTATGTCCTGTAATCGTTGGTATCACAGTGATGGTATAACGGTTCTCCTAATTTTGGACATGCTACAATATTTATATTTTCAAGTATGAAATGAATTTCTAGAATGAAGACAATCTCCTGTCTAATGTCTTAAGACTCTGCTGCTGCTAAGTCACTTCAGTTGTGTGCAACTCTGTGCGACCCTATGGACAGCAGCCCACCAGGAGCCCCTTTCCACGGGATTCTCCAGGCAAGAATACTGGAGCGGGGCACCATTTCCTTCTCTATCTTAAGACTCTACCGATACGTAATAGAATATCATGTAACTGTGAATGCACTAAGGTTCGTACTGTGTAGGTGCACTTGTTTTGATTTTATTTGTATGTGTTCCTTCACCCGTACCATCCTCATTTAGACACCCATTCATTTCAGCAGGGATGATTTCCCAAATCACTTTCCATCCATTACCTCTTTTCCCTTTGTTCTCATTTTCTTGCTTAGAAACAATAGGCTAGGTGCCATTTACCTAGGATGCCTAACGGATGTTTTCTTGAACTGAAGAGTTTATAAAAGAGTGCAGAGAAATAGCCAGACATTGAAATAAAGCCTTAATTTACTCTTCATTGCTTCAAAATAGAAAACAAAACTGTGCAGAGGAACGTGTAACTTTATTGTTCAAATACAAGAATTGTGGGTATTTGTTGACATCTCCCAACGTAAATTTTAATCTTCATTAGGTTCCATAAGCTGATACTTATTTGATAGGTCAGTTTTAATTAGCATGGTTTTCACATAAGGAATATCGTTGATGAATTGACTTGAAAGAGAGGAGGTGGGTGTATAAGCGATCGTTGGCACTGGGGACCTTGAGTTGCCTCTCTGTTGCTGGTTAGGAAGAGGACTGTCATGGGCTGACATATCGCTATACCTGTCTGGAAATGTAGAAGGCTCCACCATCAGTCCAAAAGAACTGCTCCATAATGGAGATACGATGTGGTTCTGAGAAGTAGATGTAGCGGTAGTAGCAAAGTCCTCAACATGGCCATTTGCTTGAGTGTAGGTGCTATGGAAGTGCCAATTAAAAATGCTCAACTGGTTTAAAACAGCAGGTTGATCTACCACGTTCTGTTCTCTTTGTCTAACTGATATTGATGGGGAAGGAAAGTCACGCGGAAGTAGGGCGCTTGTTTTAGGGACTATCTGGCTGGTATAAGTCTTTTGTGGGAAAGGCACACTTAAACTGGTGGAAGCTGAAAATGGACTCTCTCCACTAGTTTGAGCATGAAAACCAGAGTTACGATCATCTATGTTGACCCTTGCTTTAACATGCTTCTTCTCGTAATCTGGAACTAGTGAAGATTTCGGAAACACATTGCTAATCCCAACTCTTCTTTTCATTCTTCCTAAAAGTTGGGGATAGCCTCTTTTGAAATTTGGATTATGGTAGATCTGTAACTAAAATCAAAGGATACAATTATTTAGTTTTTTATAAACGAAGGTAAAACTGACAAGCAAAGTTAAACTATAAAAATGTATTCCTTTAATGATGCCAATTAAATAGAATCAAAGACAACACCTCCATTAGTAGTTTTAACACCTTACATGTTAGAAACAAGTATGCTCCTCAACTAAAAAATATGTTGTATATATACAGTAAATACCACTTAAAGTAGCTTGAGGACATGTATCTGATTTCAAGTTGCTAGGAGAGTGTATTAAGTATCAAATATTTTAACCTCCAGCTGTTCTCAACTTCAAAAAATAAAACGTGTTCAACAGTTTGCTATCTCAATTTTAAATTCGGTTTTTGCTACATATGTGAACATGCTTTCTAAGTCACATGATTTAATCTTACATATTGACAGTAAGTGGAAATTTTGGATTACCTTGCTCAAAACAGAGACATTGTTTTCTTCTTCCAGAAAGTCAGGGAGTGAAGCAGATCTTTGAAAAGTTTGTCGCTTTTTACTAAACCCATAAAGTTTAAGCTGGCTAACTAAACTTTTCATACTATCAGTTTCAAATATTCTGAAAGGGGCCTTTCTTTCCAAGACTTCTTTCTTGAAGAGTTCTTCGTTGATCACTATAGAAGTGCCACTCTCATCCCACCAAATAGATTCAAACTGATCACTTTCAACTATAGTCCAGAGTTTTTGTGGAAAAGTGAGGGAAAGAAAATCATTCCACTCATTTCTTTCAGAGACAGAAAATGTGTAGGGTGGCCTTTTTATCCCAGCTTCCTTAGACAAAGCCTGGAAAGCATATTCTTCAATCATAGATCTCAAAACTGAGTCCCCAGTAAGTGTGTAATCACACGAAGACGATCCAATGGAGGTTTTGGAACCACTTGATACATCGTTACGAAGCACATCTTGAATTTCTGAAGGAATGTGTGCCATCTCAGAGAGATCTTTCTTCAGATACTTTTCTCATTTGTCTGACTTTACACACTCCAACTTCAAATGCTGCTTGGCTGGCGTACAGAGATAAACTCTCAAGACCATCAGCATGGTTCTCAAAGTCAAAAAGCTGTGACATCACAAAGTCACTGGTCTCCTAGCAATTGAAGAGTAGCGCTGACATCATAAAGTCACTGGTCTTCTAGCAATTGAAGGGCAATGTTCAACCAGTGTTTACTTCTACATCAACTTAAAATAAAGGCTGCTTGCATAAACAGTAACCAAAAACATGAAACCTGCAAAATGTCATTGCTAAAGAATTTTTACACAGAAAAATCACATCAATAAGTCTACTTGGTTCCTGAAATAAAAGTGATTGATCACCCTTCTATACACATATTCTTAACATTCAGGACTGTTACCAAACCAAACATGGGTCTGCTCACTTCTATGCAATGAAGTCAATCAACTGACTGTGGGTTTCAGTGAAAGCAAGTGTAGTGTTTATTTTATGACCTTGCACAGAAGTGTTTATATTATGCAGAGTAAAATAGTCAGGCACGGAAAGAAAGACTCATTTTACTCTTAATTATTCCAAAATAGAAATTGGCCCTATGAAGATGAATATGTAACTTTTTTCTTCAAATAAGAGAATTGTAGGAATTTGTTGACATCTCCCAACATTAATTTTACACTTTGGTATCCTCCATAATCCAACACCCATTTGGTACATCAGTTGTATTAGGACAGTTTTCAAATAATGAAGATGGTTGATGAGTGGATCTTGAAAGAGAAGCAGCAGATGTATCAGGGATCTTTGGCACTGGGAAAACTAAATTGCCTGACTGTTGTAGTTTAGGAAAAGGACGGTCATGGGCTGACATGTTACCATACCAACCTGGAAAGGTAGAAGGCTCCACCCTCGGTCCAAACTAACTGTTCTGTAATGGACATAAGTTGCGGTACGGAGAAACAGAAGTAGACATAGCTGCAAAATTTTCACTAGAGCCATTTGATTTAGTGCAGCTGCTATGTGAAATCCCATGACAAATGCTCAAGCTAGATTGTGGGATGGGGAGGGAGATGGGAGGGTACTCCCAGAGGGAGGGGATATATGTGCCTCTATGGTTGATTTATTTTGAATTCTGACAGAATACAGCAAAATTCTGTAAAGCAATTTCTCTTCAATTAAAACAACAACAACAACACCTAAAGCAGCTGCAGATTGATGTATCACAGTATGCTCCTGTGGTCTAACTGATATTTACGATGGAGAAGAGAAATCATTTCAAGTTGGGGCACTTGTTTCAGCAGCTATCTGGATGGTAGAAGGCTTTCGTATGAATGGCACATTTAAACTTGTGCAGGCTGAAAATACACTCTGTCCTCAAGTTTCAGGATGAAAGTCAGAGTTTTGATCATCCACATTACCCCTTGCTTTAACATGCTTCTTCTTATTACCTCGGACTAATGAAGATACTGTAGAGACATCTATTCCCAACTCTTCTTTTCACTCTTCAACAAATGCTAAAGGATCTTCTCTAGGCAGGAAACACAGAAAGGTTGTATAAACTCGAACCCAAAACAGCAAATCAAATGGCAACAGGATCATACTTATCAACAGTTACCTTAAATGTAAATGGGTCGAGTGCCCCAACCAAAAGGCAAAGACTAGCTGAAAGGATACACAAACAAGACCACTGTTTATGTTGTCTACAACAGACCCACCTCCAAACAAGGGGCACATAGAGACTGAAAGTGAAGGGCTGGAAAAAAGGTATTCCAAGCAAGTCGAGACCAGAAGAAAGCAGGAGTAGCAATACACATATCAGACAAAATAGACTTTAAAATAAAGCCTGTGAAAAGACACAAAGAGGGACACTACATAATGATCAAAACATCAATCCGAGAAGAAGATATAACGATTGTAAATACATACGCACCCAACATAGGAGAACCACAATATGTAAGGCAAAGGCTAACAAGCATGAAAGGGAAATTAATGATAACACAGTCATAGTGGAAGACTTTACTACCCCACTCACACCTATGGATAGATCAAGTAAACAGAAAATTAACAAGGAAATACAAACCTTAAATGATACTATGGACCAGTTAGACATAATTGATATCGATACGACATTTCACCACAAAACAATGGGTTTCACCTTTTACTCAAGTACGTATGGAAACTTCTCCAGGACAGATCACATCCTCGGCCATAAGTCCAGCTTTGGTAGATTCAAAAAACCTTGAAATCATTCCAAGCATATTTTCTGACCACAGTACACTGAGACTAGATGTCAACTGCAAGAGAAACACTATTTAAAATTCAAACATATGAAGGCTGAATACCACGCTGCTAAATAAGCAACAAATCGCAGAGGAAATCCAAAAAGATATCAAAATATGCATAGAAACAAATGAAAATGAAAACGCAACAACCCAAAACCTATGGGACGCTGTAGAATGAGTGCAAAGGCGAAGGTTCATAGCAAAAGCGGCTTACCTCAAGAAAGAAGAACCAAGTCAAACAAATAACCTAACTCTACACCTAAAGCAACTAGAGAAGGAAGAATTCAAGAACCCCAGGCTTAGTAGAAGGAAAGAAATCATATAATAGAGCAGAAATAAATGTAAAAGCAACAAATGAGACCGGAGCAAAAATCAACAAAGCTAAAAGCTGGTTCTTTGAGAAGATATATAAAATTGACAAACCATTAGCCGGACTCATCAAGAAACAAAGGGAGAAGAATCAAATCAACAAAATTAAAAATGAAAATGGAGAGTTCTCAACAGACAACACAGAAATACAAAGGATTATAAGAGACTACTATCAACCCCTATATGCCAATAAAATGGACAACTTGGAAGAAGTGGGCAAATTCTTAGAAAAGTACAACTTCTGAAAACTGAACGAGGGAGAAAAACAAAATCCTAACAAACCCATCACAAGCACGGAAATTGAAAGGGTAATCAGTAATCTTCCAGCAAACAGAAGCCCAGGACCAGACGGCTTCACAGCTGGATTCTACCAAAAATTGAGAGACGAGCTAATACCTATCATACTCAAATGCTTCCAGGAAATTGCAGAGGAGGGGAAACTTCCAAACTCATTCTATGAGGCCACCATCACCCTAATACCAAAACCAGACAAAGATGCCACGAAAATAAATAAATAAATAAATAAATAAATAAATAAATAAATAAATAAATAAATATAACCATGGGGCAATATCACTGATGAACATAGATGCAATAATCCTTTACAAAATTCTAGCAAGCAGAATCCAACAACATATTAAAACGATCATACAAGTGGGATTTATCCCAGGGATGCAAGGATTCTTCAATATCCAATACCAAGTGGGATTTATCCCAGGGATGCAAGGATTCTTCAATATCCACAAACTAATCAACATAATACACCACATTAACAAATTGAAAAATAAAAATCATGTGATTATCTCAATAGATGCAGAGAAACCGTTGGACAAAATTCAACATCCATTTATCACCAAAACCCTCCAGAAAGCAGGCATAGGAGGAACAAATCTCAACATAATAAAAGATATATACGACAAACCCACAGCAAACATTATCCTCAATGGTGAAAAATTGAAAGCAATGCCCCTAAAGTAAGGATCAGTACAATGGTGCCCACTCTCACCACTCCTATTCAACATAGTTTTGGGAGTTTTGGCCACAGCGATCAGAGCAGAAAAAGAAATAAAAGGAACCCGGATTGGAAAAGTAGAAGTAAAACACTCACTGTTTGCAGATGCCATGATCTTCTACAGAGAAAATCCTAAACACTCCACCAGAAAATTACTAGAGCTAATCAATGAATATAGTAAAGTTGCAGGAAACAAAATGAACACGCAGAAATCCCTTGCATTCCTATACACTAACAAGGAGAAAACTGAAAGAAAACTTAAAGAAACCATTCCATTCACCACTCCAATGAAAACAATAAAATACTGAGGAATATATCTACCTAAAGAAACAAAAGACCTATATATACATATAGAAAACTATAAAACACTGGTGAAAGAAGTCAAACAGGACACAAATAGATGGAGGAATATACCATGTTCATGGAGTGAAAGAATCAATATAGTGAAAATGAGTATACTACCCAAAGCAATCTATAGATTCAATGCAATCCCTATCAAGCCACCAACGGTATTTTTCAGGGAAATAGAAGAAATAATTTCACAATTTGTATGGAATTACAAAAAACCTCGAATAGCCAAAGCAATCTTGAGAAAGAGGAATGGACCTGGAGGAATCACCCTGCCTGATTTCAGGCTGTACTACAAAGCTACAGTCATCAAGACAGCGTGGTTCTAGCACAAAGACAGAAATATAGATAAATGGATCAAAATTGCAAGCCCAGAGGTCCAAGCCACGTACCTATGGACACTTTATCTTTGATAGAGGAGGCAAGAATATACAATGAAGACAAGACAATCTCTTTAACAAGTTGTGCTGGGAAAACTGGTCAAGCACTTGTACAAGAGGGAAACTAGAACACTTTCTAGCACCGTACACAAAAATAAATTCAAAATGGATTAAAGATCTAAATGTAAGACCACAAAGTAGAAAACTCCTAGAGGAAAACACAGGCAAAACGCTTTCTGACAGAAATCACAGCAGGATCCTCTATGACCCACCTCCCAGAGTAATGGAAATTAAAGCAAACATACGCCAATGGGACCTAAATAAACTGAAAAGCTTTTGCACAGTGAAGGAAACTATAAGCAAGGGAAGAAGACTGCCTTCAGAATGGGCCAAAATTATAGCAAACGAAGCAATTGACAATGAATTAATCTCAAAACTATATAAGCAACGCCTGCAGCTCAATTCCAGAAAAATAAGCGAGCCAATCAAAAAAGGGGCCAAAGAACTAAACAGTCATTTCTCCAAAGAAGACATACAGATGGCTAACAAACTCTTGAAAAGATGTTTAACATCACTCATTATCAGAGAAATGCAAAGCAAAACCATAATGAGGTACCATCTCACACCAGTCAGAATGGCTGCTATCCAAGCGTCTACAAACAATAAATCCTGGAGAAGGTGTGGAGAAAAGGGAACCCTCTTACACCGTTGATGGAAATGCGAACTATTAGAGCTACTATAGTGAACAGTGTGGAGATTCTTAAAAACCTGGAAATGGAACTGCCATATGACTCAGCAGTCCTACTGCTGGGCATACACCCCGAGGAATCCAGAATTGAAAGAGACACGTGTACCCCAATGTTCACCCTAGCACTGTTTATAATAGCCAGGACATGGAAGCAACCTAGATGTACAACAGCAGACGAATGGCTAAGAAAGCCGTGGTACATATACACAATGGAATATTACTAAGCCATTCAAAACAATGCATTTGAACCAGTTTTAACGAGGTGGATGAAACCGGACCCTATTAAACAGAGCGATGTAAGCCAGAAGGAAAAACACCAATAACACACACACACACACACACACACACACACACACACACACACACACACACGGAATTCAGAAAGATAGTGATGATAACCCTATGTGAAAGACAGGAAAAGTGACACAGATGTATAGAAGAGTCTTCTGGACTCTGTGAGAGAAGGCAAGTCTGGGATGGATTCAGAGAATAACATGGAAACATGTATATTTTCATATGTGAAACAGACCTCCAGTGCAGGTGCAATGCATGAGACAGGGTGCTCAGAGTTGGTGCACTGGGATGACCCAGAGGGATGGAATTGGGGTGAGGGGGTTCAGGATGGGAAACCCATGTACACCCGTGGCTGACTCATGTCAATGCATGGCAAAACCACTACGATATTGTACCATAATTAGCCTCCAATTAAAATAAATATAATAAAAAAAATAGAAAACTAAAAAATATAAAACCAAAAACATGTAACTTTTCTAAACTGCAGCATTCACAGACCATCTTCATCTTGGACTACATGAGGACACCACCTCTATTATTATTTATTTTCTTTAATCCAGCAAAAGAAAGGTCACTCTTATTCCTTTTATCATCACTGGTGTGGGTGTGTCCAACATGCTGAGCTGTGTGGTTGAGAGATTGCTCCGTAGAGGAATTTTTTGGTCTCTATGATATCCCCAGGAGGCAACACTAAGCACAGTCATTTCTCGAGATGAGGAAAGTGATATGCGCAATGTCACACAACAGGCCAGTCAGCACCACAGCCAGGATTCAGATGGGTCTACCCGACTCACAACCCAGGTCAGTGACCCCCTCACAGGTGACACTGGCCCAGAGTCTGTGGCACCATAGTAATTTGACAAAATGCATCTCCCTGACTCCACTGCCCATGGGGGTGGACATTGTTCCTTATTTTATCTAGTTTTGGAAAGAGGCTAGATGGTTAAATGAAGTTAGAGGGGTGTCAGCTTTCTACTGGAAAGAATAGAATTCATTAGAGGTAACTTTGAGCAGGAAAGAAACTTATTAAAGGATATTAAGTGACTGAGATTTCTGAGAGGGATGGCTGGAGAGACAGCCATGAACAATATAGAGTTTGAGTGCAGGATCTTCTGTCACTCATTGGAGAAGACCCTGATGCTGGGAAAGATTGAGGGCAGGAGAAGAAGGGGATGACAGAGGATGAGATGGTGTGATGGCATCACCAACTCAATGGACATGGGTTTGGGTGAACTTCAGGTGTTGGTGATGGACAGGGAGGCCTGGCATGCTGCAGTTCATGGGGTCGCAGAGAGTCGGACTGGACTGAGTGACTGAACTGAACTGTCACTACCACTGGCTCCAGACACAGTGGCTGTCACTAGTGACATGGCTTATGTCCCTTCCACCTCGTCTAGATTGAATTCTATGCATCAGAACCCAGTTGCACTGCTTTCACCTGTAAGTGTATCCATTGGCTAAGCCTACATTTCATGTGGCTGTACCTAATTGGTCTTAAGTGCCATCTGGATGTATTTGATTGGCTGAGCCTGGGTACCATCTGGGTGCGTCTAATTGATTGAGCCTAGGTCCCATGGTTACGTTCTGACTGCAAGACAGGTGGGGAAAATGACATCCAGACTGTTTCTAGTGCAGATTCGTACGATGGAAAATTAAAGCAGTGACTAAAAGTCTCCTCACTGCAGACTTGTCCAAAGTCTCTTTATCAGTCAGGTCGGTTTTTCAAAGCTCAGTTCACCCTACTAAGTGAAGCAGAAGGGTTTAGTAAGTCAAGTGCTCTGTGCTCCGCTGTGTTAATTTGCCTAGTCTGGAGCTACATTTCCCAGAATCCCTTTCTTTGATTTTGAGTTCAGTCAGTCTGTTCAGTGGCTTAGTTGTGTCCGATCCTTTGCGAGCCCATGGACTGCTGCAAGTCAGGCCTCCTTGTCCATCACCAACACCCCGGAGTTTACTCAAACTCATGTCCATTGTGTTGGTGATGCCATCCAACCAACCTGTCCTTTGTTGTCCCCTTCTCCTCCCACCTTTGGTCCTTCCCAGCATCAGTTCAGTTCAGTTCAGTCTTTCAGTCATGTCCGAGTCTTTGCGAGCCCATGGACTGCTGCAAGTCAGGCCTCCTAGTCCATCACCAACGCCCCAGAGTTTACTCAAACTCATGTCCATTGAGTTGGTGATGCCATCCAACCAACCTGTCCTTTGTTGTCCCCTTCTCCTCCCACATTTGATCTTGCCCAGCATCAGTTAAGTTCAGTTCAGTCTTTCAATCGTGTCCGAGTCTTTGCGACCCCATGAATTGCAGCACACCAGGCCTCTCTGTCCATCACCAACTCTCGGAGTTTACCCAAACCCATATCCATTGAGTCAGTGATGCCATCCAACCATCTCATCCTCTGTCATCCCCTTCTCCTCCTGCCCTCAATCCTACCCAGCATTAGGGTCTTTTCCAATGAGTCAACTTTTCGCATGAGATGGCCAAAGGACTGCAGTTTCAGCCGGAGCATCAGACCTTCCAATGAACACCCAGGATTGATCTCCTTTAGAATGGATTGACTGGATCTCCTTGCAGTCCAAGGAACACTCAAGAGTCTTCTCCAACACCACAGCTCAAAAGCATCAATTCTGCGGCACTCAGCTTTTTCACCGTCCGAATCTCACATCCATACATGACCACTGGAAAAACCATAGCCTTGACTAGACGGACTTTTGTTGGCAAAGTAATGTCCCTGCTTTTAAATATGCTATCTAGGTTGGCCATAACCTTCCTTCCAAGCAGTAAGCATCTTTTAATTTTGTGGCTGCAGTCACCATCAACAGTGCTTTTGGGGCCCCCCAAAATAAAGTCTGACACTCTTTGCACTGTTTCCCCTTCTATTTCCCATGAAGTGATGGGACCACATGCCATGATCTTAGTTTTCTGAACGTTCAGCTTTAAGCCAACTTTTTCACTCTCCTCTTTCACTTTCATCAAGAGGCTCTTTTGTTCTTCTTCACTTTCTGCCATAAGGGTGGTCTTTCTAATCAGTCAGTCCTTCGCATCAGGTGGCCAAATTATTGGAGTTACAGCTTCAGCATCAGTCCTTCCAATGAACATGCAGGACTGATGTCCTTTAGGGTGGACTGGTTGGATCTCCTTGCAGTCCAAAGGACTCTCGAGGGTCTTCACCAACATCACAGTTTCAAAGCATCAATTCTTTGGTGCTCAACTTTCTTTCTACTCCAGCTCTGACATCCATACATGACTACTGGAAAAACCATAGCTTCGACTGGACGGTTCCTCTGCCTATTCTAAAACCAGCTTCACCATCCGGAAGTTCACAGTTCACATATTGCTGGAGCATGGCTTGGAGAATTTTGAGCCTTGATTTACTAGCGTGGGAGATGAGTGCAATTGTGCGGTAGTTTGAGCATTCTTTGGCACTGCCTTTCTTTGGGATTGGAATGAAAACTGACCTTTGCCAGTCCTGTGGCCTCTGCGGAGTTCTCCAAAATTTTTGGCGTATTGAGTGTAGCACGTTCACAGCATCATCCTTCAGGATTTCAAAATAGCTCAACTGGAATTCCAGCACCTCCACTAGCTTTGTTCCTAGTGATGCTCTGTAAGGCCCACTTGACTTCATATTCCAGGATGTCTGGCTCTAGGTGAGTGATCGTACCACTGTGCTTATCTGCGTCTTGAAGATATAGATATATAGATATAGATATATACAGTTCTGTGTATTCTTGCGACCTCTTATTAATAGCTTCTGCTTCTGCTAGGTCCCTATCATTTCTGTCCGTTATCGAGCCCATCTGTGCATGAAGTGTTCCCCTGGTAACTCTAGTTTTCTTGAAGAGATCTCTAATCTTTCCCATTCTGTGGTTTTCCTCTATTTCTTTGCATTGATCGCTGAGGAAGGCTTTCTTATCTCTCCTTGCTATTCTTTCGAGCTCTAATTCAAATGGGAATTACTTTCATTCTGTCCTTTGTTTTTCACTTCTCTTCTTTTCATAGTTATTTGTAAGGCCTCCTCAGACAGCCATTTTCCTTTTTTTGCATTACATTTCCATGGGGATGGTCTTCAGTCACGAACTTCCGTCCATAGATCATCAGGCACTCTGTCTATCAGATCTAGTCCCTTTAATCTATTTCTCATTTACGTTGTATAATCATAAAGGATTTGACTGAGGACAAACCTGAATGAGATGGAATTGCCAACGTCCGCTGAATCATCAAAAAAGCAAGAAAATTCCAGAACAACATCTATTTCTGCTTTATTGACTATGCCAAACCCTTTGACTGTGTGGATCACAATAAACTGTGGAAAATTCTGAAAGAGATTGGATTACCAGACCACTTGACCTTTCTCTTGAGAAATCTGTATGCAGCTCAGGAACAACAGTTAGAACTGGACATGGAACAACAGACTGGTTCCAAATACGAAAAGAAGTACGTCGGGGCTGTATATTGTCCCCCTGCTTATTTAACTTATATACAGAGCACATCATGAGAAACCCTGGGCCGGAAGACACACAAGCTGCAGTCATGATTGCTGGGAGAAATATCAATACCTCAGGGATGGAGATAACACCACCCATATGGCAGAAAGTGAAGAGGAATTAAAACACTTCTTGATGAAAGTGAAAGAGGAGAGTGAAAAAGTTGGCTTAAAGTTCAGCATTCAGAAAACTAAGGTCATGGCATCTGGTCCCATCACCTCGTGGCAAATAGACGGGGAAACAGTGGAAACAGTGTCAGACTTTATTTTGGGGGGCTCCAGAATCACTGAAGATGGTGACTCTCGCCCTGAAATTGAAAGACGCTTACTCCTTAGAGGGAAAGTTATGACCAACCTAGCCACAATATCAAAAGGCAGAGACATTACTTTGCGAAAAAAGGTCCGTCTAGACAAGGCTATGGTTTTCCAGTGGTCATGTATGGATGTGAGAGTTGGACTGTGAAGAAAGCTGAGCGCCGAAGAATTGATGCTTTTGAATTGTGGTGTTGGAGAAGACTCTTGAGAGTCCCTTGGACTGCAAGGAGATCCAACCAGTCCATCCTAAAGGAGATCAGTTCTGGGTGTACATTAGAAGGACTGAGGTTGAAGCTGAAACTCCAATACGTTGGCCACCTCGTGTGAAGAGTGTACTCATTGGAAAAGACCCTGATGTTGAGAACGATAGCGGGCAGGAGGAGAAGGGGACGACAGAGGATGAGATGATTGGATGGCATCACCGACTCGATGGACGTGGGTTTGGGTGAGCTCCAGGAGTTGGCAATGGACAGGGAGGCCTGGCATGCTGTGATTCATGGGGTCACAAACAGTCGGACATGATTGAGCGACTAAACTGACCTGAACTGAACTGACTAGAGGGACCTTTTTTTTTTTTTTGACAAAGTAATGCCTCTGCTTTTTAAAGAGCTGTCTAGCCTGCTCATACCTTTTATTCCAGGGAGCAAGCATCTCTTAATTTCGTGGCTACCATCACCATCTGTATTGATTTTGGAGACCAACATATTATTTGTCACTGTTTCCTCTTCTATTTGTCAAGAAGGGATGGGACCAGATACCATAATCTTAGTTTTCTGAATGTTCAGTTTTAAGCCAAGTTTTTCAATGTCCTCTGTCACTTGCATCAATAGGCTCTTTTGTTCATGCTTTCTGCCATAAGGGTGCTATCATCGGCATATCTGAGGTTATTGATATTTCTCCCGGCAATCTTGATTCCACTTTGTGTTTCCTCCAGCACAGCGTTTCTCATGAAGTACTCTGCATATAAGATCAATAAGCAGGGTGACAATATATAGCCTTGATGTACTCCTTCCTGATATGGAGCCAGTCTGTTTTTCCATGTCCAGGTGTAACTGCTGCTTCTTGACCTGCCTACAGATGTCTCAGGAGGCATATCAGGTGGTCTGGTATTCTCATGTCTTGAAGAATTTTCCACCGTTTGTTGCGATCCACACAAAGGCTTTGGCGTAGTCAATAAAGCAGAAATAGATGTTTTCCTGGAACTCGCTTGCATTTCGTTGGTCCAGTGGAGGTTTGAAATTTGATCTCTTGTTCCTCTGCCTTTTCTAAATCCAGCTTAACATCTGGAAGTTCATGGCTCACAATCTGTTGAAGCCTGGCTTGGAGAATTTTGAACATTAAGTTGTTAGCATGTGAGATGAGCGCAATTGTGCAGTAGTTGAGCATTATTTGCTATAGCCCTCCTTTGGGATTGAAAACTCATCTTTTTCAGTCCTGTGGAAAGATTTGCTGGCCTACTGAGTGCAGCACTTTCACAGCATCATCTTTTAGGATTGGAAATAATTCGACTAGAATTCCATCACCTCCACTAGCTTTGTTTGTCGTGATGCTTCCGAAGGCCCACTTGACTTCACATTCCAGGATGTCTGGGTCTAGGGGAGTGATCAGATCATCGTGTTTATCTGGGTCCTGAAGATCCTTTCTGTATTATGCTGTGTATTCTTGCCACCTCTTCTTCATATCCTCTGCTTCTGTTAGGTCCATGCCATTTCTGCCCTTTATTGTGCCTTTCTTTGCATGAAAAGTTCCTGCGTGTAAAATTGGTCACTCGAACTTTCTCAACGAGAACTCTCGTCTTTCCCATTCTATTGTTTTCCACTATTTCTTTGCATTGATCGCTGAGGAAAGCTTTCTTACCTCTCCTCGCTTTTCTTTGGATCTCTGCATTCAAATGAGTATATCTGTCCTTTCCTACTTTGCCTTCCATTTCTCATCTTTTCATAGCTGTTTGTAAGGCCTCCTCAGAGAACCATTTTGCCTTTTTGCGTTTCTATTCCTTGGGGATGGCCGTGATCCCTGCCTCGTGTACAATGTCATGAACCTCTGTCCATAGTCCTTCAGGCACTCTTTCTATGAGATCTAATCACTTGAATCTATTTCTCCCTTCCACTGTGTAATCGAATCACAGGGACTTGATTTAGGTCATATCTGAATGGTCCAGTGGTTTTCCCTACTTTCCTCAAGGTAAGTCTGAAATTGGTAATAAGGAGTTCATGATCAGAGTCACAGTCAGCCCCACGTCTTGTTTGTGCTGACCTATACAGCTTCTCCCTCTCTGGCTGCAAAGCACATAATCAATCTGATTTCAGTATTGACCCTCTGGTGATGCCCATGTGTAGAGTCTTCTCTTGTGTTCCTGGAAGAGGGTGTCTGCTGAGACTGGTGCAATCTTTTGCCAAAACTCGCTTAGCCTTTGTCCTGCTTCATTCTGTGCTATAAGGCCAACGTTGCCTGTTACTCCAGGTCCTTCCTGGCTTCCTACTTTTGCATTCCAGGCCCCTATAATGAAAAAGACATCTTCTGGGGGTGTTAACTCTAGAAGGCCGGGTAGATCTTCATAGAACCGTTCAACTTCAGCTTCTTCAGCATTACGTGTTGGGGCGTAGACTTGGATTATCATGATATTGAATAGTTTGGCTTGGAAACGAACAGAGATCGTTCTGCCCTTTCGGAGATTGCATCCTAGTACTGCATTTCAGGCTCTGTTGTTGACCATCAAGGCTACTCCATTTCTTCTAAGGGATTCCTACCCACAGTAATAGATATAATGGTCACTTGAGTTAAATTCACCCATTCAGGTCCATTTTACTTTGCTGATTCTGGAAATGTCGATGGTCACTCTTGCCGTCTCCTGTTTGACCACTTCCTATTTGCCTTGATTCAGGGACCTAACATTCCAGGTTCCTTTGCAATATTGCTGTTTACAACACCGGACTTTACTTCCATCACCAGTCTCATCCCCCACTGGGTGTTGTTTTTGCTTTGGCATCTTCCCTTCATTCTTTCTGAAGATATTTCTCCACTGATCTCTAGTAGCATTTTGGACACCTACTGACCTGGGGAGCTCATTGTTCAGTGTCCTGTTTTTATTTCTGTTCATGGGGTTCTGACAAGACGTGGTCCACTGGAGAAGGGAATGACAAACTACTTCAGTATTCTTGTCTTGAGAACCCCATGGACAGTATGTAAAAGTTCCGAGGTAGAATTGACCAAAAGAGTAACTTGAGAGAGGGTTTGAAAGTGGAAAGGGAGCAGCAGTCTCTCCTCTTGCAAGGGTGCTGTGCTTTGATGTGGTGACAAGTAGGTGCAGATATGCCTGCAGGCTCTGGCATGTCCTTGCTGTCGTCTGGGATGCATCCACAACTCCCTCCTGACTCCTGGGCATCAGCACCCTCCCTGTCACTGGACACTTGGCTGCAGAGGTAATGGTTTCCTCTCCATTTCTCTACTGTTGGCCCTCAGCAGCCTCACTTTGGTGACTAGACTCTATGGCCTCTCCGTTTGCCTGGCTGGTGGCTCCGGAAGTCCCTTTTCAGACCTCACTTCTCAACCTGCTCCCACAGCTGACATAGAAGGCTCATTAATAATTCTCAGAATAATTTGTGCATGCACATGTGTGTCCTAAATCGCTTCAGTCATGTCCGACTCTGTGTGGCCCTGTGCACTGTAGCCCACCTCTGGCTTCCTCTGTCCATAGAATTCTCCAGGCAAAAATACTGCAATGGGTTACCATGTCCTCCTCCAGGGAATCTTCTCCACACAGAGAGAAGATTAACTCACATCTTTTGCATCTCCTGCACGTGGCTTCTTCATCACTAGTACCATACCCCAAACACATGGGCCGGATCTGGCTCCCCTTCTTGGGTGTGACTGATTGTTGTTCAGTCAGTAAGTCTTTCCAGTTCTTTGCAATCCAGTGGACTGCAGCATCTCAGGCTCCTCTCTCCTCCACTTTCTCCGTGACTTTGTTCAAATTTCCTAGGGCATGAATGATAACGTTATGAGTATTTACAGACTCACAGGAAGGCTCAGGAAGACACACTGCAGGACTGGGCCCCAAGGGACCACTGCCACAGGATCACGAGACCCTACTCCTCTCCCCAGCAATTTTTCCTTCTTAACTTTGCATAAGTGCAGTTGTCTCATGGACACAGCTGATGAGTGGACCCTTAAAGGCTTCAGATCCCTGGCTGCAAGGGAGTCTGGGAAACGGAATTTTCATCGCTCCAGCCTCTTCAATTCAGGAGGGTGAGCAGCAAGAGGAATGCATGTTGAAAAGCCATTTCTCACACAGAGATATGCCTGGGGATCGAATCTTTGAGGTTACCATCTGGCCCAGGGTTTCCTTGTCAGGCCATGATCGTAGTGGGTGATCTTTGCCTCCCCAGCCCTGCAGATAATCCAAGGCCAGGCTAACTGGTCACCAGACTCGTTAATATGAACCAGCACTCACCTTGGTTCACCTTGATGAAATGAAGGAGGAGAAGCGAACTTTATTTACCCAGCATTATTCACATTCCTGGTCACTTATGTACATAGCGCCTCATCCCATGCATTTTGCAGCTGAGGACGCATCAGACCCAAAGAGACTGAGGAAACTACCTCAGGTCACACAGCTAGTTATGGCAGAAGCTGGACCTGAGCCATCCTGTGGACCAAAGAATGCCTGCTCCTCACCATTACTGTATGCCTGCTGATATTGGGAGAAGCTTTTGTATAAAAGCCGTTCATTCTAATTAGGCACTTTTTCTTGGCTGAGCAGTTTCAGGTGCTGAGGACATGATGGTGGGCAAAACAGGTGGTGGTAGATAAAGGGTATTGGTTGAGATTGGGTTTGTAAACGCTCAACAAGTCAGGGACTAGAAACAGATTTGGGGTTAAGTTGATATTGATGTGGTTTCTTTGTATTTAAATATGTGAGAAAAGATTTGTGCATCTACTTTTTTTTGTTTTGAAATGTAGGTCCCTTGGTTTAGCTTTTGTTTTTCCTCTTTTGGAAAATATATTTATTTTGGACTGTGCCAGATCTTCGCTGCCAAGAGAGAGCTTTCTCTAGTTGTGGTGCATGGGCCTCTCCTTGTGGTGGCTTCTCTTGTTCCAGGGTATGGGCTCTAGAATGCAAGTTCAGTAGTTTTCATGGGCTTAATTGTCCCACAGCATGTGAAATCTTCCAGATCAATGGTCGAACCTGTGTCCTCTATACTGGCAGGCAGATTCTTAACCACTCGACCACCAGGAAAGTCCTGTCTTTCCTTCTTGAAAAATATTTCTCCCGTCTGAAAAAAACACAGACTATGGCAATTGATGGTTTGTCTCAGTGTCTGGGACACAAAATGGCATCGTGATTGTTGTTTTTTAGTTGCTAAGTTGTGTCCGACTCTTTGAGATGCCATGGACTGAAACTTGCCAGGACCCTCTGTCCATGCACGGTGGGGACTGTGGCAAAGTAATGAACCTGGAGAGCAGCTGGAAGTGGCAGTTTGGGTGTGGCTCCTGCTGGTCACGTGCATACATAGGTCCACGTGTTGCCAGATTGCCCACTTTCAATGATAAGTTGAAAATTCATATTTTGAGTTATGTCTTCCAATGATACATTTTATATAGTTGTAACAAAACTTGCAAACCTATTGTGAAAATTAGGCCAACGTCTCTGTGGGTCAGATCTGGCCTGTGAGCTGTCAGTTTGCATCTTGTGTGGAAGAGCCTTAATTTAGGCATCAGAGATGCTGGGTTGCAGTCTGGGCTCTGCTGCCTTCCAGTAGCTGGGGTCAGAGGCAAGCCAAAACACTTTCTGGACCTCAGTTTCCCATTCTGTAAAATGGGACTTCTGAGAACCACATGGTCTGCCGAACCCTTTGCTAAACCAATATTTTCTAAACGGTGGGTCATAGAGTCAATTTAGTAGATTGTTACTTGCATCTTTTAAATAGAAAACAGGACAGGATGGAAACTAAGTGCATATATCATGGTATTATAGGTTAGCATTGCCTTGTGGAATATATTTTAGCTTACACACATAATATGCACACACATGTATCTATATCATACTGGGTCTTGATGTAATATTCATTTCTTATGCAGAGGGACTGAAAGGGAAGCTTTCAAACAAAGTGTTGTTCATGTCTTAATGCGCTCAATGCTGGCAACATTTCTGTGAGGTGGGTTTTCACCTCAACCCCATTTTACAGGTGAGAACGCTGAAGTGCAGGGAGTGAAGTTCCCACAAACAGGAAAAGGAATAGCTGGGACTTGACCCCAGGCCACATCTGAACCATGTGCTATCTGACCTCTCCAGACAGCAACTGTGTGATCACGATGAAGGAGTTAACGCAAGTCAAGGGCTTAGCTGGGTGCCTGGGACAGAGCAGGTGTTGAATAAATGTAGAAGCCAGACTTGTGTGTGCAGCTCCTTATTCAGCCACACCATGTGGTGTATAGGAACCCATGGGCTATGAGAGAGAGGGGGACTGGGCTTCTGCAGTCCTGATACCCGTCGGGCGGTGAAGAGGGTATAAGGGCAAAGAGACACCCCCACCCTGTAGTCCGAGTTCCCCCAATACACATTGTTGCCCAAACACTTGATGGTTACGTTTTAAAATCACTATTTGGTTGCAGCTGGCTTATCCGTCATCCTTGAATGAACTGCTACATAGTTTGCTATCTTGAATTTATGGATTAACCCCCCCCACACACACACACACCATTTTGTCAAACAATTTAAACTATCACGGCGACGGTGTTATTAAACATTAGAGTAGTTATCTTTTATAGTCAGGCTGAGTGTGGCAAGAAGTGCTTCTGGGGTCGTGGCTGCTGATGGCTCTTGAGGCACCACAGCAGGTCACTTAATCCTTAACTTTGGGGCCTGAACAGATCCTCGAAGGTGCTGCAATATCAGGGAAGCACTCCCGCAAAGCAGGGGCGCAGCCCAAGAAGATACTTCTGGAATTCTTTTTCTTTTTTTTTTTTTTTTATAAATTTATTTATTTTACTTGGGGGCTAATTACTTTACAATATTGTAATAGTTTTTGCCATACATTGACAAGAATCAGCCATGGGTTTACATGTGTTCCCCTTCCCGAACCCCCCACCCCCCTCCCTCCCCCTCCCATCCCTCTGGATCATCCCACTGCCCCGGCCCCGAGCCCTTGTCACATGCATCGAACATGGAATGGTGCTCTGTTTCACATATGACAATACACATGTCTCAATGCCATTCTCCCAGAACGTCCCACCCTCACCTTCTCCCTCAGAGTCCATAAAATTGTTCCATGCATCTGTGTCTCTCATTCTGTCCCGCATATAGGGTTATCGTTACCATCTTTCAGATTCCATATATATGCATTAGTATACTGTATTGTTGTTTTTCTTTCTGGCTTACTTCACTCTGTATAATGGGCTCCAGTTTCATCCATCTCAGTAGAACCGGTTCAAATGTATTTTTTTTAATGGCTGAGTAATATTCCATTGTGTATATGTACCACAGCTTCCTTATCCATTCATCTGCTGATGGACATCTAGGTTGCTTCCATGTCCTGGCTATTGTAAACAGTGCTGCGATGAATATTGGGGTACACGCGTCTCTTTCAATTCTGGTTTCCTCGGTGTATATGCCCAGCAGTGGGATTGCTGGGTCATATGGCAGTTCTATTCCCAGTTTTTTAAGGAATCTCCACACTGTTCTCCATAGTGGCTGTACTAGTTTGCATTCCCACCAACAGTGTAAGAGGGTTCCCTTTTCTCCACACCCTCTCCAGCATTTATTGCTTGTAGACTTTTGGATAGCAGCCATTCTGACTGGTGTGAAATGATACCTCATTGTGGTTTTGATTTGCATTTCTCTAATAATGAGTGATGTTGAGCATCTTTTCATGTGTTTGTTAGCCATCTGTATGTCTTCTTTGGAGAAATGTCTGTTTAGTTCTTTGGCCCATTTTTTGATTGGGTCATTTATTTTTCGGGAATTCAGCTGCAGAAGTTGCTTGTATATTTTTGAGATTAATTGTTTGTCTGTTGCTTCAATTGCTATTATTTTCTCCCATTCTGAAGGCTGTCTTTTCACCTTGTTTATAGTTTCCTTTGTTGTGCAAAAGCTTTTAATTTTAATTAGGTCCCATTTGTTTATTTTTGCTTTTATTTCCAATATTCTGGGAGGTGGGTCATGGAGGATCCTGCTGTGATTTATGTCGGAGAGTGTTTTGCCTATGTTTTCCTCTAGGAGTTTTATTGTTTCTGGTCTTACGTTTAGATCTTTAATCCATTTTGAGTTTATTTTTGTGTACATAATCCTCTACATAGAAAACCCTAAAGACTCTACTAGAAAATTACTAGAGTTGATCAATGAATATAGTAAAGTTGCAGGATATAAAATTAACACACAGAAATCCCTTGCATTCCTATACTCCAATAATGAGAAAACAGAAAGAGAAATTAAGGAAACAATAACATTCACCATTGCATCAAAAAGAATAAAATACTTAGGAATATATCTACCTAAAGAAACAAAAGACTTATATATAGAAAACTATAAAACACTGATGAAAGAAATCAAAGAGGACACAAACAGATGGAGAAATATACCGTGTTCATGGATTGGAAGAATTAATATAGTGAAAATGAGTATTCTACCCAAAGCAATCTACAGATTCAATGCAATCCCTATCAAGCTACCAATGGTATTTTTCACAGAACTAGAACAAATCATCTCACAATTTGTATGGAAATATAAGAAACCTTGAATAGCCAAAGCAATCTTGAGGAAGAAGAATGGAACTGGAGGAATCAACCTGCCTGACTTCAGACTCTGCTACAAAGCCACAGTCATCAAGACAGTATGGTACTGGCACAAAGATAGAAATATAGATCAATGGAACAAAATAGAAAGCCCAGAGATAAACCCACGCACATATGGACACCTTATCTTCGACAAAGGAGGCAAGAATATACAATGGAGAAAAGACAGCCTCTTTAACAAGTGGTGCTGGGAAAACTGGTCAACCACTTGTAAAAGAATGAAACTAGAACACTTCCTAACACCGTACTTCTGGAATTCTTGCAGTGCTATTTCCATGCCTAACTTTGGGTGGCCCCTGCGGGCAGTTCGGGCCGATGGCGGGGTCGCACTGCCCTCTGGTGGTCACTGGCGAACACAGCTTCACGGGTGCTGATCCGGCCCCATCGTCGGTGCTGTGGGCGCTGCAGCAGAGTGGCAGAGCGCTCTGAACCCAGATTTCCCTTTACCCAGAAAGAATTGTCTGTCTATCCACATCCTAGGAGTTTCCCCAAATCCCTGTGAGTAAAAATGGCAGGCTGTATTGTCTATGGGTCCGTTTATAAGGGCTTGGAGATCTGGGGTGACAGAAATCAAAAGCAAGGTGGAAGGCACGGGAGAAGCTAGGAAGGACCACGAGGAGCCCTTTACGGGACCTGGGGACGTCGTCCGTCCTCATCTGCGTCGGGAGAGAATGGTTTCCAGCGGGAAGGATGGAAGCACGGTGTCTGGTCAAAAACAGCTGGTTATGGGCTGTCTCAGGAACGTGAAGGCATTTTCTCATTTGATACCCTACACACAGCGTACTGAACCAAGCTCAAGTGGTTATCATCATGATATTTTCTTACAGATGATTAAACTTGGGTACCCATCCCCCAGATCAGGATGATTCTTCAAAATAGAAGTCGGATTATGCCCGTCTCCTCCTTTAAACTCTCTGGCGTCTTCTCACTGGATTTGGAAGAAGATCCAAACTCCAACCGAATAAAAAGTCCCACAGCCAATAAATATCAGTCCACTGCTGGTGGATGTTCGGCTTGTTTTCATTCTTTGCTATTACAGACGGTGTTGTAGACAAGAACTCTATACAGAATATGCATGCTTACTTAAATATATCTGTCGATAGATACTCAGAAGTGGAATTACTGAGTCGAACTTACAAATTGCATAGATATTGCCAACTTTTCTCCTTAGGAGTTGTACCAGTTTCAGCTTCCACAAGCAATGCACGAAGCCCCACAGCTCAACCAGCACTGTGAGTCATTAAACATTCAAACGTTTGTCAATCCGATGCGAAAAGTTGTATCTCAGTATATTTGCATTTCTCTTACGATGAGCGAACTTGAACATCTTTGTATAAGTTTAAGGAACAGTTGCACTTTTAACAAATATATTAAAATGTATGTACATGCCCTAGGATCTTTTTTTTTAATTTGGGTTGCTGGTTTACTCTTTATTTGTAAGAGATTTTTATATATCAAGGGGGATTAACACATGCTGTTGTCTGTGATTTGAATTTCAATTTGACTTTTGTCTCATATCTTTATTTGTATAATAGTATCTATTTATGGCTGTGCTGGGTCTCATTGCTGCCAGGGCTTATCTCTAGTTGGGGAATGCGGGCCTCCTCTCTAGTTGTGGTGCACAGGCTTCTCACTGCAGTGGCTTCTCTTGTTGTGGAGCACAGGCTGTAGGGCAAGTGGGCTTCAGTAGCTGGGGCTCCTGGGCTCTGAGCACAGGATCAGTAAGTTGTAGTGCATGGGTCTAGCTGCCCCTGGACATGTAGTAACTTCCCAAACCTGATATCGAACTGGCATTTCCTGCATTGGCAGGTGGATTCTTTGCCACTGAGGCACCAGGGAAGCCTTACTTATGTATTTTAGTAACTTTTTTAAGGTGTCAAATGTCTCAACTTTGTTTTGTTTTGTTTTAAAGCACCATGTCTTATTCAAATATGCGTCTATTGTTCTTGGGACACTGCCGGTGCATTGTAGATGCTCAATTAACATCTGATGGAGTAAAAATATCTTCTCCACTTGAATGATTGGTTTTGTAAGTAGACATCTGAGTCCATGAGATATAATACTACTATTTATTATGTGTTATATATATTGGGATGCTTTTGGCTGCAAATAACTAAGGAAGAAGAAACTCAAAATATTTCAACCATAAGGACATTTTAATCTCACAGCATAAATTTAACCTATCTTTCCTAAGCACTTGTCCTTCTAAGAATTAACCAATGTTCAATTAATAGAAATCTTTGTTTAATCATTTCTGCCACATCTTTTACCTCATGTAGATTATTGTCTACAAATGAAGCCAAGGTAGAGGAAACAGTGTCCAGGGATAGAGACAAATAGACTGAATTTAAAAGAATTTAAAGATACTCCTTGAATTCTGCATTTGGGGTGTTGGTGGTCATGGAGTCTGAGATCACACATTCCTCAACCTTTCAGCCAAGTAGGCCATTTTCTTTTAAAGCCACTTTGATGGTACTTATGCTATTTGCAATTGAAAAATTCCCATGTTAGCTCTCTGACTTCTAACTCCCTTGTGAAACAAACACCTTCATCCCTGGAGTTTGACCTGAAAACTTCTTTGATTTTCTGTCCTTCTGCTGAGCTAGCCAGAAAGTTCTGGTGTCGTGCTCACACTTCTAGAAAGCCAAGGGTTTTTGTTTGGGAGTTTTGCATAGTGCAGCTCCTCTACTTCTAAGAGGATTCCAGAGGCCTGCAAGATACTGTTGGATAAAGAGTGAAGGCAAGAAGCCTGGGACCACTGAATCTTAGCTACCCATCCATCCATCCATCCATCCATCCATCCATCTACCCAACACCCTCCAATCCATCCATCATCCATTCATCCATCCATCTATCATCCAACATTCATTAATTGCTATCTCTCTTATACATTGAGAAAGATAGTGCCTTTGTCCACTGAGAGCTCTGAGTCATCCCAGAATTCAGAATGAAACATTTACAGACTGTGGACTGTCAGCACCAGCCTTTAACATTCAATCATCACAATAGAAAAGTAGGTGACCACCTAGGCAGTTAATTTCAGAAATAAAGAACAGGTCTGTTTCACCCCAAACATCTCTCTGTGTGGACAGCTTCAAGAGTCTACTATTCGTGACACTAATGGAAGCCTTTTAAAATACAATTTCTTTTTTTATTAAGTGATTTAGTCTTTGTTAATTCTCAACAGAATTTTTCTTGAAAGCAGTTGTTTCTTTTTTTTTGTTTCTCTTTTATCAGTAGGGCTGAAAAAAGGTAGGAGAACTTTATTCTTGTTTTTTTTTTTTTTTCAATTTGTTAAAATATACTTGATTTATAGTGCCGTGTCAGTCTGCAAATCAGCAAAGTGTCTCAGTTATACACATGTACACATTCTTTTTTTACATTCTTTTCCATTACGGTTTATCACAGGATACTGAATATTGTCCCCTGTGCTATCCATTAGGACCTTGTTGTGTATCCACTGGAAACGTAGTAGTTTGCGTCTACCAACCCCAGATTCCCAGCCCATCCCTATCCCCTCCATCTTTGGCAACTACAACTCTGTTCTCTATCTGACAGCAGGTGTGATGGTGGCTGGAAGGGACGAGTGGATAGCACGTGGTTAAAAGTGGGTACCGAGGTGCCTAGGTTATCAAACAATGAGAAAACAGGGAGGATCCAGGAGCACATGACTGATTCCCTAGGTGGTTCTGCTGCAGTCTCTTTCTTCTCGAGCCAGAAGTCAATTCATTCAGTACAACATTTACACTCATTAGAAGAAACTAATTCAGCAGATTACAGTGAGGTTGATCCGTGTTTTTGCCAGCTAACTCGAGGGATTCTTTACCTTCATTTAACTATCTGTCTATCTAACCATTATACCATTCTTGCAACTACATATCCAACCATCGCAGTATTACTATCAATCACCCATCAACCATTAGTCATTCTATCCACCTACCCATTCCATTACTCATCCATCCATTTAGCCACTCATTCATCCACTTAAGCATCTATCCAACTTTCCATCTCACCATACAACCACTCACACATCCAGACAAGCATCCATCCGTCCACCTCACCGTATCACCATTTAGTCATCAATACACTTCAGTCACTCTGTGTTATATGACGAATTAAGACACTGTGAACCACAGCACACCAGGTCTCCCTGTCCATCACCAACTCCCGGAGTCCACCCAAGCCAATGTCCATAGAGTCAGTAATGCCATCCAACCAGGTCATCCTCTGTCGACCCCTTCTCCTCCCGCCCTCAATCTTTCTCAGCATCAGGGTCTTTTCTAGTGAATCAGCTCTTTGCCTGAGGTGGCCAAAGTATTGGAGTTTCAGCTTCAACATCCGTCCTTGCAGTGAACACCCAGGACTGATCTCCTTTAGGATGGACTGGTTGGATTTCCTTGCAGACCACGGGACTCTCAAGAGGCTACTCCAACACCACAGTTCAAAAGCATCAATTCTTCTGCTCTCGGCCCTCTTTATACTCCAACTCTCACTTGTTTACACGACCTCTGGAAAAACCATAGCCTTGACTGAACAGAACTTTGTTGGCAAAATAACTTCACTGCTTTTTAATATGCTGTCTAGGTTGGTCATAACTTTCCTTCCAAGGAGGAAGCGTTTTTTAATCTCATGGCTGCGGTCACCATCTTCAGTGATTTTGGAGTCCAGCAAAAGAAAGTCAGCCAATGTTTCTACGGTTTCCACATCTGTTTGCCATAAAGTGATAGGACCAGATGCCATGATCTAAGGCTTCTGAATGTTGAGCTTTAAGCCAACTGTTTCACTCTCCTCTTTCACTTTCATCAAGAAGCTCTTAGGTTCTTCTTCAGGTTCTGCCATATAGGGGGTGTCATCTGCGTATCTGAGGCTATTGATATTTCTCCCGGTAATTTTGATTCCATCTTGTGCTTCTTTCAGCCCAGCGTTTCTCTTGATGTACTCTGCATACAAGTTAAATAAGTAGGGGGACAAATTAAAGCCTTGACGTACTCCTTTTCCTATTTGGAACCAGTCTGATATTCCATGTCCATTTCTAACTGTTGCTTCCTGACCTGTATACAGATTCCTCAAGAGGCAGGACAGGAGGTCTGGCGGATAGGGATGCTTGATGAATTTTTGGACCAACTGAAACAACACTGCAGATGGTGATGGCAGCCATGAAATTAAAAAACACTTAGTCCTGGGAAGGAGTGTTATGAGCAACCTAGGCAGCATATTAAAAGACAGAGATGTTACTTTGTCAACAAACGTCCGTCTGGTCTGCTGCTGCTGCTGTTCAGTCGCATCGGGCATGCCCGACTCTGTGCGACCCCATAGACGGCAGCCGACCAGGCTCTGCCGTCCCTGGGATTCTGTAGGCAAGCACACTGTAGTGGATTGCCATTACTTTCTCCAGTGCATGGGAGTGAAAAGTGAGAGTTCGCTCATCCGTGTCTAACTCTTTGCAACCCTATGGACCGAAGCCTACCAGGCTCCTCCATCTGTGGGATTTTCCAGACAAGAGTACTGGAGTAGGGTGCCACCTCCTTCTCCACCATCTAGTCAAGGCTCTGGTTTTTCCAGTGGTCATGCATGGATGTGGATGGCATCACTGACTCTTTGTACCTGGGTTTGGGTGGACTCTGGGAGTTGGTGATGGGCAGGGAGGCCTGGTGTGCTGTGCTTCATTGGGTTGCAAAGAATCGGATATGACTGAGCGACTCAACGGAACTGAACTCAACTGAATCAACCTAAGGTACACCTAGGTCTAATCTTGTTAGGTGAGCAAGTGTTTACGTCTTCATTACAGCTAAAAGATACTCAAGGCCAGCTCAAGATAGTCACCAGCCTTCAATTTTTTACTGAGTGAATAGAGGGTGCTTGATGAATATACATGAATGCCCCCAGTTCCGTGCACTGTGAGGTTGTATGCCTACAGGGTAGAAACTATACAAGTGTCCTTTTGGTTCCAGGAGCACCATACACCCTTTCCTGCCTCTGGGGGCTCTACACATTTGATAGCTGGGTCAGGACAGGCTCTCTGGAGGGGTGACATTTAAGTAAGTGCCAGAGAAGGGGAAGGCTGGGGCCATGCAAATAGAAGGGTAGGTAGTCAAAGCTGGAAGAAGCACAAGCTGGAGTCAAGATTGCCGAGAGAAATATCAATAACCTCAGATATGCATACGACACAACCCTCATGGCAGGAAGTGAAGAAGAACTAAAGAGCCTCTTGATGAAAGTGAAAGAAGAGAGTGAAAAAGTCGGCTTAAAGCTCTACAAGTTTAGAAAACTAAGATCATGGCATCTGGTCCCATCACTTCATGGGGAAAAATGGGGAAACAGCGGAAATTGTGTCATACTTTGGGGGTGGGGGAGCTTCAAAATCACTGCTGATGGTGATGGCAGCCATGCAATTAAAAGAAGCTTACTCCTTGGAAGGAAGGTGATGACCAAACTAAATAGCATAGTTAAAAGCAGAGACATTACTTTGCCAACAAAGGTGCATCTAGTCAAGGCTATGGTTTCTCCAGTGGTCATGTAAGGACGTGAGAGTTGGATGGGGAAGAAAGGTGAGCTCCGAAGACTTGATGCTTTTAAACTGTGGTGCTGGAGAAGACTCTTGAGAGTCCCTTGGACAGCAAGCAGATCCAACCAGTCCATCCTAAAGGAGATCAGTCCTGAGTGTTCATTGGAAGGACTGATGTTGAAGCTGAAACTCCAATACTTTGGCCACCTAATGTGAAGGGTTGAGTCACTGGAAAAGACAATAGTGCTGGAAATGAAGCAAAAAGTGATCCATCATGGGCAACAGATGCCCTCTCTTTATTGCCTTTCAGCTCCCCCACTCTCCTCCCCTCAGCCTGGCTGAGCCTTTCATTCTCTGCAAAGATGGATGTTGGTGGCTGCATGGCCAATCCAGTCCCTGTTTAAACTATGTAATTTATTTTTCCTGGAGGAAATGAGCAAAGAGGAAGAGACTATCTCAGCAGCCTCCCTGCCAGGCCTGGTGGCTGCAGAACCTAGGTGGATTTGCAACTGGTGGAGAGGTGGAGACAAATAACCTGCTAAAATGGAGATATTAACAATACCGTCAGCCGGAACAGCCAAAGCCCCCTGTCCTGTCACCGTGTTTCACACGGCTCAGGTGCCCATGGCCTGGGCTAATGAGGCCCATCCATCAGGCTGGGAGAGCTGCTGGCACACAGACTTTCTCATCAGCGGGCAGAAGCTGCTGCTTGAGACACTGGTGGGAATTTTCAGGGGAGCTTGTCATATGGGGGTGCTGTATCCTAGTTTTCTTTGGTGGACTCCACTCTCTTCTAACCAGCTCAGGGGTGCAGAACAACAGTGTTTGATATTCCTAAGTCCACCTCCTTCCTACCAGGTGTATGCAGCAAAACACATAGCAGTTTACCTGTACCAGCTGTGTGACTTTAAAGAAATTAATTAATCTTTCTGAATCTCAAACATGTCCTTTATAAAATGAAGTGGGATGGTGCCCACTTTGTCAGGGGAGTTATTGGAGGATTAAATAAATAAATATTTATTCGTAAATAAAGAGTAATGGGTAAGGCCTGGGATTAGGTAGGGTGGCAATTACAGCCCCCCCCCCCCACCTGCTGGCTGTGATGGAGCCTACTGGCTGGCTCCCTACATTCGTTCTCCCCTTCTCTCTCAGAAAATGCTCCCGTATTTGTTTGTTTCCTCGCTAGGCAGGAGTGGCTGAGAATAAAGGCTACATCTTCCAGCTCCTTTTGTGGTAAGGTGTGATTTTCTGATGCACAAATCTGGCCATTGGGATTTGAGCAACAGCGATGTTGAACTGTGTCAGCTGTGCTCTTAAAGGGAAGAAGAGTCCGTCCCTCTCCCCTCCCCCTTTACTTTCCTGGTGCAGGGGGAGTGCAGAACTTGAGGGCTGAGAAGCCACCTTGGACTGTGTGGTAAGAACAGTACTTGGATTGGCAGAGCATCAAGACAGAGGGCGCCTGTTTCCCTGGTGCTGTTCCAGCTCTATAGGCAGCTAATGAGACAAAGAGACAGCTCTCGATTTTTTCAGCTGCTGGCTGGCATCTCTGGCAACACAAAGTCAATTTGACAGAAACTGGCCCTGTTGGGGACTACCTCATCCACTCCCTCAGCCTGCGTTCAGTGACACACTGCTCCTGTGGACTTTGCACAAACAAGACGTTGAGGTGAGTTTTCATTATGAGGGCAGATTTTTTTTTCTTCTTATTTAATTATTCAGTTCAGTTCAGTCGCTCAGTCGTGTCCAACTCTTTGCAACCCCATGAATTGCAGCACGCCAGGCCTCCCTGTTCATCACCAACTCCTGGAGTCCACCCAAACCCATGTTCATTGAGTCAGTGATGCCACCCAACCATGTCATCCTCTGTGGTCCCCTTCTCCTCCTGCCCCCAACCCTACCCAGCATTAGGGTCTTTTCCAACGAGTCAACCCTTCCCATGAGGTGCCAAAAGTATTGGAGTTTCAGCTTCAACATCAGACCTTCAAATGAACACCGAGGGTTGATCTCTTTTAGGATGGATTGATTGGATCTCCTTGCAGTACAAGGGACTCTCAAGAGTCTTCTCCAACACCACAGTTCAAAAGCATCAATTCTGTGGTGCTCAGCTTTCTTCACCGTGCAACTCTCACATTCATACATGACCAGTGGAAAAACCGTAGCGTTGACTAGATGGATTTTTGTTGGCCAAGTAATGTCTCTGCTTTTAAATATGCTTTCTAGGTTGGCCATAACCTTCCTTCCAAGGAATAAGCATCTTTAAATTTCAGTCACCATCAGCAGTGATTCTGGAGCCCAAAAAATAAAGTCTGACAGTGTTTCCACTGTTTCCCCATCTATTTCCCATGAAGTGATGGGACCAGATGCCATGATCTTAGTTTTCTGAACGTTGAGCCTTAAGCCAACTTTTTCACTCTCCTCCTTCACCTTCATCAAGAGGCTCTTTAGTTCTTCTTCACTCTCTGCCATAGGGTGGTGTCATCCGCATATCTGAGGTTATTAATATTTCTCCTGGAAATCTTGATTCCAGCTTGTGTTTCTTGCAGCCCATCATTTCTCATGATCTACCCTGCATATAAGTTAAATAAGCAGGGGGACAATATACAGCCTTGATGTACTCCTTTTCCTATTTGGAATCAGTCTGTTGTTCCATGTTCAGTTCTAACTGTTGCTTCCTGACCGGCATACAGGTTTCTCAAGAGACACGTCAGATGGTCTGGTACACCCATCTCTTTCAGAATTTTCCACACTTAATTGTAATCCACACAGTCAAAGGCTTTGGCATAGTCAATAAAGCAGCAATATATTTTTTTCTGGAACTCTCTTGCTTTTTCGATGATCCAGTGGATATTGGCAATTTGATCTCTGGTTCATCTGCCTTTTCTAAAACCAGCTTGAAGATCTGGAATTTCACGGTTCAGGTATTGCTGAAGCCTGGCTTGGAGAATTTTGAGCATTTCTTTACTAGCATGTGAGATAAGTGCAATTGTGCTATAGTTTGAGCATTCTTTGACATTGCTTTTCTTTGGGATTGGAACGAAAACTGACCTTTTCCAGTCCTATGGCCACTGCTGGGTTTTCCAAATGTGCTGGCATATCAAGTGCAGCACTTTCACAGCGTCACCTTTGAAGATTTGAAATAGCTCAACTGGAATTCCATCACCTCCACTAGCTTTGTTTATAGTTATGCTTTCTAAGGCCCACTTGATTTCACATTCCAGGATGTCTGGCTCTAGGTGAGTGATCACACCATCATGATTATCTGGGTCGTGAAGATCTTTTTTTGTACAGTTCTTCTGTGTATTCTTGCCACCTCTTCTAAATATCTTATGCCTCTGTTAGGTCCATACCATTGCTGTCCTGTATCGAACCTATCTTTGCATGAAATGTTCCTTTGGTATCTCTAATTTTCTTGAAGATATCTCTAGTCTTTCCCAATCTGTTGTTTTCCTCTATTTCTTTGCACTGATCGCTTTCTTATCTCTCCTTGCTATTCTTTGGAACTCTGCATTGAGATGGGAATATCCTTCCTTTTCTCCTTTGCTTTTTGCTTCTCTTCTCTTCCCAGCTATCTGTAAGGCCTCCTCAAACAGCCATTTTGCTTTTTTGTGTTTCTTTTCCATGGGGATTTTCTTGATCCCTGTCTCCTGCACAATGTCACGAACCTGTGTCCGTAGTTCATCAGGCACTCTGTCTATCAGGCCTAGTCCCTTAAATCTATTTGTCACTTCCACTGTATACTCATAAGGGATTTGATCTAGGTCATACCTGAATGGTCTAGTGGTTTTCCCTGCTTTCTTTAATTTAAGTCTGAATTTGGCAATAAGCAGTTCATGATCTGAGCCACAGTCTGCTCCCGGTCTTGTTTTTGCTGACTGTATAGGTACTTGCAAATTTAGCTCAAATGAATCCTTTTATACTTCTAAATTTTAGTAATGCTTTTTCACCTTAAAATCCATTTGCTTGACAGTAATAAACTGGGGAAAATTCTGAAAGAGATGGGAATACCAGACCATCTGGCCTGTCTCTTGAGAAACCTGTATGCATGTCAGGAAGCAACAGTTAGAACTGGACATGGAACAACAGACTGGTTCCAAATAGCAAAAGGTGTACGTCAAGGCTGCCTATTGTCACCCTGTATATTTAAGTTATATGCAGAGTAGATCATGAGAAACGCTGGGCTGCAAGAAACACAAGCTGGAATCAAGATTGCCAGGAGAAATATCAATGACCTCAGATATGCAGATGACACCACCCTTATGGCAGAAAGTGAAGAAGAGCTAAAGAGGCTCTTGATGAAAGTGAAAGAGGAGAGTGAAAAAGTTGGCTTAAAACTCAACATTCAGAAAATCAAGATCATGGCATCTGGTCCCATCACTTCATGGGAAATAGATGGGGAAACAGTGGAAACAGTGTCAGACTTTATTTGGGGGGGGGCTCAAATATTACTGCTGATGGTGATGGCCCCATGAAATTAAAAGACGCTTACTCCTTGGAAGGAAGCTTATGTCCAATTTAGATAGCATATTTAAAAGCAGAAACATTTCTTTGCCAACAAAGTTCCGTCTAGTCAAGGCTATGGTTTTCCCAGTGGTCATGTATGGATTGAGAGTTGGACGGTGAAGAAAGCTGAGAGTGGAAGAATTGATGCCTTTGTACAGTGGTGCTGGAGAAGACTCTTGAGAGTCCCTTGGACTGCAAGGAGATCCAACCAGTCCATCCTAAAAGAAATCAGTCCTAAGTGTTCATTGAAAGGTCTGATGTTGAAGGTGAAACTCCAATACTTTGGCCTCCTCATGTGAGAGTTGACTCATTGGAAAAGTCCCTAATGCTGCGTAGGATTTGGGACAGGATAAGAAGACGAAGACAGATGATGAGATGTTTGGATGGCATGACCGACTCGATGGAGATGTGTTTCGGTAAACTCCGAGAGTTGGTGATGGACAGGGAGGCCTGGCGTGCTGCGATTCATGGGGTCACAAAGAGTCGGACATGATTGAGCAACTAAACGATACTGAGTACAGCTGCATTGGCTTTCATTGTCAGTATATATATATATATTCTTATTGTGTATTTTTCAACTGTTGTATATATTAGGAATCTTTCATATTTAGCCAGCTTTAAACAAACAAAGAAAAAAGAAACTGTCAGAAAATCTCTTGCGTTGAAACTTTGCCTTATTCCCATTTATTGTGATGAAATTTGGCTTTTTTGGATATCAGTTTACTTTGTGTCTTCTATTTGTCAGACTTCCCTTGTTTTCTTGTATCACTTCTTTGCCATACTTTAAAAATGTACTTATCTTTGCATGTGTTGGTTTTCATTTCCATGAGGGCTTTCTCTAGCTTAAGGTGGCAGGGGCTACTCTTTAGTTGTGGCGTTGAGGCTTCTCATTGCAGTGGCTTCTGTTGTTGTCCAGCATTGGCTCAGGTCAAGTGGACTCAGTAATTACGCCTCCCGTGCTCTAGAACACAGACTCAGTAGTTGGAATGCATGAGCTCAGCTGCTCCATGGCATATGGGATTCTCCTGGATCAGGGATGGAACCAGTGATTCCTGCATTGGCAGGTGGATTTTTTACCACTGAGCCCCCAAGGAATTCCCCTCTTCTTTGCTTTATTTTTAATTACATTCTTTGCTCGTTCAGTCTTTCCCCTTTGTTATGTGCAAAGTCAGGTTCCTGTTTTCTTTCTCTGCTGACTCCCCTGGAGAGAGACCCTCCTCTGAGTTTCTGCAGATGGATGTAGCTTTCTCCCCCACCCCCACAGGCCCAGGGAGTATTAATGACACCCTCTTTGGGTTCCTGAGGGCTAACTCTGCACAGGTCCTCTGCTGGCCCCCTTGGCATCTGTTCTCTGTAGGTGTGACAGAGAAAAAGGCAGTTCAGAGAGGGTTGCCACTGGCTGAAGGCCACACAGCTAACAATGGCAGAGCAGGGATTCAGGGCAAAATGCGCTCTCCTTGTCACCTGTTTCTGTGAGAGGCAGGTGGCTGTAGGGTGAAGCGAGGGAGAGACCTGGGACACAGAATTGAAAGAGGCACCTCCAGGACTTCCCTGGGTGTCCAGTGGTTCATACTCTGTGCTTTCACTGCAGGGGGCATGGGTTCAAGCTCTGCTTGGAGAAGTAAGATCTCAAAAAAAAAAAAAGGAACTATTTTATTCAGCTTTCCTCATAACTCTGTTGGTAAAGAATCTGCCTGCAATGCAGGAGACCCCAGTTCCTGGGTTGGGAAGATCTCCCGGAGAAGGGATAGGCTACCTAATCCAGGATTCTTGGCCTTCCCTGGTGGCTCAGCTCGTAAGGAAACTGCCTGCCATGCAGAAGACCTGGGTTTGGTCCCTGGGTCAGGAAATCCCCTGGAGAAGAGAAAGGACACCCCCTCTAGTATTCTGGCCTGGAGAATTCCATGAACAATATAGCCTAAGGGGTCACAAAGAGTTCGATATGACTGAGCGAATCCACTTCACTTCACTTCAGTTTATAAAGCGGCATCTCTGTCAGCTCTACCTCTTCGTGGCTCACTAAGGGAGGGCGGCCTTAGACCAGCAGTTCTTGAAGAAGAAGCAGTGACTGTGACAAATTCTAGGGGTGTGGTTTTTGACTGTTGTCGTGATATGGGGGGCCACTACACATGGGGGCAGGTGCCTGCTTCATGGCATACACGTTAGACGTGAATGATTCTCAAATGTCCTGCCAGATATTTAGGTAAGTCCAAACCCATTCATAATACCCCGAGTGGAGGCCCTTATCTGCACTTTGTCCCATAAGTTTAATAAAAGATTTCCAGGGCTGCAATTATGGTGCAAACTGGAGAAGTCAATATTTTGTTTTATTCAGAGCCTAACCATGGGTTGCTTTGCAGTTTGTGGCAATCACATGATGGTCACAGTACCTCGATGGCTTTGTGAATGGCCGAGACTGCACACTTGTGTCCTCCTGCATTTGCCAGGCTGAATCCTCAGTGAGGGCACATTTGGGTGCAAGTGTGAGTGCTCAAACATTTACCTACGGGAGCATGCATTGTTGTGAGTATAAATACATGTGTGTGCTCAGTTGTGTTCAACTCTTCGTGATGCTATAGACCCCAGGCTCTTTTGTCCTGGGATTCTCCAGGCAAGAATACTGGAGTGGGTTGCCATGGCCTCCTTCAGGGGACCTTCCTGACCCAGGGATCAAACCTGTGTCTCTTATGTCTGCTACATAAGGTCTGCCTAAGTAGACCTTATGTCTACTGCATAAGGTGGAATCTTTACCACTACCGCCACCTGAGGAACTGAATCCTTGAGTATAAATGACCTACTCTTAGTTCTTTAAAAAAAAAAAAAATTATGTGGACCATTTTTAAGCTCTGTATTTAATTTGTTATCATCACTTCCTTTATGTTTATGATAACATAAACACTTGTTTTATATTTTGGTCTTGAGACACGTGGGATCTTAGCTCCATGTGGATAGAAGCTGCACCCGCTGCATTGGAAGGTCAAGTCTTAAGCACTGGACCACCAGGCAGTTCACTCCCTATTTCACTTTGTGTTACTGGATGTTGATCTCCAGGACAGTTTTTTTTTTTTTTTTCATTTCCTGGGACAGAACATTTTGGTTTTAAGATGGTTTTATTATCCATCAGTATTTCATTTCAGGATAGTAAATGATCATTTCAAAACATCTGCTACACCACCCTAGGAAACCCCCTTTAATGTGAGAAGGCAAGTGAATAGCAGTGACAGCTCTATGGACTTCTCTGTCATTCTCCAGCTAAGAATGAGAGGGCAGGTAGTGGGGTGTCCACCACCAGGAGCCTAAGCAGGTCCTCAATCTAACTGATAGAAGCAAAGTTTCTTTTGATCACTCTCACATGCTCAGGGTAGAGTTTCTTCTCACTTAGATCTGTACTTGGAAAACGGGCTCTAGACTCCCCCTCCTACCCCAGCAGAGGGCTTCACATAGGCTCACCTGAGACCAGCTCTCGACCCGGTACACCCGTTCTGGAACAATGTGGTAATTCATTAGGTTCGCACCACTGATTTTTTCAGACCCTGGTATATCACCCTTATCAGTCAGTTCACTCTCTTAGTCATGTCTGATTCTCTGCGACCACATGGAATGCAGTACGCCCTTCCGTACACTTCCCTGTCCATCACCAAGTCCCAGAGTTTGCTGAAACCCCTGTCCATTGAGTCAGTGACGCCATCCCACCAGCTCATCCTCTGTCATCCCCTTCTCCTCCTGCCTTCAATCGTTCCCAGCATCAGAGTCCTTTCCAATCAGTCACTACTTCCCATCACGTGGCCTAGGTATTGGAGCTTCAGCATCACTCCTTCCAATGAATATTCCAAATGGGTTACCTTTAAAATGGACTGGTTGGATCACATTGCAGTCCAAGGGAGTCTCAACAGTCTTCTCCAGCAACACAGTTCAAAAGCATCAATTGTTCGGTGCTCAGCTTTTCTCATGGTCATCCTTATAGCAATTATTAATATTGTCTCCTCCAAACTGAATATATGCCATGCCATATCATGTGGCATGCAGAATCTCAGTTCCCCAAGCAGGCGTCAAACCTGTGCCCCTGCATTGGGGTCCCTGAACCACCCGTGTTAAGGACAGACAGGTAACAAAATTCCTCTATATCAATTCACTGTTAACGTTAAAGAAATCTTCTTTAAAAAGAAGTGCTTGGACAAAAAGTTGAAGTGCCTCTGAAGGCCCCAGGCACCTCCATGACCCCACCATCCCCACCCCACCCCTTGCCTTTTGCTTGGTGCATCCTTGAGGGCACTCTGGCTCTCCACAGGAAGCTCCAGACTTTGGACCTTTGAACTCCTTGCTTCCTCTCGGGAAATTCCGTCCTTCTTATGCTCACTGGGCTTACTTCCTCTCCTCCCACCTGTGTCCTGCTGTCACCTCGAAACCAGGCCGGCCTTGATCACCACCTACCCTCCCATCCTGACCACCCCTAGACACTCCTCTGTTCTCCATTCTCCACTTTATTTTTCTCCAAAGATCTGGTGGTCAATTGACACACTTGTTACACTTAGGTGCTGACTGCTTGTAGCCAGGCTGTGAGCTTAGTGAAGAATGAGATGGCCTGTGTGTTCTGCTCACTGCCCATGCACAGTGACTGTGCATGAGAGGCCAGCACACAGTAGGTGCTCAGCTAATGGAACTTACATTCCACATGGAGGGTCGTTGATGAAACCATGTGTCACAAAGGTAAATGTTCCTTGACAAGAGAGGAGGAGAAATATTGGGAGCTGGTGGAGGGAATTGCAGGCAGGCCTGGCTGAGCTGGAGGGTGGGAGTGCGAGCTGGGAGGGAATGCTTCCTCTAGAGTGAGCCGGAGCTGGAAAAGGATGAGTCCAAAGAGCTGGGCAAGGGGAGGAGCCTTCCAGGAGGCTGGAACGGTATATGTATTTTTATCCCCATTTCACCGACTTAGAAACTAAGGCTTGGGGAGTAAGAAAGTGGCAGCATTGGGACTAGAAATGGGTTTTATCCAGTCAGAGGCCCGAAGTTCTTCCTGGGACTTTACTCTTTCTGAGAACGGGGTCAAGGTGTAGATGGCACATTTTATTATCCGCCTACTCAAATTGTATTCCCTTTACCAGCCAGTAGCTGCTTAGAGTCATCATGATAATCAAAAACATCCCCATGTGCCTCCTGGGGGAGAAGCAGCCTCACCTGTAAAGAGTCAAAGACTTAGAGAACTCCAGAAATAGTGATCAAGGGTCATTGGTGAATCAACCCTGCCTCCAGCACCTTCCAGGTTTCTTGTACAATATGATAAACCAATCCTCTCCTGACACTGAAGCTGGTGGCTTTCATAACTTGTCCACACATTAGAATCCCCCAGGGAACTCAGTAAGTCCCAATGCCAAGCAGCAGCTAGGCCAAAAAAGCAGAACGGTAAATTCGTCAGGGGATCCCAATAGGAGTCAAGCTTGAGAACCAATGTTTTCCCGAATCACCTGGGAGTCTTGTTAAAGACACAGATCTGACCCAGATGCCTTGGGAGGGGCTTGGAGTCCACATTTCTAACAAGCTCCCAGGAGATGAACTCGTGTGGCTGCTCCAGGGACCACAGTCTGAGTAGTCAGGGCGAAGCCCGAGGTCCTCAACTTCCAACAAGCATCAGAATCACCTGGAGGTCCAGTTAAGATTCAGATGGCCAAATCCCACCCCAGAGCTGTCAATCTGACAGGTTTGAGATGGGGACCAAAGAATCTGCATTTCCAAGACCCTGCATGTGACCCTGATGCTGCTGGTCCAAGGACCACATGTGGAGCACCACGGTGGGGCTGGAGGCATAATCATGGACGGGCAACACAAGTCATCTCTCCGTCAGCTTCCCCAGACCCAAAGTGGGGATGATGAGATCCTCTCCCAGAGGGTGTCATGAGGGCAACACTGAGTGAGCTAGGATGTGTAAGCCTCTTGGAAGCTGGCACCGAGCAGGTGGGATATGAATGATAGCATCCATTCTTAATGAATTTCCCTTGGTCCTGGGGTGCTCCTGGAGCCCAGGCAGACAGACCCTTCAACCACCATGGATGGCCCTCTCCCTGGCCCACTCACTGCCGACACTGTTTCTGTAGGCATTGTATATCTCCTTCACCCAATGGTCGCAGAAGGCCAGCTTTCTGATCCAGTCCACAGCATAGTGCACACTGGAACCTAGGCACAAGCTGGCTCCCAGGGCGGAACCGTGGAAGCCATCAGTGGAGAAGTTGCAAGTGCTGGGGAGACGGAAGAGGGCAGGGGGATGGAGAAGAGACAGTGTCACTGTGGGGAGCTGGGAGCTTTTTACCAGGAGACCCATGGGTGGGCTTAGGGCTGTGTTTCACTCTGTCCCCGAGTGCGTGAGAGTACTGTGAGTATCTGTCTTCTGGGAGAAGCAGGATCAGAGCTTCCGTTAACTTCCCTAACAACAGTGGCTCCCTGTGCTCATGCCCAGTCAGCCTCCATTCTCTTTTCTTCCGGTATCAAAGAACATCTTTGGTTTTTTGAGGGGCAGTCATCCAGTCCCCTGCATGCACTGAGTGACCAAGCCAAAGAAAATCCCTCTATCTCACACTTTGGGCTTTGGGGCACGAACACAATTACAAAATGTGGTTGGCCTTAGTTCATCCCAAGAGTAGGGTGCAGAAGAAAATACCAGTGGGCTCTTGATATTTTGATCCCCAAAGTTGCTTGTTTCACATGCCTTGAAAGGCCTGGCTGCTAACCCTTTCTTCCTATTTTGTGAGCACCTCCGTATCTTTCTATAGGCATTCCTCATGTTAATTTTATCTTTTCAATTAGGCGGAGTCAGACTTCTCTGCTGGCCCAGTGGTTGGGAATCCAGTTGGCAATGCAGGGGGACACAGGTTCAATCCCTGGCCCCAGGAGATTTCACATGCTATAGAGTAGTTAAGCCCCCAGGCCACAACTACTGACAACATATTCTAGAGCCTTTGCTCCGCAACAGGAGAAGCTACCTCAATGAGAAGACTGCACTCTGCAATGAGGAGTAGCTCCTGCTTGCTCTAACTATAGAAAGCCTGTTCACAGTGTTGAGGCAAAAAAGAAAAAAAAGTAATAATAATAATAACAATAATAATAATCAGGCAGAGTCAATTGCATACGTACAGAGTACTTTGCATACAGTACCCTCCTTTAGCATGAAGCATGCCCTGGGAACACATCCGAGTGTCATGGGAAGTTAATGACAGGAGTGGCAGCTGAGAGCCAGAAAGGGAGTTGTGGGAAATTTGTCACCGATAGCAGCTAGAGTATGAAAATGAAAATCCCAGCTCTCATGGAACACCGGTGATTTTCTTTCCCTCCACCAGAAGCCTGGTATAGGTCTGCAAAATCACTGGACATCCCAAGGCAATGTGTAGACCAAAAACTTCAAAAAAACTTTTCAGAGAGTAAAAGCCTGAGTGGGGAGCAGTCAGCATGGTACACCAGGGCCTCTTAATGGGTGGATTTGGCTGACACTTTTCTTTTTCTCTTATTTTACTGTTTCTGGATTTTCTGTGATGAGTTTAAGGGTAGAGATATGATGTACTAGGAATGAAAAAAAAATGCTTGGGAATTGTACCTAAGGTATTCCCAGATTAATGCCAGTGCTGCCACAGAGAAAACGAATTTGGAAATGGGAAGCACAGGATCATTCTCTCCTGTGCTTTAGGCTCAGCTTGAATATCAAACCGGAGACAACAAAATCCCTGCAGGATCCACAGAGATGCCTTGAGTGATACCTCAACTTCGAAAGCAAATTTCACCACTGGGGCAGGCAGACCAGAAGAACGCTGACTTAATCTGAAAGGGCTCAGTGGCAGACTCTAGCGTTCTCTCCAGGAGAGGCTGGAAAGACAATCACAGAGATACCAACGGGCTGACAGAAGCTGTTCTTCAGATATCTTCAAATTCTTGCCAATATGCCCAGTAAACATACACTCAAGCACATACACTTTCACTTTAGTCGTTTTTCACAGACATTTGTGAGTGTGTACAAGATTGGAAGCAAGAAAGTGATAATGTCAGGAAGTGGTGTTTTGGAGATGGTGGGAATAGGGGTGATCACAGTCTCTGCTCTGCTCTTTACCGAATTACTCAGATTTAAAAAGATGAGGAATTCCCTGGTAATCCAGTGGTTAGGATTCCGTGCGTTCCCTGCTGAGGGTGTGGGTTCATTCTCTGGTCAGGGTACAGGGAGCCCATAAGCTCTGTAGCATGACAAAAAAAAAAGAATAATCAAACAAAAATCATGTGCAATTAACTTGATAGACCAGTAGCTTGATATCATGGTATTGAACATCCTAACTTCTGAGATCTTGAGAAGATCACCAAAAAATGTTTTCTGCATGAAGATAAGTTGTGGCTGTTCTAATAACTTGCCGGTATGACTCTGTTCCCAGAGCTGACCGCCTGTGTCTCCCAGAGACACTTGGGTTAACACGCCCACTGCTGTTCTGTGTGCAGACTCTCCTCCCCACCATCCATGCACCACAAGGGAGCCTCCACAGTGGATCTGATGTAGTGGATGCTGGCCAGGAAGCCCTGCCTATGCTGGGACCATCTTCCTTGAGTACTAGAAAGTGAAATTATGAAATCCTTCTTCTTCTCCTCGAGAGATACCAGTGGGTTTATTACACAGAGGTGTTGCTGTCACTTTTTTCTCATCCCCTCCCTTGGGTGGCAGTAATCTGGGGCTAAAGAGAAAGAAAATACCCCCAACTACTGAAAGGGAGCAGACAACATCTAATCAGAAAGACAGAGAGCCATTTAGTGAGGATTACTCACTGTGCTTGTCACTTTTTGAGCACATTCTTAACTTTATGAGGAAGGGGTTATGTGACTTTATCCCATCAGGGCTTCTCTTTTCCAGAACCTATGAGTTTTCTTTTCACCTGAGAATTTTGATTTATTGGATGTTTTGAAAAATATAAGGTTACTTCTCATTAGAGTGACCACCACTATGACTAACGTAAAATGGAAATCATCACCTAGCTTCTTGTATATAGACAACTACAAGGCCTCTTACTCTTTTCTTTTTCACTTTTAACTCATTATTTTATCAAGTAAAGGGAATTTTATGTTTTTGTATCCGTTGATACAGTAAGGGAAAGTTTTTGGATATTTCATGATGCTTTATAAAAATATTAAAACCCTTTTTCCTGAAATTTAATATTTTCCGTTTTGAAATAGTATTTAAAACTATGGATATGACTAACCTAATGAGTGAGATTTGACTAGAATTTTTTGCATATGTTGTAAAAATTCATACTTTTTATGAAAGTCAGTGGATTTTGATAAATTACAATACAAGGACCATGTCCCTAGGAAGATACATTATATGACGCCATGTTCCTAAGTTTTGAAGTGCAAATGTCGTTACTAAGGACAATCCTCTTCCCCAAGAACCTATGCTTTTTGCCACATGCTCCTCCTTCTCTACTGTCAAGGTTCTCATCTTGCTACATGACCTTGTTTTTTTTTTGTTTTTTTTTTAATTTCTTTCAACCTCTTTTCTGTGGATTTTTTTTTTTTTTAAGAGGCCGTGGAAGAATAGCTTCAGATCATTTCCCAACCAGTGGTCTGAGCACTGAAGTCTCTGGTAGGGAGCCGCTGGGCAGGCATAGACGATATCTGTGTGCCTCTAGACCACAAGATATTAAGAAGAGGTGGCAAGAATACACAGAAAAACTGTACAAAAAGATGTTCATGATGCAGATAATCACAATGGTGTGATCACTCTCCTAGAACCAGACATTCTGGAATATGAATTCAAGTGGGCCTTACAAAGCATTACTAGGAACAAAGCTAGTGGAGGTGCTGGAATTCCAGTAGAGCTATTTTGAAATCCTGAAAGATGATGCTATGAACGTGCTGAACTCAATATGCCAACAAATCAGGAGAACTCCGCAGTGGCCACAGGATTGGAAAAGTTCAGTTTTCATTCCAATCCCAAAGAAAGGCAGTTGCAAAGAATGCTCAAACTACCGCACAATTGCACTCATCTCCCACACGAGTAAATTAATGCTCAAAATTATCCAAGCCATGCTCCAGCAATATGTGAACCATGAACTTCCAGATGTTCAAGCTGGTTTTACAAAAGGCAGAGGAATGGCATAGTCGAAGCTATGGTTTTTCCAGTAGTCATGTATGGATGTCAGAGCTGGAGTAGTAAGAAAGTTGAGAACCAAAAGAATTCATGCTGTGAAACTGTGGTATTGGAGAAGACTCTCGAGAATCCCTTGGACTGCAAGGAGATTCAACCAGTTCACCCTAAAAGACATCAGTCCTGAATATTCATTGGAAGGACTGATGCTGAGCTGAAACTCCAATAGTTTGGCCATCTGACATGAAGGACTGACTGATTCGAAAGACCCTGATGCTGGGAAAGATCGAAGGTGGGAGGAGAAGGGGACAACAGAAGACGAGTTGGTTGGATGGCATCACCAACTCAATGGACACGAGTTTGAGTAAACTGCGGGGTGTTGATGATGGACAGGGAGGCCTGACTTGAAGCAGTCCATTGGCTCGCAAAGAAATGGACACAACTACGCCACTGAACAGACTGACTGAACTCAAAATCAAAGAAAGGGATTCTAGGAAATGTAGAACTAGCCTAGACAAATTAACACAGCAGAGCACAGACCACTTGACTTACTAAACCCTTCCGCTTTACTTAGTAGGATGAATTGAGCTTTGAAAAGCTGACCTGACTGATAAAGAGACTGTGGACAAGTCTGCAGGGAGGAGATTTTTAGTCAATGCTTTAATTGTCCATTTTACAAATCTGCACTAGAAACAGTCAGAATCTCATTTTTGCCACCTCCTTTGCAGTCAGAATGTAACCATGTGATATAGGCTCAATCAATTAGATGCACCTAGATGGTACCCAGGCTCAGCCAATCAAATACATCCAGATGGCACCTAAGACTCAATTACTACAGCCACATGGAATGCAGGCTTAACCAATGGATACACCTACAGGTGAAAGCAATGCAAGTGGATTCTGATGCATGGAATTCAATCTAGCAGAGGTGCAAGAGACATAAGCCATCTCACTAGTGACAGCCGCTGTGTCTGAAGCCAGTGGTAGTGACAGTTCAGTTCAGTTCAGTCACTCAGTCGAGTCCGACTCTCTGCGACCCCATGAACTGCAGCATGCCAGGCCTCCCTGTCCATCACCAACTCCCAAAGTCCACCCAAACCCATGTCCATTGAGTTGACGATGCCAACCCACCTTCTTATCCTCTGCCATGCCCTTCTTCTCCTGCCCTCAATCTTTCCCAACGTCAGGGTCTTTTCCAATGAGTGACAGAAGATCCTGCAATTAATTTCTATATTGTCATGGCTGCCTCTCCAGCCTTCCCTCCCAGAAATCTGTGTCACTTAATATTCTTAATAAGTTTCTTTCCTGCTCAAAGTTACCTGTAATGGATTTTATTCTTTTCAAGTAGAAAGCTGACACCCCTCTAACTTCATTTAACCATCAAGCCTCTTTGCAAAACTAGACTAAGTAAGGAACAATGTCCAACCCCATGGGCAGTGGAGTCAGGGAGAGGCATTTTGTCAAATTATTATAGTGCCACAGACTCTGGGCCAGTGTCCCTCTGAGGGGGTCACTGACCTGGGTTGTGAGTCGGGTAGACCCATTTGAATCCAGGCTGTGGTGCTGACTGACCTGTTGTGTGACATGGAGCATATCACTTTCCTCATCTTGACAGTGGACTATGATTAGTACTTGCCTCCTCGGGTTGTCATGGAGACCAAAAGATTCCTGTACGGAGCAATCTCTCAACCACACAGCTCAGCACGTGGGATACACCCACACCAGTGATGCTAGAAGGAATGAGAGTCACCTTTCTTTTGCTGGATTAAAAAAAAATCAGTAATGATAGAGGTGGTGTCCTCATGTAGTCCAAGATGAAGAGGGTCTGTCAACACTGCAGTTTAGAAAACAGTTACATGTTTTTCGTTTTGAATTTTTTAGTTTTCTTTCTTTTTTTAATTTATTTATTTTAATTGGAGGCTAATTAGTCTACAATATTGTAGTGGTTTTGCCACACATTGACATGAATCAGCCACGGTTGTGCATGTGTTTCCCATCCTGAACCCCTCACCCGTCCAATCCTATCCCTCTGGGTCACCCCAGTGCCACAGCCCTGAACACTCTATCTCATGCATCGGACTTGGACTGGAGGTCTGTTTCATATATGGAAATATACATGTTTCAACACTATTCTCCGAATCCACCCCACACTTGCCTTCTCTCACAGAGTCCAAAAGAGTGTTCTATACATCTGTGTCTCTTTTCCTGTCTTGCATATAGGGTTATCATTACCATCTTTCTGAAGCCCACATATATATATATATATACATATGGCATATGTATGTGTGTGTGTGTGTGTGTGTGTGTGTGTGTGTGTGTGTGTGTGTTACTGGTGCTTTTCTTTCTGGCTTACTTCACTCTGTATAATAGGGTCCAGTTTCATCCACCTCGTTAACACTGATTCAAATGCATTCTTTTGGATATATGAGTAATATTCCATTGTGTACATATACCACAGCTTTCTTATCCATTCTTCTGCTGATGGACATCTGGGTTGCTTCCGTGTCCTGGCTATTATAAACAGTGCTGCGATGAACATTGGGGCACATGTGTCTCTTTCAGTTCTGGTTCCCTTGGGGCTTACGTCCAGGAGTAGGACTGCTGTTACATATGGCTGTTCCATTTCCAGTTTTTTTTTTTTAAGGAATCCCCACACTGTTCTCCATAGTAGCTCTGCTAGTTTGTATTCCCAACAACAGTGTAAGAGTGTTCCCTTTTCTCCACACCCTCTCCAGGATTTATTGTTTGTAGACGTTTGGATAGCAGCCTTTCTGCCTGGTGTGAGATGGTACCTCATTATGGTTTTGATTTGCATTTCCCTGATAATGAGTGATTTGAGCATCTTTTCATGTGTTTGTTAGCCATCTGTATGTCTTCTTTGGAGAAATGTCTGTTTAGTTCTTTAGCCCATTTTTTGAATGGCTTGCTTACTTTTCTGGAATTGAGCTGCAGGCATTGCTTGTATAGTTTTGAGATTTATTCATTGTCAGTTGCTTCGTTTGCTATTTTTTTCGCCCATTGTGAAAGCCATCTTTTTCCCTTGCTTAGAGTTTCCTTCTTTGTGCAAAAGCTTTTAAGTTTAATGAGGTCCCATTTGTGTATTTTTGCTTCTATTTCCATTACTCTGGGATATGGGTCATAGAGGATCCTGCTGTGATTTCTGTCAGAAAGTATTTTGCCTGTGTTTTCCTCTAGGAGTTTTATAGTTTGTGGTCTTACGTTTAGATCTTTAATCTATTTTGAATTTATTTTTGAGTACGGTGTTAGAAAGTGTTCTAGTTTCATTCTTTTACAAGTGGTTGACCAGTTTTCCCGGCATGCTTGTTAAAGAGATTGTCTTGTCTTCATTGGACATTCTTGCCTCCTCTGTCAAAGATAAAGTATCCATAGGTGCGTGCATTTATCTCTGGGCTTGCTATTTTGATTCATTTATCTATATATCTTTTTTGTGTGTGTGCCAGGACCACGCTGTCTCGATGACTGTAGCTTTGTAGTATAGCCTGAAATCAGGCAGGGCATTTCCTCCAGGTCCATTCTTCTTTCTCAAGATTGCTTTGACTATTAGAGGTTTTTTGTAATTCCATACAAATTGTGAAAGTATTTCTTCTAGTTCCCTGAAAAATACCGTCGGTAGCTTGATAGGGATTGCATTGAATCTATAGTTTGCTTTGGGTAGTATAGCTATTTTCAGTATATTGATTCTTTCAATGCATGTACATGGTCTATTTCTCCATCTCTTTGTGTCCTGTTTGATTTCTTTCACCAGTGTTTTCTAGTTTTCTATATGTAGGACTTTTCTTTCTCTAGGTAAATATAGTCCTCACTATTTTATTCTTTTCGGTGCAATGGTGAATGGAATTGTTTCTTTAATATTTCTTTCAGTTTTCTCCTTGTTAGTGTACAGGAATGCAAGGGATTTCTGCGTGTTCATTTTGTATCCTGCAACTTTACTATATTCGTTGATTAGCTCTAGTAATTTTCTGGTGGAGTGTTTCGGGTTTTCTATGTAGAGGATCATGGCATCTGCAAACGGTGAGAGTTTTACTTTTTCTTTTCCAATCTGGATTCCTTGTATTTGTTTTTCTGCTCTGATCCCTCTTGGCCAAAACTTCCAAAACTATGTTGAATAGTAGTGGTGAGATTGCACATCCTTATCTTGATCCTGACTTTAGGGGCAATGCTTTCAATTTTTCATCATTGAGGATAATGTTTGCTGTGGGTTTGCCATATATAGCTTTAATTATGTTTAGGTATGTTCTTTCTATGCCTGCTTTCTGGAGTGTTTTGATGATAAATGGATGTTGAATTTCGTTCAAGACTTTCTCTGCAGCTATTGTGATAACCATATGTTTTTTTATCTTTCAATTTGCTAATGTAGTGTATTATGTTGATTGATTTGTAGATATTGAAGAACCCTTGTATCCCTGGGATAAAGCCCACTTGGTCATGATAGATGATCGTTTTAATATGCTGTTGGATTCTGCTTGCTAGAATTTTGTTAAGGATTTTGCATCTATGTTCATCAGTGATATTGGCCTGTAGTTATCTCTTTTTTTGTGGCATCTTTGTCTGGCGTTGGTAGTAGGGTAATGGTGGCTTCATAGAATGAGTTTGGAAGTCTGCATTCCTCTGCAACTGGAAGAGTTTGAGTACTATAGATATTACCTCTTCTCTCAATTTTTGGTATAATCCAGCTGTGAAGCCGTCTGGTCCTGGGCTTCTGTTTGCTGGAAGATTACTGATTACACTTTCCATTTCCGTGCTTGTGGTGGGTCTGTAAAGATTTTCTGTTTCTTCCTGACTCCGTTTTCGAAAGTTGTACTTTTCTAAGAATTTGTCCACTTCTTCCAAGTTGTCCATTTTATTGGCATATAGTTACTGATAGTAGTCTCTTATGATCACTTGTATTTCTGTGTTGTCTGTTGTGATCTCTCCATTTTCATTTTTAATTTGTTGATTAGATTCTTCTCCCTTTGCCTCTTGATGAGTCCGGCTAATGGTTTGTCAATTTTATTTATCTTCTCAAAGAATCAGCTTTTAGCTTTGTTGATTTTTGCTCTAGTCTTTTTTGTTTCTTTTACATTTATTTGTGCCCTATTTTATGATTTCTTTGCTTCTATTAACCCTGGGGTTCTTCATTTCTTACTTTTCTAGTTGCTTTAGGCAGAGGGTTAGGTTATTTGTTTAACTTTTTTCTTGTTTCTTGAGGTAAGGCTGTTTTGCTCTGAACCTTCGCCTTAGCAGTGATTTTACAATGCCCCATAGGTTTTGGCTTGTTGTGTTTTCATTTTCAATTGCTTCTATGCGTATTTTGATGTCTTTTTGATTTCCTCTGTGATTTGTTGGTTATTTACCAGCGTGACATTCAGCCTCCATATGTTTGAATTTTTAACAGTTTTTCTCCTGCAGTTGACATCTAGTCTTACTGCATTGTGATCAGAAAATATGCCTGGAATGATTTCAAGGTTTTTTGAATTTATCAAGGCTGGACTTATGGCCAAGGATGTGATCTCTTCTGGAGAAGTTTCCATGTGTACTTGAGAAAAAATGTGAAATTCATTGTTCGGTGTAAAATTAGTATAGATATCAATTAGGTTTCTCTGTTCTAATGTATCATTTAAAGTTTGTGTTTCCTTGTTGATTTTCTGTTTACTTGATCCATCCATAGGTGTGAGTGTGGTATTAAAATCTTCCACTATTATTGTGTTATTGTTAATCTTCCCTTTCATGCTTGTTAGCATTTTCCTTACATATTGCTGTTCTCTTATGTTGGGTGTTAATGTATTTTTAATCATTACATTTTCTTCTCGGTTTGATGTTTTGATCATTATATAGTGTATTTCTCTGTCTCTTCCACAGGCTTTATTTTAAAGTGTATTTTATATGATATGAGTATTGCTACCCCTGCTTTCTTCTGTTTTTTTTTTTCCCCCCAACCCTTCACTTTCAGTCTGTATGTGTCCCTTGTTTTGAGGTGTGCCTTTTGTAGACAACATAAGTAGCGGTCTTGTTTTTGTATCCATTCAGCTAGTCTCTGTCTTTTGATTGCGGCATTCGACCAATTTACATGTAAGGTAATTATTGACAGGTATGATCCTGTTGCCATTTGCTTTACTATTTTCGGTTCAGGTTTATGCAACCTTTCTGTTTTTCCTGCCTAGAGAAGATCTTTAGTATTTGTTGAAGAGCTAGTTTGGTGGTGCTGAATTCTCTCCGCTTTTACTTGTCTGTAAAGCTTTTGATTTCTCCTTCATATTTGAATGTGATCCTTGCAGGGTACAGTAATCTGGGTTGAAAGTTTTTCTCTTTCATCACTGGAAGCATGTCCTGCAATTCCCTTCTGGCCTGAAGAGTTTCTGTTGAAAGATCAGCTGTTATTCTTATGAGAATCCTTTTGTGTGTAATGTGTTGTTTTTCCCTGGCTGCTTTTAATATTTGTTCTTTGTGTTTGATCTTTGTTAATTTGATTAATATGTGTCTTCGGGTGTTTCACTTCATGTTTATCCAGCCTGGGACTTTCTAGGTTTCTTGCATGTGGGTGACTATTTCCTTTCCCTTTTTAGGGAATTTTTCAACTTTTATCTTCTCAAGTATTTTCTCATGGCATTTCTTTTTCTCTTCTCCTTCTGGGACTCCTCTGATTCAAATGTTGGGGCCTTTAACATTGTCCCAGAGGTATCTGAGGTTGTTCTCTATTCTTTTAATTCTTTTTTTTTCTATTTTCCTCTCTGCTTCATTTATTTCTACCATTCAATTCTACCTCAGTTATCCTATCTTCTGCCTCTGTTATTCTACTTTTCTTTCCCTCCAGAGAGTTTTTGATCTCATATATTCCATTATCCATTATTGATTGGCTCTTTTTTTTCCCATCTAGGTCCCTGTTCAATGATTCACCATCATCTCAATCCTTGTCTGCAGGCTATTTATCTGTAACTCCATTTTGTCTTCCAGATCTTGGATCTTTTTTAACCTCCTTATTCTGAATTCTTTTTCCGGAAGACTCTCTATCTCCTCCTCTTTTGCTAGGTTTGGTGCACATTTATCATGTTCCTTTCCTGCTGATTTACATGTTTAAACCCCAACCTTGACTAACACACTTAAAAAATGATGAAAAGGACAAATTTTGTTACATCTCATTTACCATATTTAAAAAAAAAATGTGAAATACCCAAAGCAATTATACACTTTAAATGCTATCTCAATAAATCCTTTTTAAAATGTCAACCAACCTGGCTTCCCAGTTCCTTCTGATCATAATTCAGCCCCCATACCCCTTGATTTCTTTTCATTCTCTGATCTCATCAGCTCCATCTCCAATGCTGAATCCCTCATTCTGGCCCCCTCAACTTTCTCCTATTCTGAGAAGATCCAGAAGCCCCCTCAGGTTTTTTTAGTTGCTCTCCCTTCTACCTTGGGTGTTCTTCCAATAAAGGTACAGGCTCTGAGATCTAGCTGCCCAGCAGAATCACCTGAAGAACTTATGAATGCCCCAACCCCACCTGAGAGAGTCAGATATCGTTACTTGGGGAAAGAGGGTGGCACCTGAACATTTATTGTTGTTTTAATACTTGCCAGGCACTTCTAACATTCAGCCGGCACTACTAAATCACTGCTGAAGACATCGTGCTCAGTTCCCACATAAAGGTTTCAGTTCAAAGGCCAGTTCTACAAGAGGCCGTCCCCATTCACACCAACTACTTCCCTTCCATATGCTACATATTTGATTCTGTCCCACCTAAGATTCTATCATATACAGATCTGCTTCCCAGTGAGAATGTCAGATGGATGAAGGCAGAGCCTGTGTCCTCAGTGCTTGGTTCCCCACAGATGCTCAGCACACAACTGTTTCATGAATGACCCTCCACCGGTGCCCTCCTGGGTCTAGCTTCCGCTCTAAGGGCTGCAGTTCTCCATGACGACCATTAGGTGGCGATAGTGCCTGGCTGCATTAAAGGTCATCTCTAGACCCACCAATGGAGAAGGCAATGGCAACCCAATCCAGTGCTCTTGTCTGGAAGATCCCATGGATGGAGGAGCCTGGTAGGCTGCAGTCCATGGAGTCGTGAAGAGTCAGACACGACTGGGCAACTTCATGTTCACTTTTCGCTTTCATGCATTGGAGAAGGAAATGGCAACCCACTTCAGTGTTCTTGTCTGGAGATTTCCAGGGACAGTGGAGCCTGATGGGCTGCCATCGATGGGTCCCACAGACTCGGGCACAACTGAAGGGACTTAGCAGCAGCAGGAGACCTACCAGGCCAACTGTGCAGGTCGGGGCAGTGGTAGAAGGGGGTAGGTGGTGGGGCCCATCCTGCCCTGTGCTTAGCCATTGCTCAGAGAAAGGAGAAACGACCATGGCAGACAGTTGGTGGCCTCCCTCTCCTCCTCATTTCTAGACTCTGAGCCACTGAGCCCTGAAAACAGCCCACTCAGACTAAAGTCAGAGGCAGAAGGTCCTGCTTCCCTGTCTGGAACCTCCAAGTCCTGGCCAGTCCCTGAGCCCTGGATGTAACCTCCTGAGATGAATTCCATAGGTCCCTCACCTAGCTGATGACTTGCACGCAAGGCTGGTCTGCTGGCCATGGCTGGTATCAGCAGACAACCTGAATATCCATCAACTGGGAGTTGTGACACACACTGCCACCTTCCACGTGGCAGGCTCCCATACCCCGAGAGAAGAATAAGGAAGCTCTTGTAAGGTCTTCTCTAAACCAGTTCCATTCCATTCCTTTCACAACACCAGCCAGGGATGGCTTGAGGGGCCAAACATGCCCTGCTTTTGTCTAGACATGGAGCTGAGGAGTGTTCCCATGTTTAAATGATGGGAAAAAAAATACTTATGTGACCCATGAAGATGAAATGACCAGGATGTGCCTGGGCAGAGTCAAGGTCACACGTTGCCCACAGAGCTCCTTGTAGCTCAGGTTGCCATCTTGGCTACTGAAAGACAAATTCATTCCCTGCCAGTGTTCTTCTGAGACTGACCCCAGATTTCCCTTCTGTCTCCATCTCTGTCAGTAAATTCTCTAGAACTGAACTTCCCAGGAAAGCTGCAAGTGGGGACATTTATTTATAATGTGGAGAGAAACCTTCCTGACCTCATGTGACCCCATCTCCGTCTTTGGCCCAAACCTGATACATCCATCCTGACCAAATGGAAAACTGTCAGTTCGAGGAAGAGCAAGGCATATTTTTTCCAAAACAGCTTCATTTAAAAAAGGTGAAGATTCTGAAAAAATTAGGGTGTGGGGAGAACCCATAAGAACATACCTCGTGAATCTACTGGTTCAGTCACAAAGAAACACCCTCATCAGAGAAGATATTTAAGTTTCATACAAATGTTATACAAAGAAATTGTGAAAAAAAAATACTTCCGTATGCGAAAAGCAATTATGCTTCACAAATAAGGCTAGGTTTTTGTTTCTTTTGACAACTGCAATTGACAAATGTTCTTTCTTGTTTTCCTCTAGTACCCTCTTTTTTATTTCTTTTTATTATGAGTAACTAGCTGGAAACTATACAGTTCACATCCTCTTATCAATAATGAAGAGAAAGGAAACAAGATTAAAGTGTACAACAAAATGTACTGAAATGATACCGTACAATTAATTTTTATCCTATACATACATCACCTTTTTGCTTTGTTCAATGCTTCTTGAACATACATACAAAATGGTACTATAGCATACAGAGTGTAACGGCAGAGTGGTGTCCTGCTTCCCCTCAAACTGCTTTTGTTTCATATTGACATATAAACCTAAAATTCCATCGTATAAATATTACATACATGCTTCATCTCAGGCTCAAATGTCCTCCGAGTGTGTCTCACCTTTGACTTTTCACTTCTATGAAGCATGGCCATCTCTTACCAAGAAGGTGTGAGTGTCTTTAAAGGAACCACAAAGCAAAGAAAATCTCTGTTTTGGAGCTTCGGACTTGAGTGCTTTCTACGGTCTTCTCTTCTGCAAACTGCGGTGAGCGGGGTTGTTTCTAGTTAATCATCTGTAAACAAAGATATGGGTTTTTCCTTTTTTTCTTTTGTCCCTTTTATTGGAGTAGAGTCATCATGGAAATCACATCAGATTAATGAGCACATCTATGTGCTCTTCTGGTCCAGAGAGCTTCCCTTTTAAAACATGGTAACATAGCACTTGAAATGGGCCAGTGGGTGCATGTGATGTGTCCATAGCAGCACTAAACTCCGTGCTGGAAATTCCTGATCCCAATGTGCTGTGTACAGACATAAAATGGAAACAGCTCACAGGGTGTCACAGAGAAGGAGCTGTGCACCGTAAAGCAACACCTGTCCCCTCTCTGTACCCCTGTGACAGACTGGCTGGGTGACCATCCTTTCTCCAGCATCCAAACAGTCTTTTTGTTGTTGTGTGTGTCTTTTGTTTTGTTTTGTTTTGCTTTTCTCTCTCTCTCTCTCTCTCTCTCTCTCTCTCTCTCTTTTAAAGAAGTTAAAGTTAGTACAAGTGTGAAAAGGGGAAGCTACTCTAGGCTTGATGACAGTCACAAATTGTATATTATTTACATCTAAAGCAAAGATTTCATGTGGGTGGAACATTCCACAGTGAAGGGTAATGCCAGACATGATATAATGTGCCCTGCCCTCCATGCCAGTTGCAGAGGCCAAGTCAGAGGGTGGCAGTCCTCCTGTCTCATGTTTCTTTGCCATTTCTGGTTTCCCTGGTGTCTGGATTTTTTCCCTCTATGGAGTGGGTGGTGTGTGTCCTAGCATGTCCCTAGGCACAGAAGGTGTCCAGGTGGGACTCTTTCAGGATGAGGCTCCTTGAACTGGTACCAGTGTTCTGCTCAGAGCGGGCTGAGCCTCGCTTCTCCTCACTGCCGCTCCAGCAAGTGGATTTACAGCTCTGGGAATGGTCTGGGAGGGGGAAAGCCAAGGGGAAAGGGAGATTTAGCTTTCCTGCCCATCCCTGGCCATTCCTGCCCACCCCCTTCTACTTGATCTGCACCTGCTTCCCCAGGAAGCCACCTTCCCCTCCCAACTCTCCAACACACAGGGGGGAAATCCTGCCACTGTTTACTGATCTGGATTTTTGGGTCTTTAAGGATTTAACAAGAGCTGGTTGGAAAAACAGAAGGGCTTTGTGCTCAGAAAAAATAAAGATGAGGGGGGAAACGTATTAACGTATCGAGAAAGGGGTTTCTGATGCAGTAATTGGGACCAGGCACTCTTACTGCATGTGTAGACACAAAGAACCCCAAGCTCTTGTTATATTTAACCTTGGGCACCAAGAAAGGCACTGAGATTTGGTGTTCAGTCTACTTAATCCTGTTAACGGAGTTTCTTTCATCACTGTATAGACAACTTGAAAGCAGACTTATACCTCAACCAGCCAAAGGAAAAAGAGTGAAGACCAGAATGGTTAAGCCCACCTGGGCTTAACGGTTAACCCCAACTGGCTCCGAGTATGGACAAGCTAATGGGTCAACAGAGGATGAAAGAACCACAGTAAGGGCTAAGGGAGTTTCAAGGACACGTGCACCATAAGGAGCTACGTCGTGGATGAGTAAGACGTGAGGACACTGAAGGAAGAGCCAAATGAGGTGTCTGTCCAGCGGGGAGACACCCAGCCTGCAGGCTCAGTGGGATGGCCGACTCTGAGAGACCCACCAGCACATCACTGAGATCTCATCATATATTAGATCGTTTACCAAGTTCAGACAGATTGGGACAAAACTTTTTTTTTTTTTTTTTAACTTCTTGAGGTGGGATGATAATATATGAACACAAGAGGTCGACTATCAAGCTTAGAGACAGAATCAGAGTGGGGGAGCAAGGGACCAGATCATCACCTAGAAGGGTAAGTACTCTTATCATCGCCTAGTGATAGGCAGAATGTGTGTGGTTCTGAGCTCTGGTTCGAGAAGAGAAGCAGCAAAGACAGTGATAAGGATCTCCCAAGTCACATATTCACTCAGGAGAGAACACATTCTCGTCACTTGTATCTGTGACCCAAAGGGAGCGCTATTGTGGTGGGCAGAGCTGGGTTCCAGGGTGGAGCTATCTTAGGGTTCTTGAGTCCAAATCCACCCCTTCTTAGACATTCTTCCCTACTCGTGACACCTACATTGTTAGTCCTCTGGAAAGTCGGTGATTGAGCTGGTCATCACGACACGGAAACTCTGACAACAATGTACTCAAGTCACATCGAATCTCCCCAGCTCTGACAAAGATGTACTCAAGTCACATCGAATCTCCCCAGCTCTGCTGAAGGCAGAGAACAGCTAGGCAGCGGGGCTTAGCTTACTTAGCACAGGAGCCACATCCCAGAGCCAGGCCACCTGAGTAAGTGCAGAGCCTGACCTCTCCCATGGACAGGACAGGGCACGCTGGCTGATTCAGCCAATCACTGCAGAGGAAATGGGTGTTACTTCAGCACTCACCATGAAAATAGCAAGGATGAAGCCCCTTCAAGAAGCCAGATCGGGAATTCCCTGGCAGTTCGGTGGTTAGGACCTCGTGCTTTCACTGCCAAGGGTACAGGTTCAATCTCTGCTTGGGGAACTAAGATCTCATGAGCTGGTTAGCATGGTCAAAAAATAAATAAATAAATAAAATAAAATAAAAGCAGGAGAGAGAGAGAAGCCAGACCATCCATCCTCTCTCTCTCATATCCTCCTGCTGTTTCCAATGGCCATCAGGAGAACAGTGAGGAAGAAACCAGGCAAAGCCAAGACCCATCACTGAGAAACATACATGCTCACAAAGAAAACACACACACACACACATTCACTCAGGAGATGAGCACACTGCCTGCTGGGAAAAGATCCCCGTTGGCTGTCATGAAGTTGGTTCATACTTCCACTTCTGCACTGGGTAGTTTGTGTGAGGCTGGTGCTCTGTGATGTTTGGGGGCAGAGGCAGGTGGTTTGTCACACCTGTTGCTAACTGAAGATACAGCAAGGCAATGTCAGAGACTTGCAGAGAGCTAGAGTCTGGAAGAGAGCTCAAGTCCGTACAAACCCACCAGCTCTCTATCCTGCTGTCCAACAGGCTACTGACCTTAGAACTGGAGAGCTTCTGAGTCAGTGTTGCCATTTTCCAAATTGAGGCAATCATAGAAGACTAAGGCTTTTACAAATGTATATTAAACCATGAACTAAGATCACTGGAAGCTGAACGAGATTACAGGTGGAAATAAGGCATACCATGATGTAAAAGCCATAAATTCCCAGAAGTTTGAAAGCAAATTTCCTTCAGAACCACTCTGCCAAGAGCTTAGTTCATCCAGGGAAACTGTAGGCGCTGGCTCCACCACACTTAGGTGGCAAGGCTCCATCAAAGGAACCTAGATTATTTAGGCTAAGTATAATCATGAATCTACTGCCAAGGCTGATGAGAGATCAGGAAAGAGAGTGTGATGGAGGTGCATGGAGTGACAAGGGATGAGGAAGGAGCCACAGGTGAGATTGTACTGGACCATACCTCAGCCATGATGGTAGGACTCAGACACATACTTATTTGAAATGGAAGAGCCCAAAATGTGTGCCATGAAGTGTCTCAAGAAAACAAACCTTATGGCAAAGAATTTGGCAGGGAAATGGTTGAAGATATGCGAGTGGTGAGCGGGGAGAAAAAACACCCAGGGAAAAGTAAGGCTATACAGAGATGGAAATGTAATCACAGTGCACTAGTTGACTCTGAGACCAACAGCACGACCATAATGATGGACACACAGATGGTCATCTGGCAACGTTTATGACTCAGCCAACAGCCGGAACTGAGGTGGGCCATCTGCAGTTATAGAATAGAATGCACAAGATCTCTCCACCTTGGTGATGGGAACTCAGAGCAGGAAAATGGAAAAGTCTGAAAATGACAGTGGAGGAGAGGTGAGGGAATAAATGTGCACCAAGAGAGGGGTCCAGAGACAGTTTCCTCCAGCTGGGAGAACAAGGACTAAGGAATAAGTGTTGTACTGGAGCAAGGAAGCCTATAGAGCACGTCAAACAGTGACAGAGTGGTCTTGGATAGAGGGGAGAAGAGAGGTGATAAGTGACCCCAATTCTCATCTTCAAAAGTCACAAGTCAACACACAACGTCTAGATAAAGTCAAGAAACAGCAATATGAGGAAATAAGTTATCTATAAATAAGTACAGGATGCAAAAAATAGCCATGAAGACTGGGGCAAGGAATTGTTTTTCCCTGTGTGATTTTACTTTCTCTGACTACACACATCCCGTCGTATCAGGGATGGTACAGGGGATTCATCCCACGACCCACCATGGACACCAGATTGCATGGAAACTTAATCTCATGGCCAGCCCTCCATAGCCACATCCACAGATTCAACCAGCTACAGATTGTGTAGAAATTCATTCATTACAGGAACATAATTCTGCTCAGATTTGGACTGCATAATCCAAACCCATGTTGTTCAAGGGTCAACTCGATATGCATGCATCACTTTAAAATCTTAAGATGAAGAGACAAGTGAACAGGAGAGTGATATGGACACCCAAAGGAAGTTCCTAACTCCTGTTTAACCTTTCTTTCTCTCAACTAGACCCTCATCTTAACCAGCCTGGTTCCAGAGGTTGATAAAGAGCACAGGAACCTCCATGTTTGTAACGCTCAGCTTTCCTCCAGCTTCCACCCACACTGTCAGCAAGCAGTGAGCACATACAGAAGTCGTCAGGCATATGATGAATGAGAAAATGAGCTGGTCGGCCTGCTTTGACACAAGCCTTCAGCCAGAAGGCTGTGGAGTGCAAACAGGGGGAAATGAACAGGCGTGAGCTCACAGTCTTGATCAGGCATACAGGAACCTCCAGCTCAACTCACACTCTAGAATAATCCTGAAACACTCCCTAATAAATGCTGACAATTGAGGCTCCTTCCCTCTGTCCCCTCTAGTCATCAGGCTCCCTGAGATGTTCTTCTCCTACTCCAGCCTCTGCACCAACTCACCAGCATCTCTAGACCCTTACCTCTTCTCTCCACCCTCCCTTTTCATCCCCTCACACACTAGGGTGCTTCAGGTCGGGTGGTCAACCAATGATGGTCCACAGGCAAAATCCAGCCCAATGCCTGCTTTCCCAAGTGCAAGTTCACTGCAGCACAGGAACGTCTCTTTATGTGCCATCTCTGGCTGCTTTCATCTGACAACAGCAGTTCTGATAAAAACTGGTGGTCCACCAACCCCTAGGCCAGGAAACACCTCATTCACCTCACAACTGCCAGATGCTGTATCTCCCAACCACGTTTGTACATGCAACCTCCTTGTCACACCAGATTCTGTACCCCACAGCATCACCAATCCTCCTCTTCCCATGTGGATGACACCACTGTGCTGCTCCAAATCCCCAACAGGGCTCCCTGCCTGCAGCAGTGTTTTCCCAACTTGAACCCTTCCACCGACCAACCACCTCCACGGCTTTGACACATCCAAAGTCCCCCTACTTATGGCTCAGCTAATGTTTCTAAACTCACTTTCCACTTAAGTCAAACAAAAACTCTTCTATCAACACCAAAAGCAGGAAATCAGAATACCTGCCCTACACAGACGGCAACTCTACAAATCAACATAATGAAAACCCAACTGTAGCAGAAAACTCGAGGTGGGTGCTGTGCTGCTGTTGAAGTCTCAAGTCTCCTCTGCCATTGTTAAAAAGAGAAGCTAGAAGAAAGGATGAGGAAGACACCTCAGCTCCAAACTCAACGTGTCCTCCAGATGCAGTCACAAGACCCGAGTGAGAGTGAGAAGGGAATTGACAGGCGGTTCAGTCATACTTCCATGCCTATTCATCTTCATATTCCCCCAAAAATCAGCTCATGCCACTCTCTCATCATGTCTCCTGGATCTAAACCCCGCTTCCAGTGCCACTGGGAAACCTCCAGCCACTCTAACAAGATACATCATTTCTTGCTCTAAGTACTCAATATGCAGAAACTAACTAACAAACAAAAGTTTGGTTTTTAGCTGAAGACAATAATCTGGGAGAGGAAAGACCCTGGAGCTGAAGGACCCTGAAAGAAGCAGAACTGTTCTCACTGAGGATGAACCATTTTAGAATGCCCTAAAACTTACTTGAGAGTTTGCAGGGGGAAGCCTAAAGAACACAGCTCAAACTCCACAGAAGAGAACTAGAAAAGTTAGTGCCAGATAATCTACCCAAAACAGCCTGCCAGGTTATTCCTCGATAAGAAATATTTCTACAGAAAGATCACTTCCGTAGAAATGCTTTTCTCCTCTGAAGGCCTCCACGGAATGTGGATGCTGGGACCTCAGGGACAAGTTCACACAGTTTAATTTACTATGGTCATTTCTGAGGGCAGAAGAACTGTCCAAACCAAAGTATCTTCTGCCCCACCTCAGTTCAGCAATAGAAACTCTCTCTGTCTTTGATTCAGAACTGAAAAAAACAAAACAAAACACAGCAAAAAAAAAAAAAAAAAAAAAAAAAAAACTAACACAAATAAGGTAAATTCTCAACTTGGAGAAATGCCTCAAAGCTGCTTGCTAAGCCATCCTTCACCTCTACTGACCAGCCCAGGGTTCCCTCAAAGATCCCTAAGGAACCACAGTTTGCAAAACCACTTCCCTGAACCCTTCAGACTCCCCTGGAGGAGATGGCTCCCCTGCCCCTGCGGAACATGAGAGTACATACAACCATCAGGGGGCCATGTACCAGAGTCTAGCTTGGAGCATAAGAGAAAGGAGAGGGTATTTCCTTGGATCCAGAGATGTCAAGGATCGAGAAACACAGAAAAAGACAGATGGAGCCAAGGCACTGTTTTAAACAGGGCCTCCCCAGTACCCCGCCCCAGGGAAGCCCGGGGATCCATAGGGGTGCTCATCATGGCCCCGACAACACCTTAACACCCTCTGCCTGGCATGCTCAGGGAGGGAAGGCCAGGCCAGTCAGTGTGGCCTAAGCCCTGTGCCCTTTTCTGCTCCATCTCCCTGGACACAGAACTAGGGAGGCCCCTTACTCAATGCTAGAGCCTCAGCTTCAAGAACACTGTTTGTCAACTCCCCCCTCTCTGACCTATTCTACTCTCTGGATTTCTATCCTATCCCCAAAGGATATACAGCCATCCCCCAGTACCCAAGGTGGAATGGTTCCAGGACCCCCCAAGGATACTAAAATCCAAGGACGTGCAAGTTCCTTATATAAAATGGCCTAGAAGGATGAATACAACTGTGCCTTTGTATCCAACAGTTCCACATTCATGTATTCAACCAAACAGAGATGGAATTTGGGTTGTTTGCATGTACACATGAGAAATCCATGGATAGAGAAGGCTACCTATATACTAAATCATATTATATCAATTCACTTTTATTCCACAATAACCTCTTCCTAGGCAATGATATCAATAAAGTCAAAGAGGTTTGACTTCTGGGATGAATTGATGTTTTTCCCTGATACACACGAATTAAAATCATAATGACTACAAATGTAAAAAATGACCAATGTGTCCTGTAAAATAACATCTGCATGCAATCAATATGGCACCCCCTGGGAAAATCAGAAATTTGATGTCTGTGTCCAATATGGCAATCACCAGCCACCCATGGCTATTGTATCTACATTCATTATCATTAAATTAACCTGAAGTCCAGGTTTTGGTCACACTAGCCCCAGTTCAAGTGTTCATTGTTCAAGTGCCATATGAGGCTGGTCGCAGGTTTTCACAATGGGCAGAAGGGATGTAGAACATTCCCATCATCACAGAAGGTTCTACTAGACAACACTTGTCCTCTACATGCAGCCTGAAGACAGACAACTTCCCACATATCGGGAATCACCATGGTATTGGGAGGGGGCTGCTCTGAGGTTCTGTTTGGCCCTAGGTGTGTGCGATGGATACTCACCGAGCCACTGTCCTTGCATTTCTCAGCTGGCATCCCCTTAGCTTTCAAGGTGCTGGTTTACAGGGGAGCTGCTGAGTTTCAGAGGAAGCGCCCTGGGATAACTTATTTAGTGTTTCCGTGTTCACATCGGGGTCTACTTCCTGCTGAGGGGTGGTAGTTGAGTGCAGAGGGGGACAGAAGTCATATATACACCGAGCATAGTAGTTCCCAGGACTGCGGGGAACCCTGCTCTGTGCAAACCACCATGTGTTAAGACATGCCAACCAGCTCCACCCAGGTTACAGTGTGGTCCCTGAATAGCTGGATCGAAGCCTTCCCAGACACAGGAATTCCAGACTGTGTTTGAAGATATGTTCATTTTTAAGAGTGAGAGAGAAGAGTGAAATGGTTGACTGAAAGCTCAACGTTCAGAAAATTAAGATCACGGCAACTGGTCCCATCACTTCATAGGAAATGGATGGGGAAACAGTGTCAGACTTTTTTTTGTGTGTGGAGCTCCAAAATTACTGAAGATGGTGATTGCAGCCATGAAATTAAAAGACACTTATTCCTTGGAAGGAAATTTAGGACCAACCTAGATAGCATATTAAAAAGCAGAGACATTACTTTGCCAACCAAAGTCCATCTAGTCAAGGCTATGGTTTTTCCAGTAGTCAGGAATGAATGGGAGAGTTGGACTGTGAAGAAACCTGAGCCCCGAAGAATTGATGCTTTAGAACTGTAGTGCTGGAGAAGGCTCTTGACAGTCCCTTGGACTGCAAGGAGATCCAACCAGTCCATCCTAAAAATCAGCCCTGGGTGTTCAATGAAATTATTGATGTTGTAGCTGAAACTCCAATTCTTTGGCCACCTGATACTAACGGTTGACTCACCAGAAAAGACCCTAACGCTGGAATAACTGGGAGCAGGAGGAGAAGGGGCAACAGGAGATGAGGATGGCATCACCACCATCCAGCAGAGTTTGGGTAAACTCTGGGAGTTGCTGAACGACAGGGAGGCCTGGTGTGGTGCTGTTCTAGGGATCGCAAAGAGTGGGAGATGACAGATTGACTGAACTGAAAGTCGCTCATTCGTGTCTGACTCTCTGCGACCCCTTGAATTGCAGCACGCCAGGCCTCCCTGTCCATCACCAACTCCCGGAGTCCACCCAAACCCATGTTTATCGAGTAGGTGATGCCATACAACCATCTCATCCTCTGTCGTCCCCTTCTCCTCCCGCCCCCAATCCTACCCAGCATTAGGGTCTTTTCCAATGAGTCAACCCTTCGCATGAGGTTGCCAAAGTATTGGAGTTTCAGCTACAACATCAGACCTTCCAATGAACACCCAGGATTGATCTCTTTTAGGATGGATTGATTGGATCTTCTTGCAGTCCAAGGGACTCTCAAGAGTCTTCTCCAACACCACAGTTCAAAAGCATCAATTCTGTGGCACTCAGCTTTCTTCACCGTCCAACTCTCACATCCATACATGACCACTGCAAAAACCATAGCCTTGATTAGACGGACTTTTGTTGGCAAAGTAATGTCTCTGCTTTTAAATATGCTATCTAGGTTGACCATAACCTTCCTTCCAAAGAGTAAGTATCTTTTAATTTCATGGCTGCAGTCACCATCAGTTTTATTAAATCATTCTGGAGATATAAGCATGTTCGTGAAGCAAATAGTACGACTGTTCCAATTACATAATTTCCTTTTTTAGACGAGTGTGCACCCCCATGTACTTGCTATCACCCTGTTACAGCATAGTTGAAAGGTTTTCACAGACCACATGGACCACAAATCCTAAAACGTTTATTCTCTAGACCTTCTTAAAAAAAGCTTACGAACCCCTGCCTAAGCTTCTCAAACTTGGGTCATTTATCTACCACCCTTGAAAAATTTAGCAATCCACTGACACATTTCCTTGTCACATTATTTATGTTATTTGTGTTTAAATATATTCTTTGAAGTGGAGACTTCTTCTAAACACAGAAATCTAGTATTGGCCATAAATGAGCACTAAGTATAAAATATTACTAACACATATTATTAATCAAGTCTTACTAGGTAGTGTCTCCAGCTAGAGTTTCTTGGCCTGGGATCTGCTTGCTGTGTTTTGGAAAGAGATTTAAAAGGCAGATTAGTTCCAAAGCAGCACTTTGTCCTTCACATAAGCACTAGTGATTGTTATAGCCTTGAGTCCAAGATGGGCTCCATGGTGGGGGCTGTCTAGTATATTGTACATTGTGCATTGCAGAATGGGGTAGAAGATGTGTTTGATTTGTGTGTGTGTGTGTGTGTGTGTCTGCTTAGTCACTCACATTTCTGACGCTTTGCAACACCATGAAATGAAGCCTGCCAGACTCCTCTGTCTGTGGCCTTCTCCAGGCAAGAATACTGGAGTGTGTTGCCATTTCGTTCTTCAAGGGATGTTCTCGACCCAGGGATCAAATCCAGGTCTCCTGCATTGCAGGCAGTTTCTTTACCACCTTAGCTACCAGGGATGACCACATTGCTTGGGGCAGAGACAAATATTGCCCCAAGCAGGGAACCACAGCAAACCACATGAAGCTAAAGTCATCTGGGCTGTCATTACAAGCTCCATTCACACAAGTGAATGCATCCAAGTAAACTGGAGGGTGGAGACAATGGTGCCTGGAGACTCGGCTATGTGTCTGCCTGCTACTCTCGTGTATGTAGGAGTCATTTGTGGTGAGTGAACGTGGCAAGCGCCCTGTGATCCAGGAGGAGCCAAGGACCCGTCCACCACAGTCGGGTCCAGGGGACACTCTTAGTCCCACCTGACTGGGTGCAAGACTTCATGTGCTCGGGCCAGTGGGCCTTCTGGCAGGGGTAGTCAGAGTAGCTGGTATTCCACAGCAGTAGAAAACATCCTCCTTCTTGCAGTTGGTACAACACAGCTTCCTCCTGGTCTCGGCCACTGCCTGCTGCTTCTCCAGCTCCAGTTGCTTCTTCACCTCAGCAATGAGCTGGTCCTGCTCCTGTTCTAGGCTCTGCCGCATCTCTGCCTTTTTCAACTCTTCCAGAGGAGGGGAGGGGAGAGGATACTGACTTCATCGCCCATCCCAAGCCATGGGTTCATTCACACCAGGTCAGAAGGTGAATCCTAACAGGTGTGAAACCTTGGGTCGGGGATGCCCTGGTCATATGAGCCCGTGCAGAGAATCACCCAGCTTCCCTGAGCTCCAATGTCTTCATCTGTAAAATGGGCATCCACCACGCTGACCACGAATGTAAGCATGATCATGAACGTCAGGTCCTGAGGATACTGAAAATGGGGCCCTGCGGTGATTCTGTAGGAAGTACTCACATAAAACCTCTGAAAAATGTCCACTCAATTCACTTTGAAATTTATCATTTGTATAAGCTTTTTTCTCTATCAAATACAGAGTACCTATGATCTGTAGGCACTGTTGTAAACACTTTATAAATGTGAACTCTTTTAATCCTTACTCCAACCTTAAGGAGGTGTATACTCCTACAATACCCATTTCACAGATGAGGAAACTGAGGCACACAGCTAAGATGAGCAGAGCTGGGGCTACAACTTGGATATATTTCTTTTCTGATGTGTTTAGTGGCAGCAGATCTAATCTTCCAGACAGGGCATCAGGACTGATCATTGGGCTGACAGGACAATGATCAAACTGCTCAGGCTACTGAGATTTCTCTCAGTTTTACAACAGGTCAGAGCTCACAAGCAGGAGAAGCTATCACAGTTGTTGTTGTGAATTTGTTGCTGATGTTGGTATTTGGAAGAGAGGAAAACGGGTTTCTGCCAGCTCCTGCTTCATACCTGGTTTCTCCAGGTTAGACTCCCTAAGATGCTGTGTTCTCCCTAAGATTGGTAAGGCGGCCTGGACTACTTTTGACTGAGTGCACATTTGGGCCTAACTCTAGACATGCCAAGAAGTTCCTATCCAAACCTTTGTCAGTGGAGGCCAGGTCAGCAGCACTTACCCAAGTTGTACTTCATGTCCAAGAGCTCCTTTTGGTGCAGCCACTGGACATCCCCCCCCCATGCAGTTATATATTTATTCCTCATTCAAATTCTCCATTATTATATTTTTTAATTTTTTAAAATATAAATTTATTTATTTTATTTGGAGGCTAATAACTTTCCAATATTGTAGTGGTTTTGACATACATAGAGATGAATCTGCCACGGGTGTACATGTGTTCCTCATCCTGAACCCACCCCACACCTCACTTCCCATCCCATCCCTCTGGGTCATCCCAGTGCACCAGCCCCGAGCACCCTGTCTCATGCATCAAAAAATGGACTGGTGATTCATTTTGCATGCGATGATATACATGTTTCAATTCCATTCTCCCAAATCATCCCACACTTTCCCTCTCCCAAAGAGTCTAAAATACTGTTCTATACCTTTGTGTCTCTTTCCCTGTCTGTCTCGCATTTAGGGTTATCATTACCATCTTTCTGAAGCATATATATATATATATATATATGTATATATATATATATATATGCATTAGTATGCTGTATTTGTGTTTTTATTTCTGGCTTACTTTACTCTGTATAATAGGCTCCAGTTTCATCCACCTCATTAGACCTGATTTAAATGTTTTTTTTGTTGTTGTTGTTTTTTAATAAATTTATTTATTTTAGTTGGGGGCTAATTACTTTACAATATTGTAATAGTTTTTGCCATACATTGACATGAATCAGCCATGGGTTTACATGTGTTCCCCTTCCTGGACCCCCCACCCACCTCCCTCACCATCCCATCCCTCTGGGTCATCCCATTGCCCTGGCCCTGAGCCCTTGTCTCATGCATCGAACATGGAATGGTGTTCTGTTTCACATATGATAATATACACGTTTCAATGCTATTCTCCCAGAACGTCCCACCCTCACCTTCTCCCTCAGAGTCCATAAAATTGTTCTATGCATCTGTGTCTCTTATTCTGTCTCGCATATAGGGTTATCGTTACCATCTTTCAAATTCCATATATATGCATTAGTATACTGTATTGTTGTTTTTCTTTCTGGCTTACTTCACTCTGTATAATGGGCTCCAATTTCATCCATCTCAGTAGAACCGATTCAAATGTATTTTTTTTAATGGCCGAGCAATATTCCATTGTGTATATGTACCACAGCTTCCTTATCCATTCATCCGCTGATGGACATCGAGGTTGCTTCCATGTCCTGGTTATTGTAAACAGTGCTGCGATGAACATTGGGGTACACGCGTCTCTTTCAATTCTGGTTTCCTCGGTGTATATGCCCAGCAGTGGGATTGCTGGGTCATATGGCAGTTCTATTCCCAGTTTTTTAAGGAATCTCCACACTGTTCTCCATAGTGGCTGTACTAGTTTGCATTCCCACCAACAGTGCAAGAGGGTTCCCTTTTCTCCACACCCTCTCCAGCATTTATTGCTTGTAGACTTTTGGATAGCAGCCATTCTGACTGGTGTGAAATGATACCTCATTGTGGTCTTGATTTGCATTTCTCTAATAGTGAGTAATGTTGAGCATCTTTTCATGTGTTTGTTAGCCATCTGTATGTCTTCTTTGGAGAAATGTCTGTTTAGTTCTTTGGCCCATTTTTTGATTGGGTCGTTTATTTTTCGGGAATTCAGCTGCAGAAGTTGCTTGTATATTTTTGAGATTAATTGTTTGTCTGTTGCTTCATTTGCTATTATTTTCTCCCATTCTGAAGGCTGTCTTTTCACCTTGCTTATAGTTTCCTTTGTTGTGCAAAAGCTTTTCATTTTAATTAGGTCCCATTTGTTTATTTTTGCTTTTATTTCCAATATTCTCGGAGGTGGGTCATGGAGGATCCTGCTGTGATTTATGTCGGAGAGTGTTTTGCCTATGTTTTCCTCTAGGAGTTTTATAGTTTCTGGTCTTACGTTTAGATCTTTAATCCATTTTGAGTTTATTTTTGTGTACGGTGTTAGGAAGTGTTCTAGTTTCATTCTTTTACAAGTGGTTGACCAGTTATCCAAGCACCACTTGTTAAAGAGATTGTCTTTTCTCCATTGTATATTCTTGCCTCCTTTGTCGAAGATAAGGTGTCCATATGTGCGTGGGTTTATCTCTGGGCTTTCTATTTTGTTTCATTGATCTATATTTCTATCTTTGTGCCAGTACCATACTGTCTTGATGACTGTGGCTTTGTAGTACAGCCTGAAGTCAGGCAGGTTGATTCCTCCGGTTCCATTAAGCAAACATTATCCTCAATGGTGAAAAACTGAAAGCATTTCCCCTAAAGTCAGGAACAAGGCAAGGATGCCCACTTTCACCACTACTATTCAACATAGTTTTGGAAGTTTTGGCCACAGCAATCAGAGCAGGAAAAGAAATAAAAGGAATACAGATAGGAAAAGAAGAAGTAAAACTCTCACTGTTTGCAGATGACATGATCCTCTACATAGAAAACCCTAAAGACTCTACTAGAAAATTACTAAAGTTAATCAATGAATATAGTAAAGTTGCAGGATATAAAATTAACACACAGAAATCCTTTGCATTCCTATACTCCAATAATGAGAAAACAGAAAGAGAAATTAAGGAAACAATACCATTCACCATTGCAACAAAAAGAATAAAATACTTAGGAATATATCTACCTAAAGAAACAAAAGACTTATATATAGAAAACTATAAAACACTGATGAAAGAAATCAAAGAGGACACAAACAGATGGAGAAATATACCGTGGTCATGGATTGGAAGAATTAATATAGTGAAAATGAGTATACTACCCAAAGCAATATATAGATTCAATGCAATCCCTATCAAGCTACCAATGGTATTGTTCACAGAACTAGAACAAATCATCTCACAATTTGTATGGAAATATAAGAAACCTCGAATAGCCAAAGCAATCTTGAGGTAAATGTATTCTTTTTAATGGCTGAGTAATATTCCATTGTGTATATGTACCACAGCTTTCCTATCCATTTGTCTACTCATTGACATCTAGATTGCTTCCATATCCTGGCTATTATGAACATGGCTGCAATGAACACTGGGGTATACGTGTCTCTTTCAATTCTGGTTTCCCCTTTGTATCTCAGTCCTCAGCCTGTGGATCTGTATGGAGACAGAAAGACTTATAAAGTGCATCTGGGCGTTTGCTGTCAATAGGGCTTGGAAGCTCCAGCTATCACGATAGGGTTAATGTCATGTGTTGAGTCAAAGAGCGGGAAGCCTGGTCTCTGCTCGCCTCCCCCAGATGGTTGTCAGTTGGTTAATTCAAATTCATGAGAAATTCTGCTTAAAAAAACAACAAACAAATAAAAAACAAATACCAGTGGTCCATCTTTTCTAAGAGATGCTCCAGTAAAAGCCATTTAAAGTCAAAAAGACCAGATTTTCAAAATAAATAGTACAGTGAGTGACCTACTTATGAACAGGTTCCATTCCTAGAGCATGTTCCTAAGTCCAATTTCTTTGTAGAAGTCCAGCAAAGTTAGCCTAAGCAAACAACTAACACAATCAGCTAGATAGTACAATACCAGGTACATCACTGCTGCTTTTATGCTTGCTTATGGACATCCTGGGCTTGAAATAAAGATACTGTAATACTGCACTCTGTACAGTAAAGCACACAAAGCACAACGACTTGTAGAGGATGTGTGTGGGTGACAATGTACGCCAGGGAGGTGAACTAACTTACAGGATTAAACATGCAAACATTCACATCTTTCAAAATTCCCAACTTGAAGGTTCACACATAATACACTTCAGTTCCATTCAGCCCCTCAGTCATGTCCAGCGCTCTGCGACTCCATGAACTGCAGCATGCCAGTCCTCCCTGTCCATCACCAACTCCCGAAGTCCACCCAAACCCATGTTCTTTGAGTCGGTGATGCCATCCAACCATCTCATCCTCTGCCGTCCCCTTCTTCTCCTGCCTTCAATCCTTCCCATCACCAGGGTCTTTGCAAATGAGTCAGCTCTTTGCATCCAGTGGCCAAAGTATTGGACTTTCAGCTTCAGCATCAGTCCTTCCAATGTACGCCCAGGACTGATCTCTTTAGCATGGGCTGGTCGGATCTCCTGCAGTCCAAGGGCCTCTTAAGCGTCTTTTCCAACACTACAGCTCAAAAGCTTAAATTCTTCTGTTCTCAGCCCTCTTGTTATCCCAATTCTCACATCCACACACGCCCACTGAAGAAACCATAGCCTTAACTAGACTGACCTCTGTTGACAAAGTGATGTCTCTGTTTTTTAATATGCTGTCAAGCTTGGTCATAACTTTCCTTTCAAGGTGCTGGGAAAGCTGGTCAACCACTTGTAAAAGAATGAAACTAGAACACTTCCTAACACCATACACAAAAATAAACTCAAAAAGGAGTAAGCATCTTTTAATTTCATGTCTGCAAACAGCATCTGCAGTGATTTTGGAGCCCAGAAAATTTAAGTCAGCCACTGTTTCCACTCTTTCCCCATCCATTTGCCAAGAAGTGATGCGAGCAGATGGCATGATCTTAGTTTTCTGAATGTTGAGCTTTAAGCCAACTTACAGAAAAATACATATGCATACGTGAATGAGAAAAAGACCTTATGGTTAACAATACCTCTGAGAAAGGGTGGAGAATGAAATATGCATTCAATCAAGACTGTAGATTTTTGTGTGTCTAGGCATCCATTTCACTTCGTTCTAAGAAGACATGTATGCACTGTTTGTAAAATGAGAAAAGAAAAAAGGAAAGTAAAACAGCAAGCTGCAAATTAATTTTTAAAAATAATGCCAATGGAACGTGTCAGACCTCTAGGATAGAGTGGCCAGGCAACCAAGGGGAAGTAAACAAATAAATCAAGGACTATTTTTCTCCTGTCCATGTGGCAAAAAAAGAGCTGTTGCCATGGAGTGCAGAGTAGGGAGGCTCGGAACATTTCTCAGCCTTTCTGTTCTTATATGTCATCCTCCTTGAAGACTGAGGCTGCTGCTGCTAGCTTTGCTGCTGCTTCTGCTGGTGCTGCATCTTCTGCATGTGCCTCTTTTGGGAGGACGTTTGAAACTTACTTGATGAGTTCCACACAACCTGCTGCATGGCCAGGGCAGTCTCCTTTGGTAAAACTGGTCTCTGCTTTTTCACTGGGTTTCTCATGCTGCTGCTGCTGGTGGTGGTGGTGGTGGTTGCTGGGCCGTGACTGTGCAGACGGTGCCGTTGGTGGGCGTGACCCCAGCCATGGAAGTATGGGAGGATGAGTGGGTGAGGACCAGCATTTTGGGGGGAGACTGGCTGCCCACTGTTGTGGATGATGGAGCTTCACCTACGACGGAAGCCAACACATGAAAAAACAAAACAGAAAGTAGACGGGACTCAGGCTGACCTGCAGGGTCTCCAGGTCAGTGAGTTCTAGGTGACCATCCCAGGCTGTCATGCCAAGGGCCTCCCCATGAATGGGCATATTCTTGCTTTATATGCTTAGGCCACTTCTTCAGCATGTGCAACTTCAAGTATCAGACTCCTTGGGTTACTCAAATGTGGGCTTGCTCACATTTGAGAAACTTGTCAAGGCCTCTGAGGGACTGAGGCCAACATGACCCACCCCTTGGCCTGGAGTTGCCCACCTGTTAGTCGATGACCCACTGGCTGAACAGAATCGCTGCAAGTACCTTGTTTCACAGTTAGAGTTCAGTAAGCACTTTGAGAAAGACTTAGCCAAAGTCCCTCTGGTCATTAACAGGAATCCTTTGCTTGGACAGGAAACCTACAGAGCCTGTACCCCAAGGAACCAGACAGCCTCCCAGTGGCCAAAGCACTGAATACCAATGAACCACCCAGAATGAAGAGTGTTCCCTTTCATCTCTTCTAATTCCTTCCCGAAGAGTCTCAGTGTGGTCCTGGCAGTCTTGACACCTACCACTCAAGGGAACTCCACACCAAGGTCAGAACCATCCCCAGCACAATGGTATTTATGGAGACTTTAGAAGCCTTGCTTTCGTTTTGACTGTAGTTCTCCATTTTGCATCTTTTATGCACAGCACAAAATACTGTTTTCCCTACTGTGTGCCAGTTAAGTTTAAGTTCCAAATTGAGTTCATTTTTTTTTAAACAGCTGCTGCTTCAGATAAAAAATATATACTAGGGCAATAAGTGAACAAGCAGGTTTTGGGAATGAGAAAAATAATGACTATGAGTGGCTGAGTTTGAAAAATGCTGCCTTTTGGCGTGCATCTACTGGGAAAAATGAGCTATGAGAGTGGAGGGCAGGATTTCAACAGACAGCAGGGAAAATTTGGAAGAGAACAGTTTTAGCCAAGACATGCCCAGGAATAGGCAGAATTTTGGAGGGTGAGGTCAGGCAGTGGGAAGGGCTGGCCCGGGGGTGACCACAGGAGTGTTCATCTGTAAGCAAAGGGGTCCGTTACGACTGCAGGGGCCCCAGGCACTGGACAGATGAACATCCATCCCCAGAGAGGATTCCCTCGGGTTCACACAAAAAAACACGGATGCAAGTCAGCATCCTTGGTCTCAGACGATGTGCCTGGACATAAAACTAGGTTTAATAAGGACTGAAAGTGCGTTCGCTCCGTCGTGTCCAACTCTTTTGCAACCTCATGGACTGTAGCCCTCCAGGCTCCTCTGTCCATGGGATTTCGCAGGCAAGAATACTGGAGTGGGTTGTTATTTCTTTCCCCAGGGTATCTAACCAACCCAGCGAAAGAAACCTGGGCCTCCAGGATTGCATGCAGATTCTTTATTATCTGAGTCACCAAGCAAGCCCTTAATGACAACACCTTTTTTGGGGGGCTCAGCATGCTTCCACTGCATGACTCCATGCCTGTCATTTTTAGATTTCTGTCACCCAGAAAAGACGTGAGTTCTTGATTATTCTAGGGGAAATTTTCAGTTAACTGTTGTTCTGGGAAAAACAAGGAGTGTGAAAGGAGAAGAGTGCTGACAGGCTGACTTTTCCACCCGAGGGGGGAGGGGGTCTTGGTGGTTACACAACTGACTGGCCCTCTTGCTCCTCCGGGGAAGAATTCAGCCCAAGTCCTGGGCCAGAACACAGGGTGGGACTGAGAGAAGATCTCTACCTAGAGTGAGGTTGCCCCCACCCGTTCCCAGGACAACCTTTCAGATATCGGTCACAGCCTCAGCCCCTTCCCCTTGCAGGGGCAGAAGTGGCTTTGAGCTTGCCCCTTTTAAAAGGCAGAGATCCCACAGGCAAGGCTTCTAACTTGCAAAAGCAACGTTAGTGCCTCTCTTTTCTGCCATGTGGTTAAGAAATATACTGTCCTTGTGGATAAGCTAGTCTGATACCTTCTTGGGCAAAGGGCAACCACAAAAAGGCCCTTTCTCTCTCTCATCTTGCAAAAGCAAACAACTGGCTTTGTAGAGTGGTAACTTCTCTGGAAGAGTCCCATTCGGGCTCTTTTTCAAATTAAAATAACAAACAAACAAACAACAACAACAAAGCAGGAGTATGCAATCTGAAAACTTTCCAGGCTTGACACACTTTGGGGGAGTTTTCATTTAGTCACTAAAACGCTTTAATTTCTAAAGGATATGGAAGGTTTACTGGGACGGTGGGGAGGAAGAGGAAAGGCCATGGAAAATTCCATTTGTCCTAAAAATTTTGGAGTATATACTCACCTGCAGTCTCAAAAAGAAGTGACTTTCTTAAAAGTCAACACTCCAAAGGCGACCCCACCCAACTAGCCTACTTATATCAGACTTAGCTTACTGTCTTGTACATTAAAAAAGGACTTTTTCAGAGAAGGCTGGAAACGACTGATATGACACATGTAAGTGGAGTCAAGGTCCTGAAGCGAGCTCCATTAGCCTCTGCTCTGGCATCTCTAGCTAGAAAAGCCATCTTTCGATCTGAGGATTCAGTTTCTCTGTATAAGCTGCACTTCTAACTGAAGATCACTTGGAGGTCACCAAGCACTCTTCAAAGCACCAGTCACTTAATAAACACATAAGTGAAATCACACCTTTGAAAAGATGCTCAACTGCAGAGTCTGACAGGAAGCCAATTCTTCAAGACCGAAATCATCCTCAGGTGGCTCTGGATTTCAACTTCTGTGAAGTTCCTCTAACTGACCTATTGTTTCAGAATCATCCTCTACATAAAATTCCCACCACGTTCAGAGGATCCTAGAGAAACTTCCTTCCGACACCAGTGAGAGGAACAGCTCAGCTTCATTTTATCACCTGGAGTGCCTTGTATTTGGGGGGGGGGGGGAAGAGCTCTTTTAAAGCACTCATATGTTTTTTCCCTTTTCATTTCAACTGCAGGAAGCTCAGGGCCAAAAGGGAAGAGTGACTTTGCTAATTCTGAAGGCTGACATAGTTATTTCTGTATGTAAAATTTCCCTACATCTCTCACTATTTCATGTTCATTTTTCTCGGTGTCTTGATTTCCATTTTATCAGTATATCTGAAATCCTTTCTGGAAGCAGTGAAAAAATCCACAACTAAACAAACAGTCGACTTCAGAAAGAAAGGAATAGTTTAAATCTATCACTCATAGGAACACTGCCATCTGGGACCCAACAATTCCACAAACTTCATGGAAAAAATGCTACTCCTGTTGCTTTCTGCAGCATCAGAAGTGGTCCCTCAAACCGCAATCCACACAGAATTGGATGTTTCAGATGCCACTCATAATTTTAAGGGATGAGGTGGTGATCCATCCTTCCTGACCGACTCAACTGCTCTCTATCATCCTACCCTGCATCACTGAGAGATATTCCATCCTCTTTCAATGAATTCCAGGAACTGAGGTTCAGCAACAGTTCACAATGATACAAACACAGAGGATAAAAGCTCAAAACCCATCCCCCCTCCTGCTTTAAGCAGTGAGACTAAGAAAACCCCAGGGCACACACAACTGAGAAGATGGGTCCTATCAGAAGCTGCCCGTTGTCTGTTTTGTCACTAAGTCGTGTCCAGCTCTTTTGTGATCCCATGGACTATATAGACCACCAGACTCCTCTGTCCATGTAATTCTCCAGGGAAGACTACTGGAGTAGGTTGTCACTGCCTTCTGGGGATCTTCCCAATCCAAGGATCAAATTTGCGTCTCCTGCATTGGCAAGCAGATTCTTTACCACTGAGCTACATAATTAAAACTGGCTATCCGTGTATGTAACTCACAAAGTACAAGAGGTTTTATGGCTACAATCTCCAACTTGTTCTTAGGCCATGTTTCTCCTGGGCTCTTAATTAATTCTTATCTTTCTTGGGCATATCAACAGCCACTTGCCAAGCCAGCGGAGAAATTCACTGACTGCTTCACCAACGGGCCAAATATCTTTTAAATCATTCCTATGTTCCACTGGTATGGATCTAACAGAAGCAGAAGATATTAAGAAGAGGTGGCAAGAATACACAGAAGAACTGTACAAAAAAGATCTTCACGACCCAGATAATCATGATGGTGTGATCACTCACCTAGAGCCAGACATCCTGGAATGTGAAATCAAGTGGGCCTTAGAAAGCATCACTATGAACAAAGCTATTGGAGGTGACGGAATTTCAGTTGAGCTATCTCAAATCCTCAAAGGTGATGCTGTGAAAGCGCTGCACTCGATATGCCAGAAAATTTGGAAAACTCAGCAGTGGCCACAGGACTGGAGGAGGTCAGTTTTCGTTTCAATCCCAAAGAAAGGCAATGGCAAATAATGCTCAAACTACCGCACAATTGCACTCATCTCACAGGCTAGTAATATAATGCTCAAAATTCTCCAAGCCAGGCTTCAGCAATACGTGAACTGTGAACTTCCAGATGTTCAAGCTGGTTTTCGAAAAGGCAGAGGAACCAGAGATCAAATTGCCAATATCTGCTGGATCATCGAAAAAGCAAGAGAGTTCCAGAAAAACATCTATTTCTGCTTTATTGACTATGCCAAAGCCTCTGACTGTGTGGATCTCAATAAAGTGTGCAAAATTCTGAAAGAGGTAGGAATACCAGACCATCTGACCTGTCTCTTGAGAAACCTGTATGCAGGTCAGGAAGCAACGGTTAGAACTGGACATGGAACAACAGACTGGTGCCAAATAGGAAAAGGAGTACGTCAAGGCTGTATATTGTCCCCCTGCTTATTTAACTTCTCTGCAGAGTACATCATGAGAAACGCTGGGCTGGAAGAAACACAAGCTGGAATCAAGATTGCTGGGAGAAATATCAATAAACTCAGATATGTGGATGACACCACCCTTATGGCAGAAAGTAAAGAAGAACTAAAGAGCCTCTTGATGAATTTGAAAGAGGACAGTGAAAAAGTTTGCTTAAGGCTCAACGTTCAGAAAACTAAGATCATGGCATCTGGTCCCATCACTTCATGGGAAATTAATGGGGAAACAGTGGAAAGAGTGTCAGACTTTATTTTTTGGGCTCCAAAATCACTGCTGCTGGTGATTGCAGCCATGAAATTAAAAGACGCTTACTCCTTGGAAGGAAGGTTATGGCCAACCTAGATAGCATATTTAAAAGCAGAGACATTACTTTGCCAACAAAAGTCCGTCTAGTCAAGGCTATGGTTTTTCCAGTGGTCGTGTATGGATGTGAGTGTTGGACGGTGAAGAAAGCTGAGCACCGAAGAATTGATGCTTTTGAACTATGGTGTTGGAAAAGACTCTTGAGAGTCCCTTGGACTACAGGAGATCCAATCAATCCATCCTAAAAGAGATGAATCCTGGGTGTTCATTGGAAGGTCTGATGTTGTAGCTGAAACTCCAATACTTTGGCCACCTCATGCGAAGTGTTGACTCATTGGAAAAGACCCTAATGCTGGGTAGGATTGGGGGCGGGAGGAGAAGGGGACGACAGAGGGTGAGATGGGTGGATGGCATAGCCGATTCGATGGACATGGGTTTGGGTAGACTCCGGGAGTTAGTGATGGACAGAGAGGCCTGGCGTGCTGCAATTCATGGGGTCACAAAGAGTCAGACACGAATGAGCAACTGAACTGAACTGGACTGATGTTCCACTGTAGGGTCTACCAACATGTCTGGGGTGTCTCAAGTTTGAAAGAAGCCACTGCTGGTTCAGTCCCTAACAGCAGTAAAGGGAGAACTGCTAAGACTCAGGCAGCAGTTCACAACTAGGTGAGATTTAGCTTTGTCAAGACACTTTTGAAGTCCTCCACTGGGTAGATGCTACTGACATCCAGTTGGTAAAGACCAGGGATACTGCTAAACATCCTTCAATAAACAGGACAAAGAACTGTCCAGCATAAAATGTCAATAGCGCCAAGGTTGAGAGGCCTTGGGCCCATGTCAGCTAAATGCAAATATGGCAGAAAACAGGCTCTGGTGCGCATCATACAATGCCCCTTGGATTTCTACAGACCTGAAGAAGAACTCAGCAGTCTGGTGCCGCTCACCCGGAAAACCTTATACTCTAGTAAGAAAATGTATTTTGAGATGCCTGGACAGTGTGAGGGGAGGTAAGGGAGAATAAACTCATCAAGGTCTTTGAACTGAACGCTTTTCTCCATTTCAGCCCTGTCCAACGTCTTAGCATTGATAACCACTTGAGGCATGTAAGTGAATATATTGGAAAGGAAACTGCTTAGGTTCAAAATGACCTGACTGCTGGAAGCACCTATTACTTTCTAAGAGACTTCTTCTCCTGTGCTCAAAATCAACCACATTGGGTATCAAGAAGGTTAAAGGTAGGCAGGCCCAGCTCAAGTCCTTGTCCTGCTCAGTAACTAGCTAGGTGACTTGGAGATACCCCAAGCTTTGTTGTGCACACTTCATGGTGTCTGAGGGTGACATGACATATGATAGTATAAATGGCAATGTGGCATTCTAAAACCAAATCAAGAAAGCAGAAACTGATACAGTCACTTACCCTCCTGCTTGGGAGATGTTTCTTTGGGTTCCTTCCTAGGTTTTCGACTCTCCAGTGCAGAAAGGTCTGCTCTTAAATCTGTGACAAATCTGCTCTCTGAATCAGAATCCAGGCCCAAATGCACTCTTGGAGATCAGTCTCACCTTTTCCCTTCAGCTTATCCTTTGTGGGATGAGGAAAGAATTTTGCTTTGTCTGAAAAGTCCTTCTCAAGCTGGGGGCTCATCTTCTCCTTGACTGATCTTGGCTTTCTCACTGGCTGGTGACATGCTTTCAGCTCCTCTTCTATCTCTACTGGGTTTGCCCCTTTGGACTTTCTTCTTTTCTTTTTTTTTTTTTGAAAGCAGATGGCTCTTTTCCCATCTGAGACAACTCTGTGTCTTCAGCAACTTCTGGCTCATTCTTGGACCTCTGCTCCTCATCACTGATAGGGTCACTTTCGCTACTATCTGATTTTTCTGTATTCCTGGAATCGCTGGGCTTGACAGTCATATAAACACCTTCTGAGATTTCATTTATGCCTACATTAAAAAAAAGAAAGAAAGAAAACAGGATGTAGCATGCTCACAGAAAAAGGAGCAGGACCAGAAAACCACAAATATTTAACATGCTCAATGCTGAAATTAAAAAAAAAAAAAAATCGCATTGCCTCACACTGGCCTGGTGGCATTAGCAGTAGACTTAAGTTGCCGGTGAATACAAGTGACAAATGGAACTTGCCTGGAGAGTGTTTCAGTTACTGACATTCAAAAATGACATCGGACCAAACCACGTGCATTTCTAATTTATACAGAGCTCAATCTTGGCAGCATAGGTAAGTACTGGGAAACATAGAATGGGAGGGATGGAAGGGAACACTACACCGGATTTGTTAAAACTGATCAATTTTCAGTTCAGTTGAGTTCAGTTGCTCAGTCTCGTCTGACTCTTTGCGCCCACATTAACAGCAGCACTCAAGGCCTCCCTGTCCACCACATCTCCCGGAGTGCACCTAAACTCATGTCCATTGAGTCGGTGATGCCATCAAACCATCTCATTCTCTGTTGTCCCCTTCTCCTCCTGCCCTCAATCCTTCCCAGCATCAGGGTCTTTTCTAATGAGTCAGCTCTTCGCATCAGGTGGCCAAATATTGGAGTTTCAGCTACAACATCAGTCCTTCCAACGAACACTCAGGACTGATCTCCTTTAGCATGGACTGTTTGGATCTCCTTGCAGCCCAAGGGACTCTCAAGAGTCTTCTCCAACACCACAGTTCAAAAGCATCAATTCTTCAGCTCTCAGCTTTCTTTATAGTTCAACTCTAGCATTCACACATGACAACTGCAAAAGCCATAACCTTGACTAGACAGACCTTTGTTGACAAAGTAATGTCTCTGTTTTTAATATGCTGTCTAGCTTCATCATAACTTTCCTTCCAAGGAGTAAGTGTCTTTTAATGACATGGCTGCAATCAGCATCTGCAGTGATTTTGGAGCCCAGAAATATAAAGTCAGCCACTGTTTCCTCATTTATTTGCCATGAAGTGACGTGACCGGATGTCATGATCTTAGTTTTCTGAATGTTGAACTTTAAGCCAACATTTTCACTCTCCCCTTTCACTTTCATCAAGAGGCTTTTTAGTTCTTCTTCACTTTCTGGCATAAGGGTGGGGTCATCTGCCTATCTGAGGTTATTGATATTTCTCCCAGCCACCTTGATTCCAGCTTGTGCTTCTATTTTACAGATTAGAAATAAAAGAGGGCCTGAGAAATCCCTTGTCCTGGGACACAAAGAAAACCAAGACAGAGAGGCGAGGCTAGAGACATGGATTCTTGAGTCACCACTTGGGCTCTTCCCACATATTCCCAAAGTGTTAAGTCTTTTACTCTTTCTGTCCATGACTCGAAGAAATAAGCCAAGCCTTAAAGCAGGGATTGCAAACTCACAGCGCAAGAGCCACGTGGGGCAAGCAGACGTGTTATTTAGGAAGCAATGATTTGACCCAATGCTTTCCAATCTTTCGTTATTTGTCGCTTTTAACTTAGAATGTGCTGGCCAATTCAGAAACCCGGAAGTTTCACACAGAAATTATGATTTTAGGCTTGCCTGAAAGAGCAGAAGACCTGGCCATTCTCGGTCACAGGGCTTCAAGCCTGGCTGGGGCTGAGAACTACTGTCCCATTTCGGTTGGGGGAGCACTGTCTCCAGGTCACCCAGCTGCCCAGCCCCCATCTTGCTCCCTGCCCTGAAGCAGAGTCAACCATCATTGTGCTTCTACTGTTTTTCTACTGGTAACTGAGTCCAGAGGAAAGGCACCCATTTCCATGTCTCAAGCAAAAGGAAAAACGATAAAACAACAGGAGTTTCCTACATATACAAGCAAAAATTGGCAAAAGTCTATTTCTAACAATAATTTCATTTAACCTCTTTGTATTTCCTACTCCCAATAGTGAGCGTCATCCATCTGTAGGTAAATAATCCGTTACCCTACAAGCTTGAAAAGAGGAAGTCCCCATCAACTCTGTATTGTCTTCATTCTAGAGCAATGGTTACCATGAGTGGGATCACGGAAGAGAAAATCGTAAAAGGGCAAGAGCCACAAACAGCCCAGCAGGATCAGGAGTGAACTATATCCACCTCCTCCAGGGCTCAAAGGGAAAGAATCAAAAAACCCAATCTGGTTTGATTTCTGGATCTCAGGGCTGGTGCAGTTGGTAACTAATGTTCGGACCCAAGAATGACAAGCATGACCACATTTGCTTGGATACTGGAGCCCAAAGGCGGTGAATTCAGATCCTGCTCCTCTGCTTCTATTAGTTGTGTGCCCCTGAACGGGTGAACTACCTCTCTGAGCCTCAGTTTCTTCCCCTGGACAATGGGTTTGATAACATTATCAACCTTCCAGGACAATCTTTGCACAGTGCCGGGGGGATAGGAAGTCCTCCGTAACTCCTTATTGACAATAACAAATCGAGGAGCTAGACTAGCTGCCTGGAAGAACCCAAGAAAGATATGGACTGCATAGTTCATCCACGTCACTCAATGTCCTAACCAAATGGGCAATCCAGCAAGGAGTGCTTTGGTTAGACAGCCTAGGTGACATCCAACGACAGCTCCTTTCTCACCCAAAGGTCCAGAGCACCCAGTGACAAAGAAATCTGAAGATTCCTTTAAAAACTGTAAATAGAATGGCCACACAACCCAGCAATCCCATTGCTGGACTTACACACCAAGGAAACCAGAACCGAAAGCGACTCGTGTACCCCAATGTTCATCGCAGCCGTGTTTACAATAACTAGCACATGGAAGCAACCTAGATGTCCATCGGCAGATGAATGGAGACGAAGGCTCTGACCCATACACACAATGGAATTTTACTCAGCCATTAAAAAGAATGCATTGGAATCAGTTCTAATGAGGTGGATGAAACTGGAGCCTATTATACAGAGCGAAGTAAGCCAGAAAGATAAAACACCAATAGAGTAAATTAACGCATATATATATGGAACTTAGAAAGATGGTAATGATGACCCTATATGTGAGACAGCAAAAGAGACACAGATGTAAAGAAGAGACTGCTGGACTCGGCGGGAAAAGGCGAGGGTGGGATGATTTGCGAGAATAGCATTGAAACATGTATAGTATGTGAAATAGATCACCAGTCCAGGTTTGATGCGTGAGACAAGGTGCTCAGGGCTGGTGCACTGGGATGAATGACTCTGAGGGATGGGATGGGGAGGGAGATGGGAGGGTCGGGATGGGGAACGCATGTACACCCAGGGCTGTATCATGTGAATGTATGGCAAAAGCCACTACACTATTGTAAAGTAATTAGCCTCCAATTGCTATAAATTTTTAAAAAGAGGTAAAAAATAAAAAGAAAGATTAGAAAATATTTTAACTAAGTGATAATAAAAACACAGCGTATCAGAATTCATGAGATGCATGTCTAGAAGTGTTCACAATTTTAAATGCTTCTATTAAAAATGAATAAAAGCCTAAGGCAATGGAAAAAAGAAAAAACAAAAACAAAAACCTCCCTCAAAGCGTTCAGCAAAGGCTATGTATAGGAAAGGTGAGGGATAGGTGTGATTAGCTCTTGCAAATTTCTTGCTGTCAGATCTTATGTTCTTGAAGTAAGGTGGTGGTCAGCTAACTGTGTTCCTGTAATCCTTGAGGGAAGCAAATATTATTCCCTATTCCCTATTTCCTGAAAAGATAGGTCCCAAGCTTGACGTTCACCCTCCATGGTCCTGGTTGGGGGGGAGGGGTCCCTGTGCAGGCTGGTTTTTCCAGTCATGGAGCATTCATCTAGCACCCACTCTTGTTACTTCCAGCAGTGCTCAGTCCTAGGTGGAAGAGGTAATTCTCAGTTCTCTGTGCCCTCCTCTTACCAAGGCCCCCATACACTGCCCAGCCACCTTCAATGAGGGAGCCAGGTACCCAGCATGTAGCTGACCCTCAGCCTCCTCAGTCTACCCAGTTGGAGAGCTGGGTCCTGTAGACTGTGACCCATGCAGATTGCCACAACCATTCGGTCATGGAGGTGGGGATGGAACACGTTGGCCATTGCTTTCAAACCTGGTCCAGACCAGTCAGTGGCTTCAGCAAGGGCTCTGGGACTCTGCAAGACACAGCCTGTTCCCAAGCTCCACAGTTCATTCCCCATCCCAAGGCCCAAGGGCCTAGAGGGCTCTATGGGAAGGCTGTAATATATCTCACTACACTCTGCTCAGAGGCTTTCTGTTGGTGGTATTGGGGTTTCTAACGCCACTGAAGGTCTTGGGCTGAGGTCTGCAGCACCGTTTTCCACCCTGCCTCTATTACAGTATCTTCCTTGATGAGCTTATTCAACCTGGGACTAAAAGTTGGTAACTTGGACCATCACGGACCATTTCCAGTAGCCCAAGGACCACATTCTACTCTGTTTCTATAATGAAGGGATTTCAACTTCACAATGTCATGTGATGTAAAAGATTTCTTCTTCCTCTAACTGAAATATTTAACTTAGAATAATGTCTCAATGGATATATATTGCAAACGAGGCTACCATTTATTTATTCACTGCTGGAATTATACTTGATGTGTAAGGTGTTTGAAACAATTATCATTGGGGTATAGTTGCATTACAATGATGCTTTAGTTTCTGAGTACGTATGTCCAAGTGAATCCATTTTAGGTGTACACATATCCCCTCGTTTTTGGATTTCCTTCCCATTTAGGTCACCGCAGAGCAGAGTCGAGTCCCCTTGTTCTTTCACTTTTCTCATACTGTAACATTTTCGTAAATGTTAACTGGAGGTTAATTACTATACAATATCGTGATGGTTTCTGCCATGCATCAACATTAAGAAGCCGTAAGTATATCGGGGTCCCACCCATCCTGGAGCCTCTCCCACATCCCCTCCTATGCTATTTTTCTGGGTTGTTCCAGAGCACTGCTTTGCATTCCCTGCTTCGTGCCAAGGAAAATCTGAAAGATGATTTTTCTGTATGAAACATGTAATTTTCTTTATCTCACATGTGAGAACATGGGTGCAGATTTTTCTACGTGAAATAGGAAATGTGTACTTCATGTTTGAAAATCTACTTGTATAATTTTTTCATCATATATGGAATCTTGTCTGTTTCACATGTGGATATCTGTGCACACTTTTTCCTACATGAATGGGGAATTCCAGATATTTCAGATATGAAAAGTTGAGCATATGCTTTCCTGTCTGACCTCTGAAGTTGTATCCATTTCCTATGTAAAAATCTCAATGAAATTTTACTGACATGAAGTATGCAATTAAGATATGGGAACCAACAGGAAATTGGAATTCTATTTCATAAAAGAAATTCTGGGCACCACTGTTTCTTCATGAAATACTTAATTCTTTGTATTTCTTACATAGAAAACAATGACTGTCCACCATGAAATAGGGAGATCTCTGTATTAACTGCATCAAAATCTAGGCACTAATTTTCCTTCATGAAACTTGAACTTCTCTATATTTCACATCTGATAATCAGAATGAACATTTCCCTATGAGAAATAAGGAAATCTCTGCATTTCATGTAAACCATTGGTTCTTCAGTCTCTGAAACACCTGTTTGCATTTGTGTCCCTGTGTGTTACATGTGTGTGTGTACACATATGTGCTTGTGTCACCTGTTCCTGTGTGTGTGTGTGTGTGTGTGTGGCCTAATGTAGGTGCTCAGTGTGAAACACCAGACATCCTAGGAGGCAGAGTGTGAGCATTGCATCTATCCAGGCACTTAACGTGAGTGTGCCCACGTTAGCTATGTGGCCGAGAGGAAGAGAGTAAGCAATGGTCAGGAGGAGCACTTTACTCCACTTGAAACACTTGCAGGAGGAGCTCTGCTTCTCTTGGAACTGCATCCGCAGGAGCACATCCTTAGCCGCTGGGGTGCCTGCTTTAAGCCGTGGGCCAGGGGAAAGGCCAAGAGCTGACAGACAGCAGGCCAGGGGCTCCAGGGTGGTTTGGCTTGGGGCTGCATTGTGGGGCCCAAAGAGCGAGCCAAGGAAAGTGTGCTGCTTCATCCTCAGAGTATGGCTGCATTCCTGACACTGCTCAAGCCTAAGGCACACGGTTAGGGACGGACTCTGCAGGCGGTGAACTTTGGTGAGGTCAGCGGTAACAGCGCCTCCCCCGCCGATCCCCACCCCCCACCAAACCTACCCACGCTCTGCCCGTGGCTTGCCGTTTAGATCCAAGGTGAGCACCTGTGTCCCTGACGTACCCACGAACCTTGTGTCACCTGTGTGAACCCCTGAGCACACAGAGTCGCCCGCTTCCCCAGTGGCAATTTCAAGCTTGACGGTGGCTGCAGTGTCACCTTCAGATTCCTTGCCTTCGACTCCAGCTGGCCTGGCTTGCCCAGTCGCTGGTCTGGCACATCTATACTGTTGGTCAGGCAAACGGCTTGTGTGGACCGGCGCACTGTGCACTGAGCCAAGTTGGGCCCCTGCGTGCCCAGAATTCCAAGGGGTGTGTCTGTCCCGTGAATGAACGCCTTTTGACTCCATTTGATTGGTTCTGTGATGAGGTCTGGAGGTCAGGGTATAGAGTTCAGCTCCTTCCCGCCACCATATTACCCGTGCATGGTGGCACACGGTTCTGCGCATGCCTGTCTCCCTTTCCCTGCTCATTGGCTGTGGGCAAGTAACCAGTTGGTTGTGCCACGTAGACTGCGGCTGGTTGGCGGGCTTTGCCGGCCGCCAGCTGTGCTCTCACGTCCAGCTTCTTTGTGGCTCTGGGCTACGGCCAGAACACCATGGAGACTGAGACGGGGCCAGAGGAAGGCGGCAGCACCCCGGGATCCTGGGTCTTAGTTGTGAGCCCGGGTCTTCTCGAGGGAGGGACCCTGGGGCCTACCAGCGCGGTGGGGGCGGCAGAGGCAATGCAGGCCGCAGGTAGTGCACCAGGCGAAGAGGCCGCCCTCTTCTGGGTGGAGGCGGTAGAGAAAGGTGCAGCCCTGGAGGAGGGAGAGTTGGCGGGATTCGGGCAGGAGTTCCAGCTGCTGGTGTTAGACATCATGGAGGAGGTGGAGGTGGTGGCCTACGAGGAGCAGGAGCAGGTGTCCTCGCAGGAGCAGGGCCAGGAACATCCAAGCCCCAGAGCCCCCAGGGATCAGCCCGCACTGGAGGCCCTGCCGGCCCTGCAGCTGGAGCTGGATTTCGTGAATAAGAAAGCCCAAAGGGCCCGCGCTCGCCTGAAACACAAGAACTGCCAGAGGCGGAAGCTGCGTCTAGAACACAGAAGTGCCATCATCGAGGGAATCCGTGGATTCTGGGTCGAAGTTGTATCCCTTGGTGTGGTGCTTGTGAATTTTTTTTTTTTTTTTCAATCTGGGTAATTGCAGAAGCAGTTTAGAGATCTGGCAGTTCTGGTACAAAATGTATTTTTTGGATGCTGAGTATTGGTTACCGTTCTGTGTATCTGTTCCCGATATAAGGTGTGATGTCCTTGCTGTTCTGGGTAGCACAAATTGCTACTTGGGCTTTATTTGCAGAGGTCCCAATCAGAATTGTCATTAGCACCAGGGACTCTTCAGAGAAAAGGCTTGTCTGGGATCCAGGTCTTCTCTGAAAAGCTGCGTGAATTTGGCGGTGAGGTTGGGATGTGTAAATGCTCATGCTGCTTGTACGTAGGAGTGCCTGTTTTCCAGAAGTAAGCTAAGTTTTAGGAGGCTGAGATGGAGTTTAGGGCCTTTCCTCTTAGGAACAGAACCTGCTCTGGTAGTGCATTTATAGGCACAGCCTTGGGGCTTGTCATGCCTTCATACAGTCTGCGTTAACAGAAATGTGACGAGTTAACTCGTCGCAAGATGAAGTCAGACAGCGCCATTCTACACTTTAGGCTAGATTTGTCCTTCCAGCACTTTTTTCCTCTAGCATCTAGAGGCTCCTTGACCTAAAGCAGTTTATGAACCACCCTCAAATGTCAGCTATGATGGCTGACCAAGATGAAGACATACTTCACTTCATGACCAACTTAAAGGTCAGGCAGGGGACACTGATAATTGTGGGGGGAAGGTGACTGTGGAGGGGAGAGGACATGATTTACCCCTGAAAACAGGAAAGGACAGCTCTTCTGTAAAGGGGTTTCACACCCATCCACCCCTACCCTACTCCCCACACTTTGTCCTGGCAGGTGGAGGAACTCAGGCATCCCTCTCATCACTGCAAGATCACATTGTCCTTCTGGAAGAATAGGTATTTCCAGAATGAAGTGATTGTTAAGGATTATCTCATTAATGTCACTGGTAAGAGGCAGCTCCTTGGATTTGGTGGGTGGGGGCAGAAAAGTGTAGGTTGAATTGGAAAGTGATTTAGGTCTTTCTCCCATACTCCTTTTCCTGCAGGATATCGAGCATCTCATTCCACCCTAATTCACTGGAACCAGGGATTTGAACGCAAGGCATACAGCCGCAGGCACCATGACAGCAGCGTTAACTTCTTCAACTGGTCCTTTGACCACAATTTCACAGGATCTGACCGGATTGCTGAGGTAGGGTCCCACGCGGCCACTGGGCCAGAACTGGTGATGTATGTTGGAATTCTTGGCGGTGTACAGGAGGGCTCAGGGTCTGGCCAGCCCCGTGCTGACCTAGCTCATTGCCCTGAGAGTTCATCATAAAGGATCTCTGGCCCAATCCCGTGTGGTACTATATGAGGAGGAAGGCTCTGACACGAGAGGTACTGGGAGGACGAGAGGCGAGGAGCCCAGGGATTGGGCACTGGCATAAGTGTTTTCCAGAAACTTGGGCCATTTATTTCACTTGTGGAGAAAGTGAGACTCTGTGGAATGCAGAGTAACACCATGGAATGAGGGAATCAGCAAGAGACAGCAGAAGTAGAGAACCGTAGTGAAAAACAGGTTCTAAGTAGAGAAGCTTGAGGTAGATGAAGTGTCCTGGTCAGGGCAATGTCACTCCAATTTATATCTGGCTCAGCTGCACATCTCTGAACTGGCATTCCATGGCCAACAAGGCAACCCTCAGGCTCCTCTTAAATTGGGGCCCACCTACTATTGAAATCCCCTTTCTACAACGGTCTGCGAGTCTCCTTTCTGCTAGGCTGTTCCCCACTGACCATCATTTGATTCCATTTTCATCATCACACTTGTTTCTATTTTTGTTTTCTTTTACATTTTTTCCACATGCCACTCTCATTCTGAGAATACTGACCACTGTGTAGGATTATGGAGAATAGTCTTTTAACTTATTTATTTTACCTGGAGGATGATTACTTTACAAAACCATGATGGTTTTTTTCATACATTGGCCAACACGAATCACTCATAGATATACACGTGTCCCCCCAAATGCTGAACCCAACCCCCACCACCCTCCCCTACCTGTCTTTCTGGGTTGTCCCACAACATGACTTTGGTTGCCTTGCTTCACGCATCAAATTTGCGCTGGTCGTCTATTTTGCATAAGGTAATGTAAATGTTTGAGGGCTATTTTCTCAAATTAACCCAGACTCACATTCCACCACGGAGTCCAAATTCTGTTCTTTATATGTCTGTGTCTTATTTGCTGTTCTGCATGTTCGATGTCCGGTACCACCTACGTGGTCCTAAACTCCATATAGTTGTACTAACATGCAGTGTTTGCTTTTTCTCTTTCTGACTTTCTTCACACTCTTAATAGGCTCCATATTCATTCCAACTCATTAGGACTGAGTTCAAGGCATTCCTTTTTAGAGCTGAGAAACATACCATTGTGTATACGTACCCCAACTCCCTTAACCCGTCATCTGCCGATGGCCATATAGGTTGTTTGCATATCCTAGCTCTTGTAAATAGTTGTACAGTGAAGATTTGGGTGCGTGGTTTAAAAACCTGTATGCAGATCAGGAAGCAACAGTTCGAACTGGACATGGAAAAACAGACTGGTTCCAAATAGGAAAAGGAGTACATCAAGGCTCTACGTTGTCACCCTGCCTGTTTAACTCTCTATGCAAAGTGCATCATGAGAAACGCTAGGCTGGAAGAAACACAAGCTAGAATCAAGTTTGCCAGGAGAAATATCAATAACCTCAGATATGCAGATGACACCACCCTTATGGCAGAAAGTGAAGAAGAACTAAAGAGCCTCTTGATGAAAGTGAAAGAGGAGAGTGAAAAAGTTGGCTTAAAGCTCAACGTTCAGAAAACTAAGATCATGGCATCTGGTCCCATCACTTCATGGGAAATAGATGGGGAAACATTGGAAACGGTGTCTGACTTTATTTTAGGGGGGTCCAAAATCACTGCTGACGATGATTGCAGCCGTGAAATTAAAAGACACTTACTCCTTGGAAGGAAGGTTATGGCCAACCTAGATAGCATATTTAAAAGCAGAGACATTACTTTGCCAACAAAAGTCCGTCTAGTCAAGGCTATGGTTTTTTCAATGGTCATGTATGGATGTGAGAGGTGGACGGTGAAGAAAGCTGAGCGCCGAAGAATTGATGCTTTTGAACTGTGGTGTTGGAGAAGACTCTTGAGAGTCCATTGGACTGCAAGGAGATGCCATCAGTCCATCCTAAAGGAAATCAATCCTGGGTGTTCATTGGAAGGATTGATGTTGAAGCTGAAACTCCAATACTTTGGTCACTTCATGCAAAGTGTTGACTCATTGGAAAAGACCCTAATGCTGAGTAGGATTGGCGGGAGGAGGACAAGGGGACTACCGAGGATGAGATGGTTGGATGGCATCACTGACTCGATGGACATAGGTTTGGGTAGACTCCTGGAGCTGGTGATGGACAGAGAGGCCTGGAGTGCTGCAATTCATGGGGTCACAAAGAGTCAGACACGACTGTCCGACTGAACTGAACTGAACCGAACTGAGAGAGGAAATGTAAAAGTTCACAGACTCTCTCTCCTGGAAACTGACTTGAAAGGTTAAAGCTGTCTTTAGTGTTGTTCCGGGAGGCTAGGTTGACATATATGTATCTGTTTCTCTGTCCGTTTTGAAAGGAAACCCCCGATTTTGAGAAACTTATGTTGGAGTGTCCCCCTTTACCTAAAATAGAAAACCTAAGAAGGTGCTTCACATGAAGATCAATGGCCAACTAGTCCTCTCTGACATGAAAGTAATGAAGAGTGGTCTGCTGGTGAAACAGATCGAGAGGGAGAAACCAGTAAACATGAAATAATTCTGAAGGATAAATAGAAAGCATCAACCATAGGTGTCTGTGTATTGTTTGGCCAGGTCCTCAGGACAGATACTTCAACTCCATGTAGGATTCTCACTTTAACGCGTGGGAATTACCAGACCATGGAGAGTTATAGAGGGGGTTAAGTCATATGTTGGGGTTGTGTCAGGGGACAAGTTCTTCCTGCGGGGTGGGGTTGGGGAGGAAGGAGAAGGAAGAGGAGGGGCCATTAACTGTGGGTCTGGCAACTTGACAAGGGAAATGTGGATGTTCATGGAAAGGGTCTGGTGAACAAGAGCCAGAGATTGAAATAGTGGGACACAACTTTGTTGGAAGGTGGTGCCCCAGGTATCATCACTGTTGGATATCATCAGGCATTTTAAGAGTACAGGACAAGGAAAAAGCCTTAACATTCAACTCACTATGAACCACATAGCCTCCTTGTGTATATGACTGCACAGTTCACCTTTTCTCAGAGTCAGCTTCCCAGGCCTAGGGTTCCAGGTAACATCTTAGGGGATGGGGGCATAAAGTATATGGAGGGGCTGTGGCCCAGAGCAAAAGCGAGGGGGTGGGAAGGCAGTAAGGATATTAATTTCTGGCAAAAGTGACCAGGGGAAAAGATAAATCACCAGGAAACAGACAAACAAAAACAGATCCCATCGTGTATGTTTGAGCTCATGTGAACTCTGTTCTTTTTTCCAAGAACTCAGTTTAGGTACAAAGTCTGCAGGGGCAGAAGTCAGGGGGATGGGGATGTTAAACAGGCAAAGTCCAGCCTACGCAGCCGTGCACTCTGTGTCGCATGATGGCTCAGTGCTTAATATCCTTTTTTCCAGGAAGGCTTACGCTCTGTGCCCAAGGCCCTCTGTCAGGCCTAGGTGTAGAAATAACATTTTTCCACAAACCCTCTGGTGACAGTGTCTATTCCTTGCTGAATGGCTCAGCACAGGCTGTATAAAACCACAAGTGGCCTTCTTCTGGGCTTTGTCGCTACTCTGTGGGCCAAGGGCCAATGGGAACACCTGGAGAATACAGAGCTTACGGAGGGACTGGTCGAACTTAGGGTGGCCCTTTCCAGGTAGATGGCTGCTTTCCGGAATCACGTCCACCTCTGGATTGGGCAAAGGACAGACTGGCACAAAGGGAGTAGGGAGAGGTCAACGTTTGTCCTCTCACCCCAGATACAATGGCTCCAACGTGGGCATTCCTGTGGGTGATATTTCTGTCTCACATGGAGTTCTCACTCCAAAAATTGTCTCCCGACAGCAGCATCTCTTTGGAGGGCAAAGGGTAAAGGATGAACGTCAAAGTTCATGGGTTTATGGATGCCCCCTTCAAGGTGCACTGAATGAGATCTCCTGCTCAGGGCCAACTTTTGCATTTGAATATCTTCAGCCTAGTATGCCCCTTCTACAGAGGAGCATCTACAGTTCCAGAAGGCAAGGCTTGTCCTTCTCTGGGTGCTTTCTGTACAAGCAGCGCAGCAAACAATGGAAACATGTCTTCTTACTTTCTTAATCTGTAATCTTCAAAGGATCCTGGGGGCTCCGGCAGGCTGGTACCTGTCTTTCTCAGCGCCAGTTCAAAACAAAACAACACAAAGCAGAAACTATGCTGTAATAAGTCTGCTGTGGGTGTGGGATGGTGTATTGGTGCATGTTTGGGGGGACCTTAGACTGGGCTCATTCTAGGGGCTGCATGGTAGTTATCCACATTCAGAAGTTTTAGTAAGGCATTTCAAAGAAGTTAAAGACAAGAAACGTTAAGGACAGGGTTCCCCAACACCTACTATCTCCTGTCTTCAGTACCAGTGCTTCAGTACCAGGGGTGGCTTTAGCTCTAACCTGTCGTGGAGTGAAGAGTGCAGAGATAGTCATGGATCGGTTAGTAAACCTGAACTATGCATGGTTGACTTGATGGTCATTCTCTGGAAACTTGCCATGACATGTGTCCCCATGTCTTTCGGGCTTTCACTTGGGCCCTAAGGTCTAGGCGCTATTAGATTTGACTGCACACTTGGACGTGTTGTGTAAGGTTTTCTTCCACTGTATATCAATGCGTGTGAGACTTGGCGGATTACTGATAATTTCTTGAGCATTCTGGCTCAATCACCCTGAGCTGCATTTGTTTCCTGTTCCCTGGATATGTTCATGTTTTCCTCTGTTTAGAATGAAGATTGGGTGTCTCTGTTGTGCCTGCCCATGAATGTGAGTTGATGTTTCTTCCCGTGGGTCTGCCTATGACTCCTGTCTTCTTTGATGTGGCACCGATGCCTGTGCCATTATACACAGCACTGCTGCAATAGCTATGTCAGTTCTTGCATGGCCCTATTCAACATACATGAATTGTGTTGCTTGCATTCACTTTTGTTTTTTAAGTTTGTGTGTCTTTGTCAGATTGTGTGTGAATTGGATGATTTCTTTCATTCCTGGATCAAATGTTTCCAACATCTTGAATTGTGACTTTTTTTTTTTTAAAGAGATACACGATATTTGTGAACAGCAAGAAATGCTTTATCGCAGGAATAGTTAACAGTGACCCACGTTTGGAAACAGCAATACCCACATACTTACAGAAATGCCCGTTGGGCAAGAATATCACTCGTTGAAATGAGAATATGAATCAGGATCACAAAAGGCAAAGATGTTGCAGGAATGCATCTGTCAGAAAATTTTTCGTCTCTCAGGAGAGATTTGGGGTTGATTGTTAAGTGTTCTATAAACACTGCTGCAGAAAAGAAGGACATTGACTATTACCACTTCTTGCAGTGATCGTTAACCTGACATTACCCATGCAGAATTTCTTCATGATTTTAAGTGAAGCATCACTCAGGCAGTAAGAGTTGGGGCTTGCCTTTCTGTGAATAGGAATTTGTTAAAGAATTCTTGTCCTCAGTGACCTTCTATAGCCTGGGGAAAGGGGCTTGCATGATCAAGTACAAGTTCAAAGCCCCTTGCTATTTCTGTGCTTTTTCTGGAAGGAAAGCACAGGGAATGGAATGATGCCAACGTGATTGGCACTGTGAACCAGCCTGTTGTGATGGGAGTAGAGATCAGAGGCACACGTCACACAACCGTCCACAGTGAGGACTTCCAGCCCTGCCAAACTCTTTCAATGTCAGTCCCCCTCATGAGAAAATCCCATTCACCTTCCAGGATTATCATAGAAGTAGAATAGGATGCTGATTTGATCAACTAGTGAGGGAAAAAAATAATAATAACTGGGCCAAAAAAAGAGGGGTGCTTACCAAAGTCCATTAGACTGGACAAGTAAGCAATTAGTTGCACATCTGTGCAAGTTTCTTTTCAGGATTGTTTGTGTGTGTATGTGGGTAGGTGGGTGGGTGAGCATGCAGACACATGTGCGCTGACACAAATGTGTGTGTGAGCTGTCTGAACTGGTCTGGCTGGGGGATGGAAGAATGGACACTGAAAACGCGAAAGAGCTTGTGTAAGATGTAAAGATCATAGGGCAGCAGAAGCACGGACGCCATGGAAAAAAGCCCAGGGATCTCACCGACAGAGCAAGCTAGAAGTGTAAACAGGCTTGTAAGTGTAAACATGGATCCCTGAGCAGAAAGGAGAGGCAAGAACAAAGCACCTGGGTGCAGTCAGGGAGGATGCGAAGGAGCAGAGAAACGCAGTGGGCCAGATTCCCAGGCACAGAAGAGGGGCTATGCACAGCCCCTAGGACACCCAGCTACAAAGGGTTTTCTGTCCTTCTCAAGTGCAGGACCATTCTATCCTCGACATGACCAGGCATCTGAGCACAGCTTGCCCTTTTCTGTAAGGTTTGGGAGACTGGTGGCACTGTAGCATAAGCACCTGCTACATGCAGTTTGTCAGTTTGAAACATCACTCCTTAAAAGGGTGTCTTGGGTTGATCCTCTCACCCCTCCCAGTCCCACAGGCCTGGGCTGATGGTGTAGGCTGGGCTGTGTTCTCACGGGGAGGCTGGATGAGAACAGAACCACTTTGAAAGGGCCTCTGTACAATAAATGGACAGACTTCAATTCCTCTGGCAATGGAGAGCCGTGGCCCTTGGTGGGGCGCTATCCTTAGCATCTCTGTATAAATTTCTCTCAACAGAGAGAATTCCATGTCTGTATCACATTTAGACATGAGGGCAAAAGTGTTCTATGTGAAGCATGGAAGTTGGTATTTCACGTCTGAATACATGCATGTAGATTTCCTGAATGAAATACAGAATTCGCTGCATTTCGCCTGGGAATATCTCACCACAAACTTTCCAAATTGAGAATGGAATTCCCTATATTTTACAGTATGAAAATGTATGCACATATTAAAACATAATGTGACACACATGACAAGCAAACTACTAAACGATGGAAAAGATAAAAGATATACTCGCTCTATATATCCTAGCAAATCAGCTCATGACAAAGTTTCCAAAATAATGAGTAGTCCTCAAGTAAGACCTGATGAAAACCTTTGTCACACTTTGTCCTAAATTCACCTGGTAACTAGGAGAGCTCTCAGTGTCTGTTAACTTGCTTCACACACAAGAAAAAAACTGCTCATCCTTTTATGAGTGTATGTGGTTTTGAAGTGAGACATTATCTCAAGAGATTCTGTTAACCTCCATAGACTTAAGAGATAAGGTGTTACTGTAACTAAATACCCCTGTACCCAACAACCTTGGGCCAAGCAATATCAAAACATTAAAGTTTAAAGCAGAGTATGTTTTACTGCAGAGCCATGCAAGAAGTGTGGCTTATGCCTTTAAAAACCTCAATCTACCTAAAGAGAAAAAAGAGCTACATATAGAAAAGTATAAAGCACTGATGAAAGAAATCAAACAGTACACAAATAGATGGATAAATATACCGTGTTCATGGATCAGAAGAATCAATATAGTGAAAACGAGTATACCACCCAAAGCAATCTATAGATTCAATGCAATCCCTATCAAGCTACCAGCGGTATTTTTCAGAGAACTAGAAAAAATAATTTCACAATTTGTATGGAAATACAAAAAACCTCGAATAGCCAAAGAAATCTTGAGAATGAAGAATGGAATAGGAGGAATCAACCTGCCTGACTTCAGGCTATGCTACAAAGTAACAGTCATCAAGATAGTATGGTACTGGCACGGAGACAGAAACATAGATCAATGGAACGCAATAGCAAGCCCAGAGATAAATTCATGCACCTATGGACACCTTATCTGTGACAAAGGAGGAAAGAATATAAAATGGAGAAAAGACAATTTCCTTAATACGTGGAGCTGGGAAAACTGGTCAACCACTTGTAAAAGAATGAAACTAGAACACTTTCTAACACCGTACACAAAAATAAACTCAAAATGGATTGAAGATCTGAATGTAAGACCACAAACTATAAAACTATAAGAGTCCTAGAGGAAAACATAGGCAAAACACTATCCGACACAATTCACAGCAGGATCCTCTATGACCCACCTCCAAGAATAATGGAAATAAAAGCAAAAATAAACAAATGGGACCTAATGAAACTTAAAAGCTTTTGCACAACAAAGGAGACTAGAAGCAAGGGGAAAAGCCTGCCTTCAGAATGGGAGAGACTAATAGCAAACGAACCAACTGACAAAGAATTAATATCAAAAGTATGCAAGCAACACCTGCAGCTCAAGTCCAGAAAAATAAGCGAACCAATCAAAAATTGGGCCAAAGAACTAAACAGACATTTCTCCAAAGAAGACATACAGATGGCTAACAAACACATGAAAAGATGCTCAACATCACTCATTATCAGAGAAATGCAAATCAAAACCTCAACGAGGTAGCATCTCACACTGGTCAGAATGCCTGCCATCCAATAATCTACAAACAATAAATGCTGGAGAGGGTACGGAGAAAAAGGAACCCTCTTACACTCTCAGTGGGAATGCAAACTAGTACAGCCACTATGGAGAACAGTGTGGAGGTTCTGCCATATAACACAGTGAACCCACTGATGGGCATATACACCGAGGAAGCCAGAACTGAAAGAGACATGCTGCTGCTGCTGCTGCTAAGTCGCTTCAGTCGTGTCCGACTCTGTGCGACCCCATAGACAGCAGCCCACCTGGCTCCGCCGTCCCTGGGATTCTCCAGGCAAGAATACTGGAGTGGGCTGCCATTTCCTTCTCCAATGCATGAAAGGGAAAAGTGAAAGTGAAGTCGCTCAGTCGTGTCCGACTCTTAGCGACACCATGGACTGTAGCCTACCACGCTCCTCCGTCCAGGGGATTTTCCAGGCAAGAGTACTGGGGTAGGGTGCCATTGCCTTCTCCGGAAAGAGACATGTGTACCCCAATATTCATCGAAGCCCTGTTTATAATAGCCAGGACACAGAAGCAACCCAAATGGCCATCAGCAGACGAATGGATAAGAAATCTGTGATACATATACACAATGGAATATTACTCAGCCATTAAAATGAATGCATTTGAATCCCTTCTAACGAGGTGGATTAAACCGGAGCCTATTATACAGAGTGAAGTAAATCAGAAAGCAAAACACCAATACAGTATACTAACACATATATATGGAATTTAGAAAGATGCTAGCGATAACCCTATATGCAGGACAGCAAAACAGACACAGATGTATAGAACAGATTTTTGGACTCTGTGGGAGATTGCAAGGGTGGAATGATTTGGGAGAATGACCTTGAAACATGTATATTATCATATGTCAACCCAGATCATATGCCATATCATATCATATGCCAGGCCAGATTTGATGCATGAGACAAGGTGCTCGGGGCTGGTGCACTGGGAGGACCCAGAAGGATGGGATGGGGAGGGAGGAGTGAAGGGGCCTCAGGATGGGGAACACATGTGCACCCGTGGCGGATTCATGTCAATGTATTCAGAAACCACTTAGATATTGTAAAGTAATTAGCGCCCAATTAAAATAAATAAATTTATATTAAAAAAAATAAAAGTTACCTGAAAATAAACTACTTACATTTTCGTCAAAAAGAAAAAAAAAAAGAATGCTCTAGAACTAACAAGTCTTGGGAACTGAACTTCGTGCCATTCTGCCCCTTCAGTTTGGACTAGGCATCAGGTTTTTTTTGTTTGTTTCTTTGTTTGTTTGTTTTTTGACTACTGAAAAGATGGAGTAGATTTCCTTCCAGTCTTTACATCTACTTAGACATAATCTTTCACATTTTTTTAATGAAACAATGCATCTGTTTCTGTTAAAATGTTTATTGTGAGCAAAAACCAACCAAACAAACAACAAAAAAGAAATTGGTGCCCAGATTTTCACATGAGAAACAGAGATAATGCCATCATTCATGCAGGAAAATCTGCACCCTGATTTTCAGATGTGAAATATAAATAAGTCCCTATTTTATGTAATGAAAACTGTGCTGTGATGTAGATGTTGGAAAATTTGTGAAATTCATATTTAATATAGGAAAATGGATGCCCAGATTTTCTGATGTGAAATACACAGAATTTCAAAACTTCTTGTAGTAATACAGACATGCAGATATTCATAAATAAAATACAGAGAATTTCATATATTACGCTGAAAAAAAAAATGGCTTCCAGAGTCTCATATGTGACATATACAGAGGTGCATTTTTCATATGGGAAAATCAAAACCTAGAAATACAAATGTCACTCCAGTTATTTACGCAATTCATGTAGAAATATTGGCACCCAGATTCTCATGTGTGAAATATAGATTATTCCATATATCATGCAAGGCAGCCTTCACGCAGATTTTCAGAAGTGAAATCCAGAGAATTCCAAACTTCAATAGGGAAATCTGTGGCCAGATTTTCATATATGAAATATAGTTGATTCTATATTTGACTGCCTGGCCCAGATATCAATTTCTGAATCACGGAAAATTGCATATTTTATATGTCAAAATCTGACACAAATATTCACATGTGAATAACTGACATTTTGTATCTCACATGAGAAAATATGTCCCCAGATTTTCCAATGCAAAATATACAGAATTCCATATTTCATACTGAAGAGCTTCATGCAAGTTTTCTTGGGTGAAATACAGAGAGTTTCACACCTCAAGCATGAAAACCACTTCATATATGAAATAGAAATTTCTACATTTCTTTAGGAAAATCGATGCCAAGTGTTTCAATTGTTAAATATACAGTATTTTGTAGCTCATGAAGCAAAGCCAATATCCGCTGGATCATCGAAAAAGCAAGAGAGTTCCAGAAAAACATCTATTTCTGCTTTATTGACTATGCCAAAGCCTTTGACTGTGTGGATCACAATAAACTGTGCAACATTCTGAAAGAGATGGGAATACCAGACCATCTGACCTGTCTCTTGAGAAACCTGTATGCAGGTCAGGAAGCAACGGTTAGAACTGGACATGGAACAACAGACTGGTTCCAAATAGGAAAAGGAGTACGTCAAGGCTGTATATTGTCCCCCTGCTTATTTAACTTCTCTGCAGAGTACATCATGAGAAATGCTGGGCTGGAAGAAACACAAGCTGGAATCAAGATTGCCGGGAGAAATATCAATAACCTCAGATATGCAGATGACACCACCCTTATGGCAGAAAGTGAAGAAGAACTAAAGAGCCTCTTGATGAAGGTGAAGGAGGAGAGTGAAAAAGTTGGTTTAAAGCTCAACGTTCAGAAAACTAAGATCATGGCATCTGGTCCCATCACTTCATGGGAAATAGATGGGGAAACAGTGGAAACAGTGTCAGACTTTACTTTTTTTGGCTCCAGAATCACTGCTGCTGGTGACTGCAGCCATGAAATTAAAAGACGCTTACTCCTTGGAAGGAAGGTTATGGCCAACCTAGATAGCATGTTTAAAAGCAGAGACATTACTTTGCCAACAAAAGTCCGTCTAGTCAAGGCTATGGTTTTTCCAGTGGTCATGTATGGTTGTGAGAGTTGGACGGTGAAGAAAGCTGAGCACCGCAGAATTGATGCTTTTGAACTGTGGTGTTGGAGAAGACTCTTGAGAGTCCCTTGGACTGCAAGGAGATCCAATCAATCCATCCTAAAAGACATCAATCCTGGGTGTTCATTGGAAGGTCTGATGTTGAAGCTGAAACTCCAATACTTTGGCCACCTCATGCAAAGGGTTGACTCGTTGGAAAAGACCCTAATGCTGGGTAGGATTGGGGGCGGGAGGAGAAGGGGACGACAGAGGATGAGATGGTTGGATGGTATCACCGACTCGATGAACATGGGTTTGGGTAGACTCCGGGAGTTGGTGATGGACAGAGAGGCCTGGCGTGCTGCAATTCATGGGGTCGCAGAGAGTCGGACACGACTGAGCGACTGAACTGAACTGAACTGATGATGATAAGGATCTCTTTCATTTGATGTTAGTTCCACAAGGTCTTGTAAGTTTTCTTGAGAACTGATTATTTCAGCTTCTTCAGCATCTGCATTTGTGGGATAGACTTTTATATTTCACGTAAAAAAAAAACATCTTGGCAGAGACCTAATCCATGAGATAATGAACTTTTTATATCTCATTTAGGAAAATCTGGGTCACGATTTTTCTACATGAGATATTCAGTTCTTTATATTTCATGAATGACAATCTAGGCACTGATTTTCCTACAGGAAATCATTTTCCTACAGGAAATATGGATTTCTCTACTGAACTGAACTGAAGCGAAGCAAAGTCAGCACACAGGTTTTCAGATGAGAAATATGAAACATTCCATATTTCATGTTACAAAACGTGACCTTATTTATTGCCAATTCTATGTGAAATACAAGAATTTCATATTTCAGGGGAAAGTGCTCTGTGCCTCAAGTTTCAAATGCGAAAGTAGAGAAATCCATATTTCCTGTAGGAAAATGATTTCCTGTAGGAAAATCAGTGCCTAGATTGTCATTCATGAAATATAAAGAACTGAATATCTCATGTAGAAAAATCGTGACCCAGATTTTCCTAAATGAGATATAAAAAGTTCATTATCTCATGGATTAGGTCTCTGCCAAGATGTTTTTTTTTTACGTGAAATATAAAAGTCTATCCCACAAATGCAGATGCTGAAGAAGCTGAAATAATCAGTTCTCAAGAAAACTTACAAGACCTTGTGGAACTAACATCAAATGAAAGAGATCCTTATCATCATCAGTTCAGTTCAGTTCAGTCGCTCAGTCGTGTCCGACTCTCTGCGACCCCATGAATTGCAGCACGCCAGGCCTCTCTGTCCATCACCAACTCCCGGAGTCTACCCAAACCCATGTTCATCGAGTCGGTGATACCATCCAACCATCTCATCCTCTGTCGTCCCCTTCTCCTCCCGCCCCCAATCCTACCCAGCATTAGGGTCTTTTCCAACGAGTCAACCCTTTGCATGAGGTGGCCAAAGTATTGGAGTTTCAGCTTCAACATCAGACCTTCCAATGAACACCCAGGATTGATGTCTTTTAGGATGGATTGATTGGATCTCCTTGCAGTCCAAGGGACTCTCAAGAGTCTTCTCCAACACCACAGTTCAAAAGCATCAATTCTGCGGTGCTCAGCTTTCTTCACCGTCCAACTCTCACAACCATACATGACCACTGGAAAAACCATAGCCTTGACTAGACGGACTTTTGTTGGCAAAGTAATGTCTCTGCTTTTAAACATGCTATCTAGGTTGGCCATAACCTTCCTTCCAAGGAGTAAGCGTCTTTTAATTTCATGGCTGCAGTCACCAGCAGCAGTGATTCTGGAGCCAAAAAAAGTAAAGTCTGACACTGTTTCCACTGTTTCCCCATCTATTTCCCATGAAGTGATGGGACCAGATGCCATGATCTTAGTTTTCTGAACGTTGAGCTTTAAACCAACTTTTTCACTCTCCTCCTTCACCTTCATCAAGAGGCTCTTTAGTTCTTCTTCACTTTCTGCCATAAGGGTGGTGTCATCTGCATATCTGAGGTTATTGATATTTCTCCCGGCAATCTTGATTCCAGCTTGTGTTTCTTCCAGCCCAGCATTTCTCATGATGTACTCTGCAGAGAAGTTAAATAAGCAGGGGGACAATATACAGCCTTGACGTACTCCTTTTCCTATTTGGAACCAGTCTGTTGTTCCATGTCCAGTTCTAACCGTTGCTTCCTGACCTGCATACAGGTTTCTCAAGAGACAGGTCAGATGGTCTGGTATTCCCATCTCTTTCAGAATGTTGCACAGTTTATTGTGATCCACACAGTCAAAGGCTTTGGCATAGTCAATAAAGCAGAAATAGATGTTTTTCTGGAACTCTCTTGCTTTTTCGATGATCCAGCGGATATTGGCTTTGCTTCATGAGCTACAAAATACTGTATATTTAACAATTGAAACACTTGGCATCGATTTTCCTAAAGAAATGTAGAAATTTCTATTTCATATATGAAGTGGTTTTCATGCTTGAGGTGTGAAACTCTCTGTATTTCACCCAAGAAAACTTGCATGAAGCTCTTCAGTATGAAATATGGAATTCTGTATATTTTGCATTGGAAAATCTGGGGACATATTTTCTCATGTGAGATACAAAATGTCAGTTATTCACATGTGAATATTTGTGTCAGATTTTGACATATAAAATATGCAATTTTCCGTGATTCAGAAATTGATATCTGGGCCAGGCAGTCAAATATAGAATCAACTATATTTCATATATGAAAATCTGGCCACAGATTTCCCTATTGAAGTTTGGAATTCTCTGGATTTCACTTCTGAAAATCTGGGTGAAGGCTGCCTTGCATGATATATGGAATAATCTATATTTCACACATGAGAATCTGGGTGCCAATATTTCTACATGAATTGCGTAAATAACTGGAGTGACATTTGTATTTCTAGGTTTTGATTTTCCCATATGAAAAATGCACCTCTGTATATGTCACATATGAGACTCTGGAAGCCATTTTTTTTTTCAGCGTAATATATGAAATTCTCTGTATTTTATTTATGAATATCTGCATGTCTGTATTACTACAAGAAGTTTTGAAATTCTGTGTATTTCACATCAGAAAATCTGGGCATCCATTTTCCTATATTAAATATGAATTTCACAAATTTTCCAACATCTACATCACAGCACAGTTTTCATTACATAAAATAGGGACTTATTTATATTTCACATCTGAAAATCAGGGTGCAGATTTTCCTGCATGAATGATGGCATTATCTCTGTTTCTCATGTGAAAATCTGGGCACCAATTTCTTTTTTGTTGTTTGTTTGGTTGGTTTTTGCTCACAATAAACATTTTAACAGAAACAGATGCATTGTTTCATTAAAAAAATGTGAAAGATTATGTCTAAGTAGATGTAAAGACTGGAAGGAAATCTACTCCATCTTTTCAGTAGTCAAAAAACAAACAAACAAAGAAACAAACAAAAAAAACCTGATGCCTAGTCCAAACTGAAGGGGCAGAATGGCACGAAGTTCAGTTCCCAAGACTTGTTAGTTCTAGAGCATTCTTTTTTTTTTTCTTTTTGACGAAAATGTAAGTAGTTTATTTTCAGGTAACTTTTATTTTTTTTAATATAAATTTATTTATTTTAATTGGGCGCTAATTACTTTACAATATCTAAGTGGTTTCTGAATACATTGACATGAATCCGCCACGGGTGCACATGTGTTCCCCATCCTGAGGCCCCTTCACTCCTCCCTCCCCATCCCATCCTTCTGGGTCCTCCCAGTGCACCAGCCCCGAGCACCTTGTCTCATGCATCAAATCTGGCCTGGCATATGATATGATATGGCATATGATCTGGGTTGACATATGATAATATACATGTTTCAAGGTCATTCTCCCAAATCATTCCACCCTTGCAATCTCCCACAGAGTCCAAAAATCTGTTCTATACATCTGTGTCTGTTTTGCTGTCCTGCATATAGGGTTATCGCTAGCATCTTTCTAAATTCCATATATATGTGTTAGTATACTGTATTGGTGTTTTGCTTTCTGATTTACTTCACTCTGTATAATAGGCTCCGGTTTAATCCACCTCGTTAGAAGGGATTCAAATGCATTCATTTTAATGGCTGAGTAATATTCCATTGTGTATATGTATCACAGATTTCTTATCCATTCGTCTGCTGATGGCCATTTGGGTTGCTTCTGTGTCCTGGCTATTATAAACAGGGCTTCGATGAATATTGGGGTACACATGTCTCTTTCCGGAGAAGGCAATGGCACCCTACCCCAGTACTCTTGCCTGGAAAATCCCCTGGACGGAGGAGCGTGGTAGGCTACAGTCCATGGTGTCGCTAAGAGTCGGACACGACTGAGCGACTTCACTTTCACTTTTCCCTTTCATGCATTGGAGAAGGAAATGGCAGCCCACTCCAGTATTCTTGCCTGGAGAATCCCAGGGACGGCGGAGCCAGGTGGGCTGCTGTCTATGGGGTCGCACAGAGTCGGACACGACTGAAGCGACTTAGCAGCAGCAGCAGCAGCATGTCTCTTTCAGTTCTGGCTTCCTCGGTGTATATGCCCATCAGTGGGTTCACTGTGTTATATGGCAGAACCTCCACACTGTTCTCCATAGTGGCTGTACTAGTTTGCATTCCCACTGAGAGTGTAAGAGGGTTCCTTTTTCTCCGTACCCTCTCCAGCATTTATTGTTTGTAGATTATTGGATGGCAGGCATTCTGACCAGTGTGAGATGCTACCTCGTTGAGGTTTTGATTTGCATTTCTCTGATAATGAGTGATGTTGAGCATCTTTTCATGTGTTTGTTAGCCATCTGTATGTCTTCTTTGGAGAAATGTCTGTTTAGTTCTTTGGCCCAATTTTTGATTGGTTCGCTTATTTTTCTGGACTTGAGCTGCAGGTGTTGCTTGCATACTTTTGATATTAATTCTTTGTCAGTTGGTTCATTTGCTATTAGTCTCTCCCATTCTGAAGGCAGGCTTTTCCCCTTGCTTCTAGTCTCCTTTGTTGTGCAAAAGCTTTTAAGTTTCATTAGGTCCCATTTGTTTATTTTTGCTTTTATTTCCATTATTCTTGGAGGTGGGTCATAGAGGATCCTGCTGTGAATTGTGTCGGATAGTGTTTTGCCTATGTTTTCCTCTAGGACTCTTATAGTTTTATAGTTTGTGGTCTTACATTCAGATCTTCAATCCATTTTGAGTTTATTTTTGTGTACGGTGTTAGAAAGTGTTCTAGTTTCATTCTTTTACAAGTGGTTGACCAGTTTTCCCAGCTCCACGTATTAAGGAAATTGTCTTTTCTCCATTTTATATTCTTTCCTCCTTTGTCACAGATAAGGTGTCCATAGGTGCATGAATTTATCTCTGGGCTTGCTATTGCGTTCCATTGATCTATGTTTCTGTCTCCGTGCCAGTACCATACTATCTTGATGACTGTTACTTTGTAGCATAGCCTGAAGTCAGGCAGGTTGATTCCTCCTATTCCATTCTTCATTCTCAAGATTTCTTTGGCTATTCGAGGTTTTTTGTATTTCCATACAAATTGTGAAATTATTTTTTCTAGTTCTCTGAAAAATACCGCTGGTAGCTTGATAGGGATTGCATTGAATCTATAGATTGCTTTGGGTGGTATACTCGTTTTCACTATATTGATTCTTCTGATCCATGAACACGGTATATTTATCCATCTATTTGTGTACTGTTTGATTTCTTTCATCAGTGCTTTATACTTTTCTATATGTAGCTCTTTTTTCTCTTTAGGTAGATTGAGGTTTTTAAAGGCATAAGCCACACTTCTTGCATGGCTCTGCAGTAAAACATACTCTGCTTTAAACTTTAATGTTTTGATATTGCTTGGCCCAAGGTTGTTGGGTACAGGGGTATTTAGTTACAGTAACACCTTATCTCTTAAGTCTATGGAGGTTAACAGAATCTCTTGAGATAATGTCTCACTTCAAAACCACATACACTCATAAAAGGATGAGCAGTTTTTTTCTTGTGTGTGAAGCAAGTTAACAGACACTGAGAGCTCTCCTAGTTACCAGGTGAATTTAGGACAAAGTGTGACAAAGGTTTTCATCAGGTCTTACTTGAGGACTACTCATTATTTTGGAAACTTTGTCATGAGCTGATTTGCTAGGATATATAGAGCGAGTATATCTTTTATCTTTTCCATCGTTTAGTAGTTTGCTTGTCATGTGTGTCACATTATGTTTTAATATGTGCATACATTTTCATACTGTAAAATATAGGGAATTCCATTCTCAATTTGGAAAGTTTGTGGTGAGATATTCCCAGGCGAAATGCAGCGAATTCTGTATTTCATTCAGGAAATCTACATGCATGTATTCAGACGTGAAATACCAACTTCCATGCTTCACATAGAACACTTTTGCCCTCATGTCTAAATGTGATACAGACATGGAATTCTCTCTGTTGAGAGAAATTTATACAGAGATGCTAAGGATAGCGCCCCACCAAGGGCCACGGCTCTCCATTGCCAGAGGAATTGAAGTCTGTCCATTTATTGTACAGAGGCCCTTTCAAAGTGGTTCTGTTCTCATCCAGCCTCCCCGTGAGAACACAGCCCAGCCTACACCATCAGCCCAGGCCTGTGGGACTGGGAGGGGTGAGAGGATCAACCCAAGACACCCTTTTAAGGAGTGATGTTTCAAACTGACAAACTGCATGTAGCAGGTGCTTATGCTACAGTGCCACCAGTCTCCCAAACCTTACAGAAAAGGGCAAGCTGTGCTCAGATGCCTGGTCATGTCGAGGATAGAATGGTCCTGCACTTGAGAAGGACAGAAAACCCTTTGTAGCTGGGTGTCCTAGGGGCTGTGCATAGCCCCTCTTCTGTGCCTGGGAATCTGGCCCACTGCGTTTCTCTGCTCCTTCGCATCCTCCCTGACTGCACCCAGGTGCTTTGTTCTTGCCTCTCCTTTCTGCTCAGGGATCCATGTTTACACTTACAAGCCTGTTTACACTTCTAGCTTGCTCTGTCGGTGAGATCCCTGGGCTTTTTTCCATGGCGTCCGTGCTTCTGCTGCCCTATGATCTTTACATCTTACACAAGCTCTTTCGCGTTTTCAGTGTCCATTCTTCCATCCCCCAGCCAGACCAGTTCAGACAGCTCACACACACATTTGTGTCAGCGCACATGTGTCTGCATGCTCACCCACCCACCTACCCACATACACACACAAACAATCCTGAAAAGAAACTTGCACAGATGTGCAACTAATTGCTTACTTGTCCAGTCTAATGGACTTTGGTAAGCACCCCTCTTTTTTTGGCCCAGTTATTATTATTTTTTTCCCTCACTAGTTGATCAAATCAGCATCCTATTCTACTTCTATGATAATCCTGGAAGGTGAATGGGATTTTCTCATGAGGGGGACTGACATTGAAAGAGTTTGGCAGGGCTGGAAGTCCTCACTGTGGACGGTTGTGTGACGTGTGCCTCTGATCTCTACTCCCATCACAACAGGCTGGTTCACAGTGCCAATCACGTTGGCATCATTCCATTCCCTGTGCTTTCCTTCCAGAAAAAGCACAGAAATAGCAAGGGGCTTTGAACTTGTACTTGATCATGCAAGCCCCTTTCCCCAGGCTATAGAAGGTCACTGAGGACAAGAATTCTTTAACAAATTCCTATTCACAGAAAGGCAAGCCCCAACTCTTACTGCCTGAGTGATGCTTCACTTAAAATCATGAAGAAATTCTGCATGGGTAATGTCAGGTTAACGATCACTGCAAGAAGTGGTAATAGTCAATGTCCTTCTTTTCTGCAGCAGTGTTTATAGAACACTTAACAATCAACCCCAAATCTCTCCTGAGAGACGAAAAATTTTCTGACAGATGCATTCCTGCAACATCTTTGCCTTTTGTGATCCTGATTCATATTCTCATTTCAACGAGTGATATTCTTGCCCAACGGGCATTTCTGTAAGTATGTGGGTATTGCTGTTTCCAAACGTGGGTCACTGTTAACTATTCCTGCGATAAAGCATTTCTTGCTGTTCACAAATATCGTGTATCTCTTTAAAAAAAAAAAAGTCACAATTCAAGATGTTGGAAACATTTGATCCAGGAATGAAAGAAATCATCCAATTCACACACAATCTGACAAAGACACACAAACTTAAAAAACAAAAGTGAATGCAAGCAACACAATTCATGTATGTTGAATAGGGCCATGCAAGAACTGACATAGCTATTGCAGCAGTGCTGTGTATAATGGCACAGGCATCGGTGCCACATCAAAGAAGACAGGAGTCATAGGCAGACCCACGGGAAGAAACATCAACTCACATTCATGGGCAGGCACAACAGAGACACCCAATCTTCATTCTAAACAGAGGAAAACATGAACATATCCAGGGAACAGGAAACAAATGCAGCTCAGGGTGATTGAGCCAGAATGCTCAAGAAATTATCAGTAATCCGCCAAGTCTCACACGCATTGATATACAGTGGAAGAAAACCTTACACAACACGTCCAAGTGTGCAGTCAAATCTAATAGCGCCTAGACCTTAGGGCCCAAGTGAAAGCCCGAAAGACATGGGGACACATGTCATGGCAAGTTTCCAGAGAATGACCATCAAGTCAACCATGCATAGTTCAGGTTTACTAACCGATCCATGACTATCTCTGCACTCTTCACTCCACGACAGGTTAGAGCTAAAGCCACCCCTGGTACTGAAGCACTGGTACTGAAGACAGGAGATAGTAGGTGTTGGGGAACCCTGTCCTTAACGTTTCTTGTCTTTAACTTCTTTGAAATGCCTTACTAAAACTTCTGAATGTGGATAACTACCATGCAGCCCCTAGAATGAGCCCAGTCTAAGGTCCCCCCAAACATGCACCAATACACCATCCCACACCCACAGCAGACTTATTACAGCATAGTTTCTGCTTTGTGTTGTTTTGTTTTGAACTGGCGCTGAGAAAGACAGGTACCAGCCTGCCGGAGCCCCCAGGATCCTTTGAAGATTACAGATTAAGAAAGTAAGAAGACATGTTTCCATTGTTTGCTGCGCTGCTTGTACAGAAAGCACCCAGAGAAGGACAAGCCTTGCCTTCTGGAACTGTAGATGCTCCTCTGTAGAAGGGGCATACTAGGCTGAAGATATTCAAATGCAAAAGTTGGCCCTGAGCAGGAGATCTCATTCAGTGCACCTTGAAGGGGGCATCCATAAACCCATGAACTTTGACGTTCATCCTTTACCCTTTGCCCTCCAAAGAGATGCTGCTGTCGGGAGACAATTTTTGGAGTGAGAACTCCATGTGAGACAGAAATATCACCCACAGGAATGCCCACGTTGGAGCCATTGTATCTGGGGTGAGAGGACAAACGTTGACCTCTCCCTACTCCCTTTGTGCCAGTCTGTCCTTTGCCCAATCCAGAGGTGGACGTGATTCCGGAAAGCAGCCATCTACCTGGAAAGGGCCACCCTAAGTTCGACCAGTCCCTCCGTAAGCTCTGTATTCTCCAGGTGTTCCCATTGGCCCTTGGCCCACAGAGTAGCGACAAAGCCCAGAAGAAGGCCACTTGTGGTTTTATACAGCCTGTGCTGAGCCATTCAGCAAGGAATAGACACTGTCACCAGAGGGTTTGTGGAAAAATGTTATTTCTACACCTAGGCCTGACAGAGGGCCTTGGGCACAGAGCGTAAGCCTTCCTGGAAAAAAGGATATTAAGCACTGAGCCATCATGCGACACAGAGTGCACGGCTGCGTAGGCTGGACTTTGCCTGTTTAACATCCCCATCCCCCTGACTTCTGCCCCTGCAGACTTTGTACCTAAACTGAGTTCTTGGAAAAAAGAACAGAGTTCACATGAGCTCAAACATACACGATGGGATCTGTTTTTGTTTGTCTGTTTCCTGGTGATTTATCTTTTCCCCTGGTCACTTTTGCCAGAAATTAATATCCTTACTGCCTTCCCACCCCCTCGCTTTTGCTCTGGGCCACAGCCCCTCCATATACTTTATGCCCCCATCCCCTAAGATGTTACCTGGAACCCTAGGCCTGGGAAGCTGACTCTGAGAAAAGGTGAACTGTGCAGTCATATACACAAGGAGGCTATGTGGTTCATAGTGAGTTGAATGTTAAGGCTTTTTCCTTGTCCTGTACTCTTAAAATGCCTGATGATATCCAACAGTGATGATACCTGGGGCACCACCTTCCAACAAAGTTGTGTCCCACTATTTCAATCTCTGGCTCTTGTTCACCAGACCCTTTCCATGAACATCCACATTTCCCTTGTCAAGTTGCCAGACCCACAGTTAATGGCCCCTCCTCTTCCTTCTCCTTCCTCCCCAACCCCACCCCGCAGGAAGAACTTGTCCCCTGACACAACCCCAACATATGACTTAACCCCCTCTATAACTCTCCATGGTCTGGTAATTCCCACGCGTTAAAGTGAGAATCCTACATGGAGTTGAAGTATCTGTCCTGAGGACCTGGCCAAACAATACACAGACACCTATGGTTGATGCTTTCTATTTATCCTTCAGAATTATTTCATGTTTACTGGTTTCTCCCTCTCGATCTGTTTCACCAGCAGACCACTCTTCATTACTTTCATGTCAGAGAGGACTAGTTGGCCATTGATCTTCATGTGAAGCACCTTCTTAGGTTTTCTATTTTAGGTAAAGGGGGACACTCCAACATAAGTTTCTCAAAATCGGGGGTTTCCTTTCAAAACGGACAGAGAAACAGATACATATATGTCAACCTAGCCTCCCGGAACAACACTAAAGACAGCTTTAACCTTTCAAGTCAGTTTCCAGGAGAGAGAGTCTGTGAACTTTTACATTTCCTCTCTCAGTTCGGTTCAGTTCAGTTCAGTCGGACAGTCGTGTCTGACTCTTTGTGACCCCATGAATTGCAGCACTCCAGGCCTCTCTGTCCATCACCAGCTCCAGGAGTCTACCCAAACCTATGTCCATCGAGTCAGTGATGCCATCCAACCATCTCATCCTCGGTAGTCCCCTTGTCCTCCTCCCGCCAATCCTACTCAGCATTAGGGTCTTTTCCAATGAGTCAACACTTTGCATGAAGTGACCAAAGTATTGGAGTTTCAGCTTCAACATCAATCCTTCCAATGAACACCCAGGATTGATTTCCTTTAGGATGGACTGATGGCATCTCCTTGCAGTCCAATGGACTCTCAAGAGTCTTCTCCAACACCACAGTTCAAAAGCATCAATTCTTCGGCGCTCAGCTTTCTTCACCGTCCACCTCTCACATCCATACATGACCATTGAAAAAACCATAGCCTTGACTAGACGGACTTTTGTTGGCAAAGTAATGTCTCTGCTTTTAAATATGCTATCTAGGTTGGCCATAACCTTCCTTCCAAGGAGTAAGTGTCTTTTAATTTCACGGCTGCAATCATCGTCAGCAGTGATTTTGGACCCCCCTAAAATAAAGTCAGACACCGTTTCCAATGTTTCCCCATCTATTTCCCATGAAGTGATGGGACCAGATGCCATGATCTTAGTTTTCTGAACGTTGAGCTTTAAGCCAACTTTTTCACTCTCCTCTTTCACTTTCATCAAGAGGCTCTTTAGTTCTTCTTCACTTTCTGCCATAAGGGTGGTGTCATCTGCATATCTGAGGTTATTGATATTTCTCCTGGCAAACTTGATTCTAGCTTGTGTTTCTTCCAGCCTAGCGTTTCTCATGATGCACTTTGCATAGAGAGTTAAACAGGCAGGGTGACAACGTAGAGCCTTGATGTACTCCTTTTCCTATTTGGAACCAGTCTGTTTTTCCATGTCCAGTTCGAACTGTTGCTTCCTGATCTGCATACAGGTTTTTAAACCACGCACCCAAATCTTCACTGTACAACTATTTACAAGAGCTAGGATATGCAAACAACCTATATGGCCATCGGCAGATGACGGGTTAAGGGAGTTGGGGTACGTATACACAATGGTATGTTTCTCAGCTCTAAAAAGGAATGCCTTGAACTCAGTCCTAATGAGTTGGAATGAATATGGAGCCTATTAAGAGTGTGAAGAAAGTCAGAAAGAGAAAAAGCAAACACTGCATGTTAGTACAACTATATGGAGTTTAGGACCACGTAGGTGGTACCGGACATCGAACATGCAGAACAGCAAATAAGACACAGACATATAAAGAACAGAATTTGGACTCCGTGGTGGAATGTGAGTCTGGGTTAATTTGAGAAAATAGCCCTCAAACATTTACATTACCTTATGCAAAATAGACGACCAGCGCAAATTTGATGCGTGAAGCAAGGCAACCAAAGTCATGTTGTGGGACAACCCAGAAAGACAGGTAGGGGAGGGTGGTGGGGGTTGGGTTCAGCATTTGGGGGGACACGTGTATATCTATGAGTGATTCGTGTTGGCCAATGTATGAAAAAAACCATCATGGTTTTGTAAAGTAATCATCCTCCAGGTAAAATAAATAAGTTAAAAGACTATTCTCCATAATCCTACACAGTGGTCAGTATTCTCAGAATGAGAGTGGCATGTGGAAAAAATGTAAAAGAAAACAAAAATAGAAACAAGTGTGATGATGAAAATGGAATCAAATGATGGTCAGTGGGGAACAGCCTAGCAGAAAGGAGACTCGCAGACCGTTGTAGAAAGGGGATTTCAATAGTAGGTGGGCCCCAATTTAAGAGGAGCCTGAGGGTTGCCTTGTTGGCCATGGAATGCCAGTTCAGAGATGTGCAGCTGAGCCAGATATAAATTGGAGTGACATTGCCCTGACCAGGACACTTCATCTACCTCAAGCTTCTCTACTTAGAACCTGTTTTTCACTACGGTTCTCTACTTCTGCTGTCTCTTGCTGATTCCCTCATTCCATGGTGTTACTCTGCATTCCACAGAGTCTCACTTTCTCCACAAGTGAAATAAATGGCCCAAGTTTCTGGAAAACACTTATGCCAGTGCCCAATCCCTGGGCTCCTCGCCTCTCGTCCTCCCAGTACCTCTCGTGTCAGAGCCTTCCTCCTCATATAGTACCACACGGGATTGGGCCAGAGATCCTTTATGATGAACTCTCAGGGCAATGAGCTAGGTCAGCACGGGGCTGGCCAGACCCTGAGCCCTCCTGTACACCGCCAAGAATTCCAACATACATCACCAGTTCTGGCCCAGTGGCCGCGTGGGACCCTACCTCAGCAATCCGGTCAGATCCTGTGAAATTGTGGTCAAAGGACCAGTTGAAGAAGTTAACGCTGCTGTCATGGTGCCTGCGGCTGTATGCCTTGCGTTCAAATCCCTGGTTCCAGTGAATTAGGGTGGAATGAGATGCTCGATATCCTGCAGGAAAAGGAGTATGGGAGAAAGACCTAAATCACTTTCCAATTCAACCTACACTTTTCTGCCCCCACCCACCAAATCCAAGGAGCTGCCTCTTACCAGTGACATTAATGAGATAATCCTTAACAATCACTTCATTCTGGAAATACCTATTCTTCCAGAAGGACAATGTGATCTTGCAGTGATGAGAGGGATGCCTGAGTTCCTCCACCTGCCAGGACAAAGTGTGGGGAGTAGGGTAGGGGTGGATGGGTGTGAAACCCCTTTACAGAAGAGCTGTCCTTTCCTGTTTTCAGGGGTAAAGCATGTCCTCTCCCCTCCACAGTCACCTTCCCCCCACAATTATCAGTGTCCCCTGCCTGACCTTTAAGTTGGTCATGAAGTGAAGTATGTCTTCATCTTGGTCAGCCATCATAGCTGACATTTGAGGGTGGTTCATAAACTGCTTTAGGTCAAGGAGCCTCTAGATGCTAGAGGAAAAAAGTGCTGGAAGGACAAATCTAGCCTAAAGTGTAGAATGGCGCTGTCTGACTTCATCTTGCGACGAGTTAACTCGTCACATTTCTGTTAACACAGACTGTATGAAGGCATGACAAGCCCCAAGGCTGTGCCTATAAATGCACTACCAGAGCAGGTTCTGTTCCTAAGAGGAAAGGCCCTAAACTCCATCTCAGCCTCCTAAAACTTAGCTTACTTCTGGAAAACAGGCACTCCTACGTACAAGCAGCATGAGCATTTACACATCCCAACCTCACCGCCAAATTCACGCAGCTTTTCAGAGAAGACCTGGATCCCAGACAAGCCTTTTCTCTGAAGAGTCCCTGGTGCTAATGACAATTCTGATTGGGACCTCTGCAAATAAAGCCCAAGTAGCAATTTGTGCTACCCAGAACAGCAAGGACATCACACCTTATATCGGGAACAGATACACAGAACGGTAACCAATACTCAGCATCCAAAAAATACATTTTGTACCAGAACTGCCAGATCTCTAAACTGCTTCTGCAATTACCCAGATTGAAAAAAAAAAAAAAATTCACAAGCACCACACCAAGGGATACAACTTCGACCCAGAATCCACGGATTCCCTCGATGATGGCACTTCTGTGTTCTAGACGCAGCTTCCGCCTCTGGCAGTTCTTGTGTTTCAGGCGAGCGCGGGCCCTTTGGGCTTTCTTATTCACGAAATCCAGCTCCAGCTGCAGGGCCGGCAGGGCCTCCAGTGCGGGCTGATCCCTGGGGGCTCTGGGGCTTGGATGTTCCTGGCCCTGCTCCTGCGAGGACACCTGCTCCTGCTCCTCGTAGGCCACCACCTCCACCTCCTCCATGATGTCTAACACCAGCAGCTGGAACTCCTGCCCGAATCCCGCCAACTCTCCCTCCTCCAGGGCTGCACCTTTCTCTACCGCCTCCACCCAGAAGAGGGCGGCCTCTTCGCCTGGTGCACTACCTGCGGCCTGCATTGCCTCTGCCGCCCCCACCGCGCTGGTAGGCCCCAGGGTCCCTCCCTCGAGAAGACCCGGGCTCACAACTAAGACCCAGGATCCCGGGGTGCTGCCGCCTTCCTCTGGCCCCGTCTCAGTCTCCATGGTGTTCTGGCCGTAGCCCAGAGCCACAAAGAAGCTGGACGTGAGAGCACAGCTGGCGGCCGGCAAAGCCCGCCAACCAGCCGCAGTCTACGTGGCACAACCAACTGGTTACTTGCCCACAGCCAATGAGCAGGGAAAGGGAGACAGGCATGCGCAGAACCGTGTGCCACCATGCACGGGTAATATGGTGGCGGGAAGGAGCTGAACTCTATACCCTGACCTCCAGACCTCATCACAGAACCAATCAAATGGAGTCAAAAGGCGTTCATTCACGGGACAGACACACCCCTTGGAATTCTGGGCACGCAGGGGCCCAACTTGGCTCAGTGCACAGTGCGCCGGTCCACACAAGCCGTTTGCCTGACCAACAGTATAGATGTGCCAGACCAGCGACTGGGCAAGCCAGGCCAGCTGGAGTCGAAGGCAAGGAATCTGAAGGTGACACTGCAGCCACCGTCAAGCTTGAAATTGCCACTGGGGAAGCGGGCGACTCTGTGTGCTCAGGGGTTCACACAGGTGACACAAGGTTCGTGGGTACGTCAGGGACACAGGTGCTCACCTTGGATCTAAACGGCAAGCCACGGGCAGAGCGTGGGTAGGTTTGGTGGGGGGTGGGGATCGGCGGGGGAGGCGCTGTTACCGCTGACCTCACCAAAGTTCACCGCCTGCAGAGTCCGTCCCTAACCGTGTGCCTTAGGCTTGAGCAGTGTCAGGAATGCAGCCATACTCTGAGGATGAAGCAGCACACTTTCCTTGGCTCGCTCTTTGGGCCCCACAATGCAGCCCCAAGCCAAACCACCCTGGAGCCCCTGGCCTGCTGTCTGTCAGCTCTTGGCCTTTCCCCTGGCCCACGGCTTAAAGCAGGCACCCCAGCGGCTAAGGATGTGCTCCTGCGGATGCAGTTCCAAGAGAAGCAGAGCTCCTCCTGCAAGTGTTTCAAGTGGAGTAAAGTGCTCCTCCTGACCATTGCTTACTCTCTTCCTCTCGGCCACATAGCTAACGTGGGCACACTCACGTTAAGTGCCTGGATAGATGCAATGCTCACACTCTGCCTCCTAGGATGTCTGGTGTTTCACACTGAGCACCTACATTAGGCCACACACACACACACACACAGGAACAGGTGACACAAGCACATATGTGTACACACACACATGTAACACACAGGGACACAAATGCAAACAGGTGTTTCAGAGACTGAAGAACCAATGGTTTACATGAAATGCAGAGATTTCCTTATTTCTCATAGGGAAATGTTCATTCTGATTATCAGATGTGAAATATAGAGAAGTTCAAGTTTCATGAAGGAAAATTAGTGCCTAGATTTTGATGCAGTTAATACAGAGATCTCCCTATTTCATGGTGGACAGTCATTGTTTTCTATGTAAGAAATACAAAGAATTAAGTATTTCATGAAGAAACAGTGGTGCCCAGAATTTCTTTTATGAAATAGAATTCCAATTTCCTGTTGGTTCCCATATCTTAATTGCATACTTCATGTCAGTAAAATTTCATTGAGATTTTTACATAGGAAATGGATACAACTTCAGAGGTCAGACAGGAAAGCATATGCTCAACTTTTCATATCTGAAATATCTGGAATTCCCCATTCATGTAGGAAAAAGTGTGCACAGATATCCACATGTGAAACAGACAAGATTCCATATATGATGAAAAAATTATACAAGTAGATTTTCAAACATGAAGTACACATTTCCTATTTCACGTAGAAAAATCTGCACCCATATTCTCACATGTGAGATAAAGAAAATTACATGTTTCATACAGAAAAATCATCTTTCAGATTTTCCTTGGCACGAAGCAGGGAATGCAAAGCAGTGCTCTGGAACAACCCAGAAAAATAGCATAGGAGGGGATGTGGGAGAGGCTCCAGGATGGGTGGGACCCCGATATACTTACGGCTTCTTAATGTTGATGCATGGCAGAAACCATCACGATATTGTATAGTAATTAACCTCCAGTTAACATTTACGAAAATGTTACAGTATGAGAAAAGTGAAAGAACAAGGGGACTCGACTCTGCTCTGCGGTGACCTAAATGGGAAGGAAATCCAAAAACGAGGGGATATGTGTACACCTAAAATGGATTCACTTGGACATACGTACTCAGAAACTAAAGCATCATTGTAATGCAACTATACCCCAATGATAATTGTTTCAAACACCTTACACATCAAGTATAATTCCAGCAGTGAATAAATAAATGGTAGCCTCATTTGCAATATATATCCATTGAGACATTATTCTAAGTTAAATATTTCAGTTAGAGGAAGAAGAAATCTTTTACATCACATGACATTGTGAAGTTGAAATCCCTTCATTATAGAAACAGAGTAGAATGTGGTCCTTGGGCTACTGGAAATGGTCCGTGATGGTCCAAGTTACCAACTTTTAGTCCCAGGTTGAATAAGCTCATCAAGGAAGATACTGTAATAGAGGCAGGGTGGAAAACGGTGCTGCAGACCTCAGCCCAAGACCTTCAGTGGTGTTAGAAACCCCAATACCACCAACAGAAAGCCTCTGAGCAGAGTGTAGTGAGATATATTACAGCCTTCCCATAGAGCCCTCTAGGCCCTTGGGCCTTGGGATGGGGAATGAACTGTGGAGCTTGGGAACAGGCTGTGTCTTGCAGAGTCCCAGAGCCCTTGCTGAAGCCACTGACTGGTCTGGACCAGGTTTGAAAGCAATGGCCAACGTGTTCCATCCCCACCTCCATGACCGAATGGTTGTGGCAATCTGCATGGGTCACAGTCTACAGGACCCAGCTCTCCAACTGGGTAGACTGAGGAGGCTGAGGGTCAGCTACATGCTGGGTACCTGGCTCCCTCATTGAAGGTGGCTGGGCAGTGTATGGGGGCCTTGGTAAGAGGAGGGCACAGAGAACTGAGAATTACCTCTTCCACCTAGTACTGAGCACTGCTGGAAGTAACAAGAGTGGGTGCTAGATGAATGCTCCATGACTGGAAAAACCAGCCTGCACAGGGACCCCTCCCCCCCAACCAGGACCATGGAGGGTGAACGTCAAGCTTGGGACCTATCTTTTCAGGAAATAGGGAATAGGGAATAATATTTGCTTCCCTCAAGGATTACAGGAACACAGTTAGCTGACCACCACCTTACTTCAAGAACATAAGATCTGACAGCAAGAAATTTGCAAGAGCTAATCACACCTATCCCTCACCTTTCCTATACATAGCCTTTGCTGAACACTTTGAGGGAGGTTTTTGTTTTTGTTTTTTCTTTTTTCCATTGCCTTAGGCTTTTATTCATTTTTAATAGAAGCATTTAAAATTGTGAACACTTCTAGACATGCATCTCATGAATTCTGATACGCTGTGTTTTTATTATCACTTAGTTAAAATATTTTCTAATCTTTCTTTTTATTTTTTACCTCTTTTTAAAAATTTATAGCAATTGGAGGCTAATTACTTTACAATAGTGTAGTGGCTTTTGCCATACATTCACATGATACAGCCCTGGGTGTACATGCGTTCCCCATCCCGACCCTCCCATCTCCCTCCCCATCCCATCCCTCAGAGTCATTCATCCCAGTGCACCAGCCCTGAGCACCTTGTCTCACGCATCAAACCTGGACTGGTGATCTATTTCACATACTATACATGTTTCAATGCTATTCTCGCAAATCATCCCACCCTCGCCTTTTCCCGCCGAGTCCAGCAGTCTCTTCTTTACATCTGTGTCTCTTTTGCTGTCTCACATATAGGGTCATCATTACCATCTTTCTAAGTTCCATATATATATGCGTTAATTTACTCTATTGGTGTTTTATCTTTCTGGCTTACTTCGCTCTGTATAATAGGCTCCAGTTTCATCCACCTCATTAGAACTGATTCCAATGCATTCTTTTTAATGGCTGAGTAAAATTCCATTGTGTGTATGGGTCAGAGCCTTCGTCTCCATTCATCTGCCGATGGACATCTAGGTTGCTTCCATGTGCTAGTTATTGTAAACACGGCTGCGATGAACATTGGGGTACACGAGTCGCTTTCGGTTCTGGTTTCCTCGGTGTGTAAGTCCAGCAATGGGATTGCTGGGTCGTGTGGCCATTCTATTTACAGTTTTTAAAGGAATCTTCAGATTTCTTTGTCACTGGGTGCTCTGGACCTTTGGGTGAGAAAGGAGCTGTTGTTGGATGTCACCTAGGCTGTCTAACCAAAGCACTCCTTGCTGGATTGCCCATTTGGTTAGGACATTGAGTGACGTGGATGAACTATGCAGTCCATATCTTTCTTGGGTTCTTCCAGGCAGCTAGTCTAGCTCCTCGATTTGTTATTGTCAATAAGGAGTTACGGAGGACTTCCTATCCCCCCGGCACTGTGCAAAGATTGTCCTGGAAGGTTGATAATGTTATCAAACCCATTGTCCAGGGGAAGAAACTGAGGCTCAGAGAGGTAGTTCACCCGTTCAGGGTCACACAACTAATAGAAGCAGAGGAGCAGGATCTGAATTCACCGCCTTTGGGCTCCAGTATCCAAGCAAATGTGGTCATGCTTGTCATTCTTGGGTCCGAACATTAGTTACCAACTGCACCAGCCCTGAGATCCAGAAATCAAACCAGATTGGGTTTTTTGATTCTTTCCCTTTGAGCCCTGGAGGAGGTGGATATAGTTCACTCCTGATCCTGCTGGGCTGTTTGTGGCTCTTGCCCTTTTACGATTTTCTCTTCCGTGATCCCACTCATGGTAACCATTGCTCTAGAATGAAGACAATACAGAGTTGATGGGGACTTCCTCTTTTCAAGCTTGTAGGGTAACGGATTATTTACCTACAGATGGATGACGCTCACTATTGGGAGTAGGAAATACAAAGAGGTTAAATGAAATTATTGTTAGAAATAGACTTTTGCCAATTTTTGCTTGTATATGTAGGAAACTCCTGTTGTTTTATCGTTTTTCCTTTTGCTTGAGACATGGAAATGGGTGCCTTTCCTCTGGACTCAGTTACCAGTAGAAAAACAGTAGAAGCACAATGATGGTTGACTCTGCTTCAGGGCAGGGAGCAAGATGGGGGCTGGGCAGCTGGGTGACCTGGAGACAGTGCTCCCCCAACCGAAATGGGACAGTAGTTCTCAGCCCCAGCCAGGCTTGAAGCCCTGTGACCGAGAATGGCCAGGTCTTCTGCTCTTTCAGGCAAGCCTAAAATCATAATTTCTGTGTGAAACTTCCGGGTTTCTGAATTGGCCAGCACATTCTAAGTTAAAAGCGACAAATAACGAAAGATTGGAAAGCATTGGGTCAAATCATTGCTTCCTAAATAACACGTCTGCTTGCCCCACGTGGCTCTTGCGCTGTGAGTTTGCAATCCCTGCTTTAAGGCTTGGCTTATTTCTTTGAGTCATGGACAGAAAGAGTAAAAGACTTAACACTTTGGGAATATGTGGGAAGAGCCCAAGTGGTGACTCAAGAATCCATGTCTCTAGCCTCGCCTCTCTGTCTTGGTTTTCTTTGTGTCCCAGGACAAGGGATTTCTCAGGCCCTCTTTTATTTCTAATCTGTAAAATAGAAGCACAAGCTGGAATCAAGGTGGCTGGGAGAAATATCAATAACCTCAGATAGGCAGATGACCCCACCCTTATGCCAGAAAGTGAAGAAGAACTAAAAAGCCTCTTGATGAAAGTGAAAGGGGAGAGTGAAAATGTTGGCTTAAAGTTCAACATTCAGAAAACTAAGATCATGACATCCGGTCACGTCACTTCATGGCAAATAAATGAGGAAACAGTGGCTGACTTTATATTTCTGGGTTCCAAAATCACTGCAGATGCTGGTTGCAGCCATGTCATTAAAAGACACTTACTCCTTGGAAGGAAAGTTATGATGAAGCTAGACAGCATATTAAAAACAGAGACATTACTTTGTCAACAAAGGTCTGTCTAGTCAAGGTTATGGCTTTTGCAGTTGTCATGTGTGAATGCTAGAGTTGAACTATAAAGAAAGCTGAGAGCTGAAGAATTGATGCTTTTGAACTGTGGTGTTGGAGAAGACTCTTGAGAGTCCCTTGGGCTGCAAGGAGATCCAAACAGTCCATGCTAAAGGAGATCAGTCCTGAGTGTTCGTTGGAAGGACTGATGTTGTAGCTGAAACTCCAATATTTGGCCACCTGATGCGAAGAGCTGACTCATTAGAAAAGACCCTGATGCTGGGAAGGATTGAGGGCAGGAGGAGAAGGGGACAACAGAGAATGAGATGGTTTGATGGCATCACCGACTCAATGGACATGAGTTTAGGTGCACTCCGGGAGATGTGGTGGACAGGGAGGCCTTGAGTGCTGCTATTAATGTGGTCGCAAAGAGTCAGACGAGACTGAGCAACTGAACTCAACTGAACTGAAAATTGATCAGTTTTAACAAATCCGGTGTAGTGTTCCCTTCCATTCCTCCCATTCTATGTTTCCCAGTACTTACCTATGCTGCCAAGATTGAGCTCTGTATAAATTAGAAATGCACGTGGTTTGGTCCGATGTCATTTTTGAATGTCAGTAACTGAAACACTCTCCAGGCAAGTTCCATTTGTCACTTGTATTCACCGGCAACTTAAGTCTACTGCTAACGCCACCAGGCCAGTGTGAGGCAATGCGATTTTTTTTTTTTTTTAATTTCAGCATTGAGCATGTTAAATATTTGTGGTTTTCTGGTCCTGCTCCTTTTTCTGTGAGCATGCTACATCCTGTTTTCTTTCTTTCTTTTTTTTAATGTAGGCATAAATGAAATCTCAGAAGGTGTTTATATGACTGTCAAGCCCAGCGATTCCAGGAATACAGAAAAATCAGATAGTAGCGAAAGTGACCCTATCAGTGATGAGGAGCAGAGGTCCAAGAATGAGCCAGAAGTTGCTGAAGACACAGAGTTGTCTCAGATGGGAAAAGAGCCATCTGCTTTCAAAAAAAAAAAAGAAAAGAAGAAAGTCCAAATTGGCAAAACCAGTAGAGATAGAAGAGGAGCTGAAAGCATGTCACCAGCCAGTGAGAAAGCCAAGATCAGTCAAGGAGAAGATGAGCCCCCAGCTTGAGAAGGACTTTTCAGACAAAGCAAAATTCTTTCCTCATCCCACAAAGGATAAGCTGAAGGGAAAAGGTGAGACTGATCTCCAAGAGTGCATTTGGGCCTGGATTCTGATTCAGAGAGCAGATTTGTCACAGATTTAAGAGAAGACCTTTCTGCACTGGAGAGTCGAAAACCTAGGAAGGAACCCAAAGAAACATCTCCCAAGCAGGAGGGTAAGTGACTGTATCAGTTTCTGCTTTCTTGATTTGGTTTTAGAATGCCACATTGCCATTTATACTATCATATGTCATGTCACCCTCAGACACCATGAAGTGTGCACAACAAAGCTTGGGGTATCTCCAAGTCACCTAGCTAGTTACTGAGCAGGACAAGGACTTGAGCTGGGCCTGCCTACCTTTAACCTTCTTGATACCCAATGTGGTTGATTTTGAGCACAGGAGAAGAAGTCTCTTAGAAAGTAATAGGTGCTTCCAGCAGTCAGGTCATTTTGAACCTAAGCAGTTTCCTTTCCAATATATTCACTTACATGCCTCAAGTGGTTATCAATGCTAAGACGTTGGACAGGGCTGAAATGGAGAAAAGCGTTCAGTTCAAAGACCTTGATGAGTTTATTCTCCCTTACCTCCCCTCACACTGTCCAGGCATCTCAAAATACATTTTCTTACTAGAGTATAAGGTTTTCCGGGTGAGCGGCACCAGACTGCTGAGTTCTTCTTCAGGTCTGTAGAAATCCAAGGGGCATTGTATGATGCGCACCAGAGCCTGTTTTCTGCCATATTTGCATTTAGCTGACATGGGCCCAAGGCCTCTCAACCTTGGCGCTATTGACATTTTATGCTGGACAGTTCTTTGTCCTGTTTATTGAAGGATGTTTAGCAGTATCCCTGGTCTTTACCAACTGGATGTCAGTAGCATCTACCCAGTGGAGGACTTCAAAAGTGTCTTGACAAAGCTAAATCTCACCTAGTTGTGAACTGCTGCCTGAGTCTTAGCAGTTCTCCCCTTACTGCTGTTAGGGACTGAACCAGCAGTGGCTTCTTTCAAACTTGAGACACCCCAGACATGTTGGTAGACCCTACAGTGGAACATCAGTCCAGTTCAGTTCAGTTGCTCATTCGTGTCTGACTCTTTGTGACCCCATGAATTGCAGCACGCCAGGCCTCTCTGTCCATCACTAACTCCCGGAGTCTACCCAAACCCATGTCCATCGAATCGGCTATGCCATCCACCCATCTCACCCTCTGTCGTCCCCTTCTCCTCCCGCCCCCAATCCTACCCAGCATTAGGGTCTTTTCCAATGAGTCAACACTTCGCATGAGGTGGCCAAAGTATTGGAGTTTCAGCTACAACATCAGACCTTCCAATGAACACCCAGGATTCATCTCTTTTAGGATGGATTGATTGGATCTCCTGTAGTCCAAGGGACTCTCAAGAGTCTTTTCCAACACCATAGTTCAAAAGCATCAATTCTTCGGCGCTCAGCTTTCTTCACCGTCCAACACTCACATCCATACACGACCACTGGAAAAACCATAGCCTTGACTAGACGGACTTTTGTTGGCAAAGTAATGTCTCTGCTTTTAAATATGCTATCTAGGTTGGCCATAACCTTCCTTCCAAGGAGTAAGCGTCTTTTAATTTCATGGCTGCAATCACCAGCAGCAGTGATTTTGGAGCCCAAAAAATAAAGTCTGACACTCTTTCCACTGTTTCCCCATTAATTTCCCATGAAGTGATGGGACCAGATGCCATGATCTTAGTTTTCTGAACGTTGAGCCTTAAGCAAACTTTTTCACTGTCCTCTTTCAAATTCATCAAGAGGCTCTTTAGTTCTTCTTTACTTTCTGCCATAAGGGTGGTGTCATCCACATATCTGAGTTTATTGATATTTCTCCCAGCAATCTTGATTCCAGCTTGTGTTTCTTCCAGCCCAGCGTTTCTCATGATGTACTCTGCAGAGAAGTTAAATAAACAGGGGGACAATATACAGCCTTGACGTACTCCTTTTCCTATTTGGCACCAGTCTGTTGTTCCATGTCCAGTTCTAACCGTTGCTTCCTGACCTGCATACAGGTTTCTCAAGAGACAGGTCAGATGGTCTGGTATTCCTACCTCTTTCAGAATTTTGCACACTTTATTGAGATCCACACAGTCAGAGGCTTTGGCATAGTCAATAAAGCAGAAATAGATGTTTTTCTGGAACTCTCTTGCTTTTTCGATGATCCAGCAGATATTGGCAATTTGATCTCTGGTTCCTCTGCCTTTTCGAAAACCAGCTTGAACATCTGGAAGTTCACAGTTCACGTATTGCTGAAGCCTGGCTTGGAGAATTTTGAGCATTATATTACTAGCCTGTGAGATGAGTGCAATTGTGCGGTAGTTTGAGCATTATTTGCCATTGCCTTTCTTTGGGATTGAAACGAAAACTGACCTCCTCCAGTCCTGTGGCCACTGCTGAGTTTTCCAAATTTTCTGGCATATAGAGTGCAGCGCTTTCACAGCATCACCTTTGAGGATTTGAGATAGCTCAACTGAAATTCCGTCACCTCCAATAGCTTTGTTCATAGTGATGCTTTCTAAGGCCCACTTGATTTCACATTCCAGGATGTCTGGCTCTAGGTGAGTGATCACACCATCATGATTATCTGGGTCGTGAAGATCTTTTTTGTACAGTTCTTCTGTGTATTCTTGCCACCTCTTCTTAATATCTTCTGCTTCTGTTAGATCCATACCAGTGGAACATAGGAATGATTTAAAAGATATTTGGCCCATTGGTGAAGCAGTCAGTGAATTTCTCCGCTGGCTTGGCAAGTGGCTGTTGATATGCCCAAGAAAGATAAGAATTAATTAAGAGCCCAGGAGAAACATGGCCTAAGAACAAGTTGGAGATTGTAGCCATAAAACCTCTTGTACTTTGTGAGTTACATACACGGATAGCCAGTTTTAATTATGTAGCTCAGTGGTAAAGAATCTGCTTGCCAATGCAGGAGACGCAAATTTGATCCTTGGATTGGGAAGATCCCCAGAAGGCAGTGACAACCTACTCCAGTAGTCTTCCCTGGAGAATTACATGGACAGAGGAGTCTGGTGGTCTATATAGTCCATGGGATCACAAAAGAGCTGGACACGACTTAGTGACAAAACAGACAACGGGCAGCTTCTGATAGGACCCATCTTCTCAGTTGTGTGTGCCCTGGGGTTTTCTTAGTCTCACTGCTTAAAGCAGGAGGGGGGATGGGTTTTGAGCTTTTATCCTCTGTGTTTGTATCATTGTGAACTGTTGCTGAACCTCAGTTCCTGGAATTCATTGAAAGAGGATGGAATATCTCTCAGTGATGCAGGATAGGATGATAGAGAGCAGTTGAGTCGGTCAGGAAGGATGGATCACCACCTCATCCCTTAAAATTATGAGTGGCATCTGAAACATCCAATTCTGTGTGGATTGCGGTTTGAGGGACCACTTCTGATGCTGCAGAAAGCAACAGGAGTAGCATTTTTTCCATGAAGTTTGTGGAATTGTTGGGTCCCAGATGGCAGTGTTCCTATGAGTGATAGATTTAAACTATTCCTTTCTTTCTGAAGTCGACTGTTTGTTTAGTTGTGGATTTTTTCACTGCTTCCAGAAAGGATTTCAGATATACTGATAAAATGGAAATCAAGACACCGAGAAAAATGAACATGAAATAGTGAGAGATGTAGGGAAATTTTACATACAGAAATAACTATGTCAGCCTTCAGAATTAGCAAAGTCACTCTTCCCTTTTGGCCCTGAGCTTCCTGCAGTTGAAATGAAAAGGGAAAAAACATATGAGTGCTTTAAAAGAGCTCTTCCCCCCCCCCCCAAATACAAGGCACTCCAGGTGATAAAATGAAGCTGAGCTGTTCCTCTCACTGGTGTCGGAAGGAAGTTTCTCTAGGATCCTCTGAACGTGGTGGGAATTTTATGTAGAGGATGATTCTGAAACAATAGGTCAGTTAGAGGAACTTCACAGAAGTTGAAATCCAGAGCCACCTGAGGATGATTTCGGTCTTGAAGAATTGGCTTCCTGTCAGACTCTGCAGTTGAGCATCTTTTCAAAGGTGTGATTTCACTTATGTGTTTATTAAGTGACTGGTGCTTTGAAGAGTGCTTGGTGACCTCCAAGTGATCTTCAGTTAGAAGTGCAGCTTATACAGAGAAACTGAATCCTCAGATCGAAAGATGGCTTTTCTAGCTAGAGATGCCAGAGCAGAGGCTAATGGAGCTCGCTTCAGGACCTTGACTCCACTTACATGTGTCATATCAGTCATTTCCAGCCTTCTCTGAAAAAGTCCTTTTTTAATGTACAAGACAGTAAGCTAAGTCTGATATAAGTAGGCTAGTTGGGTGGGGTCGCCTTTGGAGTGTTGACTTTTAAGAAAGTCACTTCTTTTTGAGACTGCAGGTGAGTATATACTCCAAAATTTTTAGGACAAATGGAATTTTCCATGGCCTTTCCTCTTCCTCCCCACCGTCCCAGTAAACCTTCCATATCCTTTAGAAATTAAAGCGTTTTAGTGACTAAATGAAAACTCCCCCAAAGTGTGTCAAGCCTGGAAAGTTTTCAGATTGCATACTCCTGCTTTGTTGTTGTTGTTTGTTTGTTTGTTATTTTAATTTGAAAAAGAGCCCGAATGGGACTCTTTCAGAGAAGTTACCACTCTACAAAACCAGTTGTTTGCTTTTGCAAGATGAGAGAGAGAAAGGGCCTTTTTGTGGTTGCCCTTTGCCCAAGAAGGTATCAGACTAGCTTATCCACAAGGACAGTATATTTCTTAACCACATGGCAGAAAAGAGAGGCACTAACGTTGCTTTTGCAAGTTAGAAGCCTTGCCTGTGGGATCTCTGCCTTTTAAAAGGGGCAAGCTCAAAGCCACTTCTGCCCCTGCAAGGGGAAGGGGCTGAGGCTGTGACCGATATCTGAAAGGTTGTCCTGGGAACGGGTGGGGGCAACCTCACTCTAGGTAGAGATCTTCTCTCAGTCCCACCCTGTGTTCTGGCCCAGGACTTGGGCTGAATTCTTCCCCGGAGGAGCAAGAGGGCCAGTCAGTTGTGTAACCACCAAGACCCCCTCCCCCCTCGGGTGGAAAAGTCAGCCTGTCAGCACTCTTCTCCTTTCACACTCCTTGGTTTTCCCAGAACAACAGTTAACTGAAAATTTCCCCTAGAATAATCAAGAACTCACGTCTTTTCTGGGTGACAGAAATCTAAAAATGACAGGCATGGAGTCATGCAGTGGAAGCATGCTGAGCCCCCCAAAAAAGGTGTTGTCATTAAGGGCTTGCTTGGTGACTCAGATAATAAAGAATCTGCATGCAATCCTGGAGGCCCAGGTTTCTTTCGCTGGGTTGGTTAGATACCCTGGGGAAAGAAATAACAACCCACTCCAGTATTCTTGCCTGCGAAATCCCATGGACAGAGGAGCCTGGAGGGCTACAGTCCATGAGGTTGCAAAAGAGTTGGACACGACGGAGCGAACGCACTTTCAGTCCTTATTAAACCTAGTTTTATGTCCAGGCACATCGTCTGAGACCAAGGATGCTGACTTGCATCCGTGTTTTTTTGTGTGAACCCGAGGGAATCCTCTCTGGGGATGGATGTTCATCTGTCCAGTGCCTGGGGCCCCTGCAGTCATAACGGACCCCTTCGCTTACAGATGAACACTCCTGTGGTCACCCCCGGACCAGCCCTTCTCACTGCCTGACCTCACCCTCCAAAATTCTGCCTATTCCTGGGCATGTCTTGGCTAAAACTGTTCTCTTCCAAATTTTCCCTGCTGTCTGTTGAAATCCTGCCCTCCACTCTCATAGCTCATTTTCTCCCAGTAGATGCACGCCAAAAGGCAGCATTTTTCAAACTCAGCCACTCATAGTCATTATTTTTGTCATTCCCAAAACCTGCTTGTTCACTTATTGCCCTAGTATATATTTTTTATCTGAATCAGCAGCTGTTTAAAAAAAAATGAACTCAATTTGGAACTGAAACTTAACTAGCACACAGTAGGGAAAACAGTATTTTGTGCTGTGCATAAAAGATGCAAAATGGAGAACTACAGTCAAAACGAAAGCAAGGCTTCTAAAGTCTCCATAAATACCATTGTGCTGGGGATGGTTCTGTCCTTGGTGTGGAGTTCCCTTGGGTGGTAGGTGTCAAGACTGCCAGGACCACACTGAGACTCTTCGGGAAGGAATTAGAAGAGATGAAAGGGAACACTCTTCATTCTGGGTGATTCATTGGTATTCAGTGCTTTGGCCACTGGGAGGCTGTCTGGTTCCTTGGGGTACATGCTCTGTAGGTTTCCTGTCCAAGCAAAGGATTCCTGTTAATGACCAGAGGGACTTTGGCTAAGTCTTTCTCAAAGTGCTTACTGAACTCTAACTGTGAAACAAGGTACTTGCAGCGATTCTGTTTAGCCAGTGGGTCATCGACTAACAGGTGGGCAACTCCAGGCCAAGGGGTGGGTCATGTTGGCCTCAGTCCCTCAGAGGCCTTGACAAGTTTCTCAAATGTGAGCAAGCCCACATTTGAGTAACCCAAGGAGTCTGATACTTGAAGTTGCACATGCTGAAGAAGTGGCCTAAGCATATAAAGCAAGAATATGCCCATTCATGGGGAGGCCCTTGGCATGACAGCCTGGGATGGTCACCTAGAACTCACTGACCTGGAGACCCTGCAGGTCAGCCTGAGTCGCGTCTACTTTCTGTTTTGTTTTTTCATGTGTTGGCTTCCGTCGTAGGTGAAGCTCCATCATCCACAACAGTGGGCAGCCAGTCTCCCCCCAAAATGCTGGTCCTCACCCACTCATCCTCCCAAACTTCCACGGCTGGGGTCACGCCCACCAACGGCACCGTCTGCACAGTCATGGCCCAGCAACCACCACCACCAGCAGCAGCAGCAGCAGCATGAGAAACCCAGTGAAAAAGCAGAGACCAGTTTTACCAAAGGAGACTGCCCTGGCCATGCAGCAGGTTGTGTGGAACTCATCAAGTAAGTTTCAAACGTCCTCCCAAAAGAGGCACATGCAGAAGATGCAGCACCAGCAGAAGCAGCAGCAAAGCTAGCAGCAGCAGCCTCAGTCTTCCAAGAGGACGACATATCAGAACAGACAGGCTGTGAAATGTACCGAGCCTCCCTACTCTGCACTCCATGGCAACAGCTCTTTTTTTGCCACATGGACAGGAGAAAAATAGTCCTTGATTTATTTGTTTACTTCCCCTTGGTTGCCTGGCCATTGTATCCTAGAGGTCTGACACGTTCCATTTGGCATTATTTTTAAAAATTAATTTGCAGCTTGCTGTTTTACTTTCCTTTTTTCTTTTCTCATTTTACAAACAGTGCATACATGTCTTCTTAGAACGAAGTGAAATGGATGCCTAGACACACAAAAATCTACAGTCTTGATTGAATGCATATTTCATTCTCCACCCTTTCTCAGAGGTATTGTTAACCATAAGGTCTTTTTCTCATTCACGTATGCATATGTATTTTTCTGTAAGTTGGCTTAAAGCTCAACATTCAGAAAACTAAGATCATGCCATCTGCTCGCATCACTTCTTGGCAAATGGATGGGGAAAGAGTGGAAACAGTGGCTGACTTAAATTTTCTGGGCTCCAAAATCACTGCAGATGCTGTTTGCAGACATGAAATTAAAAGATGCTTACTCCTTTTTGAGTTTATTTTTGTGTATGGTGTTAGGAAGTGTTCTAGTTTCATTCTTTTACAAGTGGTTGACCAGCTTTCCCAGCACCTTGAAAGGAAAGTTATGACCAAGCTTGACAGCATATTAAAAAACAGAGACATCACTTTGTCAACAGAGGTCAGTCTAGTTAAGGCTATGGTTTCTTCAGTGGGCGTGTGTGGATGTGAGAATTGGGATAACAAGAGGGCTGAGAACAGAAGAATTTAAGCTTTTGAGCTGTAGTGTTGGAAAAGACGCTTAAGAGGCCCTTGGACTGCAGGAGATCCGACCAGCCCATGCTAAAGAGATCAGTCCTGGGCGTACATTGGAAGGACTGATGCTGAAGCTGAAAGTCCAATACTTTGGCCACTGGATGCAAAGAGCTGACTCATTTGCAAAGACCCTAGTGCTGGGAAGGATTGAAGGCAGGAGAAGAAGGGGACGGCAGAGGATGAGATGGTTGGATGGCATCACCGACTCAAAGAACATGGGTTTGGGTGGACTTCGGGAGTTGGTGATGGACAGGGAGGACTGGCGTGCTGCAGTTCACGGAGTCGCAGAGCGCTGGACATGACTGAGGGGCTGAATGGAACTGAAGTGTCTTATGTGTGAACCTTCAAGTTGGGAATTTTGAAAGACATGAATGTTTGCATGTTTAATTCTGTAAGTTAGTTCACCTCCCTGGCGTACATTGTCACCCGCACACATCCTCTACAAGTCGTTGTGCTTTGTGTGCTTTACTGTACAGAGTGCAGTATTACAGTATCTTTATTTCAAGCCCAGGATGTCCATAAGAAAGCATAAAAGCAGCAGTGATGTACCTGGTATTGTACTATCTAGCTGATTGTGTTAGTTGGTTGCTTAGGCTAACTTTGTTGGACTTCTACAAAGAAATTGGACTTAGGAACATGCTCTAGGAATGGAACCTGTTCATAAGTAGGTCACTCACTGTACTATTTATTTTGAAAATCTGGTCTTTTTGACTTTAAATGGCTTTTACTGGAGCATCTCTTAGAAAAGATGGACCACTGGTATTTGTTTTTTATTTGTTTGTTGTTTTTTTAAGCAGAATTTCTCATGAATTTGAATTAACCAACTGACAACCATCTGGGGGAGGCGAGCAGAGACCAGGCTTCCCGCTCTTTGACTCAACACATGACATTAACCCTATCGTGATAGCTGGAGCTTCCAAGCCCTATTGACAGCAAACGCCCAGATGCACTTTATAAGTCTTTCTGTCTCCATACAGATCCACAGGCTGAGGATTGAGATACAAAGGGGAAACCAGAATTGAAAGAGACACGTATACCTCAGTGTTCATTGCAGCCCTGTTCATAATAGCCAGGATATGGAAGCAATCTAGATGTCAATGAGTAGACAAATGGATAGGAAAGCTGTGGTACATATACACAATGGAATATTACTCAGCCATTAAAAAGAATACATTTACCTCAAGATTGCTTTGGCTATTCGAGGTTTCTTATATTTCCATACAAACTATGAGATGATTTGTTCTAGTTCTGTGAACAATACCATTGGTAGCTTGATAGGGATTGCATTGAATCTATAGATTGCTTTGGGTAGTATACTCATTTTCACTATATTAATTCTTCCAATCCATGACCACGGTATATTTCTCCATCTGTTTGTGTCCTCTTTGATTTCTTTCATCAGTGTTTTATAGTTTTCTATATGTAAGTCTTTTGTTTCTTTAGGTAGATATATTCCTAAGTATTTTATTCTTTTTGTTGCAATGGTGAATGGTATTGTTTCCTTAATTTCTCTTTCTGTTTTCTCATTATTGGAGTATAGGAATGCAAAGGATTTCTGTGTGTTAATTTTATATCCTGCAACTTTACTATATTCATTGATTAACTCTAGTAATTTTCTAGTAGAATCTTTATGGTTTTCTATGTAGAGGATCATGTCATCTGCAAACAGTGAGAGTTTTACTTCTTCTTTTCCTATCTGTATTCCTTTTATTTCTTTTCCTGCTCTGATTGCTGTGGCCAAAACTTCCAAAACTATGTTGAATAGTAGTGGTGAAAGTGGGCATCCTTGCCTTGTTCCTGACTTTAGGGGAAATGCTTTCAGTTTTTCACCATTGAGGATAATGTTTGCTTAATGGAACTGGAGGAATCAACCTGCCTGACTTCAGACTGTACTACAAAGCCACAGTCATCACGACAGTATGGTACTGGCACAAAGATAGAAATATAGATCAATGGAACAAAATAGAAAGCCCAGAGATAAACCCACGCACATATGGACACCTTATCTTCGACAAAGGAGGCAAGAACATACAATGGAGAAAAGACAATCTCTTTAACAAGTGGTGCTGGGAAAACTGGTCAACCACTTGTAAAAGAATGAAACTAGAACACTTCCTAACACCGTACACAAAAATAAACTCAAAAAGGATTAAAGATCTAAACGTAAGACCAGAAACTATAAAACTCCTAGAGGAAAACATAGGCAAAACACTCTCCGACATAAATCACAGCAGGATCCTCCATGACCCACCTCCCAGAATATTGGAAATAAAAGCAAAAATAAACAAATGGGACCTAATTAAAATGAAAAGCTTTTGCACAACAAAGGAAACTATAAGCAAGGTGAAAAGACAGCCTTCAGAATGGGAGAAAATAATAGCAAACGAAGCAACAGACAAACAATTAGTCTCAAAAATATACAAGCAACTTCTGCAGCTGAATTCCAGAAAAATAAATGACCCAATCAAAAAATGGGCCAAAGAACTAAACAGACATTTCTCCAAAGAAGACATACAGATGGCTAACAAACACATGAAAAGATGCTCAACATTACTCACTATTAGAGAAATGCAAATCAAGACCACAATGAGGTATCATTTCACACCAGTCAGAATGGCTGCTATCCAAAAGTCTACAAGCAATAAATGCTGGAGAGGGTGTGGAGAAAAGGGAACCCTCTTGCACTGTTGGTGGGAATGCAAACTAGTACAGCCACTATGGAGAACAGTGTGGAGATTCCTTAAAAAACTGGGAATAGAACTGCCATATGACCCAGCAATCCCACTGCTGGGCATATACACCGAGGAAACCAGAATTGAAAGAGACGCGTGTACCCCAATGTTCATCGCAGCACTGTTTACAATAGCCAGGACATGGAAACAACCTCGATGTCCATCAGCAGACGAATGGATAAGGAAGCTGTGGTACATGTACACAATGGAATATTACTCGGCCATTAAAAAAAATACATTTGAATCGGTTCTACTGAGATGGATGAAACTGGAGCCCATTATACAGAGTGAAGTAAGCCAGAAAGAAAAACAACAATACAGTATACTAATGCATATATATGGAATTTGAAAGATGGTAACGATAACCCTATATGCAAGACAGAATAAGAGACACAGATGCATAGAACAATTTTATGGACTCTGAGGGAGAAGGTGAGGGTGGGACGTTCTGGGAGAATAGCATTGAAACATGTATATTATCATATGTGAAACAGAACACCATTCCATGTTCGATGCATGTGACAAGGGCTCAGGGCCGGGGCAATGGGATGACCCAGAGGGATGGGATGGGGAGTGAGGTGGGTGGGGGGTCCAGGAAGGGGAACACATGTAAACCCATGGCTGATTCATGTCAATGTATGGCAAAAACTATTACAATATTGTAAAGTAATTAGCCCCCAACTAAAATAAATAAATTTATTAAAAAACAACAACAACAAAAAAACATTTAAATCAGGTCTAATGAGGTGAATGAAACTGGAGCCTATTATACAGAGTAAAGTAAGCCAGAAATAAAAACACAAATACAGCATACTAATGCATATATATATATATATATATATATATATATATATATATATGTATATATATATATATGATTCAGAAAGATGGTAATGATAACCCTAAATGCGAGACAGACAGGGAAAGAGACACAAAGGTATAGAAGAGTATTTTAGACTCTTTGGGAGAGGGAAAGTGTGGGATGATTTGGGAGAATGGAATTGAAACATGTATATCATTGCATGCAAAATGAATCACCAGTCCATTTTTGATGCATGAGACAGGGTGCTCGGGGCTGGTGCACTGGGATGACCCAGAGGGATGGGATGGGAAGTGAGGTGTGGGGTGGGTTCAGGATGAGGAACACATGTACACCCGTGGCAGATTCATCTCTATGTATGTCAAAACCACTACAATATTGGAAAGTTATTAGCCTCCAAATAAAATAAATAAATTTATATTTAAAAAAATTAAAAAATATAATCATGGAGAATTTGAATGAGGAATAAATATATAACTGCATGGGGGGGGGATATCCAGTGGCTGCACCAAAAGGAGCTCTTGGACATGAAATGCAACTTGGGTAAGTGCTGCTGACCTGGCCTCCACTGACAAAGGTTTGGATAGGAACTTCTTGGCATGTCTAGAGTTAGGCCCAAATGTGCACTCAGTCAAAAGTAGTCCAGGCCGCCTTACCAATCTTAGGGAGAACACAGCATCTTAGGGAGTCTAACCTGGAGAAACCAGGTATGAAGCAGGAGCTGGCAGAAACCCGTTTTCCTCTCTTCCAAATACCAACATCAGCAACAAATTCATGACAACAACTGTGGTAGCTTCTCCTGCTTGTGAGCTCTGACCTGTTGTAAAACTGAGAGAAATCTCAGTAGCCTGAGCAGTTTGATCATTGTCCTGTCAGCCCAATGATCAGTCCTGATGCCCTGTCTGGAAGATTAGATCTGCTGCCACTAAACACATCAGAAAAGAAATATATCCAAGTTGTAGCCCCAGCTCTGCTCATCTTAGCTGTGTGCCTCAGTTTCCTCATCTGTGAAATGGGTATTGTAGGAGTATACACCTCCTTAAGGTTGGAGTAAGGATTAAAAGAGTTCACATTTATAAAGTGTTTACAACAGTGCCTACAGATCATAGGTACTCTGTATTTGATAGAGAAAAAAGCTTATACAAAGGATAAATTTCAAAGTGAATTGAGTGGACATTTTTCAGAGGTTTTATGTGAGTACTTCCTACAGAATCACCGCAGGGCCCCATTTTCAGTATCCTCAGGACCTGACGTTCATGATCATGCTTACATTCGTGGTCAGCGTGGTGGATGCCCATTTTACAGATGAAGACATTGGAGCTCAGGGAAGCTGGGTGATTCTCTGCACGGGCTCATATGACCAGGGCATCCCCGACCCAAGGTTTCACACCTGTTAGGATTCACCTTCTGACCTGGTGTGAATGAACCCATGGCTTGGGATGGGCGATGAAGTTAGTATCCTCTCCCCTCCCCTCCTCTGGCAGAGTTGAAAAAGGCAGAGATGCGGCAGAGCCTAGAACAGGAGCAGGACCAGCTCATTGCTGAGGTGAAGAAGCAACTGGAGCTGGAGAAGCAGCAGGCAGTGGCCGAGACCAGGAGGAAGCTGTGTTGTACCAACTGCAAGAAGGAGGATGTTTTCTACTGCTGTGGAATATCAGCTACTCTGACTACCCCTGCCAGAAGGCCCACTGGCCCGAGCACATGAAGTCTTGCACCCAGTCAGGTGGGACTAAGAGTGTCCCCTGGACCCGACTGTGGTGGACGGGTCCTTGGCTCCTCCTGGATCACAGGGCGCTTGCCACGCTCACTCACCACAAATGACTCCTACATACACGAGAGTAGCAGGCAGACACATAGCCGAGTCTCCAGGCACCATTGTCTCCACCCTCCAGTTTACTTGGATGCATTCACTTGTGTGAATGGAGCTTGTAATGACAGCCCAGATGACTTTAGCTTCATGTGGTTTGCTGTGGTTCCCTGCTTGGGGCAATATTTGTCTCTGCCCCAAGCAATGTGGTCATCCCTGGTAGCTAAGGTGGTAAAGAAACTGCCTGCAATGCAGGAGACCTGGATTTGATCCCTGGGTCGAGAACATCCCTTGAAGAACGAAATGGCAACACACTCCAGTATTCTTGCCTGGAGAAGGCCACAGACAGAGGATTCTGGCAGGCTTCATTTCTTGGGGTTGCAAAGCATCGGAAATGTGAGTGACTAAGCAGACACACACACACACACACACACAAATCAAACACATCTTCTACCCCATTCTGCAATGCACAATGTACAATATACTAGACAGCCCCCACCATGGAGCCCATCTTGGACTCAAGGCTATAACAATCACTAGTGCTTATGTGAAGGACAAAGTGCTGCTTTGGAACTAATCTGCCTTTTAAATCTCTTTCCAAAACACAGCAAGCAGATCCCAGGCCAAGAAACTCTAGCTGGAGACACCACCTAGTAAGACGTGATTAATAATATGTATTAGTAATATTTTATACTTAGTGCTCATTTATGGCCAATACTAGATTTCTGTGTTTAGAAGAAGTCTCCACTTCAAAGAATATATTTAAACACAAATAACATAAATAATGTGACAAGGAAATGTGTCAGTGGATTGCTAAATTTTTCAAGGGTGGTAGATAAATGACCCAAGTTTGAGACGCTTAGGCAGGGGTTCGTAAGCTTTTTTTAAGAAGGTCTAGAGAATAAACGTTTTAGGATTTGTGGTCCATGTGGTCTGTGAAAACCTTTCAACTATGCTGTAACAGGGTGATAGCAAGTGCATGGGGGTGCACACTCGTCTAAAAAAGGAAATTATGAAATTGGAACAGTCGTACTATTTGCTTCACGAACATGCTTATATCTCCAGAATGATTTCATAAAACTGATGGTGACTGCAGCCATGAAATTAAAAGACACTTACTCTTTGGAAGGAAGGTTATGGTCAACCTAGATAGCATATTTAAAAGCAGAGACATTACTTTGCCAACAAAAGTCCGTCTAATCAAGGCTATGGTTTTTGCAGTGGTCATGTATGGATGTGAGAGTTGGATGGTGAAGAAAGCTGAGTGCCACAGAATTGATGCTTTTGAACTGTGGTGTTGGAGAAGACTCTTGAGAGTCCCTTGGACTGCAAGGAGATCCAATCAATCCATCCTAAAAGAGATGAATCCTGGGTGTTCATTGGAAGGTCTGATGTTGTAGCTGAAACTCCAATACTTTGGCCACCTCATGCGAAGTGTTGACTCATTGGAAAAGACCCTAATGCTGGGTAGGATTGGGGGCGGGAGGAGAAGGGGACGACAGAGGATGAGATGGTTGTATGGCATCACCTACTCGATAAACATGGGTTTGGGTGGACTCCGGGAGTTGGTGATGGACAGGGAGGCCTGGCGTGCTGCAATTCATGGGGTCGCAGAGAGTCAGACACGAATGAGCGACTTTCAGTTCAGTCAATCTGTCATGTCCCACTCTTTGCGACCCCTAGAACGGCACCACACCAGGACTCCCTGTCGTTCAGCAACTCCCAGAGTTTCCCCAAACTCTGCTGGATGGTGGTGATGCCATCCTCATCTCCTGTTGTCCCCTTCTCCTCCTGCTCCCAGTTATTCCAGCGTTAGGGTCTTTTCTGGTGAGTCAACCGTTAGTATCAGGTGGCCAAAGAATTGGAGTTTCAGCTACAACATCAATAATTTCATTGAACACCCAGGGCTGATTTTTAGGATGGACTGGTTGGATCTCCTTGCAGTCCAAGGGACTCTCAAGAGTCTTCTCCAGCACTACAGTTCTGAAGCATCAATTCTTCGGGGCTCAGGTTTCTTCACAGTCCAACTCTCCCATTCATTCCTGACTACTGGAAAAACCATAGCCTTGACTAGATGGACTTTGGTTGGCAAAGTAATGTCTCTGCTTTTTAATATGCTATCTAGGTTGGTCCTAAATTTCCTTCCAAGGAATAAGTGTCTTTTAATTTCATGGCTGCAATCACCATCTTCAGTAATTTTGGAGCTCCACAAAAAAAAAAAAAAGTTTGACACTGTTTCCCCATCCATTTCCTATGAAGTGATGGGACCAGTTGCCGTGATCTTAATTTTCTGAACGTTGAGCTTTCAGTCAACCATTTCACTCTTCTCTCTCACTCTTAAAAATGAACATATCTTCAAACACAGTCTGGAATTCCTGTGTCTGGGAAGGCTTCGATCCAGCTATTCAGGGACCACACTGTAACCTGGGTGGAGCTGGTTGGCATGTCTTAACACATGGTGGTTTGCACAGAGCAGGGTTCCCTGCAGTCCTGGGAACTACTATGCTCAGCGTATATGTGACTTCTGTCCCCCTCTGCACTCAACTACCACCCCTCAGCAGGAAGTAGACCCCGATGTGAACACGGAAACACTAAATAAGTTATCCCAGGGCACTTCCTCCGAAACTCAGGCAGCCCCCCTGTAAACCAGCGCCTTGAAAGCGAAGGGGACGCCAGCTGAGAAATGCAAGGACAGTGGCTCGGTGAGTATCCATCGCACACACCTAGGGCCAAACAGAATCTCAGAGCAGCCCCCTCCCAATACCATGGTGATTCCCATGATGTGGGAAGTTGTCTGTCTTTAGGCTGCATGTAGAGGACAAGTGTTGTCTAGTAGAACCTTCTGTGATGATGGGAATGTTCTACATCCCCTTTGCCCATTGTGAAAACCTGCGACCAGCCTCATATGGCACTTGAACAATGAACACTTGAACTGGGGCTAGTGTGACCAAAACCTGGATTTCAGGTTAATTTAATGATAATGAATGTAGATACAATAGCCATGGGTGGCTGGTGATTGCCATATTGGACACAGACATCAAATTTCTGATTTTCCCAGGGGGTGCCATATTGATTGCATGCAGATGTTATTTTACAGGACACATTGGTCATTTTTTACATTTGTAGTCATTATGATTTTAATTCGTGTGTATCAGGGAAAAACATCAATTCATCCCAGAAGTCAAACCTCTTTGACTTTATTGATATCATTGCCTTGGAAGAGGTTATTGTGGAATAAAAGTGAATTGATATAATATGATTTAGTATATAGGTAGCCTTCTCTATCCATGGATTTCTCATGTGTACATGCAAACAACCAAAATTCCACCTCTGTTTGGTTGAATACATGAATGTGGAACCGCTGGATACAAAGGCACAGTTGTATTCATCCTTCTAGGCCATTTTATATAAGGAACTTGCACGTCCTTGGATTTTAGTATCCTTGAGGGGTCCTGGAACCATTCCACCTTGGGTACTGGGGGATGGCTGTACATCCTTTGGGGATAGGATAGAAATCCAGAAAGTAGAATAGGTCAGAGAGGGGGGAGTTGACAAACAGTGTTCTTGAAGCTGAGGCTCTAGCATTGAGCAAGGGGCCTCCCTAGTTCTGTGTCCAGGGAGATGGAGCAGAAAAGGGCACAGGGCTTAGGCCACACTGACTGGCCTGGCCTTCCCTCCCTGAGCATGCCAGGCAGAGGGCGTTAAGGTGTTGTCGGGGCCATGATGAGCACCCCTATGGATCCCCGGGCTTCCCTGGGGCGGGGTACTGGGGAGGCCCTGTTTAAAACAGTGCCTTGGCTCCATCTGTCTTTTTCTGTGTTTCTAGATCCTTGACCTCTCTGGGTCCAAGGAAATACCCTCTCCTTTCTCTTATGCTCCAAGCTAGACTCTGGTACATGGCCCCCTGATGGTTGTATGTACTCTCATGTTCCGCAGGGGCAGGGGAGCCGTCTCCTCCAGGGGAGTCTGAAGGGTTCAGGGAAGTGGTTTGCAAACTGTGGTTCCTTAGGGATCTTTGAGGGAACCCTGGGCTGGTCAGTAGAGGTGAAGGATGGCTTAGCAAGCAGCTTTGAGGCATTTCTCCAAGTTGAGAATTTACCTTATTTGTGTCAGTTTTTTTTTTTTTTTTTTTTTTTTTTGCTGTGTTTTGTTTTGTTTTTTTCAGTTCTGAATCAAAGACAGAGAGAGTTTCTATTGCTGAACTGAGGTGGGGCAGAAGATACATTTGGTTTGGACAGTTCTTCTGCCCTCAGAAATGACCATAGTAAATTAAACTGTGTGAACTTGTCCCTGAGGTCCCAGCATCCACATTCCGTGGAGTCCTTCAGAGGAGAAAAGCATTTCTACGGAAGTGATCTTTCTGTAGAAATATTTCTTATCGAGGAATAACCTGGCAGGCTGTTTTGGGTAGATTATCTGGCACTAACTTTTCTAGTTCTCTTCTGTGGAGTTTGAGCTGTGTTCTTTAGGCTTTCCCCTGCAACCTCTCAAGTAAGTTTTAGGGCATTCTAAAATGGTTCATCCTCAGTGAGAACAGTTCTGCTTCTTTCAGGGTCCTTCAGCTCCAGGGTCTTTCTCTCTCCCAGATCATTGTCTTCAGCTGAAAACCAAACTTTTGTTTGTTAGTTAGTTTCTGCATATTGAGTACTTAGAGCAAGAAATGATGTATCTTGTTAGAGTGGCTGGAGGTTTCCCAGTGGCACTGGAAGCGGGGTTTAGATCCAGGAGACATGATGAGAGAGTGGCATGAGCTGATTTTCAGGGGAATATGAAGATGAATAGGCATGGAAGTATGACTGAACCGCCTGTCAATTTCCTTCTCACTCTCACTCGGGTCTTGTGACTGCATCTGGAGGACACGTTGAGTTTGGAGCTGAGGTGTCTTCCTCATCCCTTCTTCTAGCTTCTCTTTTTTAACAATGGCAGAGGAGACTTGAGACTTCAACAGCAGCACAGCACCCACCTCGAGTTTTCTGCTACAGTTGGGTTTTCGTTATGTTGATTTGTAGAGTTGCCGTCTGTGTAGGGCAGGTATTCTGATTTCCTGCTTTTGGTGTTGATAGAAGAGTTTTTGTTTGACTTAAGTGGAAAGTGAGTTTAGAAACATTAGCTGAGCCATAAGTAGGGGGACTTTGGATGTGTCAAAGCCGTGGAGGTGGTTGGTCGGTGGAAGGGTTCAAGTTGGGAAAACACTGCTGCAGGCAGGGAGCCCTGTTGGGGATTTGGAGCAGCACAGTGGTGTCATCCACATGGGAAGAGGAGGATTGGTGATGCTGTGGGGTACAGAATCTGGTGTGACAAGGAGGCTTGCATGTACAAACGTGGTTGGGAGATACAGCATCTGGCAGTTGTGAGGTGAATGAGGTGTTTCCTGGCCTAGGGGTTGGTGGACCACCAGTTTTTATCAGAACTGCTGTTGTCAGATGAAAGCAGCCAGAGATGGCACATAAAGAGACGTTCCTGTGCTGCAGTGAACTTGCACTTGGGAAAGCAGGCATTGGGCTGGATTTTGCTGTGGACCATCATTGGTTGACCACCTGACCTGAAGCACCCTAGTGTGTGAGGGGATGAAAAGGGAGGGTGGAGAGAAGAGGTAAGGGTCTAGAGATGCTGGTGAGTTGGTGCAGAGGCTGGAGTAGGAGAAGAACATCTCAGGGAGCCTGATGACTAGAGGGGACAGAGGGAAGGAGCCTCAATTGTCAGCATTTATTAGGGAGTGTTTCAGGATTATTCTAGAGTGTGAGCTTAGCTGGAGGTTCCTGGATGCCTGATCAGGACTGTGAGCTCACGCCTGTTCATTTCCCCCTTTTTTTCCACTCCGCAGCCTTCTGGCTGAAGGCTTGTGTCAAAGCAGACAGACCAGCTCATTTTCTCATTCCTCATATGCCTGACGACTTCTGTATGTGCTCACTGCTTGCTGATAGTGTAGGTGGAAGCTGGAGGAAAGCTGAGCGTTACAAACATGGAGGTTCCTGTGCTCTTTATCAACCTCTGGAACCAGGCTGGTTAAGATGAGGGTCTAGTTGAGAGAAAGAAAGGTTAAACAGGAGTTAGGAACTTCCTTTGGGTGTCCATACCACTCTCCTGTTCACTTGTCTCTTCATCTTAAGATTTTAAAGTGATGCATGCATATCGAGTTGACCCTTGAACAACATGGGTTTAGATTATGCAGTCCAAATCTGAGCGGAATTACGTTCCTGTAATGAATGAATTTCTACACAATCTGTAGCTGGTTGAATCTGTGGATGTGGCTATGGAGGGCTGGCCATGAGATTAAGTTTCCATGCAATCTGGTGTCCATGGTGGGTCGTGGGATGAATCCCCTGTACCATCCCTGATACGACGGGATGTGTGTAGTCAGAGAAAGTAAAATCACATAGGGAAAAACAATTCCTTGCCCCAGTCTTCATGGCTATTTTTTGCATCCTGTACTTATTTATAGATAACTTATTTCCTCATATTGCTGTTTCTTGACTTTATCTAGACGTTGTGTGTTGACTTGTGACTTTTGAAGATGAGAATTGGGGTCACTTATCACCTCTCTTCTCCCCTCTCTCCAAGACCACTCTGTCACTGTTTGACGTGCTCTGTAGGCTTCCTTGCTCCAGTACAACACTTATTCCTTAGTCCTTGTTCTCCCAGCTGGAGGAAACTGTCCCTGGACCCCTCTCTTGGTGCACATTTATTCCCTCACCTCTCCTCCACTGTCATTTTCAGACTTTTCCATTTTCCTGCTCTGAGTTCCCATCACCAAGGTGGAGAGATCTTGTGCATTCTATTCTATAACTGCAGATGGTCCACCTCAGTTCCGGCTGTTGGCTGAGTCATAAACGTTGCCAGATGACCATCTGTGTGTCCATCATTATGGTCGTGCTGTTGGTCTCAGAGTCAACTAGTGCACTGTGATTACATTTCCATCTCTGTATAGCCTTACTTTTCCCTGGGTGTTTTTTCTCCCCGCTCACCACTCGCATATCTTCAACCATTTCCCTGCCAAATTCTTTGCCATAAGGGTTGTTTTCTTGAGACACTTCATGGCGCACATTTTGGGCTCTTCCATTTCAAATAAGTATGTGTCTGAGTCCTACCATCATGGCTGAGGTATGGTCCAGTACAATCTCACCTGTGGCTCCTTCCTCATCCCTTGTCACTCCATGTACCTCCATCACACTCTCTTTCCTGATCTCTCATCAGCCTTGGCAGTAGATTCATGATTATACTTAGCCTAAATAATCTAGGTTCCTTTGATGGAGCCTTGCCACCTAAGTGTGGTGGAGCCAGCGCCTACAGTTTCCCTGGATGAACTAAGCTCTTGGCAGAGTGGTTCTGAAGGAAATTTGCTTTCAAACTTCTGGGAATTTATGGCTTTTACATCATGGTATGCCTTATTTCCACCTGTAATCTCGTTCAGCGTCCAGTGATCTTAGTTCATGGTTTAATATACATTTGTAAAAGCCTTAGTCTTCTATGACTGCCTCAATTTGGAAAATGGCAACACTGACTCAGAAGCTCTCCAGTTCTAAGATCAGTAGCCTGTTGGACAGCAGGATAGAGAGCTGGTGGGTTTGTACGGACTTGAGCTCTCTTCCAGACTCTAGCTCTCCGCCAGTCTCTGACGTTGCCTTGCTGTATCTTCAGTTAGCAACAGGTGTGACAAACCACCTGCCTCTGCCCCCAAACATCACAGAGCACCAGCCTCACACAAACTACCCAGTGCAGAAGTGGAAGTATGAACCAACTTCATGACAGCCAACGGGGATCTTTTCCCAGCAGGCAGTGTGCTCGTCTCCTGAGTGAATGTGTGTGTGTGTGTGTGTTTTCTTTGTGAGCATGTATGTTTCTGAGTGATGGGTCTTGGCTTTGCCTGGTTTCTTCCTCACTGTGCTCCTGATGGCCATTGGAAACAGCAGGAGGATATGAGAGAGAGAGGATGGATGGTCTGGCTTCTCTCTCTCTCTCCTGCTTTTATTTTATTTATTTATTTATTTATTTTTTGACCATGCTAACCAGCTCATGAGATCTTAGTTCCCCAAGCAGAGATTGAACCTGTACCCTTGGCAGTGAAAGCACGAGGTCCTAACCACCGAACTGCCAGGGAATTCCCGATCTGGCTTCTTGAAGGGGCTTCATCCTTGCTATTTTCATGGTGAGTGCTGAAGTAACACCCATTTCCTCTGCAGTGATTGGCTGAATCAGCCAGCGTGCCCTGTCCTGTCCATGGGAGAGGTCAGGCTCTGCACTTACTCAGGTGGCCTGGCTCTGGGATGTGGCTCCTGTGCTAAGTAAGCCTAGCCCCGCTGCCTAGCTGTTCTCTGCCTTCAGCAGAGCTGGGGAGATTCGATGTGACTTGAGTACATTGTTGTCAGAGTTTCCGTGTCGTGATGACCAGCTCAATCACCGACTTTCCAGAGGACTAACAATGTAGGTGTCACGAGTAGGGAAGAATGTCTAAGAAGGGGTGGATTTGGACTCAAGAACCCTAAGATAGCTCCACCCTGGAACCCAGCTCTGCCCACCACAATAGCGCTCCCTTTGGGTCATAGATACAAGTGACGAGAATGTGTTCTCTCCTGAGTGAATATGTGACTTGGGAGATCCTTATCACTGTCTTTGCTGCTTCTCTTCTCAAACCAGAGCTCAGAACCACACACATTCTGCCTATCACTAGGCGATGATAAGAGTACTTACCCTTCTAGGTGATGATCTGGTCCCTTGCTCCCCCACTCTGATTCTGTCTCTAAGCTTGATAGTCGACCTCTTGTGTTCATATATTATCATCCCACCTCAAGAAGTTAAAAAAAAAAAAAAAGTTTTGTCCCAATCTGTCTGAACTTGGTAAACGATCTAATATATGATGAGATCTCAGTGATGTGCTGGTGGGTCTCTCAGAGTGGGCCATCCCACTGAGCCTGCAGGCTGGGTGTCTCCCCGCTGGACAGACACCTCATTTGGCTCTTCCTTCAGTGTCCTCATGTCTTACTCATCCACGATGTAGCTCCTTATGGTGCACGTGTCTTTGAAACTCCCTTAGCCCTTACTGTGGTTCTTTCATCCTCTGTTGACCCATTAGCTTGTCCATACTCGGAGCCAGTTGGGGTTAACCGTTAAGCCCAGGTGGGCTTAACCATTCTGGTCTTCACTCTTTTTCCTTTGGCTGGTTGAGGTATAAGTCTGCTTTCAAGTTGTGTATACAGTGATGAAAGAAACTCCGTTAACAGGATTAAGTAGACTGAACACCAAATCTCAGTGCCTTTCTTGGTGCCCAAGGTTAAATATAACAAGAGCTTGGGGTTCTTTGTGTCTACACATGCAGTAAGAGTGTCTGGTCCCAATTACTGCATAAGAAACCCCTTTCTCGATACGTTAGTACGTTTCCCCCCTCATCTTTATTTTTTCTGAGCACAAAGCCCTTCTGTTTTTCCAACCAGCTCTTGTTAAATCCTTAAAGACCCAAAAATCCAGATCAGTAAACAGTGGCAGGATTTCCCCCCTGTGTGTTGGAGAGTTGGGAGGGGAAGGTGGCTTCCTGGGGAAGCAGGTGCAGATCAAGTAGAAGGGGGTGGGCAGGAATGGCCAGGGATGGGCAGGAAAGCTAAATCTCCCTTTCCCCTTGGCTTTCCCCCTCCAAGACCATTCCCAGAGCTGTAAATCCCCTTGCTGGAGCGGCAGTGAGGAGAAGCGAGGCTCAGCCCGCTCTGAGCAGAACACTCGTACCAGTTCAAGGAGCCTCATCCTGAAAGAGTCCCACCTGGACACCTTCTGTGCCTAGGGACATGCTAGGACACACACCACCCACTCCATAGAGGGAAAAAATCCAGACACCAGGGAAACCAGAAATGGCAAAGAAACATGAGACAGGAGGACTGCCACCCTCTGACTTGGCCTCTGCAACTGGCATGGAGGGCAGGGCACATTATATCATGTCTGGCATTACCCTTCACTGTGGAATGTTCCACCCACATGAAATCTTTGCTTTAGATGTAAATAATATACAATTTGTGACTGTCATCAAGCCTAGAGTACCTTCCCCTTTTCACACTTGTACTAACTTTAACTTCTTTAAAAGAGAGAGAGAGAGAGAGAGAGAGAGAGCGAAAGAGAAAAGCAAAACAAAACAAAACAAAAGACACACACAACAACAAAAAGACTGTTTGGATGCTGGAGAAAGGATGGTCACCCAGCCAGTCTGTCACAGGGGTACAGAGAGGGGACAGGGGTTGCTTTACGGTGCACAGCTCCTTCTCTGTGACACCCTGTGAGCTGTTTCCATTTTATGTCTGTACACAGCACATTGGGATCAGGAATTTCCAGCACGGAGTTTAGTGCTGCTATGGACACATCACATGCACCCACTGGCCCATTTCAAGTGCTATGTTACCATGTTTTAAAAGGGAAGCTCTCTGGACCAGACGAGCACATAGATGTGCTCATTAATCTGATGTGATTTCCATGATGACTCTACTCCAATAAAAGGGACAAAAGAAAAAAAGGAAAAACCCATATCTTTGTTTACAGATGATTAACTAGAAACAACCCCGCTCACCGCAGTTTGCAGAAGAGAAGACCGTAGAAAGCATTCAAGTCCGAAGCTCCAAAACAGAGATTTTCTTTGCTTTGTGGTTCCTTTAAAGACACTCACACCTTCTTGGTAAGAGATGGCCATGCTTCATAGAAGTGAAAAGTCAAAGGCGAGACACACTCGGAGGACATTTGAGCCTGAGATGAAGCATGTAGGTAATATTTATACGATGGAATTTTAGGTTTATATGTCAATATGAAACAAAAGCAGTTTGAGGGGAAACAGGACACCACTCTGCCGTTATACTCTGTATGCTATAGTACCATTTTGTATGTATGTTCAAGAAGCATTGAACAAAGCAAAAAGGTGATGTATGTATAGGATAAAAATTAATTGTACGGTTTCATTTCAGTACATTTTGTTGTACACTTTAATCTTGCTTCCTTTCTCTTCATTATTGATAAGAGGATGTGAACTGTATAGTTTCCAGCTAGTTACTCATAATAAAAAGAAATAAAAAAGAGGGTACTAGAGGAAAACAAGAAAGAACATTTGTCAATTGCAGTTGTCAAAAGAAACAAAAACCTAGCCTTATTTGTGAAGCATAATTGCTTTTCGCATACGGAAGTATTTTTTTCACAATTTCTTTGTATAACATTTGTATGAAACTTAAATATCTTCTCTGATGAGGGTGTTTCTTTGTGACTGAACCAGTAGATTCACGAGGTATGTTCTTATGGGTTCTCCCCACCCCCTAATTTTTTCAGAATCTTCACCTTTTTTAAATGAAGCTGTTTTGGAAAAAATATGCCTTGCTCTTCCTCGAACTGACAGTTTTCCATTTGGTCAGGATGGATGTATCAGGTTTGGGCCAAAGACGGAGACGGGGTCACATGAGGTCAGGAAGGTTTCTCTCCACATTATAAATAAATGTCCCCACTTGCAGCTTTCCTGGGAAGTTCAGTTCTAGAGAATTTACTGACAGAGATGGAGACAGAAGGGAAATCTGGGGTCAGTCTCAGAAGAACACTGGCAGGGAATGAATTTGCCTTTCAGTAGCCAAGATGGCAACCTGAGCTACAAGGAGCTCTGCGGGCAACGTGTGACCTTGACTCTGCCCAGGCACATCCTGGTCATTTCATCTTCATGGGTCACATAAGTATTTTTTTTCCCATCATTTAAACATGGGAACACTCCTCAGCTCCATGGCTAGACAAAAGCAGGGCATGTTTGGCCCCTCAAGCCATCCCTGGCTGGTGTTGTGAAAGGAATGGAATGGAACTGGTTTAGAGAAGACCTTACAAGAGCTTCCTTATTCTTCTCTCGGGGTATGGGAGCCTGCCACGTGGAAGGTGGCAGTGTGTGTCACAACTCCCAGTTGATGGATATTCAGGTTGTCTGCTGATACCAGCCATGGCCAGCAGACCAGCCTTGTGTGCAAGTCATCAGCTAGGTGAGGGACCTATGGAATTCATCTCAGGAGGTTACATCCGGGGCTCGGGGACTGGCCAGGACTTGGAGGTTCCAGACAGGGAAGCAGGACCTTCTGCCTCTTACTTTAGTCTGAGTGGGCTGTTTTCAGGGCTCAGTGGCTCAGAGTCTAGAAATGAGGAGGAGAGGGAGGCCACCAACTGTCTGCCGTGGTCCTTTCTCCTTTCTCTGAGCAATGGCTAAGCACAGGGCAGGATGGGCCCCACCACCTACCCCCTTCTACCACTGCCCCGACCTGCACAGTTGGCCTGGTAGGTCTCCTGCTGCTGCTAAGTCCCTTCAGCTGTGCCTGAGTCTGTGGGACCCCATCGATGGCAGCCCACCAGGCTCCCCTGTCCCTGGAAATCTCCAGACAAGAACACTGACGTGGGTTGCCATTTCCTTCTCCAATGCATGAAAGCGAAAAGTGAAAATGAAGTTGCCCAGTCGTGTCTGACTCTTCACGACTACATGGACTGCAGCCTACCAGGCTCCTCCATCCATGGGATCTTCCAGACAAGAGCACTGGATTGGGTTGCCATTGTCTTCTCCATTGGTGGGTCTAGAGATGACCTTTAATGCAGCCAGGCACTATCGCCACCTAATGGTCGTCATGGAGAACTGCAGCCCTTAGAGCGGAAGCTAGACCCAGGAGGGCACCGGTGGAGGGTCATTCATGAAACAGTTGTGTGCTGAGCATCTGTGGGGAACCAAGCACTGAGGACACAGGCTCTGCCTTCATCCATCTGACATTCTCACTGGGAAGCAGATCTGTATATGATAGAATCTTAGGTGGGACAGAATCAAATATGTAGCATATGGAAGGGAAGTAGTTGGTGTGATTGGGGATGGCCTCTTGTAGAACTGGCCTTTGAACTGAAACCTTTATGTGGGAACTGAGCACGATGTCTTCAGCAGTGATTTAGTAGTGCCGGCTGAATGTTAGAAGTGCCTGGCAAGTATTAAAACAACAATAAATGTTCAGGTGCCACCCTCTTTCCCCAAGTAACGATATCTGACTCTCTCAGGTGGGGTTGGGGCATTCATAAGTTCTTCAGGTGATTCTGCTGGGCAGCTAGATCTCAGAGCCTGTACCTTTATTGGAAGAACACCCAAGGTAGAAGGGAGAGCAACTAAAAAAACCTGAGGGGGCTTCTGGATCTTCTCAGAATAGGAGAAAGTTGAGGGGGCCAGAATGAGGGATTCAGCATTGGAGATGGAGCTGATGAGATCAGAGAATGAAAAGAAATCAAGGGGTATGGGGGCTGAATTATGATCAGAAGGAACTGGGAAGCCAGGTTGGTTGACATTTTAAAACGGATTTATTGAGATAGCATTTAAAGTGTATAATTGCTTTGGGTATTTCACATTTTTTTTTAAATATGGTAAATGAGATGTAACAAAATTTGTCCTTTTCATCATTTTTTAAGTGTGTTAGTCAAGGTTGGGGTTTAAACATGTAAATCAGCAGGAAAGGAACATGATAAATGTGCACCAAACCAAGCAAAAGAGGAGGAGATAGAGAGTCTTCCGGAAAAAGAATTCAGAATAAGGAGGTTAAAAAAGATCCAAGATCTGGAAGACAAAATGGAGTTACAGATAAATAGCCTGCAGACAAGGATTGAGATGATGGTGAATCATTGAACAGGGACCTAGATGGGAAAAAAAAAAGAGCCAATCAATAATGGATAATGGAATATATGAGATCAAAAACTCTCTGGAGGGAAAGAAAAGTAGAATAACAGAGGCAGAAGATAGGATAACTGAGGTAGAATTGAATGGTAGAAATAAATGAAGCAGAGAGGAAAATAGAAAAAAAAAGAATTAAAAGAATAGAGAACAACCTCAGAAACCTCTGGGACAATGTTAAAGGCCCCAACATTTGAATCAGAGGAGTCCCAGAAGGAGAAGAGAAAAAGAAATGCCATGAGAAAATACTTGAGAAGATAATAGTTGAAAAATTCCCTAAAAAGGGAAAGGAAATAGTCACCCACATGCAAGAAACCCAGAAAGTCCCAGGCTGGATAAACATAAAGTGAAACACCCCAAGACACATATTAATCAAATTAACAAAGATCAAACACAAAGAACAAATATTAAAAGCAGCCAGGGAAAAACAACACATTACACTCAAAGGGATTCTCATAAGAATAACAGCTGATCTTTCAACAGAAACTCTTCAGGCCAGAAGGGAATTGCAGGACATGCTTCCAGTGATGAAAGAGAAAAACTTTCAACCCAGATTACTGTACCCTGCAAGGATCACATTCAAATATGAAGGAGAAATCAAAAGCTTTACAGACAAGTAAAAGCGGAGAGAATTCAGCACCACCAAACTAGCTCTTCAACAAATACTAAAGATCTTCTCTAGGCAGGAAAAACAGAATGGCTGCATAAACCTGAACCGAAAATAGTAAAGCAAATGGCAACAGGATCATACCTGTCAATAATTACCTTACATGTAAATGGGTTGAATGCCGCAATCAAAAGACAGAGTCTAGCTGCATGGATACAAAAACAAGACCGCTACTTATGTTGTCTACAAAAGGCCCACCTCAAAACATGGGACACATACAGACTGAAAGTGAAAGGTTGGGGGGAAAAAAAACAGAAGAAAGCAGGGGTAGCAATACTCATATCATATAAAATGCACTTTAAAATAAAGCCTGTGGAAGAGACAAAGAAATACACTATATAATGATCAAAACATCAAACCGAGAAGAAAATGTAATGATTAAAAATACATAAACACCCAACATAAGAGAACAGCAATATGTAAGGAAAATGCTAACAAGCATGAAAGGGAAGATTAACAATCACACAATAATAGTGGAAGATTTTAATACCACACTCACACCTATGGATGGATCAAGTAAACAGAAAATCAACAAGGAAACACAAACTTTAAATGATACATTAGAACAGAGAAACATAATTGATATCTATACTAATTTTACACCGAACAATGAATTTCACATTTTTTCTCAAGTACACATGGAAACTTCTCCAGAAGAGATCACATCCTTGGCCATAAGTCCAGCCTTGATAAATTCAAAAAACCTTGAAATCATTCCAGGCATATTTTCTGATCACAATGCAGTAAGACTAGATGTCAACTGCAGGAGAAAAACTGTTAAAAATTCAAACATATGGAGGCTGAATGTCACGCTGGTAAATAACCAACAAATCACAGAGGAAATCAAAAAGACATCAAAACATGCATGGAAGCAATTGAAAATGAAAACACAACAAGCCAAAACCTATGCGGCATTGTAAAATCACTGCTAAGGCGAAGGTTCAGAGCAAAACAGCCTTACCTCAAGAAACAAGAAAAAAGTTAAACAAATAACCTAACCCTCTGCCTAAAGCAACTAGAAAAGTAAGAAATGAAGAACCCCAGGGTTAATAGAAGCAAAGAAATCATAAAATAGGGCACAAATAAATGTAAAAGAAACAAAAAAGACTAGAGCAAAAATCAACAAAGCTAAAAGCTGATTCTTTGAGAAGATAAATAAAATTGACAAACCATTAGCCGGACTCATCAAGAGGCAAAGGGAGAAGAATCTAATCAACAAATTAAAAATGAAAATGGAGAGACCACAACAGACAACACAGAAATACAAATGATTATAAGAGACTACTATCAGTAATTATATGCCAATAAAATGGACAACTTGGAAGAAGTGGACAAATTCTTAGAAAAGTACAACTTTCGAAAACGGAGTCAGAAAGAAACAGAAAATCTTTACAGACCCACCACAAGCACGGAAATGGAAAGTGTAATCAGTAATCTTCCAGCAAACAGAAGCCCAGGACCAGACGGCTTCACAGCTGGATTATACCAAAAATTGAGAGAAGAGCTAATATCTATAGTACTCAAACTCTTCCAGTTGCAGAGGAATGCAGACTTCCAAACTCATTCTATGAAGCCACCATTACCCTACTACCAACGCCAGACAAAGATGCCACAAAAAAAGAGATAACTACAGGCCAATATCACTGATGAACATAGACGCAAAATCCTTAACAAAATTCTAGCAAGCAGAATCCAACAGCATATTAAAACGATCATATATCATGACCAAGTGGGCTTTATCCCAGGGATACAAGGGTTCTTCAATATCTACAAATCAATCAACATAATACACCACATTAGCAAATTGAAAGATAAAAAAACATATGGTTATCACAATAGCTGCAGAGAAAGTCTTGAACGAAATTCAACATCCATTTATCATCAAAACACTCCAGAAAGCAGGCATAGAAAGAACATACCTAAACATAATTAAAGCTATATATGGCAAACCCACAGCAAACATTATCCTCAATGATGAAAAATTGAAAGCATTGCCCCGAAAGTCAGGATCAAGATAAGGATGTGCACTCTCACCACTACTATTCAACATAGTTTTGGAAGTTTTGGCCAAGAGGGATCAGAGCAGAAAAACAAATACAAGGAATCCGGATTGGAAAAGAAAAAGTAAAACTCTCACCGTTTGCAGATGCCATGATCCTCTACATAGAAAACCCGAAACACTCCACCAGAAAATTACTAGAGCTAATCAACGAATATAGTAAAGTTGCAGGATACAAAATGAACACGCAGAAATCCCTTGCATTCCTGTACACTAACAAGGAGAAAACTGAAAGAAATATTAAAGAAACAATTCCATTCACCATTGCACCGAAAAGAATAAAATAGTGAGGACTATATTTACCTAGAGAAAGAAAAGTCCTACATATAGAAAACTAGAAAACACTGGTGAAAGAAATCAAACAGGACACAAAGAGATGGAGAAATAGACCATGTACATGCATTGAAAGAATCAATATACTGAAAATAGCTATACTACCCAAAGCAAACTATAGATTCAATGCAATCCCTATCAAGCTACCGACGGTATTTTTCAGGGAACTAGAAGAAATACTTTCACAATTTGTATGGAATTACAAAAAACCTCTAATAGTCAAAGCAATCTTGAGAAAGAAGAATGGACCTGGAGGAAATGCCCTGCCTGATTTCAGGCTATACTACAAAGCTACAGTCATCGAGACAGCGTGGTCCTGGCACACACACAAAAAAGATATATAGATAAATGAATCAAAATAGCAAGCCCAGAGATAAATGCACGCACCTATGGATACTTTATCTTTGACAGAGGAGGCAAGAATGTCCAATGAAGACAAGACAATCCCTTTAACAAGCATGCCGGGAAAACTGGTCAACCACTTGTTAAAGAATGAAACTAGAACACTTTCTAACACCGTACTCAAAAATAAATTCAAAATAGATTAAAGATCTAAACGTAAGACCACAAACTATAAAACTCCTAGAGGAAAACACAGGCAAAATACTTTCTGACAGAAATCACAGCAGGATCCTCTATGACCCATATCCCAGAGTAATGGAAATAGAAGCAAAAATACACAAATGGGACCTCATTAAACTTAAAAGCTTTTGCCCAAAGAAGGAAACTCTAAGCAAGGGGAAAAGATGGCTTTCACAATGGGCGAAAATAATAGCAAACAAAGCAACTGACAATGAATAAATCTCAAAACTATACAAGCAATGCCTGCAGCTCAATTCCAGAAAAATAAGCGAGCCATTCAAAAAATGGGCTAAAGAACTAAACAGACATTTCTCCAAAGAAGACATACAGATGGCTAACAAACACATGAAAAGATGCTCAAATCACTCATTATCAGGCAAATGCAAATCAAAACCATAATGAGGTACCATCTCACACCAGGCAGAAAGGCTGCTATCCAAACGTCTACAAACAATAAATCCTGGAGAGGGTGTGGAGAAAAGGGAACCCTCTTACACTGTTGTTGGGAATACAAACTAGCAGAGCTACTATGGAGAACAGTGTGGAGATTCCTTAAAAAAAAAACTGGAAATGGAACAGCCATATGTAACAGCAGTCCTACTCCTGGACGTAAGCCCCAAGGGAACCAGAACTGAAAGAGACACATGTGCCCCAATGTTCATCGCAGCACTGTTTATAATAGCCAGGACACGGAAGCAACCCAGATGTCCATCAGCAGAAGAATGGATAAGAAAGCTGTGGTATATATAGACAATGGAATATTACTCATATATCCAAAAGAATGCATTTGAATCAGTGTTAACGAGGTGGATGAAACTGGACCCTATTATACAGAGTGAAGTAAGCCAGAAAGAAAAGCACCAATAACACACACACACACACACACACACACACACACACACACACACACATACCTATGCCATATGTATATATATATATATGGGCTTCAGAAAGATGGTAATGATAACCCTATATGCAAGACAGGAAAAGAGATACAGATGTATAGAACAGTGTTTTGGACTCTGTGAGAGAAGGCAAGTGTGGGGTGGATTCGGAGAATAGTGTTGAAACATGTATATTTCCATATATGAAACAGACCTCCAGTCCAAGTCCGATGCATGAGATAGAGTGTTCAGGGCTGTGGCACTGGGGTGACCCTGAGGGATAGGATTGGATGGGTGAGGGGTTCAGGATGGGAAACACATGCACAACCGTGGCTGATTCATGTCAATGTGTGGCAAAACCACTACAATATTGTAGACTAATTAGCCTCCAATTAAAATAAATAAATTAAAAAAAGAAAGAAAACTAAAAAATTCAAAACGAAAAACATGTAACTGTTTTCTAAACTGCAGTGTTCACAGACCATCTTCATCTTGGACTACATGAGGACACCACCTCTATTATTACTGATTTTTTTTTTAATCCAGCAAAAGAAAGGTGACTCTCATTCCTTCTAGCATCACTGGTGTGGGTGTATCCCACGTGCTGAGCTGTGTGGTTGAGAGATTGCTCCGTACAGGAATCTTTTGGTCTCCATGACAACCCGAGGAGGCAAGTACTAATCATAGTCCACTGTCAAGATGAGGAAAGTGATATGCTCCATGTCACACAACAGGTCAGTCAGCACAGCCTGGATTCAAATGGGTCTACCCGACTCACAACCCAGGTCAGTGACCCCCTCAGAGGGACACTGGCCCAGAGTCTGTGGCACTATAATAATTTGACAAAATGCCTCTCCCTGACTCCACTGCCCATGGGGTTGGACATTGTTCCTTACTTAGTCTAGTTTTGCAAAGAGGCTTGATGGTTAAATGAAGTTAGAGGGGTGTCAGCTTTCTACTTGAAAAGAATAAAATCCATTACAGGTAACTTTGAGCAGGAAAGAAACTTATTAAGAATATTAAGTGACACAGATTTCTGGGAGGGAAGGCTGGAGAGGCAGCCATGACAATGTAGAAATTAATTGCAGGATCTTCTGTCACTCATTGGAAAAGACCCTGACGTTGGGAAAGATTGAGGGCAGGAGAAGAAGGGCATGGCAGAGGATAAGAAGGTGGGTTGGCATCGTCAACTCAATGGACATGGGTTTGGGTGGACTTTGGGAGTTGGTGTTGGACAGGGAGGCCTGGCATGCTGCAGTTCATGGGGTCGCAGAGAGTCGGACTCGACTGAGTGACTGAACTGAACTGAACTGTCACTACCACTGGCTTCAGACACAGCGGCTGTCACTAGTGAGATGGCTTATGTCTCTTGCACCTCTGCTAGATTGAATTCCATGCATCAGAATCCACTTGCATTGCTTTCACCTGTAGGTGTATCCATTGGTTAAGCCTGCATTCCATGTGGCTGTAGTAATTGAGTCTTAGGTGCCATCTGGATGTATTTGATTGGCTGAGCCTGGGTACCATCTAGGTGCATCTAATTGATTGAGCCTATATCACATGGTTGCATTCTGACTGCAAAGGAGGTGGCAAAAATGAGATTCTGACTGTTTCTAGTGCAGATTTGTAAGATGGACAATTAAAGCATTGACTAAAAAGTCTCCTCCCTGCAGACTTGTCCACAGTCTCTTTATCAGTCAGGTCAGCTTTTCAAAGCTCAATTCATCCTACTAAGTAAAGCGGAAGGGTTTAGTAAGTCAAGTGGTCTGTGCTCTGCTGTGTTAATTTGTCTAGGCTAGTTCTACATTTCCTAGAATCCCTTTCTTTGATTTTGAGTTCAGTCAGTCTGTTCAGTGGCGTAGTTGTGTCCATTTCTTTGCGAGCCAATGGACTGCTTCAAGTCAGGCCTCCCTGTCCATCATCAACACCCCGCAGTTTACTCAAACTCGTGTCCATTGAGTTGGTGATGCCATCCAACCAACTCGTCTTCTGTTGTCCCCTTCTCCTCCCACCTTCGATCTTTCCCAGCATCAGGGTCTTTCGAATCAGTCAGTCCTTCATGTCAGATGGCCAAACTATTGGAGTTTCAGCTCAGCATCAGTCCTTCCAATGAATATTCAGGACTGATGTCTTTTAGGGTGAACTGGTTGAATCTCCTTGCAGTCCAAGGGATTCTCGAGAGTCTTCTCCAATACCACAGTTTCACAGCATGAATTCTTTTGGTTCTCAACTTTCTTACTACTCCAGCTCTGACATCCATACATGACTACTGGAAAAACCATACCTTCGACTATGCCATTCCTCTGCCTTTTGTAAAACCAGCTTGAACATCTGGAAGTTCATGGTTCACATATTGCTGGAGCATGGCTTGGATAATTTTGAGCATTAATTTACTCGTGTGGGAGATGAGTGCAATTGTGCGGTAGTTTGAGCATTCTTTGCAACTGCCTTTCTTTGGGATTGGAATGAAAACTGAACTTTTCCAATCCTGTGGCCACTGCGGAGTTCTCCTGATTTGTTGGCATATTGAGTTCAGCACGTTCATAGCATCATCTTTCAGGATTTCAAAATAGCTCTACTGGAATTCCAGCACCTCCACTAGCTTTGTTCCTAGTAATGCTTCGTAAGGCCCACTTGAATTCATATTCCAGAATGTCTGGTTCTAGGAGAGTGATCACACCATTGTGATTATCTGCATCGTGAACATCTTTTTGTACAGTTTTTCTGTGTATTCTTGCCACCTCTTCTTAATATCTTGTGGTCTAGAGGCACACAGATATCGTCTATGCCTGCCCAGCGGCTCCCTACCAGAGACATCAGTGCTCAGACCACTGGATGGGAAATGATCTGAAGCTACTCTTCCACAGTCTCTTAAAAAAAAAAAAAATCCACAGAAAAGAGGTTGAAAGAAATTAAAAAAAAACAAAGTCATGTAGCAAGATGAGGACCTTGACAGTAGAGAAGGAGGAGCATGTGGCAAAAAGCATAGGTTCTTGGGGAATAGGATTGTCCTTAGTAACGACATTTGCATTTCAAAACTTAGGAACGTGGCGTCTTATAATGTATCTTCCTAGGGACATGGTCCTTGTATTGTAATTTATCAAAATCCACTGACTTTCATAAAAAGTATGAATTTTTACAACATATGCAAAAAATTCTAGTCAAATCTCACTCATTAGGTTAGTCATATCCATAGTTTTAAATACTATTTCAAAACGGAAAATATTAAATTTCAGGAAAAAGGGTTTTAATATTTTTATAAAGCATCATGAAATATCCAAAAACTTTCCCTTACTGTATCAACGGATACAAAAACATAAAATTCCCTTTACTTGATAAAATAATGAGTTAAAAGTGAAAAAAAAAAGAGTAAGAGGCCTTGTAGTTGTCTATATACAAGAAGCTAGGTGATGATTTCCATTTTACGTTAGTCATAGTGGTGGTCACTCTAATGAGAAGTAACCTTATATTTTTCAAAACATCCAATAAATCAAAATTCTCAGGTGAAAAGAAAACTCATAGGTTCTGGAAAAGAGAAGCCCTGATGGGATAAAGTCACATAACCCCTTCCTCATAAAGTTAAGAATGTGCTCAAAAAGTGACAAGCACAGTGAGTAATCCTCACTAAATGGCTCTCTGTCTTTCTGATTAGATGTTGTCTGCTCCCTTTCAGTAGTTGGGGGTATTTTCTTTCTCTTTAGCCCCAGATTACTGCCACCCAAGGGAGGGGATGAGAAAAAAGTGACAGCAACACCTCTGTGTAATAAACCCACTGGTATCTTTCGTGGAGAAGAAGAAGGATTTCATAATTTCACTTTCTAGTACTCAAGGAAGATGGTCCCAGCATAGGCAGGGCTTCCTGGCCAGCATCCACTACATCAGATCCACTGTGGAGGCTCCCTTGTGGTGCATGGATGGTGGGGAGGAGAGTCTGCACACAGAACAGCAGTGGGCGTGTTAACCCAAGTGTCTCTGGGAGACACAGGCGGTCAGCTCTGGGAACAGAGTCATACCGGCAAGTTATTAGAACAGCCACAACTTATCTTCATGCAGAAAACATTTTTTGGTGATCTTCTCAAGATCTCAGAAGTTAGGATGTTCAATACCATGATATTAAGCTAGTGGTCTATCAAGTTAATTGCACACGATTTTTGTTTGATTATTCTTTTTTTTTTTTTTGTCATGCTACTGAGCTTATGGGCTCCCTGTACCCTGACCAGAGAATGAACCCACACCCTCAGCAGGGAACGCACGGAATCCTAACCACTGGATTACCAGAGAATTCCTCATCTTTTTAAATCTGAGTAATTCGGTAAAGAGCAGAGCAGAGACTGTGATCACCCCTATTCCCACCATCTCCAAAACACCGCTTCCTGACATTATCACTTTCTTGCTTCCAATCTTGTACACACTCACAAATGTCTGTGAAAAACGACTAAAGTGAAAGTGTATGTGCTTGAGTGTATGTTTACTGGGCATATTGGCAAGAATTTGAAGATATCTGAAGAACAGCTTCTGTCAGCCCGTTGGTATCTCTGTGATTGTCTTTCCAGCCTCTCCTGGAGAGAACGCTAGAGTCTGCCACTGAGCCCTTTCAGATTAAGTCAGCGTTCTTCTGGTCTGCCTGCCCCAGTGGTGAAATTTGCTTTCGAAGTTGAGGTATCACTCAAGGCATCTCTGTGGATCCTGCAGGGATTTTGTTGTCTCCGGTTTGATATTCAAGCTGAGCCTAAAGCACAGGAGAGAATGATCCTGTGCTTCCCATTTCCAAATTCATTTTCTCTGTGGCAGCACTGGCATTAATCTGGGAATACCTTAGGTACAATTCCCAAGCATTTTTTTTCATTCCTAGTACATCATATCTCTACCCTTAAACTCATCACAGAAAATCCAGAAACAGCAAAATAAGAGAAAAAGAAAAGTGTCAGCCAAATCCACCCATTAAGAGGCCCTGGTGTACCATGCTGACTGCTCCCCACCCAGGCTTTTACTCTCTGAAAAGTTTTTTTGAAGTTTTTGGTCTACACATTGCCTTGGGATATCCAGTGATTTTGCAGACCTATACCAGGCTTCTGGTGGAGGGAAAGAAAATCACCGGTGTTCCATGAGAGCTGGGATTTTCATTTTCATACTCTAGCTGCTATTGGTGACAAATTTCCCACAACTCCCTTTCTGGCTCTCAGCTGCCACTCCTGTCATTAACTTCCCATGACACTCGGATGTGTTCCCAGGGCATGCTTCATGCTGAAGGAGGGTACTGTATGCAAAGTACTCTGTACGTATGCAATTGACTCTGCCTGATTATTATTATTGTTATTATTATTATTACTTTTTTTTCTTTTTTGCCTCAACACTGTGAACAGGCTTTCTATAGTTAGAGCAAGCAGGAGCTACTCCTCATTGCAGAGTGCAGTCTTCTCATTGAGGTAGCTTCTCCTGTTGCGGAGCAAAGGCTCTAGAATATGTTGTCAGTAGTTGTGGCCTGGGGGCTTAACTACTCTATAGCATGTGAAATCTCCTGGGGCCAGGGATTGAACCTGTGTCCCCCTGCATTGCCAACTGGATTCCCAACCACTGGGCCAGCAGAGAAGTCTGACTCCGCCTAATTGAAAAGATAAAATTAACATGAGGAATGCCTATAGAAAGATACGGAGGTGCTCACAAAATAGGAAGAAAGGGTTAGCAGCCAGGCCTTTCAAGGCATGTGAAACAAGCAAATTTGGGGATCAAAATATCAAGAGCCCACTGGTATTTTCTTCTGCACCCTACTCTTGGGGTGAACTAAGGCCAACCACATTTTGTAATTGTGTTCGTGCCCCAAAGCCCAAAGTGGGAGATAGAGGGATTTTCTTTGGCTTGGTCACTCAGTGCATGCAGGGGACTGGATGACTGCCCCTCAAAAAACCAAAGATGTTCTTTGATACCGGAAGAAAAGAGAATGGAGGCTGACTGGGCATGAGCACAGGGAGCCACTGTTGTTAGGGAAGTTAATGGAAGCTCTGATCCTGCTTCTCCCAGAAGACAGATACTCACAGTACTCTCACGCACTCGGGGACAGAGTGAAACACAGCCCTAAGCCCACCCATGGGTCTCCTGGTAAAAAGCTCCCAGCTCCCCACAGTGACACTGTCTCTTCTCCATCCCCCTGCCCTCTTCCGTCTCCCCAGCACTTGCAACTTCTCCACTGATGGCTTCCACGGTTCCGCCCCGGGAGCCAGCTTGTGCCTAGGTTCCAGTGTGCACTATGCTGTGGACTGGATCAGAAAGCTGGCCTTCTGCGACCATTGGGTGAAGGAGATATACAATGCCTACAGAAACAGTGTCGGCAGTGAGTGGGCCAGGGAGAGGGCCATCCATGGTGGTTGAAGGGTCTGTCTGCCTGGGCTCCAGGAGCACCCCGGGACCAAGGGAAATTCATTAAGAATGGATGCTATCATTCATATCCCACCTGCTCGGTGCCAGCTTCCAAGAGGCTTACAAATCCTAGCTCACTCAGTGTTGCCCTCATGACACCCTCTGGGAGAGGATCTCATCATCCCCACTTTGGGTCTGGGGAAGCTGACGGAGAGATGACTTGTGTTGCCCGTCCATGATTATGCCTCCAGCCCCACCGTGGTGCTCCACATGTGGTCCTTGGACCAGCAGCATCAGGGTCACATGCAGGGTCTTGGAAATGCAGATTCTTTGGTCCCCATCTCAAACGTGTCAGATTGACAGCTCTGGGGTGGGATTTGGCCCTCTGAATCTTAACTGGACCTCCAGGTGATTCTGATGCTTGTTGGAAGTTGAGGACTTCGGGCTTCGCCCTGACTACTCAGACTGTGGTCCCTGGAGCAGCCACACGAGTTCATCTCCTGGGAGCTTGTTAGAAATGTGGACTCCAAGCCCCTCCCAAGGCATCTGGGTCAGATCTGTGTCTTTAACAAGACTCCCAGGTGATTCGTGAAAACATTGGTTCTCAAGCTTGACTCCTATTGGGATCCCCTGATGAATTTACCGTTCTGCTTTTTTGGCCTAGCTGCTGCTTGGCATTGGGACTTACTGAGTTCCCTGGGGGATTCTAATGTGTGGACAAGTTATGAAAGCCACCAGCTTCAGTGTCAGGAGAGGATTGGTTTATCATATTGTACAAGAAACCTGGAAGGTGCTGGAGGCAGGGTTGATTCACCAATGACCCTTGATCACTATTTCTGGAGTTCTCTAAGTCTTTGACTCTTTACAGGTGAGGCTGCTTCTCCCCCAGGAGGCACATGGGGATGTTTTTGATTATCATGATGACTCTAAGCAGCTACTGGCTGGTAAAGGGAATACAATTTGAGTAGGCGGATAATAAAATGTGCCATCTACACCTTGACCCCGTTCTCAGAAAGAGTAAAGTCCCAGGAAGAACTTCGGGCCTCTGACTGGATAAAACCCATTTCTAGTCCCAATGCTGCCACTTTCTTACTCCCCAAGCCTTAGTTTCTAAGTCGGTGAAATGGGGATAAAAATACATATACCGTTCCAGCCTCCTGGAAGGCTCCTCCCCTTGCCCAGCTCTTTGGACTCATCCTTTTCCAGCTCCGGCTCACTCTAGAGGAAGCATTCCCTCCCAGCTCGCACTCCCACCCTACAGCTCAGCCAGGCCTGCCTGCAATTCCCTCCACCAGCTCCCAATATTTCTCCTCCTCTCTTGTCAAGAAACATTTACCTTTGTGACACATGGTTTCATCAACGACCCTCCATGTGGAATGTAAGTTCCATTAGCTGAGCACCTACTGTGTGCTGGCCTCTCATGCACAGTCACTGTGCATGGGCAGTGAGCAGAACACACAGGCCATCTCATTCTTCACTAAGCTCACAGCCTGGCTACAAGCAGTCAGCACCTAAGTGTAACAAGTGTGTCAATTGACCACCAGATCTTTGGAGAAAAATAAAGTGGAGAATGGAGAACAGAGGAGTGTCTAGGGGTGGTCGGGATGGGAGGGTAGGTGATGATCAAGGCCGGCCTGGTTTCGAGGTGACAGCAGGACACAGGTGGGAGGAGAGGAAGTAAGCCCAGTGAGCATAAGAAGGACGGAATTTCCTGAGAGGAAGCAAGGAGTTCAAAGGTCCAAAGGCTGGAGCTTCCTGTGGAGAGCCAGAGTGCCCTCAAGGATGCACCAAGCAAAAGGCAAGGGGTGGGGTGGGGATGGTGGGGTCATGGAGGTGCCTGGGGCCTTCACAGGCACTTCAACTTTTTGTCCAAGCACTTCTTTTTAAAGAAGATTTCTTTAACTTTAACAGTGAATTGATATAGAGGAATTTTGTTACCTGTCTGTCCTTAACACTGGTGGTTCAGGGACCCCAATGCAGGGGCACAGGTTTGACGCCTGCTTGGGGAACTGAGATTCTGCATGCCACATGATATGGCATGGCATATATTCAGTTTGGAGGAGACAATATTAATAATAGCTATAAGGATGACCATGAGAAAAGCTGAGCACCGAACAATTGATGCTTGTGAACTGTGTTGCTGGAGAAGACTGTTGAGACTCCCTTGGACTGCAATGTGATCCAACCAGTCCATTTTAAAGGTAATCCATTTGGAATATTCATTGGAAGGACTGATGCTGAAGCTCCAATACCTAGGCCACGTGATGGGAAGTAGTGACTGATTGGAAAAGACTCTGATGCTGGGAAAGATTGAAGGCAGGAGGAGAAGGGGACGACAGAGGATGAGCTGGTGGGATGGTGTCACTGACTCAATGGACAGGCGTTTCAGCAACCTCTGGGACTTGGTGATGGACAGGGAAGTGTACAGAAGGGCGTACTGCATTCCATGGGGTCGCAGAGAATCAGACATGACTAAGAGAGTGAACTGACTGATAAGGGTGATATACCAGGGTCTGAACAAATCAGTGGTGCGACCCTAATGAATTACCACATGGTTCCAGAACTGGTGTACCGGGTCGAGAGCTGGTCTCAGGTGAGCCTATGTGATGCCCTCTGCTGGGGTAGGAGGGGGAGTCTAGAGCCCCTTTTCCAAGTACAGATCTAATTGAGAAGAAACTCTACCCTGAGCATGTGAGAGTGATCAAAAGAAACTTTGCTTCTATCAGTTAGATTGAGGACCTGCTTAGGCTCCTGGTGGTGGACACCCCACTACCTGCCCTCTCATTCTTAGCTGGAGAATGACAGAGAAGTCCATAGAGCTGTCACTGCTATTCACTTGCCTTCTCACATTAAAGGGGGTTTCCTAGGGTGGTGTAGCAGATGTTTTGAAATGATCATTTACTATCCTGAAATGAAATACTGATGGATAATAAAACCATCTTAAAACCAAAATGTTCTGTCCCAGGAAATTAAAAAAGAGAAAAAAAAAAACTGTCCCGGAGATCAACATCCAGTAACACAAAGTGAAATAGGGAGTGAACTGCCTGGTGGTCCAGTGCTTAAGACTTTACCTTCCAATGCAGCGGGTGCAGCTTCTATCCACATGGAGCTAAGATCCCACGTGTCTCAAGACCGAAACATAAAACAAGTGTTTATGTTATCATAAACATAAAGGAAGTGATAACAAATTAAATACAGAGCTTAAAAATGGTCCACATATTTTTTTTTTTTTTAAGAACTAAGAGTAGGTGCGGGATTATACTCAAGGATTTATACTCAAGGATTCAGTTCCTCAGGTGGCGGTAGTGGTAAAGATTCCACCTTATGCAGTAGACATAAGGTCTACTTAGGCAGACCTTATGTAGCAGACATAAGAGACACAGGTTTGATCCCTGGGTCAGGAAGGTCCCCTGAAGGAGGCCATGGCAACCCACTCCAGTATTCTTGCCTGGAGAATCCTAGGACAAAAGAGCCTGGGGTCTATAGTATCACGAAGAGTTGAACACAACTGAGCACACACATGTATTTATACTCACAACAATGCATGCTCCCGTAGGTAAATGTTTGAGCACTCACACTTGCACCCAAATGTGCCCTCACTGAGGATTCAGCCTGGCAAATGCAGGAGGACACAAGTGTGCAGTCTCGGCCATTCACAAAGCCATCGAGGTACTGTGGCCATCATGTGATTGCCACAAACTGCAAAGCAACCCATGGTTAGGCTCTGAATAAAACAAAATATTGACTTCTCCAGTTTGCACCATAATTGCAGCCCTGGAAATCTTTTATTAAACTTATGGGACAAAGTGCAGATAAGGGCCTCCACTCGGGGTATTATGAATGGGTTTGGACTTACCTAAATATCTGGCAGGACATTTGAGAATCATTCACATCTAACGTGTATGCCATGAAGCAGGCACCTGCCCCCATGTGTAGTGGCCCCCCCATATCATGACAACAGTCAAAAACCACACCCCTAGAATTTGTCACAGTCACTCCTCCTTCTTCAAGAACTGCTGGTCTAAGGCCGCCCTCCCTTAGTGAGCCACGAAGAGGTAGAGCTGACAGAGATGCCGCTTTATAAACTGAAGTGAAGTGAAGTGGATTCGCTCAGTCATATCGAACTCTTTGTGACCCCTTAGGCTATATTGTTCATGGAATTCTGCATGCCAGAATACTAGAGGGGGTGTCCTTTCTCTTCTCCAGGGGATTTCCTGACCCAGGGACCAAACCCAGGTCTTCTGCATGGCAGGCAGTTTCCTTACGAGCTGAGCCACCAGGGAAGCCCAAGAATCCTGGATTAGGTAGCCTATCCCTTCTCCGGGGGATCTTCCCAACCCAGGAACTGGGGTCTCCTGCATTGCAGGCAGATTCTTTACCAACAGAGTTATGAGGAAAGATGAATAAAATAGTTCACTTTTTTTTTTTTTGAGACCTTAGTTCTCCAAGCAGAGCTTGAACCCATGCCCCCTGCAGTGAAAGCACAGAGTCTTAACCCCTGGACACCCAGGGAAGTCCTGAAGGTGCTTCTTTCAATTCTGTGTCCCAGGTCTCTCCCTCACTTCACCCTACAGCCACCTGCCTCTCACAGAAACAGGTGACAAGGAGAGCGCATTTTGCCCTGAATCCCTGCTCTGCCATTGTTAGCTGTGTGGCCTTCAGCCAGTGGCAACCCTCTCTGAACTGCCTTTTTCTCTGTCACACCTACAGAGAACAGATGCCAAGGGGGCCAGCAGAGGACCTGTGCAGAGTTAGCCCTCAGGAACCCAAAGAGGGTGTCATTAATACTCCCTGGGCCTGTGGGTGTGGGGGAGAAAGCTACATCCATCTGCAGAAACTCAGAGGAGGGTCTCTCTCCAGGGGAGTCAGCAGAGAAAGAAAACAGGAACCTGACTTTGCACATAACCAAGGGGAAAGACTGAATGAGCAAAGAATGTAATTAAAAATAAAGCAAAGAAGAGGGGAATTCCTTGGGGGCTCAGTGGTAAAAAATCCACCTGCCAATGCAGGAATCACTGGTTCCATCCCTGATCCAGGAGAATCCCATATGCCATGGAGCAGCTGAGCTCATGCATTCCAACTACTGAGTCTGTGTTCTAGAGCACGGGAGGCTTAATTACTGAGTCCACTTGACCTGAGCCAATGCTGGACAACAACAGAAGCCACTGCAATGAGAAGCCTCAACGCCACAACTAAAGAGTAGCCCCTGCCACCTTAAGCTAGAGAAAGCCCTCATGGAAATGAAAACCAACACATGCAAAGATAAATACATTTTTAAAATATGGCAAAGAAGTGATACAAGGAAACAAGGGAAGTCTGACAAATAGAAGACACAAAGTAAACTGATATCCAAAAAAGCCAAATTTCATCACAATAAATGGGAATAAGGCAAAGTTTCAACGCAAGAGATTTTCTGACAGTTTCTTTTTTCTTTGTTTGTTTAAAGCTGGCTAAATATGAAAGATTCCTAATATATACAACAGTTGAAAAATACACAATAAGAATATATATATATATATACTGACAATGAAAGCCAATGCAGCTGTACTCAGTATCGTTTAGTTGCTCAATCATCTCTGACTCTTTGTGACCCCATGAATCGCAGCACACCAGGCCTCCCTGTCCATCACCAACTGTCGGAGTTTACCGAAACACATCTCCATCGAGTCGGTCATGCCATCCAAACATCTCATCATCTGTCTTCGTCTTCTTATCCTGTCCCAAATCCTACGCAGCATTAGGGTCTTTTCCAATGAGTCAACTCTCACATGAGGAGGCCAAAGTATTGGAGTTTCACCTTCAACATCAGACCTTTCAATGAACACTTAGGACTGGTTTCTTTTAGCATGGACTGGTTGGATCTCCTTGCAGTCCAAGGGACTCTCAAGAGTCTTCTCCAGCACCACTGTACAAAGACATCAATTCTTCCGCTCTCAGCTTTCTTCACCGTCCAACTCTCAATCCATACATGACCACTGGGAAAACCATAGCCTTGACTAGATGGAACTTTGTTGGCAAAGAAATGTTTCTGCTTTTAAATATGCTATCTAAATTGGACATAAGCTTCCTTCCAATGAGTAAGCGTCTTTTAATTTCATGGGGGCCATCACCATCAGCAGTAATATTTGAGCCCCCCCCAAATAAAGTCTGACACTGTTTCCACTGTTTCCCCATCTATTTCCCATGAAGTGATGGGACCAGATGCCATGATCTTGATTTTCTGAATGTTGAGTTTTAAGCCAACTTTTTCACTCTCCTCTTTCACGTTCATCAAGAGCCTCTTTAGCTCTTCTTCACTTTCTGCCATAAGGGTGGTGTCATCTGCATATCTGAGGTCATTGATATTTCTCCTGGCAATCTTGATTCCAGCTTGTGTTTCTTCCAGCCCAGCGTTTCTCATGATCTACTCTGCATATAACTTAAATATACAGGGTGACAATAGGCAGCCTTGACGTACACCTTTTGCTATTTGGAACCAGTCTGTTGTTCCATGTCCAGTTCTAACTGTTGCTTCCTGACATGCATACAGGTTTCTCAAGAGACAGGCCAGATGGTCTGGTATTCCCATCTCTTTCAGAATTTTCCCCAGTTTATTACTGTCAAGCAAATGGATTTTAAGGTGAAAAAGCATTACTAAAATTTAGAAGTATAAAAGGATTCATTTGAGCTAAATTTGCAAGTACCTATACAGTCAGCAAAAACAAGACCGGGAGCAGACTGTGGCTCAGATCATGAACTGCTTATTGCCAAATTCAGACTTAAATTAAAGAAAGCAGGGAAAACCACTAGACCATTCAGGTATGACCTAGATCAAATCCCTTATGAGTATACAGTGGAAGTGACAAATATATTTAAGGGACTAGACCTGATAGACAGAGTGCCTGATGAACTACGGACACAGGTTCGTGTCATTGTGCAGGAGACAGGGATCAAGAAAATCCCCATGGAAAAGAAACACAAAAAAGCAAAATGGCTGTTTGAGGAGGCCTTACAGATAGCTGGGAAGAGAAGAGAAGAGAAGCAAAAAGCAAAGGAGAAAAGGAAGGATATTCCCATCTCAATGCAGAGTTCCAAAGAATAGCAAGGAGAGATAAGAAAGCGATCAGTGCAAAGAAATAGAGGAAAACAACAGATTGGGAAAGACTAGAGATATCTTCAAGAAAATTAGAGATACCAAAGGAACATTTCATGCAAAGATAGGTTCGATAAAGGACAGCAATGGTACGGACCTAACAGAGGCATAAGATATTTAGAAGAGGTGGCAAGAATACACAGAAGAACTGTACAAAAAAAGATCTTCACGACCCAGATAATCATGATGGTGTGATCACTGACCTAGAGCCAGACATCCTGGAATGTGAAATCAAGTGGGCCTTAGAAAGCATAACTATAAACAAAGCTAGTGGAGGTGATGGAATTCCAGTTGAGCTATTTCAAATCCTCAAAGGTGACGCTGTGAAAGTGCTGCACTCGATATGCCAGCACATTTGGAAAACTCAGCAGTGGCCATAGGACTGGAAAAGGTCAGTTTTCGTTCCAATCCCAAAGAAAGGCAATGTCAAAGAATGCTCAAACTACAGCACAATTGCACTTATCTCACATGCTAGTAAAGAAATGCTCAAAATTCTCCAAGCCAGGCTTCAGCAATACCTGAACCGTGAAATTCCAGATCTTCAAGCTGGTTTTAGAAAAGGCAGATGAACCAGAGATCAAATTGCCAATATCCGCTGGATCATGGAAAAAGCAAGAAAGTTCCAGAAAAACATATATTGCTGCTTTATTGACTATGCCAAAACCTTTGACTGTGTGGATTACAATAAACTGTGGAAAATTCTGAAAGAGATGGGTGTACCAGACCATCTGACGTGTCTCTTGAGAAACCTGTATGCCGGTCAGGAAGCAACAGTTAGAACTGGACATGGAACAACAGACTGATTCCAAATAGGAAAAGGAGTACATCAAGGCTGTATATTGTCCCCCTGCTTATTTAACTTACATGCAGAGTAGATCATGAGAAATGATGGGCTGCAAGAAACACAAGCTGGAATCAAGATTTCCAGGAGAAATATTAATAACCTCAGATATGCGGATGACACTACCCTATGGCAGAGAGTGAAGAAGAAGTAAAGAGCCTCTTGATGAAGGTGGAGGAGGAGAGTGAAAAAGTTGGCTTAAGGCTCAACGTTCAGAAAACTAAGATCATGGCATCTGGTCCCATCACTTCATGGGAAATAGATGGGGAAACAGTGGAAACAGTGTCAGACTTTATTTTCTGGGCTCCAGAATCACTGCTGATGGTGACTGAAATTAAAAGACGCTTACTCCTTGGAAGGAAGGTTATGGCCAACCTAGAAAGCATATTTAAAAGCAGAGACATTACTTGGCCAACAAAAATCCATCTAGTCAAGGCTACGGTTTTTCCACTGGTCATGTATGAATGTGAGAGTTGCACGGTGAAGAAAGCTGAGCACCACAGAATTGATGCTTTTGAACTGTGGTGTTGGAGAAGACTCTTGAGAGTCCCTTGGACTGCAAGGAGATCCAATCAATCCATCCTAAAAGAGATCAGCCCTGGGCGTTCATTTGAAGGTCTGATGTTGAAGCTGAAACTCCAATACTTTTGGCACCTCATGCGAAGGGTTGACTCATTGGAAAAGACCCTAATGCTGGGTAGGGTTGGGGGCGGGAGGAGAAGGGGACCACAGAGGATGACATGGTTGGGTGGCATCACTGACTCAATGAACATGGGTTTGGGTGGACTCCAGGAGTTGGTGATGAACAGGGAGGCCTGGCGTGCTGCAATTCATGGGGTTGCAAAGAGTTGGACACGACTGAGCGACTGAACTGAACTGAATAATTAAATAAGAAGAAAAAAAAATCTGCCCTCATAACGAAAACTCACCTCAACGTCTTGTTTGTGCAAAGTCCACAGGAGCAGTGTGTCACTGAATGCAGGCTGAGGGGGTGGATGAGGTAGTCCCCAACAGGGCCAGTTTCTGTCAAATTGACTTTGTGTTGCCAGAGATGCCAGCCAGTAGCTTAAAAAATCGAGAGCTGTCTCTTTGTCTCATTAGCTGCCTATAGAGCTGGAACAGCACCAGGGAAACAGGCGCCCTCTGTCTTGATGCTCTGCCAATCCAAGTACTGTTCTTACCACACAGTCCAAGGTGGCTTCTCAGCCCTCAAGTTGTGCACTCCCCCTGCACCAGGAAAGTAAAGGGGGACGGGAGAGGGACGGACTCTTCTTCCCTTTAAGAGCACAGCTGACACAGTTCAACATTGCTGTTGCTCAAATCCCAATGGCCAGATTTGTGCATCAGAAAATCACACCTTACCACAAAAGGAGCTGGAAGATGTAGCCTTTATTCTCAGCCACTCCTGCCTAGCGAGGAAACAAACAAATACGGGAGCATTTTCTGAGAGAGAAGGGGAGAACGAATGTAGGGAGCCAGCCAGTAGGCTCCATCACAGCCAGCGGGGGGTGGGGGGGTTGTAATTGCCACCCTACCTAATCCCAGGCCTTACCCATTACTCTTTATTTACGAATAAATATTTATTTATTTAATCCTCCAATCCCTCCCCTGACAAAGTGGGCACCATCCCACTTCATTTTATAAAGGACATGTTTGAGATTCAGAAAGATTAATTAATTTCTTTAAAGTCACACAGCTGGTACAGGTAAACTGCTATGTGTTTTGCTGCATACACCTGGTAGGAAGGAGGTGGACTTAGGAATATCAAACACTGTTGTTCTGCACCCCTGAGCTGGTTAGAAGAGAGTGGAGTCCACCAAAGAAAACTAGGATACAGCACCCCCATATGACAAGCTCCCCTGAAAATTCCCACCAGTGTCTCAAGCAGCAGCTTCAGCCCGCTAATGAGAAAGTCTGTGTGCCAGCAGCTCTCCCAGCCTGATGGATGGGCCTCATTAGCCCAGGCCATGGGCACCTGAGCCGTGTGAAACACGGTGACAGGACAGGGGGCTTTGGCTGTTCCGGCTGACGGTATTGTTAATATCTCCATTTTAGCAGGTTATTTGTCTCCACCTCTCCACCAGTTGCAAATCCACCTGGGTTCTGCAGCCACCAGGCCTGGCAGGGAGGCTGCTGAGATAGTCTCTTCCCCTTTGCTCATTTCCTCCAGGAAAAATAAATTACATAGTTTAAACAGGGACTGGATTGGCCATGCAGCCACCAACATCCATCTTTGCAGAGAATGAAAGGCTCAGCCAGGCTGAGGGGAGGAGAGTGGGGGAGCTGAAAGGCATTAAAGAGAGGGCATCTGTTGCCCATGATGGATCACTTTTTGCTTCATTTCCAGCACGATTGTCTTTTCCATTGAGTCAACCCTTCACATTAGGTGGCCAAAGTATTGGAGTTTCAGCTTCAACATCAGTCCTTCCAATGAACACTCAGGACTGATCTCCTTTAGGATGGACTGGTTGGATCTGCTTGCAGTCCAAGGGACTCTCAAGAGTCTTCTCCAGCACCACAGTTTAAAAGCATCAAGTCTTCGGAGCTCACCTTTCTTCCCCATCCAACTCTCACGTCCTTACATGACCACTGGAGAAACCATAGCCTTGACTAGATGCACCTTTGTTGGCAAAGTAATGTCTCTGCTTTTAACTATGCTATTTAGTTTGGTCATCACCTTCCTTCCAAGGAGTAAGCTTCTTTTAATTGCATGGCTGCCATCACCATCAGCAGTGATTTTGAAGCTCCCCCACCCCCAAAGTATGACACAATTTCCGCTGTTTCCCCATTTTTCCCCATGAAGTGATGGGACCAGATGCCATGATCTTAGTTTTCTAAACTTGTAGAGCTTTAAGCCGACTTTTTCACTCTCTTCTTTCACTTTCATCAAGAGGCTCTTTAGTTCTTCTTCACTTCCTGCCATGAGGGTTGTGTCGTATGCATATCTGAGGTTATTGATATTTCTCCCGGCAATCTTGACTCCAGCTTGTGCTTCTTCCAGCTTTGACTACCTACCCTTCTATTTGCATGGCCCCAGCCTTCCCCTTCTCTGGCACTTACTTAAATGTCACCCCTCCAGAGAGGCTGTCCTGACCCAGCTATCAAAAGTGTAGAGCCCCCAGAGGCAGGAAAGTGTGTATGGTGCTCCTGGAACCAAAAGGACACTTGTATAGTTTCTACCCTGTAGGCATATAACCTCACAATGCACGGAACTGGGGGCATTCATGTATATTCATCAAGCACCCTCTATCCACTCAGTAAAAAATTGAAGGCCGGTGACTATCTTGAGCTGGCCTTGAGTATCTTTTAGCTGTAATGAAGACGTAAACACTTGCTCACCTAACAAGATTAGACCTAGGTGTACCTTAGGTTGATTCAGTTGAGTTCAGTTCCGTTCAGTCGCTCAGTCATATCCGATTCTTTGCAACCCAATGAAGCACAGCACACCAGGCCTCCCTGCCCATCACCAACTCCCAGAGTCCACCCAAACCCAGGTACAAAGAGTCAATGATGCCATCCACATCCATGCATGACCACTGGAAAAACCATAGCCTTGACTAGATGGTGGAGAAGGAGGTGGCACCCTACTCCAGTACTCTTGCCTGGAAAATCCCACGGATGGAGGAGCCTGGTAGGCTTCGGTCCATAGGGTTGCAAAGAGTTCGACACGGATGAGCGAACTCTCACCTTTCACTCCCATGCACTGGAGAAAGTAATGGCAATCCACTACAGTGTGCTTGCCTGCAGAATCCCAGGGACGGCAGAGCCTGGTCGGCTGCCGTCTATGGGGTCGCACAGAGTCGGGCATGCCCGATGCGACTGAGCAGCAGCAGCAGCAGACCAGACGGACGTTTGTTGACAAAGTAACATCTCTGTCTTTTAATATGCTGCCTAGGCTGCTCATAACACTCATTCCCAGGACTAAGTGTTTTTTAATTTCATGGCTGCCATCACCATCTGCAGTGTTGTTTCAGTTGGTCCAAAAATTCATCAAGCATCCCTATCCGCCAGACCTCCTGTCCTGCCTCTTGAGGAATCTGTATACAGGTCAGGAAGCAACAGTTAGAAATGGACATGGAGGGGGAGAGCAGAAGATGGCGGAGGAATAGGATGGGGAGACCACTCTCTCCTCCACAAATTTATCGAAAGAACATCTGAACGCTGACCAAACTTCACAAAACTACTTCTGAAGGCTGGCTGAGGACGTCAGGCTTTCACAAAAACTGCGCATTATCTTCAAAAGAGGTAGGAGAAATTATAAAAGATAAAAAGAGAGACAAAAGAGTTAGGGACGGAGACCCGTCCCGGGGAGGGAGTCGTAAAAGAGGAGGAATTTCCAAGCACCAGGAAACCCTCTCACCGGCGGGTGTGGGGGAGGATTTTTTATCTCGGAGGGCAACGTAACTGGGAGGAAAAAATAAATAAAATCGACAGATTACGTGCCTAAAGCAACTCCCAGCAAAGAACCCCAGACGCTCGCATCATCCGCCACCAGCAAGTGGGGGCTGAACGGAGAGGAGCGGGAGGCATTGCCTAGGGTAAGGACCGGGCCCGAGTGCCCCGAGGGCAATCTGAGGGAGCTAACGTGAGATAGTAACCTAAACTGTGGGACAGCGAGAGAGAGAGAGAGAGAGAGAGAGAACTATCCCGCGAAAAGCCCAACTCTAAGGCACTGCCGGCCCGCTCACAGAACAAAGGACTGAGCGATACCAGAGGAGAGCTAGCCGGCTGCGGACCGCGCCATCCCCCGCCGGACACAGCGGGCAGGCGGGGCCCGCTAGAGCCGGAAAGGGGCAAACTCGGCTCCAGAGAGGGCACCCCCTACCAAACTGCAAACAGGCTCCCAGTTTTTAAGCAAAGACTGCCTGAGATCCCGGAGGGTCGACAGCAGCCGGGAGGGTCGCAGCCAGAGACCAGCTCCCCAGAACCGACACAAAGCACACCGGAGCCGGGCGCGCCCGTAAACCGAGGCGGGGACCAGGGAGGTGATAAGCCGCACCGCCCCAACAGGGGACAGCGCCCTCGCCAAACTCCTGGCCGCCTGGGCAGCTCCGACCGGGAACGGCACAAGCCGCGGGCAAAATCGAGTCTGCGCCTTTGTGGAGTAACCGGGAGCCTGAACCTGAGCGGCTTAGTCCTGGGAAGTGCACGCAGCTCAGGGCCCGCTCCCCGGCCGAGTAACCTGAAGCCTGAGCAGGGTAGACGGGGAAAGCACACACGCCGTGAGCGGGGGCGAACCCAGTGCGGCCGAGACACTGCGAGCTTACCACACACACGCCAGAATTGCAGTGTTCCTTCCTCCCCACAGCACGATTGAACAAGCGAACCTAAAGAGATCACCTCCACCGCTTTGTTGCAGGGCGGAAATTAGATACTGAAGAGATCTCCAAACAGAAGCCAAATAAACAGAGGGAAGTGCTTTGGAAGGGACAGGCCAACAGATTAAGATCCCTGTAGCTAATACCGACTGCACTAAAAAGGACCTACAGATCTTGAAAAGTATAAGCAGGAATAAGGATCTATCTAAAACTGAGCAGATCCCACACTGCTCACAACAGCTCCAGAGAAAGTCCGGGATATATATTTTTTTTACTATTATTTTTTTTTTTAATTTTTTTTTTAATTAAAAAAATTTTTTTTTTCTCTTCTTTCCTTTTTCTTCAAGTCCTCTATTACACCTTTAACTTTCATTTTCATAACACACTATTAACTTGCAAAAAAAAAAAAAACCCTATTTTTGAAGCAAACTACATACATATATCTTATACCTTTTGTGTTCTTTTTTTTTTTTTTAATGTTTTTTTCCTGTTCTACATTTTTTTACTGTTTCTTTTTTTACTGTTTTACTGTTTTTTTTTCTTTTTACACTGTTCCCTTTTTTCTTTTTTTTTTCTTCTTTTTTTTTTTTTTTTTAGATTGTAAGTTTTATAAGAGTCTAACCTCTACTCTAGATTTTTAATCTGTGTTTTACATATTTGATATCAACTTTGTACATTTAAGAACCCAATCTTTAGGACCCATTTTTACTCAGGAGTGTGATCACTGGCCTGATCACTCTCTCCCCCTATTGATGCTCTTTCTTCTCCCCCAGGGAACCTCTATCTCCCACCCTCCTCCTTCTCTTCTCAACCCAATTCTGTGAATCTCTGAGGGTGTTCTGGGTACCGGAGAACACTTCAGGAACAGGATACTGCCCAGATCTCTCTCTCCCCTCTTAATTCCTCCCTTTCTACTCATGCTCACCTCTGTTACCTTCCTCCCCCCTCTCTATGTATCTCTGTGAATCACTCTGAGGGTTCCAAACTGTGGAAAGCACAGAGGGAAGTGCTTACTGGCTAGATTGCTCTCTCCACATTTGAATTCCCCTCTTCCCCTCCTGGTCACTTCAACCCACCCCCCCCACCTCATCTCTCCATGTAACTCAGTGAACCTTTCTGGGTATCCCTCACTGTGGAGAATCTTTTCACCATTAACCTAAAAGTTTTATTATTGAGGCTGTATGGAAGGAGAAGTCTTGAGGCTACTGCAAGAATAAGACTGAAAGCCAGGGGAAACATTAATTAATAAGAGACCATCCAATAGCCTCCATAAATTCACTGAAACCAAGCTCCACCCAAGAGATAATAAGTTCCAGAGCAAGACATACCACGCAAATTCTCCAGCAACGCAGGAACATAGACCTGAGCATCAATATACAGGCTGCCCAGAGGCACACCAAATCCATAGACATCTCAAAAATTAATACTGGTCACTCCATTACACTCAAGAGAGCAGAAATCCAGCTCCACCCACCAGAACACCGACACAAGCTCCCCCAACCAGGAAACCTTGACAAGCCACCTGTCCAACCCCAACCGCAGTGAGGAACCTCCACAACAAAGAGGAACTTCATACTACCAGAATACAGAAGGGCCACGCCTAACACAGCAATCTAAACAAGATGAAAAGGCAGAGAAATACTCAGCAAGTAAAGGAAAATGAGAAATGCCCACAAAGCCAAACAAAAGAGGAGGAGATAGGGAATCTATCCGAAAAAGAATTTAGAATAAGGATAATAAAAATGATCCAAAATCTTGAAAGCAAAATGGAGTTACAGATAAATAGCCTGGAGACAAAGATTGAGAAGATGCAAGAAATGTTTATCAAGGACTTAGAAGAAATAAAAAGGAATCAATATAGAATGAATAATGAAATAAAGGAGATAAAAGACACTCTGGAGGGAACCAACAGTAGAATAACGGAGGCAGAAGATAGGATAAGTGAGGTAGAAGATAGAATGATGGAAATAAACGAAGCAGAGAGGAAAAAAGAAAAAAGAATCAAAAGAAATGAGGAAAACCTCCGGGACCTCTGGGACAATATGAAACGCCCCAACATTCGAATCATAGGAGTCCCAGAAGAAGAAGATAAAAGGAAAGGCCATGAAAAAATACTCGAGGAGATAATAGTTGAGAATTTCCCTAAATTGAGGAAAGAAATAGTCACAGAAGTCCAAGAAACCCAGAGAGTTCCAAACAGGATAAACCCAAGGCGAAACACCCCAAGACACATATTAATCAAATTAACAAAGATCAAACACAAAGAACAAATATTAAAAGCAGCAAGGGAAAAACAACAAATAACACACAAGGGGATCCCCATAAGGATAACAGCTGATCTTTCAATAGAAACCCTTCAGGCTAGAAGGGAATGGCAGGACATACTTAAAGTAATGAAAGAGAATAATCTACAACCCAGATTACTGTACCCAGCAAGGATCTCATTCAGATATGAAGGAGAATTCAAAAGCTTTACAGACAAGCAAGAGCTGAGGGAATTCAGCACCACCAAACCAGCTCTCCAGCAAATGCTAAAGGATCTTCTCTAAACAGGAAACACAGAAAGGATGTTTCAACACGAACTCAAAACAACAAAGTAAATGGCAACGGGATCATACTTATCAATAATTACCTTAAATGTAAATGGGTTGAATGCCCCAACCAAAAGGCAAAGGGTTGCTGAATGGATACAAAAACAAGACCCCTATATATGCTGTCTACAAGAGACCCACCTCAAAACTAGGGACACACACAGGCTGAAAGTGAAAGGATGGAAAAACATATTCCATGCAAACGGAGACCAAAAGAAAGCAGGAGTCGCAATACTCATTTCAGATAAAATAGACTTTAAAATAAAGGATGTGAAAAGGGACAAAGAAGGACACTACATAAAGATCAAAGGATCAATTCAAGAAGAAGACGTAACAATCATAAATATATATGCACCCAACATAGGAGCACCACAATATATAAGGCAAATACTAACAAGTATGAAAGGGGAAATTAACAATAACACAATAATAGTGGGAGACTTTAATACTCCACTCACGCATATGGATAGATCAACTAAACAGAAAATTAACAAGGAAACACAAACTTTAAATGATACAATAGACAAATTAGATTTAATTGATATTTACAGGAGTTTCCACCCCAAAACAATCAATTTTACCTTTTTCTCAAGTGCACATGGAACTTTCTCCAGGATAGATCACATCCTGGGCCATAAATCTAGCCTTGGTAAATTCAAAAAAATTGAAATCATCCCAGCCATCTTCTCTGACCACAATGCAGTAAGATTAGACCTCAATTACAGGAAAAAAACTATTAAAAGTTCCAACATATGGAGGCTAAACAACACGCTTCTGAATAACCAACAAATCACAGAAGAAATCAAAAAAGAAATAAAATTATGCATAGAAACGAATGAAAATGAAAACACAACAACCCAAAACCTATGGGACACTGTAAAAGCAATACTAAGGGGAAGGTTCATAGCAATACAGGCGTACCTCAAGAAACAAGAAAAAAATCAAATAAATCAACTAACTCTACACCTAAAGCAACTAGAGAAGGAAGAAATGAAAAACCCCAGGGTCAGTAGAAGGAAAGAAATCTTAAAAATTAGGGCAGAAATAAATGCAAAAGAAACAAAAGAGACCATAGCAAAAATCAACAAAACTAAAAGCTGGTTTTTCGAGAAGATAAACAAAATTGATAAGCCATTAGCCAGACTCATCAAGAAACAAAGGGAGAAGAATCAGATCAACAAAATTAGAAATGAAAATGGAGAGATCACAACAGATTCCACAGAAATACAAAGGATCATAAGAGACTACTACCAACAGCTATATGCCAATAAAATGGACAACTTGGAAGAAATGGACAAATTCTTAGAAAAGTATAACTTTCCAAAACTGAACCAGGAAGAAATAGAAGATCTTAACAGACCCATCACAAGCACGGAAATCGAAAGTGTAATCAGAAATCTTCCAGCAAACAAAAGCCCAGGACCAGACGGCTTCACAGCGGAATTCTACCAAAAATTTAGAGAAGAGCTAACACCTATCCTGCTCAAACTCTTCCAGAAAATTGCAGAAGATGGTAAACTTCCAAACTCATTCTATGAGGCCACCATCACCCTAATTCCAAAACTAGACAAAGATGTCACAAAAAAGGAAAACTACAGGCCAATATCACTGATGAACATAGATGCAAAAATCCTTAATAAAATTCTAGCAAACAGAATCCAACATCATATTAAAAAGATCATACATCATGACCAAGTGGGCTTTATCCCAGGAATGCAAGGTTTTTTTAACATCCGCAAATCAATCAATGTAATACACCACATTAACAAATTGAAAGAAAAAAACCATATGGTTATCTCAATAGATGCAGAAAAAGCCTTTGACAAAATTCAGCATCCATTTATGATTAAAACCCTCCAGAAAGCAGGAATAGAAGGAACATATCTCAACATAATAAAAGCTATATATGACAAACCCACAGCAAACATTATCCTCAATGGTGAAAAATTGAAAGCATTTCCCCTAAAGTCAGGAACAAGGCAAGGATGCCCACTTTCACCACTACTATTCAACATAGTTTTGGAAGTTTTGGCCACAGCAATCAGAGCTGAAAAAGAAATAAAAGGAATACAGATAGGAAAAGAAGAAGTAAAACTCTCACTGTTTGCAGATGACATGATCCTCTACATAGAAAACCCTAAAGACTCTACTAGAAAATTACTAGAGTTGATCAATGAATATAGTAAAGTTGCAGGATATAAAATTAACACACAGAAATCCCTTGCATTCCTATACTCCAATAATGAGAAAACAGAAAGAGAAATTAAGGAAACAATACCATTCACCATTGCATCAAAAAGAATAAAATACTTAGGAATATATCTACCTAAAGAAACAAAAGACTTATATATAGAAAACTATAAAACACTGATGAAAGAAATCAAAGAGGACACAAACAGATGGAGAAATATACCGTGTTCATGGATTGGAAGAATTAATATAGTGAAAATGAGTATTCTACCCAAAGCAATCTACAGATTCAATGCAATCCCTATCAAGCTACCAATGGTATTTTTCACAGAACTAGAACAAATCATCTCACAATTTGTATGGAAATATAAGAAACCTCGAATAGCCAAAGCAATCTTGAGGAAGAAGAATGGAACTGGAGGAATCAACCTGCCTGACTTCAGACTCTACTACAAAGCCACAGTCATCAAGACAGTATGGTACTGGCACAAAGATAGAAATATAGATCAATGGAACAAAATAGAAAGCCCAGAGATAAACCCACGCACATATGGACACCTTATCTTCGACAAAGGAGGCAAGAATATACAATGGAGAAAAGACAACCTCTTTAACAAGTGGTGCTGGGAAAACTGGTCAACCACTTGTAAAAGAATGAAACTAGAACACTTCCTAACACCGTACACAAAAATAAACTCAAAATGGATTAAAGATCTAAACGTAAGACCAGAAACAATAAAACTCCTAGAGGAAAACATAGGCAAAACACTCTCCGACATAAATCACAGCAGGATCCTCCATGACCCACCTCCCAGAATATTGGAAATAAAAGCAAAAATAAACAAATGGGACCTAATTAAAATTAAAAGCTTTTGCACAACAAAGGAAACTATAAACAAGGTGAAAAGACAGCCTTCAGAATGGGAGAAAATAATAGCAAATGAAGCAACAGACAAACAATTAATCTCAAAAATATACAAGCAACTTCTGCAGCTGAATTCCCGAAAAATAAATGACCCAATCAAAAAATGGGCCAAAGAACTAAACAGACATTTCTCCAAAGAAGACATACAGATGGCTAACAAACACATGAAAAGATGCTCAACATCACTCATTATTAGAGAAATGCAAATCAAAACCACAATGAGGTATCATTTCACACCAGTCAGAATGGCTGCTATCCAAAAGTCTACAAGCAATAAATGCTGGAGAGGGTGTGGAGAAAAGGGAACCCTCTTACACTGTTGGTGGGAATGCAAACTAGTACAGCCACTATGGAGAACAGTGTGGAGATTCCTTAAAAAACTGGGAATAGAACTGCCATATGACCCAGCAATCCCACTGCTGGGCATATACACCGAGGAAACCAGAATTGAAAGAGACGCGTGTACCCCAATGTTCATCGCAGCACTGTTTACAATAGCCAGGACATGGAAGCAACCTAGATGTCCATCAGCAGATGAATGGATAAGGAAGCTGTGGTACATATACACAATGGAATATTACTCAGCCATTAAAAAAAATACATTTGAACCGGTTCTACTGAGATGGATGAAACTGGAGCCCATTATACAGAGTGAAGTAAGCCAGAAAGAAAAACAACAATACAGTATACTAATGCATATATATGGAATCTGAAAGATGGTAACGATAACCCTATATGCGGGACAGAATGAGAGACACAGATGCATGGAACAATTTTATGGACTCTGAGGGAGAAGGTGAGGGTGGGACGTTCTGGGAGAATGGCATTGAGACATGTGTATTGTCATATGTGAAACAGAGCACCATTCCATGTTCGATGCATGTGACAAGGGCTCGGGGCCGGGGCAGTGGGATGATCCAGAGGGATGGGAGGGGGAGGGAGGTGGGTGGGGGGTTCGGGAAGGGGAACACATGTAAACCCATGGCTGATTCTTGTCAATGTATGGCAAAAACTATTACAATATTGTAAAGTAATTAGCCCCCAAGTAAAATAAATAAATTTATTAAAAAAAAAAAAAAAAAAAAAAAAAAAAAAAAGAAATGGACATGGAATATCAGACTGGTTCCAAATAGGAAAAGGAGTACGTCAAGGCTTTAATTTGTCCCCCTACTTATTTAACTTGTATGCAGAGTACATCAAGAGAAACGCTGGGCTGAAGGAAGCACAAGATGGAATCAAAATTACCGGGAGAAATATCAATAGCCTCAGATACGCAGATGACACCCCCTATATGGCAGAACCTGAAGAAGAACCTAAGAGCTTCTTGATGAAAGTGAAAGAGGAGAGTGAAACAGTTGGCTTAAAGCTCAACATTCAGAAGCCTTAGATCATGGCATCTGGTCCTATCACTTTATGGCAAACAGATGTGGAAACCGTAGAAACATTGGCTGACTTTCTTTTGCTGGACTCCAAAATCACTGAAGATGGTGACCGCAGCCATGAGATTAAAAAACGCTTCCTCCTTGGAAGGAAAGTTATGACCAACCTAGACAGCATATTAAAAAGCAGTGAAGTTATTTTGCCAACAAAGTTCTGTTCAGTCAAGGCTATGGTTTTTCCAGGGGTCGTGTAAACAAGTGAGAGTTGGAGTATAAAGAGGGCCGAGCGCAGAAGAATTGATGCTTTTGAACTGTGGTGTTGCAGAAGCCTCTTGAGAGTCCCGTGGTCTGCAAGGAAATCCAACCAGTCCATCCTAAAGGAGATCAGTCCTGGGTGTTCACTGGAAGGACGGATGTTGAAGCTGAAACTCCAATACTTTGGCCATCTCAGGCGAAGAGCTGATTCACTAGAAAAGACCCTGATGCTGAGAAAGATTGAGGGCGGGAGGAGAAGGGGTCGACAGAGGATGACCTGGTTGGATGGCATTACTGACTCTATGGACATTGGCTTGGGTGGACTCCGGGAGTTGGTGATGGACAGGGAGACCTGGTGTGCTGTGGTTCACAGTGTCTTAATTCATCATATAACACAGAGTGACTGAAGTGTATTGATGACTAAATGGTGATACGGTGAGGTGGACGGATGGATGCTTGTCTGGATGTGTGAGTGGTTGTATGGTGAGATGGAAAGTTGGATAGATGCTTAAGTGGATGAATGAGTGGCTAAATGGATGGATGAGTAATGGAATGGGTAGGTGGATAGAATGACTAATGGTTGATGGGTGATTGATAGTAATACTGCGATGGTTGGATATGTAGTTGCAAGAATGGTATAATGGTTAGACAGACAGATAGTTAAATGAAGGTAAAGAATCCCTCGAGTTAGCTGGCAAAAACACGGATCAACCTCACTGTAATCTGCTGAATTAGTTTCTTCTAATGAGTGTAAATGTTGTACTGAATGAATTGACTTCTGGCTCGAGAAGAAAGAGACTGCAGCAGAACCATCCAGGGAATCAGTCATGTGCTCCTGGATCCTCCCTGTTTTCTCATTGTTTGATAACCTAGGCACCTCGGTACCCACTTTTAACCACGTGCTATCCACTCGTCCCTTCCAGCCACCATCACACCTGCTGTCAGATAGAGAACAGAGTTGTAGTTGCCAAGGATGGAGGGGATAGGGATGGGCTGGGAATCTGGGGTTGGTAGATGCAAACTACTACGTTTACAGTGGATACACAACAAGGTCCTAATGGATAGCACAGGGGACAATATTCAGTATCCTGTGATAAACCGTAATGGAAAAGAATGTAGAAAAAGAATGTGTACATGTGTATAACTGAGACACTTTGCTGATTTGCAGACTGACACGGCAGTGTAAATCAAGAATATTTTAACAAATTGAAAAAAAAAAACAAACCAAGAATAAAGTTCTCCTACCTTTTTTCAGCCCTACTGATAAAAGAGAAACAAAAAAAAGAAACAAATTCTTTCAAGAAAAATTCTGTTGAAAATTAACAAAGACTAAATCACTTAATAAAAAAAGAAATTGTATTTTAAAAGGCTTCCATTAGTGTCACGAATAGTAGACTCTTGAAGCTCTCCACACAGAGAGAGGTTTGGGGTGAAACAGACCTGTTCTTTATTTCTGAAATTAACTGCCTAGGTGGTCACCTACTTTTCTATTGTGATGATTGAATGTTAAAGGCTGGTGCTGACAGTCCACAGTCTGTAAATGTTTCATTCTGAATTCTGGGATGACTCAGAGCTCTCAGGGGACAAAGGCACTATCTTTCTCAATGTATAAGAGAGATAGCAATTAATGAATGTTGGATGATAGATGGATGGATGAATGGATGATGGATGGATTGGAGGGTGTTGGGTAGATGGATGGAAGGATGGATGGATGGATGGATGGATGAATGGATGGGTAGCTAAGATTCAGTGGTCCCAGGCTTCTTGCCTTCACTCTTTATCCAACAGTATCTTGCGGGCCTCTGGAATCCTCTTAGAAGTAGAGGAGCTGCACTATGCAAAACTCCCAAACAAAAACCCTTGGCTTTCTAGAAGTGTGAGCATGACACCAGAACTTCCTGGCTAGCTCAGCAGAAGGACAGAAAATCAAAGAAGTTTTCAGGTCAAACTCCAGGGATGAAGGTGTTTGTTTCACAAGGGAGTTAGAAGTCAGAGAGCTAACATGGGAATTTTTCAATGGCAAATAGCATAAGTACCATCAAAGTGACTTTAAAAGAAATTGGCCTACTTGGCTGAAAGGTTGAGGAATGTGTGATCTCAGACCCCATGACCACCAACACCCCAAATGCAGAATTCAAGGAGTATCTTTAAATTCTTTTAAATTCAGTCTCTTTGTCTCTATCCCTGGACACTGTTTCCTCTAACTTGGCTTCATTTGTAGACAATAATCTACATGAGGTAAAAGATGTGGCAGAAATGATTAAACAAAGATTTCTATTAATTGAACATTGGTTAATTCTTCGAAGGACAAGTGCTTAGGAAAGATAGGTTAAATTTATGCTGTGAGATTAAAATGTCCTTATGGTTGAAATATTTTGAGTCTCTTCTTCCTTAGTTATTTGCAGCCAAAAGCATCCCAGTATATATAACACATAATAAATAGTAGTATTATATCTCATGGACTCAGATGTCTACTTACAAAACCAATCATTCAAGTGGAGAAGATATTTTTACTCCATCAGATATTAATTGAGCATCTACAATGCACCGGCAGTGTCCCAAGAACAATAGACGCATATTTGAATAAGACATGGTGCTTTAAAACAAAACAAAACAAAGTTGAGACATTTGACACCTTAAAAAAGTTACTAAACTACATAAGTAAAGCTTCCCTGGTGCCTCAGTGGCAAAGAATCCACCTGCCAATGCAGGAAATGCCAGTTCGATATCAGGCTTGGGAAGTTACTACATGTCCAGGGGCAACTAGACCCATGCACTACAACTTACTGATCCTGTGCTCAGAGCCCAGGAGCCCCAGCTACTGAAGCCCACTTGCCCTACAGCCTGTGCTCCACAACAAGAGAAGCCACTGCAATGAGAAGCCTGTGCACCACAACTAGAGAGGAGGCCTGCATTCCCCAACTAGAGGTAAGCCCTGGCAGCAATGAGACCCAGCACAACCATAAATAGATACTATTATACAAATAAAGATATGAGACAAAAGTCAAATTGAAATTCAAATCACAGACAACAGCAAGTGTTAACCCCCCTTGATATATAAAAATCTCTTACAAATAAAGAGTAAACCAGCAACCCAAATAAAAAAAAAAGATCCTAGGGCATGTACATACATTTTAATATATTTGTTAAAAGTGCAACTGTTCCTTAAACTTATACAAAGATGTCCAAGTTCGCTCATCGTAAGAGAAACGCAAATATACTGAGATACAACTTTTCGCATCGGATTGACAAACGTTTGAATGTTTAATGACTCACAGTGCTGGTTGAGCTGTGGGGCTTCGTGCATTGCTTGTGGAAGCTGAAACTGGTACAACTCCTAAGGAGAAAAGTTGGCAATATCTATGCAATTTGTAAGTTCGACTCAGTAATTCCACTTCTGAGTATCTATCGACAGATATATTTAAGTGAGCATGCATATTCTGTATAGAGTTCTTTTCTACAACACCGTCTGTAATAGCAAAGAATGAAAACAAGCGGAATATCCACCAGCAGTGGACTGATATTTATTGGCTGTGGGACTTTTTATTCGGTTGGAGTTTGGATCTTCTTCCAAATCCAGTGAGAAGACGCCAGAGAGTTTAAAGGAGGAGACGGGCATAATCCGACTTCTATCTTGAAGAATCATCCTGATCTGGGGGATGGGTACCCAAGTTTAATCATCTGTAAGAAAATATCATGATGATAACCACTTGAGCTTGGTTCAGTACACTGTGTGTAGGGTATCAAATGAGAAAATGCCTTCACGTTCCTGAGACAGCCCATAACCAGCTGTTTTTGACCAGACACCGTGCTTCCATCCTTCCCGCTGGAAACCATTCTCTCCCGACACAGATGAGGACGGACGACGTCCCCAGGTCCCGTAAAGGGCCCCTCGTGGTCCTTCCTAGCTTCTCCCGTGCCTTCCACCTTGCTTTTGATTTCTGTCACCCCAGATCTCCAAGCCCTTATAAAGGGACCCATAGACAATACAGCCTGCCATTTTTACTCACAGGGATTTGGGGAAACTCCTAGGATGGGGATAGACAGACAATTCTTTCTGGGTAAAGGGAAATCTGAGCTCAGAGCGCTCCGCCATTCTGCTGCAGCGCCCACAGCACCGACGATGGGGCCGGATCAGCACCCGTGAAGCTGTGCTCGCCAGTGACCACCAGAGGGCAGTGCGACCCCGCCATCGGCCCGAACTGCCCGCAGGGGCCACCCAAAGTTAGGCATGGAAATAGGACTGCAAGGATTCCAGAAGTATGTTCTTGGGCTGCGCGCCTGCTTTGCGGGAGTGCTTCCCTGATATTGCAGCACCTTCGAGGATCTGTTCAGGCCCCAAAGTTAAGGATTAAGTGACCTGCTGTGGTGCCTCAAGAGCCATCAGCAGCCACGACCCCGGAAGCACTTCTTGCCACACTCAGCCCGACTATAAAACATAACTGCTCTAATGTTTAATACCACCGTCGCCGTGATAGTTTAAATTGTTTGACAAAATGGTGTGTGTGTGTGTGGGGGGGTAATCCATAAATTCAAGATAGTAAAATATGTAGCAGTTCATTCAAGGATGACGGATAAGCCAGCTGCAACCAAATAGTGATTTTAAAACGTAACCATCAAGTGTTTGGGCAACAATGTGTATTGGGGGAACTCGGACTACAGGGTGGGGGTGTCTCTTTGCCCTTATACCCTCTTCACCGCCCGACGGGTATCAGGACCGCAGAAGCCCAGCCCCCCTCTCTCTCATAGCCCATGGGTTCCTATACACCACATGGTGTGGCTGAATAAGGAGCTGCTCACACAAGTCTGGCTTCTACATTTATTCAACACCTGCTCTGTCCCAGGCACCCAGCTAAGCCCTTGACTTGCGTTAACTCCTTCATCGTGATCACACAGTTGCTGTCTGGAGAGGTCAGATAGCACATGGTTCAGATGTGGCCTGGGGTCAAGTCCCAGCTATTCCTTTTCCTGTTTGTGGGAACTTCACTCCCTGCACTTCAGCGTTCTCACCTGTAAAATGGGGTTGAGGTGAAAACCCACCTCACAGAAATGTTGCCAGCATTGAGCGCATTAAGACATGAACAACACTTTGTTTGAAAGCTTCCCTTTCAGTCCCTCTGCATAAGAAATGAATATTACATCAAGACCCAGTATGATATAGATACATGTGTGTGCATATTATGTGTGTAAGCTAAAATATGTTCCACAAGGCAATGCTAAGCTATAATACCATGATATATCCACTTAGTTTCCATCCTGTCCTCTTTTCTATTTAAAAGATGCAAGTAACAATCTACTAAATTGACTCTACGACACACCGTTTAGAAAATATTGGTTTAGTAAAGGGTTCGGCAGACCATGTGGTTCTCAGAAGTCCCATTTTACAGAATGGGAAACTGAGGTCCAGAAAGTGTTGTGGCTTGCCTCTGACCCCAGCTACTGGAAGGCAGCAGAGCCCAGACTGCAACCCAGCATCTCTGATGCCTGAATTAAGGCTCTTTCACACAAGATGCAAACTGACAGCTCACAGGCCAGATCTGACCCACAGAGACGTTGGCCTAATTTTCACAATAGGTTTGCAAGTTTTGTTACAACTATATAAAATGTATCATTGGAAGACATAACTCAAAATATGAATTTTCAACTTATCATTGAAAGTGGGCAATCTGGCAACACGTGGACCTATGTATGCACGTGACCAGCAGGAGCCACACCCAAACTGCCACTTCCAGCTGCTCTCCAGGTTCATTACTTTGCCACAGTCCCCACCGTGCATGGACAGAGGGTCCTGGCAAGTTTCAGTCCATGGCATCTCAAAGAGTCGGACACAACTTAGCAACTAAAAAACAACAATCACGATGCCATTTTGTGTCCCAGACACTGAGACAAACCATCAATTGCCATAGTCTGTGTTTTTTTCAGACGGGAGAAATATTTTTCAAGAAGGAAAGACAGGACTTTCCTGGTGGTCGAGTGGTTAAGAATCTGCCTGCCAGTATAGAGGACACAGGTTCGACCATTGATCTGGAAGATTTCACATGCTGTGGGACAACTAAGCCCATGAAAACTACTGAACTTGCATTCTAGAGCCCATACCCTGGAACAAGAGAAGCCACCACAAGGAGAGGCCCATGCACCGCAACTAGAGAAAGCTCTCTCTTGGCAACGAAGATCTGGCACAGTCCAAAATAAATATATTTTCCAAAAAAGGAAAAACAAAAGCTAAACCAAGGGACCTACATTTCAAAACAAAAAAAGTAGATGCACAAATCTTGTCTCACATATTTAAATACAAAGAAACCACATCAATATCAACTTAACCCCAAATCTGTTTCTAGTCCCTGACTTGTTGAGCATTTACAAACCCCATCTCAACCAATACCCTTTATCTACCGCCACCTGTTTTGCCCACCATCATGTCCCCAGCACCTGAAACTGCTCAGCCAAGAAAAAGTGCCTAATTAGAATGAACGGCTTTTATACAAAAGCTTCTCCCAATATCAGCAGGCATACAGTAATGGTGAGGAGCAGGCATTCTTTGGTCCACAGGATGGCTCAGGTCCAGCTTCTGCCATAACTAGCTGTGTGACCTGAGGTAGTTTCCTCAGTCTCTTTGGGTCTGATGCGTCCTCAGCTACAAAATGCCTGGGATGAGGCGCTATGTACATAAGTGACCAGGAATGTGAATAACGCTGGGTAAATAAAGTTCACGTCTCCTCCTTCATTTCATCAAGGTGAACCAAGGTGAGTACTGGTTCATATTAACGAGTCTGGTGACCAGTTAGCCTGGCCTTGGATTATCTGCAGGGCTGGGGAGGCAAAGATCTTCCACTACCATCATGGCCTGACAAGGAAACCCTGGGCCAGATGGTAACGTCAAAGATTCGATCCCCAGGCATATCTCTGTGTGAGAAATGGCTTTTCAACATGCATTCCTCTTGCTGCTCACCCTCCTGAATTGAAGAGGCTGGAGCGTTGAAAATTCCATTTCCCAGACTCCCTTGCAGCCAGGGATCTGAAGCCTTTAAGGGTCCACTCATCAGCTGTGTCCATGAGACAACTGCACTTATGCAAAGTTAAGAAAGGAAAAATTGCTGGGGAGAGGAGCAGGGCCTCGTGATCCTGTGGCAGTGGTCCCTTGGGGCCCAGTCCTGCGGTGTGTCTTCCTGAGCCTTCCTGTGAGTCTGCAAATACTCATAACGTTATCATTCATGCCCTAGGAAATTTGAACAAAGTCACGGAGAAAGTGGAGGAGAGAGGAGCCTGAGATGCTGCAGTCCACTGGATTGAAAGAATTGGAAAGACTTACTGACTGAACAACAATCAGTCACACCCAAGAAGGGAAGCTAGATCCAGCCCATGTGTTTGGGGTATGGTACTAGTGATGAAGAAGCCACGTGCAGGAGATGCAAAAGATGTGAGTTTATCTTCTCTCTGTGTGGAGAAGATTCCCTGGAGGAGGACATGGTAACCCATTGCAGTATTTTTGCCTGGAGAATTCTATGGACAGAGGAAGCCAGAAGTGGGCTACAGTGCATAGGGCCACACAGAGTCGGGCATGACTGAAGCGATTTAGGACACACATGTGCATGCACAAATTATTCTGAGAATTATTAATGAGCCTTCTATGTCAGCTGTGGGAGCAGGTTGAGAAGTGAGGTCTGAAAAGGGACTTCCGGAGCCACCAACCAGGCAAACGGAGAGGCCATAGAGTCTAGTCACCAAAGTGAGGCTGCTGAGGGCCAACAGTAGAGAAATGGAGAGGAAACCATTACCTCTGCAGCCAAGTGTCCAGTGACAGGGAGGGTGCTGATGCCCAGGAGTCAGGAGGGAGTTGTGGATGCATCCCAGACGACAGCAAGGACACGCCAGAGCCTGCAGGCATGTCTGCGCCTACTTGTCACCACATCAAAGCACAGCACCCTTGCAAGAGGAGAGACTGCTGCTCCCTTTCCACTTTCAAACCCTCTCTCAAGTTACTCTTTTGGTCAATTCTACCTCGGAACTTTTCCATACTGTCCATGGGGTTCTCAAGGCAAGAATACTGAAGTAGTTTGCCATTCCCTTCTCCAGTGGACCACGTCTTGTCAGAATCCCATGAACAGAAATAAAAACAGGACACTGAACAAAGAGCTCCCCAGGTCAGTAGGTGTCCAAAATGCTACTAGAGATCAGTGGAGAAATATCTTCAGAAAGAATGAAGGGAAGATGCCAAAGCAAAAACAACACCCAGTGGGGGATGAGACTGGTGATGGAAGTAAAGTCCGGTGTTGTAAACAGCAATATTGCAAAGGAACCTGGAATGTTAGGTCCCTGAATCAAGGCAAATAGGAAGTGGTCAAACAGGAGACGGCAAGAGTGACCATCGACATTTCCGGAATCAGCAAAGTAAAATGGACCTGAATGGGTGAATTTAACTCAAGTGACCATTATATCTATTACTGTGGGTAGGAATCCCTTAGAAGAAATGGAGTAGCCTTGATGGTCAACAACAGAGCCTGAAATGCAGTACTAGGATGCAATCTCCGAAAGGGCAGAACGATCTCTGTTCGTTTCCAAGCCAAACTATTCAATATCATGATAATCCAAGTCTACGCCCCAACACGTAATGCTGAAGAAGCTGAAGTTGAACGGTTCTATGAAGATCTACCTGGCCTTCTAGAGTTAACAACCCCAGAAGATGTCTTTTTCATTATAGGGGCCTGGAATGCAAAAGTAGGAAGCCAGGAAGGACCTGGAGTAACAGGCAACGTTGGCCTTATAGCACAGAATGAAGCAGGACAAAGGCTAAGCGAGTTTTGGCAAAAGATTGCACCAGTCTCAGCAGACACCCTCTTCCAGGAACACAAGAGAAGACTCTACACATGGGCATCACCAGAGGGTCAATACTGAAATCAGATTGATTATGTGCTTTGCAGCCAGAGAGGGAGAAGCTGTATAGGGTCAGCACAAACAAGACGTGGGGCTGACTGTGACTCTGATCATGAACTCCTTATTACCAAATTCAGACTTACCTTGAGGAAAGTAGGGAAAACCACTGGACCATTCAGATATGACCTAAATCAAGTCCCTGTGATTCGATTACACAGTGGAAGGGAGAAATAGATTCAAGTGGTTAGATCTCATAGAAAGAGTGCCTGAAGGACTATGGACAGAGGTTCATGACATTGTACACGAGGCAGGGATCACGGCCATCCCCAAGGAATAGAAACGCAAAAAGGCAAAATGGTTCTCTGAGGAGGCCTTACAAACAGCTATGAAAAGATGAGAAACGGAAGGCAAAGTAGGAAAGGACAGATATACTCATTTGAATGCAGAGATCCAAAGAAAAGCGAGGAGAGGTAAGAAAGCTTTCCTCAGCGATCAATGCAAAGAAATAGTGGAAAACAATAGAATGGGAAAGACGAGAGTTCTCGTTGAGAAAGTTCGAGTGACCAACTTTACACGCAGGAATTTTTCATGCAAAGAAGGGCACAATAAAGGGCAGAAATGGCATGGACCTAACAGAAGCAGAGGATATGAAGAAGAGGTGGCAAGTATACACAGCATAATACAGAAAGGATCTTCAGGACCCAGATAAACACGATGATCTGATCACTCCCCTAGACCCAGACATCCTGAAATGTGAAGTCAAGTGGGCCTTCGGAAGCATCACGACAAACAAAGCTAGTGGAGGTGATGGAATTCTAGTCGAATTATTTCCAATCCTAAAAGATGATGCTGTGAAAGTGCTGCACTCAGTAGGCCAGCAAATCTTTCCACGGGACTGAAAAAGATAAGTTTTCAATCCCAAAGGAGGGCTATAGCAAATAATGCTCAACTACTGCACAATTTCACTCATCTCACATGCTAACAACTTAATGTTCAAAATTCTCCAAGCCAGGCTTCAACAGATTGTGAGCCATGAACTTCCAGATGTTAAGCTGGATTTAGAAAAGGCAGAGGAACAAGAGATCAAATTTCAAACCTCCACTGGACCAACGAAAAGCAAGCGAGTTCCAGGAAAACATCTATTTCTGCTTTATTGACTATGCCAAAGCCTTTGTGTGGATCGCAACAAACAGTGGAAAATTCTTTAAGACATGAGAATACCAGACCACCTGATATGCCTCCTGAGACATCTGTAGGCAGGTCAAGAAGCAGCAGTTACAGCTGGACATGGAAAAACAGACTGGCTCCATATCAGGAAGGAGTACATCAAGGCTATATATTGTCACCCTGCTTATTGATCTTATATGCAGAGTACCTCATGAGAAACGCTGTGCTGGAGGAAACACAAAGTGGAATCAAGATTGCCGGGAGAAATATCAATAACCTCAGATATGCCGATGACAGCACCCTTATGGCAGAAAGCATGAACAAAAGAGCCTATTGATGCAAGTGACAGAGGAGATTGAAAAACTTGGCTTAAAACTGAACATTCAGAAAACTAAGATTATGGTATCTGGTCCCATCCCTTCTTGACAAATAGAAGAGGAAACAGTGACAAATAATATGTTGGTCTCCAAAATCAATACAGATGGTGATGGTAGCCACGAAATTAAGAGATGCTTGCTCCCTGGAATAAAAGGTATGAGCAAGCTAGACAGCTCATTAAAAAGCAGAGGCATTACTTTGTCAAAAAAAAAAAAAAGGTCCCTCTAGTCAGTTCAGTTCAGGTCAGTTTAGTCGCTCAATCATGTCCGACTGTTTGTGACCCCATGAATCACAGCATGCCAGGCCTCCCTGTCCATTGCCAACTCCTGGAGCTCACCCAAACCCACGTCCATCGAGTCGGTGATTCCATCCAATCATCTCATCCTCTGTCGTCCCCTTCTCCTCCTGCCCGCTATCGTTCTCAACATCAGGGTCTTTTCCAGTGAGTACACTCTTCACACGAGGTGGCCAACGTATTGGAGTTTCAGCTTCAACCTCAGTCCTTCTAATGTACACCCAGAACTGATCTCCTTTAGGATGGACTGGTTGGATCTCCTTGCAGTCCATGGGACTCTCAAGAGTCTTCTCCAACACCACAATTCAAAAGCATCAATTCTTCGGCGCTCAGCTTTCTTCACAGTCCAACTCTCACATCCATACATGACCACTGGAAAACCATAGCCTTGTCTAGACGGACCTTTTTTCGCAAAGTAATGTCTCTGCCTTTTGATATTGTGGCTAGGTTGGTCATAACTTTCCCTCTAAGGAGTAAGCGTCTTTCAATTTCAGGGCGAGAGTCACCATCTTCAGTGATTCTGGAGCCCCCCAAAATAAAGTCTGACACAGTTTCCACTGTTTCCCCATCTATTTTCCACGAGGTGATGGGACCAGATGCCATGACCTTAGTTTTCTGAATGCTGAACTTTAAGCCAACTTTTTCACTCTCCTCTTTCACTTTCATCAAGAGGTGTTTTAATTCCTCTTCACTTTCTGCCATATGGGTGGTGTTATCTGCATCCCTGAGGTTATTGATATTTCTCCCAGCAATCATGACTGCAACTTGTGCGTCTTCCAGCCCAGGGTTTCTCATGATGTACTCTGTATATAAGTTAAATAAGCAGGGGGACAATATACAGCCTCGACGTACTTCTTTTCGTATTTGGAACCAGTCTGTTGTTCCATGTCCAGTTCTAACTGTTGTTCCTGAGCTGCATACAGATTTCTCAAGAGAAAGGTCAAGTGGTCTGGTAATCCAATCTCTTTCAGAATTTTCCACAGTTTATTGTGATCCACACAGTCAAAGGGTTTGGCATAGTCAATAAAGCAGAAATAGATGTTGTTCTGGAATTTTCTTGCTTTTTTGATGATTCAGCGGATGGTGGCAATTCCATCTCATTCAGGTTTGTCCTCAATCAAATCCTTTATGATTATACAACATAAATGAGAAATAGATTAAAGAGACTAGATCTGATAGACAGAGTGCCTGATGATCTATGGATGGAAGTTCGTGACTGAAGACCATCCCCATGGAAATGTAATGCAAAAAAAGGAAAATGGCTGTCTGAGGAGGCCTTACAAATAACTATGAAAAGAAGAGAAGTGAAAAACAAAGGACAGAATGAAAGTAATTCCCATTTGAATTAGAGCTCGAAAGAATAGCAAGGAGAGATAAGAAAGCCTTCCTCAGCGATCAATGCAAAGAAATAGAGGAAAACAACAGAATGGGAAAGATTAGAGATCTCTTCAAGAAAACTAGAGTTACCAGGGGAACACTTCATGCACAGATGGGCTCGATAACGGACAGAAATGATAGGGACCTAGCAGAAGCAGAAGCTATTAATAAGAGGTCGCAAGAATACACAGAACTGTATATATCTATATCTATATATCTATATCTTCAAGACGCAGATAAGCACAGTGGTACGATCACTCACCTAGAGCCAGACATCCTGGAATATGAAGTCAAGTGGGCCTTACAGAGCATCACTAGGAACAAAGCTAGTGGAGGTGCTGGAATTCCAGTTGAGCTATTTTGAAATCCTGAAGGATGATGCTGTGAACGTGCTACACTCAATACGCCAAAAATTTTGGAGAACTCCGCAGAGGCCACAGGACTGGAAAAGGTCAGTTTTCATTCCAATCCCAAAGAAAGGCAGTGCCAAAGAATGCTCAAACTACCACACAATTGCACTCATCTCCCACGCTAGTAAATCAAGGCTCAAAATTCTCCAAGCCATGCTCCAGCAATATGTGAACTGTGAACTTCCGGATGGTGAAGCTGGTTTTAGAATAGGCAGAGGAACCGTCCAGTCGAAGCTATGGTTTTTCCAGTAGTCATGTATGGATGTCAGAGCTGGAGTAGAAAGAAAGTTGAGCACCAAAGAATTGATGCTTTGAAACTGTGATGTTGGTGAAGACCCTCGAGAGTCCTTTGGACTGCAAGGAGATCCAACCAGTCCACCCTAAAGGACATCAGTCCTGCATGTTCATTGGAAGGACTGATGCTGAAGCTGTAACTCCAATAATTTGGCCACCTGATGCGAAGGACTGACTGATTAGAAGGACCACCCTTATGGCAGAAAGTGAAGAACAAAAGAGCTTCTTGATGAAAGTGAAAGAGGAGAGTGAAAAAGTTGGCTTAAGGCTGAACGTTCAGAAAACTAAGATCATGGCATGTGGTCCCATCACTTCATGGGAAATAGATGGGGAAACAGTGCAAAGAGTGTCAGACTTTATTTTGGGGGGCCCCAAAAGCACTGTTGATGGTGACTGCAGCCACGAAATTAAAAGATGCTTACTGCTTGGAAGGAAGGTTATGGCCAACCTAGATAGCATATTTAAAAGCAGGGACATTACTTTGCCAACAAAAGTCCGTCTAGTCAAGGCTATGGTTTTTCCAGTGGTCATGTATGGATGTTAGATTCGGAGGTGAAAACGCTGAGTGCCGCAGAATTGATGCTTTTGAGCTGTGGTGTTGGAGAAGACTCTTGAGTGTTCCTTGGACTGCAAGGAGATCCAGTCAATCCATTCTAAAGGAGATCAATCCTGGGTGTTCATTGGAAGGTCTGATGATCCGGCTGAAACTGCAGTACTTTGGCCATCTCATGCGAAAAGTTGACTCATTGGAAAAGACCCTAATGCTGGGTAGGATTGAGGGCAGGAGGAGAAGGGGATGACAGAGGATGAGACGGTTGGATGGCATCACTGACTCAATGGATATGGGTTTGGGTAAACTCCAAGAGTTGGTGATGGACAGAGAGGCCTGGTGTGCTGCAATTCATGGGGTCGCAAAGACTCGGACACGATTGAAAGACTGAACTGAACTTAACTGATGCTGGGAAAGATCAAATGTGGGAGGAGAAGGGGACAACAAAGGACAGGTCTGTTGGATGGCATCACCAACTCAATGGACATGAGTTTGAGTAAACTCTGGGGTATTGGTGATGGAATAGGAGGCCTGACTTGCAGCAGTCCATGGGCTCACAAAGACTCGGACATGACTGAAAGACTGAACTGAACTTAACTGATGCTGGGAAGGACCAAAGGTGGGAGGAGAAGGGGACAACAAAGGACAGGTTGGTTGGTTGGCATCACCAACACAATGGACATGAGTTTGAGTAAACTCCGGGGTGTTGGTGATGGACAAGGAGGCCTGACTTGCAGCAGTCCATGGGCTCGCAAAGGATCGGACACAACTAAGCCACTGAACAGACTGACTGAATTCAAAATCAAAGAAAGGGATTCTGGGAAATGTAGCTCCAGACTAGGCAAATTAACACAGCGGAGCACAGAGCACTTGACTTACTAAACCCTTCTGCTTTACTTAGTAGGGTGAGCTGAGCTTTGAAAAACCGACCTGACTGATAAAGAGACTTTGGACAAGCCTGCAGTGAGGAGACTTTTAGTCACTGCTTTAATTTTCCATCATACGAATCTGCACTAGAAACAGTCTGGATGTCATTTTCCCCACCTGTCTTGCAGTCAGAACGTAACCATGGGACCTAGGCTCAATCAATTAGACGCACGCAGATGGTACCCAGCCTCAGCCAATCAAATACATCCAGATGGCACTTAAGACCAATTAGGTACAGCCACATGAAATGTAGGCTTAGCCAATGGATACACTTACAGGTGAAAGCAGTGCAACTGGGTTCTGATGCATAGAATTCAATCTAGATGAGGTGGAAGGGACATAAGCCATGTCACTAGTGACAGCCACTGTGTCTGGAGCCAGTGGTAGTGACAGTTCAGTTCAGTCACTCAGTCCAGTCCGACTCTCTGCGACCCCATGAACTGCAGCATGCCAGGCCTCCCTGTCCATCACCAACACCTGAAGTTCACCCAAACCCATGTCCATTGAGTTGGTGATGCCATCACACCATCTCATCCTCTGTCATCCCCTTCTTCTCCTGCCCTCAATCTTTCCCAGCATCAGGGTCTTCTCCAATGAGTGACAGAAGATCCTGCACTCAAACTCTATATTGTTCATGGCTGTCTCTCCAGCCATCCCTCTCAGAAATCTGAGTCACTTAATATCCTTTAATAAGTTTCTTTCCTGCTCAAAGTTACCTCTAATGAATTCTATTCTTTCCAGTAGAAAGCTGACACCCCTCTAACTTCATTTAACCATCTAGCCTCTTTCCAAAACTAGATAAAATAAGGAACAATGTCCACCCCCATGGGCAGTGGAGTCAGGGAGATGCATTTTGTCAAATTACTATGGTGCCACAGACTCTGGGCCAGTGTCACCTGTGAGGGGGTCACTGACCTGGGTTGTGAGTCGGGTAGACCCATCTGAATCCTGGCTGTGGTGCTGACTGGCCTGTTGTGTGACATTGCGCATATCACTTTCCTCATCTCGAGAACTCACTGTGCTTAGTGTTGCCTCCTGGGGATATCATAGAGACCAAAAGATTCCTCTACGGAGCAATCTCTCAACCACACAGCTCAGCATGTTGGACACACCCACACCAGTGATGATAAAAGGAATAAGAGTGACCTTTCTTTTGCTGGATTAAAGAAAATAAATAATAATAGAGGTGGTGTCCTCATGTAGTCCAAGATGAAGATGGTCTGTGAATGCTGCAGTTTAGAAAAGTTACATGTTTTTGGTTTTATATTTTTTAGTTTTCTATTTTTTTATTATATTTATTTTAATTGGAGGCTAATTATGGTACAATATCGTAGTGGTTTTGCCATGCATTGACATGAGTCAGCCACGGGTGTACATGGGTTTCCCATCCTGAACCCCCTCACCCCAATTCCACCCCTCTGGGTCATCCCAGTGCACCAGCTCTGAGCACCCTGTCTCATGCATTGCACCTGCACTGGAGGTCTGTTTCACATATGAAAATATACATGTTTCCATGTTATTCTCTGAATCCATCCCAGACTTGCCTTCTCTCACAGAGTCCAGAAGACTCTTCTATACATCTGTGTCACTTTTCCTGTCTTTCACATAGGGTTATCATCACTATCTTTCTGAATTCCATGTGTGTGTGTGTGTGTGTGTGTGTGTGTGTGTGTGTGTGTTATTGGTGTTTTTCCTTCTGGCTTACATCGCTCTGTTTAATAGGGTCCAGTTTCATCCACCTCGTTAAAACTGGTTCAAATGCATTCTTTTGAATGGCTTAGTAATATTCCATTGTGTATATGTACCACGGCTTTCTTAGCCATTCGTCTGCTGTTGTACATCTGGGTTGCTTCCGTGTCCTGGCTATTATAAACAGTGCTAGGGTGAACATTGGGATACACGTGTCTCTTTCAATTCTGGATTCCTCAGGGTGTATGCCCAGCAGTAGGACTGCTGAGTCATATGGCAGTTTCATTTCCAGGTTTTTAAGGAATCTCCACACTGTTCTCTATAGTAGTTCTAATAGTTCGCATTTCCATCAACGGTGTAAGAGGGTTCCCTTTTCTCCACACCCTCTCCAGGATTTATTGTTTGTAGACGTTTGGATAGCAGCCATTCTGACTGGTGTGAGATGGTACCTCATTATGGTTTTGCTTTGCATTTCTCTGATAACGAGTGATGTTAAACATCTTTTGAAGAGTTTATTAGCCATCTGTATGTCTTCTTTGGAGAAATGACTGTTTAGTTCTTTGGCCCCTTTTTTGATTGGCTCGCGTATTTTTCTGGAATTGAGCTGCAGGCGTTGCTTTTATAGTTTTGAGATTAATTCATTGTCAATTGCTTCGTTTGCTATAATTTTGGCCCATTCTGAAGGCAGTCTTCTTCCCTTGCTTATAGTTTCCTTCACTGTGCAAAAGCTTTTCAGTTTATTTAGGTCCCATTGGCGTATGTTTGCTTTAATTTCCATTACTCTGGGAGGTGGGTCATAGAGGATCCTGCTGTGATTTCTGTCAGAAAGTGTTTTGCCTGTGTTTTCCTCTAGGAGTTTTCTACTTTGTGGTCTTACATTTAGATCTTTAATCCATTTTGAATTTATTTTTGTGTACGGTGCTAGAAAGTGTTCTAGTTTCCCTCTTGTACAAGTGGTTGACCAGTTTTCCCAGCACAACTTGTTAAAGAGATTGTCTTGTCTTCATTGTATATTCTTGCCTCCTCTATCAAAGATAAAGTGTCCATAGGTACGTGGCTTGGACCTCTGGGCTTGCAATTTTGATCCATTTATCTATATTTCTGTCTTTGTGCTAGAACCACGCTGTCTTGATGACTGTAGCTTTGTAGTATAGCCTGAAATCAGGCAGGGTGATTCCTCCAGGTCCATTCTTCTTTCTCAAGATTGCTTTGGCTATTCGAGGTTTTTTGTAATTCCATACAAATTGTGAAATTATTTCTTCTATTTCCCTGAAAAATACCGTTGGTGGCTTGATAGGGATTGCATTGAATCTATAGATTGCTTTGGGTAGTATACTCATTTTCACTATATTGATTCTTTCACTCCATGAACATGGTATATTCCTCCATCTATTTGTGTCCTGTTTGACTTCTTTCACCAGTGTTTTATAGTTTTCTATATGTATATATAGGTCTTTTGTTTCTTTAGGTAGATATATTCCTCAGTATTTTATTGTTTTCATTGGAGTGGTGAATGGAATGGTTTCTTTAAGTTTTCTTTCAGTTTTCTCCTTGTTAGTGTATAGGAATGCAAGGGATTTCTGCATGTTCATTTTGTTTCCTGCAACTTTACTATATTCATTGATTAGCTCTAGTAATTTTCTGGTGGAGTGTTTAGGATTTTCTCTGTAGAAGATCATGGCATCTGCAAACAGTGAGTGTTTTACTTCCACTTTTCCAATCCGGGTTCCTTTTATTTCTTTTTCTGCTCTGATCGCTGTGGCCAAAACTCCCAAAACTATGTTGAATAGGAGTGGTGAGAGTGGGCACCATTGTACTGATCCTTACTTTAGGGGCATTGCTTTCAATTTTTCACCATTGAGGATAATGTTTGCTGTGGGTTTGTCGTATATATCTTTTATTATGGTGAGATTTGTTCCTTCTATGCCTGCTTTCTGGAGGGTTTTGGTGATAAATGGATGTTGAATTTTGTCCAAGGGTTTCTCTGCATCTATTGAGATAATCACATGATTTTTATTTTTCAATTTGTTAATGTGGTGTATTATGTTGATTAGTTTGTGGATATTGAAGAATCCTTGCATCCCTGGGATAAAGCCCACTTGGTCATGATGTATGATCGTTTTAATATGTTGTTGGATTCTGCTTGCTAGAATTTTGTAAAGGATTTTTGCATCTATGTTCATCAGTGATATTGCCCCGTGGTTATATTTATTTATTTATTTATTTATTTATTTATTTATTTATGTATTTATTTATTTATTTTCGTGGCATCTTTGTCTGGTTTTGGTATTAGGGTGATGGTGGCCTCATAGAATGAGTTTGGAAGTTTCCCCTCCTCTGCAATTTCCTGGAAGCATTTGAGTATGATAGGTATTAGCTCTTCTCTCAATTTTTGATAGAATCCAGCTGTGAAGCCGTCTGGTCCTGGGCTTCTGTTTGCTGGAAGATTACTGATTACCCTTTCAATTTCCGTGCTTGTGATGGGTTTGTTAGGATTTTGTTTTGCTTCCTGGTTCAGTTTTCAGAAGTTGTACTTTTCTAAGAATTTGCCCACTTCTTCCAAGTTGTCCATTTTATTGGCATATAGGGGTTGATAGTAGTCTCTTATGATCCTTTGTATTTCTGTGTTGTCTGTTGTGAACTCTCCATTTTCATTTCTACTTTTGTTGATTTGGTTCTTCTCCCTTTGTTTCTTGATGAGTCTGGCTAATGGTTTGTCAATTTTATATATCTTCTCAAAGAACCAGCTTTTAGCTTTGTTGATTTTTGCTCCGGTCTCATTTGTTGCTTTTACATTTATTTCTGCTCTATTATATGATTTCTTTCCTTCTACTAAGCCTGGGGTTCTTGAATTCTTCCTTCTCTAGTTGCTTTAGGTGTAGAGTTAGGTTATTTGTTTGACTTGGTTCTTCTTTCTTGAGGTAAGCCGCTTTTGCTATGAACCTTCGCCTTTGCACTCATTCTACAGCGTCCCATAGGTTTTGGGTTGTTGCGTTTTCATTTTCATTTGTTTCTATGCATATTTTGATATCTTTTTGGATTTCCTCTGCGATTTGTTGCTTATTTAGCAGCGTGGTATTCAGCCTTCATATGTTTGAATTTTAAATAGTGTTTCTCTTGCAGTTGACATCTAGTCTCAGTGTACTGTGGTCAGAAAATATGCTTGGAATGATTTCAAGGTTTGTTGAATCTACCAAGGCCGGACTTATGGCCGAGGATGTGATCTGTCCTGGAGAAGTTTCCATACGTACTTGAGTAAAAGGTGAAACCCATTGTTTTGTGGTGAAATGTTGTATCGATATCAATTATGTCTAACTGGTCCATAGTATCATTTAAAGTTTGTATTTCCTTGTTAATTTTCTGTTTACTTGATCTATCCATAGGTGTGAGTGGGGTAGTAAAGTCTTCCACTATGACTGTGTTATCGTTAATTTCCCTTTCATGCTTGTTAGCCTTTGCGTTACATATTGTGGTTCTCCTATGTTGGGTGCGTATGTGTTTATAATCGTTATATCTTCTTCTTGGATTGATGTTTTGATCATTATGTAGTGAACCTCTTTGTGTCTTTTCACAGGCTTTATTTTAAAGTCTATTTTGTCTGATATGTGTATTGCTACTCCTGCTTTCTTCTGGTCTCGACTTGCTTGGAATACCTTTTTTCCAGCCCTTCACTTTCAGTCTCTATGTGCCCCTTGTTTGGAGGTGGGTCTGTTGTAGACAACATAAACAGTGGTCTTGTTTGTGTATCCTTTCAGCTAGTCTTTGCCTTTTGGTTGGGGCACTCGACCCATTTACATTTAAGGTAACTGTTGATAAGTATGATCCTGTTGCCATTTGATTTGCTGTTTTGAGTTTGATTTTATACAACCTTTCTGTGTTTCCTGCCTAGAGAAGATCCTTTAGCATTTGTTGAAGAGTGAAAAGAAGAGTTGGGAATAGATGTCTCTACAGTATCTTCATTAGTCCGAGGTAATAAGAAGAAGCATGTTAAAGCAAGGGGTAATGTGGATGATCAAAACTCTGACTTTCATCCTGAAACTTGAGGACAGAGTGTATTTTCAGCCTGCACAAGTTTAAATGTGCCATTCATACGAAAGCCTTCTACTATCCAGATAGCTGCTGAAACAAGTGCCCCAACTTGAAATGATTTCTCTTCTCCATCGTAAATATCAGTTAGACCACAGGAGCATACTGTGATACATCAATCTGCAGCTGCTTTAGGTGTTGTTGTTGTTGTTTTAATTGAAGAGAAATTGCTTTACAGAATTTTGCTGTATTCTGTCAGAATTCAAAATAAATCAATCATCGAGGCACATATATCCCTTCCCTCTGGGAGTACCCTCCCATCTCCCTCCCCATCCCACAATCTAGCTTGAGCATTTGTCATGGGATTTCACATAGCAGCTGCACTAAATCAAATGGCTCTAGTGAAAATTTTGCAGCTATGTCTACTTCTGTTTCTCCGTACCGCAACTTGTGTCCATTACAGAACAGTTAGTTTGGACCGAGGGTGGAGCCTTCTACCTTTCCAGGTTGGTATGGTAACATGTCAGCCCATGACCGTCCTTTTCCTAAACTACAACAGTCAGGCAATTTAGTTTTCCCAGTGCCAAAGATCCCTGATACATCTGCTGCTTCTCTTTCAAGATGCACTCATCAACCATCTTCATTATTTGAAAACTGTCCTAATACAACTGATGTACCAAATGGGTGTTGGATTATGGAGGATACCAAAGTGTAAAATTAATGTTGGGAGATGTCAACAAATTCCTACAATTCTCTTATTTGAAGAAAAAAGTTACATATTCATCTTCATAGGGCCAATTTCTATTTTGGAATAATTAAGAGTAAAATGAGTCTTTCTTTCCGTGCCTGACTATTTTACTCTGCATAATATAAACACTTCTGTGCAAGGTCATAAAATAAACACTACACTTGCTTTCACTGAAACCCACAGTCAGTTGATTGACTTCATTGCATAGAAGTGAGCAGACCCATGTTTGGTTTGGTAACAGTCCTGAATGTTAAGAATATGTGTATAGAAGGGTGATCAATCACTTTTATTTCAGGAACCAAGTAGACTTATTGATGTGATTTTTCTGTGTAAAAATTCTTTAGCAATGACATTTTGCAGGTTTCATGTTTTTGGTTACTGTTTATGCAAGCAGCCTTTATTTTAAGTTGATGTAGAAGTAAACACTGGTTGAACATTGCCCTTCAATTGCTAGAAGACCAGTGACTTTATGATGTCAGCGCTACTCTTCAATTGCTAGGAGACCAGTGACTTTGTGATGTCACAGCTTTTTGACTTTGAGAACCATGCTGATGGTCTTGAGAGTTTATCTCTGTACGCCAGCCAAGCAGCATTTGAAGTTGGAGTGTGTAAAGTCAGACAAATGAGAAAAGTATCTGAAGAAAGATCTCTCTGAGATGGCACACATTCCTTCAGAAATTCAAGATGTGCCTCGTAAAGATGTATCAAGTGGTACCAAAACCTCCATTGGATCGTCTTCGTGTGATTACACACTTACTGGGGACTCAGTTTTGAGATCTATGATTGAAGAATATGCTTTCCAGGCTTTGTCTAAGGAAGCTGGGATAAAAAGGCCACACTACACATTTTCTGTCTCTGAAAGAAATGAGTTGAATGATTTTCTTTCCCTCACTTTTCCACAAAAACTCTGGGCTATAGTTGAAAGTGATCAGTTTGAATGTATTTGGTGGGATGAGAGTGGCACTTCTATAGTGATCAACGAAGAACTCTTCAAGAAAGAAGTCTTGGAAAGAAAGGCCCCTTTCAGAATATTTGAAACTGAGAGTATGAAAAGTTTAGTTAGCCAGCTTAAACTTTATGGGTTTAGTAAAAAGCGACAAACTTTTCAAAGATCTGCTTCACTCCCTGACTTTCTGGAAGAAGAAAACAATGTCTCTGTTTTGAGCAAGGTAATCCAAAATTTCCACTTACTGTCAATATGTAAGATTAAATCATGTGACTTAGAAAGCATGTTCACATATGTAGCAAAAACCGAATTTAAAATTGAGATAGCAAACTGTTGAACACGTTTTATTTTTTGAAGTTGAGAACAGCTGGAGTTTAAAATATTTGATACTTAATACACTCTCCTAGCAACTTGAAATCAGATACATGTCCTCAAGCTACTTTAAGTGGTATTTACTGTATATATACAACATATTTTTTAGTTGAGGAGCATACTTATTTCTAACATGTAAGGTGTTAAAACTACTAATGGAGGTGTTGTCTTTGATTCTATTTAATTGGCATCATTAAAAGAATACACTTTTATAGTTTAACTTTGCTTGTCAGTTTTACCTTAGTTTATAAAAAACTAAATAATTGTATCCTTTGATTTTAGTTACAGATCTACCATAATCCAAATTTCAAAAGAGACTATCCCCAACTTTCAGGAAGAATGAAAAGAAGAGTTGGGATTAGCAATGTGTTTCCGAAATCTTCACTAGTTCCAGATTACGAGAAGAAGCATGTTAAAGCAAGGGTCAACACAGATGATCGTAACTCTGGTTTTCATGCTCAAACTAGTGGAGAGAGTCCATTTTCAGCTTCCACCAGTTTAAGTGTGCCTTTCCCACAAAAGACTTATACCAGCCAGATAGTCCCTAAAACAAGCGCCCTACTTCCGCGTGACTTTCCTTCCCCATCAATATCAGTTAGACAAAGAGAACAGAACGTGGTAGATCAACCTGCTGTTTTAAACCAGTTGAGCATTTTTAATTGGCACTTCCATAGCACCTACACTCAAGCAAATGGCCACGTTGAGGACTTTGCTACTACCGCTACATCTACTCCTCAGAACCACATCGTATCTCCATTATGGAGCAGTTCTTTTGGACTGATGGTGGAGCCTTCTACATTTCCAGACAGGTATAGCGATATGTCAGCCCATGACCGTCCTCTTCCTAACCAGCAACAGAGAGGCAACTCAAGGTCCCCAGTGCCAACGATCGCTTATACACCCACCTCCTCTCTTTCAAGTCAATTCATCAACGATATTCCTTATGTGAAAACCATGCTAATTAAAACTGACCTATCAAATAAGTATCAGCTTATGGAACCTAATGAAGATTAAAATTTACGTTGGGAGATGTCAACAAATACCCACAATTCTTGTATTTGAACAATAAAGTTACACGTTCCTCTGCACAGTTTTGTTTTCTATTTTGAAACAATGAAGAGTAAATTAAGGCTTTATTTCAATGTCTGGCTATTTCTCTGCACTCTTTTATAAACTCTTCAGTTCAAGAAAACATCCGTTAGGCATCCTAGGTAAATGGCACCTAGCCTATTGTTTCTAAGCAAGAAAATGAGAACAAAGGGAAAAGAGGTAATGGATGTAAAGTGATTTGGGAAATCATCCCTGCTGAAATGAATGGGTGTCTAAATGAGGATGGTACGGGTGAAGGAACACATACAAATAAAATCAAAACAAGTGCACCTACACAGTACGAACCTTAGTGCGTTCACAGTTACATGATATTCTATTACGTATCGGTAGAGTCTTAAGATAGAGAAGGAAATGGTGCCCCGCTCCAGTATTCTTGCCTGGAGAATTCCGTGGAAAGGGGCTCCTGGTGGGCTGCTGTCCATAGGGTCACACAGAGTTGCACACAACTGAAGTGACTTAGCAGCAGCAGAGTCTTAAGACATTAGACAGGAGATTGTCTTCATTCTAGAAATTCATTTCATACTTGAAAATATAAATATTGTAGCATGTCCAAAATTAGGAGAACCGTTATACCATCACTGTGATACCAACGATTACAGGACATAATCAGTGACTGGACCATGGCCAGCACAAGATAGGTATTTTACAAGTGGTACTGTATAGGGTCATTTTAGCTCTGCTCTCCTTAAGGCGTACCTTTATTTCCTGCCACCATGATTCCACCCTATATTTCCTAATGCATATTTAGATTTTGCTTATCTGTTCCCTCAGAGACAAAATAAATTCCTCTGGTGATTGCAGCACCTCAGGATGGTTAACAAGTTCTTTGAAGACATGATATTTGTTTTCCGTAGTAGTTTCAGTACCATTCTCTTACACCGTGCTTCTGGAGCTACAATCACACACACTGCTTTCAGATGTGCTAAGCCCCTTCTCACAACTTTGCCTCAACTCTTTCTTGGGGTTGGAAGGAACCTCTGTTCGCCCTCCTACCAAGGTGAGCACGGATATCAGGTCTTCAATGTGTTTTGGGTCTACCCTCTTTTCTTTGTGTATCTTTCACATCAGCTAAAACGTGTACTTACTGAATTATCAACAAGGAAATGTAATCACGAATCGAATGCTATATACATTACTCAACAACATCCTATAACCTGCACTATTATCATAATTGACCTTTCCTACTTACTGAGAATCTTTTCCCGGTTGATAAATATATATCTTATATGTCCATGAATGTCAAATGTGGGAATTCAAATTATAAAATGATTGCTGCTCTCATGAAGTTTACAGTCTATAAGAACCCATACTAGTCATGTTGTTTCAGGCCCCAGTTCCCTAAAATTCAGTAGTAGTTATAGAGATATTTATGAAAAAAACAAACAAACAAAAAAGAATCATTCATTTTAATTCTCTAGAAAAGTCATGGAGTAAGGAGGGATCAAAATCAATGGCTGATCCTTCACATAGTTCACAATGAAAGAAGATGAGCAGAGTGTCTGCCAGTTGGACCCCCCAGACTGTCATGAACACTACCTAGAAATCTTGGCAATCTCCACTTTGTGGCCATTTCTTTAGACAGTAGTAGCAATATCAAGTCATGGCCCTGTTTTGGTATGGTAACCCACATAGGACAACACCAAGTTAAGTTCACCGTTCTCATGTTTGGGGCTAATGCAGAGTGAAAGCTGTGGGCTATTTGTGTAGATAAGGGAGGTGTCCAAACAGCACACGCTTTTTCTTTCACTGAAAACTTTCATTAAATTTGGCTGAGAACACTATACTTTAGAGAGGTAAGCATTTTGCAGCAATTGTAAGAGTTATTGAAATCGGTGTCCTTAGTTATCCTTTCAAGCGCAAAGTCCAATGGTCTGGTTTTCGATTTCAGGCATCTTACTATGGAGCCAAATTTGCATGCTTTGAGAAATAGCACCTTAAAAGCAATCACATCTTCTATTTCATTGCCGTGTACTGATTATTCCTGCTCACTCCCTTTGATCTTCTTTTCCTGTTCTGCTTTGAGGGGCAGGTCCTTCTCAAAAAGAATAGGATTAATTCCCTTAGTGCTCTGTGGTAACTTGGAAAAGGCATGGATAAGGACATGCAATATATTATGTGGGAAAGCTACTGTTTTTGTTCCCTCCTGAAAACATAGTATTAAATTGTACCTCAATTGTCCTACCACGGGAAGCCTGGTTACATGATGCATTACCTTGGTCATCAATTCCCATATGGCTTTAACATATCAGTACCTTTAATTCTCAAAAGCTTATAGAGAAAGTATCTCAATACAGTAGGGAAATATTATACATGAGTTCAGTGTTCTTTCCCGTACTTATTTATTTTATAATTTGTGCCTAAAATAGTAAAAGTGAGAACAAAAATTCAAGTGAGTTAACGCAGTGAGTTAAACACAGAAGATTGAGACAAGAGGTAGAAAAATTGATGGGAGAAGATCAGAGGATGAAATTGGGTGCTTATAATGGAACAAGCAAATGTGTAACTGCAGGGCCTAAATAGCTCAATATGACTTCACTATTGTTACCCTACAAATTATTTTCATTTTAGCAAATCACAGAATAGTCTTACATGCAAAGTACTTTAAGATCCCATGGAATGCACAACAAAGGTATATCTTTTAAAGCATTCTGATTTAAAATGTCGCTAGAGACATATCATTCAAGTAGAAAATGATTTCCAAAATTAAGCCTAGAGACAAGTATCAGAGAAACTTTGGGAAGTTCATAGGTGTCCTCCAGTGAGTCCTTGGGTTTTCTTTTCTTTTTGTAATTGTGTTTAAGCATACAAGATCGTGACTGTGCTTGTGTGTGTGTGCATCAGATTAAGAATGTGTTTGTTAGTGTATGTCTGGGCTCTCTTTTGGACTTTTATGTTAGAAATTTCAGCTGAAGAAATAGTTCATTCAAAAATACAGCCAGGCACAAATTAAACTGCCCATTCAAAACTCTTCTTTCTCCTTTCAAAGTGCAAGACAAACGGATGCGTCAAAGGTTGAAAGCATTTCAATAATAACCAAGCTCCTCCGCCCAAACATAGTTAAAAACTATGGTACTCTCCCAATCAACCCAGCAAAAGATGCGTGGGACCTTAGGTATCTATGATGTCTGGCAATAACAAAACACCCACCCTCTAATACGGCAGTACTCAAGAAGGCCATGTAGAGGCCTGCAGTTTCAACCAGGCCTTCCTGTAATAGGATACGACCTTCCTATAGGAGGCTGCACACTCACCAGTAATGAACACTCTTAGGCATCAAATGAAACTAAGGACGAAACCTGGAATTCTCTTCCCACATGGTGGAAGTCCCCTTCCCCCTTCCCAAGTGGATGTGATAGACAGTTAAAATAAAAGGAAGTTATAACATGGCTCACATTCTTCTTACATAATACCTGAAATGTCCAAGCCCCACCACACTACTAAGCAGCTGACTATACAGGTCTTCTGGTCTCAAATCTGTGTGACAATCATCACATGAGAATTTTATGAATATTTGAGATGCATTGATAGTGCGGATCTGTAAAGCTAAACGTCTTTGAGATCTGACTCAAATAGGAAATCTGTGTACTCCCTGTCTTCAGTTTTATGGGGATTTCACATGCATTCACACACTTCCACAATGCTCAACCTTCATCTGAAGACAAGAGGAATGGTCTATTCACAGAGAAGGCCAGCGGTAAAGTCAAAATGGATCCAGTTTCCTGCCTACATCCCTGCTCAGTAATGTAACCGCTTGTAAGCATTCCTAAGGGCGACTAGGATACACAAGTCAAAGATGCTTCTCCCAGGATTACAGAGTTGGATTGAGAACTGTAAGTTTGTTTACCTCTCATCCCATTCTTAAGATCACAAACCATAACTGTTAACCCATCAGAAGATGGGCAGCTCTAGCACATATTTAGAGACAATGCCTGCTTCTGCCTAAGACCAAGGTTGTAGATCCAAGTGGCATATAGGGTACGGTTTCCATCTCAGGATACCACATGACTCCCCAGGGATTCTCCTTCTCTGGAAAGCTCTCAAGAGATGTTGTGAGAAGAATATTTTGAGGGTGGAAAACAAGGAAACCGACAAGAGTTGTGTTCTTTCTAATTGTCCTCAGTCTCACTTTTCATCCCATGTATAATGACAAAGTCTCCCAAGCACTGCCAATACCAATTTGTCGATGTTCTTCAGCCACTCAGTCTTGTCTGACTCTTTGTGACTCCATGTACAGCAAGAACCCTGGGTTCCCCTGCCTTTCAAATCACCAGTTTACTCAAACCCATGACTTTTGAGTCAGTGATGCTTTGCAGCCATCTCACCCTCTGGCATTCCCTTCTCGTCCTTCCCTCAATCTTTCCCAGCATCAGTTTCTTCCCAGTGATTTCACTCTAGGCCCTAGATGGTCAATATATTGGCTCTTCATGGTCAGCGTCAGAACTTCCGTGAATAGTCTGAGTTGAACTCCTTCATGCTTGGCTAGTTTGAACTCCATGCTCGCAACGGAACTCTCACACATCTTCTCCAGACCCACTACTGCAAAGCATCGATATTTTGGCACTCAGTTCCTGGGGTCCTGCTCATTCCGCCATACGTTACTCCTGAAAATCAACTTTGCCCATTCGGATCTTTTCCAGTAATCACTCAGCTTATTAACATGGTGTCTAGATTGGTCGTAGCTTTTCATCCAAGTGGCAAGTGCCTTTTCATTTCGTGGCTGAAGTCACTCCCCGCAGTGATATCAGAGGTCAAGAAAGTGAAACCTGTCACTGAGTCAATTGTATCCTATTGCTAGATCTCAAAATGTTTGGGCCACATTCCATGGTCTTATTTTTAGTGTTCATTGGTTTGCGTTTAGATTGAGTTTTAATCCAGCTTTTCCTGTCACCTCATCAGAAGGCTCTTTAGTCCCTAGTGTTTTTCAGCCATTTGTGTGTTGTCATCTTATAACTAAGGTTATTCACACTTCTCACAGTAATTCTGTTTCCAGCTTCAAATTCTTTCAGCAAGTTATTGTCCATGGTATACTCTGCACAGAAGTCAAATAAGCTGGGTGACAATATATAGCCTCGATGTATTTCCTTCCCTATTTTGTACCAGTCCGTTGTTCCTTCTCCAGTTCCAACTGTTGTTACTTGACCTGCGTGCACCTTTCCCAGGAAACAGGTATGGTGGTCTTATATTCTTATCTCTTTAAGAATTTTCCACAGTTTGTTGTGACCCACACAGTCTAAGGGCTTCCCCTGTGATTCAGATGGTAAAGCATCTGCCTGCAATGGGGGAGGCCCAAGTTCGATCGCCGGGTCTGGAAGATCCCCTGGAGAAAGAAATGGTAGGCTACAGTCCATGGGGTCGCAAAGAGTCAGACACAAATGAATGACCTCACTTTCACATGCAGTCTAAGCCATTAACAGAGACAATAAAGGAGATGTAAATGACTTTATGAAACACCCTTGTTTTTTCTATGATCCAGACTCCAATTAAGGTTTACCTATTAAGATTAAATGACTAACTACATCTGCCTGCTCGCTCTCTCTCTGTTTCAAGTTGTTGCTGCTACTGCTGCTAAGTCGCTTCAGTCGTGTCCGACCCTGTGCGACCCCAGAGACGGCAGTGTACCGGGCTCCTCCGTCCCTGGGATTCTGCAGGCAAGAACACTGGAGTGGGTTGCCATTTCCTGCTCCAATACATTTAAGTGAAAATCGAAAGTGAAGTCACCCAGTTGTGTCCGACTCTTCACGACCCCATGGACTGAAGCCTACCAGGCTCCTACGCCCATGGGATTTTCCAGGCAAGAGTACTGGAGTGAGATGCCATTGCCTTCTCCATTTTTCAAGCTATCATCTACCAACTGTTACATTCCTGGGCACTTGCCATCTTCTTGTGGGCTCTCCTGGTGGCTCAGTTGGCAAAGCAACTGCCTGCAATCTGGAGACCTGGGTTCACTCCCTGGGTCGCGAAGATCTCCTGCAGAAGGAAATGGGAACCCACATCAGTACGCTTGCCTGGAAAGTTAGTATTAAATTATGACCATGCCCATCTCTGACCTTTGACACCCACTTGAAACAGTTAAGTTTCCAGAGCAGAAATAAGGAATCTGTGCTCCGGGAAAATGTCGGGACAATTTGACAAATAGCTAGATATTTTCAGGAACGGACTTTTTGAGCCCAATATCTGTATCATCTTTTATCTGTAAAGGAACTATGTTTCCTCAAACTGATGACAACTCCTCATTAGCAGAAATTTCAGGAAAAATAACTCGGCTTATCTGCATGTTCGTAGTCAATGTTGTACCAGTTATGTGTGTATGCACGAAAGCTCCCATTAAACAGATAAATTCACATCAACTAAAGTTTGTTGCTTTACTGGCATGCATAAATGAATTACAGAGCCTGCCTAGAAAGAAAATCAGAAGTTCTGATTGGGCAGATAATAAGAAGACGTTGAGAGCAACTCTCTTCATGGGGGCATCACAAATAATACTTCTATAAAGGCAACAGTTCCCCGAGCGCATCCAATGAATATTAGCAGAAGACCTTGCTCAACTATATGGGAACAAGACATAACTGGGAAGAATGGAAGGAAGATGGGAGAAGGAGGATGAGAGGAATAGAACCAAACCTGTGTCTTGTGGTGGGAGATGGAGAAGCAGGGGATAGATTGAGGATTCAGGTAAGTTACCTCAGTAAACTTAAATTACTTTTGACTGAAAGGAAGCAAGGTGAAGAAGCTGATGAAATATAGCTTGTCTAGAGTGAGAATCAAACAGAGAATGTGTGGTGTGGTCCTACATGTCCCAAACGGCCATGCAGGTCAACCAGTGTTCATAGGGCCTGGAAGATGAAACATGGGGTTAGAAAGCCAACCTGGGAGTGAAGTGCGTTTGACTGCGTAGAGATGGAGTGATGGATCTGGGATGTCAAAGTGCATAGGAAGGAATGCTTTTTGAAAAATCCCAAACTGACAGAGAAGTGGGACCTTAGGGTTCAGTCACACAGAGGAGGTAACACCATTGAATCCTCCCCCTCCCCACCCCCACCCTTTCCCACAAGCTGAGACCTACTATCAGGCAATAGAAAACAGCTAGCTAGAACTAACACTCATGCTTCTGCCACCACAGGCTAGAAAACGATCCCAGTAGGGCCATAAATTTTCTGCCTGTGGTTGCAGACTCTTTGTCTATGGCATACAAAAGGGACAATAGATTTCCAATGAATGAAAATATTCAGGCTCTGGCAGCACTAAAAGCAAATAGGAGTTATCCCAGATTAGAGTCTGACCTGTCCCTACTGAAGATCCAAAGTTATTTCTGCCCTCGTTTGGGCACGCTTTCTCAAGAGGTGGAGCTGTGCTGTGGCTCGTGTTCAGGACCAGAACACTGACAGCAGGGACTCTAATAACATTCATTATACTGACCATGTTTTGCTACGCTGTGTGGCTGGTTCACTCGTTTTCTCACTTGTAGGCTTTCTCATTATTCTTGATTATTTACTGTTTTAAGATTGTTTACATCACATATTTGTTTTTTTTTCATTTTTTTAATAAATTTATTTATTTTAGTTGGGGGCTAATTACTTTACAATATTGTAATAGTTTTTGCCATACATTGACATGAATCAGCCATGGGTTTACATGTGTTCCCCTTCCTGGACCGCCCACCCACCTCACTCCCCATCCCATGCCTCTGGGTCATCCCATTGCCCTGGCCCTGAGCCCTTGTCTCATGCATCGAACATGGAATGGTGTTCTGTTTCACATATGATAATATACATGTTTCAATGCTATTCTCCCAGAACGTCCCACCCTCACCTTCTCCCTAAGAGTCCATAAAATTGTTCTATGCATCTGTGTCTCTTATTCTGTCTCGCATATAGGGTTATCGTTACCATCTTTCAAATTCCATATCATTTCACACCAGTCAGAATGGCTGCTATCCAAAAGTCTACAAGCAATAAATGCTGGAGAGGGTGTGGAGAAAAGGGAACCCTCTTACACTGTTGGTGGGAATGCAAACTAGTACAGCCACTATGGAGAACAGTGTGGAGATTCCTTAAAATACTGGGAATAGAACTGCCATATGACCCAGCAATCCCACTGCTGGGCATATACACCGAGGAAACCAGAATTGAAAGAGACGCATGTACCCCAATGTTCATCTCAGCACTGTTTACAATAGCCAGGACATGGAAGCAACCTAGATGTCCATCAGCAGACGAATGGATTAGGAAGCTGTGGTACATATACACAATGGAATATTACCCAGCCATTAAAAAAAATACATTTGAATCGGTTCTACTGAGATGGATGAAACTGGAGCCCATTACCCAGAAAGAAAAACAACAATACAGTATACTAATGCATATATTTATTTTTTGTATGTATATAACATGTACTTTGTTTCCTGCTTTCTGTGCCTTTTGTTGATGTCGTTTCTTGTCATGTTTGTTTTAATAGGTATACATTTCTATGTTAACTGTGATTTTCTGATGTTCTGTGGGAAAGTTCTTGTCATTTTTGTCAGATTTCTTTCTTTATTTTTTACGTGGCACTCTGCTCTAGTGTTGTTTTATGTCTTGCAAGTTATTCGCTTAGTTGAATTACTGGTTCTGTGTTCTTCCCTATTGTGATTTTTGCTTGTGTTATTTTCTTTTTTTATTATTATTATTTTTTTCTTTGATTTTGGTTTCTTACAATTTGTCTGACTTCCTTTGTTTCCTCTGTCTAATCTTTTACTATGTGATCTTGGTTCTCTGACCAGAAGTTGGGCCTGTTCTTCTAGAGTTTCAGCACCATATCGAAGACCATAGAGTACCAGAGAATTCCTGGTTCCAGCGAGTATTAATTGGTGAGAGTGTCTATGAAGGCTTCCATCGCAAACTAAGAACCAATTCCACTCAAAAGGCTATATTATCCAGAGCTGATGCCTCATGCCACACAAAAAAGCAGAACAGAAACACAAGCCATATCATCCACAGATGGATTGCCTAAAGTCAGACTAAACCTGTACATACCTGCAAAAGATACCACCGTGAGAGAGAGAAGTGTCAGCTGTGGAATATAGATGCCAGAGAATATAGTTGCCAGTCCCTCCCCCTCCAAGGACACAGAAGCCACTGCACCAAACTTATCCAGTCAGGGTGCATTTGGAAGCAAGAACTGCAACCCTGCACCCTGGGAAGAAAAGACCATTAACATAGTAAGATAAACAAATGTGAAGAAAGTCAAGTACGTTGCAGGCAAAGAAACAATGTTAAAACACATGAGACATAATTAAAGAGGAAATAGGAATTGTCATTGAAAAAGAATTGAGAGGAACGATAGTAAAGATGATCAAACATCTCAGATAATAAATGTAAATCATGCAAGAAACATTTAAGAATGTTAAATGTGTGAATGATAGCACAATAACTGCCATATGTGTGCTGTAGGCTCATCCATGCCTTTGTACAGCAGAAGCCAGAACAACATTGGAAAATAATTATCTTCCAAATTAAAAACGAAGTATTAAAAGAAAAACAGACTTTAAATAACACAACAGACCTGGCAATTCAACTGAAACTTAAGTAGATTTCTTCGAAAAACCAGCAGAAGGCAGTTCCTTTTCAAGGGCAAATGAAATATGTCCGGATAAATCAGAAACCGGATCACAAATCAGGCCTTGGCAAATTTAAGTTAATCAAAATGTTATCAAGCTTTTTTTTTTTTTTTACTGCAATATATGTTACGATTTGAATGTCAGTCATGGTGTGTGGTGGGGACAAAACAAAAAGAAACAAACAAAAATATAAATAACAAAGACAAAACAAACAAACAAACAAACACCTGAATACATTCAGTCTCATGCATATACCTCTTCATGGCCAAGAAATACACGAAAAATCAGACAGAAAAAAATATATATATATATGTATATATATATATTCATAGAAACAAATGACAATAAAAATGCGATTGCATAAAACCTATGAAACAGGATAAAACACTAAAAGAGTAAATATTATAATATAGGAATGTCTCAAGTAATCAACCTAACAGCACAACTGAGACAATTAGAGAAAGAAGAAGAAACAGAAAACCCAAATTAGTTTTGGGAAAAAAAAAAGTCACTGAGACTAGAAGAGGAAAACAAAAGAAAAAATATAAACAATAGCAAAGATCAATAATGCTAAAAGGGATCTCTTGGAGAGCATAAAGAAAATACATAAATCATGAGCCAGACTCATCAACAAAAAAAGGGAGAACACTCTAATCAATAAAGTTAGACATGAGAAAGGAGACATTATAACCGATACCACAGAAACATCAAAGGATCATAAGAGACTACAACAAACAAGTTTAAGCCAATAAAATGTAGAATCTGGAAGCCACAGACTAATTCTTCGGAACTCAAGTAAGATGAAACATAAAATATTAACAAGCATTACAAGCTCTAATATTGAAACTGTTACAAAAAATTTTCCAGTTAACAAACTCAAGGTCCAGATGGTGTCACAGATAAATTTTATGAACCATTAAGAGAAATGTTAACACATACACTTCTAAAACTCTTCCAAAATACTACAGTGGTAGGAAAATGCACAAACTCTTCCTACGAGTACAGCATCACCCTGATAGAAGACCCAGAGGTAACACAGAAAAGGAAAATTATAGGCCACTATCACACAGTTGAACATAGATGCAAACATCCTCAACAAAATACTCCCAAGAAGAATCCAACAGCACATTAAAAGTATCCAACAGCTTAATTAAGTGAGGTTTTCCCCAATATGCAAACATCCTCCAGGATCTGCGTATCAATCCATCAGATACACCATAACAAATTGAAGGATTAAAACCATATGATCACCTCAATCAGTTCAGTTCAGTTCAGTTCAGTTCACTGCCTAGTCGTGTCCGACTCTTTACAACTCCGTGAATTGCAGCAGGCCAGGCCTCTCTGTCCTTCTCCAAATCCCGAATTCTACCCAAACCCTTGTCCATCGAGTCAGTGATGCCATCCAACCATCTCATCCTCTGTCGTCCCCTTCTCCTCCTACCCAGCATTAGGGTCTTGTCCAATGAGTCAACCCTTCGCATGAGGTGGCCAAAGTATTGGAGTTTCAGCTTCAACATCTGTCCTTCCAATGAACACCCAGGACTGATCTCCTTTAGGATGGATTGATTGGTTCTCCTTGTAGTCCAAGGGACTCTCAAGAGTCTTCTCCAACACCACAGTTCAAAAGCATCAATTCTGCGGTGCTCAGCTTTCTTTACCGTCCAACTTTCACATCCCTACATGACCACTGGAAAAACCATAGCCTTGACTAAATGAACCTTTGTTGTCAAAGTAATGTCTCTCCTTTTTAAATATGCTATACATGTTGGTCATAACCTTCCTTCCAAGGAGTAAGCTTCTTTTAATTTCATGGCTGCAATCACCATCAGCAGTGTTTTTGAAACCCCCAAAAATAAAGTCTGACACTGTTTTCACTGTTTCCCCATCTATTTCCCATGAAATGACTGGACCAGATGCCATGATCTTCGTTTTCTGAACGTTTAGCTTTAAGCCACCTTTTTCTCTCTCCTCTTTCACTGTCACGAAGAGGCTTTTTAGTTCTTCTTCACTTTCTGCTATAAGGGTGGTGTCATCTGCATATATGGGATTATTGATATTTTTCCCAGTAATCTTGATTCCAGCTTGTGTTTCTTCCAGCCCAGCGTTTCTCATGATGTACTCTGCAGAGAAGTTAAATAAGCAGGAAGACAATATACAGCCTTGACGTACTCCTTTTCCTATTTGGAACCAGTCTGTTGTTCCATGTCCAGTTCTAACTGTTGCTTCCTGACCTGCATACAGGTTTCTCAAGAAACAGGTCAGATGGTCTGGTATGCCCATCTCTTTCAGAATTGTCCACAGTTTATTGTGTTCCACGCAGTCAAAGGCTTTGGCATTGACAATAAAGCAGAAATAGATGTTTGTCTGGAACTCTGTTGCTTTTTTGACGATCCAGCGCATGTTGGCAATTTGATCTCTGGTTCCTCTGCCTTTTCTAAAACCAGCCTGAACACCTGGAAGTTCACTGTTCACATATTGCTGAAGCCTGGCTTGGAGAATTTGAGCACTACTTTACTAGCATGTGAGATGAGTGCAATTGTACAGTAGTGTGAGCAATCTTTGGCATTGCCTTTCTTTGGGATTGGAACGAAAACTGAACTTTTCCAGTCCTGTGGCCACTGCTGTGTTTTCCAAGTTTGCTGGCATATTGAGTGTAGCACTTTCACAGCATCATCTTTCAGGATTTGAAATAGCTCAACTGGAATTCCATCACCTCCACTAGCTTTGTTCATAGTGATCTTTTCTAAGGCCCACTTGACTTCACATTCCAGGATGCCTGGCTCTAGGTGAGTGATCACATCATCGTGGTTATCTGGGTCGTGAAGATCTTTTTTGTACAGTTCTTCTGTGTATTCTTGCCACCTCTTCTTAATATGTTCTGCTTCTGTTAGGTCCATACAATTTCTGTCCTTTATTGAGCCCATCTTTGCATGAAATGTTCCCTTGGTATCTCTAATTTTCTTGATGCCATCTCTAGTTTTTCCCAATATGTTGTTTTCCTCTATTTCTTTGCATTGATCACGGAGGACGGCTTTCTTATCTCTCCTTGCTATTCTTTGGAATTACTTTATTTCATTTCTATGAACTACTATCTCCTATCTAAAAAATGAAAATGTATATATATATATATATATACTATCTTTGAAAATGATTTTGGATCCATAAGTTTTACAATATTTAGAGGAGTCTAATCTCTATTATAGGTTTTTAATTTTGCTTGTTGAAATGTGTTAGGAATCTAATATTTGGAATCTATTTTCACTTAGGGATTTAACTCCTGAGTCGTCTGTCTCTCCTATTTTGACTTTTCCTTTTCTCCTCCTAGGCACCTACATCTCCCACGTCTATTTTTTCTTCTCTTCATGACTCTGAATCCCTTTGGCTCTTTCTGGGTGTGGAGAGCTGTTTAACAATTAAGCTTGGGGTTTGATCTTTTGTGCTGTGTGGATGTAGAATTCTTGATGTTAGTGTAACAGGGAACTGAAAGCTAAGATGAAGGTATCAATTCCAGAACTGTGTTCATCGTCAGACCCCTGTTACCAAGGAACATTAAGAGACAATCACACACCCAAAAGTATCCATGCCTACATGGAAACCAAAATAAATACACAAGCCAGCAAGTTCAATGCAAGAGATCCCACACCTAATCTCCAGGAAAGCAGGAACAGAACAATGAATATTAAAAACTGGGGGGCTTCCCTGGTGGCTCAGAGAATAAAGCATCTGCCTGCAATGCAGGAGACCTGGGTTTGATCCCCAAGTGGGGAAGATCCCCTGGAGAAGGAAATGGCAATCCATTCCAGTACTCTAAAAAACTGGGCTGTCCAAAGCCATACCAAACACAAAGAGAACCAAAACACATTATTGAACGTCTCATTGCAATCCAGAGAGAGGAGATACAGCTCCACTCACCAGAGCACAGACACGCATTTCCCAATTCATTAAATATTGACAAGTCACTGGGGCCAACCCCAAACACAGCAGCAGACTGCACAACAACGAGTAGCCAAAACCCTCCAGCCTGCAGAAAAGGGACCCTGACCACAGCAATCTAAGCAGAATGAAAGAATGAAAAATATGCAGAAGGTGAAGGTCCATGATAAAGCACCACCAAACCAAAAGAAACAAATAAAATAAATACATAAATAAATAAAAGAGAAGGAATTCTTCCTGAAAAAAAAAATCAGAATAATAATTGTAAGGATGACCTAAAATCTAGAAAAACAAGTGGAGTTGCCTGTAAATACACTGAACACATGGATTGAGAAGATCTAAGAATATTTAACAAGGATACAGAAGAAATAAAGTATCAATCAGTAATCATCAAAGGAAACAGAGATTAAAACAAATACTCTGCAGGGAATGACAGTAGAAGAACAGAGAGCAGAAAGGACTAGCTAGATGGAAGGTAGAATGGTAGAAATCAATGAAATAGAGTGGGAAAAATGAAAGCAGTGAGGGAAATCTCTGAGACTTCTGGAACAATGTTAAATGTCCCACCATTAGATTCAGAGCTGTCTGGATGGAGAACATCAAAACAAATAAGCAAGAAAGAAAAATAACTGCTTTGAGGAAATTTTTGAGATAAAATTTGAAAACCTCCCTTAGATGGGGGAAAGATATTTCTCTATGTCCCAATATCCCAGAATATCTAAAAGATGATATACTCAACGTGAAACAATCCACAAGGCATATTTATTAAACTAAGAAAAAGAAACACAAGAAGTAAACATCAAGGCCACAAGGGAAAATAAATAAATAACATACAGGTAGATTCACATAAGGATACCAGCTGCTCTTTCCTCTTCACACCAGGACAAAATAGTTTCACATACTTAAAGTGATGAAAGAGTCAAACCTAAATCTAATAAGGATGACATTCAGATATGAAGGATAAATCAACATTTGAACCAAAAGCTGTGAGAATTCATTACCACGAAACTGTTAAATCGGCCACTTACTTCATATATCATCAGGTTTGGAAAATTCATCATTGGCAACGAGTGTGGAATAGGTCAGTTTTAATTCCAATAACAAAGGACAATGCCAAAGTATGTTCAAACTACCATACAATTGTGCTTGTTTCATGTATTAGTAACATAATACTCAACATCCTCCAGCAGTACATGAACCAATAATTTGCAGATGTGCAACCTAGATTTGGAAAAGCTAGATGAACCAGACAAAAAAAATTCCAACATTCACTGGATCCTAGAGAAGGCAAGGAAATTTCAGGAAAAAAATTGCATCTGCCTCATTGACTGCACTAAAGCCATTGACTGTGGATCACAATGGACTGTGATTATTATCAGACCTTCTTAACATGAGAAATATGTACTTGGGTCAAGACACAAGAGCTTGAACCAGACATGGAACAATTGGCTAGTTCAAAACTGAGAAAGGAGTGTGCTTAAGCTTTAGATTCTGTTTATATGAAATATATATGCAGAGAATACTATACAAAATATCAGGCAGGATGGATCACAAACTGGAATCAAGGTAGCTGGCAGAAACCTCACCAATCTCAGATATAGACAGTACCACTCTAAAAAGAAAATTGAAGAGGGAGTAAACAGCCTCTTGAGTTTGAATGAGGAGGGTGAAATACCTTGCTGAAACTTCGACATTCAAAAAACTAAGATCACCGCATATTGTCCCATTACTACTTGGCAAAGAGAAGGGTGAAACCTGGAATCAGTGACAGACTTAATTTTCCTGGGCTCTAAAATCACTGTGAATGGTGACTGCAGTCATCAAATTAAAAGACACTTCCTTCTTGGAAGAAAAGCTATGTAAACCTAGATATTGCATTAAAAAGAAGAGACATTCACGTAACTAACAAAGTTCCCCACTTCATAAACCCCTATTGTTTATCCAGTAGTCATGTGCTGATGTGAGCGCTGGAGTGTAAAGAAGCCTGAGAGATGAAGAATTGATGCCTCCCAACTGTACTGCTGTAGAAGACCCTTAGGGGTCCCTTGAACTGCAAGCAGATGAAGCCAATCAATGTTAAGGGAGATTACCCCTGAGTATTCACTTGAAGGACTAATGATGAAGCTGAAACATCACCATTGTGGCCAACTGATGCAAAGAGCAAACTCACTGGAAAAGACCATGATGCTTGGAAAGACTGATGACAGGAGCAGAAGGGAGGAATAGAAGATGAGATGGTTGGACGGTATCAGCAATGCAATGGCCACATGTGTTTGAACAAACTCTGGGAGAGAGTGAAAGACAGGGAGGCCTTTTGTGCTACAGTCCATGGAGTCACAAAAGAGTTGGAGACAACATAGTGACTGAACAATGACAATCAAAGTCTCTAGAATTACTTCTTAAAATCACTCTAAAATATATTTAATTAAAGTAGTAACAAATAACCATTAATGTGGTATAATAGAAGATGGTGTAATTTTTTTTTAATATGACAACTATAGGCTCTGAAAGAGACAAATCTTAGAATTGAATACATTTTAAGAATGAGTTTGCAAGGAAAATTTTATCCAAGCAATAAACAATAAAGGGCCCTAGTGGCAATACTAATTGTAGACACATAGGTCTTTTAATTAAAAATGTTTTGAGACAAATGATATTAAACATGATTATACAATATTAATTATATATTTTGTCATATTACCTTTCATATTAATGATCCAATACAGCATATGCTCACCTCATCAAAGAGTTCCAGGTACCCGAATCAAACATTAAAAATGTTTGAATATTGTCTCAGCCTTTTGGCTATCATGAAGTGTAAAAATTGCAGATCTCTAGCCATAAGTATTTTTTTGAAATATTTTTGAACTGTGGTGTTGAAGAAGACTCTTGAGAGTCACTTGGACTACAACGAGATCCAATCAGTTCATCCTGAAGGAGATCAATCCTAGGTGTTCATTAGAAGGACAGATGTTGAAGCTGAAACTCCAATGATTTGACCACCTCATGCAAAGAGTTGATTCATTGGAAAAGTCCCTGACACTGGGAAGGATTGGGGGCAGGAGGAGAAGGGGATGACAGAGGATGAGATGGCTGCATGGCATCACTGACTCGATGGTCATGAGTTGGGTAAACTCCGGGAGTTGGTGATAGACAGGGAAGCCTGGCGTGTTGTGATTCATGGGGTCGCAAAGAGTTGGATACGACTGAGTGGCTGAACTGAACTGAACTGAGCATTTAGATTAGTCCAAAAATAAATATCTAAATAACAGTAGAAGAACATAAGACCACTGAGGGAAGAGAAAATCTAAATGACCATATAAACCAAGAGGACTTAACACACTGAGCAGATCATTCCTTCTAACAAGAACAGAAGAATACACAACCCTCCCATGTTCAATTAGAATATTCTCCAGAATATTTTCGAGAATAGGTTTTACCTTAAGCCTTAAAATAGTCCTTAATAATTTAAATCATACAAAATATGTTTTCTGACATCCAATAAATGTAAATTGAAATCAGTAATGGGAAAAAAGTTGGAAATTGTATTGTGTGGAAAATTAAACCACATATCCCTAAGGGACCAAAGTTTGAAAGAATAAGTCACAGGGCAAATTAGAAAATACACTGTGGTGAATGAAAATGAAAACGCAACGTACCCACATCATCAGACACAACAGATATATATACACATTAAAATGGAAGCTCTGCAAACCTGAGAAGAAGCTAATATCTGCCTGCTACAGAAACTAGGGGAGGGGGGAATCAAAACTCACAGCAAAGAGAAAGAGGAAAACAATGAAGCCTAGTATGGGAATAAAATTATATACATATTTCAAAAACAGAGAAAAATCAACAAAAACAAAATAAATAAAATTGGAAGATATTAGGTAAACTGAGCAAACAAAATGAGAGAAGATCCAGTTATTGAAATGAGAATGAAAAAGATCCCATTGCAATGTAATCATACTAAATAAAGACACTTGTTAGGTAATATGGACACATATTTATGCCAGGAGAAGACTTAAGTTATGTGAAACAGTCGAATGGCTAAAAGAACAGAGTGATTAAAACAATTTTTAAAAACTGGAAATTCTGAATAGATTCATTAAATGGAGGTTGAATTCGAAATCATTAACCATAAATAAACATTTAGAATCAGATAATTTTTGATGTCTTATACTGATTAATTTTCTGAGCATGTCAATAACAATGTATGAAAGGCAGAAGTGTCCTATATATATTAGCAATCAGTGACAGTGATATCCATGCGCTAAGTTCCTACGCTCCTGTCTGACTCTCTTCGGCGCACAGCCTATCGCACATGGGTATCCCTCAATCCATCGGATTCTCGTGGTGCGTACACAAGAGTGGGTTTCCATGCCTTCCTCCAGAACATCTTCCCAAGCCAGGGATTGAAGCTGTGCCTCTTATGACTTCTGCATTAGAAGCTAGGTTGTTTATCACTAGTGACAACTGGAAAATAATTAGTGATAAATATATTATATATATATATATATATATATATACATATGTATATACATACATACACATACATACTTATGTATATACACATATATAAATACAAACACACACACATATATATATACATATATCTATATTCATATGCATATATATCTATATACATATATATATGTATTCTTAAGGTATAGGTATATACTTTTGCTGTTATAGGTATCAATGTATATTTCACTGTAAGTATTTACTACAGGTATGAACTTTTGCTGAATCCAATGATCTGGTATGTTGTGGTTTCTCTTTCATTTATCTCAGATTATTTTTCTAATTTCCCTTGTGACTCAGGCATTGACTCAACCATTCCTTAGAAATGCCTTCTAAAATATTCCACAAATGACACATTTGCAAAAATGTATGCCATTTTTGAGCTTTAGCTCCATGTCTTGGTAGTCAGAGAATATAGGTGGTACAATTTAAAATTTAATTGTTTTATGCCTTAATATTAAAGCTATGCTTGAGAATATTCTAGAGAATATTCAGATATACATAGATATATAACTACGTGTATACATACATATATATTTATCTATATATAGATATAGATATATACACGCACATATGAGTAGAGATGCATATATGCATAGTATACGTAAACATGTCTATGCGTATACATCAGTGAAGATATATATATATACACATATCTTTATATATATAAACATATGTGTTTGGAAAGCACCACAAACCTCCCCTGTTTACTCTTCCTTGATCGGGAAGAGTTTCTAGCCATGTTCTTGAAATTTTGATTTCCCTTTCTCTTTCCTATCTCGTTGGGACTTGCATTAACCTGTATTAACTCTTTTCTCATTATATTAAGGCCACTTTAGGTCCTGTTGAGGTAAAAGCCCACAGTCAGCTTGTCTTGGGGTATATGAATCTACTACAAACAGTAACATTTTCTGAGGGTGTAGAGAGTAGAGCACACTGTGAACTAAGTATGCTGTCAGCCTTATCAGTAACCAAAGGATGTTGCAGTCATCAAGTCATAAGCCATTGCAGCCATCCCTGAATGTGAGCCCTGAGAGGACTCTGGATGAAGTCAGGCCGCCCATCATCAAGCCTTCAATTACCACAGCTGCCACCAATTGTGCTGCCAGAAGTGACTCTGACACAGAAAAGAACAGGACACTGGCCCTAGTTATAGTGCCTATTGAAGAAATTATCTCAAGAAGCCCAGATTCCTGCATCTTGCCATAGGTAGAATCATGCTAAACCCATTAACTTGAGATGTCCAGTTTTCTTTAATTAACCACAATATATGAACATGCTGCCTCCATGATCATTGTGAAACTTTTATACACCCTGGCACTTCCATTCCCTCTTCAGAATGGTCTTTCAGAAATACTTGAGAAGTTGCTCGTCAGGAGTAAATCCTCCTCAGGACTAAAGCCTAGATGAATAAAACAAAATTCTCAAATTTTAGGCTGTGCATTTTTCCCAGTCAGTCACACAGATTCCAGGATTTAAAAAAGAAGTGATCCTTGTACAGCATTTCAAACTTTCAAACTACATTTATAATTTCCTACTTAGGATAGTTCTGAATGTCAAAGGTTTACTATTGTGTACTAAAACATGAAGGAATTTGTGTTTCTATAAATTGTTGACATCATTTGGTAACCGCTCTTTCCTTTGAGAAACATTGCCAATCAAATGAAGTGAGGAACACTTATGTCTAGAGTCTGAGTTTATTCTGGCTAGGTTAGCTCTAAATTGTTAAGTTTTTGCTTTATGTTTTGTCTATACATACGAAAGCAGTCTTTGGTGCAGATTTTACTTGACATATGCACTGGTACACATTATACTTGACTTATGCACTGTGATGCATTTCTTGCTACTTGCCCAAGTTGGCCAAGGACTGACATCCATTTTCCAATTTAAGAAACAAGTTGAAATTGGAGTGTGATTGCTTTACAATGTCTGGTACTTTCTGCTGTAAAACAATGTAAATCATCTATCAGTATATATGCATGAGCCTCCCTTTTGAGAAGCCCTCCCACCTGCTCTTAAGCCTCCTCTCCTACTCCACAATCCACTTCCCTAGGGCACCCCAGAGTCCTGAGGAGGAGCCTCTCACTGGCTAACTACTTCATACTTGGTATTATACATATGCCTGGGCATCTTGCTCGATCCATTCCACTATCTCCTTCCACTTCTGTGTCCAAGTCTGTTCTTTACCTCTGCATTTCTTTTCCCACCCTTCAAACAGATTCTTCAGAACCAGTTTTCTAGATTCCACATATATGCATTAATCTACAATATTGGACTTCCTCTTTCTGAATTACTTCACTCTGTATAATAGGCTCTAGATCCATCCATATCTCTAGAAATAATCCATTGTTTTTTTTTCCTTTTTGTGCACGAGAAAGTTTCCATCCTGAGCATGTGCCATAACTTCTTTATCCATTCTTCAGTAAATGGACACCCAGATTGCTTACATAACTTGTCTACTGTAAATGGTATTGAAATGGATACTGGGATACACCTTTTTTCTTCAAAGGTGGTTTCATTTGGGTATATGTCTAATAATGTGATTTGGGGGTCATATGGTAGTTTTATTGCTAGTTTTCTAAAGAACTTTCATACTCTGCGGTATCATGTCAGTATTTATTTACATTCCTAACAACGCTGTGAAGGGTTCCCTTTCTTCCACATCATATCCTTCATTTATTGTTTTAAGATTTATATTTGTGTGTGTGTGTGTTTGTGTATATACTTGTTAATTTATAATATAATTATTTTTATGTAACATCTATATTATGAATGTATAGTATAGTGTAAACACATATTTGTTAATTTATGAATATGGATATGAATGCATACACACACACACACATTTACTTCTTCATTTGTTTACATCAGGGTTTAATTGCTGCATGTGGAATCTAATTTCCTGACCAGGGATCAAACATGGAACCCTTGATTTAGGATCATGGTGTCTTAGCTTCTGGACCACTACCAAGTACCCTGTTGTCGATTTTATAATGATCACCATGCTCGATGGTGTGATATGACACTTCATTGTAGTTTTGATCTGTGTGCCTTTATTATGTTGAGGTAATTTTTGCTATGCTCAGTTTCGGGAGAGTTTTTTATCACACATGATTTTTGAATTTCATCCAAGATTTTTCAGCATCTATTGAGGTGATCATATGGTTTTAATCCTTCAATTTGTTATGGTGTATCTGATGGACTGATACGCAGATCCTGGAGGATATTTGCATATTGGGGAAAACCTCACTTAATTAAGCTGTTGGATACTTTTAATGTGCTGTTGGATTCTTCTTGGGAGTATTTTGTTGAGGATGTTTGCATCTATGTTCAACTGTGTGATAGTGGCCTATAATTTTCCTTTTCTGTGTTACCTCTGGGTCTTCTATCAGGGTGATGCTGTACTCGTAGGAAGAGTTTGTGCATTTTCCTACCACTGTAGTATTTTGGAAGAGTTTTAGAAGTGTATGTGTTAACATTTCTCTTAATGGTTCATACAATTTATCTGTGACACCATCTGGACCTTGAGTTTGTTAACTGGAAAATTTTTTATAACAGTTTCAATATTAGAGCTTGTAATGCTGTGTTCATATTTTATGTTTCATCTTACTTGAGTTCCGAAGAATTAGTCTGTGGCTTCCAGATTCTACATTTTATTGGCTTAAACTTGTTTGTTGTAGTCTCTTATGATCCTTTGATGTTTCTGTGGTATCGGTTATAATGTCTCCTTTCTCATGTCTAACTTTATTGATTAGAGTGTTCTCCCTTTTTTTGTTGATGAGTCTGGCTCATGATTTATGTATTTTCTTTATGCTCTCCAAGAGCTCCCTTTTAGCATTATTGATCTTTGCTATTGTTTACATTTTTTCTCTTGTTTTCCTGTTCTAGTCTCAGTGACTTTTTTTTTTTTCCCAAAACTAATTTGGGTTTTCTGTTTCTTCTTCTTTCTCTAATTGTCTCAGTTGTACTGTTAGGTTGATTACTTGAGACATTCCTTTATTATAATATTTACTCTTTTAGTGTTTTATCCTGTTTCATAGGTTTTATGCAATCGCATTTTTATTGTCATTTGTTTCTATGAATATATATATATATATATTTTTTTTTTTTCTGTCTGATTTTTCGTGTATTTCTTGGCCATGAAGAGGTATATGCACGAGACTGAATGTATTCAGGTGTTTGTTTGTTTGTTTGTTTTGTCTTTGTTATTTATATTTTTGTTTGTTTCTTTTTGTTTTGTCCCCACCACACACCATGACTGACATTCAAATCGTAACATATATTGCAGTAAAAAAAAAAAAAAAAGCTTGATAACATTTTGATTAACTTAAATTTGCCAAGGCCTGATTTGTGATCCGGTTTCTGATTTATCCGGACATATTTCATTTGCCCTTGAAAAGGAACTGCCTTCTGCTGGTTTTTCGAAGAAATCTACTTAAGTTTCAGTTGAATTGCCAGGTCTGTTGTGTTATTTAAAGTCTGTTTTTCTTTTAATACTTCGTTTTTAATTTGGAAGATAATTATTTTCCAATGTTGTTCTGGCTTCTGCTGTACAAAGGCATGGATGAGCCTACAGCACACATACAGCAGTTATTGTGCTATCATTCACACACCCTTCTTAAATGTTTCTTGCATGATTTACATTTATTTTCTGAGATGTTTGATCATCTTTACTATCGTTCCTCTCAATTCTTTTTCAGTGACAATTCCTATTTCCTCTTTAATTATGTCTCATGTGTTTTAACATTGTTTCTTTGCCTGCAACGTACTTGACTTTCTTCACATTTGTTTATCTTACTATGTTAATGGTCTTTTCTTCCCAGGGTGCAGGGTTGCAGTTCTTGCTTCCAAATGCACCCTGACTGGATAAGTTTGGTGCAGTGGTTTCTGTGTCCTTGGAGGGGGAGGGACTGGCAACTATATTCTCTGGCATCTATATTCCACAGCTGACACTTCTCTCTCTCACGGTGGTATCTTTTGCAGGTATGTACGGGTTTAGTCTGACTTTAGGCAGTCCATCTGTGGATGATATGGCTTGTGTTTCTGTTCTGCTTTTTTGTGTGGCATGAGGCATCAGCTCTGGATAATATAGCCTTTTGAGTGGAATTGGTTCTTAGTTTGCGATAGAAGCCTTCATAGACACTCTCACCAATTAATATTCGCTGGAACCAGGAATTCTCTGGTACTCTATGGTCTTCGATATGGTGCTGAAACTCTAGAAGAACAGGCCCAACTTCTGGTCAGAGAACCAAGATCACATAGTAAAAGATTAGACAGAGGAAACAAAGGAAGTCAGACAAATTGTAAGAAACCAAAATCAAAGAAAAAAATAATAATAACAAAAAAAGAAAATAACACAAGCAAAAATCACAATAGGGAAGAACACAGAACCAATAATACAACTAAGCGAATAACTTGCAAGACATAAAACAACACTAGAGCAGAGTGCCACGTAAAAAATAAAGAAAGAAATCTGACAAAAATGACAAGAGCTTTCCCACAGAACAACAGAAAATCACAGTTAACATAGAAATATATACCTATTAAAACAAACATGACAAGAAACGACATCAACAAAAGGCACAGAAAGCAGGAAAACAAAGTACAGGTTATGTACATACAAAAAATAAATATATGCATTAGTATACTGTATTGTTGTTTTTCTTTCTAGCTTACTTCACTGTGTATAATGGGCTCCAGTTTCACCCATCTCAGTAGAACCGATTCAAATGTATTCAGGAAAACAAAGTACATGTTATATACATACAAAAAATAAATATATGCATTAGTATACTGTATTGTTGTTTTTCTTTCTGGCTTCCTTCACTCTGTATAATGGGCTCCAGTTTCATCCATCTCAGTAGAACCGATTCAAATGTATTTTTTTTAATGGCTGGGTAATATTCCATTGTGTATATGTACCACAGCTGCCTTATCCATTCGTCTGCTGATGGACATCTAGGTTGCTTCCATGTCCTGGCTATTGTAAACAGTGCTGTGATGAACATTGGGGTACACGCGTCTCTTTCAATTCTGGTTTCCTCGGTGTATATGCCCAGCAGTGGGATTGCTGGGTCATATGGCAGTTCTATTCCCAGTTTTTTAAGGAATCTCCACACTGTTCTCCATAGTGGCTGTACTAGTTTGCATTCCCACCAACAGTGTAAGAGGGTTCCCTTTTCTCCACACCCTCTCCAGCATTTATTGCTTGTAGACTTTTGGATAGCAGCCATTCTGACTGGTGTGAAATGATATGGAATTTGAAAGATGGTAACGATAACCCTATATGCGAGACAGAATAAGAGACACAGATGCATAGAACAATTTTATGGACTCTGAGGGAGAAGGCGAGGGTGGGATGTTCTGGGAGAATAGCATTGAAACATGTATATTATCATATGTGAAACAGAACACCATTCCACGTTCGATGCATGAGACAAGGGCTCAGGGCCAGGGCAATGGGATGACCCAGAGGCATGGGATGGGGAGGGAGGCGGGTGGGCGGTCCAGGAAGGGGAACACATGTAAACCCATGGCTGATTCATGTCAATGTATGGCAAAACCTATTACAATATTGTAAAGTAATTAGCCCCCAACTAAAATAAATAAATTTATTAAAACAATAAAAAAAAATATGTGATGTAAACAATCTTAAAACAGTAAATAATCAAGAATAATGAGAAAGCCTACAAGTGAGAAAACGAGTGAACCAGCCACACAGCGTAGCAAAACATGGTCAGTATAATGAATGTTATTAGAGTCCCTGCTGTCAGTGTTCTGGTCCTGAACACGAGCCACAGCACAGCTACACCTCTTGAGAAAGTGTGCCCAAACGAGGGCAGAAATAACTTTGGATCTTCAGTAGGGACAGGTCAGACTCTAATCTGGGATAACTCCTATTTGCTTTTAGTGCTGCCAGAGCCTGAATATTTTCATTCATTGGAAATCTATTGTCCCTTTTGTATGCCATAGACAAAGAGTCTGCAACCACAGGCAGAAAATTTATGGCCCTACTGGGATCGTTTTCTAGCCTGTGGTGGCAGAAGCATGAGTGTTAGTTCTAGCTAGTTGTTTTCTATTGCCTGATAGTAGGTCTCAGCTTGTGGGAAAGGGTGGGGGTGGGGAGGGGGAGGATTCAATGGTGTTACCTCCTCTGTGTGACTGAACCCTAAGGTCCCACTTCTCTGTCAGTTTGGGATTTTTCAAAAAGCATTCCTTCCTATGCACTTTGACATCCCAGATCCATCACTCCATCTCTACGTAGTCAAACGCAGTTCACTCCCAGGTTGGCTTTCTAACCCCACGTTTCATCTTCCAGGCCCTATGAACACTGGTTGACCTGCATAGCCGTTTGGGACATGTAGGACCACACCACACATTCTCTGTTTGATTCTCACTCTAGACAAGCTATATTTCATCAGCTTCTTCACCTTGCTTCCTTTCAGTCAAAAGTAATTTAAGTTTACTGAGGTGACTTACCTGAATCCTCAGTCTATCCCCTGCTTCTCCATCTCCCACCACAAGACACAGGTTTGGTTCTATTCCTCTCATCCTCCTTCTCCCATCTTCCTTCCATTCTTCCCAGTTATGTCTTGTTCCCATATAGTTGAGCAAGGTCTTCTGCTAATATTCATTGGATGCGCTCGGGGAACTGTTGCCTTTATAGAAGTATTATTTGTGATGCCCCCATGAAGAGAGTTGCTCTCAACGTCTTCTTATTATCTGCCCAATCAGAACTTCTGATTTTCTTTCTAGGCAGGCTCTGTAATTCATTTATGCATGCCAGTAAAGCAACAAACTTTAGTTGATGTGAATTTATCTGTTTAATGGGAGCTTTCGTGCATACACACATAACTGGTACAACATTGACTTCGAACATGCAGATAAGCCGAGTTATTTTTCCTGAAATTTCTGCTAATGAGGAATTGTCATCAGTTTGAGGAAACATAGTTCCTTTGCAGATAAAAGATGATACAGATATTGGGCTCAAAAAGTCCGTTCCTGAAAATATCTAGCTATTTGTCAAATTGTCCCGACATTTTCCCGGAGCACAGATTCCTTATTTCTGCTCTGGAAACTTAACTGTTTCAAGTGGGTGTCAAAGGTCAGAGATGGGCATGGTCATAATTTAATACTAACTTTCCAGGCAAGCGTACTGGTGTGGGTTCCCATTTCCTTCTGCAGGAGATCTTCGTGACCCAGGGAGTGAACCCAGGTCTCCAGATTGCAGGCAGTTGCTTTGCCAACTGAGCCACCAGGAGAGCCCACAAGAAGATGGCAAGTGCCCAGGAATGTAACAGTTGGTAGATGATAGCTTGAAAAATGGAGAAGGCAATGGCATCTCACTCCAATACTCTTGCCTGGAAAATCCCATGGGCGTAGGAGCCTGGTAGGCTTCAGTCCATGGGGTCGTGAAGAGTCGGACACAACTGGGTGACTTCACTTTCGATTTTCACTTAAATGTATTGGAGCAGGAAATGGCAACCCACTCCAGTGTTCTTGCCTGCAGAATCCCAGGGACGGAGGAGCCCGGTACGCTGCCGTCTCTGGCGTCGCACAGGGTCGGACACGACTGAAGCGACTTAGCAGCAGTAGCAGCAACAACTTGAAACAGAGAGAGAGCGAGCAGGCAGGTGTAGTTAGTCATTTAATCTTAATAGGTAAACCTTAATTGGAGTCTGGATCATAGAAAAAACAAGGGTGTTTCATAAAGTCATTTACATCTCCTTTATTGTCTCTGTTAATGGCTTAGACTGCATGTGAAAGTGAGGTCATTCATTTGTGTCTGACTCTTTGCGACCCCATGGACTGTAGCCTACCATTTCTTTCTCCAGGGGATCTTCCAGACCCGGCGATCGAACTTGGGCCTCCCCCATTGCAGGCAGATGCTTTACCATCTGAATCACAGGGGAAGCCCTTAGACTGTGTGGGTCACAACAAACTGTGGAAAATTCTTAAAGAGATAAGAATATAAGACCACCATACCTGTTTCCTGGGAAAGGTGCACGCAGGTCAAGTAACAACAGTTGGAACTGGAGAAGGAACAACGGACTGGTACAAAATAGGGAAGGAAATACATCGAGGCTATATATTGTCACCCAGCTTATTTGACTTCTGTGCAGAGTATACCATGGACAATAACTTGCTGAAAGAATTTGAAGCTGGAAACAGAATTACTGTGAGAAGTGTGAATAACCTTAGTTATAAGATGACAACATGCAAATGGCTGAAAAACACTAGGGACTAAAGAGCCTTCTGATGAGGTGACAGGAAAAGCTGGATTAAAACTCAATCTAAACACAAACCAACGAACACTAAAAATAAGACCATGGAATGTGGTCCAAACATTTTGAGATCTAGCAATAGGATACAATTGACTCAGTGACAGGTTTCACTTTCTTGACCTCTGATAACACTGCGGGGGGTGACTTCAGCCACGAAACGAAAAGGCACTTGCCACTTGGATGAAAAGCTACGACCAGTCTAGACACCATGTTAATAAGCTGAGTGATTACTGAAAAAGATCCGAATGGGCAAAGTTGATTTTCAGGAGTAACGTATGGCGGAATGAGCAGGACCCCAGGAACTGAGTGCCAAAATATCGATGCTTTGCAGTAGTGGGTCTGGAGAAGATGTGTGAGAGTTCCGTTGCGAGCATGGAGTTCAAACTAGCCAAGCATGAAGGAGTTCAACTCAGACTATTCACGGAAGTTCTGACGCTGACCATGAAGAGCCAATATATTGACCATCTAGGGCCTAGAGTGAAATCACTGGGAAGAAACTGATGCTGGGAAAGATTGAGGGAAGGACGAGAAGGGAATGCCAGAGGGTGAGATGGCTGCAAAGCATCACTGACTCAAAAGTCATGGGTTTGAGTAAACTGGTGATTTGAAAGGCAGGGGAACCCAGGGTTCTTGCTGTACATGGAGTCACAAAGAGTCAGACAAGACTGAGTGGCTGAAGAACATCAACAAATTGGTATTGGCAGTGCTTGGGAGACTTTGTCATTATACATGGGATGAAAAGTGAGACTGAGGACAATTAGAAAGAACACAACTCTTGTCGGTTTCCTTGTTTTCCACCCTCAAAATATTCTTCTCACAACATCTCTTGAGAGCTTTCAGAGAAGGAGAATCCCTGGGGAGTCATGTGGTATCCTGAGATGGAAACCGTACCCTATATGCCACTTGGATCTACAACCTTGGTCTTAGGCAGAAGCAGGCATTGTCTCTAAATATGTGCTAGAGCTGCCCATCTTCTGATGGGTTAACAGTTATGGTTTGTGATCTTAAGAATGGGATGAGAGGTAAACAAACTTACAGTTCTCAATCCAACTCTGTAATCCTGGGAGAAGCATCTTTGACTTGTGTATCCTAGTCGCCCTTAGGAATGCTTACAAGCGGTTACATTACTGAGCAGGGATGTAGGCAGGAAACTGGATCCATTTTGACTTTACCGCTGGCCTTCTCTGTGAATAGACCATTCCTCTTGTCTTCAGATGAAGGTTGAGCATTGTGGAAGTGTGTGAATGCATGTGAAATCCCCATAAAACTGAAGACAGGGAGTACACAGTTTTCCTATTTGAGTCAGATCTCAAAGACGTTTAGCTTTACAGATCCGCACTATCAATGCATCTCAAATATTCATAAAATTCTCATGTGATGATTGTCACACAGATTTGAGACCAGAAGACCTGTATAGTCAGCTGCTTAGTAGTGTGGTGGGGCTTGGACATTTCAGGTATTATGTAAGAAGAATGTCAGCCATGTTATAACTTCCTTTTATTTTAACTGTCTATCACATCCACTTGGGAAGGGGGAAGGGGACTTCCACCATGTGGGAAGAGAATTCCAGGTTTCGTCCTTAGTTTCATTTGATGCCTAAGAGTGTTCATTACTGGTGAGTGTGCAGCCTCCTATAGGAAGGTCGTATCCTATTACAGGAAGGCCTGGTTGAAACTGCAGGCCTCTACATGGCCTTCTTGAGTACTGCCGTATTAGAGGGTGGGTGTTTTGTTATTGCCAGACATCATAGATACCTAAGGTCCCACGCATCTTTTGCTGGGTTGATTGGGAGAGTACCATAGTTTTTAACTATGTTTGGGCGGAGGAGCTTGGTTATTATTGAAATGCTTTCAACCTTTGACGCATCCGTTTGTCTTGCACTTTGAAAGGAGAAAGAAGAGTTTTGAATGGGCAGTTTAATTTGTGCCTGGCTGTATTTTTGAATGAACTATTTCTTCAGCTGAAATTTCTAACATAAAAGTCCAAAAGAGAGCCCAGACATACACTCACAAACACATTCTTAATCTGATGCACACACACACAAGCACAGTCACGATCTTGTATGCTTAAACACAATTACAAAAAGAAAAGAAAACCCAAGGACTCACTGGAGGACACCTATGAACTTCCCAAAGTTTCTCTGATACTTGTCTCTAGGCTTAATTTTGGAAATCATTTTCTACTTGAATGATATGTCTCTAGCGACATTTTAAATCAGAATGCTTTAAAAGATATACCTTTGTTGTGCATTCCATGGGATCTTAAAGTACTTTGCATGTAAGACTATTCTGTGATTTGCTAAAATGAAAATAATTTGTAGGGTAACAATAGTGAAGTCATATTGAGCTATTTAGGCCCTGCAGTTACACATTTGCTTGTTCCATTATAAGCACCCAATTTCATCCTCTGATCTTCTCCCATCAATTTTTCTACTTCTTGTCTCAATCTTCTGTGTTTAACTCACTGCGTTAACTCACTTGAATTTTTGTTCTCACTTTTACTATTTTAGGCACAAATTATAAAAGAAATAAGTACGGGAAAGAACACTGAACTCATGTATAATATTTCCCTACTGTATTGAGATACTTTCTCTATAAGCTTTTGAGAATTAAAGGTACTGATATGTTAAAGCCATATGGGAATTGATGACCAAGGTAATGCATCATGTAACCAGGCTTCCCGTGGTAGGACAATTGAGGTACAATTTAATACTATGTTTTCAGGAGGGAACAAAAACAGTAGCTTTCCCACATAATATATTGCATGTCCTTATCCATGCCTTTTCCAAGTTACCACAGAGCACTAAGGGAATTAATCCTATTCTTTTTGAGAAGGACCTGCCCCTCAAAGCAGAACAGGAAAAGAAGATCAAAGGGAGTGAGCAGGAATAATCAGTACACGGCAATGAAATAGAAGATGTGATTGCTTTTAAGGTGCTATTTCTCAAAGCATGCAAATTTGGCTCCATAGTAAGATGCCTGAAATCGAAAACCAGACCATTGGACTTTGCGCTTGAAAGGATAACTAAGGACACCGATTTCAATAACTCTTACAATTGCTGCAAAATGCTTACCTCTCTAAAGTATAGTGTTCTCAGCCAAATTTAATGAAAGTTTTCAGTGAAAGAAAAAGCGTGTGCTGTTTGGACACCTCCCTTATCTACACAAATAGCCCACAGCTTTCACTCTGCATTAGCCCCAAACATGAGAACGGTGAACTTAACTTGGTGTTGTCCTATGTGGGTTACCATACCAAAACAGGGCCATGACTTGATATTGCCACCACTGTCTAAAGAAATGGCCACAAAGTGGAGATTGCCAAGATTTCTAGGTAGTGTTCATGACAGTCTGGGGGGCCCAACTGGCAGACACTCTGCTCATCTTCTTTCATTGTGAACTATGTGAAGGATCAGCCATTGATTTTGATCCCTCCTTACTCCATGACTTTTCTAGAGAATTAAAATGAATGATTCTTTTTTGTTTGTTTGTTTTTTTCATAAATATCTCTATAACTACTACTGAATTTTAGGGAACTGGGGCCTGAAACAACATGACTAGTATGGGTTCTTATAGACTGTAAACTTCATGAGAGCAGCAATCATTTTATAATTTGAATTCCCACATTTGACATTCATGGACATATAAGATATATATTTATCAACCGGGAAAAGATTCTCAGTAAGTAGGAAAGGTCAATTATGATAATAGTGCAGGTTATAGGATGTTGTTGAGTAATGTATATAGCATTCGATTCGTGATTACATTTCCTTGTTGATAATTCAGTAAGTACACGTTTTAGCTGATGTGAAAGATACACAAAGAAAAGAGGGTAGACCCAAAACACATTGAAGACCTGATATCCGTGCTCACCTTGGTAGGAGGGCGAACAGAGGTTCCTTCCAACCCCAAGAAAGAGTTGAGGCAAAGTTGTGAGAAGGGGCTTAGCACATCTGAAAGCAGTGTGTGTGATTGTAGCTCCAGAAGGACGGTGTAAGAGAATGGTACTGAAACTACTACGGAAAACAAATATCATGTCTTCAAAGAACTTGTTAACCATCCTGAGGTGCTGCAATCACCAGAGGAATTTATTTTGTCTCTGAGGGAACAGATAAGCAAAATCTAAATATGCATTAGGAAATATAGGGTGGAATCATGGTGGCAGGAAATAAAGGTACGCCTTAAGGAGAGCAGAGCTAAAATGACCCTATACAGTACCACTTGTAAAATACCTATCTTGTGCTGGCCATGGTCCAGTCACTGATTATGTCCTGTAATCGTTGGTATCACAGTGATGGTATAACGGTTCTCCTAATTTTGGACATGCTACAATATTTATATTTTCAAGTATGAAATGAATTTCTAGAATGAAGACAATCTCCTGTCTAATGTCTTAAGACTCTGCTGCTGCTAAGTCACTTCAGTTGTGTGCAACTCTGTGTGACCCTATGGACAGCAGCCCACCAGGAGCCCCTTTCCACGGAATTCTCCAGGCAAGAATACTGGAGCGGGGCACCATTTCCTTCTCTATCTTAAGACTCTACCGATACGTAATAGAATATCATGTAACTGTGAACGCACTAAGGTTCGTACTGTGTAGGTGCACTTGTTTTGATTTTATTTGTATGTGTTCCTTCACCCGTACCATCCTCATTTAGACACCCATTCATTTCAGCAGGGATGATTTCCCAAATCACTTTACATCCATTACCTCTTTTCCCTTTGTTCTCATTTTCTTGCTTAGAAACAATAGGCTAGGTGCCATTTACCTAGGATGCCTAACGGATGTTTTCTTGAACTGAAGAGTTTATAAAAGAGTGCAGAGAAATAGCCAGACATTGAAATAAAGCCTTAATTTACTCTTCATTGTTTCAAAATAGAAAACAAAACTGTGCAGAGGAACGTGTAACTTTATTGTTCAAATACAAGAATTGTGGGTATTTGTTGACATCTCCCAACGTAAATTTTAATCTTCATTAGGTTCCATAAGCTGATACTTATTTGATAGGTCAGTTTTAATTAGCATGGTTTTCACATAAGGAATATCGTTGATGAATTGACTTGAAAGAGAGGAGGTGGGTGTATAAGCGATCGTTGGCACTGGGGACCTTGAGTTGCCTCTCTGTTGCTGGTTAGGAAGAGGACTGTCATGGGCTGACATATCGCTATACCTGTCTGGAAATGTAGAAGGCTCCACCATCAGTCCAAAAGAACTGCTCCATAATGGAGATACGATGTGGTTCTGAGGAGTAGATGTAGCGGTAGTAGCAAAGTCCTCAACGTGGCCATTTGCTTGAGTGTAGGTGCTATGGAAGTGCCAATTAAAAATGCTCAACTGGTTTAAAACAGCAGGTTGATCTACCACGTTCTGTTCTCTTTGTCTAACTGATATTGATGGGGAAGGAAAGTCACGCGGAAGTAGGGCGCTTGTTTTAGGGACTATCTGGCTGGTATAAGTCTTTTGTGGGAAAGGCACACTTAAACTGGTGGAAGCTGAAAATGGACTCTCTCCACTAGTTTGAGCATGAAAACCAGAGTTACGATCATCTGTGTTGACCCTTGCTTTAACATGCTTCTTCTCGTAATCTGGAACTAGTGAAGATTTCGGAAACACATTGCTAATCCCAACTCTTCTTTTCATTCTTCCTGAAAGTTGGGGATAGTCTCTTTTGAAATTTGGATTATGGTAGATCTGTAACTAAAATCAAAGGATACAATTATTTAGTTTTTTATAAACTAAGGTAAAACTGACAAGCAAAGTTAAACTATAAAAGTGTATTCTTGTAATGATGCCAATTAAATAGAATCAAAGACAACACCTCCATTAGTAGTTTTAACACCTTACATGTTAAAAATAAGTATGCTCCTCAACTAAAAAATATGTTGTATATATACAGTAAATACCACTTAAAGTAGCTTGAGGACATGTATCTGATTTCAAGTTGCTAGGAGAGTGTATTAAGTATCAAATATTTTAACCTCCAGCTGTTCTCAACTTCAAAAAATAAAACGTGTTCAACAGTTTGCTATCTCAATTTTAAATTCGGTTTTTGCTACATATGTGAACATGCTTTCTAAGTCACATGATTTAATCTTACATATTGACAGTAAGTGGAAATTTTGGATTACCTTGCTCAAAACAGAGACATTGTTTTCTTCTTCCAGAAAGTCAGGGAGTGAAGCAGATCTTTGAAAAGTTTGTCGCTTTTTACTAAACCCATAAAGTTTAAGCTGGCTAACTAAACTTTTCATACTATCAGTTTCAAATATTCTGAAAGGGGCCTTTCTTTCCAAGACTTCTTTCTTGAAGAGTTCTTCGTTGATCACTATAGAAGTGCCACTCTCATCCCACCAAATAGATTCAAACTGATCACTTTCAACTATAGTCCAGAGTTTTTGTGGAAATGTGAGGGAAAGAAAATCATTCAACTCATTTCTTTCAGAGACAGAAAATGTGTAGTGTGGCCTTTTTATCCCAGCTTCCTTAGACAAAGCCTGGAAAGCATATTCTTCAATCATAGATCTCAAAACTGAGTCCCCAGTAAGTGTGTAATCACACGAAGACGATCCAATGGAGGTTTTGGAACCACTTGATACATCTTTACGAGGCACATCTTGAATTTCTGAAGGAATGTGTGCCATCTCAGAGAGATCTTTCTTCAGATACTTTTCTCATTTGTCTGACTTTACACACTCCAACTTCAAATGCTGCTTGGCTGGCGTACAGAGATAAACTCTCAAGACCATCAGCATGGTTCTCAAAGTCAAAAAGCTGTGACATCACAAAGTCACTGGTCTCCTAGCAATTGAAGAGTAGCGCTGACATCATAAAGTCACTGGTCTTCTAGCAATTGAAGGGCAATGTTCAACCAGTGTTTACTTCTACATCAACTTAAAATAAAGGCTGCTTGCATAAACAGTAACCAAAAACATGAAACCTGCAAAATGTCATTGCTAAAGAATTTTTACACAGAAAAATCACATCAATAAGTCTACTTGGTTCCTGAAATAAAAGTGATTGATCACCCTTCTATACACATATTCTTAACATTCAGGACTGTTACCAAACCAAACATGGGTCTGCTCACTTCTATGCAATGAAGTCAATCAACTGACTGTGGGTTTCAGTGAAAGCAAGTGTAGTGTTTATTTTATGACCTTGCACAGAAGTGTTTATATTATGCAGAGTAAAATAGTCAGGCACGGAAAGAAAGACTCATTTTACTCTTAATTATTCCAAAATAGAAATTGGCCCTATGAAGATGAATATGTAACTTTTTTCTTCAAATAAGAGAATTGTAGGAATTTGTTGACATCTCCCAACATTAATTTTACACTTTGGTATCCTCCATAATCCAACACCCATTTGGTACATCAGTTGTATTAGGACAGTTTTCAAATAATGAAGATGGTTGATGAGTGCATCTTGAAAGAGAAGCAGCAGATGTATCAGGGATCTTTGGCACTGGGAAAACTAAATTGCCTGACTGTTGTAGTTTAGGAAAAGGACGGTCATGGGCTGACATGTTACCATACCAACCTGGAAAGGTAGAAGGCTCCACCCTCGGTCCAAACTAACTGTTCTGTAATGGACACAAGTTGCGGTACGGAGAAACAGAAGTAGACATAGCTGCAAAATTTTCACTAGAGCCATTTGATTTAGTGCAGCTGCTATGTGAAATCCCATGACAAATGCTCAAGCTAGATTGTGGGATGGGGAGGGAGATGGGAGGGTACTCCCAGAGGGAAGGGATATATGTGCCTCGATGATTGATTTATTTTGAATTCTGACAGAATACAGCAAAATTCTGTAAAGCAATTTCTCTTCAATTAAAACAACAACAACAACACCTAAAGCAGCTGCAGATTGATGTATCACAGTATGCTCCTGTGGTCTAACTGATATTTACGATGGAGAAGAGAAATCATTTCAAGTTGGGGCACTTGTTTCAGCAGCTATCTGGATAGTAGAAGGCTTTCGTATGAATGGCACATTTAAACTTGTGCAGGCTGAAAATACACTCTGTCCTCAAGTTTCAGGATGAAAGTCAGAGTTTTGATCATCCACATTACCCCTTGCTTTAACATGCTTCTTCTTATTACCTCGGACTAATGAAGATACTGTAGAGACATCTATTCCCAACTCTTCTTTTCACTCTTCAACAAATGCTAAAGGATCTTCTCTAGGCAGGAAACACAGAAAGGTTGTATAAAATCAAACTCAAAACAGCAAATCAAATGGCAACAGGATCATACTTATCAACAGTTACCTTAAATGTAAATGGGTCGAGTGCCCCAACCAAAAGGCAAAGACTAGCTGAAAGGATACACAAACAAGACCACTGTTTATGTTGTCTACAACAGACCCACCTCCAAACAAGGGGCACATAGAGACTGAAAGTGAAGGGCTGGAAAAAAGGTATTCCAAGCAAGTCGAGACCAGAAGAAAGCAGGAGTAGCAATACACATATCAGACAAAATAGACTTTAAAATAAAGCCTGTGAAAAGACACAAAGAGGTTCACTACATAATGATCAAAACATCAATCCAAGAAGAAGATATAACGATTATAAACACATACGCACCCAACATAGGAGAACCACAATATGTAACGCAAAGGCTAACAAGCATGAAAGGGAAATTAACGATAACACAGTCATAGTGGAAGACTTTACTACCCCACTCACACCTATGGATAGATCAAGTAAACAGAAAATTAACAAGGAAATACAAACTTTAAATGATACTATGGACCAGTTAGACATAATTGATATCGATACAACATTTCACCACAAAACAATGGGTTTCACCTTTTACTCAAGTACGTATGGAAACTTCTCCAGGACAGATCACATCCTCGGCCATAAGTCCGGCCTTGGTAGATTCAACAAACCTTGAAATCATTCCAAGCATATTTTCTGACCACAGTACGCTGAGACTAGATGTCAACTGCAAGAGAAACACTATTTAAAATTCAAACATATGAAGGCTGAATACCACGCTGCTAAATAAGCAACAAATCGCAGAGGAAATCCAAAAAGATATCAAAATATGCATAGAAACAAATGAAAATGAAAACGCAACAACCCAAAACCTATGGGACGCTGTAGAATGAGTGCAAAGGCGAAGGTTCATAGCAAAAGCGGCTTACCTCAAGAAAGAAGAACCAAGTCAAACAAATAACCTAACTCTACACCTAAAGCAACTAGAGAAGGAAGAATTCAAGAACCCCAGGCTTAGTAGAAGGAAAGAAATCATATAATAGAGCAGAAATAAATGTAAAAGCAACAAATGAGACCGGAGCAAAAATCAACAAAGCTAAAAGCTGGTTCTTTGAGAAGATATATAAAATTGACAAACCATTAGCCAGACTCATCAAGAAACAAAGGGAGAAGAACCAAATCAACAAAAGTAGAAATGAAAATGGAGAGTTCACAACAGACAACACAGAAATACAAAGGATCATAAGAGACTACTATCAACCCCTATATGCCAATAAAATGGACAACTTGGAAGAAGTGGGCAAATTCTTAGAAAAGTACAACTTCTGAAAACTGAACCAGGAAGCAAAACAAAATCCTAACAAACCCATCACAAGCACGGAAATTGAAAGGGTAATCAGTAATCTTCCAGCAAACAGAAGCCCAGGACCAGACGGCTTCACAGCTGGATTCTATCAAAAATTGAGAGAAGAGCTAATACCTATCATACTCAAATGCTTCCAGGAAATTGCAGAGGAGGGGAAACTTCCAAACTCATTCTATGAGACCACCATCACCCTAATACCAAAACCAGACAAAGATGCCACGAAAATAAATAAATACATAAATAAATAAATAAATAAATAAATAAATAAATAAATAAATAAATAAATAAATATAACCACGGGGCAATATCACTGATGAACATAGATGCAAAAATCCTTTACAAAATTCTAGCAAGCAGAATCCAACAACATATTAAAACGATCATACATCATGACCAAGTGGGCTTTATCCCAGGGATGCAAGGATTCTTCAATATCCACAAACTAATCAACATAATACACCACATTAACAAATTGAAAAATAAAAATCATGTGATTATCTCAATAGATGCAGAGAAACCCTTGGACAAAATTCAACATCCATTTATCACCAAAACCCTCCAGAAAGCAGGCATAGAAGGAACAAATCTCAACATAATAAAAGATATATACGACAAACCCACAGCAAACGTTATCCTCAATGGTGAAAAATTGAAAGCAATGCCCCTAAAGTAAGGATCAGTACAATGGTGCCCACTCTCACCACTCCTATTCAACATAGTTTTGGGAGTTTTGGCCACAGCGATCAGAGCAGAAAAAGAAATAAAAGGAAACCGGATTGGAAAAGTGGAAGTAAAACACTCACTGTTTGCAGATGCCATGATCTTCTACAGAGAAAATCCTAAACACTCCACCAGAAAATTACTAGAGCTAATCAATGAATATAGTAAAGTTGCAGGAAACAAAATGAACATGCAGAAATCCCTTGCATTCCTATACACTAACAAGGAGAAAACTGAAAGAAAACTTAAAGAAACCATTCCATTCACCACTCCAATGAAAACAATAAAATACTGAGGAATATATCTACCTAAAGAAACAAAAGACCTATATATACATATAGAAAACTATAAAACACTGGTGAAAGAAGTCAAACAGGACACAAATAGATGGAGGAATATACCATGTTCATGGAGTGAAAGAATCAATATAGTGAAAATGAGTATACTACCCAAAGCAATCTATAGATTCAATGCAATCCCTATCAAGCCACCAACGGTATTTTTCAGGGAAATAGAAGAAATAATTTCACAATTTGTATGGAATTACAAAAAACCTCGAATAGCCAAAGCAATCTTGAGAAAGAAGAATGGACCTGGAGGAATCACCCTGCCTGATTTCAGGCTATACTACAAAGCTACAGTCATCAAGACAGCGTGGTTCTAGCACAAAGACAGAAATATAGATAAATGGATCAAAATTGCAAGCCCAGAGGTCCAAGCCACGTACCTATGGACACTTTATCTTTGATAGAGGAGGCAAGAATATACAATGAAGACAAGACAATCTCTTTAACAAGTTGTGCTGGGAAAACTGGTCAACCACTTGTACAAGAGGGAAACTAGAACACTTTCTAGCACCGTACACAAAAATAAATTCAAAATGGATTAAAGATCTAAATGTAAGACCACAAAGTAGAAAACTCCTAGAGGAAAACACAGGCAAAACACTTTCTGACAGAAATCACAGCAGGATCCTCTATGACCCACCTCCCAGAGTAATGGAAATTAAAGCAAACATACGCCAATGGGACCTAAATAAACTGAAAAGCTTTTGCACAGTGAAGGAAACTATAAGCAAGGGAAGAAGACTGCCTTCAGAATGGGCCAAAATTATAGCAAACGAAGCAATTGACAATGAATTAATCTCAAAACTATAAAAGCAACGCCTGCAGCTCAATTCCAGAAAAATACGCGAGCCAATCAAAAAAGGGGCCAAAGAACTAAACAGTCATTTCTCCAAAGAAGACATACAGATGGCTAATAAACTCTTCAAAAGATGTTTAACATCACTCGTTATCAGAGAAATGCAAAGCAAAACCATAATGAGGTACCATCTCACACCAGTCAGAATGGCTGCTATCCAAACGTCTACAAACAATAAATCCTGGAGAGGGTGTGGAGAAAAGGGAACCCTCTTACACCGTTGATGGAAATGCGAACTATTAGAACTACTATAGAGAACAGTGTGGAGATTCCTTAAAAACCTGGAAATGAAACTGCCATATGACTCAGCAGTCCTACTGCTGGGCATACACCCTGAGGAATCCAGAATTGAAAGAGACACGTGTATCCCAATGTTCACCCTAGCACTGTTTATAATAGCCAGGACACGGAAGCAACCCAGATGTACAACAGCAGACGAATGGCTAAGAAAGCCGTGGTACATATACACAATGGAATATTACTAAGCCATTCAAAAGAATGCATTTGAACCAGTTTTAACGAGGTGGATGAAACTGGACCCTATTAAACAGAGCGATGTAAGCCAGAAGGAAAAACACCAATAACACACACACACACACACACACACACACACACACACACACACACATGGAATTCAGAAAGATAGTGATGATAACCCTATGTGAAAGACAGGAAAAGTGACACAGATGTATAGAAGAGTCTTCTGGACTCTCTGAGAGAAGGCAAGTCTGGGATGGATTCAGAGAATAACATGGAAACATGTATATTTTCATATGTGAAACAGACCTCCAGTGCAGGTGCAATGCATGAGACAGGGTGCTCAGAGCTGGTGCACTGGGATGACCCAGAGGGGTGGAATTGGGGTGAGGGGGTTCAGGATGGGAAACCCATGTACACCCGTGGCTGACTCATGTCAATGCATGGCAAAACCACTACGATATTGTACCATAATTAGCCTCCAATTAAAATAAATATAATAAAAAAATAGAAAACTAAAAAATATAAAACCAAAAACATGTAACTTTTCTAAACTGCAGCATTCACAGACCATCTTCATCTTGGACTACATGAGGACACCACCTCTATTATTATTTATTTTCTTTAATCCAGCAAAAGAAAGGTCACTCTTATTCCTTTTATCATCACTGGTGTGGGTGTGTCCAACATGCTGAGCTGTGTGGTTGAGAGATTGCTCCGTAGAGGAATCTTTTGGTCTCTATGATATCCCCAGGAGGCAACACTAAGCACAGTGAGTTCTCGAGATGAGGAAAGTGATATGCGCAATGTCACACAACAGGCCAGTCAGCACCACAGCCAGGATTCAGATGGGTCTACCCGACTCACAACCCAGGTCAGTGACCCCCTCACAGGTGACACTGGCCCAGAGTCTGTGGCACCATAGTAATTTGACAAAATGCATCTCCCTGACTCCACTGCCCATGGGGGTGGACATTGTTCCTTATTTTATCTAGTTTTGGAAAGAGGCTAGATGGTTAAATGAAGTTAGAGGGGTGTCAGCTTTCTACTGGAAAGAATAGAATTCATTAGAGGTAACTTTGAGCAGGAAAGAAACTTATTAAAGGATATTAAGTGACTCAGATTTCTGAGAGGGATGGCTGGAGAGACAGCCATGAACAATATAGAGTTTGAGTGCAGGATCTTCTGTCACTCATTGGAGAAGACCCTGATGCTGGGAAAGATTGAGGGCAGGAGAAGAAGGGGATGACAGAGGATGAGATGGTGTGATGGCATCACCAACTCAATGGACATGGGTTTGGGTGAACTTCAGGTGTTGGTGATGGACAGGGAGGCCTGGCATGCTGCAGTTCATGGGGTCGCAGAGAGTCGGACTGGACTGAGTGACTGAACTGAACTGTCACTACCACTGGCTCCAGACACAGTGGCTGTCACTAGTGACATGGCTTATGTCCCTTCCACCTCATCTAGATTGAATTCTATGCATCAGAACCCAGTTGCACTGCTTTCACCTGTAAGTGTATCCATTGGCTAAGCCTACATTTCATGTGGCTGTACCTAATTGGTCTTAAGTGCCATCTGGATGTATTTGATTGGCTGAGGCTGGGTACCATCTGCGTGCGTCTAATTGATTGAGCCTAGGTCCCATGGTTACGTTCTGACTGCAAGACAGGTGGGGAAAATGACATCCAGACTGTTTCTAGTGCAGATTCGTATGATGGAAAATTAAAGCAGTGACTAAAAGTCTCCTCACTGCAGGCTTGTCCAAAGTCTCTTTATCAGTCAGGTCGGTTTTTCAAAGCTCAGCTCACCCTACTAAGTAAAGCAGAAGGGTTTAGTAAGTCAAGTGCTCTGTGCTCCGCTGTGTTAATTTGCCTAGTCTGGAGCTACATTTCCCAGAATCCCTTTCTTTGATTTTGAATTCAGTCAGTCTGTTCAGTGGCTTAGTTGTGTCCGATCCTTTGCGAGCCCATGGACTGCTGCAAGTCAGGCCTCCTTGTCCATCACCAACACCCCGGAGTTTACTCAAACTCATGTCCATTGTGTTGGTGATGCCAACCAACCAACCTGTCCTTTGTTGTCCCCTTCTCCTCCCACCTTTGGTCCTTCCCAGCATCAGTTAAGTTCAGTTCAGTCTTTCAGTCATGTCCGAGTCTTTGTGAGCCCATGGACTGCTGCAAGTCAGGCCTCCTATTCCATCACCAATACCCCAGAGTTTACTCAAACTCATGTCCATTGAGTTGGTGATGCCATCCAACAGACCTGTCCTTTGTTGTCCCCTTCTCCTCCCACATTTGATCTTTCCCAGCATCAGTTAAGTTCAGTTCAGTCTTTCAATCGTGTCCGAGTCTTTGCGACCCCATGAATTGCAGCACACCAGGCCTCTCTGTCCATCACCAACTCTCGGAGTTTACCCAAACCCATATCCATTGAGTCAGTGATGCCATCCAACCGTCTCATCCTCTGTCATCCCCTTCTCCTCCTGCCCTCAATCCTACCCAGCATTAGGGTCTTTTCCAATGAGTCAACTTTTCGCATGAGATGGCCAAAGTACTGCAGTTTCAGCCGGATCATCAGACCTTCCAATGAACACCCAGGATTGATCTCCTTTAGAATGGATTGACTGGATCTCCTTGCAGTCCAAGGAACACTCAAGAGTCTTCTCCAACACCACAGCTCAAAAGCATCAATTCTGCGGCACTCAGCGTTTTCACCTCCGAATCTAACATCCATACATGACCACTGGAAAAACCATAGCCTTGACTAGACGGACTTTTGTTGGCAAAGTAATGTCCCTGCTTTTAAATATGCTATCTAGGTTGGCCATAACCTTCCTTCCAAGCAGTAAGCATCTTTTAATTTCGTGGCTGCAGTCACCATCAACAGTGCTTTTGGGGCCCCCCAAAATAAAGTCTGTCACTCTTTGCACTGTTTCCCCATCTATTTCCCATGAAGTGATGGGACCACATGCCATGATCTTAGTTTTCTGAACGTTCAGCTTTAAGCCAACTTTTTCACTCTCCTCTTTCACTTTCATCAAGAAGCTCTTTTGTTCTTCACTTTCTGCCATAAGGGTGGTCCTTCTAATCAGTCAGTCCTTCGCATCAGATGGCCAAATTATTGGAGTTACAGCTTCAGCATCAGTCCTTCCAATGAACATGCAGGACTGATGTCCTTTAGGGTGGACTGGTTGGATCTCCTTGCAGTCCAAAGGACTCTCGAGGGTCTTCACCAACATCACAGTTTCAAAGCATCAATTCTTTGGTGCTCAACTTTCTTTCTACTCCAGCTCTGACATCCATACATGACTACTGGAAAAACCATAGCTTCGACTGGACGGTTCCTCTGCCTATTCTAAAACCAGCTTCACCATCCGGAAGTTCACAGTTCACATATTGCTGGAGCATGGCTTGGAGAATTTTGAGCCTTGATTTACTAGCGTGGGAGATGAGTGCAATTGTGTGGTAGTTTGAGCATTCTTTGGCACTGCCTTTCTTTGGGATTGGAATGAAAACTGACCTTTGCCAGTCCTGTGGCCTCTGCGGAGTTCTCCAAAATTTTTGGCGTATTGAGTGTAGCACGTTCACAGCATCATCCTTCAGGATTTCAAAATAGCTCAACTGGAATTCCAGCACCTCCACTAGCTTTGTTCCTAGTGATGCTCTGTAAGGCCCACTTGACTTCATATTCCAGGATGTCTGGCTCTAGGTGAGTGATCGTACCACTGTGCTTATCTGCGTCTTGAAGATATAGATATATAGATATAGATATATACAGTTCTGTGTATTCTTGCGACCTCTTATTAATAGCTTCTGCTTCTGCTAGGTCCCTATCATTTCTGTCCGTTATCGAGCCCATCTGTGCATGAAGTGTTCCCCTGGTAACTCTAGTTTTCTTGAAGAGATCTCTAATCTTTCCCATTCTGTTGTTTTCCTCTATTTCTTTGCATTGATCGCTGAGGAAGGCTTTCTTATCTCTCCTTGCTATTCTTTCGAGCTCTAATTCAAATGGGAATTACTTTCATTCTGTCCTTTGTTTTTCACTTCTCTTCTTTTCATAGTTATTTGTAAGGCCTCCTCAGACAGCCATTTTCCTTTTTTTGCATTACATTTCCATGGGGATGGTCTTCAGTCACGAACTTCCGTCCATAGATCATCAGGCACTCTATCAGATCTAGTCTCTTTAATCTATTTCTCATTTATGTTGTATAATCATAAAGGATTTGATTGAGGACAAACCTGAATGAGATGGAATTGCCACCATCCGCTGAATCATCAAAAAAGCAAGAAAATTCCAGAACAACATCTATTTCTGCTTTATTGACTATGCCAAACCCTTTGACTGTGTGGATCACAATAAACTGTGGAAAATTCTGAAAGAGATTGGATTACCAGACCACTTGACCTTTCTCTTGAGAAATCTGTATGCAGCTCAGGAACAACAGTTAGAACTGGACATGGAACAACAGACTGGTTCCAAATACGAAAAGAAGTACGTCGAGGCTGTATATTGTCCCCCTGCTTATTTAACTTATATACAGAGTACATCATGAGAAACCCTGGGCTGGAAGACGCACAAGTTGCAGTCATGATTGCTGGGAGAAATATCAATAACCTCAGGGATGCAGATAACACCACCCATATGGCAGAAAGTGAAGAGGAATTAAAACACCTCTTGATGAAAGTGAAAGAGGAGAGTGAAAAAGTTGGCTTAAAGTTCAGCATTCAGAAAACTAAGGTCATGGCATCTGGTCCCATCACCTCGTGGAAAATAGATGGGGAAACAGTGGAAACTGTGTCAGACTTTATTTTGGGGGGCTCCAGAATCACTGAAGATGGTGACTCTCGCCCTGAAATTGAAAGACGCTTACTCCTTAGAGGGAAAGTTATGACCAACCTAGCCACAATATCAAAAGGCAGAGACATTACTTTGCGAAAAAAGGTCCGTCTAGACAAGGCTATGGTTTTCCAGTGGTCATGTATGGATGTGAGAGTTGGACTGTGAAGAAAGCTGAGCGCCGAAGAATTGATGCTTTTGAATTGTGGTGTTGGAGAAGACTCTTGAGAGTCCCATGGACTGCAAGGAGATCCAACCAGTCCATCCTAAAGGAGATCAGTTCTGGGTGTACATTAGAAGGACTGAGGTTGAAGCTGAAACTCCAATACGTTGGCCACCTCGTGTGAAGAGTGTACTCACTGGAAAAGACCCTGATGTTGAGAACGATAGCGGGCAGGAGGAGAAGGGGACGACAGAGGATGAGATGATTGGATGGAATCACCGACTCGATGGACGTGGGTTTGGGTGAGCTCCAGGAGTTGGCAATGGACAGGGAGGCCTGGCATGCTGTGATTCATGGGGTCACAAACAGTCGGACATGATTGAGCGACTAAACTGACCTGAACTGAACTGACTAGAGGGACCTTTTTTTTTTTTTTTGACAAAGTAATGCCTCTGCTTTTTAATGAGCTGTCTAGCTTGCTCATACCTTTTATTCCAGGGAGCAAGCATCTCTTAATTTCGTGGCTACCATCACCATCTGTATTGATTTTGGAGACCAACATATTATTTGTCACTGTTTCCTCTTCTATTTGTCAAGAAGGTATGGGACCAGATACCATAATCTTAGTTTTCTGAATGTTCAGTTTTAAGCCAAGTTTTTCAATCTCCTCTGTCACTTGCATCAATAGGCTCTTTTGTTCATGCTTTCTGCCATAAGGGTGCTGTCATCGGCATATCTGAGGTTATTGATATTTCTCCCGGCAATCTTGATTCCACTTTGTGTTTCCTCCAGCACAGCGTTTCTCATGAGGTACTCTGCATATAAGATCAATAAGCAGGGTGACAATATATAGCCTTGATGTACTCCTTCCTGATATGGAGCCAGTCTGTTTTTCCATGTCCAGCTGTAACTGCTGCTTCTTGACCTGCCTACAGATGTCTCAGGAGGCATATCAGGTGGTCTGGTATTCTCATGTCTTGAAGAATTTTCCACTGTTTGTTGCGATCCACACAAAGGCTTTGGCATAGTCAATAAAGCAGAAATAGATGTTTTCCTGGAACTCGCTTGCTTTTCGTTGGTCCAGTGGAGGTTTGAAATTTGATCTCTTGTTCCTCTGCCTTTTCTAAATCCAGCTTAACATCTGGAAGTTCATGGCTCACAATCTGTTGAAGCCTGGCTTGGAGAATTTTGAACATTAAGTTGTTAGCATGTGAGATGAGTGAAATTGTGCAGTAGTTGAGCATTATTTGCTATAGCCCTCCTTTGGGATTGAAAACTTATCTTTTTCAGTCCCGTGGAAAGATTTGCTGGCCTACTGAGTGCAGCACTTTCACAGCATCATCTTTTAGGATTGGAAATAATTCGACTAGAATTCCATCACCTCCACTAGCTTTGTTTGTCGTGATGCTTCCGAAGGCCCACTTGACTTCACATTTCAGGATGTCTGGGTCTAGGGGAGTGATCAGATCATCGTGTTTATCTGGGTCCTGAAGATCCTTTCTGTATTATGCTGTGTATACTTGCCACCTCTTCTTCATATCCTCTGCTTCTGTTAGGTCCATGCCATTTCTGCCCTTTATTGTGCCCTTCTTTGCATGAAAAATTCCTGCGTGTAAAGTTGGTCACTCGAACTTTCTCAACGAGAACTCTCGTCTTTCCCATTCTATTGTTTTCCACTATTTCTTTGCATTGATCGCTGAGGAAAGCTTTCTTACCTCTCCTCGCTTTTCTTTGGATCTCTGCATTCAAATGAGTATATCTGTCCTTTCCTACTTTGCCTTCCGTTTCTCATCTTTTCATAGCTGTTTGTAAGGCCTCCTCAGAGAACCATTTTGCCTTTTTGCGTTTCTATTCCTTGGGGATGGCCGTGATCCCTGCCTCGTGTACAATGTCATGAACCTCTGTCCATAGTCCTTCAGGCACTCTTTCTATGAGATCTAATCACTTGAATCTATTTCTCCCTTCCACTGTGTAATCGAATCACAGGGACTTGATTTAGGTCATATCTGAATGGTCCAGTGGTTTTCCCTACTTTCCTCAAGGTAAGTCTGAAATTGGTAATCAGGAGTTCATGATCAGAGTCACAGTCAGCCCCACGTCTTGTTTGTGCTGACCTATACAGCTTCTCCCTCTCTGGCTGCAAAGCACATAATCAATCTGATTTCAGTATTGACCCTCTGGTGATGCCCATGTGTAGAGTCTTCTCTTGTGTTCCTGGAAGAGGGTGTCTGCTGAGACTGGTGCAATCTTTTGCCAAAACTCGCTTAGCCTTTGTCCTGCTTCATTCTGTGCTATAAGGCCAACGTTGCCTGTTACTCCAGGTCCTTCCTGGCTTCCTACTTTTGCATTCCAGGCCCCTATAATGAAAAAGACATCTTCTGGGGTTGTTAACTCTAGAAGGCCAGGTAGATCTTCATAGAACCGTTCAACTTCAGCTTCTTCAGCATTACGTGTTGGGGCGTAGACTTGGATTATCATGATATTGAATAGTTTGGCTTGGAAACGAACAGAGATCGTTCTGCCCTTTCGGAGATTGCATCCTAGTACTGCATTTCAGGCTCTGTTGTTGACCATCAAGGCTACTCCATTTCTTCTAAGGGATTCCTACCCACAGTAATAGATATAATGGTCACTTGAGTTAAATTCACCCATTCAGGTCCATTTTACTTTGCTGATTCCGGAAATGTCGATGGTCACTCTTGCCGTCTCCTGTTTGACCACTTCCTATTTGCCTTGATTCAGGGACCTAACATTCCAGGTTCCTTTGCAATATTGCTGTTTACAACACCGGACTTTACTTCCATCACCAGTCTCATCCCCCACTGGGTGTTGTTTTTGCTTTGGCATCTTCCCTTCATTCTTTCTGAAGATATTTCTCCACTGATCTCTAGTAGCATTTTGGACACCTACTGACCTGGGGAGCTCTTTGTTCAGTGTCCTGTTTTTATTTCTGTTCATGGGATTCTGACAAGACGTGGTCCACTGGAGAAGGGAATGGCAAACTACTTCAGTATTCTTGCCTTGAGAACCCCATGGACAGTATGGAAAAGTTCCGAGGTAGAATTGACCAAAAGAGTAACTTGAGAGAGGGTTTGAAAGTGGAAAGGGAGCAGCAGTCTCTCCTCTTGCAAGGGTGCTGTGCTTTGATGTGGTGACAAGTAGGCGCAGACATGCCTGCAGGCTCTGGCGTGTCCTTGCTGTCGTCTGGGATGCATCCACAACTCCCTCCTGACTCCTGGGCATCAGCACCCTCCCTGTCACTGGACACTTGGCTGCAGAGGTAATGGTTTCCTCTCCATTTCTCTACTGTTGGCCCTCAGCAGCCTCACTTTGGTGACTAGACTCTATGACCTCTCCGTTTGCCTGGTTGGTGGCTCCGGAAGTCCCTTTTCAGACCTCACTTCTCAACCTGCTCCCACAGCTGACATAGAAGGCTCATTAATAATTCTCAGAATAATTTGTGCATGCACATGTGTGTCCTAAATCGCTTCAGTCATGCCCGACTCTGTGTGGCCCTATGCACTGTAGCCCACTTCTGGCTTCCTCTGTCCATAGAATTCTCCAGGCAAAAATACTGCAATGGGTTACCATGTCCTCCTCCAGGGAATCTTCTCCACACAGAGAGAAGATAAACTCACATCTTTTGCATCTCCTGCACGTGGCTTCTTCATCACTAGTACCATACCCCAAACACATGGGCTGGATCTAGCTTCCCTTCTTGGGTGTGACTGATTGTTGTTCAGTCAGTAAGTCTTTCCAATTCTTTCAATCCAGTGGACTGCAGCATCTCAGGCTCCTCTCTCCTCCACTTTCTCCGTGACTTTGTTCAAATTTCCTAGGGCATGAATGATAACGTTATGAGTATTTGCAGACTCACAGGAAGGCTCAGGAAGACACACCACAGGACTGGGCCCCAAGGGACCACTGCCACAGGATCACGAGGCCCTGCTCCTCTCCCCAGCAATTTTTCCTTTCTTAACTTTGCATAAGTGCAGTTGTCTCATGGACACAGCTGATGAGTGGACCCTTAAAGGCTTCAGATCCCTGGCTGCAAGGGAGTCTGGGAAATGGAATTTTCATCGCTCCAGCCTCTTCAATTCAGGAGGGTGAGCAGCAAGAGGAATGCATATTGAAAAGCCATTTCTCACACAGAGATATGCCTGGGGATCGAATCTTTGACGTTACCATCTGGCCCAGGGTTTCCTTGTCAGGCCATGATGGTAGTGGAAGATCTTTGCCTCCCCAGCCCTGCAGATAATCCAAGGCCAGGCTAACTGGTCACCAGACTCGTTAATATGAACCAGTACTCACCTTGGTTCACCTTGATGAAATGAAGGAGGAGACGTGAACTTTATTTACCCAGCGTTATTCACATTCCTGGTCACTTATGTACATAGCGCCTCATCCCAGGCATTTTGTAGCTGAGGACGCATCAGACCCAAAGAGACTGAGGAAACTACCTCAGGTCACACAGCTAGTTATGGCAGAAGCTGGACCTGAGCCATCCTGTGGACCAAAGAATGCCTGCTCCTCACCATTACTGTATGCCTGCTGATATTGGGAGAAGCTTTTGTATAAAAGCCGTTCATTCTAATTAGGCACTTTTTCTTGGCTGAGCAGTTTCAGGTGCTGGGGACATGATGGTGGGCAAAACAGGTGGCGGTAGATAAAGGGTATTGGTTGAGATGGGGTTTGTAAATGCTCAACAAGTCAGGGACTAGAAACAGATTTGGGGTTAAGTTGATATTGATGTGGTTTCTTTGTATTTAAATATGTGAGACAAGATTTGTGCATCTACTTTTTTTGTTTTGAAATGTAGGTCCCTTGGTTTAGCTTTTGTTTTTCCTTTTTTGGAAAATATATTTATTTTGGACTGTGCCAGATCTTCGTTGCCAAGAGAGAGCTTTCTCTAGTTGCGGTGCATGGGCCTCTCCTTGTGGTGGCTTCTCTTGTTCCAGGGTATGGGCTCTAGAATGCAAGTTCAGTAGTTTTCATGGGCTTAGTTGTCCCACAGCATGTGAAATCTTCCAGATCAATGGTCGAACCTGTGTCCTCTATACTGGCAGGCAGATTCTTAACCACTCGACCACCAGGAAAGTCCTGTCTTTCCTTCTTGAAAAATATTTCTCCCGTCTGAAAAAAACACAGACTATGGCAATTGATGGTTTGTCTCAGTGTCTGGGACACAAAATGGCATCGTGATTGTTGTTTTTTAGTTGCTAAGTTGTGTCCGACTCTTTGAGATGCCATGGACTGAAACTTGCCAGGACCCTCTGTCCATGCACGGTGGGGACTGTGGCAAAGTAATGAACCTGGAGAGCAGCTGGAAGTGGCAGTTTGGGTGTGGCTCCTGCTGGTCACGTGCATACATAGGTCCACGTGTTGCCAGATTGCCCACTTTCAATGATAAGTTGAAAATTCATATTTTGAGTTATGTCTTCCAATGATACATTTTATATAGTTGTAACAAAACTTGCAAGCCTATTGTGAAAATTAGGCCAACGTCTCTGTGGGTCAGATCTGGCCTGTGAGCTGTCAGTTTGCATCTTGTGTGAAAGAGCCTTAATTCAGGCATCAGAGATGCTGGGTTGCAGTCTGGGCTCTGCTGCCTTCCAGTAGCTGGGGTCAGAGGCAAGCCACAACACTTTCTGGACCTCAGTTTCCCATTCTGTAAAATGGGACTTCTGAGAACCACATGGTCTGCCGAACCCTTTGCTAAACCAATATTTTCTAAACGGTGTGTCGTAGAGTCAATTTAGTAGATTGTTACTTGCATCTTTTAAATAGAAAAGAGGACAGGATGGAAACTAAGTGGATATATCATGGTATTATAGCTTAGCATTGCCTTGTGGAACATATTTTAGCTTACACACATAATATGCACACACATGTATCTATATCATACTGGGTCTTGATGTAATATTCATTTCTTATGCAGAGGGACTGAAAGGGAAGCTTTCAAACAAAGTGTTGTTCATGTCTTAATGCGCTCAATGCTGGCAACATTTCTGTGAGGTGGGTTTTCACCTCAACCCCATTTTACAGGTGAGAACGCTGAAGTGCAGGGAGTGAAGTTCCCACAAACAGGAAAAGGAATAGCTGGGACTTGACCCCAGGCCACATCTGAACCATGTGCTATCTGACCTCTCCAGACAGCAACTGTGTGATCACGATGAAGGAGTTAACGCAAGTCAAGGGCTTAGCTGGGTGCCTGGGACAGAGCAGGTGTTGAATAAATGTAGAAGCCAGACTTGTGTGAGCAGCTCCTTATTCAGCCACACCATGTGGTGTATAGGAACCCATGGGCTATGAGAGAGAGGGGGGCTGGGCTTCTGCGGTCCTGATACCCGTCGGGCGGTGAAGAGGGTATAAGGGCAAAGAGACACCCCCACCCTGTAGTCCGAGTTCCCCCAATACACATTGTTGCCCAAACACTTGATGGTTACATTTTAAAATCACTATTTGGTTGCAGCTGGCTTATCCGTCATCCTTGAATGAACTGCTACATATTTTACTATCTTGAATTTATGGATTACCCCCACACACACACACACACACCATTTTGTCAAACAATTTAAACTATCACGGCGACGGTGGTATTAAACATTAGAGCAGTTATGTTTTATAGTCGGGCTGAGTGTGGCAAGAAGTGCTTCCGGGGTCGTGGCTGCTGATGGCTCTTGAGGCACCACAGCAGGTCACTTAATCCTTAACTTTGGGGCCTGAACAGATCCTCGAAGGTGCTGCAATATCAGGGAAGCACTCCCGCAAAGCAGGCGCGCAGCCCAAGAACATACTTCTGGAATCCTTGCAGTCCTATTTCCATGCCTAACTTTGGGTGGCCCCTGCGGGCAGTTCGGGCCGATGGCGGGGTCGCACTGCCCTCTGGTGGTCACTGGCGAGCACAGCTTCACGGGTGCTGATCCGGCCCCATCGTCGGTGCTGTGGGCGCTGCAGCAGAATGGCGGAGCGCTCTGAGCTCAGATTTCCCTTTACCCAGAAAGAATTGTCTGTCTATCCCCATCCTAGGAGTTTCCCCAAATCCCTGTGAGTAAAAATGGCAGGCTGTATTGTCTATGGGTCCGTTTATAAGGGCTTGGAGATCTCGGGTGACAGAAATCAAAAGCAAGGTGGAAGGCACGGGAGAAGCTAGGAAGGACCACGAGGGGCCCTTTACGGGACCTGGGGACGTCGTCCGTCCTCATCTGTGTCGGGAGAGAATGGTTTCCAGCGGGAAGGATGGAAGCACGGTGTCTGGTCAAAAACAGCTGGTTATGGGCTGTCTCAGGAACGTGAAGGCATTTTCTCATTTGATACCCTACACACAGTGTACTGAACCAAGCTCAAGTGGTTATCATCATGATATTTTCTTACAGATGATTAAACTTGGGTACCCATCCCCCAGATCAGGATGATTCTTCAAAATAGAAGTCGGATTATGCCCGTCTCCTCCTTTAAACTCTCTGGCGTCTTCTCACTGGATTTGGAAGAAGATCCAAACTCCAACCGAATAAAAAGTCCCACAGCCAATAAATATCAGTCCACTGCTGGTGGATATTCCGCTTGTTTTCATTCTTTGCTATTACAGACGGTGTTGTAGAAAAGAACTCTATACAGAATATGCATGCTCACTTAAATATATCTGTCGATAGATACTCAGAAGTGGAATTACTGAGTCGAACTTACAAATTGCATAGATATTGCCAACTTTTCTCCTTAGGAGTTGTACCAGTTTCAGCTTCCACAAGCAATGCACGAAGCCCCACAGCTCAACCAGCACTGTGAGTCATTAAACATTCAAACGTTTGTCAATCCGATGCGAAAAGTTGTATCTCAGTATATTTGCGTTTCTCTTACGATGAGCGAACTTGGACATCTTTGTATAAGTTTAAGGAACAGTTGCACTTTTAACAAATATATTAAAATGTATGTACATGCCCTAGGATCTTTTTTTTTTATTTGGGTTGCTGGTTTACTCTTTATTTGTAAGAGATTTTTATATATCAAGGGGGGTTAACACTTGCTGTTGTCTGTGATTTGAATTTCAATTTGACTTTTGTCTCATATCTTTATTTGTATAATAGTATCTATTTATGGTTGTGCTGGGTCTCATTGCTGCCAGGGCTTACCTCTAGTTGGGGAATGCAGGCCTCCTCTCTAGTTGTGGTGCACAGGCTTCTCATTGCAGTGGCTTCTCTTGTTGTGGAGCACAGGCTGTAGGGCAAGTGGGCTTCAGTAGCTGGGGCTCCTGGGCTCTGAGCACAGGATCAGTAAGTTGTAGTGCATGGGTCTAGTTGCCCCTGGACATGTAGTAACTTCCCAAGCCTGATATCGAACTGGCATTTCCTGCATTGGCAGGTGGATTCTTTGCCACTGAGGCACCAGGGAAGCTTTACTTATGTAGTTTAGTAACTTTTTTAAGGTGTCAAATGTCTCAACTTTGTTTTGTTTTGTTTTAAAGCACCATGTCTTATTCAAATATGCGTCTATTGTTCTTGGGACACTGCCGGTGCATTGTAGATGCTCAATTAATATCTGATGGAGTAAAAATATCTTCTCCACTTGAATGATTGGTTTTGTAAGTAGACATCTGAGTCCATGAGATATAATACTACTATTTATTATGTGTTATATATACTGGGATGCTTTTGGCTGCAAATAACTAAGGAAGAAGAGACTCAAAATATTTCAACCATAAGGACATTTTAATCTCACAGCATAAATTTAACCTATCTTTCCTAAGCACTTGTCCTTCGAAGAATTAACCAATGTTCAATTAATAGAAATCTTTGTTTAATCATTTCTGCCACATCTTTTACCTCATGTAGATTATTGTCTACAAATGAAGCCAAGTTAGAGGAAACAGTGTCCAGGGATAGAGACAAAGAGACTGAATTTAAAAGAATTTAAAGATACTCCTTGAATTCTGCATTTGGGGTGTTGGTGGTCATGGGGTCTGAGATCACACATTCCTCAACCTTTCAGCCAAGTAGGCCAATTTCTTTTAAAGTCACTTTGATGGTACTTATGCTATTTGCCATTGAAAAATTCCCATGTTAGCTCTCTGACTTCTAACTCCCTTGTGAAACAAACACCTTCATCCCTGGAGTTTGACCTGAAAACTTCTTTGATTTTCTGTCCTTCTGCTGAGCTAGCCAGGAAGTTCTGGTGTCATGCTCACACTTCTAGAAAGCCAAGGGTTTTTGTTTGGGAGTTTTGCATAGTGCAGCTCCTCTACTTCTAAGAGGATTCCAGAGGCCCGCAAGATACTGTTGGATAAAGAGTGAAGGCAAGAAGCCTGGGACCACTGAATCTTAGCTACCCATCCATTCATCCATCCATCCATCCATCCATCCTTCCATCCATCTACCCAACACCCTCCAATCCATCCATCATCCATTCATCCATCCATCTATCATCCAACATTCATTAATTGCTATCTCTCTTATACATTGAGAAAGATAGTGCCTTTGTCCCCTGAGAGCTCTGAGTCATCCCAGAATTCAGAATGAAACATTTACAGACTGTGGACTGTCAGCACCAGCCTTTAACATTCAATCATCACAATAGAAAAGTAGGTGACCACCTAGGCAGTTAATTTCAGAAATAAAGAACAGGTCTGTTTCACCCCAAACCTCTCTCTGTGTGGAGAGCTTCAAGAGTCTACTATTCGTGACACTAATGGAAGCCTTTTAAAATACAATTTCTTTTTTTATTAAGTGATTTAGTCTTTGTTAATTTTCAACAGAATTTTTCTTGAAAGAATTTGTTTCTTTTTTTTGTTTCTCTTTTATCAGTAGGGCTGAAAAAAGGTAGGAGAACTTTATTCTTGGTTTGTTTTTTTTTTTCAATTTGTTAAAATATTCTTGATTTACACTGCCGTGTCAGTCTGCAAATCAGCAAAGTGTCTCAGTTATACACATGTACACATTCTTTTTCTACATTCTTTTCCATTACGGTTTATCACAGGATACTGAATATTGTCCCCTGTGCTATCCATTAGGACCTTGTTGTGTATCCACTGTAAACGTAGTAGTTTGCATCTACCAACCCCAGATTCCCAGCCCATCCCTATCCCCTCCATCCTTGGCAACTACAACTCTGTTCTCTATCTGACAGCAGGTGTGATGGTGGCTGGAAGGGACGAGTGGATAGCACGTGGTTAAAAGTGGGTACCGAGGTGCCTAGGTTATCAAACAATGAGAAAACAGGGAGGATCCAGGAGCACATGACTGATTCCCTGGATGGTTCTGCTGCAGTCTCTTTCTTCTCGAGCCAGAAGTCAATTCATTCAGTACAACATTTACACTCATTAGAAGAAACTAATTCAGCAGATTACAGTGAGGTTGATCCGTGTTTTTGCCAGCTAACTCGAGGGATTCTTTACCTTCATTTAACTATCTGTCTGTCTAACCATTATACCATTCTTGCAACTACATATCCAACCATCGCAGTATTACTATCAATCACCCATCAACCATTAGTCATTCTATCCACCTACCCATTCCATTACTCATCCATCCATTTAGCCACTCATTCATCCACTTAAGCATCTATCCAACTTTCCATCTCACCATACAACCACTCACACATCCAGACAAGCATCCATCCGTCCACCTCACCGTATCACCATTTAGTCATCAATACACTTCAGTCACTCTGTGTTATATGATGAATTAAGACACTGTGAACCACAGCACACCAGGTCTCCCTGTCCATCACCAACTCCCGGAGTCCACCCAAGCCAATGTCCATAGAGTCAGTAATGCCATCCAACCAGGTCATCCTCTGTCGACCCCTTCTCCTCCCGCCCTCAATCTTTCTCAGCATCAGGGTCTTTTCTAGTGAATCAGCTCTTCGCCTGAGATGGCCAAAGTATTGGAGTTTCAGCTTCAACATCCGTCCTTCCAGTGAACACCCAGGACTGATCTCCTTTAGGATGGACTGGTTGGATTTCCTTGCAGACCACGGGACTCTCAAGAGGCTTCTCCAACACCACAGTTCAAAAGCATCAATTCTTCTGCGCTCGGCCCTCTTTATACTCCAACTCTCACTTGTTTACACGACCCCTGGAAAAACCATAGCCTTGACTGAACAGAACTTTGTTGGCAAAATAACTTCACTGCTTTTTAATATGCTGTCTAGGTTGGTCATAACTTTCCTTCCAAGGAGGAAGCGTTTTTTAATCTCATGGCTGCGGTCACCATCTTCAGTGATTTTGGAGTCCAGCAAAAGAAAGTCAGCCAATGTTTCTACGGTTTCCACATCTGTTTGCCATAAAGTGATAGGACCAGATGCCATGATCTAAGGCTTCTGAATGTTGAGCTTTAAGCCAACTGTTTCACTCTCCTCTTTCACTTTCATCAAGAAGCTCTTAGGTTCTTCTTCAGGTTCTGCCATATAGGGGGTGTCATCTGCGTATCTGAGGCTATTGATATTTCTCCCGGTAATTTTGATTCCATCTTGTGCTTCCTTCAGCCCAGCGTTTCTCTTGATGTACTCTGCATACAAGTTAAATAAGTAGGGGGACAAATTAAAGCCTTGACGTACTCCTTTTCCTATTTGGAACCAGTCTGATATTCCATGTCCATTTCTAACTGTTGCTTCCTGACCTGTATACAGATTTCTCAAGAGGCAGGACAGGAGGTCTGGCAGATAGGGATGCTTGATGAATTTTTGGACCAACTGAAACAACACTGCAGATGGTGATGGCAGCCATGAAATTAAAAAACACTTAGTCCTGGGAAGGAGTGTTATGAGCAGCCTAGGCAGCATATTAAAAGACAGAGATGTTACTTTGTCAACAAACGTCCGTCTGGTCTGCTGCTGCTGCTGCTCAGTCGCATCGGGCATGCCCGACTCTGTGCGACCCCATAGACGGCAGCCGACCAGGCTCTGCCGTCCCTGGGATTCTGCAGGCAAGCACACTGTAGTGGATTGCCATTACTTTCTCCAGTGCATGGGAGTGAAAGGTGAGAGTTCGCTCATCCGTGTCGAACTCTTTGCAACCCTATGGACCGAAGCCTACCAGGCTCCTCCATCCGTGGGATTTTCCAGGCAAGAGTACTGGAGTAGGGTGCCACCTCCTTCTCCACCATCTAGTCAAGGCTATGGTTTTTCCAGTGGTCATGCATGGATGTGGATGGCATCATTGACTCTTTGTACCTGGGTTTGGGTGGACTCTGGGAGTTGGTGATGGGCAGGGAGGCCTGGTGTGCTGTGCTTCATTGGGTTGCAAAGAATCGGATATGACTGAGCGACTGAACGGAACTGAACTCAACTGAATCAACCTAAGGTACACCTAGGTCTAATCTTGTTAGGTGAGCAAGTGTTTACGTCTTCATTACAGCTAAAAGATACTCAAGGCCAGCTCAAGATAGTCACCGGCCTTCAATTTTTTACTGAGTGGATAGAGGGTGCTTGATGAATATACATGAATGCCCCCAGTTCCGTGCATTGTGAGGTTATATGCCTACAGGGTAGAAACTATACAAGTGTCCTTTTGGTTCCAGGAGCACCATACACACTTTCCTGCCTCTGGGGGCTCTACACTTTTGATAGCTGGGTCAGGACAGCCTCTCTGGAGGGGTGACATTTAAGTAAGTGCCAGAGAAGGGGAAGGCTGGGGCCATGCAAATAGAAGGGTAGGTAGTCAAAGCTGGAAGAAGCACAAGCTGGAGTCAAGATTGCCGGGAGAAATATCAATAACCTCAGATATGCATACGACACAACCCTCATGGCAGGAAGTGAAGAAGAACTAAAGAGCCTCTTGATGAAAGTGAAAGAAGAGAGTGAAAAAGTCGGCTTAAAGCTCTACAAGTTTAGAAAACTAAGATCATGGCATCTGGTCCCATCACTTCATGGGGAAAAATGGGGAAACAGCGGAAATTGTGTCATACTTTGGGGGTGGGGGAGCTTCAAAATCACTGCTGATGGTGATGGCAGCCATGCAATTAAAAGAAGCTTACTCCTTGGAAGGAAGGTGATGACCAAACTAAATAGCATAGTTAAAAGCAGAGACATTACTTTGCCAACAAAGGTGCATCTAGTCAAGGCTATGGTTTCTCCAGTGGTCATGTAAGGACGTGAGAGTTGGATGGGGAAGAAAGGTGAGCTCCGAAGACTTGATGCTTTTAAACTGTGGTGCTGGAGAAGACTCTTGAGAGTCCCTTGGACTGCAAGCAGATCCAACCAGTCCATCCTAAAGGAGATCAGTCCTGAGTGTTCATTGGAAGGACTGATGTTGAAGCTGAAACTCCAATACTTTGGCCACCTAATGTGAAGGGTTGACTCAATGGAAAAGACAATCGTGCTGGAAATGAAGCAAAAAGTGATCCATCATGGGCAACAGATGCCCTCTCTTTAATGCCTTTCAGCTCCCCCACTCTCCTCCCCTCAGCCTGGCTGAGCCTTTCATTCTCTGCAAAGATGGATGTTGGTGGCTGCATGGCCAATCCAGTCCCTGTTTAAACTATGTAATTTATTTTTCCTGGAGGAAATGAGCAAAGGGGAAGAGACTATCTCAGCAGCCTCCCTGCCAGGCCTGGTGGCTGCAGAACCCAGGTGGATTTGCAACTGGTGGAGAGGTGGAGACAAATAACCTGCTAAAATGGAGATATTAACAATACCGTCAGCCGGAACAGCCAAAGCCCCCTGTCCTGTCACCGTGTTTCACACGGCTCAGGTGCCCATGGCCTGGGCTAATGAGGCCCATCCATCAGGCTGGGAGAGCTGCTGGCACACAGACTTTCTCATTAGCGGGCTGAAGCTGCTGCTTGAGACACTGGTGGGAATTTTCAGGGGAGCTTGTCATATGGGGGTGCTGTATCCTAGTTTTCTTTGGTGGACTCCACTCTCTTCTAACCAGCTCAGGGGTGCAGAACAACAGTGTTTGATATTCCTAAGTCCACCTCCTTCCTACCAGGTGTATGCAGCAAAACACATAGCAGTTTACCTGTACCAGCTGTGTGACTTTAAAGAAATTAATTAATCTTTCTGAATCTCAAACATGTCCTTTATAAAATGAAGTGGGATGGTGCCCACTTTGTCAGGGGAGGGATTGGAGGATTAAATAAATAAATATTTATTCGTAAATAAAGAGTAATGGGTAAGGCCTGGGATTAGGTAGGGTGGCAATTACAACCCCCCCACCCCCCGCTGGCTGTGATGGAGCCTACTGGCTGGCTCCCTACATTCGTTCTCCCCTTCTCTCTCAGAAAATGCTCCCGTATTTGTTTGTTTCCTCGCTAGGCAGGAGTGGCTGAGAATAAAGGCTACATCTTCCAGCTCCTTTTGTGGTAAGGTGTGATTTTCTGATGCACAAATCTGGCCATTGGTATTTGAGCAACAGCGATGTTGAACTGTGTCAGCTGTGCTCTTAAAGGGAAGAAGAGTCCGTCCCTCTCCCCTCCCCCTTTACTTTCCTGGTGCAGGGGGAGTGCAGAACTTGAGGGCTGAGAAGCCACCTTGGACTGTGTGGTAAGAACAGTACTTGGATTGGCAGAGCATCAAGACAGAGGGCGCCTGTTTCCCTGGTGCTGTTCCAGCTCTATAGGCAGCTAATGAGACAAAGAGACAGCTCTCGATTTTTTAAGCTACTGGCTGGCATCTCTGGCAACACAAAGTCAATTTGACAGAAACTGGCCCTGTTGGGGAGTACCTCATCCACCCCCTCAGCCTGCATTCAGTGACACACTGCTCCTGTGGACTTTGCACAAACAAGACGTTGAGGTGAGTTTTCGTTATGAGGGCAGATTTTTTTTTCTTCTTATTTAATTATTCAGTTCAGTTCAGTCGCTCAGTCGTGTCCAACTCTTTGCAACCCCATGAATTGCAGCACGCCAGGCCTCCCTGTTCATCACCAACTCCTGGAGTCCACCCAAACCCATGTTCATTGAGTCAGTGATGCCACCCAACCATGTCATCCTCTGTGGTCCCCTTCTCCTCCCGCCCCCAACCCTACCCAGCATTAGGGTCTTTTCCAATGAGTCAACCCTTCGCATGAGGTGCCAAAAGTATTGGAGTTTCAGCTTCAACATCAGACCTTCAAATGAACGCCCAGGGCTGATCTCTTTTAGGATGGATTGATTGGATCTCCTTGCAGTCCAAGGGACTCTCAAGAGTCTTCTCCAACACCACAGTTCAAAAGCATCAATTCTGTGGTGCTCAGCTTTCTTCACCGTGCAACTCTCACATTCATACATGACCAGTGGAAAAACCGTAGCCTTGACTAGATGGATTTTTGTTGGCCAAGTAATGTCTCTGCTTTTAAATATGCTTTCTAGGTTGGCCATAACCTTCCTTCCAAGGAGTAAGCGTCTTTTAATTTCAGTCACCATCAGCAGTGATTCTGGAGCCCAGAAAATAAAGTCTGACACTGTTTCCACTGTTTCCCCATCTATTTCCCATGAAGTGATGGGACCAGATGCCATGATCTTAGTTTTCTGAACGTTGAGCCTTAAGCCAACTTTTTCACTCTCCTCCTCCACCTTCATCAAGAGGCTCTTTACTTCTTCTTCACTCTCTGCCATAGGGTAGTGTCATCCGCATATCTGAGGTTATTAATATTTCTCCTGGAAATCTTGATTCCAGCTTGTGTTTCTTGCAGCCCATCATTTCTCATGATCTACTCTGCATGTAAGTTAAATAAGCAGGGGGACAATATACAGCCTTGATGTACTCCTTTTCCTATTTGGAATCAGTCTGTTGTTCCATGTCCAGTTCTAACTGTTGCTTCCTGACCGGCATACAGGTTTCTCAAGAGACACGTCAGATGGTCTGGTACACCCATCTCTTTCAGAATTTTCCACAGTTTATTGTAATCCACACAGTCAAAGGCTTTGGCATAGTCAATAAAGCAGCAATATATGTTTTTCTGGAACTTTCTTGCTTTTTCCATGATCCAGCGGATATTGGCAATTTGATCTCTGGTTCATCTGCCTTTTCTAAAACCAGCTTGAATATCTGGAATTTCACGGTTCAGGTATTGCTGAAGCCTGGCTTGGAGAATTTTGAGCATTTCTTTACTAGCATGTGAGATAAGTGCAATTGTGCTGTAGTTTGAGCATTCTTTGACATTGCCTTTCTTTGGGATTGGAACGAAAACTGACCTTTTCCAGTCCTATGGCCACTGCTGAGTTTTCCAAATGTGCTGGCATATCGAGTGCAGCACTTTCACAGCGTCACCTTTGAGGATTTGAAATAGCTCAACTGGAATTCCATCACCTCCACTAGCTTTGTTTATAGTTATGCTTTCTAAGGCCCACTTGATTTCACATTCCAGGATGTCTGGCTCTAGGTGAGTGATCACACCATCATGATTATCTGGGTGGTGAAGATCTTTTTTTGTACAGTTCTTCTGTGTATTCTTGCCACCTCTTCTAAATATCTTATTCCTCTGTTAGGTCCGTACCATTGCTGTCCTTTATCGAACCTATCTTTGCATGAAATGTTCCTTTGGTATCTCTAATTTTCTTGAAGATATCTCTAGTCTTTCCCAATCTGTTGTTTTCCTCTATTTCTTTGCACTGATCGCTTTCTTATCTCTCCTTGCTATTCTTTGGAACTCTGCATTGAGATGGGAATATCCTTCCTTTTCTCCTTTGCTTTTTGCTTCTCTTCTCTTCTCTTCCCAGCTATCTGTAAGGCCTCCTCAAACAGCCATTTTGCTTTTTTGTGTTTCTTTTCCATGGGGATTTTCTTGATCCCTGTCTCCTGCACAATGACACGAACCTGTGTCCGTAGTTCATCAGGCACTCTGTCTATCAGGTCTAGTCCCTTAAATATATTTGTCACTTCCACTGTATACTCATAAGGGATTTGATCTAGGTCATACCTGAATGGTCTAGTGGTTTTCCCTGCTTTCTTTAATTTAAGTCTGAATTTGGCAATAAGCAGTTCATGATCTGAGCCACAGTCTGCTCCCGGTCTTGTTTTTGCTGACTGTATAGGTACTTGCAAATTTAGCTCAAATGAATCCTTTTATACTTCTAAATTTTAGTAATGCTTTTTCACCTTAAAATCCATTTGCTTGACAGTAATAAACTGGGGAAAATTCTGAAAGAGATGGGAATACCAGACCATCTGGCCTGTCTCTTGAGAAACCTGTATGCATGTCAGGAAGCAACAGTTAGAACTGGACATGGAACAACAGACTGGTTCCAAATAGCAAAAGGTGTACGTCAAGGCTGCCTATTGTCACCCTGTATATTTAAGTTATATGCAGAGTAGATCATGAGAAACGCTGGGCTGGAAGAAACACAAGCTGGAATCAAGATTGCCAGGAGAAATATCAATGACCTCAGATATGCAGATGACACCACCCTTATGGCAGAAAGTGAAGAAGAGCTAAAGAGGCTCTTGATGAACGTGAAAGAGGAGAGTGAAAAAGTTGGCTTAAAACTCAACATTCAGAAAATCAAGATCATGGCATCTGGTCCCATCACTTCATGGGAAATAGATGGGGAAACAGTGGAAACAGTGTCAGACTTTATTTGGGGGGGGCTCAAATATTACTGCTGATGGTGATGGCCCCCATGAAATTAAAAGACGCTTACTCATTGGAAGGAAGCTTATGTCCAATTTAGATAGCATATTTAAAAGCAGAAACATTTCTTTGCCAACAAAGTTCCATCTAGTCAAGGCTATGGTTTTCCCAGTGGTCATGTATGGATTGAGAGTTGGACGGTGAAGAAAGCTGAGAGCGGAAGAATTGATGTCTTTGTACAGTGGTGCTGGAGAAGACTCTTGAGAGTCCCTTGGACTGCAAGGAGATCCAACCAGTCCATGCTAAAAGAAACCAGTCCTAAGTGTTCATTGAAAGGTCTGATGTTGAAGGTGAAACTCCAATACTTTGGCCTCCTCATGTGAGAGTTGACTCATTGGAAAAGACCCTAATGCTGCGTAGGATTTGGGACAGGATAAGAAGACGAAGACAGATGATGAGATGTTTGGATGGCATGACCGACTCGATGGAGATGTGTTTCGGTAAACTCCGAGAGTTGGTGATGGACAGGGAGGCCTGGCGTGCTGCGATTCATGGGGTCACAAAGAGTCAGAGATGATTGAGCAACTAAACGATACTGAGTACAGCTGCATTGGCTTTCATTGTCAGTATATATATATATATATTCTTATTGTGTATTTTTCAACTGTTGTATATATTAGGAATCTTTCATATTTAGCCAGCTTTAAACAAACAAAGAAAAAAGAAACTGTCAGAACATCTCTTGCGTTGAAACTTTGCCTTATTCCCATTTATTGTGATGAAATTTGGCTTTTTTGGATATCAGTTTACTTTGTGTCTTCTATTTGTCAGACTTCCCTTGTTTCCTTGTATCACTTCTTTGCCATATTTTAAAAATGTATTTATCTTTGCATGTGTTGGTTTTCATTTCCATGAGGGCTTTCTCTAGCTTAAGGTGGCAGGGGCTACTCTTTAGTTGTGGCGTTGAGGCTTCTCATTGCAGTGGCTTCTGTTGTTGTCCAGCATTGGCTCAGGTCAAGTGGACTCAGTAATTACGCCTCCCGTGCTCTAGAACACAGACTCAGTAGTTGGAATGCATGAGCTCAGCTGCTCCATGGCATATGGGATTCTCCTGGATCAGGGATGGAACCAGTGATTCCTGCATTGGCAGGTGGATTTTTTACCACTGAGCCCCCAAGGAATTCCCCTCTTCTTTGCTTTATTTTTAATTACATTCTTTGCTCATTCAGTCTTTCCCCTTGGTTATGTGCAAAGTCAGGTTCCTGTTTTCTTTCTCTGCTGACTCCCCTGGAGAGAGACCCTCCTCTGAGTTTCTGCAGATGGATGTAGCTTTCTCCCCCACACCCACAGGCCCAGGGAGTATTAATGACACCCTCTTTGGGTTCCTGAGGGCTAACTCTGCACAGGTCCTCTGCTGGCCCCCTTGGCATCTGTTCTCTGTAGGTGTGACAGAGAAAAAGGCAGTTCAGAGAGGGTTGCCACTGGCTGAAGGCCACACAGCTAACAATGGCAGAGCAGGGATTCAGGGCAAAATGCGCTCTCCTTGTCACCTATTTCTGTGAGAGGCAGGTGGCTGTAGGGTGAAGCGAGGGAGAGACCTGGGACACAGAATTGAAAGAGGCACCTCCAGGACTTCCCTGGGTGTCCAGTGGTTCATACTCTGTGCTTTCACTGCAGGGGGCATGGGTTCAAGCTCTGCTTGGAGAACTAAGGTCTCAAAAAAAAAAAAAAGGTACTATTTTATTCAGCTTTCCTCATAACTCTGTTGGTAAAGAATCTGCCTGCAATGCAGGAGACCCCAGTTCCTGGGTTGGGAAGATCCCCCGGAGAAGGGATAGGCTACCTTATCCAGGATTCTTGGGCTTCCCTGGTGGCTCAGCTCGTAAGGAAACTGCCTGCCATGCAGAAGACCTGGGTTTGGTCCCTGGGTCAGGAAATCCCCTGGAGAAGAGAAAGGACACCCCCTCTAGTATTCCGGCCTGGAGAATTCCATGAACAATATAGCCTAAGGGGTCACAAAGAGTTCGATATGACTGAGCGAATCCACTTCACTTCACTTCAGTTTATAAAGCGGCATCTCTGTCAGCTCTACCTCTTCGTGGCTCACTAAGGGAGGGTGGCCTTAGACCAGCAGTTCTTGAAGAAGGAGGAGTGACTGTGACAAATTCTAGGGGCGTCGTTTTTGACTGTTGTCATGATATGGGGGGCCACTACACATGGGGGCAGGTGCCTGCTTCATGGCATACACGTTAGACGTGAATGATTCTCAAATGTCCTGCCAGATATTTAGGTAAGTCCAAACCCATTCATAATACCCCGAGTGGAGGCCCTTATCTGCACTTTGTCCCATAAGTTTAATAAAAGATTTCCAGGGCTGCAATTATGGTGCAAACTGGAGAAGTCAATATTTTGTTTTATTCAGAGCCTAACCATGGGTTGCTTTGCAGTTTGTGGCAATCACATGATGGCCACAGTACCTCGATGGCTTTGTGAATGGCCAAGACTGCACACTTGTGTCCTCCTGCATTTGCCAGGCTGAATCCTCAGTGAGGGCACATTTGGGTGCAAGTGTGAGTGCTCAAACATTTACCTACGGGAGCATGCATTGTTGTGAGTATAAATACATGTGTGTGCTCAGTTGTGTTCAACTCTTCGTGATGCTATAGACCCCAGGCTCTTTTGTCCTAGGATTCTCCAGGCAAGAATACTGGAGTGGGTTGCCATGGCCTCCTTCAGGGGACCTTCCTGACCCAGGGATCAAACCTGTGTCTCTTATGTCTGCTACATAAGGTCTGCTTAAGTAGACCTTATGTCTACTGCATAAGGTGGAATCTTTACCACTACCGCCACCTGAGGAACTGAATCCTTGAGTATAAATGACGTACTCTTAGTTCTTTAAAAAAAAAAAAATTATGTGGACCATTTTTAAGCTCTGTATTTAATTTGTTATCATCACTTCCTTTATGTTTATGATAACATAAACACTTCTTTTATGTTTTGGTCTTGAGACACGTGGGATCTTAGCTCCATGTGGATAGAAGCTGCACCCGCTGCATTGGAAGGTCAAGTCTTAAGCACTGGACCACCAGGCAGTTCACTCCCTATTTCACTTTGTGTTACTGGATGTTGATCTCCAGGACAGTTTTTTTTTTTTTTTTTTAAATTTCGTGGGACAGAACATTTTGGTTTTAAGATGGTTTTATTATCCATCAGTATTTCATTTCAGGATAGTAAATGATCATTTCAAAACATCTGCTACACCACCCTAGGAAACCCCCTTTAATGTGAGAAGGCAAGTGAATAGCAGTGACAGCTCTATGGACTTCTCTGTCATTCTCCAGCTAAGAATGAGAGGGCAGGTAGTGGGGTGTCCATGACCAGGAGCCTAAGCAGGTCCTCAATCTAACTGATAGAAGCAAAGTTTCTTTTGATCACTCTCACATGCTCAGGGTAGAGTTTCTTCTCAATTAGATCTGTACTTGGAAAACGGGCTCTAGACTGCCCCTCCTACCCCAGCAGAGGGCTTCACATAGGCTCACCTGAGACCAGCTCTCGACCCGGTACACCCGTTCTGGAACCATGTGGTAATTCATTAGGTTCGCACCACTGATTTGTTCAGACCCTGGTATATCACCCTTATCAGTCAGTTCACTCTCTTAGTCATGTCTGATTCTCTGCGACCCCATGGAATGCAGTACGCCCTTCCGTACACTTCCCTGTCCATCACCAACTCCCAGAGGTTGCTGAAACGCCTGTCAATTGAGTCAGTGACACCATCCCACCAGCTCATCCTCTGTCGTCCCCTTCTCCTCCTGCCTTCAATCTTTCCCAGCATCAGAGTCCTTTCCAATCAGTCACTACTTCCCATCACGTGGCCTAGGTATTGGAGCTTCAGCATCAGTCCTTCCAATGAATATTCCAAATGGATTACCTTTAAAATGGACTGGTTGGATCACATTGCAGTCCAAGGGAGTCTCAACAGTCTTCTCCAGCAACACAGTTCACAAGCATCAATTGTTCGGTGCTCAGCTTTTCTCATGGTCATCCTTATAGCTATTATTAATATTGTCTCCTCCAAACTGAATATATGCCATGCCATATCATGTGGCATGCAGAATCTCAGTTCCCTAAGCAGGCGTCAAACCTGTGCCCCTGCATTGGGGTCCCTGAACCACCAGTGTTAAGGACAGACAGGTAACAAAATTCCTCTATATCAATTCACTGTTAAAGTTAAAGAAATCTTCTTTAAAAAGAAGTGCTTGGACAAAAAGTTGAAGTGCCTCTGAAGGCCCCAGGCACCTCCATGACCCCACCATCCCCACCCCACCCCTTGCCTTTTGCTTGGTGCATCCTTGAGGGCACTCTCCTCTCCACAGGAAGCTCCAGCCTTTGGACCTTTGAACTCCTTGCTTCCTCTCGGGAAATTCCGTCCTTCTTATGCTCACTGGGCTTACTTCCTCTCCTCCCACCTGTGTCCTGCTGTCACCTCGAAACCAGGCCGGCCTTGATCACCACCTACCCTCCCATCCCGACCACCCCTAGACACTCCTCTGTTCTCCATTCTCCACTTTATTTTTCTCCAAAGATCTGGTGGTCAATTGACACACTTGTTACACTTAGGTGCTGACTGCTTGTAGCCAGGCTGTGAGCTTAGTGAAGAATGAGACGGCCTGTGTGTTCTGCTCACTGCCCTTGCACAGTGACTGTGCATGAGAGGCCAGCACACAGTAGGTGCTCAGCTAATGGAACTTACATTCCACATGGAGGGTCGTTGATGAAACCATGTGTCACAAAGGTAAATGTTTCTTGACAAGAGAGGAGGAGAAATATTGGGAGCTGGTGGAGGGAATTGCGGGCAGGCCTGCCTGAGCTGGAGGGTGGGAGTGCGAGCTGGGAGGGAATGCTTCCTCTAGAGTGAGCCGGAGCTGGAAAAGGATGAGTCCAAAGAGCTGGGCAAGGGGAGGAGCCTTCCAGGAGGCTGGAACAGTATATGTATTTTTATCCCCATTTCACCGACTTAGAAACTAAGGCTTGGGGAGTAAGAAAGTGGCAGCATTGGGACTAGAAATGGGTTTTATCCAGTCAGAGGCCCGAAGTTCTTCCTGGGACTTTACTCTTTCTGAGAACGGGGTCAAGGTGTAGATGGCACATTTTATTATCCGCCTACTCAAATTGTATTCCCTTTACCAGCCAGTAGCTGCTTAGAGTCATCATGATAATCAAAAACATCCCCATGTGCCTCCTGGGGGAGAAGCAGCCTCACCTGTAAAGAGTCAAAGACTTAGAGAACTCCAGAAATAGTGATCAAGGGTCATTGGTGAATCAACCCTGCCTCCAGCACCTTCCAGGTTTCTTGTACAATATGATAAACCAATCCTCTCCTGACACTGAAGCTGGTGGCTTTCATAACTTGTCCACACATTAGAATCCCCCAGGGAACTCAGTAAGTCCCAATGCCAAGCAGCAGCTAGGCCAAAAAAGCAGAACGGTAAATTCATCAGGGGATCCCAATAGGAGTCAAGCTTGAGAACCAATGTTTTCACGAATCACCTGGGAGTCTTGTTAAAGACACAGATCTGACCCAGATGCCTTGGGAGGGGCTTGGAGTCCACATTTCTAACAAGCTCCCAGGAGATGAACTCGTGTGGCTGCTCCAGGGACCACAGTCTGAGTAGTCAGGGCGAAGCCCGAAGTCCTCAACTTCCAACAAGCATCAGAATCACCTGGAGGTCCAGTTAAGATTCAGAGGGCCAAATCCCACCCCAGAGCTGTCAATCTGACACGTTTGAGATGGGGACCAAAGAATCTGCATTTCCAAGACCCTGCATGTGACCCTGATGCTGCTGGTCCAAGGACCACATGTGGAGCACCACGGTGGGGCTGGAGGCATAATCATGGACGGGCAACACAAGTCATCTCTCCGTCAGCTTCCCCAGACCCAAAGTGGGGATGATGAGATCCTCTCCCAAAGGGTGTCATGAGGGCAACACTGAGTGAGCTAGGATTTGTAAGCCTCTTGGAAGCTGGCACCGAGCAGGTGGGATATGAATGATAGCATCCATTCTTAATGAATTTCCCTTGGTCCTGGGGTGCTCCTGGAGCCCAGGCAGACAGACCCTTCAACCACCATGGATGGCCCTCTCCCTGGCCCACTCACTGCCGACACTGTTTCTGTAGGCATTGTATATCTCCTTCACCCAATGGTCGCAGAAGGCCAGCTTTCTGATCCAGTCCACAGCATAGTGCACACTGGAACCTAGGCACAAGCTGGCTCCCGGGGCGGAACCGTGGAAGCCATCAGTGGAGAAGTTGCAAGTGCTGGGGAGACGGAAGAGGGCAGGGGGATGGAGAAGAGACAGTGTCACTGTGGGGAGCTGGGAGCTTTTTACCAGGAGACCCATGGGTGGGCTTAGGGCTGTGTTTCACTCTGTCCCCGAGTGCGTGAGAGTACTGTGAGTATCTGTCTTCTGGGAGAAGCAGGATCAGAGCTTCCATTAACTTCCCAAACAACAGTGGCTCCCTGTGCTCATGCCCAGTCAGCCTCCATTCTCTTTTCTTCCGGTATCAAAGAACATCTTTGGTTTTTTGAGGGGCAGTCATCCAGTCCCCTGCATGCACTGAGTGACCAAGCCAAAGAAAATCCCTCTATCTCCCACTTTGGGCTTTGGGGCACGAACACAATTACAAAATGTGGTTGGCCTTAGTTCATCCCAAGAGTAGGGTGCAGAAGAAAATACCAGTGGGCTCTTGATATTTTGATCCCCAAATTTGCTTGTTTCACATGCCTTGAAAGGCCTGGCTGCTAACCCTTTCTTCCTATTTTGTGAGCATCTCCGTATCTTTCTATAGGCATTCCTCATGTTAATTTTATCTTTTCAATTAGGCGGAGTCAGACTTCTCTGCTGGCCCAGTGGTTGGGAATCCAGTTGGCAATGCAGGGGGACACAGGTTCAATCCCTGGCCCCAGGAGATTTCACATGCTATAGAGTAGTTAAGCCCCCAGGCCACAACTACTGACAACATATTCTAGAGCCTTTGCTCCGCAACAGGAGAAGCTACCTCAATGAGAAGACTGCACTCTGCAATGAGGAGTAGCTCCTGCTTGCCCTAACTATAGAAAGCCTGTTCACAGTGTTGAGGCAAAAAAGAAAAAAAAAGTAATAATAATAATAACAATAATAATAATCAGGCAGAGTCAATTGCATACGTACAGAGTACTTTGCATACAGTACCCTCCTTCAGCATGAAGCATGCCCTGGGAACACATCCGAGTGTCATGGGAAGTTAATGACAGGAGTGGCAGCTGAGAGCCAGAAAGGGAGTTGTGGGAAATTTGTCACCGATAGCAGCTAGAGTATGAAAATGAAAATCCCAGCTCTCATGGAACACCGGTGATTTTCTTTCCCTCCACCAGAAGCCTGGTATAGGTCTGCAAAATCACTGGACATCCCAAGGCAATGTGTAGACCAAAAACTTCAAAAAAACCTTTCAGAGAGTAAAAGCCTGAGTGGGGAGCAGTCAGCATGGTACACCAGGGCCTCTTAATGGGTGGATTTGGCTGACACTTTTCTTTTTCTCTTATTTTGCTGTTTCTGGATTTTCTGTGATGAGTTTAAGGGTAGAGATATGATGTACTAGGAATGAAAAAAATGCTTGGGAATTGTACCTAAGGTATTCCCAGATTAATGCCAGTGCTGCCACAGAGAAAACGAATTTGGAAATGGGAAGCACAGGATCATTCTCTCCTGTGCTTTAGGCTCAGCTTGAATATCAAACTGGAGACAACAAAATCCCTGCAGGATCCACAGAGTTGCCTTGAGTGATACCTTAACTTCGAAAGCAAATTTCACCACTGGGGCAGGCAGACCAGAAGAACGCTGACTTAATCTGAAAGGGCTCAGTGGCAGACTCTAGCGTTCTCTCCAGGAGAGGCTGGAAAGACAACCACAGAGATACCAACGGGCTGACAGAAGCTGTTCTTCAGATATCTTCAAATTCTTGCCAATATGCCCAGTAAACATACACTCAAGCACATACACTTTCACTTTAGTCGTTTTTCCCAGACATTTGTGAGTGTGTACAAGATTGGAAGCAAGAAAGTGATAATGTCAGGAAGTGGTGTTTTGGAGATGGTGGGAATAGGGGTGATCACAGTCTCTGCTCTGCTCTTTACCGAATTACTCAGATTTAAAAAGATGAGGAATTCCCTGGTAATCCAGTGGTTAGGATTCCGTGCGTTCCCTGCTGAGGGTGTGGGTTCATTCTCTGGTCAGGGTACAGGGAGCCCATAAGCTCTGTAGCATGACAAAAAAAAAAAAAAAAAGAATAATCAAACAAAAATCGTGTGCAATTAACTTGATAGGCTACTAGCTTGATATCATGGTATTGAACATCCTAACTTCTGAGATCTTGAGAAGATCACCAAAAAATGTTTTCTGCATGAAGATAAGTTGTGGCTGTTCTAATAACTTGCTGGTATGACTCTGTTCCCAGAGCTGACCGCCTGTGTCTCCCAGAGACACTTGGGTTAACACGCCCACTGCTGTTCTGTGTGCAGACTCTCCTCCCCACCATCCATGCACCACAAGGGAGCCTCCACAGTGGATCTGATGTAGTGGATGCTGGCCAGGAAGCCCTGCTTATGCTGGGACCATCTTCCTTGAGTACTAGAAAGTGAAATTATGAAATCCTTCTTCTTCTCCACGAAAGATACCAGTGGGTTTATTACACAGAGGTGTTGCTGTCACTTTTTTCTCATCCCCTCCCTTGGGTGGCAGTAATCTGGGGCTAAAGAGAAAGAAAATACCCCCAACTACTGAAAGGGAGCAGACAACATCTAATCAGAAAGACAGAGAGCCATTTAGTGAGGATTACTCACTGTGCTTGTCACTTTTTGAGCACATTCTTAACTTTATGAGGAAGGGGTTATGTGACTTTATCCCATCAGGGCTTCTCTTTTCCAGAACCTATGAGTTTTCTTTTCACCTGAGAATTTTGATTTATTGGATGTTTTGAAAAATATAAGGTTACTTCTCATTAGAGTGACCACCACTATGACTAACGTAAAATGGAAATCATCACCTAGCTTCTTGTATATAGACAACTACAAGGCCTCTTACTCTTTTTTTTTCACTTTTAACTCATTATTTTATCAAGTAAAGGGAATTTTATGTTTTTGTATCCGTTGATACAGTAAGGGAAAGTTTTTGGATATTTCATGATGCTTTATAATAATATTAAAACCCCTTTTCCTGAAATTTAATATTTTCCGTTTTGAAATAGTATTTAAAACCGTGGATATGACTAACCTAATGAGTGAGATTTGACTAGAATTTTTTGCATATGTTGTAAAAATTCATACTTTTTATGAAAGTCAGTGGATTTTGATAAATTACAATACAAGGACCATGTCCCTAGGAAGATACATTATAAGACGCCATGTTCCTAAGTTTTGAAATGCAAATGTCGTTACTAAGGACAATCCTATTCCCCAAGAACCTATGCTTTTTGCCACATGCTCCTCCTTCTCTACTGTCAAGGTTCTCACCTTGCTACATGACTTTGTTTTTTTTTTTTTTTAATTTCTTTCATCCACTTTTCTGTGAATTTTTTTTTTTTTTAAGGGGCTGTGGAAGAGTAGCTTCAGATCATTTCCCATCCAGTGGTCTGAGCACTGATGTCTCTGGTAGGGAGCCGCTGGGCAGGCATAGACGATATCTGTGTGCCTCTAGACCACAAGATATTAAGAAGAGGTGGCAAGAATACACAGAAAAACTGTACAAAAAGATGTTCACGATGCAGATAATCACAATGGTGTGATCACTCTCCTAGAACCAGACATTCTGGAATATGAATTCAAGTGGGCCTTACAAAGCATTACTAGGAACAAAGCTAGTGGAGGTGCTGGAATTCCAGTAGAGCTATTTTGAAATCCTGAAAGATGATGCTATGAACGTGCTGAACTCAATATGCCAACAAATCAGGAGAACTCCGCAGTGGCCACAGGATTGGAAAAGTTCAGTTTTCATTCCAATCCCAAAGAAAGGCAGTTGCAAAGAATGCTCAAACTACCGCACAATTGCACTCATCTCCCACACGAGTAAATTAATGCTCAAAATTATCCAAGCCATGCTCCAGCAATATGTGAACCATGAACTTCCAGATGTTCAAGCTGGTTTTACAAAAGGCAGAGGAATAGCATAGTCGAAGCTATGGTTTTTCCAGTAGTCATGTATGGATATCAGAGCTGGAGTAGTAAGAAAGTTGAGAACCAAAAGAATTCATGCTGTGAAACTGTGGTATTGGAGAAGACTCTCGAGAATCCCTTGGACTGCAAGGAGATTCAACCAGTTCACCCTAAAAGACATCAGTCCTGAATATTCATTGGAAGGACTGATGCTGAGCTGAAACTCCAATAGTTTGGCCATCTGACATGAAGGACTGACTGATTCGAAAGACCCTGATGCTGGGAAAGATCAAAGGTGGGAGGAGAAGGGGACAACAGAAGACGAGTTGGTTGGATGGCATCACCAATTCAATGGACACGAGTTTGAGTAAACTGCGGGGTGTTGATGATGGACAGGGAGGCCTGACTTGAAGCAGTCCATTGGCTCGCAAAGAAATGGACACAACTACGCCACTGAACAGACTGACTGAACTCAAAATCAAAGAAAGGGATTCTAGGAAATGTAGAACTAGCCTAGACAAATTAACACAGCAGAGCACAGACCACTTGACTTACTAAACCCTTCCGCTTTACTTAGTAGGATGAATTGAGCTTTGAAAAGCTGAGGTGGCTGATAAAGAGACTGTGGACAAGTCTGCAGGGAGGAGACTTTTTAGTCAATGCTTTAATTGTCCATCTTACAAATCTGCACTAGAAACAGTCAGAATCTCATTTTTGCCACCTCCTTTGCAGTCAGAATGTAACCATGTGATATAGGCTCAATCAATTAGATGCACCTAGATGGTACCCAGGCTCAGCCAATCAAATACATCCAGATGGCACCTAAGACTCAATTACTACAGCCACATGGAATGCAGGCTTAACCAATGGATACACCTACAGGTGAAAGCAATGCAAGTGGATTCTGATGCATAGAATTCAATCTAGCAGAGGTGCAAGAGACATAAGCCATCTCACTAGTGACAGCCGCTGTGTCTGAAGCCAGTGGTAGTGACAGTTCAGTTCAGTTCAGTCACTCAGTCGAGTCCGACTCTCTGCGACCCCATGAACTGCAGCATGCCAGGCCTCCCTGTCCATCACCAACTCCCAAAGTCCACCCAAACCCATGTCCATTGAGTTGACGATGCCAACCCACCTTCTTATCCTCTGCCATGCCCTTCTTCTCCTGCCCTCAATCTTTCCCAATGTCAGGGTCTTTTCCAATGAGTGACAGAAGATCCTGCAATTAATTTCTATATTGTCATGGCTGCCTCTCCAGCCTTCCCTCCCAGAAATCTGTGTCACTTAATATTCTTAATAAGTTTCTTTCCTGCTCAAAGTTACCTGTAATGGATTTTATTCTTTTCAAGTAGAAAGCTGACACCCCTCTAACTTCATTTAACCATCAAGCCTCTTTGCAAAACTAGACTAAGTAAGGAACAATGTCCAACCCCATGGGCAGTGGAGTCAGGGAGAGGCATTTTGTCAAATTATTATAGTGCCACAGACTCTGGGCCAGTGTCCCTCTGAGGGGGTCACTGACCTGGGTTGTGAGTCGGGTAGACCCATTTGAATCCAGGCTGTGGTGCTGACTGACCTGTTGTGTGACATGGAGCATATCACTTTCCTCATCTTGACAGTGGACTATGATTAGTACTTGCCTCCTCGGGTTGTCATGGAGACCAAAAGATTCCTGTACGGAGCAATCTCTCAACCACACAGCTCAGCACGTGGGATACACCCACACCAGTGATGCTAGAAGGAACGAGAGTCACCTTTCTTTTGCTGGATTAAAAAAAAATCAGTAATAATAGAGGTGGTGTCCTCATGTAGTCCAAGATGAAGATGGTCTGTGAACACTGCAGTTTAGAAAACAGTTACATGTTTTTCGTTTTGAATTTTTTAGTTTTCTTTCTTTTTTTAATTTATTTATTTTAATTGGAGGCTAATTAGTCTACAATATTGTAGTGGTTTTGCCACACATTGACATGAATCAGCCACGGTTGTGCATGTGTTTCCCATCCTGAACCCCTCACCCGTCCAATCCTATCCCTCTGGGTCACCCCAGTGCCACAGCCCTGAACACTCTATCTCATGCATCGGACTTGGACTGGAGGTCTGTTTCATATATGGAAATATACATGTTTCAACACTATTCTCCGAATCCACCCCACACTTGCCTTCTCTCACAGAGACCAAAAGACTGTTCTATACATCTGTGTCTCTTTTCCTGTCTTGCATATAGGGTTATCATTACCATCTTTCTGAAGCCCATATATATATATATATATATACATATGGCATAGGTGTGTGTGTGTGTGTGTGTGTGTGTGTGTGTGTTATTGGTGCTTTTCTTTCTGGCTTACTTCACTCTGTATAATAGGGTCAAGTTTCATCCACCTCGTTAACACTGATTCAAATGCATTCTTTTGGATATATGAGTAATATTCCATTGTGTATATATACCACAGCTTTCTTATCCATTCTTCTGCTGATGGACATCTGGGTTGCTTCCGTGTCCTGGCTATTATAAACAGTGCTGCGATGAACATTGGGGCACATGTGTCTCTTTCAGTTCTGGTTCCCTTGGGGCTTACGTCCAGGAGTAGGACTGCTGTTACATATGGCTGTTCCATTTCCAGTTTTTTTTTTAAGGAATCTCCACACTGTTCTCCATAGTAGCTCTACTAGTTTGTATTCCCAACAACAGTGTAAGAGGGTTCCCTTTTCTCCACACCCTCTCCAGGATTTATTGTTTGTAGACGTTTGGATAGCAGCCTTTCTGCCTAGTGTGAGATGGTACCTCATTATGGTTTTGATTTGCATTTCCCTGATAATGAGTGATTTGAGCATCTTTTCATGTGTTTGTTAGCCATCTGTATGTCTTCTTTGGAGAAATGTCTGTTTAGTTCTTTAGCGCATTTTTTGAATGGCTCGCTTACTTTTCTGGAATTGAGCTGCAGGCATTGCTTGTATAGTTTTGAGATTTATTCATTGTCAGTTGCTTCGTTTGCTATTATTTTCGCACATTGTGAAAACCATCTTTTTCCCTTGCTTAGAGTTTCCTTCTTTGTGCAAAAGCTTTTAATTTTAATGAGGTCCCGTTTGTGTATTTTTGCTTCTATTTCCATTACTCTGGGATATGGGTCATAGAGGATCCTGCTGTGATTTCTGTCAGAAAGTATTTTGCCTGTGTTTTCCTCTAGGAGTCTTATAGTTTGTGGTCTTACGTTTAGATCTTTAATCTATTTTGAATTTATTTTTGAGTACAGTGTTAGAAAGTGTTCTAGTTTCATTCTTTTACAAGTGGTTGACCAGTTTTCCCGGCATGCTTGTTAAAGAGATTGTCTTGTCTTCATTGTACATTCTTGCCTCCTCTGTCAAAGATAAAGTATCCATAGGTGCGTGGATTTATCTCCGGGCTTGCTATTTTGATTCATTTATCTATATATCTTTTTTGTGTGTGTGCCAGGACCACGCTGTCTCGATGACTGTAGCTTTGTAGTATAGCCTGAAATCAGGCAAGGCATTTCCTCCAGGTCCATTCTTCTTTCTCAAGATTGCTTTGACTATTAGAGGTTTTTTGTAATTCCATACAAATTGTGAAATTATTTCTTCTAGTTCCCTGAAAAATACCGTTGGTAGCTTGATAGGGATTGCATTGAATCTATAGTTTGCTTTGGGTAGTATACCTATTTTCAGTATATTGATCCTTTCAATGCATGTACATGGTCTATTTCTCCATCTCTTTGTGTCCAGTTTGATTTCTTTCACCAGTGTTTTCTAGTTTTCTATATGCAGGACTTTTGTTTCTCTAGGTAAATATAGTCCTCACTATTTTATTCTTTTCGGTGCAATGGTGAATGGAATTGTTTCTTTAATATTTCTTTCAGTTTTCTCCTTGTTAGTGCACAGGAATACAAGGGATTTCTGCGTGTTCATTTTGTATCCTGCAACTTTACTATATTCGTTGATTAGCTCTAGTAATTTTCTGGTGGAGTATTTCGGGTTTTCTATGTAGAGGATCATGGCATCTGCAAACGGTGAGAGTGTTACTTTTTCTTTTCCAATCCGGATTCCTTGTATTTGTTTTTCTGCTCTGATTCCTCTTGGCCAAAACTTCCAAAACTATGTTGAATAGTAGTGGTGAGAGTGCACATCCTTACCTTGATCCTGACTTTAGGGGCAATGCTTTCAATTTTTCATCATTGAGGATAATGTTTGCTGTGGATTTGCCATATATAGCTTTAATTATGTTTAGGTATGTTCTTTCTATGCCTGCTTTCTGGAGTGTTTTGATGATAAATGGATGTTGAATTTCGTTCAAGACTTTCTCTGCAGCTATTGTGATAACCATATGTTTTTTTATCTTTCAATTTGCTAATGTGGTGTGTTATGTTGATTGATTTGTAGATATTGAAGAACCCTTGTATCCCTGGGGTAAAGCCCACTTGGTCATGATATATGATCATTTTAATATGCTGTTGGATTCTGCTTGCTAGAATTTTGTTAAGGATTTTGCATCTATGTTCATCAGTGATATTGGCCTGTAGTTATCTCTTTTTTTGTGGCATCTTTGTCTGGTGTTGGTAGTAGGTTAATGGTGGCTTCATAGAATGAGTTTGGAAGTCTGCATTCCACTGCAACTGGAAGAGTTTGAGTACTATAGATATTAGCTCTTCTCTCAATTTTTGGTATAATCCAGCTGTGAAGCCGTCTGGTCCTGGGCTTCTGTTTGCTGGTAGATTACTGATTACACTTTCCATTTCCGTGCTTGTGGTGGGTCTGTAAAGATTTTCTGTTTCTTCCTGACTCCGTTTTCGAAAGTTGTACTTTTCTAAGAATTTGTCCACTTCTTCCAAGTTGTCCATTTTATTGGCATATAGTTACTGATAGTAGTCTCTTATAATCATTTGTATTTCTGTGTTGTCTGTTGTGATCTCTCCATTTTCATTTTTAATTTGTTGATTAGATTCTTCTCCCTTTGCCTCTTGATGAGTCTGGCTAATGGTTTGTCAATTTTATTTATCTTCTCAAAGATTCAGCTTTTAGCTTTGTTGATTTTTGCTCTAGTCTTTTTTGTTTCTTTTACATTTATTTGTGCCCTATTTTATGATTTCTTTGCTTCTATTAACCCTGGGGTTCTTCATTTCTTACTTTTCTAGTTGCTTTAGGCAGAGGGTTAGGGTATTTGTTTAACTTTTTTCTTGTTTCTTGAGGTAAGGCTGTTTTGCTCTGAACCTTCGCCTTACAGTGATTTTACAATGTCCCATAGGTTTTGGCTTGTTGTGTTTTCATTTTCAATTGCTTCTATGCATATTTTGATGTCTTTTTGATTTCCTCTGTGATTTGTTGGTTATTTACCAGCGTGACATTCAGCCTCCATATGTTTGAATTTTTAACAGTTTTTCTCCTGCAGTTGACATCTAGTCTTACTGCATTGTGATCAGAAAATATGCCTGGAATGATTTCAAGGTTTTTTGAATTTATCAAGCCTGGACTTATGGCCAAGGATGTGATCTCTTCTGGAGAAGTTTCCATGTGTACTTGAGAAAAAATGTGAAATTCATTGTTCAGTGTAAAATTAGTATAGATATCAATTAGGTTTCTCTGTTCTAATGTATCATTTAAAGTTTGTGTTTCCTTGTTGATTTTCTGTTTACTTGATCCATCCATAGGTGTGAGTGTGGTATTAAAATCTTCCACTATTATTGTGTGATTGTTAATCTTCCCTTTCATGCTTGTTAGCATTTTCCTTACATATTGCTGTTCTCTTATGTTGGGTGTTTATGTATTTTTAATCATTACATTTTCTTCTCGGTTTGATGTTTTGAGCATTATATAGTGTATTTCTTTGCCTCTTCCACAGGCTTTATTTTAAAGTGTATTTTATATGATATGAGTATTGCTACCGCTGCTTTCTTCTGTTTTATTTTCCCCCCAACCCTTCACTTTCAGTCTGTATGTGTCCCTTGTTTTGAGGTGGGCCTTTTGTAGACAACATAAGTAGCAGTCTTGTTTTTGTATCCATTCAGCTAGTCTCTGCCTTTTGATTGCTGCATTCAACCCATTTACATGTAAGGTAATTATTGACAGGTATGATCCTGTTGCCATTTGCTTTAGTATTTTCGGTTCAGGTTTATGCAGCCATTCTGTTTTTCCTGCCTAGAGAAGATCTTTGGTATTTGTTGAAGAGCTAGTTTGGTGGTGCTGAATTCTCTCCGCTTTTACTTGTCTGTAAAGATTTTGATTTCTCCTTCATATTTGCATGTGATCCTTGCAGGGTACAGTAATCTGGGTTGAAAGTTTTTCTCTTTCATCACTTGAAGCATGTCCTGCAATTCTCTTCTGGCCTGAAGAGTTTCTGTTGAAAGATCAGCTGTTATTCTCATGAGAATCCCTTTGTGTGTAATGTGTTGTTTTTCCCTGGCTGCTTTTAATATTTGTTCTTTGTGTTTGATCTTTGTTAATTTGATTAATATGTGTCTTGGGGTGTTTCACTTTATGTTTATCCAGCCTGGGACTTTCTGGGTTTCTTGCATGTGGGTGACTATTTCCTTTCCCTTTTTAGGGAATTTTTCAACTATTATCTTCTCAAGTATTTTCTCATGGCATTTCTTTTTCTCTTCTCCTTCTGGGACTGCTCTGATTCAAATGTTGGGGCCTTTAACATTGTCCCAGAGGTTTCTGAGGTTGTTCTCTATTCTTTTAATTCTTTTTTTTTCTATTTTCCTCTCTGCTTCATTTATTTCTACCATTCAATTCTACCTCAGTTATCCTATCTTCTGCCTCTGTTATTCTACTTTTCTTTCCCTCCAGAGAGTTTTTGATCTCATATATTCCATTATCCATTATTGATTGGCTCTTTTTTTTCCCATCTAGGTCCCTGTTCAATGATTCACCATCATCTCAATCCTTGTCTGCAGGCTATTTATCTGTAACTCCATTTTGTCTTCCAGATCTTGGATCTTTTTTAACCTCCTTATTCTGAATTCTTTTTTCCGGAAGACTCTCTATCTCCTCCTCTTTTGCTTGGTTTGGTGCACATTTATCATGTTCCTTTCCTGCTGATTTACATGTTTAAACCCTAACCTTGACTAACACACTTAAAAAATGATGAAAAGGACAAATTTTGTTACATCTCATTTACCATATTTAAAAAAAAATGTGAAATACCCAAAGCAATTATACACTTTAAATGCTATGTCAATAAATCCTTTTTAAAATGTTAACCAACCTGGCTTCCCAGTTCCTTCTGATCATAATTCAGCCCCCATACCCCTTGATTTCTTTTCATTCTCTGATCTCATCAGCTCCATCTCCAATGCTGAATCCCTCATTCTGGCCCCCTCAACTTTCTCCTATTCTGAGAAGATCCAGAAGCCCCCTCAGGTTTTTTTAGTTGCTCTCCCTTCTACCTTGGGTGTTCTTCCAATAAAGGTACAGGCTCTGAGATCTAGCTGCCCAGCAGAATCACCTGAAGAACTTATGAATGCCCCAACCCCACCTGAGAGAGTCAGATATCGTTACTTGGGGAAAGAGGGTGGCACCTGAACATTTATTGTTGTTTTAATACTTGCCAGGCACTTCTAACATTCAGCCGGCACTACTAAATCACTGCTGAAGACATCGTGCTCAGTTCCCACATAAAGGTTTCAGTTCAAAGGCCAGTTCTACAAGAGGCCGTCCCCAATCACACCAACTACTTCCCTTCCATATGCTACATATTTGATTCTGTCCCACCTAAGATTCTATCATATACAGATCTGCTTCCCAGTGAGAATGTCAGATGGATGAAGGCAGAGCCTGTGTCCTCAGTGCTTGGTTCCCCACAGATGCTCAGCACACAACTGTTTCATGAATGACCCTCCACCGGTGCCCTCCTGGGTCTAGCTTCCGCTCTAAGGGCTGCAGTTCTCCATGACGACCATTAGGTGGCGATAGTGCCTGGCTGCATTAAAGGTCATCTCTAGACCCACCAATGGAGAAGGCAATGGCAACCCAATCCAGTACTCTTGTCTGGAAGATCCCATGGATGGAGGAGCCTGGTAGGCTGCAGTCCATGTAGTCGTGAAGAGTCAGACACGACTGGGCAACTTCATTTTCACTTTTCGCTTTCATGCATTGGAGAAGGAAATGGCAACCCACTTCAGTGTTCTTGTCTGGAGATTTCCAGGGACAGGGGAGCCTGGTGGGCTGCCATCGATGGGGTCCCACAGACTCGGGCACAACTGAAGGGACTTAGCAGCAGCAGGAGACCTACCAGGCCAACTGTGCAGGTCGGGGCAGTGGTAGAAGGGGGTAGGTGGTGGGGCCCATCCTGCCCTGTGCTTAGCCATTGCTCAGAGAAAGGAGAAAGGACCACGGCAGACAGTTGGTGGCCTCCCTCTCCTCCTCATTTCTAGACTCTGAGCCACTGAGCCCTGAAAACAGCCCACTCAGACTTAAGTCAGAGGCAGAAGGTCCTGCTTCCCTGTCTGGAACCTCCAAGTCCTGGCCAGTCCCTGAGCCCTGGATGTAACCTCCTGAGATGAATTCCATAGGTCCCTCACCTAGCTGATGACTTGCACACAAGGCTGGTCTGCTGGCCATGGCTGGTATCAGCAGACAACCTGAATATCCATCAACTGGGAGTTGTGACACACACTGCCACCTTCCACGTGGCAGGCTCCCATACCCCGAGAGAAGAATAAGGAAGCTCTTGTAAGGTCTTCTCTAAACCAGTTCCATTCCATTCCTTTCACAACACCAGCCAGGGATGGCTTGAGGGGCCAAACATGCCCTGCTTTTGTCTAGCCATGGAGCTGAGGAGTGTTCCCAAGTTTAAATGATGGGAAAAAAAAATACTTATGTGACCCATGAAGATGAAATGACCAGGATGTGCCTGGGCAGAGTCAAGGTCACACGTTGCCCACAGAGCTCCTTGTAGCTCAGGTTGCCATCTTGGCTACTGAAAGACAAATTCATTCCCTGCCAGTGTTCTTCTGAGACTGACCCCAGATTTCCCTTCTGTCTCCATCTCTGTCAGTAAATTCTCTAGAACTGAACTTCCCAGGAAAGCTGCAAGTGGGGACATTTATTTGTAATGTGGAGAGAAACCTTCCTGACCTCATGTGACCCCGTCTCCGTCTTTGGCCCAAACCTGATACATCCATCCTGACCAAATGGAAAACTGTCAGTTCGAGGAAGAGCAAGGCATATTTTTTCCAAAACAGCTTCATTTAAAAAAGGTGAAGATTCTGAAAAAATTAGGGGGTGGGGAGAACCCATAAGAACATACCTCGTGAATCTACTGGTTCAGTCACAAAGAAACACCCTCATCAGAGAAGATATTTAAGTTTCATACAAATGTTATACAAAGAAATTGTGAAAAAAATACTTCCGTATGCGAAAAGCAATTATGCTTCACAAAGAAGGCTAGGTTTTTGTTTCTTTTGACAACTGCAATTGACAAATGTTCTTTCTTGTTTTCCTCTAGTACCCTCTTTTTTATTTCTTTTTATTATGAGTAACTAGCTGGAAACTATACAGTTCACATCCTCTTATCAATAATGAAGAGAAAGGAAACAAGATTAAAGTGTACAACAAAATGTACTGAAATGGTATCGTACAATTAATTTTTATCCTATACATACATCACCTTTTTGCTTTGTTCAATGCTTCTTGAACATACATACAAAATGGTACTATAGCATACAGAGTGTAACGGCAGAGTGGTGTCCTGCTTCCCCTCAAACTGTTTTTGTTTCATATTGACATATAAACCTAAAATTCCATCATATAAATATTACATACATGCTTCATCTCAGGCTCAAATGTCCTCCGAGTGTGTCTCGCCTTTGACTTTTCACTTCTATGAAACATGGCCATCTCTTACGAAGAAGGTGTGAGTGTCTTTAAAGGAACCACAAAGCAAAGAAAATCTCTGTTTTGGAGCTTCGGACTTGAATGCTTTCTACGGTCTTCTCTTCTGCAAACTGCGGTGAGCGGGGTTGTTTCTAGTTAATCATCTGTAAACAAAGATATGGGTTTTTCCTTTTTTTCTTTTGTCCCTTTTATTGGAGTAGAGTCATCATGGAAATCACATCAGATTAATGAGCACATCTATGTGCTCTTCTGGTCCAGAGAGCTTCCCTTTTAAAACATGGTAACATAGCACTTGAAATGGGCCAGTGGGTGCATGTGATGTGTCCATAGCAGCACTAAACTCCGTGCTGGAAATTCCTGATCCCAATGTGCTGTGTACAGACATAAAATGGAAACAGCTCACAGGGTGTCACAGAGAAGGAGCTGTGCACCGTAAAGCAACCCCTGTCCCCTCTCTGTACCCCTGTGTCAGACTCAATGGACAGGCGTTTCAGCAAACTCTGGGAGTTGTTGATGGACAAGGAAGTGTACGGAAGGGCGTACTGCATTCCATGGGGTCGCAGAGAATCAGACATGACTAAGAGAGTGAACTGACTGATAAGGGTGATATACCAGGGTCTGAACAAATCAGTGGTGTGAACCTAATGAATTACCACATGGTTCCAGAACGGGTGTACCGGGTCGAGAGCTGGTCTCAGGTAAGCCTATGTGAAGCCCTCTGCTGGGGTAGGAGGGGGAGTCTAGAGCCCCTTTTCCAAGTACAGATCTAATTGAGAAGAAACTCTACCCTGAGCATGTGAGAGTGATCAAAAGAAACTTTGCTTCTATCAGTTAGATTGAGGACCCGCTTAGGCTCCTGGTCATGGACACCCCACTACCTGCCCTCTCATTCTTAGCTGGAGAATGACAGAGAAGTCCATAGAGCTGTCACTGCTATTCACTTGCCTTCTCACATTAAAGGGGGTTTCCTAGGGTGGTGTAGCAGATATTTTGAAATCATCATTTACTATCCTGAAATGAAATACTGATGGATAATAAAACCATCTTAAAACCAAAATGTTCTGTCCCAGGAAATTAAAAAAAAAAAAAAAAAACTGTCCTGGAGATCAACATCCAGTAACACAAAGTGAAATAGGGAGTGAACTGCCTGGTGGTCCAGTGCTTAAGACTTGACCTTCCAATGCAGCGGGTGCAGCTTCTATCCACATGGAACTAAGTTCCACATGTCTCAAGACCAAAACATAAAAGAAGTGTTTATGTTATCATAAACATAAAAGAAGTGATGATAACAAATTAAATACAGAGCTTAAAAATGGTCCACATAATGTTTTTTTTAAAGAACTAAGAGTAGGTCATTTATACTCAAGGATTCAGTTCCTCAGGTGGCGGTAGTGGTAAAGATTCCACCTTATGCAGTAGACATAAGGTCTACTTAGGCAGACCTTATATAGCAGACATAAGAGACACAGGTTAGATCCCTGGGTCAGGAAGGTCCCCTGAAGGAGGCCATGGCAACCCACTCCAGTATTCTTGCCTGGAGAATCCCAGGACAAAAGAGCCTGGGGTCTATAGCATCACGAAGAGTTGAACACAACTGAGCACACACATGTATTTATACTCACAACAATGCATGCTCCCGTAGGTAAATGTTTGAGCACTCACATTTGCACCCAAATGTGCCCTCACTGAGGATTCAGCCTGGCAAATGCAGGAGGACACAAGTGTGCAGTCTCGGCCATTCACAAAGCCATCGAGGTACTGTGGCCATCATGTGATTGCCACAAACTGCAAAGCAACCCATGGTTAGGCTCTGAATAAAACAAAATATTGACTTCTCCAGTTTGCACCATAATTGCAGCCCTGGAAATCTTTTATTAAACTTATGGGACAAGTGCAGATAAGGGCCTCCACTCAGGGTATTATGAATGGGTTTGGACTTACCTAAATATCTGGCAGGACATTTGAGAATCATTCACGTCTAACGTGTATGCCATGAAGCAGGCACCTGCCCCCATGTGTAGTGGCCCCCCATATCATGACAACAGTCAAAAACCACACCCCTAGAATTTGTCACAGTCACTCCTTCTTCTTCAAGAACTGCTGGTCTAAGGCTCCCTTAGTGAGCCACGAAGAGGTAGAGCTGACAGAGATGCCGCTTTATAAACTGAAGTGAAGTGAAGTGGATTCGCTCAGTCATATCGAACTCTTTGTGACCCCTTAGGCTATATTGTTCATGGAATTCTCCAGGCCGGAATACTAGAGGGGGTGTTCTTTCTCTTCTCCAGGGGATTTCCTGATCCAGGGACCAAACCCAGGTCTTCTGCATGGCAGGCAGTTTCCTTACGAGCTGAGCCACCAGGGAAGCCCAAGAATCCTGGATTAGGTAGCTTATCCCTTCTCCGGGGAATCTTCCCAACCCAGGAACTGGGGTCTCCTGCATTGCAGGCAGATTCTTTACCAACAGAGTTATGAGGAAAGCTGAATAAAATAGTTCCTTTTTTTTCTTTTTTTGAGACCTTAGTTCTCCAAGCAGAGCTTGAACCCATGCCCCCTGCAGTGAAAGCACAGAGTATGAACCACTGGACACCCAGGGAAGTCCTGGAGGTGCCTCTTTCAATTCTGTGTCCCAGGTCTCTCCCTCGCTTCACCCTACAGCCACCTGCCTCTCACAGAAACAGGTGAGAAGCAGAGCGCATTTTGCCCTGAATCCCTGCTCTGCCATTGTTAGCTGTGTGGCCTTCAGCCAGTGGCAACCCTCTCTGAACTGCCTTTTTCTCTGTCACACCTACAGAGAACAGATGCCAAGGGGGCCAGCAGAGGACCTGTGCAGAGTTAGCCCTCAGGAACCCAAAGAGGGTGTCATTAATACTCCCTGGGCCTGTGGGGGTGGGGGAGAAAGCTAAATCCATCTGCAGAAACTCAGAGGAGGGTCTTTCTCCAGGGGAGTCAGCAGAGAAAGAAAACAGGAACCTGACTTTGCACATAACAAAGGGGAAAGACTGAATGAGCAAAGAATGTAATTAAAAATAAAGCAAAGAAGAGGGGAATTCCTTGGAGGCTCAGTGGTAAAAAAATCCACCTGCCAATGCAGGAATCACTGGTTCCATCCCTGATCCAGGAGAATCCCATATGCCATGGAGCAGCTGAGCTCATGCATTCCAACTACTGAGTCTGTGTTCTAGAGCACGGGAGGCGTAATTACTGAGTCCACTTGACCTGAGCCAATGCTGGACAACAACAGAAGCCACTGCAATGAGAAGCCTCAACGCCACAACTAAAGAGTAGCCCCTGCCACCTTAAGCTAGAGAAAGCCCTCATGGAAATGAAAACCAACACATGCAAAGATAAATACATTTTTAAAATATGGCAAAGAAGTGATACAAGAAAACAAGGGAAGTCTGACAAATAGAAGACACAAAGTAAACTGATATCCAAAAAAGCCAAATTTCATCACAATAAATGGGAATAAGGCAAAGTTTCAACGCAAGAGATTTTCTGACAGTTTCTTTTTTCTTTGTTTGTTTAAAGCTGGCTAAATATGAAAGATTCCTAATATATACAACAGTTGAAAAATACACAATAAGAATATATATATATATATATACTGACAATGAAAGCCAATGCAGCTGTACTCAGTATCGTTTAGTTGCTCAATCATGTCCGACTCTTTGTGACCCCATGAATCGCAGCACGCCAGGCCTCCCTGTCCATCACCAACTCTCGGAGTTTACCGAAACACATCTCCATCGAGTCGGTCATGCCATCCAAACATCTCATCATCTGTCTTCGTCTTCTTATCCTGTCCCAAATCCTACGCAGCATTAGGGACTTTTCCAATGAGTCAACTCTCACATGAGGAGGCCAAAGTATTGGAGTTTCACCTTCAACATCAGACCTTTCAATGAACACTTAGGACTGATTTCTTTTAGGATGGACTGGTTGGATCTCCTTGCAGTCCAAGGGACTCTCAAGAGTCTTCTCCAGCACCACTGTACAAAGGCATCAATTCTTCCGCTCTCAGCTTTCTTCACCGTCCAACTCTCAATCCATACAGGACCACTGGGAAAACCATAGCCTTGACTAGACGAAACTTTGTTGGCAAAGAAATGTTTCTGCTTTTAAATATGCTATCTAAATTGGACATAAGCTTCCTTCCAAGGAGTAAGCGTCTTTTAATTTCATGGGGGCCATCACCATCAGCAGTAATATTTGAGCCCCCCCCCAAATAAAGTCTGACACTGTTTCCACTGTTTCCCCATCTATTTCCCATGAAGTGATGGGACCAGATGCCATGATCTTGATTTTCTGAATGTTGAGTTTTAAGCCAACTTTTTCACTCTCCTCTTTCACTTTCATCAAGAGCCTCTTTAGCTCTTCTTCACTTTCTGCCATAAGGGTGGTGTCATCTGTATATCTGAGGTCATTGATATTTCTCCTGGCAATCTTGATTCCAGCTTGTGTTTCTTCCAGCCCAGCGTTTCTCATGATCTACTCTGCATATAACTTAAATATACAGGGTGACAGTAGGCAGCCTTGACGTACACCTTTTGCTATTTGGAACCAGTCTGTTGTTCCATGTCCAGTTCTAACTGTTGCTTCCTGACATGCATACAGGTTTCTCAAGAGACAGGCCAGATGGTCTGGTATTCCCATCTCTTTCAGAATTTTCCCCAGTTTATTACTGTCAAGCAAATGGATTTTAAGGTGAAAAAGCATTACTAAAATTTAGAAGTATAAAAGGATTCATTTGAGCTAAATTTGCAAGTACCTATACAGTCAGCAAAAACAAGACCGGGAGCAGACTGTGGCTCAGATCATGAACTGCTTATTGCCAAATTCAGACTTAAATTAAAGAAAGCAGGGAAAACCACTAGACCATTCAGGTATGACCTAGATCAAATCCCTTATGAGTATACAGTGGAAGTGACAAATAGATTTAAGGGACTAGGCCTGATAGACAGAGTGCCTGATGAACTACGGACACAGGTTCGTGACATTGTGCAGGAGACAGGGATCAAGAAAATCCCCATGGAAAAGAAACACAAAAAAGCAAAATGGCTGTTTGAGGAGGCCTTACAGATAGCTGGGAAGAGAAGAGAAGCAAAAAGCAAAGGATTAAAGGAAGGATATTCCCATCTCAATGCAGAGTTCCAAAGAATAGCAAGGAGAGATAAGAAAGCGATCAGTGCAAAGAAATAGAGGAAAACAACAGATTGGGAAAGACTAGAGATATCTTCAAGAAAATTAGAGATACCAAAGGAACATTTCATGCAAAGATAGGTTCGATAAAGGACAGCAATGGTATGGACCTAACAGAGGCATAAGATATTTAGAAGAGGTGGCAAGAATACACAGAAGAACTGTACAAAAAAAGATCTTCACGACCCAGATAATCATGATGGTGTGATCACTCACCTAGAGCCAGACATCCTGGAATGTGAAATCAAGTGGGCCTTAGAAAGCATAACTATAAACAAAGCTAGTGGAGGTGATGGAATTCCAGTTGAGCTATTTCAAATCCTCAAAGGTGACGCTGTGAAAGTGCTGCACTCGATATGCCAGCACATTTGGAAAACTCAGCAGTGGCCATAGGACAGGAAAAGGTCAGTTTTCGTTCCAACCCCAAAGAAAGGCAATGTCAAAGAATGCTCAAACTACAGCACAATTGCACTTATCTCACATGCTAGTAAAGAAATGCTCAAAATTCTCCAAGCCAGGCTTCAGCAATACCTGAACCGTGAAATTCCAGATCTTCAAGCTGGTTTTAGAAAAGGCAGATGAACCAGAGATCAAATTGCCAATATCCGCTGGATCATCGAAAAAGCAAGAGAGTTTCAGAAAAACATATATTGCTGCTGTATTGACTATGCCAAAGCCTTTGACTGTGTGGATTACAATAAACTGTGGAAAATTCTGAAAGAGATGGGTGTACCAGACCATCTGACGTGTCTCTTGAGAAACCTGTATGCCGGTCAGGAAGCAACAGTTAGAACTGGACATGGAACAACAGACTGATTCCAAATAGGAAAAGGAGTACATCAAGGCTGTATATTGTCCCCCTGCTTATTTAACTTATATGCAGAGTAGATCATGAGAAATGATGGGCTGCAAGAAACACAAGCTGGAATCAAGATTTCCAGGAGAAATATTAATAACCTCAGATATGCGGATGACACCACCCTATGGCAGAGAGTGAAGAAGAACTAAAGAGCCTCTTGATGAAGGTGAAGGAGGAGAGTGAAAAAGTTGGCTTAAGGCTCAACGTTCAGAAAACTAAGATCATGGCATCTGGTCCCATCACTTCATGGGAAATAGATGGGGAAACAGTGGAAACAGTGCCAGACTTCATTTTTTGGGCTCCAGAATCACTGCTGATGTTGACTGAAATTAAAAGATGCTTACTCCTTGGAAGGAAGGTTATGGCCAACCTAGAAAGCATATTTAAAAGCAGAGACATTACTTGGCCAACAAAAATCCATCTAGTCAAGGCTACGGTTTTTCCACTGGTCATGTATGAATGTGAGAGTTGCACGGTGAAGAAAGCTGAGCACCACAGAATTGATGCTTTTGAACTGTGGTGTTGGAGAAGACTCTTGAGAGTCCCATGGACTGCAAGGAGATCTAATCAATCCATCCTAAAAGAGATCAACCCTCGGTGTTCATTTGAAGGTCTGATGTTGAAGCTGAAACTCCAATACTTTTGGCACCTCATGCGAAGGGTTGACTCATTGAAAAAGACCCTAATGCTGGGTAGGGGTGGGGGCAAGAGGAGAAGGGGACCACAGAGGATGACATGGTTGGGTGGCATCACTGACTCAATGAACATGGGTTTGGGTGGACTCCAGGAGTTGGTGATGAACAGGGAGGCCTGGCCTGCTGCAATTCATGGGGTTGCAAAGAGTTGGACACGACTGAGCGACTGAACTGAACTGAATAATTAAATAAGAAGAAAAAAAAATCTGCCCTCATAACGAAAACTCACCTCAACGTCTTGTTTGTGCAAAGTCCACAGGAGTAGTGTGTCACTGAATGCAGGCTGAGGGAGTGGATGAGGTAGTCCCCAACAGGGCCAGTTTCTGTCAAATTGACTTTGTGTTGCCAGAGATGCCAGCCAGCAGCTGAAAAAATCGAGAGCTGTCTCTTTGTCTCATTAGCTGCCTATAGAGCTGGAACAGCACCAGGGAAACAGGCGCCCTCTGTCTTGATGCTCTGCCAATCCAAGTACTGTTCTTACCACACAGTCCAAGGTGGCTTCTCAGCCCTCAAGTTCTGCACTCCCCCTGCACCAGGAAAGTAAAGGGGGAGGGGAGAGGGACGGACGCTTCTTCCTTTTAAGAGCACAGCTGACACAGTTCAACATCGCTGTTGCTCAAATCCCAATGGCCAGATTTGTGCATCAGAAAATCACACCTTACCACAAAAGGAGCTGGAAGATGTAGCCTTTATTCTCAGCCACTCCTGCCTAGCGAGGAAACAAACAAATACGGGAGCATTTTCTGAGAGAGAAGGGGAGAACGAATGTAGGGAGCCAGCCAGTAGGCTCCATCACAGCCAGCAGGTGGGGGGGGGGTGTAATTGCCACCCTACCTAATCCCAGGCCTTACCCATTACTCTTTATTTACGAATAAATATTTATTTATTTAATCCTCCAATCCCTCCCCTGACAAAGTGGGCACCATCCCACTTCATTTTATAAAGGACATGTTTGAGATTCAGAAAGATTAATTAATTTCTTTAAAGTCACACAGCTGGTACAGGTAAACTGCTATGTGTTTTGCTGCATACACCTGGTAGGAAGGAGGTGGACTTAGGAATATCAAACACTGTTGTTCTGCACCCCTGAGCTGGTTAGAAGAGAGTGGAGTCCACCAAAGAAAACTAGGATACAGCACCCCCATATGACAAGCTCCCCTGAAAATTCCCACCTGTGTCTCAAGCAGCAGCTTCAGCCCACTAATGAGAAAGTCTGTGTGCCAGCAGCTCTCCCAGCCTGATGGATGGGCCTCATTAGCCCAGGCCATGGGCACCTGAGCAGTGTGAAACACGGTGACAGGACAGGGGGCTTTGGCTGTTCCAGCTGACGGTATTGTTAATATCTCCATTTTAGCAGGTTATTTGTCTCCACCTCTCCACCAGTTGCAAATCCACCTAGGTTCTGCAGCCACCAGGCCTGGCAGGGAGGCTGCTGAGATAATCTCTTCCCCTTTGCTCATTTCCTCCAGGAAAAATAAATTACATAGTTTAAACAGGGACTGGATTGGCCATGCAGCCACCAACATCCATCTTTGCAGAGAATGAAAGGCTCAGCAAGGCTGAGGGGAGGAGAGTGGGGGAGCTGAAAGGCATTAAAGAGAGGGCATCTGTTGCCCATGATGGATCACTTTTTGCTTCATTTCCAGCACGATTGTCTTTTCCAATGAGTCAACCCTTCACATTAGGTGGCCAAAGTATTGGAGTTTCAGCTTCAACATCAGTCCTTCCAATGAACACTGAGGACTGATCTCCTTTAGGATGGACTGGTTGGATCTGCTTGCAGTCCAAGGGACTCTCAAGAGTCTTCTCCAGCACCACAGTTTAAAAGCATCAAGTCTTCGGAGCTCACCTTTCTTCCCCATCCAACTCTCACGTCCTTACATGACCACTGGAGAAACCATAGCCTTGACTAGATGCACCTTTGTTGGCAAAGTAATGTCTCTGCTTTTAACTATGCTATTTAGTTTGGTCATCACCTTCCTTCCAAGGAGTAAGCTTCTTTTAATTGCATGGCTGCCATCACCATCAGCAGTGATTTTGAAGCTCCCCCACCCCCAAAGTATGACACAATTTCCGCTGTTTCCCCATTTTTCCCCATGAAGTGATGGGACCAGATGCCATGATCTTAGTTTTCTAAACTTGTAGAGCTTTAAGCCGACTTTTTCACTCTCTTCTTTCACTTTCATCAAGAGGCTCTTTAGTTCTTCTTCACTTCCTGCCATGAGGGTTGTGTCGTATGCATATCTGAGGTTATTGATATTTCTCCCGGCAATCTTGACTCCAGCTTGTGCTTCTTCCAGCTTTGACTACCTACCCTTCTATTTGCATGGCCCCAGCCTTCCCCTTCTCTGGCACTTAACTTAAATGTCACCCCTCCAGAGAGGCTGTCCTGACCCAGCTATCAAAAGTGTAGAGCCCCCAGAGGCAGGAAAGGATGTATGGTGCTCCTGGAAACAAAAGGACACTTGTATAGTTTCTACCCTGTAGGCATACAACCTCACAGTGCACGGAACTGGGGGCCTTCATGTATATTCATCAAGCACCCTCTATTCACTCAGTAAAAAATTGAAGGCCGGTGACTATCTTGAGCTGGCCTTGAGTATCTTTTAGCTGTAATGAAGACATAAACACTTGCTCACCTAACAAGATTAGACCTAGGTGTACCTTAGGTTGATTCAGTTGAGTTCAGTTCCGTTCAGTCGCTCAGTCATATCCGATTCTTTGCAACCCAATGAAGCACAGCACACCAGGCCTCCCTGCCCATCACCAACTCCCAGAGTCCACCCAAACCCAGGTACAAAGAGTCAGTGATGCCATCCACATCCATGCATGACCACTGGAAAAACCAGAGCCTTGACTAGATGGTGGAGAAGGAGGTGGCACCCTACTCCAGTAGCCTTGTCTGGAAAATCCCACAGGTGGAGGAGCCTGGTAGGCTTCGGTCCATAGGGTTGCAAAGAGTTAGACACGGATGAGCGAACTCTCACTTTTCACTCCCATGCACTGGAGAAAGTAATGGCAATCCACTACAGTGTGCTTGCCTGCAGAATCCCAGGGACGGCAGAGCCTGGTCGGCTGCCGTCTATGGGGTCACACAGAGCCGGGCATGCCTGATTCGACTGAGCAGCAGCAGCAGCAGACCAGACGGACGTTTGTTGACAAAGTAACATCTCTGTCTTTTAATATGCTGCCTAGGCTGCTCATAACACTCCTTCCCAGGACTAAGTGTTTTTTAATTTCATGGCTGCCATCACCATCTGCAGTGTTGTTTCAGTTGGTCCAAAAATTCATCAAGCATCCCTATCCGCCAGACCTCCTGTCCTGCCTCTTGAGAAATCTGTATACAGGTCAGGAAGCAACAGTTAGAAATGGACATGGAATATCAGACTGGTTCCAAATAGGAAAAGGAGTACGTCAAGGCTTTAATTTGTCCCCCTACTTATTTAACTTGTATGCAGAGTACATCAAGAGAAACCCTGGGCTGAAGGAAGCACAAGATGGAATCAAAATTACCGGGAGAAATATCAATAGCCTCAGATACGCAGATGACACCCCCTATAAAGCAGAACCTGAAGAAGAACCTAAGAGCTTCTTGATGAAAGTGAAAGAGGAGAGTGAAACAGTTGGCTTAAAGCTCAACATTCAGAAGCCTTAGATCATGGCATCTGGTCCTATCACTGTATGGCAAACAGATGTGGAAACCGTAGAAACATTGGCTGACTTTCTTTTGCTGGACTCCAAAATCACTGAAGAAGGTGACTGCAGCCATGAGATTAAAAAACGCTTCCTCCTTGGAAGGAAAGTTATGACCAACCTAGACAGCATATTAAAAAGCAGTGAAGTTATTTTGCCAACAAAGTTCTGTTCAGTCAAGGCTATGGTTTTTCCAGGGGTCGTGTAAACAAGTGAGAGTTGGAGTATAAAGAGGGCCGAGCGCAGAAGAATTGATGCTTTTGAACTGTGGTGTTGGAGAAGCCTCTTGAGAGTCCCGTGGTCTGCAAGGAAATCCAACCAGTCCATCCTAAAGGAGATCAGTCCTGGGTGTTCACTGGAAGGACGGATGTTGAAGCTGAAACTCCAATACTTTGGCCACCTCAGGCAAAGAGCTGATTCACTAGAAAAGACCCTGATGCTGAGAAAGATTGAGGGCGGGAGGAGAAGGGGTCGACAGAGGATGACCTGGTTGGATGGCATTACTGACTCTATGGACATTGGCTTGGGTGGACTCCGGGAGTTGGTGATGGACAGGGAGACCTGGTGTGCTGTGGTTCACAGTGTCTTAATTCGTCATATAACACAGAGTGACTGAAGTGTATTGATGACTAAATGGTGATACGGTGAGGTGGACGGATGGATGCTTGTCTGGATGTGTGAGTGGTTGTATGGTGAGATGGAAAGTTGGATAGATGCTTAAGTGGATGAATAAGTGGCTAAATGGATGGATGAGTAATGGAATGGGTAGGTGGATAGAATGACTAATGGTTGATGGGTGATTGATAGTAATACTGCGATGGTTGGATATGTAGTTGCAAGAATGGTATAATGGTTAGATAGACAGATAGTTAAATGAAGGTAAAGAATCCCTCGAGTTAGCTGGCAAAAACACGGATCAACCTCACTGTAATCTGCTGAATTAGTTTCTTCTAATGAGTGTAAATGTTGTACTGAATGAATTGACTTCTGGCTCGAGAAGAAAGAGACTGCAGCAGAACCATCCAGGGAATCAGTCATGTGGTCCTGGATCCTCCCTGTTTTCTCATTGTTTGATAACCTAGGCACCTCGGTACCCACTTTTAACCACGTGCTATCCACTCGTCCCTTCCAGCCACCATCACACCTCCTGTCAGATACAGAACAGAGTTGTAGTTGCCAAGGATGGAGGGGATAGGGATGGGCTGGGAATCTGGGGTTGGTAGATGCAAACTACTATGTTTACAGTGGATACACAACAAGGTCCTAATGGATAGCACAGGGGACAATATTCAGTATCCTGTGATAAACCGTAATGGAAAAGAATGTAAAAAAAGAATGTGTACATGTGTATAACTGAGACACTTTCTGATTTGCAGACTGACATGGCACTGTAAATCAAGTATATTTTAACAAATTGAAAAAAAAAAACAAACCAAGTATAAAGTTCTCCTACCTTTTTTCAGCCCTACTGATAAAAGAGAAACAAAAAAAAGAAACAAATGCTTTCAAGAAAAATTCTGTTGAGAATTAACAAAGACTAAATCACTTAATAAAAAAAAGAAATTGTATTTTATAAGGCTTCCATTAGTGTCACGAATAGTAGACTCTTGAAGCTGTCCACACAGAGAGAGGTTTGGGGTGAAACAGACCTGTTCTTTATTTCTGAAATTAACTGCCTAGGTGGTCACCTACTTTTCTATTGTGATGATTGAATGTTAAAGGCTGGTGCTGACAGTCTGTAAATGTTTCATTCTGAATTCTGGCATGACTCAGAGCTCTCAGTGGACAAAGGCACTATCTTTCTCAATGTATAAGAGAGATAGCAATTAATGAATGTTGGATGATAGATGGATGGATGAATGGATGATGGATGGATTGGAGGGTGTTGGGTAGATGGATGGATGGATGGATGGATGGATGGATGGATGGGTAGCTAAGATTCAGTGGCCCCAGGCTTCTTGCCTTCACTCTTTATCCAACAGTATCTTGCAGGCCTCTGGAATCCTCTTAGAAGTAGAGTAGCTGCACTATGCAAAACTCCCAAACAAAAACCCTTGGCTTTCTAGAAGTGTGAGTACGACACCAGAACTTCCTGGCTAGCTCAGCAGAAGGACAGAAAATCAAAGAAGTTTTCAGGTCAAACTCCAGGGATGAAGGTGTTTGTTTCACAAGGGAGTTAGAAGTCAGAGAGCTAACATGGGATTTTTTCAATGGCAAATAGCATAAGTACCATCAAAGTGGCTTTAAAAGAAATTGGCCTACTTGGCTGAAAGGTTGAGGAATGTGTGATCTCAGACCCCATGACCACCAACACCCCAAATGCAGAATTCAAGGAGTATCTTTAAATTCTTTTAAATTCAGTCTCTTTGTCTCTATCCCTGGACACTGTTTCCTCTAACTTGGCTTCATTTGTAGACAATCATCTACATGAGGTAAAACATGTGGTAGAAATGATTAAACAAAGATTTCTATTAATTGAACATTGGTTAATTCTTAGAAGGAAAAGTGCTTAGGAAAGATAGGTTAAATTTATGCTGTGAGATTAAAATGTTCTTATGGTTGAAATATTTTGAGTTTCTTCTTCCTTAGTTATTTGCAGCCAAAAGCATCCCAATATATATAACACATAATAAATAGTAGTATTATATCTCATGGACTCAGATGTCTACTTACAAAACCAATCATTCAAGTGGAGAAGATATTTTTACTCCATCAGATATTAATTGAGCATCTACAATGCACCGGCAGTGTCCCAAGAACAATAGACACATATTTGAATAAGACCTGGTGCTTTAAAACAAAACAAAACAAAGTTGAGACATTTGACACCTTAAAAATTTACTAAAATACATAAGTAAGGCTTCCCTGGTGCCTCAGTGGCAAAGAATCCACCTGCCAATGCAGGAAATGCCAGTTCGATATCAGGTTTGGGAAGTTACTACATGTCCAGGGGCAACTAGACCCATGCACTACAACTTACTGATCCTGTGCTCAGAGCCCAGGAGCCCCAGCTACTGAAGCCCACTTGCCCTACAGCCTGTGCTCCACAACAAGAGAAGCCACTGCAATGAGAAGCCTGTGCACCACAACTAGAGAGGAGGCCCGCATTCCCCAACTAGAGATAAGCCCTGGCAGCAATGAGACCCAGCACAGCCATAAATAGTTACTATTATACAAATAAAGATATGAGACAAAAGTCAAATTGAAATTCAAATCACAGACAACAGCAAGTGTTAATCCCCCTTGATATATAAAAATATCTTACAAATAAAGAGTAAACCAGCAACCCAAATAAAAAAAAAAAGATCCTAGGGCATGTACACACATTTTAATATATTTGTTAAAAGTGCAACTGTTCCTTAAACTTATACAAAGATGTTCAAGTTCGCTCATCGTAAGAGAAACGCAAATATACTGAGATACAACTTTTCGCATCGGATTGACAAACGTTTGAATGTTTGATGACTCACAGTGCTGGTTGAGCTGTGGGGCTTCGTGCATTGCTTGTGGAAGCTGAAACTGGTACAACTCCTAAGGAGAAAAGTTGGCAATATCTATGCAATTTGTAAGTTCGACTCAGTAATTCCACTTCTGAGTATCTATCGACAGATATATTTAAGTGAGTATGCATATTCTGTATAGAGTTCTTTTCTACAACACCGTCTGTAATAGCAAAGAATGAAAACAAGCGGAATATCCACCAGCAGTGGACTGATATTTATTGGCTGTGGGACTTTTTATTCGGTTGGAGTTTGGATCTTCTTCCAAATCCAGTGAGAAGACGCCAGAGAGTTTAAAGGAGGAGACGGGCATAATCCGACTTCTATTTTGAAGAATCATCCTGATCTGGGGGATGGGTACCCAAGTTTAATCATCTGTAAGAAAATATCATGATGATAACCACTTGAGCTTGGTTCAGTACACTGTGTGTAGGGTATCAAATGAGAAAATGCCTTCACGTTCCTGAGACAGCCCATAACCAGCTGTTTTTGACCAGACACCGTGCTTCCATCCTTCCCGCTGGAAACCATTCTCTCCCGACGCAGATGAGGACGGACGACGTCCCCAGGTCCCGTAAAGGGCCCCTCGTGGTCCTTCCTTGCTTCTCCCGTGCCTTCCACCTTGCTTTTGATTTCTGTCACCCCAGATCTCCAAGCCCTTATAAACGGACCCATAGACAATACAGCCTGCCATTTTTACTCACAGGGATTTGGGGAAACTCCTAGGATGTGAATAGACAGACAATTCTTTCTTGGTAAAGGGAAATCTGAGTTCAGAGCGCTCCCCCATTCTGCTGCAGCGCCCACAGCAGCGACGATGGGGCCGGATCAGCACCCGTGAAGCTGTGCTCGCCAGTGACCTCCAGAGGGCAGTGCGACCCCGCCATCGGCCCGAACTGCCCGCAGGGGCCACCCAAAGTTAGGCATGGAAATAGCACTGCAAGGATTCCAGAAGTATGTTCTTGGGCTGCGCGCCTGCTTTGCGGGAGTGCTTCCCTGATATTGCAGCACCTTCGAGGATCTGTTCAGGCCCCAAAGTTAAGGATTAAGTGACCTGCTGTGGTGCCTCAAGAGCCATCAGCAGCCACGACCCCCGAAGCACTTCTTGCCACACTCAGCCCGACTATAAAACATAACTGCTCTAATGTTTAATACCACCGTCGCCGTGATAGTTTAAATTGTTTGACAAAATGGTGTGTGTGTGTGTGTGTGGGGTTAATCCATAAATTCAAGATAGCAAACTATGTACCAGTTCATTCAAGGATGACGAATAAGCCAGCTGCAACCAAATAGTGATTTTAAAACGTAACCATCAAGTGTTTGGGCAACAATGTGTATTGGGGGAACTCGGACTACAGGGTGGGGGTGTCTCTTTGCCCTTATACCCTCTTCACCGCCCGACGGGTATCAGGACCGCAGAAGCCCAGTCCCCCTCTCTCTCATAGCCCATGGGTTCCTATACACCACATGGTGTGGCTGAATAAGGAGCTGCACACACAAGTCTGGCTTCTACATTTATTCAACACCTGCTCTGTCCCAGGCACCCAGCTAAGCCCTTGACTTGCGTTAACTCCTTCATCGTGATCACACAGTTGCTGTCTGGAGAGGTCAGATAGCACATGGTTCAGATGTGGCCTGGGGTCAAGTCCCAGCTATTCCTTTTCCTGTTTGTGGGAACTTCACTCCCTGCACTTCAGCGTTCTCATCTGTAAAATGGGGTTGAGGTGAAAACCCACCTCACAGAAATGTTGCCAGCATTGAGCGCATTAAGACATGAACAACACTTTGTTTGAAAGCTTCCCTTTCAGTCCCTCTGCATAAGAAATGAATATTACATCAAGACCCAGTATGATATAGATACATGTGTGTGCATATTATGTGTGTAAGCTAAAATATGTTCCACAAGGCAATGCTAAGCTATAATATCATGATATATGCACTTAGTTTCCATCCTGTCCTGTTTTCTATTTAAAAGATGCAAGTAACAATCTACTAAATTGACTCTATGACCCACCGTTTAGAAAATATTGGTTTAGTAAAGGGTTCGGCAGACCATGTGGTTCTCAGAAGTCCCATTTTACAGAATGGGAAACTGAGGTCCAGAAAGTGTTGTGGCTTGCCTCTGACCCCAGCTACTGGAAGGTAGCAGAGCCCAGACTGCAACCCAGCATCTCTGATGCCTAAATTAAGGCTCTTCCACACAAGATGCAAACTGACAGCTCACAGGCCAGATCTGACCCACAGAGACGTTGGCCTAATTTTCACAATAGGTTTGCAAGTTTTGTTACAACTATATAAAATGTATCATTGGAAGACATAACTCAAAATATGAATTTTCAACTTATCATTGAAAGTGGGCAATCTGGCAACACGTGGACCTATGTATGCACGTGACCAGCAGGAGCCACACCCAAACTGCCACTTCCAGCTGCTCTCCAGGTTCATTACTTTGCCACAGTCCCCACCGTGCATGGACAGAGGGTCCTGGCAAGTTTCAGTCCATGGCATCTCAAAGAGTCGGACACAACTTAGCAACTAAAAAACAACAATCACGATGCCATTTTGTGTCCCAGACACTGAGACAAACCATCAATTGCCATAGTCTGTGTTTTTTTCAGACGGGAGAAATATTTTTCAAGAAGGAAAGACAGGACTTTCCTGGTGGTCGAGTGGTTAAGAATATGCCTGCCAGTATAGAGGACACAGGTTCGACCATTGATCTGGAAGATTTCACATGCTGTGGGACAATTAAGCCCATGAAAACTACTGAACTTGCATTCTAGAGCCCATACCCTGGAACAAGAGAAGCCACCACAAGGAGAGGCCCATGCACCACAACTAGAGAAAGCTCTCTCATGGCAAGGAAGATCTGGCACAGTCCAAAATAAATATATTTTCCAAAAAAGGTAAAACAAAAGCTAAACCAAGGGACCTACATTTCAAAACAAAAAAAGTAGATGCACAAATCTTTTCTCACATATTTAAATACAAAGAAACCACATCAATATCAACTTAACCCCAAATCTGTTTCTAGTCCCTGACTTGTTGAGCGTTTACAAACCCCATCTCAACCAATACCCTTTATCTACCGCCACGTGTTTTGCCCACCATCATGTTCCCAGCACCTGAAACTACTCAGCCAAGAAAATGTGCCTAATTAGAATGAACGGCTTTTATACAAAAGCTTCTCCGAATATCAGCAGGCATACAGTAATGGTGAGGAGCAGGCATTCTTTGGTCCACAGGATGGCTCAGGTCCAGCTTCTGCCATAACTAGCTGTGTGACCTGAGGTAGTTTCCTCAGTCTCTTTGGGTCTGATGCGTCCTCAGCTGCAAAATGCATGGGATGAGGCGCTATGTACGTAAGTGACCAGGAATGTGAATAACGCTGGGTAAATAAAGTTTGCTTCCCCTCCTTCATTTCATCAAGGTGAACCAAGGTGAGTACTGGTTCATATTAACGAGTCTGGTGACCAGTTAGCCTGGCCTTGGATTATCTGCAGGGCTGGGGAGGCAAAGATCTCCCACTACGATCATGGCCTGACAAGGAAACCCTGGGCCAGATGGTAACGTCAAAGATTCGATCCCCAGGCATATCTCTGTGTGAGAAATGGCTTTTCAACATGCATTCCTCTTGCTGCTCACCCTCCTGAATTGAAGAGGCTGGAGCGATGAAAATTCCGTTTCCCAGACTCCCTTGCAGCCAGGGATCTGAAGCCTTTAAGGGTCCACTCATCAGCTGTGTCCATGAGACAACTGCACTTATGCAAAGTTAAGAAGGAAAAATTGCTGGGGAGAGGAGTAGGGCCTCATGATCCTGTGGCAGTGGTCCCTTGGGGCCCAGTCCTGCGGTGTGTCTTCCTGAGCCTTCCTGTGAGTCTGTAAATACTCATAACGTTATCATTCATGCCCTAGGAAATTTGAACAAAGTCACGGAGAAAGTGGAGGAGAGAGGAGCCTGAGATGCTGCAGTCCACTGGATTGCAAAGAATTGCAAAGACTTACTGACTGAACAACAATCAGTCACACCCAAGAAGGGAAGCTAGATCCAGCCCATGTGTTTGGGGTATGGTACTAGTGATGAAGAAGCCACGTGCAGGAGATGCAAAAGATGTGAGTTAATCTTCTCTCTGTGTGGAGAAGATTCCCTGGAGGAGGACATGGTAACCCATTGCAGTATTTTTGCCTGGAGAATTCTATGGACAGAGGAAGCCAGAGGTGGGCTACAGTGCACAGGGCCACACAGAGTCGGACATGACTGAAGCGATTTAGGACACACATGTGCATGCACAAATTATTCTGAGAATTATTAATGAGCCTTCTATGTCAGCTGTGGGAGCAGGTTGAGAAGTGGGGTCTGAAAAGGGACTTCCGGAGCCACCAGCCAGGCAAACGGAGAGGCCATAGAGTCTAGTCACCAAAGTGAGGCTGCTGAGGGCCAACAGTAGAGAAATGGAGAGGAAACCATTACCTCTGCAGCCAAGTGTCCAGTGACAGGGAGGGTGCTGATGCCCAGGAGTCAGGAGGGAGTTGTGGATGCATCCCAGACGACAGCAAGGACACGCCAGAGCCTGCAGGCATGTCTGCACCTACTTGTCACCACATCAAAGCACAGCACCCTTGCAAGAGGAGAGACTGCTGCTCCCTTTCCACCTTCAAACCCTCTCTTAAGTTACTCTTTCGGTCAATTCTACCTTGGAACTTTTCCATACTGTCCATGGGGTTCTCAAGGCAAGAATACTGAAGTAGTTTGTCATTCCCTTCTCCAGTGGACCACGTCTTGTCAGAACCCCATGAACAGAAATAAAAACAGGACACTGAACAATGAGCTCCCCAGGTCAGTAGGTGTCCAAAATGCTACTAGAGATCAGTGGAGAAATATCTTCAGAAAGAATGAAGGGAAGATGCCAAAGCAAAAACAACACCCAGTGGGGGATGAGACTGGTGATGGAAGTAAAGTCCGGTGTTGTAAACAGCAATATTGCAAAGGAACCTGGAATGTTAGGTCCCTGAATCAAGGCAAATAGGAAGTGGTCAAACAGGAGACGGCAAGAGTGACCATCGACATTTCCGGAATCAGCAAAGTAAAATGGACCTGAATGGGTGAATTTAACTCAAGTGACCATTATATCTATTACTGTGGGTAGGAATCCCTTAGAAGAAATGGAGTAGCCTTGATGGTCAACAACAGAGCCTGAAATGCAGTACTAGGATGCAATCTCCGAAAGGGCAGAACGATCTCTGTTCGTTTCCAAGCCAAACTATTCAATATCATGATAATCCAAGTCTACGCCCCAACACGTAATGCTGAAGAAGCTGAAGTTGAACGGTTCTATGAAGATCTACCCGGCCTTCTAGAGTTAACACCCCCAGAAGATGTCTTTTTCATTATAGGGGCCTGGAATGCAAAAGTAGGAAGCCAGGAAGGACCTGGAGTAACAGGCAACGTTGGCCTTATAGCACAGAATGAAGCAGGACAAAGGCTAAGCGAGTTTTGGCAAAAGATTGCACCAGTCTCAGCAGACACCCTCTTCCAGGAACACAAGAGAAGACTCTACACATGGGCATCACCAGAGGGTCAATACTGAAATCAGATTGATTATGTGCTTTGCAGCCAGAGAGGGAGAAGCTGTATAGGTCAGCACAAACAAGACGTGGGGCTGACTGTGACTCTGATCATGAACTCCTGATTACCAATTTCAGACTTACCTTGAGGAAAGTAGGGAAAACCACTGGACCATTCAGATATGACCTAAATCAAGTCCCTGTGATTCGATTACACAGTGGAAGGGAGAAATAGATTCAAGTGATTAGATCTCATAGAAAGAGTGCCTGAAGGACTATGGACAGAGGTTCATGACATTGTACATGAGGCAGGGATCACGGCCATCCCCAAGGAATAGAAATGCAAAAAGGCAAAATGGTTCTCTGAGGAGGCCTTACAAACAGCTATGAAAAGATGAGAAACGGAAGGCAAAGTAGGAAAGGACAGATATACTCATTTGAATGCAGAGATCCAAAGAAAAGCGAGGAGAGGTAAGAAAGCTTTCCTCAGCGATCAATGCAAAGAAATAGTGGAAAACAATAGAATGGGAAAGGCGAGAGTTCTCGTTGAGAAAGTTCGAGTGACCAACTTTACACGCAAGAACTTTTCATGCAAAGAAGGGCACAATAAAGGGCAGAAATGGCATGGACCTAACAGAAGCAGAGGATATGAAGAAGAGGTGGCAAGAATACACAGCATAATACAGAAAGGATCTTCAGGACCCAGATAAACACGATGATCTGATCACTCCCCTAGACCCAGACATCCTGGAATGTGAAGTCAAGTGGGCCTTCGGAAGCATCACGACAAACAAAGCTAGTGGAGGTGATGGAATTCTAGTCGAATTATTTCCAATCCTAAAAGATGATGCTGTGAAAGTGCTGCACTCAGTAGGCCAGCAAATCTTTCCACAGGACTGAAAAAGATGAGTTTTCAATCCCAAAGGAGGGCCATAGCAAATAATGCTCAACTACTGCACAACTGCGCTCATCTCACATGCTAACAACTTAATGTTCAAAATTCTCCAAGCCAGGCTTCAACAGATTGTGAGCCATGAACTCCCAGATGTTAAGCTGGATTTAGAAAAGGCAGAGGAACAAGAGATCAAATTTCAAACCTCCACTGGACCAACGAAATGCAAGCGAGTTCCAGGAAAACATCTATTTCTGCTTTATTGACTACGCCAAAGCCTTTGTGTGGATCGCAACAAACGGTGGAAAATTCTTCAAGACATGAGAATACCAGACCACCTGATATGCCTCCTGAGACATCTGTAGGCAGGTCAAGAAGCAGCAGTTACAGCTGGACATGGAAAAACAGACTGGCTCCATATCAGGAAGGAGTACATCAAGGCTATATATTGTCACCCTGCTTATTGATCTTATATGCAGAGTACCTCATGAGAAACGCTGTGCTGGAAGAAACACAAAGTGGAATCAAGATTGCCGGGAGACATATCAATAACCTCAGATATGCCGATGACAGCACCCTTATGGCAGAAAGCATGAACAAAAGAGCCTATTGATGCAAGTGACAGAGGACATTGAAAAACTTGGCTTAAAACTGAACATTCAGAAAACTAAGATTATGGTATCTGGTCCCATCCCTTCTTGACAAATAGAAGAGGAAACAGTGACAAATAATATGTTGGTCTCCAAAATCAATACAGATGGTGATGGTAGCCACGAAATTAAGAGATGCTTGCTCCCTGGAATAAAAGGTATGAGCAGGCTAGACAGCTCATTAAAAAGCAGAGGCATTACTTTGTCAAAAAAAAAAAAAAAAAGGTCCCTCTAGTCAGTTCAGTTCAGGTCAGTTTAGCCGCTCAATCATGTCCGACTGTTTGTGACCCAATGAATCACAGCATGCCAGGCCTCCCTGTCCATTGCCAACTCCTGGAGCTCACCCAAACCCACGTCCATCGAGTCGGTGATGCCATCCAATCATCTCATCCTCTGTCGTCCCCTTCTCCTCCTGCCCGCTATCGTTCTCAACATCAGGGTCTTTTCCAATGAGTACACTCTTCACACGAGGTGGCCAACGTATTGGAGTTTCAGCTTCAACCTCAGTCCTTCTAATGTACACCCAGAACTGATCTCCTTTAGGATGGACTGGTTGGATCTCCTTGCAGTCCAAGGGACTCTCAAGAGTCTTCTCCAACACCACAATTCAAAAGCATCAATTCTTCGGCGCTCAGCTTTCTTCACAGTCCAACTCTCACATCCATACATGACCACTGGAAAACCATAGCCTTGTCTAGACGGACCTTTTTTCGCAAAGTAATGTCTCTGCCTTTTGATATTGTGGCTAGGTTGGTCATAACTTTCCCTCTAAGGAGTAAGCGTCTTTCAATTTCAGGGCGAGAGTCACCATCTTCAGTGATTCTGGAGCCCCCCAAAATAAAGTCTGACACTGTTTCCACTGTTTCCCCGTCTATTTGCCACGAGGTGATGGGACCAGATGCCATGACCTTAGTTTTCTGAATGCTGAACTTTAAGCCAACTTTTTCACTCTCCTCTTTCACTTTCATCAAGAGGTGTTTTAATTCCTCTTCACTTTCTGCCATATGGGTGGTGTTATCTGCATCCCTGAGGTTATTGATATTTCTCCCAGCAATCATGACTGAAGCTTGTGTGTCTTCCGGCCCAGGGTTTCTCATGATGTGCTCTGTATATAAGTTAAATAAGCAGGGGGACAATATACAGCCCCGACGTACTTCTTTTCGTATTTGGAACCAGTCTGTTGTTCCATGTCCACTTCTAACTGTTGTTCCTGAGCTGCATACAGATTTCTCAAGAGAAAGGTCAAGTGGTCTGGTAATCCAATCTCTTTCAGAATTTTCCACAGTTTATTGTGATCCACACAGTCAAAGGGTTTGGCATAGTCAATAAAGCAGAAATAGATGTTGTTCTGGAATTTTCTTGCTTTTTTGATGATTCAGCGGACGTTGGCAATTCCATCTCATTCAGGTTTGTCCTCAGTCAAATCCTTTATGATTATACAATGTAAATGAGAAATAGATTAAAGGGACTAGATCTGATAGACAGAGTGCCTGATGATCTATGGATGGAAGTTCGTGACTGAAGACCATCCCCATGGAAATGAAATGCAAAAAAAGGAAAATGGCTGTCTGAGGAGGCCTTACAAATAACTATGAAAAGAAGAGAAGTGAAAAACAAAGGACAGAATGAAAGTAATTCCCATTTGAATTAGAGCTCGAAAGAATAGCAAGGAGAGATAAGAAAGCCTTCCTCAGCGATCAATGCAAAGAAATAGAGGAAAACCACAGAATGGGAAAGATTAGAGATCTCTTCAAGAAAACTAGAGTTACCAGGGGAACACTTCATGCACAGATGGGCTCGATAACGGACAGAAATGATAGGGACCTAGCAGAAGCAGAAGCTATTAATAAGAGGTCGCAAGAATACACAGAACTGTATATATCTATATCTATATATCTATATCTTCAAGACGCAGATAAGCACAGTGGTACGATCACTCACCTAGAGCCAGACATCCTGGAATATGAAGTCAAGTGGGCCTTACAGAGCATCACTAGGAACAAAGCTAGTGGAGGTGCTGGAATTCCAGTTGAGCTATTTTGAAATCCTGAAGGATGATGCTGTGAACGTGCTACACTCAATACGCCAAAAATTTTGGAGAACTCCGCAGAGGCCACAGGACTGGAAAAGGTCAGTTTTCATTCCAATCCCAAAGAAAGGCAGTGCCAAAGAATGCTCAAACTACCACACAATTGCACTCATCTCCCACGCTAGTAAATCAAGGCTCAAAATTCTCCAAGCCATGCTCCAGCAATATGTGAACTGTGAACTTCCGGATGGTGAAGCTGGTTTTAGAATAGGCAGAGGAACCGTCCAGTCGAAGCTATGGTTTTTCCAGTAGTCATGTATGGATGTCAGAGCTGGAGTAGAAAGAAAGTTGAGCACCAAAGAATTGATGCTTTGAAACTGTGATGTTGGTGAAGACCCTCGAGAGTCCTTTGGACTGCAAGGAGATCCAACCAGTCCACCCTAAAGGACATCAGTCCTGCATGTTCATTGGAAGGACTGATGCTGAAGCTGTAACTCCAATAATTTGGCCACCTGATGCGAAGGACTGACTGATTAGAAAGACCACCCTTATGGCAGAAAGTGAAGAAGAACAAAAGAGCCTCTTGATGAAAGTGAAAGAGGAGAGTGAAAAAGTTGGCTTAAAGCTGAACGTTCAGAAAACTAAGATCATGGCATGTGGTCCCATCACTTCATGGGAAATAGATGGGGAAACAGTGCAAAGAGTGTCAGACTTTATTTTGGGGGGCCCCAAAAGCACTGTTGATGGTGACTGCAGCCACGAAATTAAAAGATGCTTACTGCTTGGAAGGAAGGTTATGGCCAACCTAGATAGCATATTTAAAAGCAGGGACATTACTTTGCCAACAAAAGTCCGTCTAGTCAAGGCTATGGTTTTTCCAGTGGTCAGGTATGGATGTGAGATTCGGACGGTGAAAAAGCTGAGTGCCACAGAATTGATGCTTTTGAGCTGTGGTGTTGGAGAAGACTCTTGAGTGTTCCTTGGACTGCAAGGAGATCCAGTCAATCCATTCTAAAGGAGATCAATCCTGGGTGTTCATTGGAAGGTCTGATGCTCCGGCTGAAACTGCAGTCCTTTGGCCATCTCATGCGAAAAGTTGACTCATTGGAAAAGACCCTAATGCTGGGTAGGATTGAGGGCAGGAGGAGAAGGGGATGACAGAGGATGAGACGGTTGGATGGCATCACTGACTCAATGGATATGGGTTTGGGTAAACTCCGAGAGTTGGTGATGGACAGAGAGGCCTGGTGTGCTGCAATTCATGGGGTCGCAAAGACTCGGACACGATTGAAAGACTGAACTGAACTTAACTGATGCTGGGCAAGTTCAAATGTGGGAGGAGAAGGGGACAACAAAGGACAGGTTGGTTGGATGGCATCACCAACTCAATGGACATGAGTTTGAGTAAACTCTGGGGCGTTGGTGATGGACTAGGAGGCCTGACTTGCAGCAGTCCATGGGCTCGCAAAGACTCGGACATGACTGAAAGACTGAACTGAACTGAACTGATGCTGGGAAGGACCAAAGGTGGGAGGAGAAGGGGACAACAAAGGACAGGTTGGTTGGATGGCATCACCAACACAATGGACATGAGTTTGAGTAAACTCCGGGGTGTTGGTGATGGACAAGGAGGCCTGACTTGCAGCAGTCCATGGGCTCGCAAAGGATCGGACACAACTAAGCCACTGAACAGACTGACTGAACTCAAAATCAAAGAAAGGGATTCTGGGAAATGTAGCTCCAGACTAGGCAAATTAACACAGCGGAGCACAGAGCACTTGACTTACTAAACCCTTCTGCTTCACTTAGTAGGGTGAACTGAGCTTTGAAAAACCGACCTGACTGATAAAGAGACTTTGGACAAGTCTGCAGTGAGGAGACTTTTAGTCACTGCTTTAATTTTCCATCGTACGAATCTGCACTAGAAACAGTCTGGATGTCATTTTCCCCACCTGCCTTGCAGTCAGAACGTAACCATGGGACCTAGGCTCAATCAATTAGACGCACCCAGATGGTACCCAGGCTCAGCCAATCAAATACATCCAGATGGCACTTAAGACCAATTAGGTACAGCCACATGAAATGTAGGCTTAGCCAATGGATACACTTACAGGTGAAAGCAGTGCAACTGGGTTCTGATGCATAGAATTCAATCTAGACGAGGTGGAAGGGACATAAGCCATGTCACTAGTGACAGCCACTGTGTCTGGAGCCAGTGGTAGTGACAGTTCAGTTCAGTCACTCAGTCCAGTCCGACTCTCTGCGACCCCATGAACTGCAGCATGCCAGGCCTCCCTGTCCATCACCAACACCTGAAGTTCACCCAAACCCATGTCCATTGAGTTGGTGATGCCATCACACCATCTCATCCTCTGTCATCCCCTTCTTCTCCTGCCCTCAATCTTTCCCAGCATCAGGGTCTTCTCCAATGAGTGACAGAAGATCCTGCACTCAAACTCTATATTGTTCATGGCTGTCTCTCCAGCCATCCCTCTCAGAAATCTCAGTCACTTAATATCCTTTAATAAGTTTCTTTCCTGCTCAAAGTTACCTCTCATGAATTCTATTCTTTCCAGTAGAAAGCTGACACCCCTCTAACTTCATTTAACCATCTAGCCTCTTTCCAAAACTAGATAAAATAAGGAACAATGTCCACCCCCATGGGCAGTGGAGTCAGGGAGATGCATTTTGTCAAATTACTATGGTGCCACAGACTCTGGGCCAGTGTCACCTGTGAGGGGGTCACTGACCTGGGTTGTGAGTCGGGTAGACCCATCTGAATCCTGGCTGTGGTGCTGACTGGCCTGTTGTGTGACATTGCGCATATCACTTTCCTCATCTCGAGAAATGACTGTGCTTAGTGTTGCCTCCTGGGGATATCATAGAGACCAAAAAATTCCTCTACGGAGCAATCTCTCAACCACACAGCTCAGCATGTTGGACACACCCACACCAGTGATGATAAAAGGAATAAGAGTGACCTTTCTTTTGCTGGATTAAAGAAAATAAATAATAATAGAGGTGGTGTCCTCATGTAGTCCAAGATGAAGATGGTCTGTGAATGCTGCAGTTTAGAAAAGTTACATGTTTTTGGTTTTATATTTTTTAGTTTTCTATTTTTTTTATTATATTTATTTTAATTGGAGGCTAATTATGGTACAATATCGTAGTGGTTTTGCCATGCATTGACATGAGTCAGCCACGGGTGTACATGGGTTTCCCATCCTGAACCCCCTCACCCCAATTCCATCCCTCTGGGTCATCCCAGTGCACCAACTCTGAGCACCCTGTCTCATGCATTGCACCTGCACTGGAGGTCTGTTTCACATATGAAAATATACATGTTTCCATGTTATTCTCTGAATCCATCCCAGACTTGCCTTCTCTCACAGAGTCCAGAAGACTCTTCTATACATCTGTGTCACTTTTCCTGTCTTTCACATAGGGTTATCATCACTATCTTTCTGAATTCCCTGTGTGTGTGTGTGTGTGTGTGTGTGTGTGTTTGTGTTATTGGTGTTTTTCCTTCTGGCTTACATCGCTCTGTTTAATAGGGTCCAGTTTCATCCACCTCGTTAAAACTGGTTCAAATGCATTGTTTTGAATGGCTTAGTAATATTCCATTGTGTATATGTACCACGGCTTTCTTAGCCATTCGTCTGCTGTTGTACATCTAGGTTGCTTCCATGTCCTGGCTATTATAAACAGTGCTAGGGTGAACATTGGGGTACACGTGTCTCTTTCAATTCTGGATTCCTCGGGGTGTATGCCCAGCAGTAGGACTGCTGAGTCATATGGCAGTTCCATTTCCAGGTTTTTAAGGAATCTCCACACTGTTCTCTATAGTAGCTCTAATAGTTCGCATTTCCATCAACGGTGTAAGAGGGTTCCCTTTTCTCCACACCCTCTCCAGGATTTATTGTTTGTAGACGTTTGGATAGCAGCCATTCTGACTGGTGTGAGATGGTACCTCATTATGGTTTTGCTTTGCATTTCTCTGATAATGAGTGATGTTAAACATCTTTTCAAGAGTTTGTTAGCCATCTGTATGTCTTCTTTGGAGAAATGACTGTTTAGTTCTTTGGCCCCTTTTTTGATTGGCTAGCATTTTTTTCTGGAATTGAGCTGCAGGCGTTGCTTATATAGTTTTGAGATTAATTCATTGTCAATTGCTTCGTTTGCTATAATTTTGGCCCATTCTGAAGGCAGTCTTCTTCCCTTGCTTATAGTTTCCTTCACTGTGCAAAAGCTTTTCAGTTTATTTAGGTCCCATTGGAGTATGTTTGCTTTAATTTCCATTACTCTGGGAGGTGGCTCATAGAGGATCCTGCTGTGATTTCTGTCAGAAAGCGTTTTGCCTGTGTTTTCCTCTAGGAGTTTTCTACTTTGTGGTCTTACATTTAGATCTTTAATCCATTTTGAATTTATTTTTGTGTACGGTGCTAGAAAGTGTTCTAGTTTCCCTCTTGTACAAGTGCTTGACCAGTTTTCCCAGCACAACTTGTTAAAGAGATTGTCTTGTCTTCATTGTATATTCTTGCCTCCTCTATCAAAGATAAAGTGTCCATAGGTACGTGGCTTGGACCTCTGGGCTTGCAATTTTGATCCATTTATCTATATTTCTGTCTTTGTGCTAGAACCACGCTGTCTTGATGACTGTAGCTTTGTAGTATAGCCTGAAATCAGGCAGGGTGATTCCTCCAGGTCCATTCTTCTTTCTCAAGATTGCTTTGGCTATTCGAGGTTTTTTGTAATTCCATACAAATTGTGAAATTATTTCTTCTATTTCCCTGAAAAATACCGTTGGTGGCTTGATAGGGATTGCATTGAATCTATAGATTGCTTTGGGTAGTATACTCATTTTCACTATATTGATTCTTTCACTCCATGAACATGGTATATTCCTCCATCTATTTGTGTCCTGTTTGACTTCTTTCACCAGTGTTTTATAGTTTTCTATATGTATATATAGGTCTTTTGTTTCTTTAGGTAGATATATTCCTCAGTATTTTATTGTTTTCATTGGAGTGGTGAATGGAATGGTTTCTTTAAGTTTTCTTTCAGTTTTCTCCTTGTTAGTGTATAGGAATGCAAGGGATTTCTGCGTGTTCATTTTGTTTCCTGCAACTTTACTATATTCATTGATTAGCTCTAGTAATTTTCTGGTGGAGTGTTTAGGATTTTCTCTGTAGAAGATCATGGCATCTGCAAACAGTGAGTGTTTTACTTCTACTTTTCCAATCCGGGTTCCTTTTATTTCTTTTTCTGCTCTGATCGCTGTGGCCAAAACTCCCAAAACTATGTTGAATAGGAGTGGTGAGAGTGGGTACCATTGTACTGATCCTTACTTTAGGGTCATTGCTTTCAATTTTTCACCTTTGAGGATAATGTTTGCTGTGGGTTTGTCGTATATATCTTTTATTATGTTGAGATTTGTTCCTCCTTTGCCTGCTTTCTGGAGGGTTTTGGCGATAAATGGATGTTGAATTTTGTCCAAGGGTTTCTCTGCATCTATTGAGATAATCACATGATTTTTATTTTTCAATTTGTTAATGTGGTGTATTATGTTGATTAGTTTGTGGATATTGAAGAATCCTTGCATCCCTGGGATAAATCCCACTTGGTCATGATGTATGATCGTTTTAATATGTTGTTGGATTCTGCTTGCTAGAATTTTGTAAAGGATTTTTGCATCTATGTTCATCAGTGATATTGCCCCATGGTTGTATTTATTTATTTATTTATTTATTTATTTATTTATTTAATTATTTTCGTGGCATCTTTGTCTGGTTTTGGTATTAGGGTGATGGTGGCCTCATAAAATGAGTTTGGAAGTTTCCCCTCCTCTGCAATTTCCTGGAAGCATTTGAGTATGATAGGTATAAGCTCTTCTCTCAATTTTTGGTAGAATCCAGCTGTGAAGCCGTCTGGTCCTGGGCTTCTGTTTGCTGGAAGATTACTGATTACCCTTTCAATTTCCGTGCTTGTGATGGGTTTGTTAGGATTTTGTTTTTCTCCCTCGTTCAGTTTTCAGAAGTTGTACTTTTCTAAGAATTTGCCCACTTCTTCCAAGTTGTCCATTTTATTGGCATATAGGGGTTGATAGTAGTCTCTTATGATCCTTTGTATTTCTGTGTTGTCTGTTGAGAACTCTCCATTTTCATTTCTAATTTTGTTGATTTGATTCTTCTCCCTTTGTTTCTTGATGAGTCCGGCTAATGGTTTGTCAATTTTATATATCTTCTCAAAGAACCAGCTTTTAGCTTTGTTGATTTTTGCTCCGGTCTCATTTGTTGCTTTTACATTTATTTCTGCTCTATTATATGATTTCTTTCCTTCTACTAAGCCTGGGGTTCTTGAATTCTTCCTTCTCTAGTTGCTTTAGGTGTAGAGTTAGGTTATTTGTTTGACTTGGTTCTTCTTTCTTGAGATAAGCCGCTTTTGCTATGAACCTTCGCCTTTGCACTCATTCTACAGCGTCCCATAGGTTTTGGGTTGTTGCGTTTTCATTTTCATTTGTTTCTATGCATATTTTGATATCTTTTTGGATTTCCTCTGCGATTTGTTGCTTATTTAGCAGCGTGGTGTTCAGCCTTCATATGTTTGAATTTTAAATAGTGTTTCTCTTGCAGTTGACATCTAGTCTCAGTGTACTGTGGTCAGAAAATATGCTTGGAATGATTTCAAGGTTTTTTGAATCTACCAAAGCTGGACTTATGGCCGAGGATGTGATCTGTCCTGGAGAAGTTTCCATACGTACTTGAGTAAAAGGTGAAACCCATTGTTTTGTGGTGAAATGTCGTATCGATATCAATTATGTCTAACTGGTCCATAGTATCATTTAAGGTTTGTATTTCCTTGTTAATTTTCTGTTTACTTGATCTATCCATAGGTGTGAGTGGGGTAGTAAAGTCTTCCACTATGACTGTGTTATCATTAATTTCCCTTTCATGCTTGTTAGCCTTTGCGTTACATATTGTGGTTCTCCTATGTTGGGTGCGTATGTATTTACAATCGTTATATCATCTTCTCGGATTGATGTTTTGATCATTATGTAGTGTCCCTCTTTGTGTCTTTTCACAGGCTTTATTTTAAAGTCTATTTTGTCTGATATGTGTATTGCTACTCCTGCTTTCTTCTGGTCTCGACTTGCTTGGAATACCTTTTTTCCAGCCCTTCACTTTCAGTCTGTATGTGCCCCTTGTTTGGAGGTGGGTCTGTTGTAGACAACATAAACAGTGGTCTTGTTTGTGTATCCTTTCAGCTAGTCTTTGCCTTTTGGTTGGGGCACTCGACCCATTTACATTTAAGGTAACTGTTGATAAGTATGATCCTGTTGCCATTTGATTTGCTGTTTGGGATTCGAGTTTATACAACCTTTCTGTGTTTCCTGCCTAGAGAAGATCCTTTAGGATTTGTTGAAGAGTGAAAAGAAGAGTTGGGAATAGATGTCTCTACAGTATCTTCATTAGTCCGAGGTAATAAGAAGAAGCATGTTAAAGCAAGGGGTAATGTGGATGATCAAAACTCTGACTTTCATCCTGAAACTTGAGGACAGAGTGTATTTTCAGCCTGCACAAGTTTAAATGTGCCATTCATACGAAAGCCTTCTACCATCCAGATAGCTGCTGAAACAAGTGCCCCAACTTGAAATGATTTCTCTTCTCCATCGTAAATATCAGTTAGACCACAGGAGCATACTGTGATACATCAATCTGCAGCTGCTTTAGGTGTTGTTGTTGTTGTTTTAATTGAAGAGAAATTGCTTTACAGAATTTTGCTGTATTCTGTCAGAATTCAAAATAAATCAACCATAGAGGCACATATATCCCCTCCCTCTGGGAGTACCCTCCCATCTCCCTCCCCATCCCACAATCTAGCTTGAGCATTTGTCATGGGATTTCACATAGCAGCTGCACTAAATCAAATGGCTCTAGTGAAAATTTTGCAGCTATGTCTACTTCTGTTTCTCCGTACCGCAACTTATGTCCATTACAGAACAGTTAGTTTGGACCGAGGGTGGAGCCTTCTACCTTTCCAGGTTGGTATGGTAACATGTCAGCCCATGACCGTCCTTTTCCTAAACTACAACAGTCAGGCAATTTAGTTTTCCCAGTGCCAAAGATCCCTGATACATCTGCTGCTTCTCTTTCAAGATCCACTCATCAACCATCTTCATTATTTGAAAACTGTCCTAATACAACTGATGTACCAAATGGGTGTTGGATTATGGAGGATACCAAAGTGTAAAATTAATGTTGGGAGATGTCAACAAATTCCTACAATTCTCTTATTTGAAGAAAAAAGTTACATATTCATCTTCATAGGGCCAATTTCTATTTTGGAATAATTAAGAGTAAAATGAGTCTTTCTTTCCGTGCCTGACTATTTTACTCTGCATAATATAAACACTTCTGTGCAAGGTCATAAAATAAACACTACACTTGCTTTCACTGAAACCCACAGTCAGTTGATTGACTTCATTGCATAGAAGTGAGCAGACCCATGTTTGGTTTGGTAACAGTCCTGAATGTTAAGAATATGTGTATAGAAGGGTGATCAATCACTTTTATTTCAGGAACCAAGTAGACTTATTGATGTGATTTTTCTGTGTAAAAATTCTTTAGCAATGACATTTTGCAGGTTTCATGTTTTTGGTTACTGTTTATGCAAGCAGCCTTTATTTTAAGTTGATGTAGAAGTAAACACTGGTTGAACATTGCCCTTCAATTGCTAGAAGACCAGTGACTTTATGATGTCAGCGCTACTCTTCAATTGCTAGGAGACCAGTGACTTTGTGATGTCACAGCTTTTTGACTTTGAGAACCATGCTGATGGTCTTGAGAGTTTATCTCTGTACGCCAGCCAAGCAGCATTTGAAGTTGGAGTGTGTAAAGTCAGACAAATGAGAAAAGTATCTGAAGAAAGATCTCTCTGAGATGGCACACATTCCTTCAGAAATTCAAGATGTGCTTCGTAACGATGTATCAAGTGGTTCCAAAACCTCCATTGGATCGTCTTCGTGTGATTACACACTTACTGGGGACTCAGTTTTGAGATCTATGATTGAAGAATATGCTTTCCAGGCTTTGTCTAAGGAAGCTGGGATAAAAAGGCCACCCTACACATTTTCTGTCTCTGAAAGAAATGAGTGGAATGATTTTCTTTCCCTCACTTTTCCACAAAAACTCTGGACTATAGTTGAAAGTGATCAGTTTGAATCTATTTGGTGGGATGAGAGTGGCACTTCTATAGTGATCAACGAAGAACTCTTCAAGAAAGAAGTCTTGGAAAGAAAGGCCCCTTTCAGAATATTTGAAACTGATAGTATGAAAAGTTTAGTTAGCCAGCTTAAACTTTATGGGTTTAGTAAAAAGCGACAAACTTTTCAAAGATCTGCTTCACTCCCTGACTTTCTGGAAGAAGAAAACAATGTCTCTGTTTTGAGCAAGGTAATCCAAAATTTCCACTTACTGTCAATATGTAAGATTAAATCATGTGACTTAGAAAGCATGTTCACATATGTAGCAAAAACCGAATTTAAAATTGAGATAGCAAACTGTTGAACACGTTTTATTTTTTGAAGTTGAGAACAGCTGGAGGTTAAAATATTTGATACTTAATACACTCTCCTAGCAACTTGAAATCAGATACATGTCCTCAAGCTACTTTAAGTGGTATTTACTGTATATATACAACATATTTTTTAGTTGAGGAGCATACTTGTTTCTAACATGTAAGGTGTTAAAACTACTAATGGAGGTGTTGTCTTTGATTCTATTTAATTGGCATCATTAAAGGAATACATTTTTATAGTTTAACTTTGCTTGTCAGTTTTACCTTCGTTTATAAAAAACTAAATAATTGTATCCTTTGATTTTAGTTACAGATCTACCATAATCCAAATTTCAAAAGAGGCTATCCCCAACTTTTAGGAAGAATGAAAAGAAGAGTTGGGATTAGCAATGTGTTTCCGAAATCTTCACTAGTTCCAGATTACGAGAAGAAGCATGTTAAAGCAAGGGTCAACATAGATGATCGTAACTCTGGTTTTCATGCTCAAACTAGTGGAGAGAGTCCATTTTCAGCTTCCACCAGTTTAAGTGTGCCTTTCCCACAAAAGACTTATACCAGCCAGATAGTCCCTAAAACAAGCGCCCTACTTCCGCGTGACTTTCCTTCCCCATCAATATCAGTTAGACAAAGAGAACAGAACGTGGTAGATCAACCTGCTGTTTTAAACCAGTTGAGCATTTTTAATTGGCACTTCCATAGCACCTACACTCAAGCAAATGGCCATGTTGAGGACTTTGCTACTACCGCTACATCTACTTCTCAGAACCACATCGTATCTCCATTATGGAGCAGTTCTTTTGGACTGATGGTGGAGCCTTCTACATTTCCAGACAGGTATAGCGATATGTCAGCCCATGACAGTCCTCTTCCTAACCAGCAACAGAGAGGCAACTCAAGGTCCCCAGTGCCAACGATCGCTTATACACCCACCTCCTCTCTTTCAAGTCAATTCATCAACGATATTCCTTATGTGAAAACCATGCTAATTAAAACTGACCTATCAAATAAGTATCAGCTTATGGAACCTAATGAAGATTAAAATTTACGTTGGGAGATGTCAACAAATACCCACAATTCTTGTATTTGAACAATAAAGTTACACGTTCCTCTGCACAGTTTTGTTTTCTATTTTGAAGCAATGAAGAGTAAATTAAGGCTTTATTTCAATGTCTGGCTATTTCTCTGCACTCTTTTATAAACTCTTCAGTTCAAGAAAACATCCGTTAGGCATCCTAGGTAAATGGCACCTAGCCTATTGTTTCTAAGCAAGAAAATGAGAACAAAGGGAAAAGAGGTAATGGATGGAAAGTGATTTGGGAAATCATCCCTGCTGAAATGAATGGGTGTCTAAATGAGGATGGTACGGGTGAAGGAACACATACAAATAAAATCAAAACAAGTGCACCTACACAGTACGAACCTTAGTGCATTCACAGTTACATGATATTCTATTACGTATCGGTAGAGTCTTAAGATAGAGAAGGAAATGGTGCCCCGCTCCAGTATTCTTGCCTGGAGAATCCCGTGGAAAGGGGCTCCTGGTGGGCTGCTGTCCATAGGGTCGCACAGAGTTGCACACAACTGAAGTGACTTAGCAGCAGCAGAGTCTTAAGACATTAGACAGGAGATTGTCTTCATTCTAGAAATTCATTTCATACTTGAAAATATAAATATTGTAGCATGTCCAAAATTAGGAGAACCGTTATACCATCACTGTGATACCAACGATTACAGGACATAATCAGTGACTGGACCATGGCCAGCACAAGATAGGTATTTTACAAGTGGTACTGTATAGGGTCATTTTAGCTCTGCTCTCCTTAAGGCGTACCTTTATTTCCTGCCACCATGATTCCACCCTATATTTCCTAATGCATATTTAGATTTTGCTTATCTGTTCCCTCAGAGACAAAATAAATTCCTCTGGTGATTGCAGCACCTCAGGATGGTTAACAAGTTCTTTGAAGACATGATATTTGTTTTCCGTAGTAGTTTCAGTACCATTCTCTTACACCGTGCTTCTGGAGCTACAATCACACACACTGCTTTCAGATGTGCTAAGCCCCTTCTCACAACTTTGCCTCAACTCTTTCTTGGGGTTGGAAGGAACCTCTGTTCGCCCTCCTACCAAGGTGAGCACGGATATCAGGTCTTCAATGTGTTTGGGGTCTACCCTCTTTTCTTTGTGTATCTTTCACATCAGCTAAAACGTGTACTTACTGAATTATCAACAAGGAAATGTAATCACGAATCAAATGCTATATACATTACTCAACAACATCCTATAACCTGCACTATTATCATAATTGACCTTTCCTACTTACTGAGAATCTTTTCCCGGTTGATAAATATATATCTTATATGTTCATGAGTGTCAAATGTGGGAATTCAAATTATAAAATGATTGCTGCTCTCATGAAGTTTACAGTCTATAACAACCCATACTAGTCATGTTGTTTCAGGCCCCAGTTCCCTAAAATTCAGTAGTAGTTATAGAGATATTTATGAAAAAAACAAACAAACAAAAAAGAATCATTCATTTTAATTCTCTAGAAAAGTCATGGAGTAAGGAGGGATCAAAATCAATGGCTGATCCTTCACATAGTTCACAATGAAAGAAGATGAGCAGAGTGTCTGCCAGTTGGACCCCCCAGACTGTCATGAACACTACCTAGAAATCTTGGCAATCTCCACTTTGTGGCCATTTCTTTAGACAGTAGTAGCAATATCAAGTCATGGCCCTGTTTTGGTGTGGTAACCCACATAGGACAACACCAAGTTAAGTTCACCGTTCTCATGTTTGGGGCTAATGCAGAGTGAAAGCTGTGGACTATTTGTGTAGATAAGGGAGGTGTCCAAACAGCACACGCTTTTTCTTTCACTGAAAACTTTCATTAAATTTGGCTGAGAACACTATACTTTAGAGAGGTAAGCATTTTGCAGCAATTGTAAGAGTTATTGAAATCGGTGTCCTTAGTTATCCTTTCAAGCGCAAAGTCCAATGGTCTGGTTTTCGATTTCAGGCATCTTACTATGGAGCCAAATTTGCATGCTTTGAGAAATAGCACCTTAAAAGCAATCACATCTTCTATTTCATTGCCGTGTACTGATTATTCCTGCTCACTCCCTTTGATCTTCTTTTCCTGTTCTGCTTTGAGGGGCAGGTCCTTCTCAAAAAGAATAGGATTAATTCCCTTAGTGCTCTGTGGTAACTTGGAAAAGGCATGGATAAGGACATGCAATATATTATGTGGGAAAGCTACTGTTTTTGTTCCCTCCTGAAAACATAGTATTAAATTGTACCTCAATTGTCCTACCACGGGAAGCCTGGTTACATGATGCATTACCTTGGTCATCAATTCCCATATGGCTTTAACATATCAGTACCTTTAATTCTCAAAAGCTTATAGAGAAAGTATCTCAATACAGTAGGGAAATATTATACATGAGTTCAGTGTTCTTTCCCGTACTTATTTATTTTATAATTTGTGCCTAAAATAGTAAAAGTGAGAACAAAAATTCAAGTGAGTTAACGCAGTGAGTTAAACACAGAAGATTGAGACAAGAAGTAGAAAAATTGATGGGAGAAGATCAGAGGATGAAATTGGGTGCTTATAGTGGAACAAGCAAATGTGTAACTGCAGGGCCTAAATAGCTCAATATGACTTCACTATTGTTACCCTACAAATTATTTTCATTTTAGCAAATCACAGAATAGTCTTACATGCAAAGTACTTTAAGATCCCATGGAATGCACAACAAAGGTATATCTTTTAAAGCATTCTGATTTAAAATGTCGCTAGAGACATATCATTCAAGTAGAAAATGATTTCCAAAATTAAGCCTAGAGACAAGTATCAGAGAAACTTTGGGAAGTTCATAGGTGTCCTCCAGTGAGTCCTTGGGTTTTCTTTTCTTTTTGTAATTGTGTTTAAGCATACAAGATCGTGACTGTGCTTGTGTGTGTGTGCATCAGATTAAGAATGTGAGTGTATGTCTGGGCTCTCTTTTGGACTTTTATGTTAGAAATTTCAGCTGAAGAAATAGTTCATTCAAAAATACAGCCAGGCACAAATTAAACTGCCCATTCAAAACTCTTCTTTCTCTTTTCAAAGTGCAAGACAAATGGATGCGTCAAAGGTTGAAAGCATTTCAATAATAACCAAGCTCCTCCGCCCAAACATAGTTAAAAACTATGGTACTCTCCCAATCAACCCAGCAAAAGATGCGTGGGACCTTAGGTATCTATGATGTCTGGCAATAACAAAACACCCACCCTCTAATACGGCAGTACTCAAGAAGGCCATGTAGAGGCCTGGAGTTTCAACCAGGCCTTCCTGTAATAGGATACGACCTTCCTATAGGAGGCTGCACACTCACCAGTAATGAACACTCTTAGGCATCAAATGAAACTAAGGACGAAACCTGGAATTCTCTTCCCACATGGTGGAAGTCCCCTTCCCCCTTCCCAAGTGGGTGTGATAGACAGTTAAAATGAAAGGAAGTTATAACATGGCTCACATTCTTCTTACATAATACCTGAAATGTCCAAGCCCCACCACACTACTAAGCAGCTGACTATACAGGTCTTCTGGTCTCAAATCTGTGTGACAATCATCACATAAGAATTTTATGAATATTTGAGATGCATTGATAGTGCGGATCTGTAAAGCTAAATGTCTTTGAGATCTGACTCAAATAGGAAAACTGTGTACTCCCTGTCTTCAGTTTTATGGGGATTTCACATGCATTCACACACTTCCACAATGCTCAACCTTCATCTGAAGACAAAAACTGTGACATTAAGAGAAGAGGAATGGTCTATTCACAGAGAAGGCCAGCGGTAAAGTCAAAATGGATGCAGTTTCCTGCCTACATCCCTGCTCAGTAATGTAACCGCTTGTAAGCATTCCTAAGGGCGACTAGGATACACAAGTCAAAGATGCTTCTCCCAGGATTACAGAGTTGGATTGAGAACTGTAAGTTTGTTTACCTCTCATCCCATTCTTAAGATCACAAACCATAACTGTTAACCCATCAGAAGATGGGCAGCTCTAGCACATATTTAGAGACAATGCCTGCTTCTGCCTAAGACCAAGGTTGTAGATCCAAGTGGCATATAGGGTATGGTTTCCATCTCAGGATACCACATGACTCCCCAGGGATTCTCCTTCTCTGGAAAGCTCTCAAGAGATGTTGTGAGAAGAATACTTTGAGGGTGGAAAACAAGGAAACCGACAAGAGTTGTGTTCTTTCTAATTGTCCTCAGTCTCACTTTTCATCCCATGTATAATGACAAAGTCTCCCAAGCACTGCCAATACCAATTTGTTGATGTTCTTCAGCCACTCAGTCTTGTCTGACTCTTTGTGACTCCATGTACAGCAAGAACCCTGGGTTCCCCTGCCTTTCAAATCACCAGTTTACTCAAACCCATGACTTTTGAGTCAGTGATGCTTTGCAGCCATCTCACCCTCTGGCATTCCCTTCTCGTCCTTCCCTCAATCTTTCCCAGCATCAGTTTCTTCCCAGTGATTTCACTCTAGGCCCTAGATGGTCAATATATTGGCTCTTCATGGTCAGCGTCAGAACTTCCGTGAATAGTCTGAGTTGAACTCCTTCATGCTTGGCTAGTTTGAACTCCATGCTCGCAACGGAACTCTCACACATCTTCTCCAGACCCACTACTGCAAAGCATCGATATTTTGGCACTCAGTTCCTGGGGTCCTGCTCATTCCGCCATACGTTACTCCTGAAAATCAACTTTACCCATTCGGATCTTTTTCAGTAATCACTCAGCTTATTAACATGGTGTCTAGACTGGTCGTAGCTTTTCATCCAAGTGGCAAGTGCCTTTTCGTTTCGTGGCTGAAGTCACTCCCCGCAGTGATATCAGAGGTCAAGAAAGTGAAACCTGTCACTGAGTCAATTGTATCCTATTGCTAGATCTCAAAATGTTTGGACCACATTCCATGGTCTTATTTTTAGTGTTCGTTGGTTTGTGTTTAGATTGAGTTTTGTTTTTTTTTTTTATAAATTTATTTATTTTACTTGGGGGCTAATTACTTTACAATATTGTAATAGTTTTTGCCATACATTGACATGAATCAGCCATGGGTTTATATGTGTTCCCCTTCCTGGACCCCCCACCCACCTCCCTCCCCATCCCATCCTTCTGGATCATCCCATTGCCCCGGCCCTGAGCCCTTGTCACATGCATCGAACATGGAATGGTGCTCTGTTTCACATATGACAATACACATGTCTCAATGCCATTCTCCCAGAACGTCCCACCCTCACCTTCTCCCTCAGAGTCCATAAAATTGTTCTATGCATCTGTGTTTCTTATTCTGTCTCGCATATAGGGTTATCGTTACCATCTTTCAAATTCCATATAAGATTGAGTTTTAATCCAGCTTTTCCTGTCACCTCATCAGAAGGCTCTTTAGTCCCTAGTGTTTTTCAGCCATTTGTGTGTTGTCATCTTATAACTAAGGTTATTCACACTTCTCACAGTAATTCTGTTTCCAGCTTCAAATTCTTTCAGCAAGTTACTGTCCATGGTATACTCTGCACAGAAGTCAAATAAGCTGGGTGACAATATAGAGCCTTGATGTATTTCCTTCCCTATTTTGTACCAGTCCGTTGTTCCTTCTCCAGTTCCAACTGTTGTTTCTTGACCTGCGTGCACCTTTCCCAGGAAACAGGTATGGTGGCCTTATATTCTTATCTCTTTAAGAATTTTCCACAGTTTGTTGTGACCCACACAGTCTAAGGGCTTCCCCTGTGATTCAGATGGTAAAGCGTCTGCCTGCAATGGGGGAGGCCCAAGTTCGATCGCCGGGTCTGGAAGATCCCCTGGAGAAAGAAATGGTAGGTTACAGTCCATGGGGTCGCAAAGAGTCAGACACAAATGAATGACCTCACTTTCACATGCAGTCTAAGCCATTAACAGAGACAATAAAGGAGACGTAAATGACTTTATGAAACACCCTTGCTTTTTCTCTGATCCAGACTCCAATTAAGGTTTACCTATTAAGATTAAATGACTAACTACACCTGCCTGCTCGCTCTCTCTCTGTTTCAAGTTGTTGCTGCTACTGCTGCTAAGTCGCTTCAGTCGTGTCCGACCCTGTGCGACCCCAGAGACGGCAGCGTACCGGGCTCCTCCGTCCCTGGGATTCTGCAGGCAAGAACACTGGAGTGGGTTGCCATTTCCTGCTCCAATACATTTAAGTGAAAATCAAAAGTGAAGTCACCCAGTTGTGTCCGACTCTTCACGACCCCATGGACTGAAGCCTACCAGGCTCCTACGCCCATGGGATTTTCCAGGCAAGAGTACTGGAGTGAGATGCCATTGCCTTCTCCATTTTTCAAGCTATCATCTACCAACTGTTACATTCCTGGGCACTTGCCATCTTCTTGTGGGCTCTCCTGGTGGCTCAGTTGGCAAAGCAACTGCCTGCAATCTGGAGACCTGGGTTCACTCCCTGGGTCGCGAAGATCTCCTGCAGAAGGAAATGGGAACCCACACCAGTACGCTTGCCTGGAAAGTTAGTATTAAATTATGACCATGCCCATCTCTGACCTTTGACACCCACTTGAAACAGTTAAGTTTCCAGAGCAGAAAAAGGAATCTGTGCTCCGGGAAAATGTCGGGACAATTTGACAAATAGCTAGATATTTTCAGGAACGGACTTTTTGAGCCCAATATCTGTATCATCTTTTATCTGCAAAGGAACTATGTTTCCTCAAACTGATGACAATTCCTCATTAGCAGAAATTTCAGGAAAAATAACTCGGCTTATCTGCATGTTCGAAGTCAATGTTGTACCAGTTATGTGTGTATGCATGAAAGCTCCCATTAAACAGATAAATTCACATCAACTAAAGTTTGTTGCCTTACTGGCATGCATAAATGAATTACAGAGCCTGCCTAGAAAGAAAAGCAGAAGTTCTGATTGGGCAGATAATAAGAAGACGTTGAGAGCAACTCTCTTCATGGGGGCATCACAAATAATACTTCTATAAAGGCAACAGTTCCCCGAGCACATCCAATGAATATTAGCAGACGACCTTGCTCAACTATATGGGAACAAGACATAACTGGGAAGAATGGAAGGAAGATGGGAGAAGGAGGATGAGAGGAATAGAACCAAACCTGTGTCTTGTGGTGGGAGATGGAGAAGCAGGGGATAGATTGAGGATTCAGGTAAGTCACCTCAGTAAACTTAAATTACTTTTGACTGAAAGGAAGCAAGGTGAAGAAGCTGATGAAATATAGCTTGTCTAGAGTGAGAATCAAACAGAGAATGTGTGGTGTGGTCCTACATGTCCCAAACTGCCATGCAGGTCAACCAGTGTTCATAGGGCCTGGAAGATGAAACGTGGGGTTAGAAAGCCAACCTGGGAGTGAACTGCGTTTGACTACGTAGAGATGGAGTGATGGTTCTGGGATGTCAAAGTGCATAGGAAGGAATGCTTTTTGAAAAATCCCAAACTGACAGAGAAGCGGGACCTTAGGGTTCAGTCACACAGAGGAGGTAACACCATTGAATCCTCCCCCTCCCCACCCCCACCCTTTCCCACAAGCTGAGACCTACTATCAGGCAATAGAAAACAACTAGCTAGAACTAACACTCATGCTTCTGCCACCACAGGCTAGAAAACGATCCCAGTAGGGCCATAAATTTTCTGCCTGTGGTTGCAGACTCTTTGTCTATGGCATACAAAAGGGACAATAGATTTCCAATGAATGCAAATATTCAGGCTCTGGCAGCACTAAAAGCAAATAGGAGTTATCCGAGATTAGAGTCTGACCTGTCCCTACTGAAGATCCAAAGTTATTTCTGCCCTCGTTTGGGCACGCTTTCTCAAGAGGTGGAGCTGTGCTGTGGCTCGTGTTCAGGACCAGAACACTGACAGCAGGGACCCTAATAACATTCATTATACTGACCATGTTTTGCTATGCTGTGTGGCTGGTTCACTCGTTTTCTCACTTGTAGGCTTTCTCATTGTTCTTGATTATTTACTGTTTTAAGGTTGTTTGCATCACATATTTATTTTTTTTTATTTTTTAAATAAATTTATTTATTTTAGTTGGGGGCTAATTACTTTACAATATTGTAATAGTTTTTGCCATACATTGACATGAATCAGCCATGGGTTTACATGTGTTCCCCTTCCTGGACCCCCCACCCACCACCCTCCACATCCCATCCCTCTGGGTCATCCCATTGCCCTGGCCCTGAGCCATTGTCTCATGCATCGAACATGGAATGGTGTTCTGTTTCACATATGATAATATACATGTTTCAATGCTATTCTCCCAGAACGTCCCACACTCACCTTCTCCCTCAGAGTCCATAAAATTGTTCTATGCATCTGTGTCTCTTATTCTGTCTCGCATATAGGGTTATCGTTACCATCTTTCAAATTCCATATCATTTCACACCAGTCAGAATGGCTGCTATCCAAAAGTCTGCAAGCAATAAATGCTGGAGAGGGTGTGGAGAAAAGGGAACCCTCTTACACTGTTGGTGGGAATGCAAACTAGTACAGCCACTATGGAGAACAGTGTGGAGATTCCTTAAAAAACTGGGAATAGAACTGCCATATGACCCAGCAATCCCACTGCTGGGCATATACACCGAGAAAACCAGAATTGAAAGAGACGCATGTACCCCAATGTTCATCGCAGCACTGTTTACAATAGCCAGGACATGGAAGCAACCTAGATGTCCATCAGCAGACGAATGGATAAGGAAGCTGTGGTACATATACACAATGGAATATTACTCAGCCATTAAAAAAATACATTTGAATCGGTTCTACTGAGATGGATGAAACTGGAGCCCATTATACAGAGTGAAGTAAGCCAGAAAGAAAAACAACAATACAGTATACGAATGCATATATTTATTTTTTGTATGTATATAACACGTACTTTGTTTTCCTGCTTTCTGTGCCTTTTGTTGATGTCGTTTCTTGTCATGTTTGTTTTAATAGGTATATATTTCTATGTTAACTGTGATTTTCTGTTGTTCTGTGGGAAAGCTCTTGTCGTTTTTGTCAGATTTCTTTCTTTATTTTTTTTCTTTTATAAATTTATTTATTTTAGCTGGGGGCTAATGACTTTACAATATTGTAATAGTTTTTGCCATACATTGACATGAATCAGCCATGGGTTTACATGTGTTCCCCTTCCCGGACCCCCCACCCACCTCCCTCCCCATCCCATCCTTCTGGATCATCCCATTGCCCCGGCCCTGAGCCCTTGTCACATGCATCGAACATGGAATGGTGCTCTGTTTCACATATGACAATACACATGTCTCAATGCCATTCTCCCAGAACGTCCCACCCTCACCTTCTCCCTCAGAGTCTATAAAATTGTTCCATGCGTTTTTTTTGTTTTTTTTTTTTTATTTTTTTTTATAAATTTATTTATTTTAGTTGGGGGCCAATCACTTCACAACATTGCAATAGTTTTTGCCATACATTGACATGAATCAGCCATGGGTTTACATGTGTTCCCCCTCCTGGACCCCCCACCCACCTCCCTCCCCATCCCATCCTTCTGGATCATCCCATTGCCCCGGCCCTGAGCCCTTGTCTCATGCATCGAACATGGAATGGTGTTCTGTTTCACATATGATAATATACATGTTTCAATGCTATTCTCCCAGAACGTCCCACCCTCACCTTCTCCCTCAGAGTCCATAAAATTGTTCCATGCCTCTGTGTCTCTTATTCTGTCTCGCATATAGGGTTATCGTTACCATCTTTCAAATTCCATATATATGCATTAGTATACTGTATTGTTGTTTTTCTTTCTGGCTTACTTCACTCTGTATAATGGGCTCCAGTTTCATCCATCTCAGTAGAACCGATTCAAATGTATTTTTTTTAATGGCTGAGTAATATTCCATTGTGTATATGTACCACAGCTTCCTTATCCATTCGTCTGCTGATGGACATCTAGGTTGCTTCCATGTCCTGGCTATTGTAAACAGTGCTGCGATGAACATTGGGGTACATGCGTCTCTTTCAATTCTGGTTTCCTCGGTGTATATGCCCAGCAGTGGGATTGCTGGGTCATATGGCAGTTCTATTCCCAGTTTTTTAAGGAATCTCCACACTGTTCTCCATAGTGGCTGTACTAGTTTGCATTCCCACCAACAGTGTAAGAGGGTTCCCTTTTCTCCACACCCTCTCCAGCATTTATTGCTTGTAGACTTTTGGATAGCAGCCATTCTGACTGGTGTGAAATGATACCTCATTGTGGTTTTGATTTGCATTTCTCTAATAATGAGTGATGTTGAGCATCTTTTCATGTGTTTGTTAGCCATCTGTATGTCTTCTTTGGAGAAATGTCTGTTTAGTTCTTTGGCCCATTTTTTGATTGGGTCGTTTATTTTTCGGGAATTCAGCTGCAGAAGTTGCTTGTATATTTTTGAGATTAATTGTTTGTCTGTTGCTTCATTTGCTATTATTTTCTCCCATTCTGAAGGCTGTCTTTTCACCTTGTTTATAGTTTCCTTTGTTGTGCAAAAGCTTTTAATTTTAATTAGGTCCCATTTGTTTATTTTTGCTTTTATTTCCAATATTCTGGGAGGTGGGTCATGGAGGATCCTGCTGTGATTTATGTCGGAGAGTGTTTTGCCTATGTTTTCCTCTAGGAGTTTTATTGTTTCTGGTCTTACGTTTAGATCTTTAATCCATTTTGAGTTTATTTTTGTGTACGGTGTTAGGAAGTGTTCTAGTTTCATTCTTTTACAAGTGGTTGACCAGTTTTCCCAGCACCACTTGTTAAAGAGATTGTCTTTTCTCCATTGTATATTCTTGCCTCCTTTGTCGAAGATAAGGTGTCCATATGTGCGTGGGTTTATCTCTGGGCTTTCTATTTTGTTCCATTGATCTATATTTCTATCTTTGTGCCAGTACCATACTGTCTTGATGACTGTGGCTTTGTAGTAGAGCCTGAAGTCAGGCAGGTTGATTCCTCCAGTTCCATTCTTCTTCCTCAAGATTGCTTTGGCTATTCGAGGTTTCTTATATTTCCATACAAATTGTGAGATGAATTGTTCTAGTTCTGTGAAAAATACCATTGGTAGCTTGATAGGGATTGCATTGAATCTGTAGATTGCTTTGGGTAGAATACTCATTTTCACTATATTAATTCTTCCAATCCATGAACACGGTATATTTCTCCATCTGTTTGTGTCCTCTTTGATTTCTTTCATCAGTGTTTTATAGTTTTCTATATATAAGTCTTTTGTTTCTTTAGGTAGATATATTCCTAAGTATTTTATTCTTTTTGATGCAATGGTGAATGTTATTGTTTCCTTAATTTCTCTTTCTGTTTTCTCATTATTGGAGTATAGGAATGCAAGGGATTTCTATGTGTTAATTTTATATCCTGCAACTTTACTATATTCATTGATCAACTCTAGTAATTTTCTAGTAGAGTCTTTAGGGTTTTCTATGTAGAGGATCATGTCATCTGCAAACAGTGAGAATTTTACTTCTTCTTTTCCTATCTGTATTCCTTTTATTTCTTTTTCAGCTCTGATTGCTGTGCCCAAAACTTCCAAAACTATGTTGAATAGTAGTGGTGAAAGTGGGCATCCTTGCCTTGTTCCTGACTTTGGGGAAACGCTTTCAATTTTTCAGCATTGAGGATAATGTTTGCTGTGGGTTTGTCATATATAGCTTTTATTATGTTGAGATATGTTCCTTCTATTCCTGCTTTCTGGAGGGTTTTAATCATAAATAGATGCTGAATTTTGTCAAAGGCTTTTTCTGCATCTATTGAGATAACCATATGGTTTTTTTCTTTCAATTTGTTAATGTGGTGTATTACTCTTTCTTTATTTTTTACGTGGCACTCTGCTCTAGTGTTGTTTTATGTCTTGCAAGTTATTCGCTTAGTTGTATTTTTGGTTCTATGTTCTTCCCTGTTGTGATTTTTGCTTGTGTTATTTTCTTTTTTTGTTATTATTATTTTTTTCTTTGATTTTGGTTTCTTACAATTTGTCTGACTTCCTTTGTTTCCTCTGTCTAATCTTTTACTATGTGATCTTGGTTCTCTGACCAGAAGTTGGGCCTGTTCTTCTAGAGTTTCAGCACCATATCGAAGACCATAGAGTACCAGAGAATTCCTGGTTCCAGCGAATATTAATTGGTGAGAGTGTCTATGAAGGCTTCCATCGCAAACTAAGAACCAATTCCACTCAAAAGGCTATATTATCCAGAGCTGATGCCTCATGCCACACAAAAAAGCAGAACAGAAACACAAGCCATATCATCCACAGATGGACTGCCTAAAGTCAGACTAAACCCGTACATACCTGCAAAAGATACCACCGTGAGAGAGAGAAGTGTCAGCTGTGGAATATAGATGCCAGAGAATATAGTTGCCAGTCCCTCCCCCTCCAAGGACACAGAAACCACTGCACCAAACTTATCCAGTCAGGGTGCATTTGGAAGCAAGAACTGCAACCCTGCACCCTGGGAAGAAAAGACCATTAACATAGTAAGATAAACAAATGTGAAGAAAGTCAAGTACGTTGCAGGCAAAGAAACAATGTTAAAACACATGAGACATAATTAAAGAGGAAATAGGAATTGTCACTGAAAAAGAATTGAGAGGAACGATAGTAAAGATGATCAAACATCTCAGAAAATAAATGTAAATCATGCAGGAAACATTTAAGAAGGGTGTGTGAATGATAGCACAATAACTGCTGTATGTGTGCTGTAGGCTCATCCATGCCTTTGTACAGCAGAAGCCAGAACAACATTGGAAAATAATTATCTTCCAAATTAAAAACGAAGTAGTAAAAGAAAAACAGACTTTAAATAACACAACAGACCTGGCAATTCAACTGAAACTTAAGTAGATTTCTTCAAAAAACCAGCAGAAGGCAGTTCCTTTTCAAGGGCAAATGAAACATGTCCGGATAAATCAGAAACCGGATCACAAATCAGGCCTTGGCAAATTTAAGTTAATCAAAATGTTATCAAGCTTTTTTTTTTTTTTTACTGCAATATATGTTACGATTTGAATGTCAGTCATGGTGTGTGGTGGGGACAAAACAAAAAGAAACAAACAAAAATATAAATAACAAAGACAAAACAAACAAACACACAAACACCTGAATACATTCAGTCTCATGCATATACCTCTTCATGGCCAAGAAATACACGAAAAATCAGACAGAAAAAAAAAAATATATATATATATATATTCATAGAAACAAATGACAATAAAAATGCGATTGCATAAAACCTATGAAACAGGATAAAACACTAAAAGAGTAAATATTATAATAAAGGAATGTCTCAAGTAATCAACCTAACAGTACAACTGAGAGAATTAGAGAAAGAAGAAGAAACAGAAAACCCAAATTAGTTTCGGGGAAAAAAAGAGTCACTGAGACTAGAACAGGAAAACAAAAGAAAAAATATAAACAATAGCAAAGATCAATAATGCTAAAAGGGAGCTCTTGGAGAGCATAAAGAAAATACATAAATCATGAGCCAGACTCATCAACAAAAAAAGGGAGAACACTCTAATCAATAAAGTTAGACATGAGAAAGGAGACATTATAACCGATACCACAGAACATCAAAGGATCATAAGAGACTACAACAAACAAGTTTAAGCCAATAAAATGTAGAATCTGGAAGCCACAGACTAATTCTTCGGAACTCAAGTAAGATGAAACATAAAATATGAACACAGCATTACAAGCTCTAATATTGAAACTGTTATAAAAAATTTTCCAGTTAACAAACTCAAGGTCCAGATGGTGTCACAGATAAATTGTATGAACCATTAAGAGAATTGTTAACACATACACTTCTAAAACTCTTCCAAAATACTACAGTGGTAGGAAAATGCACAAACTCATCCTACGAGTACAGCATCACCCTGATAGAAGACCCAGAGGTAACACAGAAAAGGAAAATTATAGGCCACTATCACACAGTTGAACATAGATGCAAACATCCTCAACAAAATACTCCCAAGAAGAATCCAACAGCACATTAAAAGTATCCAACAGCTTAATTAAGTGAGGTTTTCCCCAATATGCAAACATCCTCCAGGATCTGCGTATCAGTCCATCAGATACACCATAACAAATTGAAGGATTAAAACCATATGATCACCTCAATAGATGCTGAAAAATCTTGGATGAAATTCAAAAATCATGTGTGATAAAAAACTCTCCCGAAACTGAGCATAGCAAAAATTACCTCAACATAATAAAGGCACACAGATCAAAACTACAATGAAGTATCATATCACACCATCGAGCATGGTGATCATTATAAAATCGACAACAGGGTACTTGGCTAGTGGTCCAGAAGCTAAGACAGCATGATCCTAAATCAAGGGTTCCATGTTTGATCCCTGGTCAGGAAATTAGATTCCACATGCAGCAATTAAACCCTGATGTAAACAAATGAAGAAGTAAATGTGTGTGTGTGTATGCATTCATATTCATAAATTAACAAATATGTGTTTACACTATACTATACATTCATAATATAGATGTTACATAAAAATAATTATATTATAAATTAACAAGTATATACACAAACACACACACACACAAATATAAATCTTAAAACAATAAATGAAGGATATGATGTGGAAGAAAGGGAACCCTTCACAGCGTTGTTAGGAATGTAAATAAATACTGACATGATACCGCAGAGTATGAAAGTTCTTTAGAAAACTAGCAATAAAACTACCATATGACCCCCAAATCACATTATTAGACATATACCCAAATGAAACCACCTTTGAAGAAAAAAGGTGTATCCCAGTATCCATTTCAATACCATTTACAGTAGACAAGTTATGTAAGCAATCTGGGTGTCCATTTACTGAAGAATGGATAAAGAAGTTATGGCACATGCTCAGGATGGAAACTTTCTCGTGCACAAAAAGGAAAAAAAACCAATGGATTATTTCTAGAGATATGGATGAATCTAGAGCCTATTATACAGAGTGAAGTAATTCAGAAAGAAGAAGTCCAATATTGTAGATTAATGCATATATGTGGAATCTAGAAAACTGGTTCTGAAGAATCTATTTGAAGGGTGGGAAAAGAAATGCAGAGGTAAAGAACAGACTTGGACACAGAAGTGGAAGGAGATAGTGGAATGGATCGAGCAAGATGCCCAGGCATATGTATAATACCAAGTATGAAGTAGTTAGCCAGTGAGAGGCTCCTCCTCAGGACCCTGGGGTGCCCTAGGGAAGTGGATTGTGGAGTAGGAGAGGAGGCTTAAGAGCAGGTGGGAGGGCTTCTCAAAAGGGAGGCTCATGCATATATACTGATAGATGATTTACATTGTTGTACAGCAGAAAGTACCAGACATTGTAAAGCAATCACACTCCAATTTCAACTTGTTTCTTAAATTGGAAAATGGATGTCAGTCCTTGGCCAACTTGGGCAAGTAGCAAGAAATGCATCACAGTGCATAAGTCAAGTATAATGTGTACCAGTGCATATGTCAAGTAAAATCTGCACCAAAGACTGCTTTCGTATGTATAGACAAAACATAAAGCAAAAACTTAACAATTTAGAGCTAACCTAGCCAGAATAAACTCAGACTCTAGACATAAGTGTTCCTCACTTCATTTGATTGGCAATGTTTCTCAAAGGAAAGAGCGGTTACCAAATGATGTCAACAATTTATAGAAACACAAATTCCTTCATGTTTTAGTACACAATAGTAAACCTTTGACATTCAGAACTATCCTAAGTAGGAAATTATAAATGTAGTTTGAAAGTTTGAAATGCTGTACAAGGAACACTTCTTTTTTAAATCCTGGAATCTGTGTGACTGACTGGGAAAAATGCACAGCCTAAAATTTGAGAATTTTGTTTTATTCATCTAGACTTTAGTCCTGAGGAGGATTTACTCCTGACGAGCAACTTCTCAAGTATTTCTGAAAGACCATTCTGAAGAGGGAATGGAAGTGCCAGGGTGTATAAAAGTTTCACAATGATCATGGAGGCAGCATGTTCATATATTGTGGTTAATTAAAGAAAACTGGACATCTCAAGTTAATGGGTTTAGCATGATTCTACCTATGGCAAGATGCAGGAATCTGGGCTTCTTGAGATAATTTCTTCAATAGGCACTATAACTAGGGCCAGTGTCCTGTTCTTTTCTGTGTCAGAGTCACTTCTGGCAGCACAATTGGTGGCAGCTGTGGTAATTGAAGGCTTGATGATGGGCGGCCTGACTTCATCCAGAGTCCTCTCAGGGCTCACATTCAGGGATGGCTGCAATGGCTTATGACTTGATGACTGCAACATCCTTTGGTTACTGATAAGGCTGACAGCATACTTAGTTCACAGTGTGCTCTACTCTCTACACCCTCAGAAAATGTTACTGTTTGTAGTAGATTCATATACCCCAAGACAAGCTGACTGTGGGCTTTTACCTCAACAGGACCTAAAGTGGCCTTAATATAATGAGAAAAGAGTTAATACAGGTTAATGCAAGTCCCAACGAGATAGGAAAGAGAAAGGGACATCAAATTTTCAAGAACATGGCTAGAAACTCTTCCTGATCAAGGAAGAGTAAACAGGGGAGGTTTGTGGTGCTTTCCAAACACATATGTTTATATATATAAAGATATGTATATATATATATATCTTCACTGATGTATACGCATAGACATGTTTACGTATACTATGCATATATGCATCTCTACTCATATGTGCGTGTATATATCTATATCTATATATAGATAAATATATATGTATGTATACACATAGTTATATATCTATGTATATCTGAATATTCTCTAGAATATTCTCAAGCATAGCTTTAATATTAAGGCATAAAACAATTAAATTTTAAATTGTACCACCTATATTCTCTGACTACCAAGACATGGAGCTAAAGCTCAAAAATGGCATACATTTTTGCAAATGTGTCATTTGTGGAATATTTTAGAAGGCATTTCTAAGGAATGGTTGAGTCAATGCCTGAGTCACAAGGGAAATTAGAAAAATAATCTGAGACAAATGAAAGAGAAACCACAACATACCAGATCATTGGATACAGCAAAAGTTCATACCTGTAGTAAATACTTACAGTGAAATATACATTGATACCTATAACAGCAAAAGTATATACCTATACCTTAAGAATACATATATATATGTATATAGATATATACGCATATGACTATAGATATATGTATATATATATATATGTGTGTGTGTGTTTGTATTTATATATGTGTATATACATAAGTATGTATGTGTATGTATGTATATATATATATATAAAATATATTTATCACTAATTATTTTCCAGTTGTCACTAGTGATAAACAACCTAGCTTCGAATGCAGAAGTCATAAGAGGCACAGCTTCAATCCCTGGCTTGGGAAGATGTTCTGGAGGAAGGCATGGAAACCCACTCTTGTGTACGCACCATGAGAATCTGATGGATTGAGGGATACCCATGTGCGATAGGCTGTGTGCCGAAGAGAGTCAGACAGGAGCGTAGGAACTTAGCGCATGAATATCACTGTCACTGATTGCTAATATATATAGGACACATATATAGGACACTTCTGCCTTTCATACATTGTTATTGACATGCTCAGAAAATTAATCAGTATAAGACATCAAAAATTATCTGATTCTAAATGTTTATTTATGGTTAATGATTTCGAATTCAACCTCCATTTAATGAATCTATTCAGAATTTTCAGTTTTTAATCACTCTGTTCTTTTAGCCATTCGACTGTTTCACATAACTTAAGTCTTCTCCTGGCATAAATATGTGTCCATATTACCTAACAATTGTCTTTATTTAGTATGATTACATTGCAATGGGATCTTTTTCATTCTCATTTCAATAACTGGATCTTCTCTCATTTTGTTTGCTCAGTTTACCTAATATCTTCCAATTTTATTTATTTTGTTTTTGTTGATTTTTCTCTATTTTTGAAATATGTACATAATTTTATTCCCATACTAGGCTTCATTCTTTTCCTCTTTCACCTTGCTGTGAGTTTTGATTTGTCCCCCCCCAGTTTCTGTAGGAGGCAGATATTAGCTTCTTCTCAGGTTTGCAGAGCTTCCATTTTAATGTGTATATATATCTGATGTGTCTGATGATGTGGGTACGTTGCGTTTTCATTTTCATTCACCACAGTGTATTTTCTAATTTGCCCTGTGACTTATTCTTTCAAACTTTGGTCCCTTAGGGATATGTGGTTTAATTTTCCACACAATACAATTTCCAACTTTTTTCCCATGCTGATTTATACTGATTTCAACTTACATTTACTGGATGTCAGAAAACATATTTTGTATGATTTAAATTATTAAGGACTATTTTAAGGCTTAAGGTAAAACCTATTCTCGAAAATATTCTGGAGAATATTCTAATTGAACATGGGAGGGTTGTGTATTCTTCTGTTCTTGTTAGAAGGAATGATCTGCTCAGTGTGTTAAGTCCTCTTGGTTTATATGGTCATTTAGATTCTCTCTTCCCTCAGTGGTCTTATGTTCTTCTACTGTTATTTAGATGTTTATTTTTGGACTAATCTAAATGCTCAGTTCAGTTCAGTTCAGCCACTCAGTCGTATCCAACTCTTTGCGACCCCGTGAATCACAACACGCCAGGCTTCCCTGTCTATCACCAACTCCCGGAGTTTACCCAACTCATGACCATCGAGCCAGTGATGCCATGCAGCCATCTCATCCTCTGTCATCCCCTTCTCCTCCTGCCCCCAATCCTTCCCAGTGTCAGGGACTTTTCCAATGAATCAACTCTTTGCATGAGGTGGTCAAATCATTGGAGTTTCAGCTTCAACATCTGTCCTTCTAATGAACACCTAGGATTGATCTCCTTCAGGATGAACTGATTGGATCTCGTTGTAGTCCAAGTGACTCTCAAGAGTCTTCTTCAACACCACAGTTCAAAAATATTTCAAAAAAATACTTATGGCTAGAGATCTGCAATTTTTACACTTCATGATAGCCAAAAGGCTGAGACAATATTCAAACATTTTTAATGTTTGATTCGGGTACCTGGAACTCTTTGATGAGGTGAGCATATGCTGTATTGGATCATTAATATGAAAGGTAATATGACAAAATATATAATTAATATTGTATAATCATGTTTAATATCATTTGTCTCAAAACATTTTTAATTAAAAGACCTATGTGTCTACAATTAGTATTGCCACTAGGGCCCTTTATTGTTTATTGCTTGGATAAAATTTTCCTTGCAAACTCATTCTTAAAATGTATTCAATTCTAAGATTTGTCTCTTTCAGAGCCTATAGTTGTCATATTAAAAAAAAATTACACCATCTTCTATTATACCACATTAATGGTTATTTGTTACTACTTTAATTAAATATATTTTAGAGTGATTTTAAGAAGTAATTCTAGAGACTTTGATTGTCATTATTCAGTCACTATGTTGTCTCCAACTCTTTTGTGACTCCATGGACTGTAGCACAATAGGCCTCCCTGTCTTTCACTCTCTCCCAGAGTTTGTTCAAACACATGTGGCCATTGTATTGCTGATACCGTCCAACCATCTCATCTTCTATTCCTCCCTTCTGCTCCTGTCATCAGTCTTTCCAAGCATCATGGTCTTTTCCAGTGAGTTTGCTCTTTGCATCAGTTGGCCACAATGGTGATGTTTCAGCTTCATCATTAGTCCTTCAAGTGAATACTCAGGGGTAATCTCCCTTAACATTGATTGGCTTCATCTGCTTGCAGTTCAAGGGACCCCTAAGGGTCTTCTACAGCAGTACAGTTGGGAGGCATCAATTCTTCATCTCTCAGGCTTCTTTACACTCCAGCGCTCACATCAGCACATGACTACTGGATAAACAATAGGGGTTTATGAAGTGGGGAACTTTGTTAGTTACGTGAATGTCTCTTCTTTTTAATGCAATATCTAGGTTTACATAGCTTTTCTTCCAAGAAGGAAGTGTCTTTTAATTTGATGACTGCAGTCACCATTCACAGTGATTTTAGAGCCCAGGAAAATTAAGTCTGTCACTGATTCCAGGTTTCACCCTTCTCTTTGCCAAGTAGTAACGGGACAATATGCGGTGATCTTAGTTTTTTGAATGTCGAAGTTTCAGCAAGGTATTTCACCCTCCTCATTCAAACTCAAGAGGCTGTTTACTCCCTCTTCAATTTTCTTTTTAGAGTGGTACTGTCTGTATATCAGATTGGTGAGGTTTCTGCCAGCTACCTTGATTCCAGTTTGTGATCCATCCAGCCTGATATTTTGTATAGTATTCTCTGCATATATATTTCATATAAACAGAATCTAAAGCTTAAGCACACTCCTTTCTCAGTTTTGAACTAGCCAATTGTTCCATGTCTGTTCAAGCTCTTGTGTCTTGACCCAAGTACACATTTCTCATGTTAAGAAGGTCTGATAATAATCACAGTCCATTGTGATCCACAGTCAATGGTGTTAGTGCAGTCAATGAGGCAGATGCAATTTTTTTCCTGAAATTTCCTTGCCTTCTCTAGGATCCAGTGAATGTTGGAATTTTTTTTGCCTGGTTCATCTAGCTTTTCCAAATCTAGGTTGCACATCTGCAAATTATTGGTTCATGTACTGCTGGAGGATGTTGAGTATTATGTTACTAATACATGAAACAAGCACAATTGTATGGTAGTTTGAACATACTTTGGCATTGTCCTTTGTTATTGGAATTAAAACTGACCTATTCCACACTCGTTGCCAATGATGAATTTTCCAAACCTGATGATATATGAAGTAAGTGGCCGATTTAACAGTTTCGTGGTAATGAATTCTCACAGCTTTTGGTTCAAATGTTGATTTATCCTTCATATCTGAATGTCATCCTTATTAGATTTAGGTTTGACTCTTTCATCACTTTAAGTATGTGAAACTATTTTGTCCTGGTGTGAAGAGGAAAGAGCAGCTGGTATCCTTATGTGAATCTACCTGTATGTTATTTATTTATTTTCCCTTGTGGCCTTGATGTTTACTTCTTGTGTTTCTTGTTCTTAGTTTAATAAATATGCCTTGTGGATTGTTTCACGTTGAGTATATCATCTTTTAGATATTCTGGGATATTGGGACATAGAGAAATATCTTTCCCCCATCTAAGGGAGGTTTTCAAATTTTATCTCAAAAATTTCCTCAAAGCAGTTATTTTTCTTTCTTGCTTATTTGTTTTGATGTTCTCCATCCAGACAGCTCTGAATCTAATGGTGGGACATTTAACATTGTTCCAGAAGTCTCAGAGATTTCCCTCACTGCTTTCATTTTTCCCACTCTATTTCATTGATTTCTACCATTCTACCTTCCATCTAGCTAGTCCTTTCTGCTCTCTGTTCTTCTACTGTCATTCCCTGCAGAGTATTTGTTTTAATCTCTGTTTCCTTCGATGATTACTGATTGATACTTTATTTCTTCTGTATCCTTGTTAAATATTCTTAGATCTTCTCAATCCATGTGTTCAGTGTATTTACAGGCAACTCCACTTGTTTTTCTAGATTTTAGGTCATCCTTACAATTATTATTCTGATTTTTTTTTTCAGGAAGAATTCCTTCTCTTTTATTTATTTATGTATTTATTTTATTTGTTTCTTTTGGTTTGGTGGTGCTTTATCATGGACCTTCACCTTCTGCATATTTTTCATTCTTTCATTCTGCTTAGATTGCTGTGGTCAGGGTCCCTTTTCTGCAGGCTGGAGGGTTTTGGCTACTCGTTGTTGTGCAGTCTGCTGCTGTGTTTGGGGTTGGCCCCAGTGACTTGTCAATATTTAATGAATTGGGAAATGCGTGTCTGTGCTCTGGTGAGTGGAGCTGTATCTCCTCTCTCTGGACTGCAATGAGACGTTCAATAATGTGTTTTGGTTCTCTTTGTGTTTGGTATGGCTTTGGACAGCCCAGTTTTTTAGAGTACTGGAATGGGTTGCCATTTCCTTCTCCAGGGGATCTTCCCCACTTGGGGATCAAACCCAGGTCTCCTGCATTGCAGGCAGATGCTTTATTCTCTGAGCCACCAGGGAAGCCCCCCAGTTTTTAATATTCATTGTTCTGTTCCTGCTTTCCTGGAGATTAGGTGTGGGATCTCTTGCATTGAACTTGCTGGCTTGTGTATTTATTTTGGTTTCCATGTAGGCATGGATACTTTTGGGTGTGTGATTGTCTCTTAATGTTCCTTGGTAACAGGGGTCTGACGATGAACACAGTTCTGGAATTGATACCTTCATCTTAGCTTTCAGTTCCCTGTTACACTAACATCAAGAATTCTACATCCACACAGCACAAAAGATCAAACCCCAAGCTTAATTGTTAAACAGCTCTCCACACCCAGAAAGAGCCAAAGGGATTCAGAGTCATGAAGAGAAGAAAAAATAGACGTGGGAGATGTAGGTGCCTAGGAGGAGAAAAGGAAAAGTCAAAATAGGAGAGACAGACGACTCAGGAGTTAAATCCCTAAGTGAAAATAGATTCCAAATATTAGATTCCTAACACATTTCAACAAGCAAAATTAAAAACCTATAATAGAGATTAGACTCCTCTAAATATTGTAAAACTTATGGATCCAAAATCATTTTCAAAGATAGTATATATATATATATATATACATTTTCATTTTTTAGATAGGAGATAGTAGTTCATAGAAATGAAATAAAGTAATTCCAAAGAATAGCAAGGAGAGATAAGAAAGCCGTCCTCCGTGATCAATGCAAAGAAATAGAGGAAAACAACATATTGGGAAAAACTAGAGATGGCATCAAGAAAATTAGAGATACCAAGGGAACATTTCATGCAAAGATGGGCTCAATAAAGGACAGAAATTGTATGGACCTAACAGAAGCAGAACATATTAAGAAGAGGTGGCAAGAATACACAGAAGAACTGTACAAAAAAGATCTTCACGACCCAGATAACCACGATGATGTGATCACTCACCTAGAGCCAGGCATCCTGGAATGTGAAGTCAAGTGGGCCTTAGAAAAGATCACTATGAACAAAGCTAGTGGAGGTGATGGAATTCCAGTTGAGCTATTTCAAATCCTGAAAGATGATGCTGTGAAAGTGCTACACTCAATATGCCAGCAAACTTGGAAAACACAGCAGTGGCCACAGGACTGGAAAAGTTCAGTTTTCGTTCCAATCCCAAAGAAAGGCAATGCCAAAGATTGCTCACACTACTGTACAATTGCACTCATCTCACATGCTAGTAAAGTAGTGCTCAAATTCTCCAAGCCAGGCTTCAGCAATATGTGAACAGTGAACTTCCAGGTGTTCAGGCTGGTTTTAGAAAAGGCAGAGGAACCAGAGATCAAATTGCCAACATGCGCTGGATCGTCAAAAAAGCAACAGAGTTCCAGACAAACATCTATTTCTGCTTTATTGTCAATGCCAAAGCCTTTGACTGCGTGGAACACAATAAACTGTGGACAATTCTGAAAGAGATGGGCATACCAGACCATCTGACCTGTTTCTTGAGAAACCTGTATGCAGGTCAGGAAGCAACAGTTAGAACTGGACATGGAACAACAGACTGGTTCCAAACAGGAAAAGGAGTACGTCAAGGCTGTATATTGTCTTCCTGCTTATTTAACTTCTCTGCAGAGTACATCATGAGAAACGCTGGGCTGGAAGAAACACAAGCTGGAATCAAGATTACTGGGGAAAATATCAATAATCCCATATATGCAGATGACACCACCCTTATAGCAGAAAGTGAAGAAGAACTAAAAAGCCTCTTCGTGACAGTGAAAGAGGAGAGAGAAAAAGGTGGCTTAAAGCTAAACGTTCAGAAAACGAAGATCATGGCATCTGGTCCAATCATTTCATGGGAAATAGATGGGGAAACAGTGAAAACAGTGTCAGACTTTATTTTTGGGGGTTTCAAAAACACTGCTGATGGTGATTGCAGCCATGAAATTAAAAGAAGCTTACTCCTTGGAAGGAAGGTTATGACCAACATGTATAGCATATTTAAAAAGGAGAGACATTACTTTGACAACAAAGGTTCATTTAGTCAAGGCTATGGTTTTTCCAGTGGTCATGTAGGGATGTGAAAGTTGGACGGTAAAGAAAGCTGAGCACCGCAGAATTGATGCTTTTGAACTGTGGTGTTGGAGAAGACTCTTGAGAGTCCCTTGGACTACAAGGAGAACCAATCAATCCATCCTAAAGGAGATCAGTCCTGGGTGTTCATTGGAAGGACAGATGTTGAAGCTGAAACTCCAATACTTTGGCCACCTCATGCGAAGGGTTGACTCATTGGACAAGACCCTAATGCTGGGTAGGAGGAGAAGGGGACGACAGAGGATGAGATGGTTGGATGGCATCACTGACTCGATGGACAAGGGTTTGGGTAGAATTCGGGATTTGGAGAAGGACAGAGAGGCCTGGCCTGCTGCAATTCACGGGGTTGTAAAGAGTCGGACACGACTAGGCAGTGAACTGAACTGAACTGAACTGATTGAGGTGATCATATGGTTTTAATCCTTCAATTTGTTATGGTGTATCTGATGGATTGATACGCAGATCCTGGAGGATGTTTGCATATTGGGGAAAACCTCACTTAATTAAGCTGTTGGATACTTTTAATGTGCTGTTGGATTCTTCTTGGGAGTATTTTGTTGAGGATGTTTGCATCTATGTTCAACTGTGTGATAGTGGCCTATAATTTTCCTTTTCTGTGTTACCTCTGGGTCTTCTATCAGGGTGATGCTGTACTCGTAGGATGAGTTTGTGCATTTTCCTACCACTGTAGTATTTTGGAAGAGTTTTAGAAGTGTATGTGTTAACATTTCTCTTAATGGTTCATACAATTTATCTGTGACACCATCTGGACCTTGAGTTTGTTAACTGGAAAATTTTTTATAACAGTTTCAATATTAGAGCTTGTAATGCTGTGTTCATATTTTATGTTTCATCTTACTTGAGTTCCGAAGAATTAGTCTGTGGCTTCCAGATTCTACATTTTATTGGCTTAAACTTGTTTGTTGTAGTCTCTTATGATCCTTTGATGTTTCTGTGGTATCGGTTATAATGTCTCCTTTCTCATGTCTAACTTTATTGATTAGAGTGTTCTCCCTTTTTTTGTTGATGAGTCTGGCTCATGATTTATGTATTTTCTTTATGCTCTCCAAGAGCTCCCTTTTAGCATTATTGATCTTTGCTATTGTTTACATTTTTTCTCTTGTTTTCCTGTTCTAGTATCAGTGACTTTTTTTTTTTTCCCAAAACTAATTTGGGTTTTCTGTTTCTTCTTCTTTCTCTAATTGTCTCAGTTGTACTGTTAGGTTGATTACTTGAGACATTCCTTTATTATAATATTTACTCTTTTAGTGTTTTATCCTGTTTCATAGGTTTTATGCAATCGCATTTTTATTGTCATTTGTTTCTATGAATATATATATATATATATATTTTTTTTTTCTGCCTGATTTTTCGTGTATTTCTTGGCCATGAAGAGGTATATGCATGAGACTGAATTTAATCAGGTGTTTGTTTGTTTGTTTGTTTTGTCTTTGTTATTTATATTTTTGTTTGTTTCTTTTTGTTTTGTCCCCACCACACACCATGACTGACATTCAAATCGTAACATATATTGCAGTAAAAAAAAAAAGCTTGATAACATTTTGATTAACTTAAATTTGCCAAGGCCTGATTTGTGATCCGGTTTCTGATTTATCCGGACATATTTCATTTGCCCTTGAAAAGGAACTGCCTTCTGCTGGTTTTTTGAAGAAATCTACTTAAGTTTCAGTTGAATTGCCAGGTCTGTTGTGTTATTTAAAGTCTGTTTTTCTTTTACTACTTCGTTTTTAATTTGGAAGATAATTATTTTCCAATGTTGTTCTGGCTTCTGCTGTACAAAGGCATGGATGAGCCTACAGCACACATACAGCAGTTATTGTGCTATCATTCACACACCCTTCTTAAATGTTTCCTGCATGATTTACATTTATTTTCTGAGATGTTTGATCATCTTTACTATCGTTCCTCTCAATTCTTTTTCAGTGACAATTCCTATTTCCTCTTTAATTATGTCTCATGTGTTTTAACATTGTTTCTTTGCCTGCAACGTACTTGACTTTCTTCACATTTGTTTATCTTACTATGTTAATGGTCTTTTCTTCCCAGGGTGCAGGGTTGCAGTTCTTGCTTCCAAATGCACCCTGACTGGATAAGTTTGGTGCAGTGGTTTCTGTGTCCTTGGAGGGGGAGGGACTGGCAACTATATTCTCTGGCATCTATATTCCACAGCTGACACTTCTCTCTCTCACGGTGGTATCTTTTGCAGGTATGTACGGGTTTAGTCTGACTTTAGGCAGTCCATCTGTGGATGATATGGCTTGTGTTTCTGTTCTGCTTTTTTGTGTGGCATGAGGCATCAGCTCTGGATAATATAGCCTTTTGAGTGGAATTGGTTCTTAGTTTGCGATGGAAGCCTTCATAGACACTCTCACCAATTAATATTCGCTGGAACCAGGAATTCTCTGGTACTCTATGGTCTTCGATATGGTGCTGAAACTCTAGAAGAACAGGCCCAACTTCTGGTCAGAGAACCAAGATCACATAAAAGATTAGACAGAGGAAACAAAGGAAGTCAGACAAATTGTAAGAAACCAAAATCAAAGAAAAAGATAATAATAACAAAAAAAGAAAATAACACAAGCAAAAATCACAACAGGGAAGAACATAGAACCAATAATACAACTAAGCGAATAACTTGCAAGACATAAAACAACACTAGAGCAGAGTGCCACGTAAAAAATAAAGAAAGAGTAATACACCACATTAACAAATTGAAAGAAAAAAAACATATGGTTATCTCAATAGATGCAGAAAAAGCCTTTGACAAAATTCAGCATCCATTTATGATTAAAACCCTCCAGAAAGCAGGAATAGAAGGAACATATCTCAACATAATAAAAGCTATATATGACAAACCCACAGCAAACATTATCCTCAATGCTGAAAAATTGAAAGCGTTTCCCCTAAAGTCAGGAACAAGGCAAGGATGTCCACTTTCACCACTACTATTCAACATAGTTTTGGAAGTTTTGGGCACAGCAATCAGAGCTGAAAAAGAAATAAAAGGAATACAGATAGGAAAAGAAGAAGTAAAACTCTCACTGTTTGCAGATGACATGATCCTCTACATAGAAAACCCTAAAGACTCTACTAGAAAATTACTAGAGTTGATCAATGAATATAGTAAAGTTGCAGGATATAAAATTAACACACAGAAATCCCTTGCATTCCTATACTCCAATAATGAGAAAACAGAAAGAGAAATTAAGGAAACAATAACATTCACCATTGCATCAAAAAGAATAAAATACTTAGGAATATATCTACCTAAAGAAACAAAAGACTTATATATAGAAAACTATAAAACACTGATGAAAGAAATCAAAGAGGACACAAACAGATGGAGAAATATACCGTGTTCATGGATTGGAAGAATTAATATAGTGAAAATGAGTATTCTACCCAAAGCAATCTACAGATTCAATGCAATCCCTATCAAGCTACCAATGGTATTTTTCACAGAACTAGAACAATTCATCTCACAATTTGTATGGAAATATAAGAAACCTCGAATAGCCAAAGCAATCTTGAGGAAGAAGAATGGAACTGGAGGAATCAACCTGCCTGACTTCAGGCTCTACTACAAAGCCACAGTCATCAAGACAGTATGGTACTGGCACAAAGATAGAAATATAGATCAATGGAACAAAATAGAAAGCCCAGAGATAAACCCACGCACATATGGACACCTTATCTTCGACAAAGGAGGCAAGAATATACAATGGAGAAAAGACAATCTCTTTAACAAGTGGTGCTGGGAAAACTGGTCAACCACTTGTAAAAGAATGAAACTAGAACACTTCCTAACACCGTACACAAAAATAAACTCAAAATGGATTAAAGATCTAAACGTAAGACCAGAAACAATAAAACTCCTAGAGGAAAACATAGGCAAAACACTCTCCGACATAAATCACAGCAGGATCCTCCATGACCCACCTCCCAGAATATTGGAAATAAAAGCAAAAATAAACAAATGGGACCTAATTAAAATTAAAAGCTTTTGCACAACAAAGGAAACTATAAACAAGGTGAAAAGACAGCCTTCAGAATGGGAGAAAATAATAGCAAATGAAGCAACAGACAAACAATTAATCTCAAAAATATACAAGCAACTTCTGCAGCTGAATTCCCGAAAAATAAACGACCCAATCAAAAAATGGGCCAAAGAACTAAACAGACATTTCTCCAAAGAAGACATACAGATGGCTAACAAACACATGAAAAGATGCTCAACATCACTCATTATTAGAGAAATGCAAATCAAAACCACAATGAGGTATCATTTCACACCAGTCAGAATGGCTGCTATCCAAAAGTCTACAAGCAATAAATGCTGGAGAGGGTGTGGAGAAAAGGGAACCCTCTTACACTGTTGGTGGGAATGCAAACTAGTACAGCCACTATGGAGAACAGTGTGGAGATTCCTTAAAAAACTGGGAATAGAACTGCCATATGACCCAGCAATCCCACTGCTGGGCATATACACCGAGGAAACCAGAATTGAAAGAGACGCATGTACCCCAATGTTCATCGCAGCACTGTTTACAATAGCCAGGACATGGAAGCAACCTAGATGTCCATCAGCAGACGAATGGATAAGGAAGCTGTGGTACATATACACAATGGAATATTACTCAGCCATTAAAAAAAATACATTTGAATCGGTTCTACTGAGATGGATGAAACTGGAGCCCATTATACAGAGTGAAGTAAGCCAGAAAGAAAAACAACAATACAGTATACTAATGCATATATATGGAATTTGAAAGATGGTAACGATAACCCTATATGCGAGACAGAATAAGAGACACAGAGGCATGGAACAATTTTATGGACTCTGAGGGAGAAGGTGAGGGTGGGACGTTCTGGGAGAATAGCATTGAAACATGTATATTATCATATGTGAAACAGAACACCATTCCATGTTCGATGCATGAGACAAGGGCTCAGGGCCGGGGCAATGGGATGATCCAGAAGGATGGGATGGGGAGGGAGGTGGGTGGGGGGTCCAGGAGGGGGAACACATGTAAACCCATGGCTGATTCATGTCAATGTATGGCAAAAACTATTGCAATGTTGTGAAGTGATTGGCCCCCAACTAAAATAAATAAATTTATAAAAAAAAATAAAAAAAAAAAAACAAAAAAAACGCATGGAACAATTTTATAGACTCTGAGGGAGAAGGTGAGGGTGGGACGTTCTGGGAGAATGGCATTGAGACATGTGTATTGTCATATGTGAAACAGAGCACCATTCCATGTTCGATGCATGTGACAAGGGCTCAGGGCCGGGGCAATGGGATGATCCAGAAGGATGGGATGGGGAGGGAGGTGGGTGGGGGGTCCGGGAAGGGGAACACATGTAAACCCATGGCTGATTCATGTCAATGTATGGCAAAAACTATTACAATATTGTAAAGTCATTAGCCCCCAGCTAAAATAAATAAATTTATAAAAGAAAAAAAATAAAGAAAGAAATCTGACAAAAACGACAAGAGCTTTCCCACAGAACAACAGAAAATCACAGTTAACATAGAAATATATACCTATTAAAACAAACATGACAAGAAACGACATCAACAAAAGGCACAGAAAGCAGGAAAACAAAGTACGTGTTATATACATACAAAAAATAAATATATGCATTCGTATACTGTATTGTTGTTTTTCTTTCTGGCTTACTTCACTCTGTATAATGGGCTCCAGTTTCATCCATCTCAGTAGAACCGATTCAAATGTATTTTTTTAATGGCTGAGTAATATTCCATTGTGTATATGTACCACAGCTTCCTTATCCATTCGTCTGCTGATGGACATCTAGGTTGCTTCCATGTCCTGGCTATTGTAAACAGTGCTGCGATGAACATTGGGGTACATGCGTCTCTTTCAATTCTGGTTTTCTCGGTGTATATGCCCAGCAGTGGGATTGCTGGGTCATATGGCAGTTCTATTCCCAGTTTTTTAAGGAATCTCCACACTGTTCTCCATAGTGGCTGTACTAGTTTGCATTCCCACCAACAGTGTAAGAGGGTTCCCTTTTCTCCACACCCTCTCCAGCATTTATTGCTTGCAGACTTTTGGATAGCAGCCATTCTGACTGGTGTGAAATGATATGGAATTTGAAAGATGGTAACGATAACCCTATATGCGAGACAGAATAAGAGACACAGATGCATAGAACAATTTTATGGACTCTGAGGGAGAAGGTGAGTGTGGGACGTTCTGGGAGAATAGCATTGAAACATGTATATTATCATATGTGAAACAGAACACCATTCCATGTTCGATGCATGAGACAATGGCTCAGGGCCAGGGCAATGGGATGACCCAGAGGGATGGGATGTGGAGGGTGGTGGGTGGGGGGTCCAGGAAGGGGAACACATGTAAACCCATGGCTGATTCATGTCAATGTATGGCAAAAACTATTACAATATTGTAAAGTAATTAGCCCCCAACTAAAATAAATAAATTTATTTAAAAAATAAAAAAAAATAAATATGTGATGCAAACAACCTTAAAACAGTAAATAATCAAGAACAATGAGAAAGCCTACAAGTGAGAAAACGAGTGAACCAGCCACACAGCATAGCAAAACATGGTCAGTATAATGAATGTTATTAGGGTCCCTGCTGTCAGTGTTCTGGTCCTGAACACGAGCCACAGCACAGCTCCACCTCTTGAGAAAGCGTGCCCAAACGAGGGCAGAAATAACTTTGGATCTTCAGTAGGGACAGGTCAGACTCTAATCTCGGATAACTCCTATTTGCTTTTAGTGCTGCCAGAGCCTGAATATTTGCATTCATTGGAAATCTATTGTCCCTTTTGTATGCCATAGACAAAGAGTCTGCAACCACAGGCAGAAAATTTATGGCCCTACTGGGATCGTTTTCTAGCCTGTGGTGGCAGAAGCATGAGTGTTAGTTCTAGCTAGTTGTTTTCTATTGCCTGATAGTAGGTCTCAGCTTGTGGGAAAGGGTGGGGGTGGGGAGGGGGAGGATTCAATGGTGTTACCTCCTCTGTGTGACTGAACCCTAAGGTCCCGCTTCTCTGTCAGTTTGGGATTTTTCAAAAAGCATTCCTTCCTATGCACTTTGACATCCCAGAACCATCACTCCATCTCTACGTAGTCAAACGCAGTTCACTCCCAGGTTGGCTTTCTAACCCCACGTTTCATCTTCCAGGCCCTATGAACACTGGTTGACCTGCATGGCAGTTTGGGACATGTAGGACCACACCACACATTCTCTGTTTGATTCTCACTCTAGACAAGCTATATTTCATCAGCTTCTTCACCTTGCTTCCTTTCAGTCAAAAGTAATTTAAGTTTACTGAGGTGACTTACCTGAATCCTCAATCTATCCCCTGCTTCTCCATCTCCCACCACAAGACACAGGTTTGGTTCTATTCCTCTCATCCTCCTTCTCCCATCTTCCTTCCATTCTTCCCAGTTATGTCTTGTTCCCATATAGTTGAGCAAGGTCGTCTGCTAATATTCATTGGATGTGCTCGGGGAACTGTTGCCTTTATAGAAGTATTATTTGTGATGCCCCCATGAAGAGAGTTGCTCTCAACGTCTTCTTATTATCTGCCCAATCAGAACTTCTGCTTTTCTTTCTAGGCAGGCTCTGTAATTCATTTATGCATGCCAGTAAGGCAACAAACTTTAGTTGATGTGAATTTATCTGTTTAATGGGAGCTTTCATGCATACACACATAACTGGTACAACATTGACTTCGAACATGCAGATAAGCCGAGTTATTTTTCCTGAAATTTCTGCTAATGAGGAATTGTCATCAGTTTGAGGAAACATAGTTCCTTTGCAGATAAAAGATGATACAGATATTGGGCTCAAAAAGTCCGTTCCTGAAAATATCTAGCTATTTGTCAAATTGTCCCGACATTTTCCCGGAGCACAGATTCCTTTTTCTGCTCTGGAAACTTAACTGTTTCAAGTGGGTGTCAAAGGTCAGAGATGGGCATGGTCATAATTTAATACTAACTTTCCAGGCAAGCGTACTGGTGTGGGTTCCCATTTCCTTCTGCAGGAGATCTTCGCGACCCAGGGAGTGAACCCAGGTCTCCAGATTGCAGGCAGTTGCTTTGCCAACTGAGCCACCAGGAGAGCCCACAAGAAGATGGCAAGTGCCCAGGAATGTAACAGTTGGTAGATGATAGCTTGAAAAATGGAGAAGGCAATGGCATCTCACTCCAGTACTCTTGCCTGGAAAATCCCATGGGCGTAGGAGCCTGGTAGGCTTCAGTCCATGGGGTCGTGAAGAGTCGGACACAACTGGGTGACTTCACTTTTGATTTTCACTTAAATGTATTGGAGCAGGAAATGGCAACCCACTCCAGTGTTCTTGCCTGCAGAATCCCAGGGACGGAGGAGCCCGGTACGCTGCCGTCTCTGGGGTCGCACAGGGTCGGACACGACTGAAGCGACTTAGCAGCAGTAGCAGCAACAACTTGAAACAGAGAGAGAGCGAGCAGGCAGGTGTAGTTAGTCATTTAATCTTAATAGGTAAACCTTAATTGGAGTCTGGATCAGAGAAAAAGCAAGGGTGTTTCATAAAGTCATTTACGTCTCCTTTATTGTCTCTGTTAATGGCTTAGACTGCATGTGAAAGTGAGGTCATTCATTTGTGTCTGACTCTTTGCGACCCCATGGACTGTAACCTACCATTTCTTTCTCCAGGGGATCTTCCAGACCCGGCGATCGAACTTGGGCCTCCCCCATTGCAGGCAGACGCTTTACCATCTGAATCACAGGGGAAGCCCTTAGACTGTGTGGGTCACAACAAACTGTGGAAAATTCTTAAAGAGATAAGAATATAAGGCCACCATACCTGTTTCCTGGGAAAGGTGCACGCAGGTCAAGAAACAACAGTTGGAACTGGAGAAGGAACAACGGACTGGTACAAAATAGGGAAGGAAATACATCAAGGCTCTATATTGTCACCCAGCTTATTTGACTTCTGTGCAGAGTATACCATGGACAGTAACTTGCTGAAAGAATTTGAAGCTGGAAACAGAATTACTGTGAGAAGTGTGAATAACCTTAGTTATAAGATGACAACACACAAATGGCTGAAAAACACTAGGGACTAAAGAGCCTTCTGATGAGGTGACAGGAAAAGCTGGATTAAAACTCAATCTTATATGGAATTTGAAAGATGGTAACGATAACCCTATATGCGAGACAGAATAAGAAACACAGATGCATAGAACAATTTTATGGACTCTGAGGGAGAAGGTGAGGGTGGGACGTTCTGGGAGAATGGCATTGAGACATGTGTATTGTCATATGTGAAACAGAGCACCATTCCATGTTCGATGCATGTGACAAGGGCTCAGGGCCGGGGCAATGGGATGATCCAGAAGGATGGGATGGGGAGGGAGGTGGGTGGGGGGTCCAGGAAGGGGAACACATATAAACCCATGGCTGATTCATGTCAATGTATGGCAAAAACTATTACAATATTGTAAAGTAATTAGCCCCCAAGTAAAATAAATAAATTTATAAAAAAAAAAAAAACAAAACTCAATCTAAACACAAACCAACGAACACTAAAAATAAGACCATGGAATGTGGTCCAAACATTTTGAGATCTAGCAATAGGATACAATTGACTCAGTGACAGGTTTCACTTTCTTGACCTCTGATATCACTGCGGGGAGTGACTTCAGCCACGAAACGAAAAGGCACTTGCCACTTGGATGAAAAGCTACGACCAGTCTAGACACCATGTTAATAAGCTGAGTGATTACTGAAAAAGATCCGAATGGGTAAAGTTGATTTTCAGGAGTAACGTATGGCGGAATGAGCAGGACCCCAGGAACTGAGTGCCAAAATATCGATGCTTTGCAGTAGTGGGTCTGGAGAAGATGTGTGAGAGTTCCGTTGCGAGCATGGAGTTCAAACTAGCCAAGCATGAAGGAGTTCAACTCAGACTATTCACGGAAGTTCTGACGCTGACCATGAAGAGCCAATATATTGACCATCTAGGGCCTAGAGTGAAATCACTGGGAAGAAACTGATGCTGGGAAAGATTGAGGGAAGGACGAGAAGGGAATGCCAGAGGGTGAGATGGCTGCAAAGCATCACTGACTCAAAAGTCATGGGTTTGAGTAAACTGGTGATTTGAAAGGCAGGGGAACCCAGGGTTCTTGCTGTACATGGAGTCACAAAGAGTCAGACAAGACTGAGTGGCTGAAGAACATCAACAAATTGGTATTGGCAGTGCTTGGGAGACTTTGTCATTATACATGGGATGAAAAGTGAGACTGAGGACAATTAGAAAGAACACAACTCTTGTCGGTTTCCTTGTTTTCCACCCTCAAAGTATTCTTCTCACAACATCTCTTGAGAGCTTTCCAGAGAAGGAGAATCCCTGGGGAGTCATGTGGTATCCTGAGATGGAAACCATACCCTATATGCCACTTGGATCTACAACCTTGGTCTTAGGCAGAAGCAGGCATTGTCTCTAAATATGTGCTAGAGCTGCCCATCTTCTGATGGGTTAACAGTTATGGTTTGTGATCTTAAGAATGGGATGAGAGGTAAACAAACTTACAGTTCTCAATCCAACTCTGTAATCCTGGGAGAAGCATCTTTGACTTGTGTATCCTAGTCGCCCTTAGGAATGCTTACAAGCGGTTACATTACTGAGCAGGGATGTAGGCAGGAAACTGCATCCATTTTGACTTTACCGCTGGCCTTCTCTGTGAATAGACCATTCCTCTTCTCTTAATGTCACAGTTTTTGTCTTCAGATGAAGGTTGAGCATTGTGGAAGTGTGTGAATGCATGTGAAATCCCCATAAAACTGAAGACAGGGAGTACACAGTTTTCCTATTTGAGTCAGATCTCAAAGACATTTAGCTTTACAGATCCGCACTATCAATGCATCTCAAATATTCATAAAATTCTTATGTGATGATTGTCACACAGATTTGAGACCAGAAGACCTGTATAGTCAGCTGCTTAGTAGTGTGGTGGGGCTTGGACATTTCAGGTATTATGTAAGAAGAATGTGAGCCATGTTATAACTTCCTTTCATTTTAACTGTCTATCACACCCACTTGGGAAGGGGGAAGGGGACTTCCACCATGTGGGAAGAGAATTCCAGGTTTCGTCCTTAGTTTCATTTGATGCCTAAGAGTGTTCATTACTGGTGAGTGTGCAGCCTCCTATAGGAAGGTCGTATCCTATTACAGGAAGGCCTGGTTGAAACTCCAGGCCTCTACATGGCCTTCTTGAGTACTGCCGTATTAGAGGGTGGGTGTTTTGTTATTGCCAGACATCATAGATACCTAAGGTCCCACGCATCTTTTGCTGGGTTGATTGGGAGAGTACCATAGTTTTTAACTATGTTTGGGCGGAGGAGCTTGGTTATTATTGAAATGCTTTCAACCTTTGACGCATCCATTTGTCTTGCACTTTGAAAAGAGAAAGAAGAGTTTTGAATGGGCAGTTTAATTTGTGCCTGGCTGTATTTTTGAATGAACTATTTCTTCAGCTGAAATTTCTAACATAAAAGTCCAAAAGAGAGCCCAGACATACACTCACATTCTTAATCTGATGCACACACACACAAGCACAGTCACGATCTTGTATGCTTAAACACAATTACAAAAAGAAAAGAAAACCCAAGGACTCACTGGAGGACACCTATGAACTTCCCAAAGTTTCTCTGATACTTGTCTCTAGGCTTAATTTTGGAAATCATTTTCTACTTGAATGATATGTCTCTAGCGACATTTTAAATCAGAATGCTTTAAAAGATATACCTTTGTTGTGCATTCCATGGGATCTTAAAGTACTTTGCATGTAAGACTATTCTGTGATTTGCTAAAATGAAAATAATTTGTAGGGTAACAATAGTGAAGTCATATTGAGCTATTTAGGCCCTGCAGTTACACATTTGCTTGTTCCACTATAAGCACCCAATTTCATCCTCTGATCTTCTCCCATCAATTTTTCTACTTCTTGTCTCAATCTTCTGTGTTTAACTCACTGCGTTAACTCACTTGAATTTTTGTTCTCACTTTTACTATTTTAGGCACAAATTATAAAATAAATAAGTACGGGAAAGAACACTGAACTCATGTATAATATTTCCCTACTGTATTGAGATACTTTCTCTATAAGCTTTTGAGAATTAAAGGTACTGATATGTTAAAGCCATATGGGAATTGATGACCAAGGTAATGCATCATGTAACCAGGCTTCCCGTGGTAGGACAATTGAGGTACAATTTAATACTATGTTTTCAGGAGGGAACAAAAACAGTAGCTTTCCCACATAATATATTGCATGTCCTTATCCATGCCTTTTCCAAGTTACCACAGAGCACTAAGGGAATTAATCCTATTCTTTTTGAGAAGGACCTGCCCCTCAAAGCAGAACAGGAAAAGAAGATCAAAGGGAGTGAGCAGGAATAATCAGTACACGGCAATGAAATAGAAGATGTGATTGCTTTTAAGGTGCTATTTCTCAAAGCATGCAAATTTGGCTCCATAGTAAGATGCCTGAAATCGAAAACCAGACCATTGGACTTTGCGCTTGAAAGGATAACTAAGGACACCGATTTCAATAACTCTTACAATTGCTGCAAAATGCTTACCTCTCTAAAGTATAGTGTTCTCAGCCAAATTTAATGAAAGTTTTCAGTGAAAGAAAAAGCGTGTGCTGTTTGGACACCTCCCTTATCTACACAAATAGTCCACAGCTTTCACTCTGCATTAGCCCCAAACATGAGAACGGTGAACTTAACTTGGTGTTGTCCTATGTGGGTTACCACACCAAAACAGGGCCATGACTTGATATTGCTACTACTGTCTAAAGAAATGGCCACAAAGTGGAGATTGCCAAGATTTCTAGGTAGTGTTCATGACAGTCTGGGGGGTCCAACTGGCAGACACTCTGCTCATCTTCTTTCATTGTGAACTATGTGAAGGATCAGCCATTGATTTTGATCCCTCCTTACTCCATGACTTTTCTAGAGAATTAAAATGAATGATTCTTTTTTGTTTGTTTGTTTTTTTCATAAATATCTCTATAACTACTACTGAATTTTAGGGAACTGGGGCCTGAAACAACATGACTAGTATGGGTTGTTATAGACTGTAAACTTCATGAGAGCAGCAATCATTTTATAATTTGAATTCCCACATTTGACATTCATGAACATATAAGATATATATTTATCAACCGGGAAAAGATTCTCAGTAAGTAGGAAAGGTCAATTATGATAATAGTGCAGGTTATAGGATGTTGTTGAGTAATGTATATAGCATTTGATTCGTGATTACATTTCCTTGTTGATAATTCAGTAAGTACACGTTTTAGCTGATGTGAAAGATACACAAAGAAAAGAGGGTAGACCCCAAACACATTGAAGACCTGATATCCGTGCTCACCTTGGTAGGAGGGCGAACAGAGGTTCCTTCCAACCCCAAGAAAGAGTTGAGGCAAAGTTGTGAGAAGGGGCTTAGCACATCTGAAAGCAGTGTGTGTGATTGTAGCTCCAGAAGGACGGTGTAAGAGAATGGTACTGAAACTACTACGGAAAACAAATATCATGTCTTCAAAGAACTTGTTAACCATCCTGAGGTGCTGCAATCACCAGAGGAATTTATTTTGTCTCTGAGGGAACAGATAAGCAAAATCTAAATATGCATTAGGAAATATAGGGTGGAATCATGGTGGCAGGAAATAAAGGTACGCCTTAAGGAGAGCAGAGCTAAAATGACCCTATACAGTACCACTTGTAAAATACCTATCTTGTGCTGGCCATGGTCCAGTCACTGATTATGTCCTGTAATCGTTGGTATCACAGTGATGGTATAACGGTTCTCCTAATTTTGGACATGCTACAATATTTATATTTTCAAGTATGAAATGAATTTCTAGAATGAAGACAATCTCCTGTCTAATGTCTTAAGACTCTGCTGCTGCTAAGTCACTTCAGTTGTGTGCAACTCTGTGCGACCCTATGGACAGCAGCCCACCAGGAGCCCCTTTCCACGGGATTCTCCAGGCAAGAATACTGGAGCGGGGCACCATTTCCTTCTCTATCTTAAGACTCTACCGATACGTAATAGAATATCATGTAACTGTGAATGCACTAAGGTTCGTACTGTGTAGGTGCACTTGTTTTGATTTTATTTGTATGTGTTCCTTCACCCGTACCATCCTCATTTAGACACCCATTCATTTCAGCAGGGATGATTTCCCAAATCACTTTCCATCCATTACCTCTTTTCCCTTTGTTCTCATTTTCTTGCTTAGAAACAATAGGCTAGGTGCCATTTACCTAGGATGCCTAACGGATGTTTTCTTGAACTGAAGAGTTTATAAAAGAGTGCAGAGAAATAGCCAGACATTGAAATAAAGCCTTAATTTACTCTTCATTGCTTCAAAATAGAAAACAAAACTGTGCAGAGGAACGTGTAACTTTATTGTTCAAATACAAGAATTGTGGGTATTTGTTGACATCTCCCAACGTAAATTTTAATCTTCATTAGGTTCCATAAGCTGATACTTATTTGATAGGTCAGTTTTAATTAGCATGGTTTTCACATAAGGAATATCGTTGATGAATTGACTTGAAAGAGAGGAGGTGGGTGTATAAGCGATCGTTGGCACTGGGGACCTTGAGTTGCCTCTCTGTTGCTGGTTAGGAAGAGGACTGTCATGGGCTGACATATCGCTATACCTGTCTGGAAATGTAGAAGGCTCCACCATCAGTCCAAAAGAACTGCTCCATAATGGAGATACGATGTGGTTCTGAGAAGTAGATGTAGCGGTAGTAGCAAAGTCCTCAACATGGCCATTTGCTTGAGTGTAGGTGCTATGGAAGTGCCAATTAAAAATGCTCAACTGGTTTAAAACAGCAGGTTGATCTACCACGTTCTGTTCTCTTTGTCTAACTGATATTGATGGGGAAGGAAAGTCACGCGGAAGTAGGGCGCTTGTTTTAGGGACTATCTGGCTGGTATAAGTCTTTTGTGGGAAAGGCACACTTAAACTGGTGGAAGCTGAAAATGGACTCTCTCCACTAGTTTGAGCATGAAAACCAGAGTTACGATCATCTATGTTGACCCTTGCTTTAACATGCTTCTTCTCGTAATCTGGAACTAGTGAAGATTTCGGAAACACATTGCTAATCCCAACTCTTCTTTTCATTCTTCCTAAAAGTTGGGGATAGCCTCTTTTGAAATTTGGATTATGGTAGATCTGTAACTAAAATCAAAGGATACAATTATTTAGTTTTTTATAAACGAAGGTAAAACTGACAAGCAAAGTTAAACTATAAAAATGTATTCCTTTAATGATGCCAATTAAATAGAATCAAAGACAACACCTCCATTAGTAGTTTTAACACCTTACATGTTAGAAACAAGTATGCTCCTCAACTAAAAAATATGTTGTATATATACAGTAAATACCACTTAAAGTAGCTTGAGGACATGTATCTGATTTCAAGTTGCTAGGAGAGTGTATTAAGTATCAAATATTTTAACCTCCAGCTGTTCTCAACTTCAAAAAATAAAACGTGTTCAACAGTTTGCTATCTCAATTTTAAATTCGGTTTTTGCTACATATGTGAACATGCTTTCTAAGTCACATGATTTAATCTTACATATTGACAGTAAGTGGAAATTTTGGATTACCTTGCTCAAAACAGAGACATTGTTTTCTTCTTCCAGAAAGTCAGGGAGTGAAGCAGATCTTTGAAAAGTTTGTCGCTTTTTACTAAACCCATAAAGTTTAAGCTGGCTAACTAAACTTTTCATACTATCAGTTTCAAATATTCTGAAAGGGGCCTTTCTTTCCAAGACTTCTTTCTTGAAGAGTTCTTCGTTGATCACTATAGAAGTGCCACTCTCATCCCACCAAATAGATTCAAACTGATCACTTTCAACTATAGTCCAGAGTTTTTGTGGAAAAGTGAGGGAAAGAAAATCATTCCACTCATTTCTTTCAGAGACAGAAAATGTGTAGGGTGGCCTTTTTATCCCAGCTTCCTTAGACAAAGCCTGGAAAGCATATTCTTCAATCATAGATCTCAAAACTGAGTCCCCAGTAAGTGTGTAATCACACGAAGACGATCCAATGGAGGTTTTGGAACCACTTGATACATCGTTACGAAGCACATCTTGAATTTCTGAAGGAATGTGTGCCATCTCAGAGAGATCTTTCTTCAGATACTTTTCTCATTTGTCTGACTTTACACACTCCAACTTCAAATGCTGCTTGGCTGGCGTACAGAGATAAACTCTCAAGACCATCAGCATGGTTCTCAAAGTCAAAAAGCTGTGACATCACAAAGTCACTGGTCTCCTAGCAATTGAAGAGTAGCGCTGACATCATAAAGTCACTGGTCTTCTAGCAATTGAAGGGCAATGTTCAACCAGTGTTTACTTCTACATCAACTTAAAATAAAGGCTGCTTGCATAAACAGTAACCAAAAACATGAAACCTGCAAAATGTCATTGCTAAAGAATTTTTACACAGAAAAATCACATCAATAAGTCTACTTGGTTCCTGAAATAAAAGTGATTGATCACCCTTCTATACACATATTCTTAACATTCAGGACTGTTACCAAACCAAACATGGGTCTGCTCACTTCTATGCAATGAAGTCAATCAACTGACTGTGGGTTTCAGTGAAAGCAAGTGTAGTGTTTATTTTATGACCTTGCACAGAAGTGTTTATATTATGCAGAGTAAAATAGTCAGGCACGGAAAGAAAGACTCATTTTACTCTTAATTATTCCAAAATAGAAATTGGCCCTATGAAGATGAATATGTAACTTTTTTCTTCAAATAAGAGAATTGTAGGAATTTGTTGACATCTCCCAACATTAATTTTACACTTTGGTATCCTCCATAATCCAACACCCATTTGGTACATCAGTTGTATTAGGACAGTTTTCAAATAATGAAGATGGTTGATGAGTGGATCTTGAAAGAGAAGCAGCAGATGTATCAGGGATCTTTGGCACTGGGAAAACTAAATTGCCTGACTGTTGTAGTTTAGGAAAAGGACGGTCATGGGCTGACATGTTACCATACCAACCTGGAAAGGTAGAAGGCTCCACCCTCGGTCCAAACTAACTGTTCTGTAATGGACATAAGTTGCGGTACGGAGAAACAGAAGTAGACATAGCTGCAAAATTTTCACTAGAGCCATTTGATTTAGTGCAGCTGCTATGTGAAATCCCATGACAAATGCTCAAGCTAGATTGTGGGATGGGGAGGGAGATGGGAGGGTACTCCCAGAGGGAGGGGATATATGTGCCTCTATGGTTGATTTATTTTGAATTCTGACAGAATACAGCAAAATTCTGTAAAGCAATTTCTCTTCAATTAAAACAACAACAACAACACCTAAAGCAGCTGCAGATTGATGTATCACAGTATGCTCCTGTGGTCTAACTGATATTTACGATGGAGAAGAGAAATCATTTCAAGTTGGGGCACTTGTTTCAGCAGCTATCTGGATGGTAGAAGGCTTTCGTATGAATGGCACATTTAAACTTGTGCAGGCTGAAAATACACTCTGTCCTCAAGTTTCAGGATGAAAGTCAGAGTTTTGATCATCCACATTACCCCTTGCTTTAACATGCTTCTTCTTATTACCTCGGACTAATGAAGATACTGTAGAGACATCTATTCCCAACTCTTCTTTTCACTCTTCAACAAATGCTAAAGGATCTTCTCTAGGCAGGAAACACAGAAAGGTTGTATAAACTCGAACCCAAAACAGCAAATCAAATGGCAACAGGATCATACTTATCAACAGTTACCTTAAATGTAAATGGGTCGAGTGCCCCAACCAAAAGGCAAAGACTAGCTGAAAGGATACACAAACAAGACCACTGTTTATGTTGTCTACAACAGACCCACCTCCAAACAAGGGGCACATAGAGACTGAAAGTGAAGGGCTGGAAAAAAGGTATTCCAAGCAAGTCGAGACCAGAAGAAAGCAGGAGTAGCAATACACATATCAGACAAAATAGACTTTAAAATAAAGCCTGTGAAAAGACACAAAGAGGGACACTACATAATGATCAAAACATCAATCCGAGAAGAAGATATAACGATTGTAAATACATACGCACCCAACATAGGAGAACCACAATATGTAAGGCAAAGGCTAACAAGCATGAAAGGGAAATTAATGATAACACAGTCATAGTGGAAGACTTTACTACCCCACTCACACCTATGGATAGATCAAGTAAACAGAAAATTAACAAGGAAATACAAACCTTAAATGATACTATGGACCAGTTAGACATAATTGATATCGATACGACATTTCACCACAAAACAATGGGTTTCACCTTTTACTCAAGTACGTATGGAAACTTCTCCAGGACAGATCACATCCTCGGCCATAAGTCCAGCTTTGGTAGATTCAAAAAACCTTGAAATCATTCCAAGCATATTTTCTGACCACAGTACACTGAGACTAGATGTCAACTGCAAGAGAAACACTATTTAAAATTCAAACATATGAAGGCTGAATACCACGCTGCTAAATAAGCAACAAATCGCAGAGGAAATCCAAAAAGATATCAAAATATGCATAGAAACAAATGAAAATGAAAACGCAACAACCCAAAACCTATGGGACGCTGTAGAATGAGTGCAAAGGCGAAGGTTCATAGCAAAAGCGGCTTACCTCAAGAAAGAAGAACCAAGTCAAACAAATAACCTAACTCTACACCTAAAGCAACTAGAGAAGGAAGAATTCAAGAACCCCAGGCTTAGTAGAAGGAAAGAAATCATATAATAGAGCAGAAATAAATGTAAAAGCAACAAATGAGACCGGAGCAAAAATCAACAAAGCTAAAAGCTGGTTCTTTGAGAAGATATATAAAATTGACAAACCATTAGCCGGACTCATCAAGAAACAAAGGGAGAAGAATCAAATCAACAAAATTAAAAATGAAAATGGAGAGTTCTCAACAGACAACACAGAAATACAAAGGATTATAAGAGACTACTATCAACCCCTATATGCCAATAAAATGGACAACTTGGAAGAAGTGGGCAAATTCTTAGAAAAGTACAACTTCTGAAAACTGAACGAGGGAGAAAAACAAAATCCTAACAAACCCATCACAAGCACGGAAATTGAAAGGGTAATCAGTAATCTTCCAGCAAACAGAAGCCCAGGACCAGACGGCTTCACAGCTGGATTCTACCAAAAATTGAGAGACGAGCTAATACCTATCATACTCAAATGCTTCCAGGAAATTGCAGAGGAGGGGAAACTTCCAAACTCATTCTATGAGGCCACCATCACCCTAATACCAAAACCAGACAAAGATGCCACGAAAATAAATAAATAAATAAATAAATAAATAAATAAATAAATAAATAAATATAACCATGGGGCAATATCACTGATGAACATAGATGCAATAATCCTTTACAAAATTCTAGCAAGCAGAATCCAACAACATATTAAAACGATCATACAAGTGGGATTTATCCCAGGGATGCAAGGATTCTTCAATATCCAATACCAAGTGGGATTTATCCCAGGGATGCAAGGATTCTTCAATATCCACAAACTAATCAACATAATACACCACATTAACAAATTGAAAAATAAAAATCATGTGATTATCTCAATAGATGCAGAGAAACCGTTGGACAAAATTCAACATCCATTTATCACCAAAACCCTCCAGAAAGCAGGCATAGGAGGAACAAATCTCAACATAATAAAAGATATATACGACAAACCCACAGCAAACATTATCCTCAATGGTGAAAAATTGAAAGCAATGCCCCTAAAGTAAGGATCAGTACAATGGTGCCCACTCTCACCACTCCTATTCAACATAGTTTTGGGAGTTTTGGCCACAGCGATCAGAGCAGAAAAAGAAATAAAAGGAACCCGGATTGGAAAAGTAGAAGTAAAACACTCACTGTTTGCAGATGCCATGATCTTCTACAGAGAAAATCCTAAACACTCCACCAGAAAATTACTAGAGCTAATCAATGAATATAGTAAAGTTGCAGGAAACAAAATGAACACGCAGAAATCCCTTGCATTCCTATACACTAACAAGGAGAAAACTGAAAGAAAACTTAAAGAAACCATTCCATTCACCACTCCAATGAAAACAATAAAATACTGAGGAATATATCTACCTAAAGAAACAAAAGACCTATATATACATATAGAAAACTATAAAACACTGGTGAAAGAAGTCAAACAGGACACAAATAGATGGAGGAATATACCATGTTCATGGAGTGAAAGAATCAATATAGTGAAAATGAGTATACTACCCAAAGCAATCTATAGATTCAATGCAATCCCTATCAAGCCACCAACGGTATTTTTCAGGGAAATAGAAGAAATAATTTCACAATTTGTATGGAATTACAAAAAACCTCGAATAGCCAAAGCAATCTTGAGAAAGAGGAATGGACCTGGAGGAATCACCCTGCCTGATTTCAGGCTGTACTACAAAGCTACAGTCATCAAGACAGCGTGGTTCTAGCACAAAGACAGAAATATAGATAAATGGATCAAAATTGCAAGCCCAGAGGTCCAAGCCACGTACCTATGGACACTTTATCTTTGATAGAGGAGGCAAGAATATACAATGAAGACAAGACAATCTCTTTAACAAGTTGTGCTGGGAAAACTGGTCAAGCACTTGTACAAGAGGGAAACTAGAACACTTTCTAGCACCGTACACAAAAATAAATTCAAAATGGATTAAAGATCTAAATGTAAGACCACAAAGTAGAAAACTCCTAGAGGAAAACACAGGCAAAACGCTTTCTGACAGAAATCACAGCAGGATCCTCTATGACCCACCTCCCAGAGTAATGGAAATTAAAGCAAACATACGCCAATGGGACCTAAATAAACTGAAAAGCTTTTGCACAGTGAAGGAAACTATAAGCAAGGGAAGAAGACTGCCTTCAGAATGGGCCAAAATTATAGCAAACGAAGCAATTGACAATGAATTAATCTCAAAACTATATAAGCAACGCCTGCAGCTCAATTCCAGAAAAATAAGCGAGCCAATCAAAAAAGGGGCCAAAGAACTAAACAGTCATTTCTCCAAAGAAGACATACAGATGGCTAACAAACTCTTGAAAAGATGTTTAACATCACTCATTATCAGAGAAATGCAAAGCAAAACCATAATGAGGTACCATCTCACACCAGTCAGAATGGCTGCTATCCAAGCGTCTACAAACAATAAATCCTGGAGAAGGTGTGGAGAAAAGGGAACCCTCTTACACCGTTGATGGAAATGCGAACTATTAGAGCTACTATAGTGAACAGTGTGGAGATTCTTAAAAACCTGGAAATGGAACTGCCATATGACTCAGCAGTCCTACTGCTGGGCATACACCCCGAGGAATCCAGAATTGAAAGAGACACGTGTACCCCAATGTTCACCCTAGCACTGTTTATAATAGCCAGGACATGGAAGCAACCTAGATGTACAACAGCAGACGAATGGCTAAGAAAGCCGTGGTACATATACACAATGGAATATTACTAAGCCATTCAAAACAATGCATTTGAACCAGTTTTAACGAGGTGGATGAAACCGGACCCTATTAAACAGAGCGATGTAAGCCAGAAGGAAAAACACCAATAACACACACACACACACACACACACACACACACACACACACACACACACACACGGAATTCAGAAAGATAGTGATGATAACCCTATGTGAAAGACAGGAAAAGTGACACAGATGTATAGAAGAGTCTTCTGGACTCTGTGAGAGAAGGCAAGTCTGGGATGGATTCAGAGAATAACATGGAAACATGTATATTTTCATATGTGAAACAGACCTCCAGTGCAGGTGCAATGCATGAGACAGGGTGCTCAGAGTTGGTGCACTGGGATGACCCAGAGGGATGGAATTGGGGTGAGGGGGTTCAGGATGGGAAACCCATGTACACCCGTGGCTGACTCATGTCAATGCATGGCAAAACCACTACGATATTGTACCATAATTAGCCTCCAATTAAAATAAATATAATAAAAAAAATAGAAAACTAAAAAATATAAAACCAAAAACATGTAACTTTTCTAAACTGCAGCATTCACAGACCATCTTCATCTTGGACTACATGAGGACACCACCTCTATTATTATTTATTTTCTTTAATCCAGCAAAAGAAAGGTCACTCTTATTCCTTTTATCATCACTGGTGTGGGTGTGTCCAACATGCTGAGCTGTGTGGTTGAGAGATTGCTCCGTAGAGGAATTTTTTGGTCTCTATGATATCCCCAGGAGGCAACACTAAGCACAGTCATTTCTCGAGATGAGGAAAGTGATATGCGCAATGTCACACAACAGGCCAGTCAGCACCACAGCCAGGATTCAGATGGGTCTACCCGACTCACAACCCAGGTCAGTGACCCCCTCACAGGTGACACTGGCCCAGAGTCTGTGGCACCATAGTAATTTGACAAAATGCATCTCCCTGACTCCACTGCCCATGGGGGTGGACATTGTTCCTTATTTTATCTAGTTTTGGAAAGAGGCTAGATGGTTAAATGAAGTTAGAGGGGTGTCAGCTTTCTACTGGAAAGAATAGAATTCATTAGAGGTAACTTTGAGCAGGAAAGAAACTTATTAAAGGATATTAAGTGACTGAGATTTCTGAGAGGGATGGCTGGAGAGACAGCCATGAACAATATAGAGTTTGAGTGCAGGATCTTCTGTCACTCATTGGAGAAGACCCTGATGCTGGGAAAGATTGAGGGCAGGAGAAGAAGGGGATGACAGAGGATGAGATGGTGTGATGGCATCACCAACTCAATGGACATGGGTTTGGGTGAACTTCAGGTGTTGGTGATGGACAGGGAGGCCTGGCATGCTGCAGTTCATGCGGTCGCAGAGAGTCGGACTGGACTGAGTGACTGAACTGAACTGTCACTACCACTGGCTCCAGACACAGTGGCTGTCACTAGTGACATGGCTTATGTCCCTTCCACCTCGTCTAGATTGAATTCTATGCATCAGAACCCAGTTGCACTGCTTTCACCTGTAAGTGTATCCATTGGCTAAGCCTACATTTCATGTGGCTGTACCTAATTGGTCTTAAGTGCCATCTGGATGTATTTGATTGGCTGAGCCTGGGTACCATCTGGGTGCGTCTAATTGATTGAGCCTAGGTCCCATGGTTACGTTCTGACTGCAAGACAGGTGGGGAAAATGACATCCAGACTGTTTCTAGTGCAGATTCGTACGATGGAAAATTAAAGCAGTGACTAAAAGTCTCCTCACTGCAGACTTGTCCAAAGTCTCTTTATCAGTCAGGTCGGTTTTTCAAAGCTCAGTTCACCCTACTAAGTGAAGCAGAAGGGTTTAGTAAGTCAAGTGCTCTGTGCTCTGCTGTGTTAATTTGCCTAGTCTGGAGCTACATTTCCCAGAATCCCTTTCTTTGATTTTGAGTTCAGTCAGTCTGTTCAGTGGCTTAGTTGTGTCCGATCCTTTGCGAGCCCATGGACTGCTGCAAGTCAGGCCTCCTTGTCCATCACCAACACCCCGGAGTTTACTCAAACTCATGTCCATTGTGTTGGTGATGCCATCCAACCAACCTGTCCTTTGTTGTCCCCTTCTCCTCCCACCTTTGGTCCTTCCCAGCATCAGTTCAGTTCAGTTCAGTCTTTCAGTCATGTCCGAGTCTTTGCGAGCCCATGGACTGCTGCAAGTCAGGCCTCCTAGTCCATCACCAACGCCCCAGAGTTTACTCAAACTCATGTCCATTGAGTTGGTGATGCCATCCAACCAACCTGTCCTTTGTTGTCCCCTTCTCCTCCCACATTTGATCTTGCCCAGCATCAGTTAAGTTCAGTTCAGTCTTTCAATCGTGTCCGAGTCTTTGCGACCCCATGAATTGCAGCACACCAGGCCTCTCTGTCCATCACCAACTCTCGGAGTTTACCCAAACCCATATCCATTGAGTCAGTGATGCCATCCAACCATCTCATCCTCTGTCATCCCCTTCTCCTCCTGCCCTCAATCCTACCCAGCATTAGGGTCTTTTCCAATGAGTCAACTTTTCGCATGAGATGGCCAAAGGACTGCAGTTTCAGCCGGAGCATCAGACCTTCCAATGAACACCCAGGATTGATCTCCTTTAGAATGGATTGACTGGATCTCCTTGCAGTCCAAGGAACACTCAAGAGTCTTCTCCAACACCACAGCTCAAAAGCATCAATTCTGCGGCACTCAGCTTTTTCACCGTCCGAATCTCACATCCATACATGACCACTGGAAAAACCATAGCCTTGACTAGACGGACTTTTGTTGGCAAAGTAATGTCCCTGCTTTTAAATATGCTATCTAGGTTGGCCATAACCTTCCTTCCAAGCAGTAAGCATCTTTTAATTTTGTGGCTGCAGTCACCATCAACAGTGCTTTTGGGGCCCCCCAAAATAAAGTCTGACACTCTTTGCACTGTTTCCCCTTCTATTTCCCATGAAGTGATGGGACCACATGCCATGATCTTAGTTTTCTGAACGTTCAGCTTTAAGCCAACTTTTTCACTCTCCTCTTTCACTTTCATCAAGAGGCTCTTTTGTTCTTCTTCACTTTCTGCCATAAGGGTGGTCTTTCTAATCAGTCAGTCCTTCGCATCAGGTGGCCAAATTATTGGAGTTACAGCTTCAGCATCAGTCCTTCCAATGAACATGCAGGACTGATGTCCTTTAGGGTGGACTGGTTGGATCTCCTTGCAGTCCAAAGGACTCTCGAGGGTCTTCACCAACATCACAGTTTCAAAGCATCAATTCTTTGGTGCTCAACTTTCTTTCTACTCCAGCTCTGACATCCATACATGACTACTGGAAAAACCATAGCTTCGACTGGACGGTTCCTCTGCCTATTCTAAAACCAGCTTCACCATCCGGAAGTTCACAGTTCACATATTGCTGGAGCATGGCTTGGAGAATTTTGAGCCTTGATTTACTAGCGTGGGAGATGAGTGCAATTGTGTGGTAGTTTGAGCATTCTTTGGCACTGCCTTTCTTTGGGATTGGAATGAAAACTGACCTTTGCCAGTCCTGTGGCCTCTGCGGAGTTCTCCAAAATTTTTGGCGTATTGAGTGTAGCACGTTCACAGCATCATCCTTCAGGATTTCAAAATAGCTCAACTGGAATTCCAGCACCTCCACTAGCTTTGTTCCTAGTGATGCTCTGTAAGGCCCACTTGACTTCATATTCCAGGATGTCTGGCTCTAGGTGAGTGATCGTACCACTGTGCTTATCTGCGTCTTGAAGATATAGATATATAGATATAGATATATACAGTTCTGTGTATTCTTGCGACCTCTTATTAATAGCTTCTGCTTCTGCTAGGTCCCTATCATTTCTGTCCGTTATCGAGCCCATCTGTGCATGAAGTGTTCCCCTGGTAACTCTAGTTTTCTTGAAGAGATCTCTAATCTTTCCCATTCTGTGGTTTTCCTCTATTTCTTTGCATTGATCGCTGAGGAAGGCTTTCTTATCTCTCCTTGCTATTCTTTCGAGCTCTAATTCAAATGGGAATTACTTTCATTCTGTCCTTTGTTTTTCACTTCTCTTCTTTTCATAGTTATTTGTAAGGCCTCCTCAGACAGCCATTTTCCTTTTTTTGCATTACATTTCCATGGGGATGGTCTTCAGTCACGAACTTCCGTCCATAGATCATCAGGCACTCTGTCTATCAGATCTAGTCCCTTTAATCTATTTCTCATTTACGTTGTATAATCATAAAGGATTTGACTGAGGACAAACCTGAATGAGATGGAATTGCCAACGTCCGCTGAATCATCAAAAAAGCAAGAAAATTCCAGAACAACATCTATTTCTGCTTTATTGACTATGCCAAACCCTTTGACTGTGTGGATCACAATAAACTGTGGAAAATTCTGAAAGAGATTGGATTACCAGACCACTTGACCTTTCTCTTGAGAAATCTGTATGCAGCTCAGGAACAACAGTTAGAACTGGACATGGAACAACAGACTGGTTCCAAATACGAAAAGAAGTACGTCGGGGCTGTATATTGTCCCCCTGCTTATTTAACTTATATACAGAGCACATCATGAGAAACCCTGGGCCGGAAGACACACAAGCTGCAGTCATGATTGCTGGGAGAAATATCAATACCTCAGGGATGGAGATAACACCACCCATATGGCAGAAAGTGAAGAGGAATTAAAACACTTCTTGATGAAAGTGAAAGAGGAGAGTGAAAAAGTTGGCTTAAAGTTCAGCATTCAGAAAACTAAGGTCATGGCATCTGGTCCCATCACCTCGTGGCAAATAGACGGGGAAACAGTGGAAACAGTGTCAGACTTTATTTTGGGGGGCTCCAGAATCACTGAAGATGGTGACTCTCGCCCTGAAATTGAAAGACGCTTACTCCTTAGAGGGAAAGTTATGACCAACCTAGCCACAATATCAAAAGGCAGAGACATTACTTTGCGAAAAAAGGTCCGTCTAGACAAGGCTATGGTTTTCCAGTGGTCATGTATGGATGTGAGAGTTGGACTGTGAAGAAAGCTGAGCGCCGAAGAATTGATGCTTTTGAATTGTGGTGTTGGAGAAGACTCTTGAGAGTCCCTTGGACTGCAAGGAGATCCAACCAGTCCATCCTAAAGGAGATCAGTTCTGGGTGTACATTAGAAGGACTGAGGTTGAAGCTGAAACTCCAATACGTTGGCCACCTCGTGTGAAGAGTGTACTCATTGGAAAAGACCCTGATGTTGAGAACGATAGCGGGCAGGAGGAGAAGGGGACGACAGAGGATGAGATGATTGGATGGCATCACCGACTCGATGGACGTGGGTTTGGGTGAGCTCCAGGAGTTGGCAATGGACAGGGAGGCCTGGCATGCTGTGATTCATGGGGTCACAAACAGTCGGACATGATTGAGCGACTAAACTGACCTGAACTGAACTGACTAGAGGGACCTTTTTTTTTTTTTTGACAAAGTAATGCCTCTGCTTTTTAAAGAGCTGTCTAGCCTGCTCATACCTTTTATTCCAGGGAGCAAGCATCTCTTAATTTCGTGGCTACCATCACCATCTGTATTGATTTTGGAGACCAACATATTATTTGTCACTGTTTCCTCTTCTATTTGTCAAGAAGGGATGGGACCAGATACCATAATCTTAGTTTTCTGAATGTTCAGTTTTAAGCCAAGTTTTTCAATGTCCTCTGTCACTTGCATCAATAGGCTCTTTTGTTCATGCTTTCTGCCATAAGGGTGCTATCATCGGCATATCTGAGGTTATTGATATTTCTCCCGGCAATCTTGATTCCACTTTGTGTTTCCTCCAGCACAGCGTTTCTCATGAAGTACTCTGCATATAAGATCAATAAGCAGGGTGACAATATATAGCCTTGATGTACTCCTTCCTGATATGGAGCCAGTCTGTTTTTCCATGTCCAGGTGTAACTGCTGCTTCTTGACCTGCCTACAGATGTCTCAGGAGGCATATCAGGTGGTCTGGTATTCTCATGTCTTGAAGAATTTTCCACCGTTTGTTGCGATCCACACAAAGGCTTTGGCGTAGTCAATAAAGCAGAAATAGATGTTTTCCTGGAACTCGCTTGCATTTCGTTGGTCCAGTGGAGGTTTGAAATTTGATCTCTTGTTCCTCTGCCTTTTCTAAATCCAGCTTAACATCTGGAAGTTCATGGCTCACAATCTGTTGAAGCCTGGCTTGGAGAATTTTGAACATTAAGTTGTTAGCATGTGAGATGAGCGCAATTGTGCAGTAGTTGAGCATTATTTGCTATAGCCCTCCTTTGGGATTGAAAACTCATCTTTTTCAGTCCTGTGGAAAGATTTGCTGGCCTACTGAGTGCAGCACTTTCACAGCATCATCTTTTAGGATTGGAAATAATTCGACTAGAATTCCATCACCTCCACTAGCTTTGTTTGTCGTGATGCTTCCGAAGGCCCACTTGACTTCACATTCCAGGATGTCTGGGTCTAGGGGAGTGATCAGATCATCGTGTTTATCTGGGTCCTGAAGATCCTTTCTGTATTATGCTGTGTATTCTTGCCACCTCTTCTTCATATCCTCTGCTTCTGTTAGGTCCATGCCATTTCTGCCCTTTATTGTGCCTTTCTTTGCATGAAAAGTTCCTGCGTGTAAAATTGGTCACTCGAACTTTCTCAACGAGAACTCTCGTCTTTCCCATTCTATTGTTTTCCACTATTTCTTTGCATTGATCGCTGAGGAAAGCTTTCTTACCTCTCCTCGCTTTTCTTTGGATCTCTGCATTCAAATGAGTATATCTGTCCTTTCCTACTTTGCCTTCCATTTCTCATCTTTTCATAGCTGTTTGTAAGGCCTCCTCAGAGAACCATTTTGCCTTTTTGCGTTTCTATTCCTTGGGGATGGCCGTGATCCCTGCCTCGTGTACAATGTCATGAACCTCTGTCCATAGTCCTTCAGGCACTCTTTCTATGAGATCTAATCACTTGAATCTATTTCTCCCTTCCACTGTGTAATCGAATCACAGGGACTTGATTTAGGTCATATCTGAATGGTCCAGTGGTTTTCCCTACTTTCCTCAAGGTAAGTCTGAAATTGGTAATAAGGAGTTCATGATCAGAGTCACAGTCAGCCCCACGTCTTGTTTGTGCTGACCTATACAGCTTCTCCCTCTCTGGCTGCAAAGCACATAATCAATCTGATTTCAGTATTGACCCTCTGGTGATGCCCATGTGTAGAGTCTTCTCTTGTGTTCCTGGAAGAGGGTGTCTGCTGAGACTGGTGCAATCTTTTGCCAAAACTCGCTTAGCCTTTGTCCTGCTTCATTCTGTGCTATAAGGCCAACGTTGCCTGTTACTCCAGGTCCTTCCTGGCTTCCTACTTTTGCATTCCAGGCCCCTATAATGAAAAAGACATCTTCTGGGGGTGTTAACTCTAGAAGGCCGGGTAGATCTTCATAGAACCGTTCAACTTCAGCTTCTTCAGCATTACGTGTTGGGGCGTAGACTTGGATTATCATGATATTGAATAGTTTGGCTTGGAAACGAACAGAGATCGTTCTGCCCTTTCGGAGATTGCATCCTAGTACTGCATTTCAGGCTCTGTTGTTGACCATCAAGGCTACTCCATTTCTTCTAAGGGATTCCTACCCACAGTAATAGATATAATGGTCACTTGAGTTAAATTCACCCATTCAGGTCCATTTTACTTTGCTGATTCTGGAAATGTCGATGGTCACTCTTGCCGTCTCCTGTTTGACCACTTCCTATTTGCCTTGATTCAGGGACCTAACATTCCAGGTTCCTTTGCAATATTGCTGTTTACAACACCGGACTTTACTTCCATCACCAGTCTCATCCCCCACTGGGTGTTGTTTTTGCTTTGGCATCTTCCCTTCATTCTTTCTGAAGATATTTCTCCACTGATCTCTAGTAGCATTTTGGACACCTACTGACCTGGGAGCTCATTGTTCAGTGTCCTGTTTTTATTTCTGTTCATGGGGTTCTGACAAGACGTGGTCCACTGGAGAAGGGAATGACAAACTACTTCAGTATTCTTGTCTTGAGAACCCCATGGACAGTATGTAAAAGTTCCGAGGTAGAATTGACCAAAAGAGTAACTTGAGAGAGGGTTTGAAAGTGGAAAGGGAGCAGCAGTCTCTCCTCTTGCAAGGGTGCTGTGCTTTGATGTGGTGACAAGTAGGTGCAGATATGCCTGCAGGCTCTGGCATGTCCTTGCTGTCGTCTGGGATGCATCCACAACTCCCTCCTGACTCCTGGGCATCAGCACCCTCCCTGTCACTGGACACTTGGCTGCAGAGGTAATGGTTTCCTCTCCATTTCTCTACTGTTGGCCCTCAGCAGCCTCACTTTGGTGACTAGACTCTATGGCCTCTCCGTTTGCCTGGCTGGTGGCTCCGGAAGTCCCTTTTCAGACCTCACTTCTCAACCTGCTCCCACAGCTGACATAGAAGGCTCATTAATAATTCTCAGAATAATTTGTGCATGCACATGTGTGTCCTAAATCGCTTCAGTCATGTCCGACTCTGTGTGGCCCTGTGCACTGTAGCCCACCTCTGGCTTCCTCTGTCCATAGAATTCTCCAGGCAAAAATACTGCAATGGGTTACCATGTCCTCCTCCAGGGAATCTTCTCCACACAGAGAGAAGATTAACTCACATCTTTTGCATCTCCTGCACGTGGCTTCTTCATCACTAGTACCATACCCCAAACACATGGGCCGGATCTGGCTCCCCTTCTTGGGTGTGACTGATTGTTGTTCAGTCAGTAAGTCTTTCCAGTTCTTTGCAATCCAGTGGACTGCAGCATCTCAGGCTCCTCTCTCCTCCACTTTCTCCGTGACTTTGTTCAAATTTCCTAGGGCATGAATGATAACGTTATGAGTATTTACAGACTCACAGGAAGGCTCAGGAAGACACACTGCAGGACTGGGCCCCAAGGGACCACTGCCACAGGATCACGAGGCCCTACTCCTCTCCCCAGCAATTTTTCCTTCTTAACTTTGCATAAGTGCAGTTGTCTCATGGACACAGCTGATGAGTGGACCCTTAAAGGCTTCAGATCCCTGGCTGCAAGGGAGTCTGGGAAACGGAATTTTCATCGCTCCAGCCTCTTCAATTCAGGAGGGTGAGCAGCAAGAGGAATGCATGTTGAAAAGCCATTTCTCACACAGAGATATGCCTGGGGATCGAATCTTTGAGGTTACCATCTGGCCCAGGGTTTCCTTGTCAGGCCATGATCGTAGTGGGTGATCTTTGCCTCCCCAGCCCTGCAGATAATCCAAGGCCAGGCTAACTGGTCACCAGACTCGTTAATATGAACCAGCACTCACCTTGGTTCACCTTGATGAAATGAAGGAGGAGAAGCGAACTTTATTTACCCAGCATTATTCACATTCCTGGTCACTTATGTACATAGCGCCTCATCCCATGCATTTTGCAGCTGAGGACGCATCAGACCCAAAGAGACTGAGGAAACTACCTCAGGTCACACAGCTAGTTATGGCAGAAGCTGGACCTGAGCCATCCTGTGGACCAAAGAATGCCTGCTCCTCACCATTACTGTATGCCTGCTGATATTGGGAGAAGCTTTTGTATAAAAGCCGTTCATTCTAATTAGGCACTTTTTCTTGGCTGAGCAGTTTCAGGTGCTGAGGACATGATGGTGGGCAAAACAGGTGGTGGTAGATAAAGGGTATTGGTTGAGATTGGGTTTGTAAACGCTCAACAAGTCAGGGACTAGAAACAGATTTGGGGTTAAGTTGATATTGATGTGGTTTCTTTGTATTTAAATATGTGAGAAAAGATTTGTGCATCTACTTTTTTTTGTTTTGAAATGTAGGTCCCTTGGTTTAGCTTTTGTTTTTCCTCTTTTGGAAAATATATTTATTTTGGACTGTGCCAGATCTTCGCTGCCAAGAGAGAGCTTTCTCTAGTTGTGGTGCATGGGCCTCTCCTTGTGGTGGCTTCTCTTGTTCCAGGGTATGGGCTCTAGAATGCAAGTTCAGTAGTTTTCATGGGCTTAATTGTCCCACAGCATGTGAAATCTTCCAGATCAATGGTCGAACCTGTGTCCTCTATACTGGCAGGCAGATTCTTAACCACTCGACCACCAGGAAAGTCCTGTCTTTCCTTCTTGAAAAATATTTCTCCCGTCTGAAAAAAACACAGACTATGGCAATTGATGGTTTGTCTCAGTGTCTGGGACACAAAATGGCATCGTGATTGTTGTTTTTTAGTTGCTAAGTTGTGTCCGACTCTTTGAGATGCCATGGACTGAAACTTGCCAGGACCCTCTGTCCATGCACGGTGGGGACTGTGGCAAAGTAATGAACCTGGAGAGCAGCTGGAAGTGGCAGTTTGGGTGTGGCTCCTGCTGGTCACGTGCATACATAGGTCCACGTGTTGCCAGATTGCCCACTTTCAATGATAAGTTGAAAATTCATATTTTGAGTTATGTCTTCCAATGATACATTTTATATAGTTGTAACAAAACTTGCAAACCTATTGTGAAAATTAGGCCAACGTCTCTGTGGGTCAGATCTGGCCTGTGAGCTGTCAGTTTGCATCTTGTGTGGAAGAGCCTTAATTTAGGCATCAGAGATGCTGGGTTGCAGTCTGGGCTCTGCTGCCTTCCAGTAGCTGGGGTCAGAGGCAAGCCAAAACACTTTCTGGACCTCAGTTTCCCATTCTGTAAAATGGGACTTCTGAGAACCACATGGTCTGCCGAACCCTTTGCTAAACCAATATTTTCTAAACGGTGGGTCATAGAGTCAATTTAGTAGATTGTTACTTGCATCTTTTAAATAGAAAACAGGACAGGATGGAAACTAAGTGCATATATCATGGTATTATAGGTTAGCATTGCCTTGTGGAATATATTTTAGCTTACACACATAATATGCACACACATGTATCTATATCATACTGGGTCTTGATGTAATATTCATTTCTTATGCAGAGGGACTGAAAGGGAAGCTTTCAAACAAAGTGTTGTTCATGTCTTAATGCGCTCAATGCTGGCAACATTTCTGTGAGGTGGGTTTTCACCTCAACCCCATTTTACAGGTGAGAACGCTGAAGTGCAGGGAGTGAAGTTCCCACAAACAGGAAAAGGAATAGCTGGGACTTGACCCCAGGCCACATCTGAACCATGTGCTATCTGACCTCTCCAGACAGCAACTGTGTGATCACGATGAAGGAGTTAACGCAAGTCAAGGGCTTAGCTGGGTGCCTGGGACAGAGCAGGTGTTGAATAAATGTAGAAGCCAGACTTGTGTGTGCAGCTCCTTATTCAGCCACACCATGTGGTGTATAGGAACCCATGGGCTATGAGAGAGAGGGGGACTGGGCTTCTGCAGTCCTGATACCCGTCGGGCGGTGAAGAGGGTATAAGGGCAAAGAGACACCCCCACCCTGTAGTCCGAGTTCCCCCAATACACATTGTTGCCCAAACACTTGATGGTTACGTTTTAAAATCACTATTTGGTTGCAGCTGGCTTATCCGTCATCCTTGAATGAACTGCTACATAGTTTGCTATCTTGAATTTATGGATTAACCCCCCCCACACACACACACACCATTTTGTCAAACAATTTAAACTATCACGGCGACGGTGTTATTAAACATTAGAGTAGTTATCTTTTATAGTCAGGCTGAGTGTGGCAAGAAGTGCTTCTGGGGTCGTGGCTGCTGATGGCTCTTGAGGCACCACAGCAGGTCACTTAATCCTTAACTTTGGGGCCTGAACAGATCCTCGAAGGTGCTGCAATATCAGGGAAGCACTCCCGCAAAGCAGGGGCGCAGCCCAAGAAGATACTTCTGGAATTCTTTTTCTTTTTTTTTTTTTTTTATAAATTTATTTATTTTACTTGGGGGCTAATTACTTTACAATATTGTAATAGTTTTTGCCATACATTGACAAGAATCAGCCATGGGTTTACATGTGTTCCCCTTCCCGAACCCCCCACCCCCCTCCCTCCCCCTCCCATCCCTCTGGATCATCCCACTGCCCCGGCCCCGAGCCCTTGTCACATGCATCGAACATGGAATGGTGCTCTGTTTCACATATGACAATACACATGTCTCAATGCCATTCTCCCAGAACGTCCCACCCTCACCTTCTCCCTCAGAGTCCATAAAATTGTTCCATGCATCTGTGTCTCTCATTCTGTCCCGCATATAGGGTTATCGTTACCATCTTTCAGATTCCATATATATGCATTAGTATACTGTATTGTTGTTTTTCTTTCTGGCTTACTTCACTCTGTATAATGGGCTCCAGTTTCATCCATCTCAGTAGAACCGGTTCAAATGTATTTTTTTTAATGGCTGAGTAATATTCCATTGTGTATATGTACCACAGCTTCCTTATCCATTCATCTGCTGATGGACATCTAGGTTGCTTCCATGTCCTGGCTATTGTAAACAGTGCTGCGATGAATATTGGGGTACACGCGTCTCTTTCAATTCTGGTTTCCTCGGTGTATATGCCCAGCAGTGGGATTGCTGGGTCATATGGCAGTTCTATTCCCAGTTTTTTAAGGAATCTCCACACTGTTCTCCATAGTGGCTGTACTAGTTTGCATTCCCACCAACAGTGTAAGAGGGTTCCCTTTTCTCCACACCCTCTCCAGCATTTATTGCTTGTAGACTTTTGGATAGCAGCCATTCTGACTGGTGTGAAATGATACCTCATTGTGGTTTTGATTTGCATTTCTCTAATAATGAGTGATGTTGAGCATCTTTTCATGTGTTTGTTAGCCATCTGTATGTCTTCTTTGGAGAAATGTCTGTTTAGTTCTTTGGCCCATTTTTTGATTGGGTCATTTATTTTTCGGGAATTCAGCTGCAGAAGTTGCTTGTATATTTTTGAGATTAATTGTTTGTCTGTTGCTTCAATTGCTATTATTTTCTCCCATTCTGAAGGCTGTCTTTTCACCTTGTTTATAGTTTCCTTTGTTGTGCAAAAGCTTTTAATTTTAATTAGGTCCCATTTGTTTATTTTTGCTTTTATTTCCAATATTCTGGGAGGTGGGTCATGGAGGATCCTGCTGTGATTTATGTCGGAGAGTGTTTTGCCTATGTTTTCCTCTAGGAGTTTTATTGTTTCTGGTCTTACGTTTAGATCTTTAATCCATTTTGAGTTTATTTTTGTGTACATAATCCTCTACATAGAAAACCCTAAAGACTCTACTAGAAAATTACTAGAGTTGATCAATGAATATAGTAAAGTTGCAGGATATAAAATTAACACACAGAAATCCCTTGCATTCCTATACTCCAATAATGAGAAAACAGAAAGAGAAATTAAGGAAACAATAACATTCACCATTGCATCAAAAAGAATAAAATACTTAGGAATATATCTACCTAAAGAAACAAAAGACTTATATATAGAAAACTATAAAACACTGATGAAAGAAATCAAAGAGGACACAAACAGATGGAGAAATATACCGTGTTCATGGATTGGAAGAATTAATATAGTGAAAATGAGTATTCTACCCAAAGCAATCTACAGATTCAATGCAATCCCTATCAAGCTACCAATGGTATTTTTCACAGAACTAGAACAAATCATCTCACAATTTGTATGGAAATATAAGAAACCTTGAATAGCCAAAGCAATCTTGAGGAAGAAGAATGGAACTGGAGGAATCAACCTGCCTGACTTCAGACTCTGCTACAAAGCCACAGTCATCAAGACAGTATGGTACTGGCACAAAGATAGAAATATAGATCAATGGAACAAAATAGAAAGCCCAGAGATAAACCCACGCACATATGGACACCTTATCTTCGACAAAGGAGGCAAGAATATACAATGGAGAAAAGACAGCCTCTTTAACAAGTGGTGCTGGGAAAACTGGTCAACCACTTGTAAAAGAATGAAACTAGAACACTTCCTAACACCGTACTTCTGGAATTCTTGCAGTGCTATTTCCATGCCTAACTTTGGGTGGCCCCTGCGGGCAGTTCGGGCCGATGGCGGGGTCGCACTGCCCTCTGGTGGTCACTGGCGAACACAGCTTCACGGGTGCTGATCCGGCCCCATCGTCGGTGCTGTGGGCGCTGCAGCAGAGTGGCAGAGCGCTCTGAACCCAGATTTCCCTTTACCCAGAAAGAATTGTCTGTCTATCCACATCCTAGGAGTTTCCCCAAATCCCTGTGAGTAAAAATGGCAGGCTGTATTGTCTATGGGTCCGTTTATAAGGGCTTGGAGATCTGGGGTGACAGAAATCAAAAGCAAGGTGGAAGGCACGGGAGAAGCTAGGAAGGACCACGAGGAGCCCTTTACGGGACCTGGGGACGTCGTCCGTCCTCATCTGCGTCGGGAGAGAATGGTTTCCAGCGGGAAGGATGGAAGCACGGTGTCTGGTCAAAAACAGCTGGTTATGGGCTGTCTCAGGAACGTGAAGGCATTTTCTCATTTGATACCCTACACACAGCGTACTGAACCAAGCTCAAGTGGTTATCATCATGATATTTTCTTACAGATGATTAAACTTGGGTACCCATCCCCCAGATCAGGATGATTCTTCAAAATAGAAGTCGGATTATGCCCGTCTCCTCCTTTAAACTCTCTGGCGTCTTCTCACTGGATTTGGAAGAAGATCCAAACTCCAACCGAATAAAAAGTCCCACAGCCAATAAATATCAGTCCACTGCTGGTGGATGTTCGGCTTGTTTTCATTCTTTGCTATTACAGACGGTGTTGTAGACAAGAACTCTATACAGAATATGCATGCTTACTTAAATATATCTGTCGATAGATACTCAGAAGTGGAATTACTGAGTCGAACTTACAAATTGCATAGATATTGCCAACTTTTCTCCTTAGGAGTTGTACCAGTTTCAGCTTCCACAAGCAATGCACGAAGCCCCACAGCTCAACCAGCACTGTGAGTCATTAAACATTCAAACGTTTGTCAATCCGATGCGAAAAGTTGTATCTCAGTATATTTGCATTTCTCTTACGATGAGCGAACTTGAACATCTTTGTATAAGTTTAAGGAACAGTTGCACTTTTAACAAATATATTAAAATGTATGTACATGCCCTAGGATCTTTTTTTTTAATTTGGGTTGCTGGTTTACTCTTTATTTGTAAGAGATTTTTATATATCAAGGGGGATTAACACATGCTGTTGTCTGTGATTTGAATTTCAATTTGACTTTTGTCTCATATCTTTATTTGTATAATAGTATCTATTTATGGCTGTGCTGGGTCTCATTGCTGCCAGGGCTTATCTCTAGTTGGGGAATGCGGGCCTCCTCTCTAGTTGTGGTGCACAGGCTTCTCACTGCAGTGGCTTCTCTTGTTGTGGAGCACAGGCTGTAGGGCAAGTGGGCTTCAGTAGCTGGGGCTCCTGGGCTCTGAGCACAGGATCAGTAAGTTGTAGTGCATGGGTCTAGCTGCCCCTGGACATGTAGTAACTTCCCAAACCTGATATCGAACTGGCATTTCCTGCATTGGCAGGTGGATTCTTTGCCACTGAGGCACCAGGGAAGCCTTACTTATGTATTTTAGTAACTTTTTTAAGGTGTCAAATGTCTCAACTTTGTTTTGTTTTGTTTTAAAGCACCATGTCTTATTCAAATATGCGTCTATTGTTCTTGGGACACTGCCGGTGCATTGTAGATGCTCAATTAACATCTGATGGAGTAAAAATATCTTCTCCACTTGAATGATTGGTTTTGTAAGTAGACATCTGAGTCCATGAGATATAATACTACTATTTATTATGTGTTATATATATTGGGATGCTTTTGGCTGCAAATAACTAAGGAAGAAGAAACTCAAAATATTTCAACCATAAGGACATTTTAATCTCACAGCATAAATTTAACCTATCTTTCCTAAGCACTTGTCCTTCTAAGAATTAACCAATGTTCAATTAATAGAAATCTTTGTTTAATCATTTCTGCCACATCTTTTACCTCATGTAGATTATTGTCTACAAATGAAGCCAAGGTAGAGGAAACAGTGTCCAGGGATAGAGACAAGTAGACTGAATTTAAAAGAATTTAAAGATACTCCTTGAATTCTGCATTTGGGGTGTTGGTGGTCATGGAGTCTGAGATCACACATTCCTCAACCTTTCAGCCAAGTAGGCCATTTTCTTTTAAAGCCACTTTGATGGTACTTATGCTATTTGCAATTGAAAAATTCCCATGTTAGCTCTCTGACTTCTAACTCCCTTGTGAAACAAACACCTTCATCCCTGGAGTTTGACCTGAAAACTTCTTTGATTTTCTGTCCTTCTGCTGAGCTAGCCAGAAAGTTCTGGTGTCGTGCTCACACTTCTAGAAAGCCAAGGGTTTTTGTTTGGGAGTTTTGCATAGTGCAGCTCCTCTACTTCTAAGAGGATTCCAGAGGCCTGCAAGATACTGTTGGATAAAGAGTGAAGGCAAGAAGCCTGGGACCACTGAATCTTAGCTACCCATCCATCCATCCATCCATCCATCCATCCATCTACCCAACACCCTCCAATCCATCCATCATCCATTCATCCATCCATCTATCATCCAACATTCATTAATTGCTATCTCTCTTATACATTGAGAAAGATAGTGCCTTTGTCCACTGAGAGCTCTGAGTCATCCCAGAATTCAGAATGAAACATTTACAGACTGTGGACTGTCAGCACCAGCCTTTAACATTCAATCATCACAATAGAAAAGTAGGTGACCACCTAGGCAGTTAATTTCAGAAATAAAGAACAGGTCTGTTTCACCCCAAACATCTCTCTGTGTGGACAGCTTCAAGAGTCTACTATTCGTGACACTAATGGAAGCCTTTTAAAATACAATTTCTTTTTTTATTAAGTGATTTAGTCTTTGTTAATTCTCAACAGAATTTTTCTTGAAAGCAGTTGTTTCTTTTTTTTTGTTTCTCTTTTATCAGTAGGGCTGAAAAAAGGTAGGAGAACTTTATTCTTGTTTTTTTTTTTTTTTCAATTTGTTAAAATATACTTGATTTATAGTGCCGTGTCAGTCTGCAAATCAGCAAAGTGTCTCAGTTATACACATGTACACATTCTTTTTTTACATTCTTTTCCATTACGGTTTATCACAGGATACTGAATATTGTCCCCTGTGCTATCCATTAGGACCTTGTTGTGTATCCACTGGAAACGTAGTAGTTTGCGTCTACCAACCCCAGATTCCCAGCCCATCCCTATCCCCTCCATCTTTGGCAACTACAACTCTGTTCTCTATCTGACAGCAGGTGTGATGGTGGCTGGAAGGGACGAGTGGATAGCACGTGGTTAAAAGTGGGTACCGAGGTGCCTAGGTTATCAAACAATGAGAAAACAGGGAGGATCCAGGAGCACATGACTGATTCCCTAGGTGGTTCTGCTGCAGTCTCTTTCTTCTCGAGCCAGAAGTCAATTCATTCAGTACAACATTTACACTCATTAGAAGAAACTAATTCAGCAGATTACAGTGAGGTTGATCCGTGTTTTTGCCAGCTAACTCGAGGGATTCTTTACCTTCATTTAACTATCTGTCTATCTAACCATTATACCATTCTTGCAACTACATATCCAACCATCGCAGTATTACTATCAATCACCCATCAACCATTAGTCATTCTATCCACCTACCCATTCCATTACTCATCCATCCATTTAGCCACTCATTCATCCACTTAAGCATCTATCCAACTTTCCATCTCACCATACAACCACTCACACATCCAGACAAGCATCCATCCATCCACCTCACCGTATCACCATTTAGTCATCAATACACTTCAGTCACTCTGTGTTATATGACGAATTAAGACACTGTGAACCACAGCACACCAGGTCTCCCTGTCCATCACCAACTCCCGGAGTCCACCCAAGCCAATGTCCATAGAGTCAGTAATGCCATCCAACCAGGTCATCCTCTGTCGACCCCTTCTCCTCCCGCCCTCAATCTTTCTCAGCATCAGGGTCTTTTCTAGTGAATCAGCTCTTTGCCTGAGGTGGCCAAAGTATTGGAGTTTCAGCTTCAACATCCGTCCTTGCAGTGAACACCCAGGACTGATCTCCTTTAGGATGGACTGGTTGGATTTCCTTGCAGACCACGGGACTCTCAAGAGGCTACTCCAACACCACAGTTCAAAAGCATCAATTCTTCTGCTCTCGGCCCTCTTTATACTCCAACTCTCACTTGTTTACACGACCTCTGGAAAAACCATAGCCTTGACTGAACAGAACTTTGTTGGCAAAATAACTTCACTGCTTTTTAATATGCTGTCTAGGTTGGTCATAACTTTCCTTCCAAGGAGGAAGCGTTTTTTAATCTCATGGCTGCGGTCACCATCTTCAGTGATTTTGGAGTCCAGCAAAAGAAAGTCAGCCAATGTTTCTACGGTTTCCACATCTGTTTGCCATAAAGTGATAGGACCAGATGCCATGATCTAAGGCTTCTGAATGTTGAGCTTTAAGCCAACTGTTTCACTCTCCTCTTTCACTTTCATCAAGAAGCTCTTAGGTTCTTCTTCAGGTTCTGCCATATAGGGGGTGTCATCTGCGTATCTGAGGCTATTGATATTTCTCCCGGTAATTTTGATTCCATCTTGTGCTTCTTTCAGCCCAGCGTTTCTCTTGATGTACTCTGCATACAAGTTAAATAAGTAGGGGGACAAATTAAAGCCTTGACGTACTCCTTTTCCTATTTGGAACCAGTCTGATATTCCATGTCCATTTCTAACTGTTGCTTCCTGACCTGTATACAGATTCCTCAAGAGGCAGGACAGGAGGTCTGGCGGATAGGGATGCTTGATGAATTTTTGGACCAACTGAAACAACACTGCAGATGGTGATGGCAGCCATGAAATTAAAAAACACTTAGTCCTGGGAAGGAGTGTTATGAGCAACCTAGGCAGCATATTAAAAGACAGAGATGTTACTTTGTCAACAAACGTCCGTCTGGTCTGCTGCTGCTGCTGTTCAGTCGCATCGGGCATGCCCGACTCTGTGCGACCCCATAGACGGCAGCCGACCAGGCTCTGCCGTCCCTGGGATTCTGTAGGCAAGCACACTGTAGTGGATTGCCATTACTTTCTCCAGTGCATGGGAGTGAAAAGTGAGAGTTCGCTCATCCGTGTCTAACTCTTTGCAACCCTATGGACCGAAGCCTACCAGGCTCCTCCATCTGTGGGATTTTCCAGACAAGAGTACTGGAGTAGGGTGCCACCTCCTTCTCCACCATCTAGTCAAGGCTCTGGTTTTTCCAGTGGTCATGCATGGATGTGGATGGCATCACTGACTCTTTGTACCTGGGTTTGGGTGGACTCTGGGAGTTGGTGATGGGCAGGGAGGCCTGGTGTGCTGTGCTTCATTGGGTTGCAAAGAATCGGATATGACTGAGCGACTCAACGGAACTGAACTCAACTGAATCAACCTAAGGTACACCTAGGTCTAATCTTGTTAGGTGAGCAAGTGTTTACGTCTTCATTACAGCTAAAAGATACTCAAGGCCAGCTCAAGATAGTCACCAGCCTTCAATTTTTTACTGAGTGAATAGAGGGTGCTTGATGAATATACATGAATGCCCCCAGTTCCGTGCACTGTGAGGTTGTATGCCTACAGGGTAGAAACTATACAAGTGTCCTTTTGGTTCCAGGAGCACCATACACCCTTTCCTGCCTCTGGGGGCTCTACACATTTGATAGCTGGGTCAGGACAGGCTCTCTGGAGGGGTGACATTTAAGTAAGTGCCAGAGAAGGGGAAGGCTGGGGCCATGCAAATAGAAGGGTAGGTAGTCAAAGCTGGAAGAAGCACAAGCTGGAGTCAAGATTGCCGAGAGAAATATCAATAACCTCAGATATGCATACGACACAACCCTCATGGCAGGAAGTGAAGAAGAACTAAAGAGCCTCTTGATGAAAGTGAAAGAAGAGAGTGAAAAAGTCGGCTTAAAGCTCTACAAGTTTAGAAAACTAAGATCATGGCATCTGGTCCCATCACTTCATGGGGAAAAATGGGGAAACAGCGGAAATTGTGTCATACTTTGGGGGTGGGGGAGCTTCAAAATCACTGCTGATGGTGATGGCAGCCATGCAATTAAAAGAAGCTTACTCCTTGGAAGGAAGGTGATGACCAAACTAAATAGCATAGTTAAAAGCAGAGACATTACTTTGCCAACAAAGGTGCATCTAGTCAAGGCTATGGTTTCTCCAGTGGTCATGTAAGGACGTGAGAGTTGGATGGGGAAGAAAGGTGAGCTCCGAAGACTTGATGCTTTTAAACTGTGGTGCTGGAGAAGACTCTTGAGAGTCCCTTGGACAGCAAGCAGATCCAACCAGTCCATCCTAAAGGAGATCAGTCCTGAGTGTTCATTGGAAGGACTGATGTTGAAGCTGAAACTCCAATACTTTGGCCACCTAATGTGAAGGGTTGAGTCACTGGAAAAGACAATAGTGCTGGAAATGAAGCAAAAAGTGATCCATCATGGGCAACAGATGCCCTCTCTTTATTGCCTTTCAGCTCCCCCACTCTCCTCCCCTCAGCCTGGCTGAGCCTTTCATTCTCTGCAAAGATGGATGTTGGTGGCTGCATGGCCAATCCAGTCCCTGTTTAAACTATGTAATTTATTTTTCCTGGAGGAAATGAGCAAAGAGGAAGAGACTATCTCAGCAGCCTCCCTGCCAGGCCTGGTGGCTGCAGAACCTAGGTGGATTTGCAACTGGTGGAGAGGTGGAGACAAATAACCTGCTAAAATGGAGATATTAACAATACCGTCAGCCGGAACAGCCAAAGCCCCCTGTCCTGTCACCGTGTTTCACACGGCTCAGGTGCCCATGGCCTGGGCTAATGAGGCCCATCCATCAGGCTGGGAGAGCTGCTGGCACACAGACTTTCTCATCAGCGGGCAGAAGCTGCTGCTTGAGACACTGGTGGGAATTTTCAGGGGAGCTTGTCATATGGGGGTGCTGTATCCTAGTTTTCTTTGGTGGACTCCACTCTCTTCTAACCAGCTCAGGGGTGCAGAACAACAGTGTTTGATATTCCTAAGTCCACCTCCTTCCTACCAGGTGTATGCAGCAAAACACATAGCAGTTTACCTGTACCAGCTGTGTGACTTTAAAGAAATTAATTAATCTTTCTGAATCTCAAACATGTCCTTTATAAAATGAAGTGGGATGGTGCCCACTTTGTCAGGGGAGTTATTGGAGGATTAAATAAATAAATATTTATTCGTAAATAAAGAGTAATGGGTAAGGCCTGGGATTAGGTAGGGTGGCAATTACAGCCCCCCCCCCCACCTGCTGGCTGTGATGGAGCCTACTGGCTGGCTCCCTACATTCGTTCTCCCCTTCTCTCTCAGAAAATGCTCCCGTATTTGTTTGTTTCCTCGCTAGGCAGGAGTGGCTGAGAATAAAGGCTACATCTTCCAGCTCCTTTTGTGGTAAGGTGTGATTTTCTGATGCACAAATCTGGCCATTGGGATTTGAGCAACAGCGATGTTGAACTGTGTCAGCTGTGCTCTTAAAGGGAAGAAGAGTCCGTCCCTCTCCCCTCCCCCTTTACTTTCCTGGTGCAGGGGGAGTGCAGAACTTGAGGGCTGAGAAGCCACCTTGGACTGTGTGGTAAGAACAGTACTTGGATTGGCAGAGCATCAAGACAGAGGGCGCCTGTTTCCCTGGTGCTGTTCCAGCTCTATAGGCAGCTAATGAGACAAAGAGACAGCTCTCGATTTTTTCAGCTGCTGGCTGGCATCTCTGGCAACACAAAGTCAATTTGACAGAAACTGGCCCTGTTGGGGACTACCTCATCCACTCCCTCAGCCTGCGTTCAGTGACACACTGCTCCTGTGGACTTTGCACAAACAAGACGTTGAGGTGAGTTTTCATTATGAGGGCAGATTTTTTTTTCTTCTTATTTAATTATTCAGTTCAGTTCAGTCGCTCAGTCGTGTCCAACTCTTTGCAACCCCATGAATTGCAGCACGCCAGGCCTCCCTGTTCATCACCAACTCCTGGAGTCCACCCAAACCCATGTTCATTGAGTCAGTGATGCCACCCAACCATGTCATCCTCTGTGGTCCCCTTCTCCTCCTGCCCCCAACCCTACCCAGCATTAGGGTCTTTTCCAACGAGTCAACCCTTCCCATGAGGTGCCAAAAGTATTGGAGTTTCAGCTTCAACATCAGACCTTCAAATGAACACCGAGGGTTGATCTCTTTTAGGATGGATTGATTGGATCTCCTTGCAGTACAAGGGACTCTCAAGAGTCTTCTCCAACACCACAGTTCAAAAGCATCAATTCTGTGGTGCTCAGCTTTCTTCACCGTGCAACTCTCACATTCATACATGACCAGTGGAAAAACCGTAGCGTTGACTAGATGGATTTTTGTTGGCCAAGTAATGTCTCTGCTTTTAAATATGCTTTCTAGGTTGGCCATAACCTTCCTTCCAAGGAATAAGCATCTTTAAATTTCAGTCACCATCAGCAGTGATTCTGGAGCCCAAAAAATAAAGTCTGACAGTGTTTCCACTGTTTCCCCATCTATTTCCCATGAAGTGATGGGACCAGATGCCATGATCTTAGTTTTCTGAACGTTGAGCCTTAAGCCAACTTTTTCACTCTCCTCCTTCACCTTCATCAAGAGGCTCTTTAGTTCTTCTTCACTCTCTGCCATAGGGTGGTGTCATCCGCATATCTGAGGTTATTAATATTTCTCCTGGAAATCTTGATTCCAGCTTGTGTTTCTTGCAGCCCATCATTTCTCATGATCTACCCTGCATATAAGTTAAATAAGCAGGGGGACAATATACAGCCTTGATGTACTCCTTTTCCTATTTGGAATCAGTCTGTTGTTCCATGTTCAGTTCTAACTGTTGCTTCCTGACCGGCATACAGGTTTCTCAAGAGACACGTCAGATGGTCTGGTACACCCATCTCTTTCAGAATTTTCCACACTTAATTGTAATCCACACAGTCAAAGGCTTTGGCATAGTCAATAAAGCAGCAATATATTTTTTTCTGGAACTCTCTTGCTTTTTCGATGATCCAGTGGATATTGGCAATTTGATCTCTGGTTCATCTGCCTTTTCTAAAACCAGCTTGAAGATCTGGAATTTCACGGTTCAGGTATTGCTGAAGCCTGGCTTGGAGAATTTTGAGCATTTCTTTACTAGCATGTGAGATAAGTGCAATTGTGCTATAGTTTGAGCATTCTTTGACATTGCTTTTCTTTGGGATTGGAACGAAAACTGACCTTTTCCAGTCCTATGGCCACTGCTGGGTTTTCCAAATGTGCTGGCATATCAAGTGCAGCACTTTCACAGCGTCACCTTTGAAGATTTGAAATAGCTCAACTGGAATTCCATCACCTCCACTAGCTTTGTTTATAGTTATGCTTTCTAAGGCCCACTTGATTTCACATTCCAGGATGTCTGGCTCTAGGTGAGTGATCACACCATCATGATTATCTGGGTCGTGAAGATCTTTTTTTGTACAGTTCTTCTGTGTATTCTTGCCACCTCTTCTAAATATCTTATGCCTCTGTTAGGTCCATACCATTGCTGTCCTGTATCGAACCTATCTTTGCATGAAATGTTCCTTTGGTATCTCTAATTTTCTTGAAGATATCTCTAGTCTTTCCCAATCTGTTGTTTTCCTCTATTTCTTTGCACTGATCGCTTTCTTATCTCTCCTTGCTATTCTTTGGAACTCTGCATTGAGATGGGAATATCCTTCCTTTTCTCCTTTGCTTTTTGCTTCTCTTCTCTTCCCAGCTATCTGTAAGGCCTCCTCAAACAGCCATTTTGCTTTTTTGTGTTTCTTTTCCATGGGGATTTTCTTGATCCCTGTCTCCTGCACAATGTCACGAACCTGTGTCCGTAGTTCATCAGGCACTCTGTCTATCAGGCCTAGTCCCTTAAATCTATTTGTCACTTCCACTGTATACTCATAAGGGATTTGATCTAGGTCATACCTGAATGGTCTAGTGGTTTTCCCTGCTTTCTTTAATTTAAGTCTGAATTTGGCAATAAGCAGTTCATGATCTGAGCCACAGTCTGCTCCCGGTCTTGTTTTTGCTGACTGTATAGGTACTTGCAAATTTAGCTCAAATGAATCCTTTTATACTTCTAAATTTTAGTAATGCTTTTTCACCTTAAAATCCATTTGCTTGACAGTAATAAACTGGGGAAAATTCTGAAAGAGATGGGAATACCAGACCATCTGGCCTGTCTCTTGAGAAACCTGTATGCATGTCAGGAAGCAACAGTTAGAACTGGACATGGAACAACAGACTGGTTCCAAATAGCAAAAGGTGTACGTCAAGGCTGCCTATTGTCACCCTGTATATTTAAGTTATATGCAGAGTAGATCATGAGAAACGCTGGGCTGCAAGAAACACAAGCTGGAATCAAGATTGCCAGGAGAAATATCAATGACCTCAGATATGCAGATGACACCACCCTTATGGCAGAAAGTGAAGAAGAGCTAAAGAGGCTCTTGATGAAAGTGAAAGAGGAGAGTGAAAAAGTTGGCTTAAAACTCAACATTCAGAAAATCAAGATCATGGCATCTGGTCCCATCACTTCATGGGAAATAGATGGGGAAACAGTGGAAACAGTGTCAGACTTTATTTGGGGGGGGGCTCAAATATTACTGCTGATGGTGATGGCCCCATGAAATTAAAAGACGCTTACTCCTTGGAAGGAAGCTTATGTCCAATTTAGATAGCATATTTAAAAGCAGAAACATTTCTTTGCCAACAAAGTTCCGTCTAGTCAAGGCTATGGTTTTCCCAGTGGTCATGTATGGATTGAGAGTTGGACGGTGAAGAAAGCTGAGAGTGGAAGAATTGATGCCTTTGTACAGTGGTGCTGGAGAAGACTCTTGAGAGTCCCTTGGACTGCAAGGAGATCCAACCAGTCCATCCTAAAAGAAATCAGTCCTAAGTGTTCATTGAAAGGTCTGATGTTGAAGGTGAAACTCCAATACTTTGGCCTCCTCATGTGAGAGTTGACTCATTGGAAAAGTCCCTAATGCTGCGTAGGATTTGGGACAGGATAAGAAGACGAAGACAGATGATGAGATGTTTGGATGGCATGACCGACTCGATGGAGATGTGTTTCGGTAAACTCCGAGAGTTGGTGATGGACAGGGAGGCCTGGCGTGCTGCGATTCATGGGGTCACAAAGAGTCGGACATGATTGAGCAACTAAACGATACTGAGTACAGCTGCATTGGCTTTCATTGTCAGTATATATATATATATTCTTATTGTGTATTTTTCAACTGTTGTATATATTAGGAATCTTTCATATTTAGCCAGCTTTAAACAAACAAAGAAAAAAGAAACTGTCAGAAAATCTCTTGCGTTGAAACTTTGCCTTATTCCCATTTATTGTGATGAAATTTGGCTTTTTTGGATATCAGTTTACTTTGTGTCTTCTATTTGTCAGACTTCCCTTGTTTTCTTGTATCACTTCTTTGCCATACTTTAAAAATGTACTTATCTTTGCATGTGTTGGTTTTCATTTCCATGAGGGCTTTCTCTAGCTTAAGGTGGCAGGGGCTACTCTTTAGTTGTGGCGTTGAGGCTTCTCATTGCAGTGGCTTCTGTTGTTGTCCAGCATTGGCTCAGGTCAAGTGGACTCAGTAATTACGCCTCCCGTGCTCTAGAACACAGACTCAGTAGTTGGAATGCATGAGCTCAGCTGCTCCATGGCATATGGGATTCTCCTGGATCAGGGATGGAACCAGTGATTCCTGCATTGGCAGGTGGATTTTTTACCACTGAGCCCCCAAGGAATTCCCCTCTTCTTTGCTTTATTTTTAATTACATTCTTTGCTCGTTCAGTCTTTCCCCTTTGTTATGTGCAAAGTCAGGTTCCTGTTTTCTTTCTCTGCTGACTCCCCTGGAGAGAGACCCTCCTCTGAGTTTCTGCAGATGGATGTAGCTTTCTCCCCCACCCCCACAGGCCCAGGGAGTATTAATGACACCCTCTTTGGGTTCCTGAGGGCTAACTCTGCACAGGTCCTCTGCTGGCCCCCTTGGCATCTGTTCTCTGTAGGTGTGACAGAGAAAAAGGCAGTTCAGAGAGGGTTGCCACTGGCTGAAGGCCACACAGCTAACAATGGCAGAGCAGGGATTCAGGGCAAAATGCGCTCTCCTTGTCACCTGTTTCTGTGAGAGGCAGGTGGCTGTAGGGTGAAGCGAGGGAGAGACCTGGGACACAGAATTGAAAGAGGCACCTCCAGGACTTCCCTGGGTGTCCAGTGGTTCATACTCTGTGCTTTCACTGCAGGGGGCATGGGTTCAAGCTCTGCTTGGAGAAGTAAGATCTCAAAAAAAAAAAAAGGAACTATTTTATTCAGCTTTCCTCATAACTCTGTTGGTAAAGAATCTGCCTGCAATGCAGGAGACCCCAGTTCCTGGGTTGGGAAGATCTCCCGGAGAAGGGATAGGCTACCTAATCCAGGATTCTTGGCCTTCCCTGGTGGCTCAGCTCGTAAGGAAACTGCCTGCCATGCAGAAGACCTGGGTTTGGTCCCTGGGTCAGGAAATCCCCTGGAGAAGAGAAAGGACACCCCCTCTAGTATTCTGGCCTGGAGAATTCCATGAACAATATAGCCTAAGGGGTCACAAAGAGTTCGATATGACTGAGCGAATCCACTTCACTTCACTTCAGTTTATAAAGCGGCATCTCTGTCAGCTCTACCTCTTCGTGGCTCACTAAGGGAGGGCGGCCTTAGACCAGCAGTTCTTGAAGAAGAAGGAGTGACTGTGACAAATTCTAGGGGTGTGGTTTTTGACTGTTGTCGTGATATGGGGGGCCACTACACATGGGGGCAGGTGCCTGCTTCATGGCATACACGTTAGACGTGAATGATTCTCAAATGTCCTGCCAGATATTTAGGTAAGTCCAAACCCATTCATAATACCCCGAGTGGAGGCCCTTATCTGCACTTTGTCCCATAAGTTTAATAAAAGATTTCCAGGGCTGCAATTATGGTGCAAACTGGAGAAGTCAATATTTTGTTTTATTCAGAGCCTAACCATGGGTTGCTTTGCAGTTTGTGGCAATCACATGATGGTCACAGTACCTCGATGGCTTTGTGAATGGCCGAGACTGCACACTTGTGTCCTCCTGCATTTGCCAGGCTGAATCCTCAGTGAGGGCACATTTGGGTGCAAGTGTGAGTGCTCAAACATTTACCTACGGGAGCATGCATTGTTGTGAGTATAAATACATGTGTGTGCTCAGTTGTGTTCAACTCTTCGTGATGCTATAGACCCCAGGCTCTTTTGTCCTGGGATTCTCCAGGCAAGAATACTGGAGTGGGTTGCCATGGCCTCCTTCAGGGGACCTTCCTGACCCAGGGATCAAACCTGTGTCTCTTATGTCTGCTACATAAGGTCTGCCTAAGTAGACCTTATGTCTACTGCATAAGGTGGAATCTTTACCACTACCGCCACCTGAGGAACTGAATCCTTGAGTATAAATGACCTACTCTTAGTTCTTTAAAAAAAAAAAAAATTATGTGGACCATTTTTAAGCTCTGTATTTAATTTGTTATCATCACTTCCTTTATGTTTATGATAACATAAACACTTGTTTTATATTTTGGTCTTGAGACACGTGGGATCTTAGCTCCATGTGGATAGAAGCTGCACCCGCTGCATTGGAAGGTCAAGTCTTAAGCACTGGACCACCAGGCAGTTCACTCCCTATTTCACTTTGTGTTACTGGATGTTGATCTCCAGGACAGTTTTTTTTTTTTTTTCATTTCCTGGGACAGAACATTTTGGTTTTAAGATGGTTTTATTATCCATCAGTATTTCATTTCAGGATAGTAAATGATCATTTCAAAACATCTGCTACACCACCCTAGGAAACCCCCTTTAATGTGAGAAGGCAAGTGAATAGCAGTGACAGCTCTATGGACTTCTCTGTCATTCTCCAGCTAAGAATGAGAGGGCAGGTAGTGGGGTGTCCACCACCAGGAGCCTAAGCAGGTCCTCAATCTAACTGATAGAAGCAAAGTTTCTTTTGATCACTCTCACATGCTCAGGGTAGAGTTTCTTCTCACTTAGATCTGTACTTGGAAAACGGGCTCTAGACTCCCCCTCCTACCCCAGCAGAGGGCTTCACATAGGCTCACCTGAGACCAGCTCTCGACCCGGTACACCCGTTCTGGAACAATGTGGTAATTCATTAGGTTCGCACCACTGATTTTTTCAGACCCTGGTATATCACCCTTATCAGTCAGTTCACTCTCTTAGTCATGTCTGATTCTCTGCGACCACATGGAATGCAGTACGCCCTTCCGTACACTTCCCTGTCCATCACCAAGTCCCAGAGTTTGCTGAAACCCCTGTCCATTGAGTCAGTGACGCCATCCCACCAGCTCATCCTCTGTCATCCCCTTCTCCTCCTGCCTTCAATCGTTCCCAGCATCAGAGTCCTTTCCAATCAGTCACTACTTCCCATCACGTGGCCTAGGTATTGGAGCTTCAGCATCACTCCTTCCAATGAATATTCCAAATGGGTTACCTTTAAAATGGACTGGTTGGATCACATTGCAGTCCAAGGGAGTCTCAACAGTCTTCTCCAGCAACACAGTTCAAAAGCATCAATTGTTCGGTGCTCAGCTTTTCTCATGGTCATCCTTATAGCAATTATTAATATTGTCTCCTCCAAACTGAATATATGCCATGCCATATCATGTGGCATGCAGAATCTCAGTTCCCCAAGCAGGCGTCAAACCTGTGCCCCTGCATTGGGGTCCCTGAACCACCCGTGTTAAGGACAGACAGGTAACAAAATTCCTCTATATCAATTCACTGTTAACGTTAAAGAAATCTTCTTTAAAAAGAAGTGCTTGGACAAAAAGTTGAAGTGCCTCTGAAGGCCCCAGGCACCTCCATGACCCCACCATCCCCACCCCACCCCTTGCCTTTTGCTTGGTGCATCCTTGAGGGCACTCTGGCTCTCCACAGGAAGCTCCAGACTTTGGACCTTTGAACTCCTTGCTTCCTCTCGGGAAATTCCGTCCTTCTTATGCTCACTGGGCTTACTTCCTCTCCTCCCACCTGTGTCCTGCTGTCACCTCGAAACCAGGCCGGCCTTGATCACCACCTACCCTCCCATCCTGACCACCCCTAGACACTCCTCTGTTCTCCATTCTCCACTTTATTTTTCTCCAAAGATCTGGTGGTCAATTGACACACTTGTTACACTTAGGTGCTGACTGCTTGTAGCCAGGCTGTGAGCTTAGTGAAGAATGAGATGGCCTGTGTGTTCTGCTCACTGCCCATGCACAGTGACTGTGCATGAGAGGCCAGCACACAGTAGGTGCTCAGCTAATGGAACTTACATTCCACATGGAGGGTCGTTGATGAAACCATGTGTCACAAAGGTAAATGTTCCTTGACAAGAGAGGAGGAGAAATATTGGGAGCTGGTGGAGGGAATTGCAGGCAGGCCTGGCTGAGCTGGAGGGTGGGAGTGCGAGCTGGGAGGGAATGCTTCCTCTAGAGTGAGCCGGAGCTGGAAAAGGATGAGTCCAAAGAGCTGGGCAAGGGGAGGAGCCTTCCAGGAGGCTGGAACGGTATATGTATTTTTATCCCCATTTCACCGACTTAGAAACTAAGGCTTGGGGAGTAAGAAAGTGGCAGCATTGGGACTAGAAATGGGTTTTATCCAGTCAGAGGCCCGAAGTTCTTCCTGGGACTTTACTCTTTCTGAGAACGGGGTCAAGGTGTAGATGGCACATTTTATTATCCGCCTACTCAAATTGTATTCCCTTTACCAGCCAGTAGCTGCTTAGAGTCATCATGATAATCAAAAACATCCCCATGTGCCTCCTGGGGGAGAAGCAGCCTCACCTGTAAAGAGTCAAAGACTTAGAGAACTCCAGAAATAGTGATCAAGGGTCATTGGTGAATCAACCCTGCCTCCAGCACCTTCCAGGTTTCTTGTACAATATGATAAACCAATCCTCTCCTGACACTGAAGCTGGTGGCTTTCATAACTTGTCCACACATTAGAATCCCCCAGGGAACTCAGTAAGTCCCAATGCCAAGCAGCAGCTAGGCCAAAAAAGCAGAACGGTAAATTCGTCAGGGGATCCCAATAGGAGTCAAGCTTGAGAACCAATGTTTTCCCGAATCACCTGGGAGTCTTGTTAAAGACACAGATCTGACCCAGATGCCTTGGGAGGGGCTTGGAGTCCACATTTCTAACAAGCTCCCAGGAGATGAACTCGTGTGGCTGCTCCAGGGACCACAGTCTGAGTAGTCAGGGCGAAGCCCGAGGTCCTCAACTTCCAACAAGCATCAGAATCACCTGGAGGTCCAGTTAAGATTCAGATGGCCAAATCCCACCCCAGAGCTGTCAATCTGACAGGTTTGAGATGGGGACCAAAGAATCTGCATTTCCAAGACCCTGCATGTGACCCTGATGCTGCTGGTCCAAGGACCACATGTGGAGCACCACGGTGGGGCTGGAGGCATAATCATGGACGGGCAACACAAGTCATCTCTCCGTCAGCTTCCCCAGACCCAAAGTGGGGATGATGAGATCCTCTCCCAGAGGGTGTCATGAGGGCAACACTGAGTGAGCTAGGATGTGTAAGCCTCTTGGAAGCTGGCACCGAGCAGGTGGGATATGAATGATAGCATCCATTCTTAATGAATTTCCCTTGGTCCTGGGGTGCTCCTGGAGCCCAGGCAGACAGACCCTTCAACCACCATGGATGGCCCTCTCCCTGGCCCACTCACTGCCGACACTGTTTCTGTAGGCATTGTATATCTCCTTCACCCAATGGTCGCAGAAGGCCAGCTTTCTGATCCAGTCCACAGCATAGTGCACACTGGAACCTAGGCACAAGCTGGCTCCCAGGGCGGAACCGTGGAAGCCATCAGTGGAGAAGTTGCAAGTGCTGGGGAGACGGAAGAGGGCAGGGGGATGGAGAAGAGACAGTGTCACTGTGGGGAGCTGGGAGCTTTTTACCAGGAGACCCATGGGTGGGCTTAGGGCTGTGTTTCACTCTGTCCCCGAGTGCGTGAGAGTACTGTGAGTATCTGTCTTCTGGGAGAAGCAGGATCAGAGCTTCCGTTAACTTCCCTAACAACAGTGGCTCCCTGTGCTCATGCCCAGTCAGCCTCCATTCTCTTTTCTTCCGGTATCAAAGAACATCTTTGGTTTTTTGAGGGGCAGTCATCCAGTCCCCTGCATGCACTGAGTGACCAAGCCAAAGAAAATCCCTCTATCTCACACTTTGGGCTTTGGGGCACGAACACAATTACAAAATGTGGTTGGCCTTAGTTCATCCCAAGAGTAGGGTGCAGAAGAAAATACCAGTGGGCTCTTGATATTTTGATCCCCAAAGTTGCTTGTTTCACATGCCTTGAAAGGCCTGGCTGCTAACCCTTTCTTCCTATTTTGTGAGCACCTCCGTATCTTTCTATAGGCATTCCTCATGTTAATTTTATCTTTTCAATTAGGCGGAGTCAGACTTCTCTGCTGGCCCAGTGGTTGGGAATCCAGTTGGCAATGCAGGGGGACACAGGTTCAATCCCTGGCCCCAGGAGATTTCACATGCTATAGAGTAGTTAAGCCCCCAGGCCACAACTACTGACAACATATTCTAGAGCCTTTGCTCCGCAACAGGAGAAGCTACCTCAATGAGAAGACTGCACTCTGCAATGAGGAGTAGCTCCTGCTTGCTCTAACTATAGAAAGCCTGTTCACAGTGTTGAGGCAAAAAAGAAAAAAAAGTAATAATAATAATAACAATAATAATAATCAGGCAGAGTCAATTGCATACGTACAGAGTACTTTGCATACAGTACCCTCCTTTAGCATGAAGCATGCCCTGGGAACACATCCGAGTGTCATGGGAAGTTAATGACAGGAGTGGCAGCTGAGAGCCAGAAAGGGAGTTGTGGGAAATTTGTCACCGATAGCAGCTAGAGTATGAAAATGAAAATCCCAGCTCTCATGGAACACCGGTGATTTTCTTTCCCTCCACCAGAAGCCTGGTATAGGTCTGCAAAATCACTGGACATCCCAAGGCAATGTGTAGACCAAAAACTTCAAAAAAACTTTTCAGAGAGTAAAAGCCTGAGTGGGGAGCAGTCAGCATGGTACACCAGGGCCTCTTAATGGGTGGATTTGGCTGACACTTTTCTTTTTCTCTTATTTTACTGTTTCTGGATTTTCTGTGATGAGTTTAAGGGTAGAGATATGATGTACTAGGAATGAAAAAAAAATGCTTGGGAATTGTACCTAAGGTATTCCCAGATTAATGCCAGTGCTGCCACAGAGAAAACGAATTTGGAAATGGGAAGCACAGGATCATTCTCTCCTGTGCTTTAGGCTCAGCTTGAATATCAAACCGGAGACAACAAAATCCCTGCAGGATCCACAGAGATGCCTTGAGTGATACCTCAACTTCGAAAGCAAATTTCACCACTGGGGCAGGCAGACCAGAAGAACGCTGACTTAATCTGAAAGGGCTCAGTGGCAGACTCTAGCGTTCTCTCCAGGAGAGGCTGGAAAGACAATCACAGAGATACCAACGGGCTGACAGAAGCTGTTCTTCAGATATCTTCAAATTCTTGCCAATATGCCCAGTAAACATACACTCAAGCACATACACTTTCACTTTAGTCGTTTTTCACAGACATTTGTGAGTGTGTACAAGATTGGAAGCAAGAAAGTGATAATGTCAGGAAGTGGTGTTTTGGAGATGGTGGGAATAGGGGTGATCACAGTCTCTGCTCTGCTCTTTACCGAATTACTCAGATTTAAAAAGATGAGGAATTCCCTGGTAATCCAGTGGTTAGGATTCCGTGCGTTCCCTGCTGAGGGTGTGGGTTCATTCTCTGGTCAGGGTACAGGGAGCCCATAAGCTCTGTAGCATGACAAAAAAAAAAGAATAATCAAACAAAAATCATGTGCAATTAACTTGATAGACCAGTAGCTTGATATCATGGTATTGAACATCCTAACTTCTGAGATCTTGAGAAGATCACCAAAAAATGTTTTCTGCATGAAGATAAGTTGTGGCTGTTCTAATAACTTGCCGGTATGACTCTGTTCCCAGAGCTGACCGCCTGTGTCTCCCAGAGACACTTGGGTTAACACGCCCACTGCTGTTCTGTGTGCAGACTCTCCTCCCCACCATCCATGCACCACAAGGGAGCCTCCACAGTGGATCTGATGTAGTGGATGCTGGCCAGGAAGCCCTGCCTATGCTGGGACCATCTTCCTTGAGTACTAGAAAGTGAAATTATGAAATCCTTCTTCTTCTCCTCGAGAGATACCAGTGGGTTTATTACACAGAGGTGTTGCTGTCACTTTTTTCTCATCCCCTCCCTTGGGTGGCAGTAATCTGGGGCTAAAGAGAAAGAAAATACCCCCAACTACTGAAAGGGAGCAGACAACATCTAATCAGAAAGACAGAGAGCCATTTAGTGAGGATTACTCACTGTGCTTGTCACTTTTTGAGCACATTCTTAACTTTATGAGGAAGGGGTTATGTGACTTTATCCCATCAGGGCTTCTCTTTTCCAGAACCTATGAGTTTTCTTTTCACCTGAGAATTTTGATTTATTGGATGTTTTGAAAAATATAAGGTTACTTCTCATTAGAGTGACCACCACTATGACTAACGTAAAATGGAAATCATCACCTAGCTTCTTGTATATAGACAACTACAAGGCCTCTTACTCTTTTCTTTTTCACTTTTAACTCATTATTTTATCAAGTAAAGGGAATTTTATGTTTTTGTATCCGTTGATACAGTAAGGGAAAGTTTTTGGATATTTCATGATGCTTTATAAAAATATTAAAACCCTTTTTCCTGAAATTTAATATTTTCCGTTTTGAAATAGTATTTAAAACTATGGATATGACTAACCTAATGAGTGAGATTTGACTAGAATTTTTTGCATATGTTGTAAAAATTCATACTTTTTATGAAAGTCAGTGGATTTTGATAAATTACAATACAAGGACCATGTCCCTAGGAAGATACATTATATGACGCCATGTTCCTAAGTTTTGAAGTGCAAATGTCGTTACTAAGGACAATCCTCTTCCCCAAGAACCTATGCTTTTTGCCACATGCTCCTCCTTCTCTACTGTCAAGGTTCTCATCTTGCTACATGACCTTGTTTTTTTTTTGTTTTTTTTTTAATTTCTTTCAACCTCTTTTCTGTGGATTTTTTTTTTTTTTAAGAGGCCGTGGAAGAATAGCTTCAGATCATTTCCCAACCAGTGGTCTGAGCACTGAAGTCTCTGGTAGGGAGCCGCTGGGCAGGCATAGACGATATCTGTGTGCCTCTAGACCACAAGATATTAAGAAGAGGTGGCAAGAATACACAGAAAAACTGTACAAAAAGATGTTCATGATGCAGATAATCACAATGGTGTGATCACTCTCCTAGAACCAGACATTCTGGAATATGAATTCAAGTGGGCCTTACAAAGCATTACTAGGAACAAAGCTAGTGGAGGTGCTGGAATTCCAGTAGAGCTATTTTGAAATCCTGAAAGATGATGCTATGAACGTGCTGAACTCAATATGCCAACAAATCAGGAGAACTCCGCAGTGGCCACAGGATTGGAAAAGTTCAGTTTTCATTCCAATCCCAAAGAAAGGCAGTTGCAAAGAATGCTCAAACTACCGCACAATTGCACTCATCTCCCACACGAGTAAATTAATGCTCAAAATTATCCAAGCCATGCTCCAGCAATATGTGAACCATGAACTTCCAGATGTTCAAGCTGGTTTTACAAAAGGCAGAGGAATGGCATAGTCGAAGCTATGGTTTTTCCAGTAGTCATGTATGGATGTCAGAGCTGGAGTAGTAAGAAAGTTGAGAACCAAAAGAATTCATGCTGTGAAACTGTGGTATTGGAGAAGACTCTCGAGAATCCCTTGGACTGCAAGGAGATTCAACCAGTTCACCCTAAAAGACATCAGTCCTGAATATTCATTGGAAGGACTGATGCTGAGCTGAAACTCCAATAGTTTGGCCATCTGACATGAAGGACTGACTGATTCGAAAGACCCTGATGCTGGGAAAGATCGAAGGTGGGAGGAGAAGGGGACAACAGAAGACGAGTTGGTTGGATGGCATCACCAACTCAATGGACACGAGTTTGAGTAAACTGCGGGGTGTTGATGATGGACAGGGAGGCCTGACTTGAAGCAGTCCATTGGCTCGCAAAGAAATGGACACAACTACGCCACTGAACAGACTGACTGAACTCAAAATCAAAGAAAGGGATTCTAGGAAATGTAGAACTAGCCTAGACAAATTAACACAGCAGAGCACAGACCACTTGACTTACTAAACCCTTCCGCTTTACTTAGTAGGATGAATTGAGCTTTGAAAAGCTGACCTGACTGATAAAGAGACTGTGGACAAGTCTGCAGGGAGGAGATTTTTAGTCAATGCTTTAATTGTCCATTTTACAAATCTGCACTAGAAACAGTCAGAATCTCATTTTTGCCACCTCCTTTGCAGTCAGAATGTAACCATGTGATATAGGCTCAATCAATTAGATGCACCTAGATGGTACCCAGGCTCAGCCAATCAAATACATCCAGATGGCACCTAAGACTCAATTACTACAGCCACATGGAATGCAGGCTTAACCAATGGATACACCTACAGGTGAAAGCAATGCAAGTGGATTCTGATGCATGGAATTCAATCTAGCAGAGGTGCAAGAGACATAAGCCATCTCACTAGTGACAGCCGCTGTGTCTGAAGCCAGTGGTAGTGACAGTTCAGTTCAGTTCAGTCACTCAGTCGAGTCCGACTCTCTGCGACCCCATGAACTGCAGCATGCCAGGCCTCCCTGTCCATCACCAACTCCCAAAGTCCACCCAAACCCATGTCCATTGAGTTGACGATGCCAACCCACCTTCTTATCCTCTGCCATGCCCTTCTTCTCCTGCCCTCAATCTTTCCCAACGTCAGGGTCTTTTCCAATGAGTGACAGAAGATCCTGCAATTAATTTCTATATTGTCATGGCTGCCTCTCCAGCCTTCCCTCCCAGAAATCTGTGTCACTTAATATTCTTAATAAGTTTCTTTCCTGCTCAAAGTTACCTGTAATGGATTTTATTCTTTTCAAGTAGAAAGCTGACACCCCTCTAACTTCATTTAACCATCAAGCCTCTTTGCAAAACTAGACTAAGTAAGGAACAATGTCCAACCCCATGGGCAGTGGAGTCAGGGAGAGGCATTTTGTCAAATTATTATAGTGCCACAGACTCTGGGCCAGTGTCCCTCTGAGGGGGTCACTGACCTGGGTTGTGAGTCGGGTAGACCCATTTGAATCCAGGCTGTGGTGCTGACTGACCTGTTGTGTGACATGGAGCATATCACTTTCCTCATCTTGACAGTGGACTATGATTAGTACTTGCCTCCTCGGGTTGTCATGGAGACCAAAAGATTCCTGTACGGAGCAATCTCTCAACCACACAGCTCAGCACGTGGGATACACCCACACCAGTGATGCTAGAAGGAATGAGAGTCACCTTTCTTTTGCTGGATTAAAAAAAAATCAGTAATGATAGAGGTGGTGTCCTCATGTAGTCCAAGATGAAGAGGGTCTGTCAACACTGCAGTTTAGAAAACAGTTACATGTTTTTCGTTTTGAATTTTTTAGTTTTCTTTCTTTTTTTAATTTATTTATTTTAATTGGAGGCTAATTAGTCTACAATATTGTAGTGGTTTTGCCACACATTGACATGAATCAGCCACGGTTGTGCATGTGTTTCCCATCCTGAACCCCTCACCCGTCCAATCCTATCCCTCTGGGTCACCCCAGTGCCACAGCCCTGAACACTCTATCTCATGCATCGGACTTGGACTGGAGGTCTGTTTCATATATGGAAATATACATGTTTCAACACTATTCTCCGAATCCACCCCACACTTGCCTTCTCTCACAGAGTCCAAAAGAGTGTTCTATACATCTGTGTCTCTTTTCCTGTCTTGCATATAGGGTTATCATTACCATCTTTCTGAAGCCCACATATATATATATATATACATATGGCATATGTATGTGTGTGTGTGTGTGTGTGTGTGTGTGTGTGTGTGTGTGTGTGTTACTGGTGCTTTTCTTTCTGGCTTACTTCACTCTGTATAATAGGGTCCAGTTTCATCCACCTCGTTAACACTGATTCAAATGCATTCTTTTGGATATATGAGTAATATTCCATTGTGTACATATACCACAGCTTTCTTATCCATTCTTCTGCTGATGGACATCTGGGTTGCTTCCGTGTCCTGGCTATTATAAACAGTGCTGCGATGAACATTGGGGCACATGTGTCTCTTTCAGTTCTGGTTCCCTTGGGGCTTACGTCCAGGAGTAGGACTGCTGTTACATATGGCTGTTCCATTTCCAGTTTTTTTTTTTTAAGGAATCCCCACACTGTTCTCCATAGTAGCTCTGCTAGTTTGTATTCCCAACAACAGTGTAAGAGTGTTCCCTTTTCTCCACACCCTCTCCAGGATTTATTGTTTGTAGACGTTTGGATAGCAGCCTTTCTGCCTGGTGTGAGATGGTACCTCATTATGGTTTTGATTTGCATTTCCCTGATAATGAGTGATTTGAGCATCTTTTCATGTGTTTGTTAGCCATCTGTATGTCTTCTTTGGAGAAATGTCTGTTTAGTTCTTTAGCCCATTTTTTGAATGGCTTGCTTACTTTTCTGGAATTGAGCTGCAGGCATTGCTTGTATAGTTTTGAGATTTATTCATTGTCAGTTGCTTCGTTTGCTATTTTTTTCGCCCATTGTGAAAGCCATCTTTTTCCCTTGCTTAGAGTTTCCTTCTTTGTGCAAAAGCTTTTAAGTTTAATGAGGTCCCATTTGTGTATTTTTGCTTCTATTTCCATTACTCTGGGATATGGGTCATAGAGGATCCTGCTGTGATTTCTGTCAGAAAGTATTTTGCCTGTGTTTTCCTCTAGGAGTTTTATAGTTTGTGGTCTTACGTTTAGATCTTTAATCTATTTTGAATTTATTTTTGAGTACGGTGTTAGAAAGTGTTCTAGTTTCATTCTTTTACAAGTGGTTGACCAGTTTTCCCGGCATGCTTGTTAAAGAGATTGTCTTGTCTTCATTGGACATTCTTGCCTCCTCTGTCAAAGATAAAGTATCCATAGGTGCGTGCATTTATCTCTGGGCTTGCTATTTTGATTCATTTATCTATATATCTTTTTTGTGTGTGTGCCAGGACCACGCTGTCTCGATGACTGTAGCTTTGTAGTATAGCCTGAAATCAGGCAGGGCATTTCCTCCAGGTCCATTCTTCTTTCTCAAGATTGCTTTGACTATTAGAGGTTTTTTGTAATTCCATACAAATTGTGAAAGTATTTCTTCTAGTTCCCTGAAAAATACCGTCGGTAGCTTGATAGGGATTGCATTGAATCTATAGTTTGCTTTGGGTAGTATAGCTATTTTCAGTATATTGATTCTTTCAATGCATGTACATGGTCTATTTCTCCATCTCTTTGTGTCCTGTTTGATTTCTTTCACCAGTGTTTTCTAGTTTTCTATATGTAGGACTTTTCTTTCTCTAGGTAAATATAGTCCTCACTATTTTATTCTTTTCGGTGCAATGGTGAATGGAATTGTTTCTTTAATATTTCTTTCAGTTTTCTCCTTGTTAGTGTACAGGAATGCAAGGGATTTCTGCGTGTTCATTTTGTATCCTGCAACTTTACTATATTCGTTGATTAGCTCTAGTAATTTTCTGGTGGAGTGTTTCGGGTTTTCTATGTAGAGGATCATGGCATCTGCAAACGGTGAGAGTTTTACTTTTTCTTTTCCAATCTGGATTCCTTGTATTTGTTTTTCTGCTCTGATCCCTCTTGGCCAAAACTTCCAAAACTATGTTGAATAGTAGTGGTGAGATTGCACATCCTTATCTTGATCCTGACTTTAGGGGCAATGCTTTCAATTTTTCATCATTGAGGATAATGTTTGCTGTGGGTTTGCCATATATAGCTTTAATTATGTTTAGGTATGTTCTTTCTATGCCTGCTTTCTGGAGTGTTTTGATGATAAATGGATGTTGAATTTCGTTCAAGACTTTCTCTGCAGCTATTGTGATAACCATATGTTTTTTTATCTTTCAATTTGCTAATGTAGTGTATTATGTTGATTGATTTGTAGATATTGAAGAACCCTTGTATCCCTGGGATAAAGCCCACTTGGTCATGATAGATGATCGTTTTAATATGCTGTTGGATTCTGCTTGCTAGAATTTTGTTAAGGATTTTGCATCTATGTTCATCAGTGATATTGGCCTGTAGTTATCTCTTTTTTTGTGGCATCTTTGTCTGGCGTTGGTAGTAGGGTAATGGTGGCTTCATAGAATGAGTTTGGAAGTCTGCATTCCTCTGCAACTGGAAGAGTTTGAGTACTATAGATATTACCTCTTCTCTCAATTTTTGGTATAATCCAGCTGTGAAGCCGTCTGGTCCTGGGCTTCTGTTTGCTGGAAGATTACTGATTACACTTTCCATTTCCGTGCTTGTGGTGGGTCTGTAAAGATTTTCTGTTTCTTCCTGACTCCGTTTTCGAAAGTTGTACTTTTCTAAGAATTTGTCCACTTCTTCCAAGTTGTCCATTTTATTGGCATATAGTTACTGATAGTAGTCTCTTATGATCACTTGTATTTCTGTGTTGTCTGTTGTGATCTCTCCATTTTCATTTTTAATTTGTTGATTAGATTCTTCTCCCTTTGCCTCTTGATGAGTCCGGCTAATGGTTTGTCAATTTTATTTATCTTCTCAAAGAATCAGCTTTTAGCTTTGTTGATTTTTGCTCTAGTCTTTTTTGTTTCTTTTACATTTATTTGTGCCCTATTTTATGATTTCTTTGCTTCTATTAACCCTGGGGTTCTTCATTTCTTACTTTTCTAGTTGCTTTAGGCAGAGGGTTAGGTTATTTGTTTAACTTTTTTCTTGTTTCTTGAGGTAAGGCTGTTTTGCTCTGAACCTTCGCCTTAGCAGTGATTTTACAATGCCCCATAGGTTTTGGCTTGTTGTGTTTTCATTTTCAATTGCTTCTATGCGTATTTTGATGTCTTTTTGATTTCCTCTGTGATTTGTTGGTTATTTACCAGCGTGACATTCAGCCTCCATATGTTTGAATTTTTAACAGTTTTTCTCCTGCAGTTGACATCTAGTCTTACTGCATTGTGATCAGAAAATATGCCTGGAATGATTTCAAGGTTTTTTGAATTTATCAAGGCTGGACTTATGGCCAAGGATGTGATCTCTTCTGGAGAAGTTTCCATGTGTACTTGAGAAAAAATGTGAAATTCATTGTTCGGTGTAAAATTAGTATAGATATCAATTAGGTTTCTCTGTTCTAATGTATCATTTAAAGTTTGTGTTTCCTTGTTGATTTTCTGTTTACTTGATCCATCCATAGGTGTGAGTGTGGTATTAAAATCTTCCACTATTATTGTGTTATTGTTAATCTTCCCTTTCATGCTTGTTAGCATTTTCCTTACATATTGCTGTTCTCTTATGTTGGGTGTTAATGTATTTTTAATCATTACATTTTCTTCTCGGTTTGATGTTTTGATCATTATATAGTGTATTTCTCTGTCTCTTCCACAGGCTTTATTTTAAAGTGTATTTTATATGATATGAGTATTGCTACCCCTGCTTTCTTCTGTTTTTTTTTTTCCCCCCAACCCTTCACTTTCAGTCTGTATGTGTCCCTTGTTTTGAGGTGTGCCTTTTGTAGACAACATAAGTAGCGGTCTTGTTTTTGTATCCATTCAGCTAGTCTCTGTCTTTTGATTGCGGCATTCGACCAATTTACATGTAAGGTAATTATTGACAGGTATGATCCTGTTGCCATTTGCTTTACTATTTTCGGTTCAGGTTTATGCAACCTTTCTGTTTTTCCTGCCTAGAGAAGATCTTTAGTATTTGTTGAAGAGCTAGTTTGGTGGTGCTGAATTCTCTCCGCTTTTACTTGTCTGTAAAGCTTTTGATTTCTCCTTCATATTTGAATGTGATCCTTGCAGGGTACAGTAATCTGGGTTGAAAGTTTTTCTCTTTCATCACTGGAAGCATGTCCTGCAATTCCCTTCTGGCCTGAAGAGTTTCTGTTGAAAGATCAGCTGTTATTCTTATGAGAATCCTTTTGTGTGTAATGTGTTGTTTTTCCCTGGCTGCTTTTAATATTTGTTCTTTGTGTTTGATCTTTGTTAATTTGATTAATATGTGTCTTCGGGTGTTTCACTTCATGTTTATCCAGCCTGGGACTTTCTAGGTTTCTTGCATGTGGGTGACTATTTCCTTTCCCTTTTTAGGGAATTTTTCAACTATTATCTTCTCAAGTATTTTCTCATGGCATTTCTTTTTCTCTTCTCCTTCTGGGACTCCTCTGATTCAAATGTTGGGGCCTTTAACATTGTCCCAGAGGTATCTGAGGTTGTTCTCTATTCTTTTAATTCTTTTTTTTTCTATTTTCCTCTCTGCTTCATTTATTTCTACCATTCAATTCTACCTCAGTTATCCTATCTTCTGCCTCTGTTATTCTACTTTTCTTTCCCTCCAGAGAGTTTTTGATCTCATATATTCCATTATCCATTATTGATTGGCTCTTTTTTTTCCCATCTAGGTCCCTGTTCAATGATTCACCATCATCTCAATCCTTGTCTGCAGGCTATTTATCTGTAACTCCATTTTGTCTTCCAGATCTTGGATCTTTTTTAACCTCCTTATTCTGAATTCTTTTTCCGGAAGACTCTCTATCTCCTCCTCTTTTGCTAGGTTTGGTGCACATTTATCATGTTCCTTTCCTGCTGATTTACATGTTTAAACCCCAACCTTGACTAACACACTTAAAAAATGATGAAAAGGACAAATTTTGTTACATCTCATTTACCATATTTAAAAAAAAAATGTGAAATACCCAAAGCAATTATACACTTTAAATGCTATCTCAATAAATCCTTTTTAAAATGTCAACCAACCTGGCTTCCCAGTTCCTTCTGATCATAATTCAGCCCCCATACCCCTTGATTTCTTTTCATTCTCTGATCTCATCAGCTCCATCTCCAATGCTGAATCCCTCATTCTGGCCCCCTCAACTTTCTCCTATTCTGAGAAGATCCAGAAGCCCCCTCAGGTTTTTTTAGTTGCTCTCCCTTCTACCTTGGGTGTTCTTCCAATAAAGGTACAGGCTCTGAGATCTAGCTGCCCAGCAGAATCACCTGAAGAACTTATGAATGCCCCAACCCCACCTGAGAGAGTCAGATATCGTTACTTGGGGAAAGAGGGTGGCACCTGAACATTTATTGTTGTTTTAATACTTGCCAGGCACTTCTAACATTCAGCCGGCACTACTAAATCACTGCTGAAGACATCGTGCTCAGTTCCCACATAAAGGTTTCAGTTCAAAGGCCAGTTCTACAAGAGGCCGTCCCCATTCACACCAACTACTTCCCTTCCATATGCTACATATTTGATTCTGTCCCACCTAAGATTCTATCATATACAGATCTGCTTCCCAGTGAGAATGTCAGATGGATGAAGGCAGAGCCTGTGTCCTCAGTGCTTGGTTCCCCACAGATGCTCAGCACACAACTGTTTCATGAATGACCCTCCACCGGTGCCCTCCTGGGTCTAGCTTCCGCTCTAAGGGCTGCAGTTCTCCATGACGACCATTAGGTGGCGATAGTGCCTGGCTGCATTAAAGGTCATCTCTAGACCCACCAATGGAGAAGGCAATGGCAACCCAATCCAGTGCTCTTGTCTGGAAGATCCCATGGATGGAGGAGCCTGGTAGGCTGCAGTCCATGGAGTCGTGAAGAGTCAGACACGACTGGGCAACTTCATGTTCACTTTTCGCTTTCATGCATTGGAGAAGGAAATGGCAACCCACTTCAGTGTTCTTGTCTGGAGATTTCCAGGGACAGTGGAGCCTGATGGGCTGCCATCGATGGGTCCCACAGACTCGGGCACAACTGAAGGGACTTAGCAGCAGCAGGAGACCTACCAGGCCAACTGTGCAGGTCGGGGCAGTGGTAGAAGGGGGTAGGTGGTGGGGCCCATCCTGCCCTGTGCTTAGCCATTGCTCAGAGAAAGGAGAAACGACCATGGCAGACAGTTGGTGGCCTCCCTCTCCTCCTCATTTCTAGACTCTGAGCCACTGAGCCCTGAAAACAGCCCACTCAGACTAAAGTCAGAGGCAGAAGGTCCTGCTTCCCTGTCTGGAACCTCCAAGTCCTGGCCAGTCCCTGAGCCCTGGATGTAACCTCCTGAGATGAATTCCATAGGTCCCTCACCTAGCTGATGACTTGCACGCAAGGCTGGTCTGCTGGCCATGGCTGGTATCAGCAGACAACCTGAATATCCATCAACTGGGAGTTGTGACACACACTGCCACCTTCCACGTGGCAGGCTCCCATACCCCGAGAGAAGAATAAGGAAGCTCTTGTAAGGTCTTCTCTAAACCAGTTCCATTCCATTCCTTTCACAACACCAGCCAGGGATGGCTTGAGGGGCCAAACATGCCCTGCTTTTGTCTAGACATGGAGCTGAGGAGTGTTCCCATGTTTAAATGATGGGAAAAAAAATACTTATGTGACCCATGAAGATGAAATGACCAGGATGTGCCTGGGCAGAGTCAAGGTCACACGTTGCCCACAGAGCTCCTTGTAGCTCAGGTTGCCATCTTGGCTACTGAAAGACAAATTCATTCCCTGCCAGTGTTCTTCTGAGACTGACCCCAGATTTCCCTTCTGTCTCCATCTCTGTCAGTAAATTCTCTAGAACTGAACTTCCCAGGAAAGCTGCAAGTGGGGACATTTATTTATAATGTGGAGAGAAACCTTCCTGACCTCATGTGACCCCATCTCCGTCTTTGGCCCAAACCTGATACATCCATCCTGACCAAATGGAAAACTGTCAGTTCGAGGAAGAGCAAGGCATATTTTTTCCAAAACAGCTTCATTTAAAAAAGGTGAAGATTCTGAAAAAATTAGGGTGTGGGGAGAACCCATAAGAACATACCTCGTGAATCTACTGGTTCAGTCACAAAGAAACACCCTCATCAGAGAAGATATTTAAGTTTCATACAAATGTTATACAAAGAAATTGTGAAAAAAAAATACTTCCGTATGCGAAAAGCAATTATGCTTCACAAATAAGGCTAGGTTTTTGTTTCTTTTGACAACTGCAATTGACAAATGTTCTTTCTTGTTTTCCTCTAGTACCCTCTTTTTTATTTCTTTTTATTATGAGTAACTAGCTGGAAACTATACAGTTCACATCCTCTTATCAATAATGAAGAGAAAGGAAACAAGATTAAAGTGTACAACAAAATGTACTGAAATGATACCGTACAATTAATTTTTATCCTATACATACATCACCTTTTTGCTTTGTTCAATGCTTCTTGAACATACATACAAAATGGTACTATAGCATACAGAGTGTAACGGCAGAGTGGTGTCCTGCTTCCCCTCAAACTGCTTTTGTTTCATATTGACATATAAACCTAAAATTCCATCGTATAAATATTACATACATGCTTCATCTCAGGCTCAAATGTCCTCCGAGTGTGTCTCACCTTTGACTTTTCACTTCTATGAAGCATGGCCATCTCTTACCAAGAAGGTGTGAGTGTCTTTAAAGGAACCACAAAGCAAAGAAAATCTCTGTTTTGGAGCTTCGGACTTGAGTGCTTTCTACGGTCTTCTCTTCTGCAAACTGCGGTGAGCGGGGTTGTTTCTAGTTAATCATCTGTAAACAAAGATATGGGTTTTTCCTTTTTTTCTTTTGTCCCTTTTATTGGAGTAGAGTCATCATGGAAATCACATCAGATTAATGAGCACATCTATGTGCTCTTCTGGTCCAGAGAGCTTCCCTTTTAAAACATGGTAACATAGCACTTGAAATGGGCCAGTGGGTGCATGTGATGTGTCCATAGCAGCACTAAACTCCGTGCTGGAAATTCCTGATCCCAATGTGCTGTGTGCAGACATAAAATGGAAACAGCTCACAGGGTGTCACAGAGAAGGAGCTGTGCACCGTAAAGCAACACCTGTCCCCTCTCTGTACCCCTGTGACAGACTGGCTGGGTGACCATCCTTTCTCCAGCATCCAAACAGTCTTTTTGTTGTTGTGTGTGTCTTTTGTTTTGTTTTGTTTTGCTTTTCTCTCTCTCTCTCTCTCTCTCTCTCTCTCTCTCTCTCTTTTAAAGAAGTTAAAGTTAGTACAAGTGTGAAAAGGGGAAGCTACTCTAGGCTTGATGACAGTCACAAATTGTATATTATTTACATCTAAAGCAAAGATTTCATGTGGGTGGAACATTCCACAGTGAAGGGTAATGCCAGACATGATATAATGTGCCCTGCCCTCCATGCCAGTTGCAGAGGCCAAGTCAGAGGGTGGCAGTCCTCCTGTCTCATGTTTCTTTGCCATTTCTGGTTTCCCTGGTGTCTGGATTTTTTCCCTCTATGGAGTGGGTGGTGTGTGTCCTAGCATGTCCCTAGGCACAGAAGGTGTCCAGGTGGGACTCTTTCAGGATGAGGCTCCTTGAACTGGTACCAGTGTTCTGCTCAGAGCGGGCTGAGCCTCGCTTCTCCTCACTGCCGCTCCAGCAAGTGGATTTACAGCTCTGGGAATGGTCTGGGAGGGGGAAAGCCAAGGGGAAAGGGAGATTTAGCTTTCCTGCCCATCCCTGGCCATTCCTGCCCACCCCCTTCTACTTGATCTGCACCTGCTTCCCCAGGAAGCCACCTTCCCCTCCCAACTCTCCAACACACAGGGGGGAAATCCTGCCACTGTTTACTGATCTGGATTTTTGGGTCTTTAAGGATTTAACAAGAGCTGGTTGGAAAAACAGAAGGGCTTTGTGCTCAGAAAAAATAAAGATGAGGGGGGAAACGTATTAACGTATCGAGAAAGGGGTTTCTGATGCAGTAATTGGGACCAGGCACTCTTACTGCATGTGTAGACACAAAGAACCCCAAGCTCTTGTTATATTTAACCTTGGGCACCAAGAAAGGCACTGAGATTTGGTGTTCAGTCTACTTAATCCTGTTAACGGAGTTTCTTTCATCACTGTATAGACAACTTGAAAGCAGACTTATACCTCAACCAGCCAAAGGAAAAAGAGTGAAGACCAGAATGGTTAAGCCCACCTGGGCTTAACGGTTAACCCCAACTGGCTCCGAGTATGGACAAGCTAATGGGTCAACAGAGGATGAAAGAACCACAGTAAGGGCTAAGGGAGTTTCAAGGACACGTGCACCATAAGGAGCTACGTCGTGGATGAGTAAGACGTGAGGACACTGAAGGAAGAGCCAAATGAGGTGTCTGTCCAGCGGGGAGACACCCAGCCTGCAGGCTCAGTGGGATGGCCGACTCTGAGAGACCCACCAGCACATCACTGAGATCTCATCATATATTAGATCGTTTACCAAGTTCAGACAGATTGGGACAAAACTTTTTTTTTTTTTTTTTAACTTCTTGAGGTGGGATGATAATATATGAACACAAGAGGTCGACTATCAAGCTTAGAGACAGAATCAGAGTGGGGGAGCAAGGGACCAGATCATCACCTAGAAGGGTAAGTACTCTTATCATCGCCTAGTGATAGGCAGAATGTGTGTGGTTCTGAGCTCTGGTTCGAGAAGAGAAGCAGCAAAGACAGTGATAAGGATCTCCCAAGTCACATATTCACTCAGGAGAGAACACATTCTCGTCACTTGTATCTGTGACCCAAAGGGAGCGCTATTGTGGTGGGCAGAGCTGGGTTCCAGGGTGGAGCTATCTTAGGGTTCTTGAGTCCAAATCCACCCCTTCTTAGACATTCTTCCCTACTCGTGACACCTACATTGTTAGTCCTCTGGAAAGTCGGTGATTGAGCTGGTCATCACGACACGGAAACTCTGACAACAATGTACTCAAGTCACATCGAATCTCCCCAGCTCTGACAAAGATGTACTCAAGTCACATCGAATCTCCCCAGCTCTGCTGAAGGCAGAGAACAGCTAGGCAGCGGGGCTTAGCTTACTTAGCACAGGAGCCACATCCCAGAGCCAGGCCACCTGAGTAAGTGCAGAGCCTGACCTCTCCCATGGACAGGACAGGGCACGCTGGCTGATTCAGCCAATCACTGCAGAGGAAATGGGTGTTACTTCAGCACTCACCATGAAAATAGCAAGGATGAAGCCCCTTCAAGAAGCCAGATCGGGAATTCCCTGGCAGTTCGGTGGTTAGGACCTCGTGCTTTCACTGCCAAGGGTACAGGTTCAATCTCTGCTTGGGGAACTAAGATCTCATGAGCTGGTTAGCATGGTCAAAAAATAAATAAATAAATAAAATAAAATAAAAGCAGGAGAGAGAGAGAAGCCAGACCATCCATCCTCTCTCTCTCATATCCTCCTGCTGTTTCCAATGGCCATCAGGAGAACAGTGAGGAAGAAACCAGGCAAAGCCAAGACCCATCACTGAGAAACATACATGCTCACAAAGAAAACACACACACACACACATTCACTCAGGAGATGAGCACACTGCCTGCTGGGAAAAGATCCCCGTTGGCTGTCATGAAGTTGGTTCATACTTCCACTTCTGCACTGGGTAGTTTGTGTGAGGCTGGTGCTCTGTGATGTTTGGGGGCAGAGGCAGGTGGTTTGTCACACCTGTTGCTAACTGAAGATACAGCAAGGCAATGTCAGAGACTTGCAGAGAGCTAGAGTCTGGAAGAGAGCTCAAGTCCGTACAAACCCACCAGCTCTCTATCCTGCTGTCCAACAGGCTACTGACCTTAGAACTGGAGAGCTTCTGAGTCAGTGTTGCCATTTTCCAAATTGAGGCAATCATAGAAGACTAAGGCTTTTACAAATGTATATTAAACCATGAACTAAGATCACTGGAAGCTGAACGAGATTACAGGTGGAAATAAGGCATACCATGATGTAAAAGCCATAAATTCCCAGAAGTTTGAAAGCAAATTTCCTTCAGAACCACTCTGCCAAGAGCTTAGTTCATCCAGGGAAACTGTAGGCGCTGGCTCCACCACACTTAGGTGGCAAGGCTCCATCAAAGGAACCTAGATTATTTAGGCTAAGTATAATCATGAATCTACTGCCAAGGCTGATGAGAGATCAGGAAAGAGAGTGTGATGGAGGTGCATGGAGTGACAAGGGATGAGGAAGGAGCCACAGGTGAGATTGTACTGGACCATACCTCAGCCATGATGGTAGGACTCAGACACATACTTATTTGAAATGGAAGAGCCCAAAATGTGTGCCATGAAGTGTCTCAAGAAAACAAACCTTATGGCAAAGAATTTGGCAGGGAAATGGTTGAAGATATGCGAGTGGTGAGCGGGGAGAAAAAACACCCAGGGAAAAGTAAGGCTATACAGAGATGGAAATGTAATCACAGTGCACTAGTTGACTCTGAGACCAACAGCACGACCATAATGATGGACACACAGATGGTCATCTGGCAACGTTTATGACTCAGCCAACAGCCGGAACTGAGGTGGGCCATCTGCAGTTATAGAATAGAATGCACAAGATCTCTCCACCTTGGTGATGGGAACTCAGAGCAGGAAAATGGAAAAGTCTGAAAATGACAGTGGAGGAGAGGTGAGGGAATAAATGTGCACCAAGAGAGGGGTCCAGAGACAGTTTCCTCCAGCTGGGAGAACAAGGACTAAGGAATAAGTGTTGTACTGGAGCAAGGAAGCCTATAGAGCACGTCAAACAGTGACAGAGTGGTCTTGGATAGAGGGGAGAAGAGAGGTGATAAGTGACCCCAATTCTCATCTTCAAAAGTCACAAGTCAACACACAACGTCTAGATAAAGTCAAGAAACAGCAATATGAGGAAATAAGTTATCTATAAATAAGTACAGGATGCAAAAAATAGCCATGAAGACTGGGGCAAGGAATTGTTTTTCCCTGTGTGATTTTACTTTCTCTGACTACACACATCCCGTCGTATCAGGGATGGTACAGGGGATTCATCCCACGACCCACCATGGACACCAGATTGCATGGAAACTTAATCTCATGGCCAGCCCTCCATAGCCACATCCACAGATTCAACCAGCTACAGATTGTGTAGAAATTCATTCATTACAGGAACATAATTCTGCTCAGATTTGGACTGCATAATCCAAACCCATGTTGTTCAAGGGTCAACTCGATATGCATGCATCACTTTAAAATCTTAAGATGAAGAGACAAGTGAACAGGAGAGTGATATGGACACCCAAAGGAAGTTCCTAACTCCTGTTTAACCTTTCTTTCTCTCAACTAGACCCTCATCTTAACCAGCCTGGTTCCAGAGGTTGATAAAGAGCACAGGAACCTCCATGTTTGTAACGCTCAGCTTTCCTCCAGCTTCCACCCACACTGTCAGCAAGCAGTGAGCACATACAGAAGTCGTCAGGCATATGATGAATGAGAAAATGAGCTGGTCGGCCTGCTTTGACACAAGCCTTCAGCCAGAAGGCTGTGGAGTGCAAACAGGGGGAAATGAACAGGCGTGAGCTCACAGTCTTGATCAGGCATACAGGAACCTCCAGCTCAACTCACACTCTAGAATAATCCTGAAACACTCCCTAATAAATGCTGACAATTGAGGCTCCTTCCCTCTGTCCCCTCTAGTCATCAGGCTCCCTGAGATGTTCTTCTCCTACTCCAGCCTCTGCACCAACTCACCAGCATCTCTAGACCCTTACCTCTTCTCTCCACCCTCCCTTTTCATCCCCTCACACACTAGGGTGCTTCAGGTCGGGTGGTCAACCAATGATGGTCCACAGGCAAAATCCAGCCCAATGCCTGCTTTCCCAAGTGCAAGTTCACTGCAGCACAGGAACGTCTCTTTATGTGCCATCTCTGGCTGCTTTCATCTGACAACAGCAGTTCTGATAAAAACTGGTGGTCCACCAACCCCTAGGCCAGGAAACACCTCATTCACCTCACAACTGCCAGATGCTGTATCTCCCAACCACGTTTGTACATGCAACCTCCTTGTCACACCAGATTCTGTACCCCACAGCATCACCAATCCTCCTCTTCCCATGTGGATGACACCACTGTGCTGCTCCAAATCCCCAACAGGGCTCCCTGCCTGCAGCAGTGTTTTCCCAACTTGAACCCTTCCACCGACCAACCACCTCCACGGCTTTGACACATCCAAAGTCCCCCTACTTATGGCTCAGCTAATGTTTCTAAACTCACTTTCCACTTAAGTCAAACAAAAACTCTTCTATCAACACCAAAAGCAGGAAATCAGAATACCTGCCCTACACAGACGGCAACTCTACAAATCAACATAATGAAAACCCAACTGTAGCAGAAAACTCGAGGTGGGTGCTGTGCTGCTGTTGAAGTCTCAAGTCTCCTCTGCCATTGTTAAAAAGAGAAGCTAGAAGAAGGGATGAGGAAGACACCTCAGCTCCAAACTCAACGTGTCCTCCAGATGCAGTCACAAGACCCGAGTGAGAGTGAGAAGGGAATTGACAGGCGGTTCAGTCATACTTCCATGCCTATTCATCTTCATATTCCCCCGAAAATCAGCTCATGCCACTCTCTCATCATGTCTCCTGGATCTAAACCCCGCTTCCAGTGCCACTGGGAAACCTCCAGCCACTCTAACAAGATACATCATTTCTTGCTCTAAGTACTCAATATGCAGAAACTAACTAACAAACAAAAGTTTGGTTTTTAGCTGAAGACAATAATCTGGGAGAGGAAAGACCCTGGAGCTGAAGGACCCTGAAAGAAGCAGAACTGTTCTCACTGAGGATGAACCATTTTAGAATGCCCTAAAACTTACTTGAGAGTTTGCAGGGGGAAGCCTAAAGAACACAGCTCAAACTCCACAGAAGAGAACTAGAAAAGTTAGTGCCAGATAATCTACCCAAAACAGCCTGCCAGGTTATTCCTCGATAAGAAATATTTCTACAGAAAGATCACTTCCGTAGAAATGCTTTTCTCCTCTGAAGGCCTCCACGGAATGTGGATGCTGGGACCTCAGGGACAAGTTCACACAGTTTAATTTACTATGGTCATTTCTGAGGGCAGAAGAACTGTCCAAACCAAAGTATCTTCTGCCCCACCTCAGTTCAGCAATAGAAACTCTCTCTGTCTTTGATTCAGAACTGAAAAAAACAAAACAAAACACAGCAAAAAAAAAAAAAAAAAAAAAAAAAAAAAAACTAACACAAATAAGGTAAATTCTCAACTTGGAGAAATGCCTCAAAGCTGCTTGCTAAGCCATCCTTCACCTCTACTGACCAGCCCAGGGTTCCCTCAAAGATCCCTAAGGAACCACAGTTTGCAAAACCACTTCCCTGAACCCTTCAGACTCCCCTGGAGGAGATGGCTCCCCTGCCCCTGCGGAACATGAGAGTACATACAACCATCAGGGGGCCATGTACCAGAGTCTAGCTTGGAGCATAAGAGAAAGGAGAGGGTATTTCCTTGGATCCAGAGATGTCAAGGATCGAGAAACACAGAAAAAGACAGATGGAGCCAAGGCACTGTTTTAAACAGGGCCTCCCCAGTACCCCGCCCCAGGGAAGCCCGGGGATCCATAGGGGTGCTCATCATGGCCCCGACAACACCTTAACACCCTCTGCCTGGCATGCTCAGGGAGGGAAGGCCAGGCCAGTCAGTGTGGCCTAAGCCCTGTGCCCTTTTCTGCTCCATCTCCCTGGACACAGAACTAGGGAGGCCCCTTACTCAATGCTAGAGCCTCAGCTTCAAGAACACTGTTTGTCAACTCCCCCCTCTCTGACCTATTCTACTCTCTGGATTTCTATCCTATCCCCAAAGGATATACAGCCATCCCCCAGTACCCAAGGTGGAATGGTTCCAGGACCCCCCAAGGATACTAAAATCCAAGGACGTGCAAGTTCCTTATATAAAATGGCCTAGAAGGATGAATACAACTGTGCCTTTGTATCCAACAGTTCCACATTCATGTATTCAACCAAACAGAGATGGAATTTGGGTTGTTTGCATGTACACATGAGAAATCCATGGATAGAGAAGGCTACCTATATACTAAATCATATTATATCAATTCACTTTTATTCCACAATAACCTCTTCCTAGGCAATGATATCAATAAAGTCAAAGAGGTTTGACTTCTGGGATGAATTGATGTTTTTCCCTGATACACACGAATTAAAATCATAATGACTACAAATGTAAAAAATGACCAATGTGTCCTGTAAAATAACATCTGCATGCAATCAATATGGCACCCCCTGGGAAAATCAGAAATTTGATGTCTGTGTCCAATATGGCAATCACCAGCCACCCATGGCTATTGTATCTACATTCATTATCATTAAATTAACCTGAAGTCCAGGTTTTGGTCACACTAGCCCCAGTTCAAGTGTTCATTGTTCAAGTGCCATATGAGGCTGGTCGCAGGTTTTCACAATGGGCAGAAGGGATGTAGAACATTCCCATCATCACAGAAGGTTCTACTAGACAACACTTGTCCTCTACATGCAGCCTGAAGACAGACAACTTCCCACATATCGGGAATCACCATGGTATTGGGAGGGGGCTGCTCTGAGGTTCTGTTTGGCCCTAGGTGTGTGCGATGGATACTCACCGAGCCACTGTCCTTGCATTTCTCAGCTGGCATCCCCTTAGCTTTCAAGGTGCTGGTTTACAGGGGAGCTGCTGAGTTTCAGAGGAAGCGCCCTGGGATAACTTATTTAGTGTTTCCGTGTTCACATCGGGGTCTACTTCCTGCTGAGGGGTGGTAGTTGAGTGCAGAGGGGGACAGAAGTCATATATACACCGAGCATAGTAGTTCCCAGGACTGCGGGGAACCCTGCTCTGTGCAAACCACCATGTGTTAAGACATGCCAACCAGCTCCACCCAGGTTACAGTGTGGTCCCTGAATAGCTGGATCGAAGCCTTCCCAGACACAGGAATTCCAGACTGTGTTTGAAGATATGTTCATTTTTAAGAGTGAGAGAGAAGAGTGAAATGGTTGACTGAAAGCTCAACGTTCAGAAAATTAAGATCACGGCAACTGGTCCCATCACTTCATAGGAAATGGATGGGGAAACAGTGTCAGACTTTTTTTTGTGTGTGGAGCTCCAAAATTACTGAAGATGGTGATTGCAGCCATGAAATTAAAAGACACTTATTCCTTGGAAGGAAATTTAGGACCAACCTAGATAGCATATTAAAAAGCAGAGACATTACTTTGCCAACCAAAGTCCATCTAGTCAAGGCTATGGTTTTTCCAGTAGTCAGGAATGAATGGGAGAGTTGGACTGTGAAGAAACCTGAGCCCCGAAGAATTGATGCTTTAGAACTGTAGTGCTGGAGAAGGCTCTTGACAGTCCCTTGGACTGCAAGGAGATCCAACCAGTCCATCCTAAAAATCAGCCCTGGGTGTTCAATGAAATTATTGATGTTGTAGCTGAAACTCCAATTCTTTGGCCACCTGATACTAACGGTTGACTCACCAGAAAAGACCCTAACGCTGGAATAACTGGGAGCAGGAGGAGAAGGGGCAACAGGAGATGAGGATGGCATCACCACCATCCAGCAGAGTTTGGGTAAACTCTGGGAGTTGCTGAACGACAGGGAGGCCTGGTGTGGTGCTGTTCTAGGGGTCGCAAAGAGTGGGAGATGACAGATTGACTGAACTGAAAGTCGCTCATTCGTGTCTGACTCTCTGCGACCCCTTGAATTGCAGCACGCCAGGCCTCCCTGTCCATCACCAACTCCCGGAGTCCACCCAAACCCATGTTTATCGAGTAGGTGATGCCATACAACCATCTCATCCTCTGTCGTCCCCTTCTCCTCCCGCCCCCAATCCTACCCAGCATTAGGGTCTTTTCCAATGAGTCAACCCTTCGCATGAGGTTGCCAAAGTATTGGAGTTTCAGCTACAACATCAGACCTTCCAATGAACACCCAGGATTGATCTCTTTTAGGATGGATTGATTGGATCTTCTTGCAGTCCAAGGGACTCTCAAGAGTCTTCTCCAACACCACAGTTCAAAAGCATCAATTCTGTGGCACTCAGCTTTCTTCACCGTCCAACTCTCACATCCATACATGACCACTGCAAAAACCATAGCCTTGATTAGACGGACTTTTGTTGGCAAAGTAATGTCTCTGCTTTTAAATATGCTATCTAGGTTGACCATAACCTTCCTTCCAAAGAGTAAGTATCTTTTAATTTCATGGCTGCAGTCACCATCAGTTTTATTAAATCATTCTGGAGATATAAGCATGTTCGTGAAGCAAATAGTACGACTGTTCCAATTACATAATTTCCTTTTTTAGACGAGTGTGCACCCCCATGTACTTGCTATCACCCTGTTACAGCATAGTTGAAAGGTTTTCACAGACCACATGGACCACAAATCCTAAAACGTTTATTCTCTAGACCTTCTTAAAAAAAGCTTACGAACCCCTGCCTAAGCTTCTCAAACTTGGGTCATTTATCTACCACCCTTGAAAAATTTAGCAATCCACTGACACATTTCCTTGTCACATTATTTATGTTATTTGTGTTTAAATATATTCTTTGAAGTGGAGACTTCTTCTAAACACAGAAATCTAGTATTGGCCATAAATGAGCACTAAGTATAAAATATTACTAACACATATTATTAATCAAGTCTTACTAGGTAGTGTCTCCAGCTAGAGTTTCTTGGCCTGGGATCTGCTTGCTGTGTTTTGGAAAGAGATTTAAAAGGCAGATTAGTTCCAAAGCAGCACTTTGTCCTTCACATAAGCACTAGTGATTGTTATAGCCTTGAGTCCAAGATGGGCTCCATGGTGGGGGCTGTCTAGTATATTGTACATTGTGCATTGCAGAATGGGGTAGAAGATGTGTTTGATTTGTGTGTGTGTGTGTGTGCTTAGTCACTCACATTTCTGACGCTTTGCAACACCATGAAATGAAGCCTGCCAGACTCCTCTGTCTGTGGCCTTCTCCAGGCAAGAATACTGGAGTGTGTTGCCATTTCGTTCTTCAAGGGATGTTCTCGACCCAGGGATCAAATCCAGGTCTCCTGCATTGCAGGCAGTTTCTTTACCACCTTAGCTACCAGGGATGACCACATTGCTTGGGGCAGAGACAAATATTGCCCCAAGCAGGGAACCACAGCAAACCACATGAAGCTAAAGTCATCTGGGCTGTCATTACAAGCTCCATTCACACAAGTGAATGCATCCAAGTAAACTGGAGGGTGGAGACAATGGTGCCTGGAGACTCGGCTATGTGTCTGCCTGCTACTCTCGTGTATGTAGGAGTCATTTGTGGTGAGTGAACGTGGCAAGCGCCCTGTGATCCAGGAGGAGCCAAGGACCCGTCCACCACAGTCGGGTCCAGGGGACACTCTTAGTCCCACCTGACTGGGTGCAAGACTTCATGTGCTCGGGCCAGTGGGCCTTCTGGCAGGGGTAGTCAGAGTAGCTGGTATTCCACAGCAGTAGAAAACATCCTCCTTCTTGCAGTTGGTACAACACAGCTTCCTCCTGGTCTCGGCCACTGCCTGCTGCTTCTCCAGCTCCAGTTGCTTCTTCACCTCAGCAATGAGCTGGTCCTGCTCCTGTTCTAGGCTCTGCCGCATCTCTGCCTTTTTCAACTCTTCCAGAGGAGGGGAGGGGAGAGGATACTGACTTCATCGCCCATCCCAAGCCATGGGTTCATTCACACCAGGTCAGAAGGTGAATCCTAACAGGTGTGAAACCTTGGGTCGGGGATGCCCTGGTCATATGAGCCCGTGCAGAGAATCACCCAGCTTCCCTGAGCTCCAATGTCTTCATCTGTAAAATGGGCATCCACCACGCTGACCACGAATGTAAGCATGATCATGAACGTCAGGTCCTGAGGATACTGAAAATGGGGCCCTGCGGTGATTCTGTAGGAAGTACTCACATAAAACCTCTGAAAAATGTCCACTCAATTCACTTTGAAATTTATCATTTGTATAAGCTTTTTTCTCTATCAAATACAGAGTACCTATGATCTGTAGGCACTGTTGTAAACACTTTATAAATGTGAACTCTTTTAATCCTTACTCCAACCTTAAGGAGGTGTATACTCCTACAATACCCATTTCACAGATGAGGAAACTGAGGCACACAGCTAAGATGAGCAGAGCTGGGGCTACAACTTGGATATATTTCTTTTCTGATGTGTTTAGTGGCAGCAGATCTAATCTTCCAGACAGGGCATCAGGACTGATCATTGGGCTGACAGGACAATGATCAAACTGCTCAGGCTACTGAGATTTCTCTCAGTTTTACAACAGGTCAGAGCTCACAAGCAGGAGAAGCTATCACAGTTGTTGTTGTGAATTTGTTGCTGATGTTGGTATTTGGAAGAGAGGAAAACGGGTTTCTGCCAGCTCCTGCTTCATACCTGGTTTCTCCAGGTTAGACTCCCTAAGATGCTGTGTTCTCCCTAAGATTGGTAAGGCGGCCTGGACTACTTTTGACTGAGTGCACATTTGGGCCTAACTCTAGACATGCCAAGAAGTTCCTATCCAAACCTTTGTCAGTGGAGGCCAGGTCAGCAGCACTTACCCAAGTTGTACTTCATGTCCAAGAGCTCCTTTTGGTGCAGCCACTGGACATCCCCCCCCCCCATGCAGTTATATATTTATTCCTCATTCAAATTCTCCATTATTATATTTTTTAATTTTTTAAAATATAAATTTATTTATTTTATTTGGAGGCTAATAACTTTCCAATATTGTAGTGGTTTTGACATACATAGAGATGAATCTGCCACGGGTGTACATGTGTTCCTCATCCTGAACCCACCCCACACCTCACTTCCCATCCCATCCCTCTGGGTCATCCCAGTGCACCAGCCCCGAGCACCCTGTCTCATGCATCAAAAAATGGACTGGTGATTCATTTTGCATGCGATGATATACATGTTTCAATTCCATTCTCCCAAATCATCCCACACTTTCCCTCTCCCAAAGAGTCTAAAATACTGTTCTATACCTTTGTGTCTCTTTCCCTGTCTGTCTCGCATTTAGGGTTATCATTACCATCTTTCTGAAGCATATATATATATATATATATATATGTATATATATATATATATGCATTAGTATGCTGTATTTGTGTTTTTATTTCTGGCTTACTTTACTCTGTATAATAGGCTCCAGTTTCATCCACCTCATTAGACCTGATTTAAATGTTTTTTTTGTTGTTGTTGTTTTTTAATAAATTTATTTATTTTAGTTGGGGGCTAATTACTTTACAATATTGTAATAGTTTTTGCCATACATTGACATGAATCAGCCATGGGTTTACATGTGTTCCCCTTCCTGGACCCCCCACCCACCTCCCTCACCATCCCATCCCTCTGGGTCATCCCATTGCCCTGGCCCTGAGCCCTTGTCTCATGCATCGAACATGGAATGGTGTTCTGTTTCACATATGATAATATACACGTTTCAATGCTATTCTCCCAGAACGTCCCACCCTCACCTTCTCCCTCAGAGTCCATAAAATTGTTCTATGCATCTGTGTCTCTTATTCTGTCTCGCATATAGGGTTATCGTTACCATCTTTCAAATTCCATATATATGCATTAGTATACTGTATTGTTGTTTTTCTTTCTGGCTTACTTCACTCTGTATAATGGGCTCCAATTTCATCCATCTCAGTAGAACCGATTCAAATGTATTTTTTTTAATGGCCGAGCAATATTCCATTGTGTATATGTACCACAGCTTCCTTATCCATTCATCCGCTGATGGACATCGAGGTTGCTTCCATGTCCTGGTTATTGTAAACAGTGCTGCGATGAACATTGGGGTACACGCGTCTCTTTCAATTCTGGTTTCCTCGGTGTATATGCCCAGCAGTGGGATTGCTGGGTCATATGGCAGTTCTATTCCCAGTTTTTTAAGGAATCTCCACACTGTTCTCCATAGTGGCTGTACTAGTTTGCATTCCCACCAACAGTGCAAGAGGGTTCCCTTTTCTCCACACCCTCTCCAGCATTTATTGCTTGTAGACTTTTGGATAGCAGCCATTCTGACTGGTGTGAAATGATACCTCATTGTGGTCTTGATTTGCATTTCTCTAATAGTGAGTAATGTTGAGCATCTTTTCATGTGTTTGTTAGCCATCTGTATGTCTTCTTTGGAGAAATGTCTGTTTAGTTCTTTGGCCCATTTTTTGATTGGGTCGTTTATTTTTCGGGAATTCAGCTGCAGAAGTTGCTTGTATATTTTTGAGATTAATTGTTTGTCTGTTGCTTCATTTGCTATTATTTTCTCCCATTCTGAAGGCTGTCTTTTCACCTTGCTTATAGTTTCCTTTGTTGTGCAAAAGCTTTTCATTTTAATTAGGTCCCATTTGTTTATTTTTGCTTTTATTTCCAATATTCTCGGAGGTGGGTCATGGAGGATCCTGCTGTGATTTATGTCGGAGAGTGTTTTGCCTATGTTTTCCTCTAGGAGTTTTATAGTTTCTGGTCTTACGTTTAGATCTTTAATCCATTTTGAGTTTATTTTTGTGTACGGTGTTAGGAAGTGTTCTAGTTTCATTCTTTTACAAGTGGTTGACCAGTTATCCAAGCACCACTTGTTAAAGAGATTGTCTTTTCTCCATTGTATATTCTTGCCTCCTTTGTCGAAGATAAGGTGTCCATATGTGCGTGGGTTTATCTCTGGGCTTTCTATTTTGTTTCATTGATCTATATTTCTATCTTTGTGCCAGTACCATACTGTCTTGATGACTGTGGCTTTGTAGTACAGCCTGAAGTCAGGCAGGTTGATTCCTCCGGTTCCATTAAGCAAACATTATCCTCAATGGTGAAAAACTGAAAGCATTTCCCCTAAAGTCAGGAACAAGGCAAGGATGCCCACTTTCACCACTACTATTCAACATAGTTTTGGAAGTTTTGGCCACAGCAATCAGAGCAGGAAAAGAAATAAAAGGAATACAGATAGGAAAAGAAGAAGTAAAACTCTCACTGTTTGCAGATGACATGATCCTCTACATAGAAAACCCTAAAGACTCTACTAGAAAATTACTAAAGTTAATCAATGAATATAGTAAAGTTGCAGGATATAAAATTAACACACAGAAATCCTTTGCATTCCTATACTCCAATAATGAGAAAACAGAAAGAGAAATTAAGGAAACAATACCATTCACCATTGCAACAAAAAGAATAAAATACTTAGGAATATATCTACCTAAAGAAACAAAAGACTTATATATAGAAAACTATAAAACACTGATGAAAGAAATCAAAGAGGACACAAACAGATGGAGAAATATACCGTGGTCATGGATTGGAAGAATTAATATAGTGAAAATGAGTATACTACCCAAAGCAATATATAGATTCAATGCAATCCCTATCAAGCTACCAATGGTATTGTTCACAGAACTAGAACAAATCATCTCACAATTTGTATGGAAATATAAGAAACCTCGAATAGCCAAAGCAATCTTGAGGTAAATGTATTCTTTTTAATGGCTGAGTAATATTCCATTGTGTATATGTACCACAGCTTTCCTATCCATTTGTCTACTCATTGACATCTAGATTGCTTCCATATCCTGGCTATTATGAACATGGCTGCAATGAACACTGGGGTATACGTGTCTCTTTCAATTCTGGTTTCCCCTTTGTATCTCAGTCCTCAGCCTGTGGATCTGTATGGAGACAGAAAGACTTATAAAGTGCATCTGGGCGTTTGCTGTCAATAGGGCTTGGAAGCTCCAGCTATCACGATAGGGTTAATGTCATGTGTTGAGTCAAAGAGCGGGAAGCCTGGTCTCTGCTCGCCTCCCCCAGATGGTTGTCAGTTGGTTAATTCAAATTCATGAGAAATTCTGCTTAAAAAAACAACAAACAAATAAAAAACAAATACCAGTGGTCCATCTTTTCTAAGAGATGCTCCAGTAAAAGCCATTTAAAGTCAAAAAGACCAGATTTTCAAAATAAATAGTACAGTGAGTGACCTACTTATGAACAGGTTCCATTCCTAGAGCATGTTCCTAAGTCCAATTTCTTTGTAGAAGTCCAGCAAAGTTAGCCTAAGCAAACAACTAACACAATCAGCTAGATAGTACAATACCAGGTACATCACTGCTGCTTTTATGCTTGCTTATGGACATCCTGGGCTTGAAATAAAGATACTGTAATACTGCACTCTGTACAGTAAAGCACACAAAGCACAACGACTTGTAGAGGATGTGTGTGGGTGACAATGTACGCCAGGGAGGTGAACTAACTTACAGGATTAAACATGCAAACATTCACATCTTTCAAAATTCCCAACTTGAAGGTTCACACATAATACACTTCAGTTCCATTCAGCCCCTCAGTCATGTCCAGCGCTCTGCGACTCCATGAACTGCAGCATGCCAGTCCTCCCTGTCCATCACCAACTCCCGAAGTCCACCCAAACCCATGTTCTTTGAGTCGGTGATGCCATCCAACCATCTCATCCTCTGCCGTCCCCTTCTTCTCCTGCCTTCAATCCTTCCCATCACCAGGGTCTTTGCAAATGAGTCAGCTCTTTGCATCCAGTGGCCAAAGTATTGGACTTTCAGCTTCAGCATCAGTCCTTCCAATGTACGCCCAGGACTGATCTCTTTAGCATGGGCTGGTCGGATCTCCTGCAGTCCAAGGGCCTCTTAAGCGTCTTTTCCAACACTACAGCTCAAAAGCTTAAATTCTTCTGTTCTCAGCCCTCTTGTTATCCCAATTCTCACATCCACACACGCCCACTGAAGAAACCATAGCCTTAACTAGACTGACCTCTGTTGACAAAGTGATGTCTCTGTTTTTTAATATGCTGTCAAGCTTGGTCATAACTTTCCTTTCAAGGTGCTGGGAAAGCTGGTCAACCACTTGTAAAAGAATGAAACTAGAACACTTCCTAACACCATACACAAAAATAAACTCAAAAAGGAGTAAGCATCTTTTAATTTCATGTCTGCAAACAGCATCTGCAGTGATTTTGGAGCCCAGAAAATTTAAGTCAGCCACTGTTTCCACTCTTTCCCCATCCATTTGCCAAGAAGTGATGCGAGCAGATGGCATGATCTTAGTTTTCTGAATGTTGAGCTTTAAGCCAACTTACAGAAAAATACATATGCATACGTGAATGAGAAAAAGACCTTATGGTTAACAATACCTCTGAGAAAGGGTGGAGAATGAAATATGCATTCAATCAAGACTGTAGATTTTTGTGTGTCTAGGCATCCATTTCACTTCGTTCTAAGAAGACATGTATGCACTGTTTGTAAAATGAGAAAAGAAAAAAGGAAAGTAAAACAGCAAGCTGCAAATTAATTTTTAAAAATAATGCCAATGGAACGTGTCAGACCTCTAGGATAGAGTGGCCAGGCAACCAAGGGGAAGTAAACAAATAAATCAAGGACTATTTTTCTCCTGTCCATGTGGCAAAAAAAGAGCTGTTGCCATGGAGTGCAGAGTAGGGAGGCTCGGAACATTTCTCAGCCTTTCTGTTCTTATATGTCATCCTCCTTGAAGACTGAGGCTGCTGCTGCTAGCTTTGCTGCTGCTTCTGCTGGTGCTGCATCTTCTGCATGTGCCTCTTTTGGGAGGACGTTTGAAACTTACTTGATGAGTTCCACACAACCTGCTGCATGGCCAGGGCAGTCTCCTTTGGTAAAACTGGTCTCTGCTTTTTCACTGGGTTTCTCATGCTGCTGCTGCTGGTGGTGGTGGTGGTGGTTGCTGGGCCGTGACTGTGCAGACGGTGCCGTTGGTGGGCGTGACCCCAGCCATGGAAGTATGGGAGGATGAGTGGGTGAGGACCAGCATTTTGGGGGGAGACTGGCTGCCCACTGTTGTGGATGATGGAGCTTCACCTACGACGGAAGCCAACACATGAAAAAACAAAACAGAAAGTAGACGGGACTCAGGCTGACCTGCAGGGTCTCCAGGTCAGTGAGTTCTAGGTGACCATCCCAGGCTGTCATGCCAAGGGCCTCCCCATGAATGGGCATATTCTTGCTTTATATGCTTAGGCCACTTCTTCAGCATGTGCAACTTCAAGTATCAGACTCCTTGGGTTACTCAAATGTGGGCTTGCTCACATTTGAGAAACTTGTCAAGGCCTCTGAGGGACTGAGGCCAACATGACCCACCCCTTGGCCTGGAGTTGCCCACCTGTTAGTCGATGACCCACTGGCTGAACAGAATCGCTGCAAGTACCTTGTTTCACAGTTAGAGTTCAGTAAGCACTTTGAGAAAGACTTAGCCAAAGTCCCTCTGGTCATTAACAGGAATCCTTTGCTTGGACAGGAAACCTACAGAGCCTGTACCCCAAGGAACCAGACAGCCTCCCAGTGGCCAAAGCACTGAATACCAATGAACCACCCAGAATGAAGAGTGTTCCCTTTCATCTCTTCTAATTCCTTCCCGAAGAGTCTCAGTGTGGTCCTGGCAGTCTTGACACCTACCACTCAAGGGAACTCCACACCAAGGTCAGAACCATCCCCAGCACAATGGTATTTATGGAGACTTTAGAAGCCTTGCTTTCGTTTTGACTGTAGTTCTCCATTTTGCATCTTTTATGCACAGCACAAAATACTGTTTTCCCTACTGTGTGCCAGTTAAGTTTAAGTTCCAAATTGAGTTCATTTTTTTTTAAACAGCTGCTGCTTCAGATAAAAAATATATACTAGGGCAATAAGTGAACAAGCAGGTTTTGGGAATGAGAAAAATAATGACTATGAGTGGCTGAGTTTGAAAAATGCTGCCTTTTGGCGTGCATCTACTGGGAAAAATGAGCTATGAGAGTGGAGGGCAGGATTTCAACAGACAGCAGGGAAAATTTGGAAGAGAACAGTTTTAGCCAAGACATGCCCAGGAATAGGCAGAATTTTGGAGGGTGAGGTCAGGCAGTGGGAAGGGCTGGCCCGGGGGTGACCACAGGAGTGTTCATCTGTAAGCAAAGGGGTCCGTTACGACTGCAGGGGCCCCAGGCACTGGACAGATGAACATCCATCCCCAGAGAGGATTCCCTCGGGTTCACACAAAAAAACACGGATGCAAGTCAGCATCCTTGGTCTCAGACGATGTGCCTGGACATAAAACTAGGTTTAATAAGGACTGAAAGTGCGTTCGCTCCGTCGTGTCCAACTCTTTTGCAACCTCATGGACTGTAGCCCTCCAGGCTCCTCTGTCCATGGGATTTCGCAGGCAAGAATACTGGAGTGGGTTGTTATTTCTTTCCCCAGGGTATCTAACCAACCCAGCGAAAGAAACCTGGGCCTCCAGGATTGCATGCAGATTCTTTATTATCTGAGTCACCAAGCAAGCCCTTAATGACAACACCTTTTTTGGGGGGCTCAGCATGCTTCCACTGCATGACTCCATGCCTGTCATTTTTAGATTTCTGTCACCCAGAAAAGACGTGAGTTCTTGATTATTCTAGGGGAAATTTTCAGTTAACTGTTGTTCTGGGAAAAACAAGGAGTGTGAAAGGAGAAGAGTGCTGACAGGCTGACTTTTCCACCCGAGGGGGGAGGGGGTCTTGGTGGTTACACAACTGACTGGCCCTCTTGCTCCTCCGGGGAAGAATTCAGCCCAAGTCCTGGGCCAGAACACAGGGTGGGACTGAGAGAAGATCTCTACCTAGAGTGAGGTTGCCCCCACCCGTTCCCAGGACAACCTTTCAGATATCGGTCACAGCCTCAGCCCCTTCCCCTTGCAGGGGCAGAAGTGGCTTTGAGCTTGCCCCTTTTAAAAGGCAGAGATCCCACAGGCAAGGCTTCTAACTTGCAAAAGCAACGTTAGTGCCTCTCTTTTCTGCCATGTGGTTAAGAAATATACTGTCCTTGTGGATAAGCTAGTCTGATACCTTCTTGGGCAAAGGGCAACCACAAAAAGGCCCTTTCTCTCTCTCATCTTGCAAAAGCAAACAACTGGCTTTGTAGAGTGGTAACTTCTCTGGAAGAGTCCCATTCGGGCTCTTTTTCAAATTAAAATAACAAACAAACAAACAACAACAACAAAGCAGGAGTATGCAATCTGAAAACTTTCCAGGCTTGACACACTTTGGGGGAGTTTTCATTTAGTCACTAAAACGCTTTAATTTCTAAAGGATATGGAAGGTTTACTGGGACGGTGGGGAGGAAGAGGAAAGGCCATGGAAAATTCCATTTGTCCTAAAAATTTTGGAGTATATACTCACCTGCAGTCTCAAAAAGAAGTGACTTTCTTAAAAGTCAACACTCCAAAGGCGACCCCACCCAACTAGCCTACTTATATCAGACTTAGCTTACTGTCTTGTACATTAAAAAAGGACTTTTTCAGAGAAGGCTGGAAACGACTGATATGACACATGTAAGTGGAGTCAAGGTCCTGAAGCGAGCTCCATTAGCCTCTGCTCTGGCATCTCTAGCTAGAAAAGCCATCTTTCGATCTGAGGATTCAGTTTCTCTGTATAAGCTGCACTTCTAACTGAAGATCACTTGGAGGTCACCAAGCACTCTTCAAAGCACCAGTCACTTAATAAACACATAAGTGAAATCACACCTTTGAAAAGATGCTCAACTGCAGAGTCTGACAGGAAGCCAATTCTTCAAGACCGAAATCATCCTCAGGTGGCTCTGGATTTCAACTTCTGTGAAGTTCCTCTAACTGACCTATTGTTTCAGAATCATCCTCTACATAAAATTCCCACCACGTTCAGAGGATCCTAGAGAAACTTCCTTCCGACACCAGTGAGAGGAACAGCTCAGCTTCATTTTATCACCTGGAGTGCCTTGTATTTGGGGGGGGGGGGGAAGAGCTCTTTTAAAGCACTCATATGTTTTTTCCCTTTTCATTTCAACTGCAGGAAGCTCAGGGCCAAAAGGGAAGAGTGACTTTGCTAATTCTGAAGGCTGACATAGTTATTTCTGTATGTAAAATTTCCCTACATCTCTCACTATTTCATGTTCATTTTTCTCGGTGTCTTGATTTCCATTTTATCAGTATATCTGAAATCCTTTCTGGAAGCAGTGAAAAAATCCACAACTAAACAAACAGTCGACTTCAGAAAGAAAGGAATAGTTTAAATCTATCACTCATAGGAACACTGCCATCTGGGACCCAACAATTCCACAAACTTCATGGAAAAAATGCTACTCCTGTTGCTTTCTGCAGCATCAGAAGTGGTCCCTCAAACCGCAATCCACACAGAATTGGATGTTTCAGATGCCACTCATAATTTTAAGGGATGAGGTGGTGATCCATCCTTCCTGACCGACTCAACTGCTCTCTATCATCCTACCCTGCATCACTGAGAGATATTCCATCCTCTTTCAATGAATTCCAGGAACTGAGGTTCAGCAACAGTTCACAATGATACAAACACAGAGGATAAAAGCTCAAAACCCATCCCCCCTCCTGCTTTAAGCAGTGAGACTAAGAAAACCCCAGGGCACACACAACTGAGAAGATGGGTCCTATCAGAAGCTGCCCGTTGTCTGTTTTGTCACTAAGTCGTGTCCAGCTCTTTTGTGATCCCATGGACTATATAGACCACCAGACTCCTCTGTCCATGTAATTCTCCAGGGAAGACTACTGGAGTAGGTTGTCACTGCCTTCTGGGGATCTTCCCAATCCAAGGATCAAATTTGCGTCTCCTGCATTGGCAAGCAGATTCTTTACCACTGAGCTACATAATTAAAACTGGCTATCCGTGTATGTAACTCACAAAGTACAAGAGGTTTTATGGCTACAATCTCCAACTTGTTCTTAGGCCATGTTTCTCCTGGGCTCTTAATTAATTCTTATCTTTCTTGGGCATATCAACAGCCACTTGCCAAGCCAGCGGAGAAATTCACTGACTGCTTCACCAACGGGCCAAATATCTTTTAAATCATTCCTATGTTCCACTGGTATGGATCTAACAGAAGCAGAAGATATTAAGAAGAGGTGGCAAGAATACACAGAAGAACTGTACAAAAAAGATCTTCACGACCCAGATAATCATGATGGTGTGATCACTCACCTAGAGCCAGACATCCTGGAATGTGAAATCAAGTGGGCCTTAGAAAGCATCACTATGAACAAAGCTATTGGAGGTGATGGAATTTCAGTTGAGCTATCTCAAATCCTCAAAGGTGATGCTGTGAAAGCGCTGCACTCGATATGCCAGAAAATTTGGAAAACTCAGCAGTGGCCACAGGACTGGAGGAGGTCAGTTTTCGTTTCAATCCCAAAGAAAGGCAATGGCAAATAATGCTCAAACTACCGCACAATTGCACTCATCTCACAGGCTAGTAATATAATGCTCAAAATTCTCCAAGCCAGGCTTCAGCAATACGTGAACTGTGAACTTCCAGATGTTCAAGCTGGTTTTCGAAAAGGCAGAGGAACCAGAGATCAAATTGCCAATATCTGCTGGATCATCGAAAAAGCAAGAGAGTTCCAGAAAAACATCTATTTCTGCTTTATTGACTATGCCAAAGCCTCTGACTGTGTGGATCTCAATAAAGTGTGCAAAATTCTGAAAGAGGTAGGAATACCAGACCATCTGACCTGTCTCTTGAGAAACCTGTATGCAGGTCAGGAAGCAACGGTTAGAACTGGACATGGAACAACAGACTGGTGCCAAATAGGAAAAGGAGTACGTCAAGGCTGTATATTGTCCCCCTGCTTATTTAACTTCTCTGCAGAGTACATCATGAGAAACGCTGGGCTGGAAGAAACACAAGCTGGAATCAAGATTGCTGGGAGAAATATCAATAAACTCAGATATGTGGATGACACCACCCTTATGGCAGAAAGTAAAGAAGAACTAAAGAGCCTCTTGATGAATTTGAAAGAGGACAGTGAAAAAGTTTGCTTAAGGCTCAACGTTCAGAAAACTAAGATCATGGCATCTGGTCCCATCACTTCATGGGAAATTAATGGGGAAACAGTGGAAAGAGTGTCAGACTTTATTTTTTGGGCTCCAAAATCACTGCTGCTGGTGATTGCAGCCATGAAATTAAAAGACGCTTACTCCTTGGAAGGAAGGTTATGGCCAACCTAGATAGCATATTTAAAAGCAGAGACATTACTTTGCCAACAAAAGTCCGTCTAGTCAAGGCTATGGTTTTTCCAGTGGTCGTGTATGGATGTGAGTGTTGGACGGTGAAGAAAGCTGAGCACCGAAGAATTGATGCTTTTGAACTATGGTGTTGGAAAAGACTCTTGAGAGTCCCTTGGACTACAGGAGATCCAATCAATCCATCCTAAAAGAGATGAATCCTGGGTGTTCATTGGAAGGTCTGATGTTGTAGCTGAAACTCCAATACTTTGGCCACCTCATGCGAAGTGTTGACTCATTGGAAAAGACCCTAATGCTGGGTAGGATTGGGGGCGGGAGGAGAAGGGGACGACAGAGGGTGAGATGGGTGGATGGCATAGCCGATTCGATGGACATGGGTTTGGGTAGACTCCGGGAGTTAGTGATGGACAGAGAGGCCTGGCGTGCTGCAATTCATGGGGTCACAAAGAGTCAGACACGAATGAGCAACTGAACTGAACTGGACTGATGTTCCACTGTAGGGTCTACCAACATGTCTGGGGTGTCTCAAGTTTGAAAGAAGCCACTGCTGGTTCAGTCCCTAACAGCAGTAAAGGGAGAACTGCTAAGACTCAGGCAGCAGTTCACAACTAGGTGAGATTTAGCTTTGTCAAGACACTTTTGAAGTCCTCCACTGGGTAGATGCTACTGACATCCAGTTGGTAAAGACCAGGGATACTGCTAAACATCCTTCAATAAACAGGACAAAGAACTGTCCAGCATAAAATGTCAATAGCGCCAAGGTTGAGAGGCCTTGGGCCCATGTCAGCTAAATGCAAATATGGCAGAAAACAGGCTCTGGTGCGCATCATACAATGCCCCTTGGATTTCTACAGACCTGAAGAAGAACTCAGCAGTCTGGTGCCGCTCACCCGGAAAACCTTATACTCTAGTAAGAAAATGTATTTTGAGATGCCTGGACAGTGTGAGGGGAGGTAAGGGAGAATAAACTCATCAAGGTCTTTGAACTGAACGCTTTTCTCCATTTCAGCCCTGTCCAACGTCTTAGCATTGATAACCACTTGAGGCATGTAAGTGAATATATTGGAAAGGAAACTGCTTAGGTTCAAAATGACCTGACTGCTGGAAGCACCTATTACTTTCTAAGAGACTTCTTCTCCTGTGCTCAAAATCAACCACATTGGGTATCAAGAAGGTTAAAGGTAGGCAGGCCCAGCTCAAGTCCTTGTCCTGCTCAGTAACTAGCTAGGTGACTTGGAGATACCCCAAGCTTTGTTGTGCACACTTCATGGTGTCTGAGGGTGACATGACATATGATAGTATAAATGGCAATGTGGCATTCTAAAACCAAATCAAGAAAGCAGAAACTGATACAGTCACTTACCCTCCTGCTTGGGAGATGTTTCTTTGGGTTCCTTCCTAGGTTTTCGACTCTCCAGTGCAGAAAGGTCTGCTCTTAAATCTGTGACAAATCTGCTCTCTGAATCAGAATCCAGGCCCAAATGCACTCTTGGAGATCAGTCTCACCTTTTCCCTTCAGCTTATCCTTTGTGGGATGAGGAAAGAATTTTGCTTTGTCTGAAAAGTCCTTCTCAAGCTGGGGGCTCATCTTCTCCTTGACTGATCTTGGCTTTCTCACTGGCTGGTGACATGCTTTCAGCTCCTCTTCTATCTCTACTGGGTTTGCCCCTTTGGACTTTCTTCTTTTCTTTTTTTTTTTTTGAAAGCAGATGGCTCTTTTCCCATCTGAGACAACTCTGTGTCTTCAGCAACTTCTGGCTCATTCTTGGACCTCTGCTCCTCATCACTGATAGGGTCACTTTCGCTACTATCTGATTTTTCTGTATTCCTGGAATCGCTGGGCTTGACAGTCATATAAACACCTTCTGAGATTTCATTTATGCCTACATTAAAAAAAAGAAAGAAAGAAAACAGGATGTAGCATGCTCACAGAAAAAGGAGCAGGACCAGAAAACCACAAATATTTAACATGCTCAATGCTGAAATTAAAAAAAAAAAAAAAATCGCATTGCCTCACACTGGCCTGGTGGCATTAGCAGTAGACTTAAGTTGCCGGTGAATACAAGTGACAAATGGAACTTGCCTGGAGAGTGTTTCAGTTACTGACATTCAAAAATGACATCGGACCAAACCACGTGCATTTCTAATTTATACAGAGCTCAATCTTGGCAGCATAGGTAAGTACTGGGAAACATAGAATGGGAGGGATGGAAGGGAACACTACACCGGATTTGTTAAAACTGATCAATTTTCAGTTCAGTTGAGTTCAGTTGCTCAGTCTCGTCTGACTCTTTGCGACCACATTAACAGCAGCACTCAAGGCCTCCCTGTCCACCACATCTCCCGGAGTGCACCTAAACTCATGTCCATTGAGTCGGTGATGCCATCAAACCATCTCATTCTCTGTTGTCCCCTTCTCCTCCTGCCCTCAATCCTTCCCAGCATCAGGGTCTTTTCTAATGAGTCAGCTCTTCGCATCAGGTGGCCAAATATTGGAGTTTCAGCTACAACATCAGTCCTTCCAACGAACACTCAGGACTGATCTCCTTTAGCATGGACTGTTTGGATCTCCTTGCAGCCCAAGGGACTCTCAAGAGTCTTCTCCAACACCACAGTTCAAAAGCATCAATTCTTCAGCTCTCAGCTTTCTTTATAGTTCAACTCTAGCATTCACACATGACAACTGCAAAAGCCATAACCTTGACTAGACAGACCTTTGTTGACAAAGTAATGTCTCTGTTTTTAATATGCTGTCTAGCTTCATCATAACTTTCCTTCCAAGGAGTAAGTGTCTTTTAATGACATGGCTGCAATCAGCATCTGCAGTGATTTTGGAGCCCAGAAATATAAAGTCAGCCACTGTTTCCTCATTTATTTGCCATGAAGTGACGTGACCGGATGTCATGATCTTAGTTTTCTGAATGTTGAACTTTAAGCCAACATTTTCACTCTCCCCTTTCACTTTCATCAAGAGGCTTTTTAGTTCTTCTTCACTTTCTGGCATAAGGGTGGGGTCATCTGCCTATCTGAGGTTATTGATATTTCTCCCAGCCACCTTGATTCCAGCTTGTGCTTCTATTTTACAGATTAGAAATAAAAGAGGGCCTGAGAAATCCCTTGTCCTGGGACACAAAGAAAACCAAGACAGAGAGGCGAGGCTAGAGACATGGATTCTTGAGTCACCACTTGGGCTCTTCCCACATATTCCCAAAGTGTTAAGTCTTTTACTCTTTCTGTCCATGACTCGAAGAAATAAGCCAAGCCTTAAAGCAGGGATTGCAAACTCACAGCGCAAGAGCCACGTGGGGCAAGCAGACGTGTTATTTAGGAAGCAATGATTTGACCCAATGCTTTCCAATCTTTCGTTATTTGTCGCTTTTAACTTAGAATGTGCTGGCCAATTCAGAAACCCGGAAGTTTCACACAGAAATTAAGATTTTAGGCTTGCCTGAAAGAGCAGAAGACCTGGCCATTCTCGGTCACAGGGCTTCAAGCCTGGCTGGGGCTGAGAACTACTGTCCCATTTCGGTTGGGGGAGCACTGTCTCCAGGTCACCCAGCTGCCCAGCCCCCATCTTGCTCCCTGCCCTGAAGCAGAGTCAACCATCATTGTGCTTCTACTGTTTTTCTACTGGTAACTGAGTCCAGAGGAAAGGCACCCATTTCCATGTCTCAAGCAAAAGGAAAAACGATAAAACAACAGGAGTTTCCTACATATACAAGCAAAAATTGGCAAAAGTCTATTTCTAACAATAATTTCATTTAACCTCTTTGTATTTCCTACTCCCAATAGTGAGCGTCATCCATCTGTAGGTAAATAATCCGTTACCCTACAAGCTTGAAAAGAGGAAGTCCCCATCAACTCTGTATTGTCTTCATTCTAGAGCAATGGTTACCATGAGTGGGATCACGGAAGAGAAAATCGTAAAAGGGCAAGAGCCACAAACAGCCCAGCAGGATCAGGAGTGAACTATATCCACCTCCTCCAGGGCTCAAAGGGAAAGAATCAAAAAACCCAATCTGGTTTGATTTCTGGATCTCAGGGCTGGTGCAGTTGGTAACTAATGTTCGGACCCAAGAATGACAAGCATGACCACATTTGCTTGGATACTGGAGCCCAAAGGCGGTGAATTCAGATCCTGCTCCTCTGCTTCTATTAGTTGTGTGCCCCTGAACGGGTGAACTACCTCTCTGAGCCTCAGTTTCTTCCCCTGGACAATGGGTTTGATAACATTATCAACCTTCCAGGACAATCTTTGCACAGTGCCGGGGGGATAGGAAGTCCTCCGTAACTCCTTATTGACAATAACAAATCGAGGAGCTAGACTAGCTGCCTGGAAGAACCCAAGAAAGATATGGACTGCATAGTTCATCCACGTCACTCAATGTCCTAACCAAATGGGCAATCCAGCAAGGAGTGCTTTGGTTAGACAGCCTAGGTGACATCCAACGACAGCTCCTTTCTCACCCAAAGGTCCAGAGCACCCAGTGACAAAGAAATCTGAAGATTCCTTTAAAAACTGTAAATAGAATGGCCACACAACCCAGCAATCCCATTGCTGGACTTACACACCAAGGAAACCAGAACCGAAAGCGACTCGTGTACCCCAATGTTCATCGCAGCCGTGTTTACAATAACTAGCACATGGAAGCAACCTAGATGTCCATCGGCAGATGAATGGAGACGAAGGCTCTGACCCATACACACAATGGAATTTTACTCAGCCATTAAAAAGAATGCATTGGAATCAGTTCTAATGAGGTGGATGAAACTGGAGCCTATTATACAGAGCGAAGTAAGCCAGAAAGATAAAACACCAATAGAGTAAATTAACGCATATATATATGGAACTTAGAAAGATGGTAATGATGACCCTATATGTGAGACAGCAAAAGAGACACAGATGTAAAGAAGAGACTGCTGGACTCGGCGGGAAAAGGCGAGGGTGGGATGATTTGCGAGAATAGCATTGAAACATGTATAGTATGTGAAATAGATCACCAGTCCAGGTTTGATGCGTGAGACAAGGTGCTCAGGGCTGGTGCACTGGGATGAATGACTCTGAGGGATGGGATGGGGAGGGAGATGGGAGGGTCGGGATGGGGAACGCATGTACACCCAGGGCTGTATCATGTGAATGTATGGCAAAAGCCACTACACTATTGTAAAGTAATTAGCCTCCAATTGCTATAAATTTTTAAAAAGAGGTAAAAAATAAAAAGAAAGATTAGAAAATATTTTAACTAAGTGATAATAAAAACACAGCGTATCAGAATTCATGAGATGCATGTCTAGAAGTGTTCACAATTTTAAATGCTTCTATTAAAAATGAATAAAAGCCTAAGGCAATGGAAAAAAGAAAAAACAAAAACAAAAACCTCCCTCAAAGCGTTCAGCAAAGGCTATGTATAGGAAAGGTGAGGGATAGGTGTGATTAGCTCTTGCAAATTTCTTGCTGTCAGATCTTATGTTCTTGAAGTAAGGTGGTGGTCAGCTAACTGTGTTCCTGTAATCCTTGAGGGAAGCAAATATTATTCCCTATTCCCTATTTCCTGAAAAGATAGGTCCCAAGCTTGACGTTCACCCTCCATGGTCCTGGTTGGGGGGGAGGGGTCCCTGTGCAGGCTGGTTTTTCCAGTCATGGAGCATTCATCTAGCACCCACTCTTGTTACTTCCAGCAGTGCTCAGTCCTAGGTGGAAGAGGTAATTCTCAGTTCTCTGTGCCCTCCTCTTACCAAGGCCCCCATACACTGCCCAGCCACCTTCAATGAGGGAGCCAGGTACCCAGCATGTAGCTGACCCTCAGCCTCCTCAGTCTACCCAGTTGGAGAGCTGGGTCCTGTAGACTGTGACCCATGCAGATTGCCACAACCATTCGGTCATGGAGGTGGGGATGGAACACGTTGGCCATTGCTTTCAAACCTGGTCCAGACCAGTCAGTGGCTTCAGCAAGGGCTCTGGGACTCTGCAAGACACAGCCTGTTCCCAAGCTCCACAGTTCATTCCCCATCCCAAGGCCCAAGGGCCTAGAGGGCTCTATGGGAAGGCTGTAATATATCTCACTACACTCTGCTCAGAGGCTTTCTGTTGGTGGTATTGGGGTTTCTAACGCCACTGAAGGTCTTGGGCTGAGGTCTGCAGCACCGTTTTCCACCCTGCCTCTATTACAGTATCTTCCTTGATGAGCTTATTCAACCTGGGACTAAAAGTTGGTAACTTGGACCATCACGGACCATTTCCAGTAGCCCAAGGACCACATTCTACTCTGTTTCTATAATGAAGGGATTTCAACTTCACAATGTCATGTGATGTAAAAGATTTCTTCTTCCTCTAACTGAAATATTTAACTTAGAATAATGTCTCAATGGATATATATTGCAAACGAGGCTACCATTTATTTATTCACTGCTGGAATTATACTTGATGTGTAAGGTGTTTGAAACAATTATCATTGGGGTATAGTTGCATTACAATGATGCTTTAGTTTCTGAGTACGTATGTCCAAGTGAATCCATTTTAGGTGTACACATATCCCCTCGTTTTTGGATTTCCTTCCCATTTAGGTCACCGCAGAGCAGAGTCGAGTCCCCTTGTTCTTTCACTTTTCTCATACTGTAACATTTTCGTAAATGTTAACTGGAGGTTAATTACTATACAATATCGTGATGGTTTCTGCCATGCATCAACATTAAGAAGCCGTAAGTATATCGGGGTCCCACCCATCCTGGAGCCTCTCCCACATCCCCTCCTATGCTATTTTTCTGGGTTGTTCCAGAGCACTGCTTTGCATTCCCTGCTTCGTGCCAAGGAAAATCTGAAAGATGATTTTTCTGTATGAAACATGTAATTTTCTTTATCTCACATGTGAGAACATGGGTGCAGATTTTTCTACGTGAAATAGGAAATGTGTACTTCATGTTTGAAAATCTACTTGTATAATTTTTTCATCATATATGGAATCTTGTCTGTTTCACATGTGGATATCTGTGCACACTTTTTCCTACATGAATGGGGAATTCCAGATATTTCAGATATGAAAAGTTGAGCATATGCTTTCCTGTCTGACCTCTGAAGTTGTATCCATTTCCTATGTAAAAATCTCAATGAAATTTTACTGACATGAAGTATGCAATTAAGATATGGGAACCAACAGGAAATTGGAATTCTATTTCATAAAAGAAATTCTGGGCACCACTGTTTCTTCATGAAATACTTAATTCTTTGTATTTCTTACATAGAAAACAATGACTGTCCACCATGAAATAGGGAGATCTCTGTATTAACTGCATCAAAATCTAGGCACTAATTTTCCTTCATGAAACTTGAACTTCTCTATATTTCACATCTGATAATCAGAATGAACATTTCCCTATGAGAAATAAGGAAATCTCTGCATTTCATGTAAACCATTGGTTCTTCAGTCTCTGAAACACCTGTTTGCATTTGTGTCCCTGTGTGTTACATGTGTGTGTGTACACATATGTGCTTGTGTCACCTGTTCCTGTGTGTGTGTGTGTGTGTGTGTGGCCTAATGTAGGTGCTCAGTGTGAAACACCAGACATCCTAGGAGGCAGAGTGTGAGCATTGCATCTATCCAGGCACTTAACGTGAGTGTGCCCACGTTAGCTATGTGGCCGAGAGGAAGAGAGTAAGCAATGGTCAGGAGGAGCACTTTACTCCACTTGAAACACTTGCAGGAGGAGCTCTGCTTCTCTTGGAACTGCATCCGCAGGAGCACATCCTTAGCCGCTGGGGTGCCTGCTTTAAGCCGTGGGCCAGGGGAAAGGCCAAGAGCTGACAGACAGCAGGCCAGGGGCTCCAGGGTGGTTTGGCTTGGGGCTGCATTGTGGGGCCCAAAGAGCGAGCCAAGGAAAGTGTGCTGCTTCATCCTCAGAGTATGGCTGCATTCCTGACACTGCTCAAGCCTAAGGCACACGGTTAGGGACGGACTCTGCAGGCGGTGAACTTTGGTGAGGTCAGCGGTAACAGCGCCTCCCCCGCCGATCCCCACCCCCCACCAAACCTACCCACGCTCTGCCCGTGGCTTGCCGTTTAGATCCAAGGTGAGCACCTGTGTCCCTGACGTACCCACGAACCTTGTGTCACCTGTGTGAACCCCTGAGCACACAGAGTCGCCCGCTTCCCCAGTGGCAATTTCAAGCTTGACGGTGGCTGCAGTGTCACCTTCAGATTCCTTGCCTTCGACTCCAGCTGGCCTGGCTTGCCCAGTCGCTGGTCTGGCACATCTATACTGTTGGTCAGGCAAACGGCTTGTGTGGACCGGCGCACTGTGCACTGAGCCAAGTTGGGCCCCTGCGTGCCCAGAATTCCAAGGGGTGTGTCTGTCCCGTGAATGAACGCCTTTTGACTCCATTTGATTGGTTCTGTGATGAGGTCTGGAGGTCAGGGTATAGAGTTCAGCTCCTTCCCGCCACCATATTACCCGTGCATGGTGGCACACGGTTCTGCGCATGCCTGTCTCCCTTTCCCTGCTCATTGGCTGTGGGCAAGTAACCAGTTGGTTGTGCCACGTAGACTGCGGCTGGTTGGCGGGCTTTGCCGGCCGCCAGCTGTGCTCTCACGTCCAGCTTCTTTGTGGCTCTGGGCTACGGCCAGAACACCATGGAGACTGAGACGGGGCCAGAGGAAGGCGGCAGCACCCCGGGATCCTGGGTCTTAGTTGTGAGCCCGGGTCTTCTCGAGGGAGGGACCCTGGGGCCTACCAGCGCGGTGGGGGCGGCAGAGGCAATGCAGGCCGCAGGTAGTGCACCAGGCGAAGAGGCCGCCCTCTTCTGGGTGGAGGCGGTAGAGAAAGGTGCAGCCCTGGAGGAGGGAGAGTTGGCGGGATTCGGGCAGGAGTTCCAGCTGCTGGTGTTAGACATCATGGAGGAGGTGGAGGTGGTGGCCTACGAGGAGCAGGAGCAGGTGTCCTCGCAGGAGCAGGGCCAGGAACATCCAAGCCCCAGAGCCCCCAGGGATCAGCCCGCACTGGAGGCCCTGCCGGCCCTGCAGCTGGAGCTGGATTTCGTGAATAAGAAAGCCCAAAGGGCCCGCGCTCGCCTGAAACACAAGAACTGCCAGAGGCGGAAGCTGCGTCTAGAACACAGAAGTGCCATCATCGAGGGAATCCGTGGATTCTGGGTCGAAGTTGTATCCCTTGGTGTGGTGCTTGTGAATTTTTTTTTTTTTTTTCAATCTGGGTAATTGCAGAAGCAGTTTAGAGATCTGGCAGTTCTGGTACAAAATGTATTTTTTGGATGCTGAGTATTGGTTACCGTTCTGTGTATCTGTTCCCGATATAAGGTGTGATGTCCTTGCTGTTCTGGGTAGCACAAATTGCTACTTGGGCTTTATTTGCAGAGGTCCCAATCAGAATTGTCATTAGCACCAGGGACTCTTCAGAGAAAAGGCTTGTCTGGGATCCAGGTCTTCTCTGAAAAGCTGCGTGAATTTGGCGGTGAGGTTGGGATGTGTAAATGCTCATGCTGCTTGTACGTAGGAGTGCCTGTTTTCCAGAAGTAAGCTAAGTTTTAGGAGGCTGAGATGGAGTTTAGGGCCTTTCCTCTTAGGAACAGAACCTGCTCTGGTAGTGCATTTATAGGCACAGCCTTGGGGCTTGTCATGCCTTCATACAGTCTGCGTTAACAGAAATGTGACGAGTTAACTCGTCGCAAGATGAAGTCAGACAGCGCCATTCTACACTTTAGGCTAGATTTGTCCTTCCAGCACTTTTTTCCTCTAGCATCTAGAGGCTCCTTGACCTAAAGCAGTTTATGAACCACCCTCAAATGTCAGCTATGATGGCTGACCAAGATGAAGACATACTTCACTTCATGACCAACTTAAAGGTCAGGCAGGGGACACTGATAATTGTGGGGGGAAGGTGACTGTGGAGGGGAGAGGACATGATTTACCCCTGAAAACAGGAAAGGACAGCTCTTCTGTAAAGGGGTTTCACACCCATCCACCCCTACCCTACTCCCCACACTTTGTCCTGGCAGGTGGAGGAACTCAGGCATCCCTCTCATCACTGCAAGATCACATTGTCCTTCTGGAAGAATAGGTATTTCCAGAATGAAGTGATTGTTAAGGATTATCTCATTAATGTCACTGGTAAGAGGCAGCTCCTTGGATTTGGTGGGTGGGGGCAGAAAAGTGTAGGTTGAATTGGAAAGTGATTTAGGTCTTTCTCCCATACTCCTTTTCCTGCAGGATATCGAGCATCTCATTCCACCCTAATTCACTGGAACCAGGGATTTGAACGCAAGGCATACAGCCGCAGGCACCATGACAGCAGCGTTAACTTCTTCAACTGGTCCTTTGACCACAATTTCACAGGATCTGACCGGATTGCTGAGGTAGGGTCCCACGCGGCCACTGGGCCAGAACTGGTGATGTATGTTGGAATTCTTGGCGGTGTACAGGAGGGCTCAGGGTCTGGCCAGCCCCGTGCTGACCTAGCTCATTGCCCTGAGAGTTCATCATAAAGGATCTCTGGCCCAATCCCGTGTGGTACTATATGAGGAGGAAGGCTCTGACACGAGAGGTACTGGGAGGACGAGAGGCGAGGAGCCCAGGGATTGGGCACTGGCATAAGTGTTTTCCAGAAACTTGGGCCATTTATTTCACTTGTGGAGAAAGTGAGACTCTGTGGAATGCAGAGTAACACCATGGAATGAGGGAATCAGCAAGAGACAGCAGAAGTAGAGAACCGTAGTGAAAAACAGGTTCTAAGTAGAGAAGCTTGAGGTAGATGAAGTGTCCTGGTCAGGGCAATGTCACTCCAATTTATATCTGGCTCAGCTGCACATCTCTGAACTGGCATTCCATGGCCAACAAGGCAACCCTCAGGCTCCTCTTAAATTGGGGCCCACCTACTATTGAAATCCCCTTTCTACAACGGTCTGCGAGTCTCCTTTCTGCTAGGCTGTTCCCCACTGACCATCATTTGATTCCATTTTCATCATCACACTTGTTTCTATTTTTGTTTTCTTTTACATTTTTTCCACATGCCACTCTCATTCTGAGAATACTGACCACTGTGTAGGATTATGGAGAATAGTCTTTTAACTTATTTATTTTACCTGGAGGATGATTACTTTACAAAACCATGATGGTTTTTTTCATACATTGGCCAACACGAATCACTCATAGATATACACGTGTCCCCCCAAATGCTGAACCCAACCCCCACCACCCTCCCCTACCTGTCTTTCTGGGTTGTCCCACAACATGACTTTGGTTGCCTTGCTTCACGCATCAAATTTGCGCTGGTCGTCTATTTTGCATAAGGTAATGTAAATGTTTGAGGGCTATTTTCTCAAATTAACCCAGACTCACATTCCACCACGGAGTCCAAATTCTGTTCTTTATATGTCTGTGTCTTATTTGCTGTTCTGCATGTTCGATGTCCGGTACCACCTACGTGGTCCTAAACTCCATATAGTTGTACTAACATGCAGTGTTTGCTTTTTCTCTTTCTGACTTTCTTCACACTCTTAATAGGCTCCATATTCATTCCAACTCATTAGGACTGAGTTCAAGGCATTCCTTTTTAGAGCTGAGAAACATACCATTGTGTATACGTACCCCAACTCCCTTAACCCGTCATCTGCCGATGGCCATATAGGTTGTTTGCATATCCTAGCTCTTGTAAATAGTTGTACAGTGAAGATTTGGGTGCGTGGTTTAAAAACCTGTATGCAGATCAGGAAGCAACAGTTCGAACTGGACATGGAAAAACAGACTGGTTCCAAATAGGAAAAGGAGTACATCAAGGCTCTACGTTGTCACCCTGCCTGTTTAACTCTCTATGCAAAGTGCATCATGAGAAACGCTAGGCTGGAAGAAACACAAGCTAGAATCAAGTTTGCCAGGAGAAATATCAATAACCTCAGATATGCAGATGACACCACCCTTATGGCAGAAAGTGAAGAAGAACTAAAGAGCCTCTTGATGAAAGTGAAAGAGGAGAGTGAAAAAGTTGGCTTAAAGCTCAACGTTCAGAAAACTAAGATCATGGCATCTGGTCCCATCACTTCATGGGAAATAGATGGGGAAACATTGGAAACGGTGTCTGACTTTATTTTAGGGGGGTCCAAAATCACTGCTGACGATGATTGCAGCCGTGAAATTAAAAGACACTTACTCCTTGGAAGGAAGGTTATGGCCAACCTAGATAGCATATTTAAAAGCAGAGACATTACTTTGCCAACAAAAGTCCGTCTAGTCAAGGCTATGGTTTTTTCAATGGTCATGTATGGATGTGAGAGGTGGACGGTGAAGAAAGCTGAGCGCCGAAGAATTGATGCTTTTGAACTGTGGTGTTGGAGAAGACTCTTGAGAGTCCATTGGACTGCAAGGAGATGCCATCAGTCCATCCTAAAGGAAATCAATCCTGGGTGTTCATTGGAAGGATTGATGTTGAAGCTGAAACTCCAATACTTTGGTCACTTCATGCAAAGTGTTGACTCATTGGAAAAGACCCTAATGCTGAGTAGGATTGGCGGGAGGAGGACAAGGGGACTACCGAGGATGAGATGGTTGGATGGCATCACTGACTCGATGGACATAGGTTTGGGTAGACTCCTGGAGCTGGTGATGGACAGAGAGGCCTGGAGTGCTGCAATTCATGGGGTCACAAAGAGTCAGACACGACTGTCCGACTGAACTGAACTGAACCGAACTGAGAGAGGAAATGTAAAAGTTCACAGACTCTCTCTCCTGGAAACTGACTTGAAAGGTTAAAGCTGTCTTTAGTGTTGTTCCGGGAGGCTAGGTTGACATATATGTATCTGTTTCTCTGTCCGTTTTGAAAGGAAACCCCCGATTTTGAGAAACTTATGTTGGAGTGTCCCCCTTTACCTAAAATAGAAAACCTAAGAAGGTGCTTCACATGAAGATCAATGGCCAACTAGTCCTCTCTGACATGAAAGTAATGAAGAGTGGTCTGCTGGTGAAACAGATCGAGAGGGAGAAACCAGTAAACATGAAATAATTCTGAAGGATAAATAGAAAGCATCAACCATAGGTGTCTGTGTATTGTTTGGCCAGGTCCTCAGGACAGATACTTCAACTCCATGTAGGATTCTCACTTTAACGCGTGGGAATTACCAGACCATGGAGAGTTATAGAGGGGGTTAAGTCATATGTTGGGGTTGTGTCAGGGGACAAGTTCTTCCTGCGGGGTGGGGTTGGGGAGGAAGGAGAAGGAAGAGGAGGGGCCATTAACTGTGGGTCTGGCAACTTGACAAGGGAAATGTGGATGTTCATGGAAAGGGTCTGGTGAACAAGAGCCAGAGATTGAAATAGTGGGACACAACTTTGTTGGAAGGTGGTGCCCCAGGTATCATCACTGTTGGATATCATCAGGCATTTTAAGAGTACAGGACAAGGAAAAAGCCTTAACATTCAACTCACTATGAACCACATAGCCTCCTTGTGTATATGACTGCACAGTTCACCTTTTCTCAGAGTCAGCTTCCCAGGCCTAGGGTTCCAGGTAACATCTTAGGGGATGGGGGCATAAAGTATATGGAGGGGCTGTGGCCCAGAGCAAAAGCGAGGGGGTGGGAAGGCAGTAAGGATATTAATTTCTGGCAAAAGTGACCAGGGGAAAAGATAAATCACCAGGAAACAGACAAACAAAAACAGATCCCATCGTGTATGTTTGAGCTCATGTGAACTCTGTTCTTTTTTCCAAGAACTCAGTTTAGGTACAAAGTCTGCAGGGGCAGAAGTCAGGGGGATGGGGATGTTAAACAGGCAAAGTCCAGCCTACGCAGCCGTGCACTCTGTGTCGCATGATGGCTCAGTGCTTAATATCCTTTTTTCCAGGAAGGCTTACGCTCTGTGCCCAAGGCCCTCTGTCAGGCCTAGGTGTAGAAATAACATTTTTCCACAAACCCTCTGGTGACAGTGTCTATTCCTTGCTGAATGGCTCAGCACAGGCTGTATAAAACCACAAGTGGCCTTCTTCTGGGCTTTGTCGCTACTCTGTGGGCCAAGGGCCAATGGGAACACCTGGAGAATACAGAGCTTACGGAGGGACTGGTCGAACTTAGGGTGGCCCTTTCCAGGTAGATGGCTGCTTTCCGGAATCACGTCCACCTCTGGATTGGGCAAAGGACAGACTGGCACAAAGGGAGTAGGGAGAGGTCAACGTTTGTCCTCTCACCCCAGATACAATGGCTCCAACGTGGGCATTCCTGTGGGTGATATTTCTGTCTCACATGGAGTTCTCACTCCAAAAATTGTCTCCCGACAGCAGCATCTCTTTGGAGGGCAAAGGGTAAAGGATGAACGTCAAAGTTCATGGGTTTATGGATGCCCCCTTCAAGGTGCACTGAATGAGATCTCCTGCTCAGGGCCAACTTTTGCATTTGAATATCTTCAGCCTAGTATGCCCCTTCTACAGAGGAGCATCTACAGTTCCAGAAGGCAAGGCTTGTCCTTCTCTGGGTGCTTTCTGTACAAGCAGCGCAGCAAACAATGGAAACATGTCTTCTTACTTTCTTAATCTGTAATCTTCAAAGGATCCTGGGGGCTCCGGCAGGCTGGTACCTGTCTTTCTCAGCGCCAGTTCAAAACAAAACAACACAAAGCAGAAACTATGCTGTAATAAGTCTGCTGTGGGTGTGGGATGGTGTATTGGTGCATGTTTGGGGGGACCTTAGACTGGGCTCATTCTAGGGGCTGCATGGTAGTTATCCACATTCAGAAGTTTTAGTAAGGCATTTCAAAGAAGTTAAAGACAAGAAACGTTAAGGACAGGGTTCCCCAACACCTACTATCTCCTGTCTTCAGTACCAGTGCTTCAGTACCAGGGGTGGCTTTAGCTCTAACCTGTCGTGGAGTGAAGAGTGCAGAGATAGTCATGGATCGGTTAGTAAACCTGAACTATGCATGGTTGACTTGATGGTCATTCTCTGGAAACTTGCCATGACATGTGTCCCCATGTCTTTCGGGCTTTCACTTGGGCCCTAAGGTCTAGGCGCTATTAGATTTGACTGCACACTTGGACGTGTTGTGTAAGGTTTTCTTCCACTGTATATCAATGCGTGTGAGACTTGGCGGATTACTGATAATTTCTTGAGCATTCTGGCTCAATCACCCTGAGCTGCATTTGTTTCCTGTTCCCTGGATATGTTCATGTTTTCCTCTGTTTAGAATGAAGATTGGGTGTCTCTGTTGTGCCTGCCCATGAATGTGAGTTGATGTTTCTTCCCGTGGGTCTGCCTATGACTCCTGTCTTCTTTGATGTGGCACCGATGCCTGTGCCATTATACACAGCACTGCTGCAATAGCTATGTCAGTTCTTGCATGGCCCTATTCAACATACATGAATTGTGTTGCTTGCATTCACTTTTGTTTTTTAAGTTTGTGTGTCTTTGTCAGATTGTGTGTGAATTGGATGATTTCTTTCATTCCTGGATCAAATGTTTCCAACATCTTGAATTGTGACTTTTTTTTTTTTTAAAGAGATACACGATATTTGTGAACAGCAAGAAATGCTTTATCGCAGGAATAGTTAACAGTGACCCACGTTTGGAAACAGCAATACCCACATACTTACAGAAATGCCCGTTGGGCAAGAATATCACTCGTTGAAATGAGAATATGAATCAGGATCACAAAAGGCAAAGATGTTGCAGGAATGCATCTGTCAGAAAATTTTTCGTCTCTCAGGAGAGATTTGGGGTTGATTGTTAAGTGTTCTATAAACACTGCTGCAGAAAAGAAGGACATTGACTATTACCACTTCTTGCAGTGATCGTTAACCTGACATTACCCATGCAGAATTTCTTCATGATTTTAAGTGAAGCATCACTCAGGCAGTAAGAGTTGGGGCTTGCCTTTCTGTGAATAGGAATTTGTTAAAGAATTCTTGTCCTCAGTGACCTTCTATAGCCTGGGGAAAGGGGCTTGCATGATCAAGTACAAGTTCAAAGCCCCTTGCTATTTCTGTGCTTTTTCTGGAAGGAAAGCACAGGGAATGGAATGATGCCAACGTGATTGGCACTGTGAACCAGCCTGTTGTGATGGGAGTAGAGATCAGAGGCACACGTCACACAACCGTCCACAGTGAGGACTTCCAGCCCTGCCAAACTCTTTCAATGTCAGTCCCCCTCATGAGAAAATCCCATTCACCTTCCAGGATTATCATAGAAGTAGAATAGGATGCTGATTTGATCAACTAGTGAGGGAAAAAAATAATAATAACTGGGCCAAAAAAAGAGGGGTGCTTACCAAAGTCCATTAGACTGGACAAGTAAGCAATTAGTTGCACATCTGTGCAAGTTTCTTTTCAGGATTGTTTGTGTGTGTATGTGGGTAGGTGGGTGGGTGAGCATGCAGACACATGTGCGCTGACACAAATGTGTGTGTGAGCTGTCTGAACTGGTCTGGCTGGGGGATGGAAGAATGGACACTGAAAACGCGAAAGAGCTTGTGTAAGATGTAAAGATCATAGGGCAGCAGAAGCACGGACGCCATGGAAAAAAGCCCAGGGATCTCACCGACAGAGCAAGCTAGAAGTGTAAACAGGCTTGTAAGTGTAAACATGGATCCCTGAGCAGAAAGGAGAGGCAAGAACAAAGCACCTGGGTGCAGTCAGGGAGGATGCGAAGGAGCAGAGAAACGCAGTGGGCCAGATTCCCAGGCACAGAAGAGGGGCTATGCACAGCCCCTAGGACACCCAGCTACAAAGGGTTTTCTGTCCTTCTCAAGTGCAGGACCATTCTATCCTCGACATGACCAGGCATCTGAGCACAGCTTGCCCTTTTCTGTAAGGTTTGGGAGACTGGTGGCACTGTAGCATAAGCACCTGCTACATGCAGTTTGTCAGTTTGAAACATCACTCCTTAAAAGGGTGTCTTGGGTTGATCCTCTCACCCCTCCCAGTCCCACAGGCCTGGGCTGATGGTGTAGGCTGGGCTGTGTTCTCACGGGGAGGCTGGATGAGAACAGAACCACTTTGAAAGGGCCTCTGTACAATAAATGGACAGACTTCAATTCCTCTGGCAATGGAGAGCCGTGGCCCTTGGTGGGGCGCTATCCTTAGCATCTCTGTATAAATTTCTCTCAACAGAGAGAATTCCATGTCTGTATCACATTTAGACATGAGGGCAAAAGTGTTCTATGTGAAGCATGGAAGTTGGTATTTCACGTCTGAATACATGCATGTAGATTTCCTGAATGAAATACAGAATTCGCTGCATTTCGCCTGGGAATATCTCACCACAAACTTTCCAAATTGAGAATGGAATTCCCTATATTTTACAGTATGAAAATGTATGCACATATTAAAACATAATGTGACACACATGACAAGCAAACTACTAAACGATGGAAAAGATAAAAGATATACTCGCTCTATATATCCTAGCAAATCAGCTCATGACAAAGTTTCCAAAATAATGAGTAGTCCTCAAGTAAGACCTGATGAAAACCTTTGTCACACTTTGTCCTAAATTCACCTGGTAACTAGGAGAGCTCTCAGTGTCTGTTAACTTGCTTCACACACAAGAAAAAAACTGCTCATCCTTTTATGAGTGTATGTGGTTTTGAAGTGAGACATTATCTCAAGAGATTCTGTTAACCTCCATAGACTTAAGAGATAAGGTGTTACTGTAACTAAATACCCCTGTACCCAACAACCTTGGGCCAAGCAATATCAAAACATTAAAGTTTAAAGCAGAGTATGTTTTACTGCAGAGCCATGCAAGAAGTGTGGCTTATGCCTTTAAAAACCTCAATCTACCTAAAGAGAAAAAAGAGCTACATATAGAAAAGCATAAAGCACTGATGAAAGAAATCAAACAGTACACAAATAGATGGATAAATATACCGTGTTCATGGATCAGAAGAATCAATATAGTGAAAACGAGTATACCACCCAAAGCAATCTATAGATTCAATGCAATCCCTATCAAGCTACCAGCGGTATTTTTCAGAGAACTAGAAAAAATAATTTCACAATTTGTATGGAAATACAAAAAACCTCGAATAGCCAAAGAAATCTTGAGAATGAAGAATGGAATAGGAGGAATCAACCTGCCTGACTTCAGGCTATGCTACAAAGTAACAGTCATCAAGATAGTATGGTACTGGCACGGAGACAGAAACATAGATCAATGGAACGCAATAGCAAGCCCAGAGATAAATTCATGCACCTATGGACACCTTATCTGTGACAAAGGAGGAAAGAATATAAAATGGAGAAAAGACAATTTCCTTAATACGTGGAGCTGGGAAAACTGGTCAACCACTTGTAAAAGAATGAAACTAGAACACTTTCTAACACCGTACACAAAAATAAACTCAAAATGGATTGAAGATCTGAATGTAAGACCACAAACTATAAAACTATAAGAGTCCTAGAGGAAAACATAGGCAAAACACTATCCGACACAATTCACAGCAGGATCCTCTATGACCCACCTCCAAGAATAATGGAAATAAAAGCAAAAATAAACAAATGGGACCTAATGAAACTTAAAAGCTTTTGCACAACAAAGGAGACTAGAAGCAAGGGGAAAAGCCTGCCTTCAGAATGGGAGAGACTAATAGCAAACGAACCAACTGACAAAGAATTAATATCAAAAGTATGCAAGCAACACCTGCAGCTCAAGTCCAGAAAAATAAGCGAACCAATCAAAAATTGGGCCAAAGAACTAAACAGACATTTCTCCAAAGAAGACATACAGATGGCTAACAAACACATGAAAAGATGCTCAACATCACTCATTATCAGAGAAATGCAAATCAAAACCTCAACGAGGTAGCATCTCACACTGGTCAGAATGCCTGCCATCCAATAATCTACAAACAATAAATGCTGGAGAGGGTACGGAGAAAAAGGAACCCTCTTACACTCTCAGTGGGAATGCAAACTAGTACAGCCACTATGGAGAACAGTGTGGAGGTTCTGCCATATAACACAGTGAACCCACTGATGGGCATATACACCGAGGAAGCCAGAACTGAAAGAGACATGCTGCTGCTGCTGCTGCTAAGTCGCTTCAGTCGTGTCCGACTCTGTGCGACCCCATAGACAGCAGCCCACCTGGCTCCGCCGTCCCTGGGATTCTCCAGGCAAGAATACTGGAGTGGGCTGCCATTTCCTTCTCCAATGCATGAAAGGGAAAAGTGAAAGTGAAGTCGCTCAGTCGTGTCCGACTCTTAGCGACACCATGGACTGTAGCCTACCACGCTCCTCCGTCCAGGGGATTTTCCAGGCAAGAGTACTGGGGTAGGGTGCCATTGCCTTCTCCGGAAAGAGACATGTGTACCCCAATATTCATCGAAGCCCTGTTTATAATAGCCAGGACACAGAAGCAACCCAAATGGCCATCAGCAGACGAATGGATAAGAAATCTGTGATACATATACACAATGGAATATTACTCAGCCATTAAAATGAATGCATTTGAATCCCTTCTAACGAGGTGGATTAAACCGGAGCCTATTATACAGAGTGAAGTAAATCAGAAAGCAAAACACCAATACAGTATACTAACACATATATATGGAATTTAGAAAGATGCTAGCGATAACCCTATATGCAGGACAGCAAAACAGACACAGATGTATAGAACAGATTTTTGGACTCTGTGGGAGATTGCAAGGGTGGAATGATTTGGGAGAATGACCTTGAAACATGTATATTATCATATGTCAACCCAGATCATATGCCATATCATATCATATGCCAGGCCAGATTTGATGCATGAGACAAGGTGCTCGGGGCTGGTGCACTGGGAGGACCCAGAAGGATGGGATGGGGAGGGAGGAGTGAAGGGGCCTCAGGATGGGGAACACATGTGCACCCGTGGCGGATTCATGTCAATGTATTCAGAAACCACTTAGATATTGTAAAGTAATTAGCGCCCAATTAAAATAAATAAATTTATATTAAAAAAAATAAAAGTTACCTGAAAATAAACTACTTACATTTTCGTCAAAAAGAAAAAAAAAAAGAATGCTCTAGAACTAACAAGTCTTGGGAACTGAACTTCGTGCCATTCTGCCCCTTCAGTTTGGACTAGGCATCAGGTTTTTTTTGTTTGTTTCTTTGTTTGTTTGTTTTTTGACTACTGAAAAGATGGAGTAGATTTCCTTCCAGTCTTTACATCTACTTAGACATAATCTTTCACATTTTTTTAATGAAACAATGCATCTGTTTCTGTTAAAATGTTTATTGTGAGCAAAAACCAACCAAACAAACAACAAAAAAGAAATTGGTGCCCAGATTTTCACATGAGAAACAGAGATAATGCCATCATTCATGCAGGAAAATCTGCACCCTGATTTTCAGATGTGAAATATAAATAAGTCCCTATTTTATGTAATGAAAACTGTGCTGTGATGTAGATGTTGGAAAATTTGTGAAATTCATATTTAATATAGGAAAATGGATGCCCAGATTTTCTGATGTGAAATACACAGAATTTCAAAACTTCTTGTAGTAATACAGACATGCAGATATTCATAAATAAAATACAGAGAATTTCATATATTACGCTGAAAAAAAAAATGGCTTCCAGAGTCTCATATGTGACATATACAGAGGTGCATTTTTCATATGGGAAAATCAAAACCTAGAAATACAAATGTCACTCCAGTTATTTACGCAATTCATGTAGAAATATTGGCACCCAGATTCTCATGTGTGAAATATAGATTATTCCATATATCATGCAAGGCAGCCTTCACGCAGATTTTCAGAAGTGAAATCCAGAGAATTCCAAACTTCAATAGGGAAATCTGTGGCCAGATTTTCATATATGAAATATAGTTGATTCTATATTTGACTGCCTGGCCCAGATATCAATTTCTGAATCACGGAAAATTGCATATTTTATATGTCAAAATCTGACACAAATATTCACATGTGAATAACTGACATTTTGTATCTCACATGAGAAAATATGTCCCCAGATTTTCCAATGCAAAATATACAGAATTCCATATTTCATACTGAAGAGCTTCATGCAAGTTTTCTTGGGTGAAATACAGAGAGTTTCACACCTCAAGCATGAAAACCACTTCATATATGAAATAGAAATTTCTACATTTCTTTAGGAAAATCGATGCCAAGTGTTTCAATTGTTAAATATACAGTATTTTGTAGCTCATGAAGCAAAGCCAATATCCGCTGGATCATCGAAAAAGCAAGAGAGTTCCAGAAAAACATCTATTTCTGCTTTATTGACTATGCCAAAGCCTTTGACTGTGTGGATCACAATAAACTGTGCAACATTCTGAAAGAGATGGGAATACCAGACCATCTGACCTGTCTCTTGAGAAACCTGTATGCAGGTCAGGAAGCAACGGTTAGAACTGGACATGGAACAACAGACTGGTTCCAAATAGGAAAAGGAGTACGTCAAGGCTGTATATTGTCCCCCTGCTTATTTAACTTCTCTGCAGAGTACATCATGAGAAATGCTGGGCTGGAAGAAACACAAGCTGGAATCAAGATTGCCGGGAGAAATATCAATAACCTCAGATATGCAGATGACACCACCCTTATGGCAGAAAGTGAAGAAGAACTAAAGAGCCTCTTGATGAAGGTGAAGGAGGAGAGTGAAAAAGTTGGTTTAAAGCTCAACGTTCAGAAAACTAAGATCATGGCATCTGGTCCCATCACTTCATGGGAAATAGATGGGGAAACAGTGGAAACAGTGTCAGACTTTACTTTTTTTGGCTCCAGAATCACTGCTGCTGGTGACTGCAGCCATGAAATTAAAAGACGCTTACTCCTTGGAAGGAAGGTTATGGCCAACCTAGATAGCATGTTTAAAAGCAGAGACATTACTTTGCCAACAAAAGTCCGTCTAGTCAAGGCTATGGTTTTTCCAGTGGTCATGTATGGTTGTGAGAGTTGGACGGTGAAGAAAGCTGAGCACCGCAGAATTGATGCTTTTGAACTGTGGTGTTGGAGAAGACTCTTGAGAGTCCCTTGGACTGCAAGGAGATCCAATCAATCCATCCTAAAAGACATCAATCCTGGGTGTTCATTGGAAGGTCTGATGTTGAAGCTGAAACTCCAATACTTTGGCCACCTCATGCAAAGGGTTGACTCGTTGGAAAAGACCCTAATGCTGGGTAGGATTGGGGGCGGGAGGAGAAGGGGACGACAGAGGATGAGATGGTTGGATGGTATCACCGACTCGATGAACATGGGTTTGGGTAGACTCCGGGAGTTGGTGATGGACAGAGAGGCCTGGCGTGCTGCAATTCATGGGGTCGCAGAGAGTCGGACACGACTGAGCGACTGAACTGAACTGAACTGATGATGATAAGGATCTCTTTCATTTGATGTTAGTTCCACAAGGTCTTGTAAGTTTTCTTGAGAACTGATTATTTCAGCTTCTTCAGCATCTGCATTTGTGGGATAGACTTTTATATTTCACGTAAAAAAAAAACATCTTGGCAGAGACCTAATCCATGAGATAATGAACTTTTTATATCTCATTTAGGAAAATCTGGGTCACGATTTTTCTACATGAGATATTCAGTTCTTTATATTTCATGAATGACAATCTAGGCACTGATTTTCCTACAGGAAATCATTTTCCTACAGGAAATATGGATTTCTCTACTGAACTGAACTGAAGCGAAGCAAAGTCAGCACACAGGTTTTCAGATGAGAAATATGAAACATTCCATATTTCATGTTACAAAACGTGACCTTATTTATTGCCAATTCTATGTGAAATACAAGAATTTCATATTTCAGGGGAAAGTGCTCTGTGCCTCAAGTTTCAAATGCGAAAGTAGAGAAATCCATATTTCCTGTAGGAAAATGATTTCCTGTAGGAAAATCAGTGCCTAGATTGTCATTCATGAAATATAAAGAACTGAATATCTCATGTAGAAAAATCGTGACCCAGATTTTCCTAAATGAGATATAAAAAGTTCATTATCTCATGGATTAGGTCTCTGCCAAGATGTTTTTTTTTTATGTGAAATATAAAAGTCTATCCCACAAATGCAGATGCTGAAGAAGCTGAAATAATCAGTTCTCAAGAAAACTTACAAGACCTTGTGGAACTAACATCAAATGAAAGAGATCCTTATCATCATCAGTTCAGTTCAGTTCAGTCGCTCAGTCGTGTCCGACTCTCTGCGACCCCATGAATTGCAGCACGCCAGGCCTCTCTGTCCATCACCAACTCCCGGAGTCTACCCAAACCCATGTTCATCGAGTCGGTGATACCATCCAACCATCTCATCCTCTGTCGTCCCCTTCTCCTCCCGCCCCCAATCCTACCCAGCATTAGGGTCTTTTCCAACGAGTCAACCCTTTGCATGAGGTGGCCAAAGTATTGGAGTTTCAGCTTCAACATCAGACCTTCCAATGAACACCCAGGATTGATGTCTTTTAGGATGGATTGATTGGATCTCCTTGCAGTCCAAGGGACTCTCAAGAGTCTTCTCCAACACCACAGTTCAAAAGCATCAATTCTGCGGTGCTCAGCTTTCTTCACCGTCCAACTCTCACAACCATACATGACCACTGGAAAAACCATAGCCTTGACTAGACGGACTTTTGTTGGCAAAGTAATGTCTCTGCTTTTAAACATGCTATCTAGGTTGGCCATAACCTTCCTTCCAAGGAGTAAGCGTCTTTTAATTTCATGGCTGCAGTCACCAGCAGCAGTGATTCTGGAGCCAAAAAAAGTAAAGTCTGACACTGTTTCCACTGTTTCCCCATCTATTTCCCATGAAGTGATGGGACCAGATGCCATGATCTTAGTTTTCTGAACGTTGAGCTTTAAACCAACTTTTTCACTCTCCTCCTTCACCTTCATCAAGAGGCTCTTTAGTTCTTCTTCACTTTCTGCCATAAGGGTGGTGTCATCTGCATATCTGAGGTTATTGATATTTCTCCCGGCAATCTTGATTCCAGCTTGTGTTTCTTCCAGCCCAGCATTTCTCATGATGTACTCTGCAGAGAAGTTAAATAAGCAGGGGGACAATATACAGCCTTGACGTACTCCTTTTCCTATTTGGAACCAGTCTGTTGTTCCATGTCCAGTTCTAACCGTTGCTTCCTGACCTGCATACAGGTTTCTCAAGAGACAGGTCAGATGGTCTGGTATTCCCATCTCTTTCAGAATGTTGCACAGTTTATTGTGATCCACACAGTCAAAGGCTTTGGCATAGTCAATAAAGCAGAAATAGATGTTTTTCTGGAACTCTCTTGCTTTTTCGATGATCCAGCGGATATTGGCTTTGCTTCATGAGCTACAAAATACTGTATATTTAACAATTGAAACACTTGGCATCGATTTTCCTAAAGAAATGTAGAAATTTCTATTTCATATATGAAGTGGTTTTCATGCTTGAGGTGTGAAACTCTCTGTATTTCACCCAAGAAAACTTGCATGAAGCTCTTCAGTATGAAATATGGAATTCTGTATATTTTGCATTGGAAAATCTGGGGACATATTTTCTCATGTGAGATACAAAATGTCAGTTATTCACATGTGAATATTTGTGTCAGATTTTGACATATAAAATATGCAATTTTCCGTGATTCAGAAATTGATATCTGGGCCAGGCAGTCAAATATAGAATCAACTATATTTCATATATGAAAATCTGGCCACAGATTTCCCTATTGAAGTTTGGAATTCTCTGGATTTCACTTCTGAAAATCTGGGTGAAGGCTGCCTTGCATGATATATGGAATAATCTATATTTCACACATGAGAATCTGGGTGCCAATATTTCTACATGAATTGCGTAAATAACTGGAGTGACATTTGTATTTCTAGGTTTTGATTTTCCCATATGAAAAATGCACCTCTGTATATGTCACATATGAGACTCTGGAAGCCATTTTTTTTTTCAGCGTAATATATGAAATTCTCTGTATTTTATTTATGAATATCTGCATGTCTGTATTACTACAAGAAGTTTTGAAATTCTGTGTATTTCACATCAGAAAATCTGGGCATCCATTTTCCTATATTAAATATGAATTTCACAAATTTTCCAACATCTACATCACAGCACAGTTTTCATTACATAAAATAGGGACTTATTTATATTTCACATCTGAAAATCAGGGTGCAGATTTTCCTGCATGAATGATGGCATTATCTCTGTTTCTCATGTGAAAATCTGGGCACCAATTTCTTTTTTGTTGTTTGTTTGGTTGGTTTTTGCTCACAATAAACATTTTAACAGAAACAGATGCATTGTTTCATTAAAAAAATGTGAAAGATTATGTCTAAGTAGATGTAAAGACTGGAAGGAAATCTACTCCATCTTTTCAGTAGTCAAAAAACAAACAAACAAAGAAACAAACAAAAAAAACCTGATGCCTAGTCCAAACTGAAGGGGCAGAATGGCACGAAGTTCAGTTCCCAAGACTTGTTAGTTCTAGAGCATTCTTTTTTTTTTTCTTTTTGACGAAAATGTAAGTAGTTTATTTTCAGGTAACTTTTATTTTTTTTAATATAAATTTATTTATTTTAATTGGGCGCTAATTACTTTACAATATCTAAGTGGTTTCTGAATACATTGACATGAATCCGCCACGGGTGCACATGTGTTCCCCATCCTGAGGCCCCTTCACTCCTCCCTCCCCATCCCATCCTTCTGGGTCCTCCCAGTGCACCAGCCCCGAGCACCTTGTCTCATGCATCAAATCTGGCCTGGCATATGATATGATATGGCATATGATCTGGGTTGACATATGATAATATACATGTTTCAAGGTCATTCTCCCAAATCATTCCACCCTTGCAATCTCCCACAGAGTCCAAAAATCTGTTCTATACATCTGTGTCTGTTTTGCTGTCCTGCATATAGGGTTATCGCTAGCATCTTTCTAAATTCCATATATATGTGTTAGTATACTGTATTGGTGTTTTGCTTTCTGATTTACTTCACTCTGTATAATAGGCTCCGGTTTAATCCACCTCGTTAGAAGGGATTCAAATGCATTCATTTTAATGGCTGAGTAATATTCCATTGTGTATATGTATCACAGATTTCTTATCCATTCGTCTGCTGATGGCCATTTGGGTTGCTTCTGTGTCCTGGCTATTATAAACAGGGCTTCGATGAATATTGGGGTACACATGTCTCTTTCCGGAGAAGGCAATGGCACCCTACCCCAGTACTCTTGCCTGGAAAATCCCCTGGACGGAGGAGCGTGGTAGGCTACAGTCCATGGTGTCGCTAAGAGTCGGACACGACTGAGCGACTTCACTTTCACTTTTCCCTTTCATGCATTGGAGAAGGAAATGGCAGCCCACTCCAGTATTCTTGCCTGGAGAATCCCAGGGACGGCGGAGCCAGGTGGGCTGCTGTCTATGGGGTCGCACAGAGTCGGACACGACTGAAGCGACTTAGCAGCAGCAGCAGCAGCATGTCTCTTTCAGTTCTGGCTTCCTCGGTGTATATGCCCATCAGTGGGTTCACTGTGTTATATGGCAGAACCTCCACACTGTTCTCCATAGTGGCTGTACTAGTTTGCATTCCCACTGAGAGTGTAAGAGGGTTCCTTTTTCTCCGTACCCTCTCCAGCATTTATTGTTTGTAGATTATTGGATGGCAGGCATTCTGACCAGTGTGAGATGCTACCTCGTTGAGGTTTTGATTTGCATTTCTCTGATAATGAGTGATGTTGAGCATCTTTTCATGTGTTTGTTAGCCATCTGTATGTCTTCTTTGGAGAAATGTCTGTTTAGTTCTTTGGCCCAATTTTTGATTGGTTCGCTTATTTTTCTGGACTTGAGCTGCAGGTGTTGCTTGCATACTTTTGATATTAATTCTTTGTCAGTTGGTTCATTTGCTATTAGTCTCTCCCATTCTGAAGGCAGGCTTTTCCCCTTGCTTCTAGTCTCCTTTGTTGTGCAAAAGCTTTTAAGTTTCATTAGGTCCCATTTGTTTATTTTTGCTTTTATTTCCATTATTCTTGGAGGTGGGTCATAGAGGATCCTGCTGTGAATTGTGTCGGATAGTGTTTTGCCTATGTTTTCCTCTAGGACTCTTATAGTTTTATAGTTTGTGGTCTTACATTCAGATCTTCAATCCATTTTGAGTTTATTTTTGTGTACGGTGTTAGAAAGTGTTCTAGTTTCATTCTTTTACAAGTGGTTGACCAGTTTTCCCAGCTCCACGTATTAAGGAAATTGTCTTTTCTCCATTTTATATTCTTTCCTCCTTTGTCACAGATAAGGTGTCCATAGGTGCATGAATTTATCTCTGGGCTTGCTATTGCGTTCCATTGATCTATGTTTCTGTCTCCGTGCCAGTACCATACTATCTTGATGACTGTTACTTTGTAGCATAGCCTGAAGTCAGGCAGGTTGATTCCTCCTATTCCATTCTTCATTCTCAAGATTTCTTTGGCTATTCGAGGTTTTTTGTATTTCCATACAAATTGTGAAATTATTTTTTCTAGTTCTCTGAAAAATACCGCTGGTAGCTTGATAGGGATTGCATTGAATCTATAGATTGCTTTGGGTGGTATACTCGTTTTCACTATATTGATTCTTCTGATCCATGAACACGGTATATTTATCCATCTATTTGTGTACTGTTTGATTTCTTTCATCAGTGCTTTATACTTTTCTATATGTAGCTCTTTTTTCTCTTTAGGTAGATTGAGGTTTTTAAAGGCATAAGCCACACTTCTTGCATGGCTCTGCAGTAAAACATACTCTGCTTTAAACTTTAATGTTTTGATATTGCTTGGCCCAAGGTTGTTGGGTACAGGGGTATTTAGTTACAGTAACACCTTATCTCTTAAGTCTATGGAGGTTAACAGAATCTCTTGAGATAATGTCTCACTTCAAAACCACATACACTCATAAAAGGATGAGCAGTTTTTTTCTTGTGTGTGAAGCAAGTTAACAGACACTGAGAGCTCTCCTAGTTACCAGGTGAATTTAGGACAAAGTGTGACAAAGGTTTTCATCAGGTCTTACTTGAGGACTACTCATTATTTTGGAAACTTTGTCATGAGCTGATTTGCTAGGATATATAGAGCGAGTATATCTTTTATCTTTTCCATCGTTTAGTAGTTTGCTTGTCATGTGTGTCACATTATGTTTTAATATGTGCATACATTTTCATACTGTAAAATATAGGGAATTCCATTCTCAATTTGGAAAGTTTGTGGTGAGATATTCCCAGGCGAAATGCAGCGAATTCTGTATTTCATTCAGGAAATCTACATGCATGTATTCAGACGTGAAATACCAACTTCCATGCTTCACATAGAACACTTTTGCCCTCATGTCTAAATGTGATACAGACATGGAATTCTCTCTGTTGAGAGAAATTTATACAGAGATGCTAAGGATAGCGCCCCACCAAGGGCCACGGCTCTCCATTGCCAGAGGAATTGAAGTCTGTCCATTTATTGTACAGAGGCCCTTTCAAAGTGGTTCTGTTCTCATCCAGCCTCCCCGTGAGAACACAGCCCAGCCTACACCATCAGCCCAGGCCTGTGGGACTGGGAGGGGTGAGAGGATCAACCCAAGACACCCTTTTAAGGAGTGATGTTTCAAACTGACAAACTGCATGTAGCAGGTGCTTATGCTACAGTGCCACCAGTCTCCCAAACCTTACAGAAAAGGGCAAGCTGTGCTCAGATGCCTGGTCATGTCGAGGATAGAATGGTCCTGCACTTGAGAAGGACAGAAAACCCTTTGTAGCTGGGTGTCCTAGGGGCTGTGCATAGCCCCTCTTCTGTGCCTGGGAATCTGGCCCACTGCGTTTCTCTGCTCCTTCGCATCCTCCCTGACTGCACCCAGGTGCTTTGTTCTTGCCTCTCCTTTCTGCTCAGGGATCCATGTTTACACTTACAAGCCTGTTTACACTTCTAGCTTGCTCTGTCGGTGAGATCCCTGGGCTTTTTTCCATGGCGTCCGTGCTTCTGCTGCCCTATGATCTTTACATCTTACACAAGCTCTTTCGCGTTTTCAGTGTCCATTCTTCCATCCCCCAGCCAGACCAGTTCAGACAGCTCACACACACATTTGTGTCAGCGCACATGTGTCTGCATGCTCACCCACCCACCTACCCACATACACACACAAACAATCCTGAAAAGAAACTTGCACAGATGTGCAACTAATTGCTTACTTGTCCAGTCTAATGGACTTTGGTAAGCACCCCTCTTTTTTTGGCCCAGTTATTATTATTTTTTTCCCTCACTAGTTGATCAAATCAGCATCCTATTCTACTTCTATGATAATCCTGGAAGGTGAATGGGATTTTCTCATGAGGGGGACTGACATTGAAAGAGTTTGGCAGGGCTGGAAGTCCTCACTGTGGACGGTTGTGTGACGTGTGCCTCTGATCTCTACTCCCATCACAACAGGCTGGTTCACAGTGCCAATCACGTTGGCATCATTCCATTCCCTGTGCTTTCCTTCCAGAAAAAGCACAGAAATAGCAAGGGGCTTTGAACTTGTACTTGATCATGCAAGCCCCTTTCCCCAGGCTATAGAAGGTCACTGAGGACAAGAATTCTTTAACAAATTCCTATTCACAGAAAGGCAAGCCCCAACTCTTACTGCCTGAGTGATGCTTCACTTAAAATCATGAAGAAATTCTGCATGGGTAATGTCAGGTTAACGATCACTGCAAGAAGTGGTAATAGTCAATGTCCTTCTTTTCTGCAGCAGTGTTTATAGAACACTTAACAATCAACCCCAAATCTCTCCTGAGAGACGAAAAATTTTCTGACAGATGCATTCCTGCAACATCTTTGCCTTTTGTGATCCTGATTCATATTCTCATTTCAACGAGTGATATTCTTGCCCAACGGGCATTTCTGTAAGTATGTGGGTATTGCTGTTTCCAAACGTGGGTCACTGTTAACTATTCCTGCGATAAAGCATTTCTTGCTGTTCACAAATATCGTGTATCTCTTTAAAAAAAAAAAAGTCACAATTCAAGATGTTGGAAACATTTGATCCAGGAATGAAAGAAATCATCCAATTCACACACAATCTGACAAAGACACACAAACTTAAAAAACAAAAGTGAATGCAAGCAACACAATTCATGTATGTTGAATAGGGCCATGCAAGAACTGACATAGCTATTGCAGCAGTGCTGTGTATAATGGCACAGGCATCGGTGCCACATCAAAGAAGACAGGAGTCATAGGCAGACCCACGGGAAGAAACATCAACTCACATTCATGGGCAGGCACAACAGAGACACCCAATCTTCATTCTAAACAGAGGAAAACATGAACATATCCAGGGAACAGGAAACAAATGCAGCTCAGGGTGATTGAGCCAGAATGCTCAAGAAATTATCAGTAATCCGCCAAGTCTCACACGCATTGATATACAGTGGAAGAAAACCTTACACAACACGTCCAAGTGTGCAGTCAAATCTAATAGCGCCTAGACCTTAGGGCCCAAGTGAAAGCCCGAAAGACATGGGGACACATGTCATGGCAAGTTTCCAGAGAATGACCATCAAGTCAACCATGCATAGTTCAGGTTTACTAACCGATCCATGACTATCTCTGCACTCTTCACTCCACGACAGGTTAGAGCTAAAGCCACCCCTGGTACTGAAGCACTGGTACTGAAGACAGGAGATAGTAGGTGTTGGGGAACCCTGTCCTTAACGTTTCTTGTCTTTAACTTCTTTGAAATGCCTTACTAAAACTTCTGAATGTGGATAACTACCATGCAGCCCCTAGAATGAGCCCAGTCTAAGGTCCCCCCAAACATGCACCAATACACCATCCCACACCCACAGCAGACTTATTACAGCATAGTTTCTGCTTTGTGTTGTTTTGTTTTGAACTGGCGCTGAGAAAGACAGGTACCAGCCTGCCGGAGCCCCCAGGATCCTTTGAAGATTACAGATTAAGAAAGTAAGAAGACATGTTTCCATTGTTTGCTGCGCTGCTTGTACAGAAAGCACCCAGAGAAGGACAAGCCTTGCCTTCTGGAACTGTAGATGCTCCTCTGTAGAAGGGGCATACTAGGCTGAAGATATTCAAATGCAAAAGTTGGCCCTGAGCAGGAGATCTCATTCAGTGCACCTTGAAGGGGGCATCCATAAACCCATGAACTTTGACGTTCATCCTTTACCCTTTGCCCTCCAAAGAGATGCTGCTGTCGGGAGACAATTTTTGGAGTGAGAACTCCATGTGAGACAGAAATATCACCCACAGGAATGCCCACGTTGGAGCCATTGTATCTGGGGTGAGAGGACAAACGTTGACCTCTCCCTACTCCCTTTGTGCCAGTCTGTCCTTTGCCCAATCCAGAGGTGGACGTGATTCCGGAAAGCAGCCATCTACCTGGAAAGGGCCACCCTAAGTTCGACCAGTCCCTCCGTAAGCTCTGTATTCTCCAGGTGTTCCCATTGGCCCTTGGCCCACAGAGTAGCGACAAAGCCCAGAAGAAGGCCACTTGTGGTTTTATACAGCCTGTGCTGAGCCATTCAGCAAGGAATAGACACTGTCACCAGAGGGTTTGTGGAAAAATGTTATTTCTACACCTAGGCCTGACAGAGGGCCTTGGGCACAGAGCGTAAGCCTTCCTGGAAAAAAGGATATTAAGCACTGAGCCATCATGCGACACAGAGTGCACGGCTGCGTAGGCTGGACTTTGCCTGTTTAACATCCCCATCCCCCTGACTTCTGCCCCTGCAGACTTTGTACCTAAACTGAGTTCTTGGAAAAAAGAACAGAGTTCACATGAGCTCAAACATACACGATGGGATCTGTTTTTGTTTGTCTGTTTCCTGGTGATTTATCTTTTCCCCTGGTCACTTTTGCCAGAAATTAATATCCTTACTGCCTTCCCACCCCCTCGCTTTTGCTCTGGGCCACAGCCCCTCCATATACTTTATGCCCCCATCCCCTAAGATGTTACCTGGAACCCTAGGCCTGGGAAGCTGACTCTGAGAAAAGGTGAACTGTGCAGTCATATACACAAGGAGGCTATGTGGTTCATAGTGAGTTGAATGTTAAGGCTTTTTCCTTGTCCTGTACTCTTAAAATGCCTGATGATATCCAACAGTGATGATACCTGGGGCACCACCTTCCAACAAAGTTGTGTCCCACTATTTCAATCTCTGGCTCTTGTTCACCAGACCCTTTCCATGAACATCCACATTTCCCTTGTCAAGTTGCCAGACCCACAGTTAATGGCCCCTCCTCTTCCTTCTCCTTCCTCCCCAACCCCACCCCGCAGGAAGAACTTGTCCCCTGACACAACCCCAACATATGACTTAACCCCCTCTATAACTCTCCATGGTCTGGTAATTCCCACGCGTTAAAGTGAGAATCCTACATGGAGTTGAAGTATCTGTCCTGAGGACCTGGCCAAACAATACACAGACACCTATGGTTGATGCTTTCTATTTATCCTTCAGAATTATTTCATGTTTACTGGTTTCTCCCTCTCGATCTGTTTCACCAGCAGACCACTCTTCATTACTTTCATGTCAGAGAGGACTAGTTGGCCATTGATCTTCATGTGAAGCACCTTCTTAGGTTTTCTATTTTAGGTAAAGGGGGACACTCCAACATAAGTTTCTCAAAATCGGGGGTTTCCTTTCAAAACGGACAGAGAAACAGATACATATATGTCAACCTAGCCTCCCGGAACAACACTAAAGACAGCTTTAACCTTTCAAGTCAGTTTCCAGGAGAGAGAGTCTGTGAACTTTTACATTTCCTCTCTCAGTTCGGTTCAGTTCAGTTCAGTCGGACAGTCGTGTCTGACTCTTTGTGACCCCATGAATTGCAGCACTCCAGGCCTCTCTGTCCATCACCAGCTCCAGGAGTCTACCCAAACCTATGTCCATCGAGTCAGTGATGCCATCCAACCATCTCATCCTCGGTAGTCCCCTTGTCCTCCTCCCGCCAATCCTACTCAGCATTAGGGTCTTTTCCAATGAGTCAACACTTTGCATGAAGTGACCAAAGTATTGGAGTTTCAGCTTCAACATCAATCCTTCCAATGAACACCCAGGATTGATTTCCTTTAGGATGGACTGATGGCATCTCCTTGCAGTCCAATGGACTCTCAAGAGTCTTCTCCAACACCACAGTTCAAAAGCATCAATTCTTCGGCGCTCAGCTTTCTTCACCGTCCACCTCTCACATCCATACATGACCATTGAAAAAACCATAGCCTTGACTAGACGGACTTTTGTTGGCAAAGTAATGTCTCTGCTTTTAAATATGCTATCTAGGTTGGCCATAACCTTCCTTCCAAGGAGTAAGTGTCTTTTAATTTCACGGCTGCAATCATCGTCAGCAGTGATTTTGGACCCCCCTAAAATAAAGTCAGACACCGTTTCCAATGTTTCCCCATCTATTTCCCATGAAGTGATGGGACCAGATGCCATGATCTTAGTTTTCTGAACGTTGAGCTTTAAGCCAACTTTTTCACTCTCCTCTTTCACTTTCATCAAGAGGCTCTTTAGTTCTTCTTCACTTTCTGCCATAAGGGTGGTGTCATCTGCATATCTGAGGTTATTGATATTTCTCCTGGCAAACTTGATTCTAGCTTGTGTTTCTTCCAGCCTAGCGTTTCTCATGATGCACTTTGCATAGAGAGTTAAACAGGCAGGGTGACAACGTAGAGCCTTGATGTACTCCTTTTCCTATTTGGAACCAGTCTGTTTTTCCATGTCCAGTTCGAACTGTTGCTTCCTGATCTGCATACAGGTTTTTAAACCACGCACCCAAATCTTCACTGTACAACTATTTACAAGAGCTAGGATATGCAAACAACCTATATGGCCATCGGCAGATGACGGGTTAAGGGAGTTGGGGTACGTATACACAATGGTATGTTTCTCAGCTCTAAAAAGGAATGCCTTGAACTCAGTCCTAATGAGTTGGAATGAATATGGAGCCTATTAAGAGTGTGAAGAAAGTCAGAAAGAGAAAAAGCAAACACTGCATGTTAGTACAACTATATGGAGTTTAGGACCACGTAGGTGGTACCGGACATCGAACATGCAGAACAGCAAATAAGACACAGACATATAAAGAACAGAATTTGGACTCCGTGGTGGAATGTGAGTCTGGGTTAATTTGAGAAAATAGCCCTCAAACATTTACATTACCTTATGCAAAATAGACGACCAGCGCAAATTTGATGCGTGAAGCAAGGCAACCAAAGTCATGTTGTGGGACAACCCAGAAAGACAGGTAGGGGAGGGTGGTGGGGGTTGGGTTCAGCATTTGGGGGGACACGTGTATATCTATGAGTGATTCGTGTTGGCCAATGTATGAAAAAAACCATCATGGTTTTGTAAAGTAATCATCCTCCAGGTAAAATAAATAAGTTAAAAGACTATTCTCCATAATCCTACACAGTGGTCAGTATTCTCAGAATGAGAGTGGCATGTGGAAAAAATGTAAAAGAAAACAAAAATAGAAACAAGTGTGATGATGAAAATGGAATCAAATGATGGTCAGTGGGGAACAGCCTAGCAGAAAGGAGACTCGCAGACCGTTGTAGAAAGGGGATTTCAATAGTAGGTGGGCCCCAATTTAAGAGGAGCCTGAGGGTTGCCTTGTTGGCCATGGAATGCCAGTTCAGAGATGTGCAGCTGAGCCAGATATAAATTGGAGTGACATTGCCCTGACCAGGACACTTCATCTACCTCAAGCTTCTCTACTTAGAACCTGTTTTTCACTACGGTTCTCTACTTCTGCTGTCTCTTGCTGATTCCCTCATTCCATGGTGTTACTCTGCATTCCACAGAGTCTCACTTTCTCCACAAGTGAAATAAATGGCCCAAGTTTCTGGAAAACACTTATGCCAGTGCCCAATCCCTGGGCTCCTCGCCTCTCGTCCTCCCAGTACCTCTCGTGTCAGAGCCTTCCTCCTCATATAGTACCACACGGGATTGGGCCAGAGATCCTTTATGATGAACTCTCAGGGCAATGAGCTAGGTCAGCACGGGGCTGGCCAGACCCTGAGCCCTCCTGTACACCGCCAAGAATTCCAACATACATCACCAGTTCTGGCCCAGTGGCCGCGTGGGACCCTACCTCAGCAATCCGGTCAGATCCTGTGAAATTGTGGTCAAAGGACCAGTTGAAGAAGTTAACGCTGCTGTCATGGTGCCTGCGGCTGTATGCCTTGCGTTCAAATCCCTGGTTCCAGTGAATTAGGGTGGAATGAGATGCTCGATATCCTGCAGGAAAAGGAGTATGGGAGAAAGACCTAAATCACTTTCCAATTCAACCTACACTTTTCTGCCCCCACCCACCAAATCCAAGGAGCTGCCTCTTACCAGTGACATTAATGAGATAATCCTTAACAATCACTTCATTCTGGAAATACCTATTCTTCCAGAAGGACAATGTGATCTTGCAGTGATGAGAGGGATGCCTGAGTTCCTCCACCTGCCAGGACAAAGTGTGGGGAGTAGGGTAGGGGTGGATGGGTGTGAAACCCCTTTACAGAAGAGCTGTCCTTTCCTGTTTTCAGGGGTAAAGCATGTCCTCTCCCCTCCACAGTCACCTTCCCCCCACAATTATCAGTGTCCCCTGCCTGACCTTTAAGTTGGTCATGAAGTGAAGTATGTCTTCATCTTGGTCAGCCATCATAGCTGACATTTGAGGGTGGTTCATAAACTGCTTTAGGTCAAGGAGCCTCTAGATGCTAGAGGAAAAAAGTGCTGGAAGGACAAATCTAGCCTAAAGTGTAGAATGGCGCTGTCTGACTTCATCTTGCGACGAGTTAACTCGTCACATTTCTGTTAACGCAGACTGTATGAAGGCATGACAAGCCCCAAGGCTGTGCCTATAAATGCACTACCAGAGCAGGTTCTGTTCCTAAGAGGAAAGGCCCTAAACTCCATCTCAGCCTCCTAAAACTTAGCTTACTTCTGGAAAACAGGCACTCCTACGTACAAGCAGCATGAGCATTTACACATCCCAACCTCACCGCCAAATTCACGCAGCTTTTCAGAGAAGACCTGGATCCCAGACAAGCCTTTTCTCTGAAGAGTCCCTGGTGCTAATGACAATTCTGATTGGGACCTCTGCAAATAAAGCCCAAGTAGCAATTTGTGCTACCCAGAACAGCAAGGACATCACACCTTATATCGGGAACAGATACACAGAACGGTAACCAATACTCAGCATCCAAAAAATACATTTTGTACCAGAACTGCCAGATCTCTAAACTGCTTCTGCAATTACCCAGATTGAAAAAAAAAAAAAAAATTCACAAGCACCACACCAAGGGATACAACTTCGACCCAGAATCCACGGATTCCCTCGATGATGGCACTTCTGTGTTCTAGACGCAGCTTCCGCCTCTGGCAGTTCTTGTGTTTCAGGCGAGCGCGGGCCCTTTGGGCTTTCTTATTCACGAAATCCAGCTCCAGCTGCAGGGCCGGCAGGGCCTCCAGTGCGGGCTGATCCCTGGGGGCTCTGGGGCTTGGATGTTCCTGGCCCTGCTCCTGCGAGGACACCTGCTCCTGCTCCTCGTAGGCCACCACCTCCACCTCCTCCATGATGTCTAACACCAGCAGCTGGAACTCCTGCCCGAATCCCGCCAACTCTCCCTCCTCCAGGGCTGCACCTTTCTCTACCGCCTCCACCCAGAAGAGGGCGGCCTCTTCGCCTGGTGCACTACCTGCGGCCTGCATTGCCTCTGCCGCCCCCACCGCGCTGGTAGGCCCCAGGGTCCCTCCCTCGAGAAGACCCGGGCTCACAACTAAGACCCAGGATCCCGGGGTGCTGCCGCCTTCCTCTGGCCCCGTCTCAGTCTCCATGGTGTTCTGGCCGTAGCCCAGAGCCACAAAGAAGCTGGACGTGAGAGCACAGCTGGCGGCCGGCAAAGCCCGCCAACCAGCCGCAGTCTACGTGGCACAACCAACTGGTTACTTGCCCACAGCCAATGAGCAGGGAAAGGGAGACAGGCATGCGCAGAACCGTGTGCCACCATGCACGGGTAATATGGTGGCGGGAAGGAGCTGAACTCTATACCCTGACCTCCAGACCTCATCACAGAACCAATCAAATGGAGTCAAAAGGCGTTCATTCACGGGACAGACACACCCCTTGGAATTCTGGGCACGCAGGGGCCCAACTTGGCTCAGTGCACAGTGCGCCGGTCCACACAAGCCGTTTGCCTGACCAACAGTATAGATGTGCCAGACCAGCGACTGGGCAAGCCAGGCCAGCTGGAGTCGAAGGCAAGGAATCTGAAGGTGACACTGCAGCCACCGTCAAGCTTGAAATTGCCACTGGGGAAGCGGGCGACTCTGTGTGCTCAGGGGTTCACACAGGTGACACAAGGTTCGTGGGTACGTCAGGGACACAGGTGCTCACCTTGGATCTAAACGGCAAGCCACGGGCAGAGCGTGGGTAGGTTTGGTGGGGGGTGGGGATCGGCGGGGGAGGCGCTGTTACCGCTGACCTCACCAAAGTTCACCGCCTGCAGAGTCCGTCCCTAACCGTGTGCCTTAGGCTTGAGCAGTGTCAGGAATGCAGCCATACTCTGAGGATGAAGCAGCACACTTTCCTTGGCTCGCTCTTTGGGCCCCACAATGCAGCCCCAAGCCAAACCACCCTGGAGCCCCTGGCCTGCTGTCTGTCAGCTCTTGGCCTTTCCCCTGGCCCACGGCTTAAAGCAGGCACCCCAGCGGCTAAGGATGTGCTCCTGCGGATGCAGTTCCAAGAGAAGCAGAGCTCCTCCTGCAAGTGTTTCAAGTGGAGTAAAGTGCTCCTCCTGACCATTGCTTACTCTCTTCCTCTCGGCCACATAGCTAACGTGGGCACACTCACGTTAAGTGCCTGGATAGATGCAATGCTCACACTCTGCCTCCTAGGATGTCTGGTGTTTCACACTGAGCACCTACATTAGGCCACACACACACACACACACAGGAACAGGTGACACAAGCACATATGTGTACACACACACATGTAACACACAGGGACACAAATGCAAACAGGTGTTTCAGAGACTGAAGAACCAATGGTTTACATGAAATGCAGAGATTTCCTTATTTCTCATAGGGAAATGTTCATTCTGATTATCAGATGTGAAATATAGAGAAGTTCAAGTTTCATGAAGGAAAATTAGTGCCTAGATTTTGATGCAGTTAATACAGAGATCTCCCTATTTCATGGTGGACAGTCATTGTTTTCTATGTAAGAAATACAAAGAATTAAGTATTTCATGAAGAAACAGTGGTGCCCAGAATTTCTTTTATGAAATAGAATTCCAATTTCCTGTTGGTTCCCATATCTTAATTGCATACTTCATGTCAGTAAAATTTCATTGAGATTTTTACATAGGAAATGGATACAACTTCAGAGGTCAGACAGGAAAGCATATGCTCAACTTTTCATATCTGAAATATCTGGAATTCCCCATTCATGTAGGAAAAAGTGTGCACAGATATCCACATGTGAAACAGACAAGATTCCATATATGATGAAAAAATTATACAAGTAGATTTTCAAACATGAAGTACACATTTCCTATTTCACGTAGAAAAATCTGCACCCATGTTCTCACATGTGAGATAAAGAAAATTACATGTTTCATACAGAAAAATCATCTTTCAGATTTTCCTTGGCACGAAGCAGGGAATGCAAAGCAGTGCTCTGGAACAACCCAGAAAAATAGCATAGGAGGGGATGTGGGAGAGGCTCCAGGATGGGTGGGACCCCGATATACTTACGGCTTCTTAATGTTGATGCATGGCAGAAACCATCACGATATTGTATAGTAATTAACCTCCAGTTAACATTTACGAAAATGTTACAGTATGAGAAAAGTGAAAGAACAAGGGGACTCGACTCTGCTCTGCGGTGACCTAAATGGGAAGGAAATCCAAAAACGAGGGGATATGTGTACACCTAAAATGGATTCACTTGGACATACGTACTCAGAAACTAAAGCATCATTGTAATGCAACTATACCCCAATGATAATTGTTTCAAACACCTTACACATCAAGTATAATTCCAGCAGTGAATAAATAAATGGTAGCCTCATTTGCAATATATATCCATTGAGACATTATTCTAAGTTAAATATTTCAGTTAGAGGAAGAAGAAATCTTTTACATCACATGACATTGTGAAGTTGAAATCCCTTCATTATAGAAACAGAGTAGAATGTGGTCCTTGGGCTACTGGAAATGGTCCGTGATGGTCCAAGTTACCAACTTTTAGTCCCAGGTTGAATAAGCTCATCAAGGAAGATACTGTAATAGAGGCAGGGTGGAAAACGGTGCTGCAGACCTCAGCCCAAGACCTTCAGTGGTGTTAGAAACCCCAATACCACCAACAGAAAGCCTCTGAGCAGAGTGTAGTGAGATATATTACAGCCTTCCCATAGAGCCCTCTAGGCCCTTGGGCCTTGGGATGGGGAATGAACTGTGGAGCTTGGGAACAGGCTGTGTCTTGCAGAGTCCCAGAGCCCTTGCTGAAGCCACTGACTGGTCTGGACCAGGTTTGAAAGCAATGGCCAACGTGTTCCATCCCCACCTCCATGACCGAATGGTTGTGGCAATCTGCATGGGTCACAGTCTACAGGACCCAGCTCTCCAACTGGGTAGACTGAGGAGGCTGAGGGTCAGCTACATGCTGGGTACCTGGCTCCCTCATTGAAGGTGGCTGGGCAGTGTATGGGGGCCTTGGTAAGAGGAGGGCACAGAGAACTGAGAATTACCTCTTCCACCTAGTACTGAGCACTGCTGGAAGTAACAAGAGTGGGTGCTAGATGAATGCTCCATGACTGGAAAAACCAGCCTGCACAGGGACCCCTCCCCCCCAACCAGGACCATGGAGGGTGAACGTCAAGCTTGGGACCTATCTTTTCAGGAAATAGGGAATAGGGAATAATATTTGCTTCCCTCAAGGATTACAGGAACACAGTTAGCTGACCACCACCTTACTTCAAGAACATAAGATCTGACAGCAAGAAATTTGCAAGAGCTAATCACACCTATCCCTCACCTTTCCTATACATAGCCTTTGCTGAACACTTTGAGGGAGGTTTTTGTTTTTGTTTTTTCTTTTTTCCATTGCCTTAGGCTTTTATTCATTTTTAATAGAAGCATTTAAAATTGTGAACACTTCTAGACATGCATCTCATGAATTCTGATACGCTGTGTTTTTATTATCACTTAGTTAAAATATTTTCTAATCTTTCTTTTTATTTTTTACCTCTTTTTAAAAATTTATAGCAATTGGAGGCTAATTACTTTACAATAGTGTAGTGGCTTTTGCCATACATTCACATGATACAGCCCTGGGTGTACATGCGTTCCCCATCCCGACCCTCCCATCTCCCTCCCCATCCCATCCCTCAGAGTCATTCATCCCAGTGCACCAGCCCTGAGCACCTTGTCTCACGCATCAAACCTGGACTGGTGATCTATTTCACATACTATACATGTTTCAATGCTATTCTCGCAAATCATCCCACCCTCGCCTTTTCCCGCCGAGTCCAGCAGTCTCTTCTTTACATCTGTGTCTCTTTTGCTGTCTCACATATAGGGTCATCATTACCATCTTTCTAAGTTCCATATATATATGCGTTAATTTACTCTATTGGTGTTTTATCTTTCTGGCTTACTTCGCTCTGTATAATAGGCTCCAGTTTCATCCACCTCATTAGAACTGATTCCAATGCATTCTTTTTAATGGCTGAGTAAAATTCCATTGTGTGTATGGGTCAGAGCCTTCGTCTCCATTCATCTGCCGATGGACATCTAGGTTGCTTCCATGTGCTAGTTATTGTAAACACGGCTGCGATGAACATTGGGGTACACGAGTCGCTTTCGGTTCTGGTTTCCTCGGTGTATAAGTCCAGCAATGGGATTGCTGGGTCGTGTGGCCATTCTATTTACAGTTTTTAAAGGAATCTTCAGATTTCTTTGTCACTGGGTGCTCTGGACCTTTGGGTGAGAAAGGAGCTGTTGTTGGATGTCACCTAGGCTGTCTAACCAAAGCACTCCTTGCTGGATTGCCCATTTGGTTAGGACATTGAGTGACGTGGATGAACTATGCAGTCCATATCTTTCTTGGGTTCTTCCAGGCAGCTAGTCTAGCTCCTCGATTTGTTATTGTCAATAAGGAGTTACGGAGGACTTCCTATCCCCCCGGCACTGTGCAAAGATTGTCCTGGAAGGTTGATAATGTTATCAAACCCATTGTCCAGGGGAAGAAACTGAGGCTCAGAGAGGTAGTTCACCCGTTCAGGGTCACACAACTAATAGAAGCAGAGGAGCAGGATCTGAATTCACCGCCTTTGGGCTCCAGTATCCAAGCAAATGTGGTCATGCTTGTCATTCTTGGGTCCGAACATTAGTTACCAACTGCACCAGCCCTGAGATCCAGAAATCAAACCAGATTGGGTTTTTTGATTCTTTCCCTTTGAGCCCTGGAGGAGGTGGATATAGTTCACTCCTGATCCTGCTGGGCTGTTTGTGGCTCTTGCCCTTTTACGATTTTCTCTTCCGTGATCCCACTCATGGTAACCATTGCTCTAGAATGAAGACAATACAGAGTTGATGGGGACTTCCTCTTTTCAAGCTTGTAGGGTAACGGATTATTTACCTACAGATGGATGACGCTCACTATTGGGAGTAGGAAATACAAAGAGGTTAAATGAAATTATTGTTAGAAATAGACTTTTGCCAATTTTTGCTTGTATATGTAGGAAACTCCTGTTGTTTTATCGTTTTTCCTTTTGCTTGAGACATGGAAATGGGTGCCTTTCCTCTGGACTCAGTTACCAGTAGAAAAACAGTAGAAGCACAATGATGGTTGACTCTGCTTCAGGGCAGGGAGCAAGATGGGGGCTGGGCAGCTGGGTGACCTGGAGACAGTGCTCCCCCAACCGAAATGGGACAGTAGTTCTCAGCCCCAGCCAGGCTTGAAGCCCTGTGACCGAGAATGGCCAGGTCTTCTGCTCTTTCAGGCAAGCCTAAAATCTTAATTTCTGTGTGAAACTTCCGGGTTTCTGAATTGGCCAGCACATTCTAAGTTAAAAGCGACAAATAACGAAAGATTGGAAAGCATTGGGTCAAATCATTGCTTCCTAAATAACACGTCTGCTTGCCCCACGTGGCTCTTGCGCTGTGAGTTTGCAATCCCTGCTTTAAGGCTTGGCTTATTTCTTTGAGTCATGGACAGAAAGAGTAAAAGACTTAACACTTTGGGAATATGTGGGAAGAGCCCAAGTGGTGACTCAAGAATCCATGTCTCTAGCCTCGCCTCTCTGTCTTGGTTTTCTTTGTGTCCCAGGACAAGGGATTTCTCAGGCCCTCTTTTATTTCTAATCTGTAAAATAGAAGCACAAGCTGGAATCAAGGTGGCTGGGAGAAATATCAATAACCTCAGATAGGCAGATGACCCCACCCTTATGCCAGAAAGTGAAGAAGAACTAAAAAGCCTCTTGATGAAAGTGAAAGGGGAGAGTGAAAATGTTGGCTTAAAGTTCAACATTCAGAAAACTAAGATCATGACATCCGGTCACGTCACTTCATGGCAAATAAATGAGGAAACAGTGGCTGACTTTATATTTCTGGGTTCCAAAATCACTGCAGATGCTGGTTGCAGCCATGTCATTAAAAGACACTTACTCCTTGGAAGGAAAGTTATGATGAAGCTAGACAGCATATTAAAAACAGAGACATTACTTTGTCAACAAAGGTCTGTCTAGTCAAGGTTATGGCTTTTGCAGTTGTCATGTGTGAATGCTAGAGTTGAACTATAAAGAAAGCTGAGAGCTGAAGAATTGATGCTTTTGAACTGTGGTGTTGGAGAAGACTCTTGAGAGTCCCTTGGGCTGCAAGGAGATCCAAACAGTCCATGCTAAAGGAGATCAGTCCTGAGTGTTCGTTGGAAGGACTGATGTTGTAGCTGAAACTCCAATATTTGGCCACCTGATGCGAAGAGCTGACTCATTAGAAAAGACCCTGATGCTGGGAAGGATTGAGGGCAGGAGGAGAAGGGGACAACAGAGAATGAGATGGTTTGATGGCATCACCGACTCAATGGACATGAGTTTAGGTGCACTCCGGGAGATGTGGTGGACAGGGAGGCCTTGAGTGCTGCTATTAATGTGGTCGCAAAGAGTCAGACGAGACTGAGCAACTGAACTCAACTGAACTGAAAATTGATCAGTTTTAACAAATCCGGTGTAGTGTTCCCTTCCATTCCTCCCATTCTATGTTTCCCAGTACTTACCTATGCTGCCAAGATTGAGCTCTGTATAAATTAGAAATGCACGTGGTTTGGTCCGATGTCATTTTTGAATGTCAGTAACTGAAACACTCTCCAGGCAAGTTCCATTTGTCACTTGTATTCACCGGCAACTTAAGTCTACTGCTAACGCCACCAGGCCAGTGTGAGGCAATGCGATTTTTTTTTTTTTTTAATTTCAGCATTGAGCATGTTAAATATTTGTGGTTTTCTGGTCCTGCTCCTTTTTCTGTGAGCATGCTACATCCTGTTTTCTTTCTTTCTTTTTTTTAATGTAGGCATAAATGAAATCTCAGAAGGTGTTTATATGACTGTCAAGCCCAGCGATTCCAGGAATACAGAAAAATCAGATAGTAGCGAAAGTGACCCTATCAGTGATGAGGAGCAGAGGTCCAAGAATGAGCCAGAAGTTGCTGAAGACACAGAGTTGTCTCAGATGGGAAAAGAGCCATCTGCTTTCAAAAAAAAAAAAGAAAAGAAGAAAGTCCAAATTGGCAAAACCAGTAGAGATAGAAGAGGAGCTGAAAGCATGTCACCAGCCAGTGAGAAAGCCAAGATCAGTCAAGGAGAAGATGAGCCCCCAGCTTGAGAAGGACTTTTCAGACAAAGCAAAATTCTTTCCTCATCCCACAAAGGATAAGCTGAAGGGAAAAGGTGAGACTGATCTCCAAGAGTGCATTTGGGCCTGGATTCTGATTCAGAGAGCAGATTTGTCACAGATTTAAGAGAAGACCTTTCTGCACTGGAGAGTCGAAAACCTAGGAAGGAACCCAAAGAAACATCTCCCAAGCAGGAGGGTAAGTGACTGTATCAGTTTCTGCTTTCTTGATTTGGTTTTAGAATGCCACATTGCCATTTATACTATCATATGTCATGTCACCCTCAGACACCATGAAGTGTGCACAACAAAGCTTGGGGTATCTCCAAGTCACCTAGCTAGTTACTGAGCAGGACAAGGACTTGAGCTGGGCCTGCCTACCTTTAACCTTCTTGATACCCAATGTGGTTGATTTTGAGCACAGGAGAAGAAGTCTCTTAGAAAGTAATAGGTGCTTCCAGCAGTCAGGTCATTTTGAACCTAAGCAGTTTCCTTTCCAATATATTCACTTACATGCCTCAAGTGGTTATCAATGCTAAGACGTTGGACAGGGCTGAAATGGAGAAAAGCGTTCAGTTCAAAGACCTTGATGAGTTTATTCTCCCTTACCTCCCCTCACACTGTCCAGGCATCTCAAAATACATTTTCTTACTAGAGTATAAGGTTTTCCGGGTGAGCGGCACCAGACTGCTGAGTTCTTCTTCAGGTCTGTAGAAATCCAAGGGGCATTGTATGATGCGCACCAGAGCCTGTTTTCTGCCATATTTGCATTTAGCTGACATGGGCCCAAGGCCTCTCAACCTTGGCGCTATTGACATTTTATGCTGGACAGTTCTTTGTCCTGTTTATTGAAGGATGTTTAGCAGTATCCCTGGTCTTTACCAACTGGATGTCAGTAGCATCTACCCAGTGGAGGACTTCAAAAGTGTCTTGACAAAGCTAAATCTCACCTAGTTGTGAACTGCTGCCTGAGTCTTAGCAGTTCTCCCCTTACTGCTGTTAGGGACTGAACCAGCAGTGGCTTCTTTCAAACTTGAGACACCCCAGACATGTTGGTAGACCCTACAGTGGAACATCAGTCCAGTTCAGTTCAGTTGCTCATTCGTGTCTGACTCTTTGTGACCCCATGAATTGCAGCACGCCAGGCCTCTCTGTCCATCACTAACTCCCGGAGTCTACCCAAACCCATGTCCATCGAATCGGCTATGCCATCCACCCATCTCACCCTCTGTCGTCCCCTTCTCCTCCCGCCCCCAATCCTACCCAGCATTAGGGTCTTTTCCAATGAGTCAACACTTCGCATGAGGTGGCCAAAGTATTGGAGTTTCAGCTACAACATCAGACCTTCCAATGAACACCCAGGATTCATCTCTTTTAGGATGGATTGATTGGATCTCCTGTAGTCCAAGGGACTCTCAAGAGTCTTTTCCAACACCATAGTTCAAAAGCATCAATTCTTCGGCGCTCAGCTTTCTTCACCGTCCAACACTCACATCCATACACGACCACTGGAAAAACCATAGCCTTGACTAGACGGACTTTTGTTGGCAAAGTAATGTCTCTGCTTTTAAATATGCTATCTAGGTTGGCCATAACCTTCCTTCCAAGGAGTAAGCGTCTTTTAATTTCATGGCTGCAATCACCAGCAGCAGTGATTTTGGAGCCCAAAAAATAAAGTCTGACACTCTTTCCACTGTTTCCCCATTAATTTCCCATGAAGTGATGGGACCAGATGCCATGATCTTAGTTTTCTGAACGTTGAGCCTTAAGCAAACTTTTTCACTGTCCTCTTTCAAATTCATCAAGAGGCTCTTTAGTTCTTCTTTACTTTCTGCCATAAGGGTGGTGTCATCCACATATCTGAGTTTATTGATATTTCTCCCAGCAATCTTGATTCCAGCTTGTGTTTCTTCCAGCCCAGCGTTTCTCATGATGTACTCTGCAGAGAAGTTAAATAAACAGGGGGACAATATACAGCCTTGACGTACTCCTTTTCCTATTTGGCACCAGTCTGTTGTTCCATGTCCAGTTCTAACCGTTGCTTCCTGACCTGCATACAGGTTTCTCAAGAGACAGGTCAGATGGTCTGGTATTCCTACCTCTTTCAGAATTTTGCACACTTTATTGAGATCCACACAGTCAGAGGCTTTGGCATAGTCAATAAAGCAGAAATAGATGTTTTTCTGGAACTCTCTTGCTTTTTCGATGATCCAGCAGATATTGGCAATTTGATCTCTGGTTCCTCTGCCTTTTCGAAAACCAGCTTGAACATCTGGAAGTTCACAGTTCACGTATTGCTGAAGCCTGGCTTGGAGAATTTTGAGCATTATATTACTAGCCTGTGAGATGAGTGCAATTGTGCGGTAGTTTGAGCATTATTTGCCATTGCCTTTCTTTGGGATTGAAACGAAAACTGACCTCCTCCAGTCCTGTGGCCACTGCTGAGTTTTCCAAATTTTCTGGCATATCGAGTGCAGCGCTTTCACAGCATCACCTTTGAGGATTTGAGATAGCTCAACTGAAATTCCGTCACCTCCAATAGCTTTGTTCATAGTGATGCTTTCTAAGGCCCACTTGATTTCACATTCCAGGATGTCTGGCTCTAGGTGAGTGATCACACCATCATGATTATCTGGGTCGTGAAGATCTTTTTTGTACAGTTCTTCTGTGTATTCTTGCCACCTCTTCTTAATATCTTCTGCTTCTGTTAGATCCATACCAGTGGAACATAGGAATGATTTAAAAGATATTTGGCCCGTTGGTGAAGCAGTCAGTGAATTTCTCCGCTGGCTTGGCAAGTGGCTGTTGATATGCCCAAGAAAGATAAGAATTAATTAAGAGCCCAGGAGAAACATGGCCTAAGAACAAGTTGGAGATTGTAGCCATAAAACCTCTTGTACTTTGTGAGTTACATACACGGATAGCCAGTTTTAATTATGTAGCTCAGTGGTAAAGAATCTGCTTGCCAATGCAGGAGACGCAAATTTGATCCTTGGATTGGGAAGATCCCCAGAAGGCAGTGACAACCTACTCCAGTAGTCTTCCCTGGAGAATTACATGGACAGAGGAGTCTGGTGGTCTATATAGTCCATGGGATCACAAAAGAGCTGGACACGACTTAGTGACAAAACAGACAACGGGCAGCTTCTGATAGGACCCATCTTCTCAGTTGTGTGTGCCCTGGGGTTTTCTTAGTCTCACTGCTTAAAGCAGGAGGGGGGATGGGTTTTGAGCTTTTATCCTCTGTGTTTGTATCATTGTGAACTGTTGCTGAACCTCAGTTCCTGGAATTCATTGAAAGAGGATGGAATATCTCTCAGTGATGCAGGATAGGATGATAGAGAGCAGTTGAGTCGGTCAGGAAGGATGGATCACCACCTCATCCCTTAAAATTATGAGTGGCATCTGAAACATCCAATTCTGTGTGGATTGCGGTTTGAGGGACCACTTCTGATGCTGCAGAAAGCAACAGGAGTAGCATTTTTTCCATGAAGTTTGTGGAATTGTTGGGTCCCAGATGGCAGTGTTCCTATGAGTGATAGATTTAAACTATTCCTTTCTTTCTGAAGTCGACTGTTTGTTTAGTTGTGGATTTTTTCACTGCTTCCAGAAAGGATTTCAGATATACTGATAAAATGGAAATCAAGACACCGAGAAAAATGAACATGAAATAGTGAGAGATGTAGGGAAATTTTACATACAGAAATAACTATGTCAGCCTTCAGAATTAGCAAAGTCACTCTTCCCTTTTGGCCCTGAGCTTCCTGCAGTTGAAATGAAAAGGGAAAAAACATATGAGTGCTTTAAAAGAGCTCTTCCCCCCCCCCCCCAAATACAAGGCACTCCAGGTGATAAAATGAAGCTGAGCTGTTCCTCTCACTGGTGTCGGAAGGAAGTTTCTCTAGGATCCTCTGAACGTGGTGGGAATTTTATGTAGAGGATGATTCTGAAACAATAGGTCAGTTAGAGGAACTTCACAGAAGTTGAAATCCAGAGCCACCTGAGGATGATTTCGGTCTTGAAGAATTGGCTTCCTGTCAGACTCTGCAGTTGAGCATCTTTTCAAAGGTGTGATTTCACTTATGTGTTTATTAAGTGACTGGTGCTTTGAAGAGTGCTTGGTGACCTCCAAGTGATCTTCAGTTAGAAGTGCAGCTTATACAGAGAAACTGAATCCTCAGATCGAAAGATGGCTTTTCTAGCTAGAGATGCCAGAGCAGAGGCTAATGGAGCTCGCTTCAGGACCTTGACTCCACTTACATGTGTCATATCAGTCATTTCCAGCCTTCTCTGAAAAAGTCCTTTTTTAATGTACAAGACAGTAAGCTAAGTCTGATATAAGTAGGCTAGTTGGGTGGGGTCGCCTTTGGAGTGTTGACTTTTAAGAAAGTCACTTCTTTTTGAGACTGCAGGTGAGTATATACTCCAAAATTTTTAGGACAAATGGAATTTTCCATGGCCTTTCCTCTTCCTCCCCACCGTCCCAGTAAACCTTCCATATCCTTTAGAAATTAAAGCGTTTTAGTGACTAAATGAAAACTCCCCCAAAGTGTGTCAAGCCTGGAAAGTTTTCAGATTGCATACTCCTGCTTTGTTGTTGTTGTTTGTTTGTTTGTTATTTTAATTTGAAAAAGAGCCCGAATGGGACTCTTTCAGAGAAGTTACCACTCTACAAAACCAGTTGTTTGCTTTTGCAAGATGAGAGAGAGAAAGGGCCTTTTTGTGGTTGCCCTTTGCCCAAGAAGGTATCAGACTAGCTTATCCACAAGGACAGTATATTTCTTAACCACATGGCAGAAAAGAGAGGCACTAACGTTGCTTTTGCAAGTTAGAAGCCTTGCCTGTGGGATCTCTGCCTTTTAAAAGGGGCAAGCTCAAAGCCACTTCTGCCCCTGCAAGGGGAAGGGGCTGAGGCTGTGACCGATATCTGAAAGGTTGTCCTGGGAACGGGTGGGGGCAACCTCACTCTAGGTAGAGATCTTCTCTCAGTCCCACCCTGTGTTCTGGCCCAGGACTTGGGCTGAATTCTTCCCCGGAGGAGCAAGAGGGCCAGTCAGTTGTGTAACCACCAAGACCCCCTCCCCCCTCGGGTGGAAAAGTCAGCCTGTCAGCACTCTTCTCCTTTCACACTCCTTGGTTTTCCCAGAACAACAGTTAACTGAAAATTTCCCCTAGAATAATCAAGAACTCACGTCTTTTCTGGGTGACAGAAATCTAAAAATGACAGGCATGGAGTCATGCAGTGGAAGCATGCTGAGCCCCCCAAAAAAGGTGTTGTCATTAAGGGCTTGCTTGGTGACTCAGATAATAAAGAATCTGCATGCAATCCTGGAGGCCCAGGTTTCTTTCGCTGGGTTGGTTAGATACCCTGGGGAAAGAAATAACAACCCACTCCAGTATTCTTGCCTGCGAAATCCCATGGACAGAGGAGCCTGGAGGGCTACAGTCCATGAGGTTGCAAAAGAGTTGGACACGACGGAGCGAACGCACTTTCAGTCCTTATTAAACCTAGTTTTATGTCCAGGCACATCGTCTGAGACCAAGGATGCTGACTTGCATCCGTGTTTTTTTGTGTGAACCCGAGGGAATCCTCTCTGGGGATGGATGTTCATCTGTCCAGTGCCTGGGGCCCCTGCAGTCATAACGGACCCCTTCGCTTACAGATGAACACTCCTGTGGTCACCCCCGGACCAGCCCTTCTCACTGCCTGACCTCACCCTCCAAAATTCTGCCTATTCCTGGGCATGTCTTGGCTAAAACTGTTCTCTTCCAAATTTTCCCTGCTGTCTGTTGAAATCCTGCCCTCCACTCTCATAGCTCATTTTCTCCCAGTAGATGCACGCCAAAAGGCAGCATTTTTCAAACTCAGCCACTCATAGTCATTATTTTTGTCATTCCCAAAACCTGCTTGTTCACTTATTGCCCTAGTATATATTTTTTATCTGAATCAGCAGCTGTTTAAAAAAAAATGAACTCAATTTGGAACTGAAACTTAACTAGCACACAGTAGGGAAAACAGTATTTTGTGCTGTGCATAAAAGATGCAAAATGGAGAACTACAGTCAAAACGAAAGCAAGGCTTCTAAAGTCTCCATAAATACCATTGTGCTGGGGATGGTTCTGTCCTTGGTGTGGAGTTCCCTTGGGTGGTAGGTGTCAAGACTGCCAGGACCACACTGAGACTCTTCGGGAAGGAATTAGAAGAGATGAAAGGGAACACTCTTCATTCTGGGTGATTCATTGGTATTCAGTGCTTTGGCCACTGGGAGGCTGTCTGGTTCCTTGGGGTACATGCTCTGTAGGTTTCCTGTCCAAGCAAAGGATTCCTGTTAATGACCAGAGGGACTTTGGCTAAGTCTTTCTCAAAGTGCTTACTGAACTCTAACTGTGAAACAAGGTACTTGCAGCGATTCTGTTTAGCCAGTGGGTCATCGACTAACAGGTGGGCAACTCCAGGCCAAGGGGTGGGTCATGTTGGCCTCAGTCCCTCAGAGGCCTTGACAAGTTTCTCAAATGTGAGCAAGCCCACATTTGAGTAACCCAAGGAGTCTGATACTTGAAGTTGCACATGCTGAAGAAGTGGCCTAAGCATATAAAGCAAGAATATGCCCATTCATGGGGAGGCCCTTGGCATGACAGCCTGGGATGGTCACCTAGAACTCACTGACCTGGAGACCCTGCAGGTCAGCCTGAGTCGCGTCTACTTTCTGTTTTGTTTTTTCATGTGTTGGCTTCCGTCGTAGGTGAAGCTCCATCATCCACAACAGTGGGCAGCCAGTCTCCCCCCAAAATGCTGGTCCTCACCCACTCATCCTCCCAAACTTCCACGGCTGGGGTCACGCCCACCAACGGCACCGTCTGCACAGTCATGGCCCAGCAACCACCACCACCAGCAGCAGCAGCAGCAGCATGAGAAACCCAGTGAAAAAGCAGAGACCAGTTTTACCAAAGGAGACTGCCCTGGCCATGCAGCAGGTTGTGTGGAACTCATCAAGTAAGTTTCAAACGTCCTCCCAAAAGAGGCACATGCAGAAGATGCAGCACCAGCAGAAGCAGCAGCAAAGCTAGCAGCAGCAGCCTCAGTCTTCCAAGAGGACGACATATCAGAACAGACAGGCTGTGAAATGTACCGAGCCTCCCTACTCTGCACTCCATGGCAACAGCTCTTTTTTTGCCACATGGACAGGAGAAAAATAGTCCTTGATTTATTTGTTTACTTCCCCTTGGTTGCCTGGCCATTGTATCCTAGAGGTCTGACACGTTCCATTTGGCATTATTTTTAAAAATTAATTTGCAGCTTGCTGTTTTACTTTCCTTTTTTCTTTTCTCATTTTACAAACAGTGCATACATGTCTTCTTAGAACGAAGTGAAATGGATGCCTAGACACACAAAAATCTACAGTCTTGATTGAATGCATATTTCATTCTCCACCCTTTCTCAGAGGTATTGTTAACCATAAGGTCTTTTTCTCATTCACGTATGCATATGTATTTTTCTGTAAGTTGGCTTAAAGCTCAACATTCAGAAAACTAAGATCATGCCATCTGCTCGCATCACTTCTTGGCAAATGGATGGGGAAAGAGTGGAAACAGTGGCTGACTTAAATTTTCTGGGCTCCAAAATCACTGCAGATGCTGTTTGCAGACATGAAATTAAAAGATGCTTACTCCTTTTTGAGTTTATTTTTGTGTATGGTGTTAGGAAGTGTTCTAGTTTCATTCTTTTACAAGTGGTTGACCAGCTTTCCCAGCACCTTGAAAGGAAAGTTATGACCAAGCTTGACAGCATATTAAAAAACAGAGACATCACTTTGTCAACAGAGGTCAGTCTAGTTAAGGCTATGGTTTCTTCAGTGGGCGTGTGTGGATGTGAGAATTGGGATAACAAGAGGGCTGAGAACAGAAGAATTTAAGCTTTTGAGCTGTAGTGTTGGAAAAGACGCTTAAGAGGCCCTTGGACTGCAGGAGATCCGACCAGCCCATGCTAAAGAGATCAGTCCTGGGCGTACATTGGAAGGACTGATGCTGAAGCTGAAAGTCCAATACTTTGGCCACTGGATGCAAAGAGCTGACTCATTTGCAAAGACCCTAGTGCTGGGAAGGATTGAAGGCAGGAGAAGAAGGGGACGGCAGAGGATGAGATGGTTGGATGGCATCACCGACTCAAAGAACATGGGTTTGGGTGGACTTCGGGAGTTGGTGATGGACAGGGAGGACTGGCGTGCTGCAGTTCACGGAGTCGCAGAGCGCTGGACATGACTGAGGGGCTGAATGGAACTGAAGTGTCTTATGTGTGAACCTTCAAGTTGGGAATTTTGAAAGACATGAATGTTTGCATGTTTAATTCTGTAAGTTAGTTCACCTCCCTGGCGTACATTGTCACCCGCACACATCCTCTACAAGTCGTTGTGCTTTGTGTGCTTTACTGTACAGAGTGCAGTATTACAGTATCTTTATTTCAAGCCCAGGATGTCCATAAGAAAGCATAAAAGCAGCAGTGATGTACCTGGTATTGTACTATCTAGCTGATTGTGTTAGTTGGTTGCTTAGGCTAACTTTGTTGGACTTCTACAAAGAAATTGGACTTAGGAACATGCTCTAGGAATGGAACCTGTTCATAAGTAGGTCACTCACTGTACTATTTATTTTGAAAATCTGGTCTTTTTGACTTTAAATGGCTTTTACTGGAGCATCTCTTAGAAAAGATGGACCACTGGTATTTGTTTTTTATTTGTTTGTTGTTTTTTTAAGCAGAATTTCTCATGAATTTGAATTAACCAACTGACAACCATCTGGGGGAGGCGAGCAGAGACCAGGCTTCCCGCTCTTTGACTCAACACATGACATTAACCCTATCGTGATAGCTGGAGCTTCCAAGCCCTATTGACAGCAAACGCCCAGATGCACTTTATAAGTCTTTCTGTCTCCATACAGATCCACAGGCTGAGGATTGAGATACAAAGGGGAAACCAGAATTGAAAGAGACACGTATACCTCAGTGTTCATTGCAGCCCTGTTCATAATAGCCAGGATATGGAAGCAATCTAGATGTCAATGAGTAGACAAATGGATAGGAAAGCTGTGGTACATATACACAATGGAATATTACTCAGCCATTAAAAAGAATACATTTACCTCAAGATTGCTTTGGCTATTCGAGGTTTCTTATATTTCCATACAAACTATGAGATGATTTGTTCTAGTTCTGTGAACAATACCATTGGTAGCTTGATAGGGATTGCATTGAATCTATAGATTGCTTTGGGTAGTATACTCATTTTCACTATATTAATTCTTCCAATCCATGACCACGGTATATTTCTCCATCTGTTTGTGTCCTCTTTGATTTCTTTCATCAGTGTTTTATAGTTTTCTATATGTAAGTCTTTTGTTTCTTTAGGTAGATATATTCCTAAGTATTTTATTCTTTTTGTTGCAATGGTGAATGGTATTGTTTCCTTAATTTCTCTTTCTGTTTTCTCATTATTGGAGTATAGGAATGCAAAGGATTTCTGTGTGTTAATTTTATATCCTGCAACTTTACTATATTCATTGATTAACTCTAGTAATTTTCTAGTAGAATCTTTATGGTTTTCTATGTAGAGGATCATGTCATCTGCAAACAGTGAGAGTTTTACTTCTTCTTTTCCTATCTGTATTCCTTTTATTTCTTTTCCTGCTCTGATTGCTGTGGCCAAAACTTCCAAAACTATGTTGAATAGTAGTGGTGAAAGTGGGCATCCTTGCCTTGTTCCTGACTTTAGGGGAAATGCTTTCAGTTTTTCACCATTGAGGATAATGTTTGCTTAATGGAACTGGAGGAATCAACCTGCCTGACTTCAGACTGTACTACAAAGCCACAGTCATCACGACAGTATGGTACTGGCACAAAGATAGAAATATAGATCAATGGAACAAAATAGAAAGCCCAGAGATAAACCCACGCACATATGGACACCTTATCTTCGACAAAGGAGGCAAGAACATACAATGGAGAAAAGACAATCTCTTTAACAAGTGGTGCTGGGAAAACTGGTCAACCACTTGTAAAAGAATGAAACTAGAACACTTCCTAACACCGTACACAAAAATAAACTCAAAAAGGATTAAAGATCTAAACGTAAGACCAGAAACTATAAAACTCCTAGAGGAAAACATAGGCAAAACACTCTCCGACATAAATCACAGCAGGATCCTCCATGACCCACCTCCCAGAATATTGGAAATAAAAGCAAAAATAAACAAATGGGACCTAATTAAAATGAAAAGCTTTTGCACAACAAAGGAAACTATAAGCAAGGTGAAAAGACAGCCTTCAGAATGGGAGAAAATAATAGCAAACGAAGCAACAGACAAACAATTAGTCTCAAAAATATACAAGCAACTTCTGCAGCTGAATTCCAGAAAAATAAATGACCCAATCAAAAAATGGGCCAAAGAACTAAACAGACATTTCTCCAAAGAAGACATACAGATGGCTAACAAACACATGAAAAGATGCTCAACATTACTCACTATTAGAGAAATGCAAATCAAGACCACAATGAGGTATCATTTCACACCAGTCAGAATGGCTGCTATCCAAAAGTCTACAAGCAATAAATGCTGGAGAGGGTGTGGAGAAAAGGGAACCCTCTTGCACTGTTGGTGGGAATGCAAACTAGTACAGCCACTATGGAGAACAGTGTGGAGATTCCTTAAAAAACTGGGAATAGAACTGCCATATGACCCAGCAATCCCACTGCTGGGCATATACACCGAGGAAACCAGAATTGAAAGAGACGCGTGTACCCCAATGTTCATCGCAGCACTGTTTACAATAGCCAGGACATGGAAACAACCTCGATGTCCATCAGCAGACGAATGGATAAGGAAGCTGTGGTACATGTACACAATGGAATATTACTCGGCCATTAAAAAAAATACATTTGAATCGGTTCTACTGAGATGGATGAAACTGGAGCCCATTATACAGAGTGAAGTAAGCCAGAAAGAAAAACAACAATACAGTATACTAATGCATATATATGGAATTTGAAAGATGGTAACGATAACCCTATATGCAAGACAGAATAAGAGACACAGATGCATAGAACAATTTTATGGACTCTGAGGGAGAAGGTGAGGGTGGGACGTTCTGGGAGAATAGCATTGAAACATGTATATTATCATATGTGAAACAGAACACCATTCCATGTTCGATGCATGTGACAAGGGCTCAGGGCCGGGGCAATGGGATGACCCAGAGGGATGGGATGGGGAGTGAGGTGGGTGGGGGGTCCAGGAAGGGGAACACATGTAAACCCATGGCTGATTCATGTCAATGTATGGCAAAAACTATTACAATATTGTAAAGTAATTAGCCCCCAACTAAAATAAATAAATTTATTAAAAAACAACAACAACAAAAAAACATTTAAATCAGGTCTAATGAGGTGAATGAAACTGGAGCCTATTATACAGAGTAAAGTAAGCCAGAAATAAAAACACAAATACAGCATACTAATGCATATATATATATATATATATATATATATATATATATATGTATATATATATATATGATTCAGAAAGATGGTAATGATAACCCTAAATGCGAGACAGACAGGGAAAGAGACACAAAGGTATAGAAGAGTATTTTAGACTCTTTGGGAGAGGGAAAGTGTGGGATGATTTGGGAGAATGGAATTGAAACATGTATATCATTGCATGCAAAATGAATCACCAGTCCATTTTTGATGCATGAGACAGGGTGCTCGGGGCTGGTGCACTGGGATGACCCAGAGGGATGGGATGGGAAGTGAGGTGTGGGGTGGGTTCAGGATGAGGAACACATGTACACCCGTGGCAGATTCATCTCTATGTATGTCAAAACCACTACAATATTGGAAAGTTATTAGCCTCCAAATAAAATAAATAAATTTATATTTAAAAAAATTAAAAAATATAATCATGGAGAATTTGAATGAGGAATAAATATATAACTGCATGGGGGGGGGATATCCAGTGGCTGCACCAAAAGGAGCTCTTGGACATGAAATGCAACTTGGGTAAGTGCTGCTGACCTGGCCTCCACTGACAAAGGTTTGGATAGGAACTTCTTGGCATGTCTAGAGTTAGGCCCAAATGTGCACTCAGTCAAAAGTAGTCCAGGCCGCCTTACCAATCTTAGGGAGAACACAGCATCTTAGGGAGTCTAACCTGGAGAAACCAGGTATGAAGCAGGAGCTGGCAGAAACCCGTTTTCCTCTCTTCCAAATACCAACATCAGCAACAAATTCATGACAACAACTGTGGTAGCTTCTCCTGCTTGTGAGCTCTGACCTGTTGTAAAACTGAGAGAAATCTCAGTAGCCTGAGCAGTTTGATCATTGTCCTGTCAGCCCAATGATCAGTCCTGATGCCCTGTCTGGAAGATTAGATCTGCTGCCACTAAACACATCAGAAAAGAAATATATCCAAGTTGTAGCCCCAGCTCTGCTCATCTTAGCTGTGTGCCTCAGTTTCCTCATCTGTGAAATGGGTATTGTAGGAGTATACACCTCCTTAAGGTTGGAGTAAGGATTAAAAGAGTTCACATTTATAAAGTGTTTACAACAGTGCCTACAGATCATAGGTACTCTGTATTTGATAGAGAAAAAAGCTTATACAAAGGATAAATTTCAAAGTGAATTGAGTGGACATTTTTCAGAGGTTTTATGTGAGTACTTCCTACAGAATCACCGCAGGGCCCCATTTTCAGTATCCTCAGGACCTGACGTTCATGATCATGCTTACATTCGTGGTCAGCGTGGTGGATGCCCATTTTACAGATGAAGACATTGGAGCTCAGGGAAGCTGGGTGATTCTCTGCACGGGCTCATATGACCAGGGCATCCCCGACCCAAGGTTTCACACCTGTTAGGATTCACCTTCTGACCTGGTGTGAATGAACCCATGGCTTGGGATGGGCGATGAAGTTAGTATCCTCTCCCCTCCCCTCCTCTGGCAGAGTTGAAAAAGGCAGAGATGCGGCAGAGCCTAGAACAGGAGCAGGACCAGCTCATTGCTGAGGTGAAGAAGCAACTGGAGCTGGAGAAGCAGCAGGCAGTGGCCGAGACCAGGAGGAAGCTGTGTTGTACCAACTGCAAGAAGGAGGATGTTTTCTACTGCTGTGGAATATCAGCTACTCTGACTACCCCTGCCAGAAGGCCCACTGGCCCGAGCACATGAAGTCTTGCACCCAGTCAGGTGGGACTAAGAGTGTCCCCTGGACCCGACTGTGGTGGACGGGTCCTTGGCTCCTCCTGGATCACAGGGCGCTTGCCACGCTCACTCACCACAAATGACTCCTACATACACGAGAGTAGCAGGCAGACACATAGCCGAGTCTCCAGGCACCATTGTCTCCACCCTCCAGTTTACTTGGATGCATTCACTTGTGTGAATGGAGCTTGTAATGACAGCCCAGATGACTTTAGCTTCATGTGGTTTGCTGTGGTTCCCTGCTTGGGGCAATATTTGTCTCTGCCCCAAGCAATGTGGTCATCCCTGGTAGCTAAGGTGGTAAAGAAACTGCCTGCAATGCAGGAGACCTGGATTTGATCCCTGGGTCGAGAACATCCCTTGAAGAACGAAATGGCAACACACTCCAGTATTCTTGCCTGGAGAAGGCCACAGACAGAGGAGTCTGGCAGGCTTCATTTCTTGGGGTTGCAAAGCATCGGAAATGTGAGTGACTAAGCAGACACACACACACACACACACACAAATCAAACACATCTTCTACCCCATTCTGCAATGCACAATGTACAATATACTAGACAGCCCCCACCATGGAGCCCATCTTGGACTCAAGGCTATAACAATCACTAGTGCTTATGTGAAGGACAAAGTGCTGCTTTGGAACTAATCTGCCTTTTAAATCTCTTTCCAAAACACAGCAAGCAGATCCCAGGCCAAGAAACTCTAGCTGGAGACACCACCTAGTAAGACGTGATTAATAATATGTATTAGTAATATTTTATACTTAGTGCTCATTTATGGCCAATACTAGATTTCTGTGTTTAGAAGAAGTCTCCACTTCAAAGAATATATTTAAACACAAATAACATAAATAATGTGACAAGGAAATGTGTCAGTGGATTGCTAAATTTTTCAAGGGTGGTAGATAAATGACCCAAGTTTGAGACGCTTAGGCAGGGGTTCGTAAGCTTTTTTTAAGAAGGTCTAGAGAATAAACGTTTTAGGATTTGTGGTCCATGTGGTCTGTGAAAACCTTTCAACTATGCTGTAACAGGGTGATAGCAAGTGCATGGGGGTGCACACTCGTCTAAAAAAGGAAATTATGAAATTGGAACAGTCGTACTATTTGCTTCACGAACATGCTTATATCTCCAGAATGATTTCATAAAACTGATGGTGACTGCAGCCATGAAATTAAAAGACACTTACTCTTTGGAAGGAAGGTTATGGTCAACCTAGATAGCATATTTAAAAGCAGAGACATTACTTTGCCAACAAAAGTCCGTCTAATCAAGGCTATGGTTTTTGCAGTGGTCATGTATGGATGTGAGAGTTGGATGGTGAAGAAAGCTGAGTGCCACAGAATTGATGCTTTTGAACTGTGGTGTTGGAGAAGACTCTTGAGAGTCCCTTGGACTGCAAGGAGATCCAATCAATCCATCCTAAAAGAGATGAATCCTGGGTGTTCATTGGAAGGTCTGATGTTGTAGCTGAAACTCCAATACTTTGGCCACCTCATGCGAAGTGTTGACTCATTGGAAAAGACCCTAATGCTGGGTAGGATTGGGGGCGGGAGGAGAAGGGGACGACAGAGGATGAGATGGTTGTATGGCATCACCTACTCGATAAACATGGGTTTGGGTGGACTCCGGGAGTTGGTGATGGACAGGGAGGCCTGGCGTGCTGCAATTCATGGGGTCGCAGAGAGTCAGACACGAATGAGCGACTTTCAGTTCAGTCAATCTGTCATGTCCCACTCTTTGCGACCCCTAGAACGGCACCACACCAGGACTCCCTGTCGTTCAGCAACTCCCAGAGTTTCCCCAAACTCTGCTGGATGGTGGTGATGCCATCCTCATCTCCTGTTGTCCCCTTCTCCTCCTGCTCCCAGTTATTCCAGCGTTAGGGTCTTTTCTGGTGAGTCAACCGTTAGTATCAGGTGGCCAAAGAATTGGAGTTTCAGCTACAACATCAATAATTTCATTGAACACCCAGGGCTGATTTTTAGGATGGACTGGTTGGATCTCCTTGCAGTCCAAGGGACTCTCAAGAGTCTTCTCCAGCACTACAGTTCTGAAGCATCAATTCTTCGGGGCTCAGGTTTCTTCACAGTCCAACTCTCCCATTCATTCCTGACTACTGGAAAAACCATAGCCTTGACTAGATGGACTTTGGTTGGCAAAGTAATGTCTCTGCTTTTTAATATGCTATCTAGGTTGGTCCTAAATTTCCTTCCAAGGAATAAGTGTCTTTTAATTTCATGGCTGCAATCACCATCTTCAGTAATTTTGGAGCTCCACAAAAAAAAAAAAAAAGTTTGACACTGTTTCCCCATCCATTTCCTATGAAGTGATGGGACCAGTTGCCGTGATCTTAATTTTCTGAACGTTGAGCTTTCAGTCAACCATTTCACTCTTCTCTCTCACTCTTAAAAATGAACATATCTTCAAACACAGTCTGGAATTCCTGTGTCTGGGAAGGCTTCGATCCAGCTATTCAGGGACCACACTGTAACCTGGGTGGAGCTGGTTGGCATGTCTTAACACATGGTGGTTTGCACAGAGCAGGGTTCCCTGCAGTCCTGGGAACTACTATGCTCAGCGTATATGTGACTTCTGTCCCCCTCTGCACTCAACTACCACCCCTCAGCAGGAAGTAGACCCCGATGTGAACACGGAAACACTAAATAAGTTATCCCAGGGCACTTCCTCCGAAACTCAGGCAGCCCCCCTGTAAACCAGCGCCTTGAAAGCGAAGGGGACGCCAGCTGAGAAATGCAAGGACAGTGGCTCGGTGAGTATCCATCGCACACACCTAGGGCCAAACAGAATCTCAGAGCAGCCCCCTCCCAATACCATGGTGATTCCCATGATGTGGGAAGTTGTCTGTCTTTAGGCTGCATGTAGAGGACAAGTGTTGTCTAGTAGAACCTTCTGTGATGATGGGAATGTTCTACATCCCCTTTGCCCATTGTGAAAACCTGCGACCAGCCTCATATGGCACTTGAACAATGAACACTTGAACTGGGGCTAGTGTGACCAAAACCTGGATTTCAGGTTAATTTAATGATAATGAATGTAGATACAATAGCCATGGGTGGCTGGTGATTGCCATATTGGACACAGACATCAAATTTCTGATTTTCCCAGGGGGTGCCATATTGATTGCATGCAGATGTTATTTTACAGGACACATTGGTCATTTTTTACATTTGTAGTCATTATGATTTTAATTCGTGTGTATCAGGGAAAAACATCAATTCATCCCAGAAGTCAAACCTCTTTGACTTTATTGATATCATTGCCTTGGAAGAGGTTATTGTGGAATAAAAGTGAATTGATATAATATGATTTAGTATATAGGTAGCCTTCTCTATCCATGGATTTCTCATGTGTACATGCAAACAACCAAAATTCCACCTCTGTTTGGTTGAATACATGAATGTGGAACCGCTGGATACAAAGGCACAGTTGTATTCATCCTTCTAGGCCATTTTATATAAGGAACTTGCACGTCCTTGGATTTTAGTATCCTTGAGGGGTCCTGGAACCATTCCACCTTGGGTACTGGGGGATGGCTGTACATCCTTTGGGGATAGGATAGAAATCCAGAAAGTAGAATAGGTCAGAGAGGGGGGAGTTGACAAACAGTGTTCTTGAAGCTGAGGCTCTAGCATTGAGCAAGGGGCCTCCCTAGTTCTGTGTCCAGGGAGATGGAGCAGAAAAGGGCACAGGGCTTAGGCCACACTGACTGGCCTGGCCTTCCCTCCCTGAGCATGCCAGGCAGAGGGCGTTAAGGTGTTGTCGGGGCCATGATGAGCACCCCTATGGATCCCCGGGCTTCCCTGGGGCGGGGTACTGGGGAGGCCCTGTTTAAAACAGTGCCTTGGCTCCATCTGTCTTTTTCTGTGTTTCTAGATCCTTGACCTCTCTGGGTCCAAGGAAATACCCTCTCCTTTCTCTTATGCTCCAAGCTAGACTCTGGTACATGGCCCCCTGATGGTTGTATGTACTCTCATGTTCCGCAGGGGCAGGGGAGCCGTCTCCTCCAGGGGAGTCTGAAGGGTTCAGGGAAGTGGTTTGCAAACTGTGGTTCCTTAGGGATCTTTGAGGGAACCCTGGGCTGGTCAGTAGAGGTGAAGGATGGCTTAGCAAGCAGCTTTGAGGCATTTCTCCAAGTTGAGAATTTACCTTATTTGTGTCAGTTTTTTTTTTTTTTTTTTTTTTTTGCTGTGTTTTGTTTTGTTTTTTTCAGTTCTGAATCAAAGACAGAGAGAGTTTCTATTGCTGAACTGAGGTGGGGCAGAAGATACATTTGGTTTGGACAGTTCTTCTGCCCTCAGAAATGACCATAGTAAATTAAACTGTGTGAACTTGTCCCTGAGGTCCCAGCATCCACATTCCGTGGAGTCCTTCAGAGGAGAAAAGCATTTCTACGGAAGTGATCTTTCTGTAGAAATATTTCTTATCGAGGAATAACCTGGCAGGCTGTTTTGGGTAGATTATCTGGCACTAACTTTTCTAGTTCTCTTCTGTGGAGTTTGAGCTGTGTTCTTTAGGCTTTCCCCTGCAACCTCTCAAGTAAGTTTTAGGGCATTCTAAAATGGTTCATCCTCAGTGAGAACAGTTCTGCTTCTTTCAGGGTCCTTCAGCTCCAGGGTCTTTCTCTCTCCCAGATCATTGTCTTCAGCTGAAAACCAAACTTTTGTTTGTTAGTTAGTTTCTGCATATTGAGTACTTAGAGCAAGAAATGATGTATCTTGTTAGAGTGGCTGGAGGTTTCCCAGTGGCACTGGAAGCGGGGTTTAGATCCAGGAGACATGATGAGAGAGTGGCATGAGCTGATTTTCAGGGGAATATGAAGATGAATAGGCATGGAAGTATGACTGAACCGCCTGTCAATTTCCTTCTCACTCTCACTCGGGTCTTGTGACTGCATCTGGAGGACACGTTGAGTTTGGAGCTGAGGTGTCTTCCTCATCCCTTCTTCTAGCTTCTCTTTTTTAACAATGGCAGAGGAGACTTGAGACTTCAACAGCAGCACAGCACCCACCTCGAGTTTTCTGCTACAGTTGGGTTTTCGTTATGTTGATTTGTAGAGTTGCCGTCTGTGTAGGGCAGGTATTCTGATTTCCTGCTTTTGGTGTTGATAGAAGAGTTTTTGTTTGACTTAAGTGGAAAGTGAGTTTAGAAACATTAGCTGAGCCATAAGTAGGGGGACTTTGGATGTGTCAAAGCCGTGGAGGTGGTTGGTCGGTGGAAGGGTTCAAGTTGGGAAAACACTGCTGCAGGCAGGGAGCCCTGTTGGGGATTTGGAGCAGCACAGTGGTGTCATCCACATGGGAAGAGGAGGATTGGTGATGCTGTGGGGTACAGAATCTGGTGTGACAAGGAGGCTTGCATGTACAAACGTGGTTGGGAGATACAGCATCTGGCAGTTGTGAGGTGAATGAGGTGTTTCCTGGCCTAGGGGTTGGTGGACCACCAGTTTTTATCAGAACTGCTGTTGTCAGATGAAAGCAGCCAGAGATGGCACATAAAGAGACGTTCCTGTGCTGCAGTGAACTTGCACTTGGGAAAGCAGGCATTGGGCTGGATTTTGCTGTGGACCATCATTGGTTGACCACCTGACCTGAAGCACCCTAGTGTGTGAGGGGATGAAAAGGGAGGGTGGAGAGAAGAGGTAAGGGTCTAGAGATGCTGGTGAGTTGGTGCAGAGGCTGGAGTAGGAGAAGAACATCTCAGGGAGCCTGATGACTAGAGGGGACAGAGGGAAGGAGCCTCAATTGTCAGCATTTATTAGGGAGTGTTTCAGGATTATTCTAGAGTGTGAGCTTAGCTGGAGGTTCCTGGATGCCTGATCAGGACTGTGAGCTCACGCCTGTTCATTTCCCCCTTTTTTTCCACTCCGCAGCCTTCTGGCTGAAGGCTTGTGTCAAAGCAGACAGACCAGCTCATTTTCTCATTCCTCATATGCCTGACGACTTCTGTATGTGCTCACTGCTTGCTGATAGTGTAGGTGGAAGCTGGAGGAAAGCTGAGCGTTACAAACATGGAGGTTCCTGTGCTCTTTATCAACCTCTGGAACCAGGCTGGTTAAGATGAGGGTCTAGTTGAGAGAAAGAAAGGTTAAACAGGAGTTAGGAACTTCCTTTGGGTGTCCATACCACTCTCCTGTTCACTTGTCTCTTCATCTTAAGATTTTAAAGTGATGCATGCATATCGAGTTGACCCTTGAACAACATGGGTTTAGATTATGCAGTCCAAATCTGAGCGGAATTACGTTCCTGTAATGAATGAATTTCTACACAATCTGTAGCTGGTTGAATCTGTGGATGTGGCTATGGAGGGCTGGCCATGAGATTAAGTTTCCATGCAATCTGGTGTCCATGGTGGGTCGTGGGATGAATCCCCTGTACCATCCCTGATACGACGGGATGTGTGTAGTCAGAGAAAGTAAAATCACATAGGGAAAAACAATTCCTTGCCCCAGTCTTCATGGCTATTTTTTGCATCCTGTACTTATTTATAGATAACTTATTTCCTCATATTGCTGTTTCTTGACTTTATCTAGACGTTGTGTGTTGACTTGTGACTTTTGAAGATGAGAATTGGGGTCACTTATCACCTCTCTTCTCCCCTCTCTCCAAGACCACTCTGTCACTGTTTGACGTGCTCTGTAGGCTTCCTTGCTCCAGTACAACACTTATTCCTTAGTCCTTGTTCTCCCAGCTGGAGGAAACTGTCCCTGGACCCCTCTCTTGGTGCACATTTATTCCCTCACCTCTCCTCCACTGTCATTTTCAGACTTTTCCATTTTCCTGCTCTGAGTTCCCATCACCAAGGTGGAGAGATCTTGTGCATTCTATTCTATAACTGCAGATGGTCCACCTCAGTTCCGGCTGTTGGCTGAGTCATAAACGTTGCCAGATGACCATCTGTGTGTCCATCATTATGGTCGTGCTGTTGGTCTCAGAGTCAACTAGTGCACTGTGATTACATTTCCATCTCTGTATAGCCTTACTTTTCCCTGGGTGTTTTTTCTCCCCGCTCACCACTCGCATATCTTCAACCATTTCCCTGCCAAATTCTTTGCCATAAGGGTTGTTTTCTTGAGACACTTCATGGCGCACATTTTGGGCTCTTCCATTTCAAATAAGTATGTGTCTGAGTCCTACCATCATGGCTGAGGTATGGTCCAGTACAATCTCACCTGTGGCTCCTTCCTCATCCCTTGTCACTCCATGTACCTCCATCACACTCTCTTTCCTGATCTCTCATCAGCCTTGGCAGTAGATTCATGATTATACTTAGCCTAAATAATCTAGGTTCCTTTGATGGAGCCTTGCCACCTAAGTGTGGTGGAGCCAGCGCCTACAGTTTCCCTGGATGAACTAAGCTCTTGGCAGAGTGGTTCTGAAGGAAATTTGCTTTCAAACTTCTGGGAATTTATGGCTTTTACATCATGGTATGCCTTATTTCCACCTGTAATCTCGTTCAGCGTCCAGTGATCTTAGTTCATGGTTTAATATACATTTGTAAAAGCCTTAGTCTTCTATGACTGCCTCAATTTGGAAAATGGCAACACTGACTCAGAAGCTCTCCAGTTCTAAGATCAGTAGCCTGTTGGACAGCAGGATAGAGAGCTGGTGGGTTTGTACGGACTTGAGCTCTCTTCCAGACTCTAGCTCTCCGCCAGTCTCTGACGTTGCCTTGCTGTATCTTCAGTTAGCAACAGGTGTGACAAACCACCTGCCTCTGCCCCCAAACATCACAGAGCACCAGCCTCACACAAACTACCCAGTGCAGAAGTGGAAGTATGAACCAACTTCATGACAGCCAACGGGGATCTTTTCCCAGCAGGCAGTGTGCTCGTCTCCTGAGTGAATGTGTGTGTGTGTGTGTGTTTTCTTTGTGAGCATGTATGTTTCTGAGTGATGGGTCTTGGCTTTGCCTGGTTTCTTCCTCACTGTGCTCCTGATGGCCATTGGAAACAGCAGGAGGATATGAGAGAGAGAGGATGGATGGTCTGGCTTCTCTCTCTCTCTCCTGCTTTTATTTTATTTATTTATTTATTTATTTTTTGACCATGCTAACCAGCTCATGAGATCTTAGTTCCCCAAGCAGAGATTGAACCTGTACCCTTGGCAGTGAAAGCACGAGGTCCTAACCACCGAACTGCCAGGGAATTCCCGATCTGGCTTCTTGAAGGGGCTTCATCCTTGCTATTTTCATGGTGAGTGCTGAAGTAACACCCATTTCCTCTGCAGTGATTGGCTGAATCAGCCAGCGTGCCCTGTCCTGTCCATGGGAGAGGTCAGGCTCTGCACTTACTCAGGTGGCCTGGCTCTGGGATGTGGCTCCTGTGCTAAGTAAGCCTAGCCCCGCTGCCTAGCTGTTCTCTGCCTTCAGCAGAGCTGGGGAGATTCGATGTGACTTGAGTACATTGTTGTCAGAGTTTCCGTGTCGTGATGACCAGCTCAATCACCGACTTTCCAGAGGACTAACAATGTAGGTGTCACGAGTAGGGAAGAATGTCTAAGAAGGGGTGGATTTGGACTCAAGAACCCTAAGATAGCTCCACCCTGGAACCCAGCTCTGCCCACCACAATAGCGCTCCCTTTGGGTCATAGATACAAGTGACGAGAATGTGTTCTCTCCTGAGTGAATATGTGACTTGGGAGATCCTTATCACTGTCTTTGCTGCTTCTCTTCTCAAACCAGAGCTCAGAACCACACACATTCTGCCTATCACTAGGCGATGATAAGAGTACTTACCCTTCTAGGTGATGATCTGGTCCCTTGCTCCCCCACTCTGATTCTGTCTCTAAGCTTGATAGTCGACCTCTTGTGTTCATATATTATCATCCCACCTCAAGAAGTTAAAAAAAAAAAAAAAGTTTTGTCCCAATCTGTCTGAACTTGGTAAACGATCTAATATATGATGAGATCTCAGTGATGTGCTGGTGGGTCTCTCAGAGTGGGCCATCCCACTGAGCCTGCAGGCTGGGTGTCTCCCCGCTGGACAGACACCTCATTTGGCTCTTCCTTCAGTGTCCTCATGTCTTACTCATCCACGATGTAGCTCCTTATGGTGCACGTGTCCTTGAAACTCCCTTAGCCCTTACTGTGGTTCTTTCATCCTCTGTTGACCCATTAGCTTGTCCATACTCGGAGCCAGTTGGGGTTAACCGTTAAGCCCAGGTGGGCTTAACCATTCTGGTCTTCACTCTTTTTCCTTTGGCTGGTTGAGGTATAAGTCTGCTTTCAAGTTGTGTATACAGTGATGAAAGAAACTCCGTTAACAGGATTAAGTAGACTGAACACCAAATCTCAGTGCCTTTCTTGGTGCCCAAGGTTAAATATAACAAGAGCTTGGGGTTCTTTGTGTCTACACATGCAGTAAGAGTGTCTGGTCCCAATTACTGCATAAGAAACCCCTTTCTCGATACGTTAATACGTTTCCCCCCTCATCTTTATTTTTTCTGAGCACAAAGCCCTTCTGTTTTTCCAACCAGCTCTTGTTAAATCCTTAAAGACCCAAAAATCCAGATCAGTAAACAGTGGCAGGATTTCCCCCCTGTGTGTTGGAGAGTTGGGAGGGGAAGGTGGCTTCCTGGGGAAGCAGGTGCAGATCAAGTAGAAGGGGGTGGGCAGGAATGGCCAGGGATGGGCAGGAAAGCTAAATCTCCCTTTCCCCTTGGCTTTCCCCCTCCAAGACCATTCCCAGAGCTGTAAATCCCCTTGCTGGAGCGGCAGTGAGGAGAAGCGAGGCTCAGCCCGCTCTGAGCAGAACACTCGTACCAGTTCAAGGAGCCTCATCCTGAAAGAGTCCCACCTGGACACCTTCTGTGCCTAGGGACATGCTAGGACACACACCACCCACTCCATAGAGGGAAAAAATCCAGACACCAGGGAAACCAGAAATGGCAAAGAAACATGAGACAGGAGGACTGCCACCCTCTGACTTGGCCTCTGCAACTGGCATGGAGGGCAGGGCACATTATATCATGTCTGGCATTACCCTTCACTGTGGAATGTTCCACCCACATGAAATCTTTGCTTTAGATGTAAATAATATACAATTTGTGACTGTCATCAAGCCTAGAGTACCTTCCCCTTTTCACACTTGTACTAACTTTAACTTCTTTAAAAGAGAGAGAGAGAGAGAGAGAGAGAGAGAGAAAGAGAAAAGCAAAACAAAACAAAACAAAAGACACACACAACAACAAAAAGACTGTTTGGATGCTGGAGAAAGGATGGTCACCCAGCCAGTCTGTCACAGGGGTACAGAGAGGGGACAGGGGTTGCTTTACGGTGCACAGCTCCTTCTCTGTGACACCCTGTGAGCTGTTTCCATTTTATGTCTGTACACAGCACATTGGGATCAGGAATTTCCAGCACGGAGTTTAGTGCTGCTATGGACACATCACATGCACCCACTGGCCCATTTCAAGTGCTATGTTACCATGTTTTAAAAGGGAAGCTCTCTGGACCAGACGAGCACATAGATGTGCTCATTAATCTGATGTGATTTCCATGATGACTCTACTCCAATAAAAGGGACAAAAGAAAAAAAGGAAAAACCCATATCTTTGTTTACAGATGATTAACTAGAAACAACCCCGCTCACCGCAGTTTGCAGAAGAGAAGACCGTAGAAAGCATTCAAGTCCGAAGCTCCAAAACAGAGATTTTCTTTGCTTTGTGGTTCCTTTAAAGACACTCACACCTTCTTGGTAAGAGATGGCCATGCTTCATAGAAGTGAAAAGTCAAAGGCGAGACACACTCGGAGGACATTTGAGCCTGAGATGAAGCATGTAGGTAATATTTATACGATGGAATTTTAGGTTTATATGTCAATATGAAACAAAAGCAGTTTGAGGGGAAACAGGACACCACTCTGCCGTTATACTCTGTATGCTATAGTACCATTTTGTATGTATGTTCAAGAAGCATTGAACAAAGCAAAAAGGTGATGTATGTATAGGATAAAAATTAATTGTACGGTTTCATTTCAGTACATTTTGTTGTACACTTTAATCTTGCTTCCTTTCTCTTCATTATTGATAAGAGGATGTGAACTGTATAGTTTCCAGCTAGTTACTCATAATAAAAAGAAATAAAAAAGAGGGTACTAGAGGAAAACAAGAAAGAACATTTGTCAATTGCAGTTGTCAAAAGAAACAAAAACCTAGCCTTATTTGTGAAGCATAATTGCTTTTCGCATACGGAAGTATTTTTTTCACAATTTCTTTGTATAACATTTGTATGAAACTTAAATATCTTCTCTGATGAGGGTGTTTCTTTGTGACTGAACCAGTAGATTCACGAGGTATGTTCTTATGGGTTCTCCCCACCCCCTAATTTTTTCAGAATCTTCACCTTTTTTAAATGAAGCTGTTTTGGAAAAAATATGCCTTGCTCTTCCTCGAACTGACAGTTTTCCATTTGGTCAGGATGGATGTATCAGGTTTGGGCCAAAGACGGAGACGGGGTCACATGAGGTCAGGAAGGTTTCTCTCCACATTATAAATAAATGTCCCCACTTGCAGCTTTCCTGGGAAGTTCAGTTCTAGAGAATTTACTGACAGAGATGGAGACAGAAGGGAAATCTGGGGTCAGTCTCAGAAGAACACTGGCAGGGAATGAATTTGCCTTTCAGTAGCCAAGATGGCAACCTGAGCTACAAGGAGCTCTGCGGGCAACGTGTGACCTTGACTCTGCCCAGGCACATCCTGGTCATTTCATCTTCATGGGTCACATAAGTATTTTTTTTTCCCATCATTTAAACATGGGAACACTCCTCAGCTCCATGGCTAGACAAAAGCAGGGCATGTTTGGCCCCTCAAGCCATCCCTGGCTGGTGTTGTGAAAGGAATGGAATGGAACTGGTTTAGAGAAGACCTTACAAGAGCTTCCTTATTCTTCTCTCGGGGTATGGGAGCCTGCCACGTGGAAGGTGGCAGTGTGTGTCACAACTCCCAGTTGATGGATATTCAGGTTGTCTGCTGATACCAGCCATGGCCAGCAGACCAGCCTTGTGTGCAAGTCATCAGCTAGGTGAGGGACCTATGGAATTCATCTCAGGAGGTTACATCCGGGGCTCGGGGACTGGCCAGGACTTGGAGGTTCCAGACAGGGAAGCAGGACCTTCTGCCTCTTACTTTAGTCTGAGTGGGCTGTTTTCAGGGCTCAGTGGCTCAGAGTCTAGAAATGAGGAGGAGAGGGAGGCCACCAACTGTCTGCCGTGGTCCTTTCTCCTTTCTCTGAGCAATGGCTAAGCACAGGGCAGGATGGGCCCCACCACCTACCCCCTTCTACCACTGCCCCGACCTGCACAGTTGGCCTGGTAGGTCTCCTGCTGCTGCTAAGTCCCTTCAGCTGTGCCTGAGTCTGTGGGACCCCATCGATGGCAGCCCACCAGGCTCCCCTGTCCCTGGAAATCTCCAGACAAGAACACTGACGTGGGTTGCCATTTCCTTCTCCAATGCATGAAAGCGAAAAGTGAACATGAAGTTGCCCAGTCGTGTCTGACTCTTCACGACTCCATGGACTGCAGCCTACCAGGCTCCTCCATCCATGGGATCTTCCAGACAAGAGCACTGGATTGGGTTGCCATTGTCTTCTCCATTGGTGGGTCTAGAGATGACCTTTAATGCAGCCAGGCACTATCGCCACCTAATGGTCGTCATGGAGAACTGCAGCCCTTAGAGCGGAAGCTAGACCCAGGAGGGCACCGGTGGAGGGTCATTCATGAAACAGTTGTGTGCTGAGCATCTGTGGGGAACCAAGCACTGAGGACACAGGCTCTGCCTTCATCCATCTGACATTCTCACTGGGAAGCAGATCTGTATATGATAGAATCTTAGGTGGGACAGAATCAAATATGTAGCATATGGAAGGGAAGTAGTTGGTGTGATTGGGGATGGCCTCTTGTAGAACTGGCCTTTGAACTGAAACCTTTATGTGGGAACTGAGCACGATGTCTTCAGCAGTGATTTAGTAGTGCCGGCTGAATGTTAGAAGTGCCTGGCAAGTATTAAAACAACAATAAATGTTCAGGTGCCACCCTCTTTCCCCAAGTAACGATATCTGACTCTCTCAGGTGGGGTTGGGGCATTCATAAGTTCTTCAGGTGATTCTGCTGGGCAGCTAGATCTCAGAGCCTGTACCTTTATTGGAAGAACACCCAAGGTAGAAGGGAGAGCAACTAAAAAAACCTGAGGGGGCTTCTGGATCTTCTCAGAATAGGAGAAAGTTGAGGGGGCCAGAATGAGGGATTCAGCATTGGAGATGGAGCTGATGAGATCAGAGAATGAAAAGAAATCAAGGGGTATGGGGGCTGAATTATGATCAGAAGGAACTGGGAAGCCAGGTTGGTTGACATTTTAAAACGGATTTATTGAGATAGCATTTAAAGTGTATAATTGCTTTGGGTATTTCACATTTTTTTTTAAATATGGTAAATGAGATGTAACAAAATTTGTCCTTTTCATCATTTTTTAAGTGTGTTAGTCAAGGTTGGGGTTTAAACATGTAAATCAGCAGGAAAGGAACATGATAAATGTGCACCAAACCAAGCAAAAGAGGAGGAGATAGAGAGTCTTCCGGAAAAAGAATTCAGAATAAGGAGGTTAAAAAAGATCCAAGATCTGGAAGACAAAATGGAGTTACAGATAAATAGCCTGCAGACAAGGATTGAGATGATGGTGAATCATTGAACAGGGACCTAGATGGGAAAAAAAAAGAGCCAATCAATAATGGATAATGGAATATATGAGATCAAAAACTCTCTGGAGGGAAAGAAAAGTAGAATAACAGAGGCAGAAGATAGGATAACTGAGGTAGAATTGAATGGTAGAAATAAATGAAGCAGAGAGGAAAATAGAAAAAAAAAGAATTAAAAGAATAGAGAACAACCTCAGAAACCTCTGGGACAATGTTAAAGGCCCCAACATTTGAATCAGAGGAGTCCCAGAAGGAGAAGAGAAAAAGAAATGCCATGAGAAAATACTTGAGAAGATAATAGTTGAAAAATTCCCTAAAAAGGGAAAGGAAATAGTCACCCACATGCAAGAAACCCAGAAAGTCCCAGGCTGGATAAACATAAAGTGAAACACCCCAAGACACATATTAATCAAATTAACAAAGATCAAACACAAAGAACAAATATTAAAAGCAGCCAGGGAAAAACAACACATTACACTCAAAGGGATTCTCATAAGAATAACAGCTGATCTTTCAACAGAAACTCTTCAGGCCAGAAGGGAATTGCAGGACATGCTTCCAGTGATGAAAGAGAAAAACTTTCAACCCAGATTACTGTACCCTGCAAGGATCACATTCAAATATGAAGGAGAAATCAAAAGCTTTACAGACAAGTAAAAGCGGAGAGAATTCAGCACCACCAAACTAGCTCTTCAACAAATACTAAAGATCTTCTCTAGGCAGGAAAAACAGAATGGCTGCATAAACCTGAACCGAAAATAGTAAAGCAAATGGCAACAGGATCATACCTGTCAATAATTACCTTACATGTAAATGGGTTGAATGCCACAATCAAAAGACAGAGTCTAGCTGCATGGATACAAAAACAAGACCGCTACTTATGTTGTCTACAAAAGGCCCACCTCAAAACATGGGACACATACAGACTGAAAGTGAAAGGTTGGGGGGAAAAAAAACAGAAGAAAGCAGGGGTAGCAATACTCATATCATATAAAATGCACTTTAAAATAAAGCCTGTGGAAGAGACAAAGAAATACACTATATAATGATCAAAACATCAAACCGAGAAGAAAATGTAATGATTAAAAATACATAAACACCCAACATAAGAGAACAGCAATATGTAAGGAAAATGCTAACAAGCATGAAAGGGAAGATTAACAATCACACAATAATAGTGGAAGATTTTAATACCACACTCACACCTATGGATGGATCAAGTAAACAGAAAATCAACAAGGAAACACAAACTTTAAATGATACATTAGAACAGAGAAACATAATTGATATCTATACTAATTTTACACCGAACAATGAATTTCACATTTTTTCTCAAGTACACATGGAAACTTCTCCAGAAGAGATCACATCCTTGGCCATAAGTCCAGGCTTGATAAATTCAAAAAACCTTGAAATCATTCCAGGCATATTTTCTGATCACAATGCAGTAAGACTAGATGTCAACTGCAGGAGAAAAACTGTTAAAAATTCAAACATATGGAGGCTGAATGTCACGCTGGTAAATAACCAACAAATCACAGAGGAAATCAAAAAGACATCAAAACATGCATGGAAGCAATTGAAAATGAAAACACAACAAGCCAAAACCTATGCGGCATTGTAAAATCACTGCTAAGGCGAAGGTTCAGAGCAAAACAGCCTTACCTCAAGAAACAAGAAAAAAGTTAAACAAATAACCTAACCCTCTGCCTAAAGCAACTAGAAAAGTAAGAAATGAAGAACCCCAGGGTTAATAGAAGCAAAGAAATCATAAAATAGGGCACAAATAAATGTAAAAGAAACAAAAAAGACTAGAGCAAAAATCAACAAAGCTAAAAGCTGATTCTTTGAGAAGATAAATAAAATTGACAAACCATTAGCCGGACTCATCAAGAGGCAAAGGGAGAAGAATCTAATCAACAAATTAAAAATGAAAATGGAGAGACCACAACAGACAACACAGAAATACAAATGATTATAAGAGACTACTATCAGTAATTATATGCCAATAAAATGGACAACTTGGAAGAAGTGGACAAATTCTTAGAAAAGTACAACTTTCGAAAACGGAGTCAGAAAGAAACAGAAAATCTTTACAGACCCACCACAAGCACGGAAATGGAAAGTGTAATCAGTAATCTTCCAGCAAACAGAAGCCCAGGACCAGACGGCTTCACAGCTGGATTATACCAAAAATTGAGAGAAGAGCTAATATCTATAGTACTCAAACTCTTCCAGTTGCAGAGGAATGCAGACTTCCAAACTCATTCTATGAAGCCACCATTACCCTACTACCAACGCCAGACAAAGATGCCACAAAAAAAGAGATAACTACAGGCCAATATCACTGATGAACATAGACGCAAAATCCTTAACAAAATTCTAGCAAGCAGAATCCAACAGCATATTAAAACGATCATATATCATGACCAAGTGGGCTTTATCCCAGGGATACAAGGGTTCTTCAATATCTACAAATCAATCAACATAATACACCACATTAGCAAATTGAAAGATAAAAAAACATATGGTTATCACAATAGCTGCAGAGAAAGTCTTGAACGAAATTCAACATCCATTTATCATCAAAACACTCCAGAAAGCAGGCATAGAAAGAACATACCTAAACATAATTAAAGCTATATATGGCAAACCCACAGCAAACATTATCCTCAATGATGAAAAATTGAAAGCATTGCCCCGAAAGTCAGGATCAAGATAAGGATGTGCACTCTCACCACTACTATTCAACATAGTTTTGGAAGTTTTGGCCAAGAGGGATCAGAGCAGAAAAACAAATACAAGGAATCCGGATTGGAAAAGAAAAAGTAAAACTCTCACCGTTTGCAGATGCCATGATCCTCTACATAGAAAACCCGAAACACTCCACCAGAAAATTACTAGAGCTAATCAACGAATATAGTAAAGTTGCAGGATACAAAATGAACACGCAGAAATCCCTTGCATTCCTGTACACTAACAAGGAGAAAACTGAAAGAAATATTAAAGAAACAATTCCATTCACCATTGCACCGAAAAGAATAAAATAGTGAGGACTATATTTACCTAGAGAAAGAAAAGTCCTACATATAGAAAACTAGAAAACACTGGTGAAAGAAATCAAACAGGACACAAAGAGATGGAGAAATAGACCATGTACATGCATTGAAAGAATCAATATACTGAAAATAGCTATACTACCCAAAGCAAACTATAGATTCAATGCAATCCCTATCAAGCTACCGACGGTATTTTTCAGGGAACTAGAAGAAATACTTTCACAATTTGTATGGAATTACAAAAAACCTCTAATAGTCAAAGCAATCTTGAGAAAGAAGAATGGACCTGGAGGAAATGCCCTGCCTGATTTCAGGCTATACTACAAAGCTACAGTCATCGAGACAGCGTGGTCCTGGCACACACACAAAAAAGATATATAGATAAATGAATCAAAATAGCAAGCCCAGAGATAAATGCACGCACCTATGGATACTTTATCTTTGACAGAGGAGGCAAGAATGTCCAATGAAGACAAGACAATCCCTTTAACAAGCATGCCGGGAAAACTGGTCAACCACTTGTTAAAGAATGAAACTAGAACACTTTCTAACACCGTACTCAAAAATAAATTCAAAATAGATTAAAGATCTAAACGTAAGACCACAAACTATAAAACTCCTAGAGGAAAACACAGGCAAAATACTTTCTGACAGAAATCACAGCAGGATCCTCTATGACCCATATCCCAGAGTAATGGAAATAGAAGCAAAAATACACAAATGGGACCTCATTAAACTTAAAAGCTTTTGCCCAAAGAAGGAAACTCTAAGCAAGGGGAAAAGATGGCTTTCACAATGGGCGAAAATAATAGCAAACAAAGCAACTGACAATGAATAAATCTCAAAACTATACAAGCAATGCCTGCAGCTCAATTCCAGAAAAATAAGCGAGCCATTCAAAAAATGGGCTAAAGAACTAAACAGACATTTCTCCAAAGAAGACATACAGATGGCTAACAAACACATGAAAAGATGCTCAAATCACTCATTATCAGGCAAATGCAAATCAAAACCATAATGAGGTACCATCTCACACCAGGCAGAAAGGCTGCTATCCAAACGTCTACAAACAATAAATCCTGGAGAGGGTGTGGAGAAAAGGGAACCCTCTTACACTGTTGTTGGGAATACAAACTAGCAGAGCTACTATGGAGAACAGTGTGGAGATTCCTTAAAAAAAAAACTGGAAATGGAACAGCCATATGTAACAGCAGTCCTACTCCTGGACGTAAGCCCCAAGGGAACCAGAACTGAAAGAGACACATGTGCCCCAATGTTCATCGCAGCACTGTTTATAATAGCCAGGACACGGAAGCAACCCAGATGTCCATCAGCAGAAGAATGGATAAGAAAGCTGTGGTATATATAGACAATGGAATATTACTCATATATCCAAAAGAATGCATTTGAATCAGTGTTAACGAGGTGGATGAAACTGGACCCTATTATACAGAGTGAAGTAAGCCAGAAAGAAAAGCACCAATAACACACACACACACACACACACACACACACACACACACACACATACCTATGCCATATGTATATATATATATATGGGCTTCAGAAAGATGGTAATGATAACCCTATATGCAAGACAGGAAAAGAGATACAGATGTATAGAACAGTGTTTTGGACTCTGTGAGAGAAGGCAAGTGTGGGGTGGATTCGGAGAATAGTGTTGAAACATGTATATTTCCATATATGAAACAGACCTCCAGTCCAAGTCCGATGCATGAGATAGAGTGTTCAGGGCTGTGGCACTGGGGTGACCCTGAGGGATAGGATTGGATGGGTGAGGGGTTCAGGATGGGAAACACATGCACAACCGTGGCTGATTCATGTCAATGTGTGGCAAAACCACTACAATATTGTAGACTAATTAGCCTCCAATTAAAATAAATAAATTAAAAAAAGAAAGAAAACTAAAAAATTCAAAACGAAAAACATGTAACTGTTTTCTAAACTGCAGTGTTCACAGACCATCTTCATCTTGGACTACATGAGGACACCACCTCTATTATTACTGATTTTTTTTTTAATCCAGCAAAAGAAAGGTGACTCTCATTCCTTCTAGCATCACTGGTGTGGGTGTATCCCACGTGCTGAGCTGTGTGGTTGAGAGATTGCTCCGTACAGGAATCTTTGGTCTCCATGACAACCCGAGGAGGCAAGTACTAATCATAGTCCACTGTCAAGATGAGGAAAGTGATATGCTCCATGTCACACAACAGGTCAGTCAGCACAGCCTGGATTCAAATGGGTCTACCCGACTCACAACCCAGGTCAGTGACCCCCTCAGAGGGACACTGGCCCAGAGTCTGTGGCACTATAATAATTTGACAAAATGCCTCTCCCTGACTCCACTGCCCATGGGGTTGGACATTGTTCCTTACTTAGTCTAGTTTTGCAAAGAGGCTTGATGGTTAAATGAAGTTAGAGGGGTGTCAGCTTTCTACTTGAAAAGAATAAAATCCATTACAGGTAACTTTGAGCAGGAAAGAAACTTATTAAGAATATTAAGTGACACAGATTTCTGGGAGGGAAGGCTGGAGAGGCAGCCATGACAATGTAGAAATTAATTGCAGGATCTTCTGTCACTCATTGGAAAAGACCCTGACGTTGGGAAAGATTGAGGGCAGGAGAAGAAGGGCATGGCAGAGGATAAGAAGGTGGGTTGGCATCGTCAACTCAATGGACATGGGTTTGGGTGGACTTTGGGAGTTGGTGTTGGACAGGGAGGCCTGGCATGCTGCAGTTCATGGGGTCGCAGAGAGTCGGACTCGACTGAGTGACTGAACTGAACTGAACTGTCACTACCACTGGCTTCAGACACAGCGGCTGTCACTAGTGAGATGGCTTATGTCTCTTGCACCTCTGCTAGATTGAATTCCATGCATCAGAATCCACTTGCATTGCTTTCACCTGTAGGTGTATCCATTGGTTAAGCCTGCATTCCATGTGGCTGTAGTAATTGAGTCTTAGGTGCCATCTGGATGTATTTGATTGGCTGAGCCTGGGTACCATCTAGGTGCATCTAATTGATTGAGCCTATATCACATGGTTACATTCTGACTGCAAAGGAGGTGGCAAAAATGAGATTCTGACTGTTTCTAGTGCAGATTTGTAAGATGGACAATTAAAGCATTGACTAAAAAGTCTCCTCCCTGCAGACTTGTCCACAGTCTCTTTATCAGTCAGGTCAGCTTTTCAAAGCTCAATTCATCCTACTAAGTAAAGCGGAAGGGTTTAGTAAGTCAAGTGGTCTGTGCTCTGCTGTGTTAATTTGTCTAGGCTAGTTCTACATTTCCTAGAATCCCTTTCTTTGATTTTGAGTTCAGTCAGTCTGTTCAGTGGCGTAGTTGTGTCCATTTCTTTGCGAGCCAATGGACTGCTTCAAGTCAGGCCTCCCTGTCCATCATCAACACCCCGCAGTTTACTCAAACTCGTGTCCATTGAGTTGGTGATGCCATCCAACCAACTCGTCTTCTGTTGTCCCCTTCTCCTCCCACCTTCGATCTTTCCCAGCATCAGGGTCTTTCGAATCAGTCAGTCCTTCATGTCAGATGGCCAAACTATTGGAGTTTCAGCTCAGCATCAGTCCTTCCAATGAATATTCAGGACTGATGTCTTTTAGGGTGAACTGGTTGAATCTCCTTGCAGTCCAAGGGATTCTCGAGAGTCTTCTCCAATACCACAGTTTCACAGCATGAATTCTTTTGGTTCTCAACTTTCTTACTACTCCAGCTCTGACATCCATACATGACTACTGGAAAAACCATAGCTTCGACTATGCCATTCCTCTGCCTTTTGTAAAACCAGCTTGAACATCTGGAAGTTCATGGTTCACATATTGCTGGAGCATGGCTTGGATAATTTTGAGCATTAATTTACTCGTGTGGGAGATGAGTGCAATTGTGCGGTAGTTTGAGCATTCTTTGCAACTGCCTTTCTTTGGGATTGGAATGAAAACTGAACTTTTCCAATCCTGTGGCCACTGCGGAGTTCTCCTGATTTGTTGGCATATTGAGTTCAGCACGTTCATAGCATCATCTTTCAGGATTTCAAAATAGCTCTACTGGAATTCCAGCACCTCCACTAGCTTTGTTCCTAGTAATGCTTCGTAAGGCCCACTTGAATTCATATTCCAGAATGTCTGGTTCTAGGAGAGTGATCACACCATTGTGATTATCTGCATCGTGAACATCTTTTTGTACAGTTTTTCTGTGTATTCTTGCCACCTCTTCTTAATATCTTGTGGTCTAGAGGCACACAGATATCGTCTATGCCTGCCCAGCGGCTCCCTACCAGAGACATCAGTGCTCAGACCACTGGATGGGAAATGATCTGAAGCTACTCTTCCACAGTCTCTTAAAAAAAAAAAAAATCCACAGAAAAGAGGTTGAAAGAAATTAAAAAAAAACAAAGTCATGTAGCAAGATGAGGACCTTGACAGTAGAGAAGGAGGAGCATGTGGCAAAAAGCATAGGTTCTTGGGGAATAGGATTGTCCTTAGTAACGACATTTGCATTTCAAAACTTAGGAACGTGGCGTCTTATAATGTATCTTCCTAGGGACATGGTCCTTGTATTGTAATTTATCAAAATCCACTGACTTTCATAAAAAGTATGAATTTTTACAACATATGCAAAAAATTCTAGTCAAATCTCACTCATTAGGTTAGTCATATCCATAGTTTTAAATACTATTTCAAAACGGAAAATATTAAATTTCAGGAAAAAGGGTTTTAATATTTTTATAAAGCATCATGAAATATCCAAAAACTTTCCCTTACTGTATCAACGGATACAAAAACATAAAATTCCCTTTACTTGATAAAATAATGAGTTAAAAGTGAAAAAAAAAAGAGTAAGAGGCCTTGTAGTTGTCTATATACAAGAAGCTAGGTGATGATTTCCATTTTACGTTAGTCATAGTGGTGGTCACTCTAATGAGAAGTAACCTTATATTTTTCAAAACATCCAATAAATCAAAATTCTCAGGTGAAAAGAAAACTCATAGGTTCTGGAAAAGAGAAGCCCTGATGGGATAAAGTCACATAACCCCTTCCTCATAAAGTTAAGAATGTGCTCAAAAAGTGACAAGCACAGTGAGTAATCCTCACTAAATGGCTCTCTGTCTTTCTGATTAGATGTTGTCTGCTCCCTTTCAGTAGTTGGGGGTATTTTCTTTCTCTTTAGCCCCAGATTACTGCCACCCAAGGGAGGGGATGAGAAAAAAGTGACAGCAACACCTCTGTGTAATAAACCCACTGGTATCTTTCGTGGAGAAGAAGAAGGATTTCATAATTTCACTTTCTAGTACTCAAGGAAGATGGTCCCAGCATAGGCAGGGCTTCCTGGCCAGCATCCACTACATCAGATCCACTGTGGAGGCTCCCTTGTGGTGCATGGATGGTGGGGAGGAGAGTCTGCACACAGAACAGCAGTGGGCGTGTTAACCCAAGTGTCTCTGGGAGACACAGGCGGTCAGCTCTGGGAACAGAGTCATACCGGCAAGTTATTAGAACAGCCACAACTTATCTTCATGCAGAAAACATTTTTTGGTGATCTTCTCAAGATCTCAGAAGTTAGGATGTTCAATACCATGATATTAAGCTAGTGGTCTATCAAGTTAATTGCACACGATTTTTGTTTGATTATTCTTTTTTTTTTTTTTGTCATGCTACTGAGCTTATGGGCTCCCTGTACCCTGACCAGAGAATGAACCCACACCCTCAGCAGGGAACGCACGGAATCCTAACCACTGGATTACCAGAGAATTCCTCATCTTTTTAAATCTGAGTAATTCGGTAAAGAGCAGAGCAGAGACTGTGATCACCCCTATTCCCACCATCTCCAAAACACCGCTTCCTGACATTATCACTTTCTTGCTTCCAATCTTGTACACACTCACAAATGTCTGTGAAAAACGACTAAAGTGAAAGTGTATGTGCTTGAGTGTATGTTTACTGGGCATATTGGCAAGAATTTGAAGATATCTGAAGAACAGCTTCTGTCAGCCCGTTGGTATCTCTGTGATTGTCTTTCCAGCCTCTCCTGGAGAGAACGCTAGAGTCTGCCACTGAGCCCTTTCAGATTAAGTCAGCGTTCTTCTGGTCTGCCTGCCCCAGTGGTGAAATTTGCTTTCGAAGTTGAGGTATCACTCAAGGCATCTCTGTGGATCCTGCAGGGATTTTGTTGTCTCCGGTTTGATATTCAAGCTGAGCCTAAAGCACAGGAGAGAATGATCCTGTGCTTCCCATTTCCAAATTCATTTTCTCTGTGGCAGCACTGGCATTAATCTGGGAATACCTTAGGTACAATTCCCAAGCATTTTTTTTCATTCCTAGTACATCATATCTCTACCCTTAAACTCATCACAGAAAATCCAGAAACAGCAAAATAAGAGAAAAAGAAAAGTGTCAGCCAAATCCACCCATTAAGAGGCCCTGGTGTACCATGCTGACTGCTCCCCACCCAGGCTTTTACTCTCTGAAAAGTTTTTTTGAAGTTTTTGGTCTACACATTGCCTTGGGATATCCAGTGATTTTGCAGACCTATACCAGGCTTCTGGTGGAGGGAAAGAAAATCACCGGTGTTCCATGAGAGCTGGGATTTTCATTTTCATACTCTAGCTGCTATTGGTGACAAATTTCCCACAACTCCCTTTCTGGCTCTCAGCTGCCACTCCTGTCATTAACTTCCCATGACACTCGGATGTGTTCCCAGGGCATGCTTCATGCTGAAGGAGGGTACTGTATGCAAAGTACTCTGTACGTATGCAATTGACTCTGCCTGATTATTATTATTGTTATTATTATTATTACTTTTTTTTCTTTTTTGCCTCAACACTGTGAACAGGCTTTCTATAGTTAGAGCAAGCAGGAGCTACTCCTCATTGCAGAGTGCAGTCTTCTCATTGAGGTAGCTTCTCCTGTTGCGGAGCAAAGGCTCTAGAATATGTTGTCAGTAGTTGTGGCCTGGGGGCTTAACTACTCTATAGCATGTGAAATCTCCTGGGGCCAGGGATTGAACCTGTGTCCCCCTGCATTGCCAACTGGATTCCCAACCACTGGGCCAGCAGAGAAGTCTGACTCCGCCTAATTGAAAAGATAAAATTAACATGAGGAATGCCTATAGAAAGATACGGAGGTGCTCACAAAATAGGAAGAAAGGGTTAGCAGCCAGGCCTTTCAAGGCATGTGAAACAAGCAAATTTGGGGATCAAAATATCAAGAGCCCACTGGTATTTTCTTCTGCACCCTACTCTTGGGGTGAACTAAGGCCAACCACATTTTGTAATTGTGTTCGTGCCCCAAAGCCCAAAGTGGGAGATAGAGGGATTTTCTTTGGCTTGGTCACTCAGTGCATGCAGGGGACTGGATGACTGCCCCTCAAAAAACCAAAGATGTTCTTTGATACCGGAAGAAAAGAGAATGGAGGCTGACTGGGCATGAGCACAGGGAGCCACTGTTGTTAGGGAAGTTAATGGAAGCTCTGATCCTGCTTCTCCCAGAAGACAGATACTCACAGTACTCTCACGCACTCGGGGACAGAGTGAAACACAGCCCTAAGCCCACCCATGGGTCTCCTGGTAAAAAGCTCCCAGCTCCCCACAGTGACACTGTCTCTTCTCCATCCCCCTGCCCTCTTCCGTCTCCCCAGCACTTGCAACTTCTCCACTGATGGCTTCCACGGTTCCGCCCCGGGAGCCAGCTTGTGCCTAGGTTCCAGTGTGCACTATGCTGTGGACTGGATCAGAAAGCTGGCCTTCTGCGACCATTGGGTGAAGGAGATATACAATGCCTACAGAAACAGTGTCGGCAGTGAGTGGGCCAGGGAGAGGGCCATCCATGGTGGTTGAAGGGTCTGTCTGCCTGGGCTCCAGGAGCACCCCGGGACCAAGGGAAATTCATTAAGAATGGATGCTATCATTCATATCCCACCTGCTCGGTGCCAGCTTCCAAGAGGCTTACAAATCCTAGCTCACTCAGTGTTGCCCTCATGACACCCTCTGGGAGAGGATCTCATCATCCCCACTTTGGGTCTGGGGAAGCTGACGGAGAGATGACTTGTGTTGCCCGTCCATGATTATGCCTCCAGCCCCACCGTGGTGCTCCACATGTGGTCCTTGGACCAGCAGCATCAGGGTCACATGCAGGGTCTTGGAAATGCAGATTCTTTGGTCCCCATCTCAAACGTGTCAGATTGACAGCTCTGGGGTGGGATTTGGCCCTCTGAATCTTAACTGGACCTCCAGGTGATTCTGATGCTTGTTGGAAGTTGAGGACTTCGGGCTTCGCCCTGACTACTCAGACTGTGGTCCCTGGAGCAGCCACACGAGTTCATCTCCTGGGAGCTTGTTAGAAATGTGGACTCCAAGCCCCTCCCAAGGCATCTGGGTCAGATCTGTGTCTTTAACAAGACTCCCAGGTGATTCGTGAAAACATTGGTTCTCAAGCTTGACTCCTATTGGGATCCCCTGATGAATTTACCGTTCTGCTTTTTTGGCCTAGCTGCTGCTTGGCATTGGGACTTACTGAGTTCCCTGGGGGATTCTAATGTGTGGACAAGTTATGAAAGCCACCAGCTTCAGTGTCAGGAGAGGATTGGTTTATCATATTGTACAAGAAACCTGGAAGGTGCTGGAGGCAGGGTTGATTCACCAATGACCCTTGATCACTATTTCTGGAGTTCTCTAAGTCTTTGACTCTTTACAGGTGAGGCTGCTTCTCCCCCAGGAGGCACATGGGGATGTTTTTGATTATCATGATGACTCTAAGCAGCTACTGGCTGGTAAAGGGAATACAATTTGAGTAGGCGGATAATAAAATGTGCCATCTACACCTTGACCCCGTTCTCAGAAAGAGTAAAGTCCCAGGAAGAACTTCGGGCCTCTGACTGGATAAAACCCATTTCTAGTCCCAATGCTGCCACTTTCTTACTCCCCAAGCCTTAGTTTCTAAGTCGGTGAAATGGGGATAAAAATACATATACTGTTCCAGCCTCCTGGAAGGCTCCTCCCCTTGCCCAGCTCTTTGGACTCATCCTTTTCCAGCTCCGGCTCACTCTAGAGGAAGCATTCCCTCCCAGCTCGCACTCCCACCCTACAGCTCAGCCAGGCCTGCCTGCAATTCCCTCCACCAGCTCCCAATATTTCTCCTCCTCTCTTGTCAAGAAACATTTACCTTTGTGACACATGGTTTCATCAACGACCCTCCATGTGGAATGTAAGTTCCATTAGCTGAGCACCTACTGTGTGCTGGCCTCTCATGCACAGTCACTGTGCATGGGCAGTGAGCAGAACACACAGGCCATCTCATTCTTCACTAAGCTCACAGCCTGGCTACAAGCAGTCAGCACCTAAGTGTAACAAGTGTGTCAATTGACCACCAGATCTTTGGAGAAAAATAAAGTGGAGAATGGAGAACAGAGGAGTGTCTAGGGGTGGTCGGGATGGGAGGGTAGGTGATGATCAAGGCCGGCCTGGTTTCGAGGTGACAGCAGGACACAGGTGGGAGGAGAGGAAGTAAGCCCAGTGAGCATAAGAAGGACGGAATTTCCCGAGAGGAAGCAAGGAGTTCAAAGGTCCAAAGGCTGGAGCTTCCTGTGGAGAGCCAGAGTGCCCTCAAGGATGCACCAAGCAAAAGGCAAGGGGTGGGGTGGGGATGGTGGGGTCATGGAGGTGCCTGGGGCCTTCAGAGGCACTTCAACTTTTTGTCCAAGCACTTCTTTTTAAAGAAGATTTCTTTAACTTTAACAGTGAATTGATATAGAGGAATTTTGTTACCTGTCTGTCCTTAACACTGGTGGTTCAGGGACCCCAATGCAGGGGCACAGGTTTGACGCCTGCTTGGGGAACTGAGATTCTGCATGCCACATGATATGGCATGGCATACATTCAGTTTGGAGGAGACAATATTAATAATAGCTATAAGGATGACCATGAGAAAAGCTGAGCACCGAACAATTGATGCTTGTGAACTGTGTTGCTGGAGAAGACTGTTGAGACTCCCTTGGACTGCAATGTGATCCAACCAGTCCATTTTAAAGGTAATCCATTTGGAATATTCATTGGAAGGACTGATGCTGAAGCTCCAATACCTAGGCCACGTGATGGGAAGTAGTGACTGATTGGAAAAGACTCTGATGCTGGGAAAGATTGAAGGCAGGAGGAGAAGGGGACGACAGAGGATGAGCTGGTGGGATGGTGTCACTGACTCAATGGACAGGCGTTTCAGCAACCTCTGGGACTTGGTGATGGACAGGGAAGTGTACAGAAGGGCGTACTGCATTCCATGGGGTCGCAGAGAATCAGACATGACTAAGAGAGTGAACTAACTGATAAGGGTGATATACCAGGGTCTGAACAAATCAGTGGTGCGAACCTAATGAATTACCACATGGTTCCAGAACTGGTGTACCGGGTCGAGAGCTGGTCTCAGGTGAGCCTATGTGATGCCCTCTGCTGGGGTAGGAGGGGGAGTCTAGAGCCCCTTTTCCAAGTACAGATCTAATTGAGAAGAAACTCTACCCTGAGCATGTGAGAGTGATCAAAAGAAACTTTGCTTCTATCAGTTAGATTGAGGACCTGCTTAGGCTCCTGGTGGTGGACACCCCACTACCTGCCCTCTCATTCTTAGCTGGAGAATGACAGAGAAGTCCATAGAGCTGTCACTGCTATTCACTTGCCTTCTCACATTAAAGGGGGTTTCCTAGGGTGGTGTAGCAGATGTTTTGAAATGATCATTTACTATCCTGAAATGAAATACTGATGGATAATAAAACCATCTTAAAACCAAAATGTTCTGTCCCAGGAAATTAAAAAAGAGAAAAAAAAAAACTGTCCCGGAGATCAACATCCAGTAACACAAAGTGAAATAGGGAGTGAACTGCCTGGTGGTCCAGTGCTTAAGACTTTACCTTCCAATGCAGCGGGTGCAGCTTCTATCCACATGGAGCTAAGATCCCACGTGTCTCAAGACCGAAACATAAAACAAGTGTTTATGTTATCATAAACATAAAGGAAGTGATAACAAATTAAATACAGAGCTTAAAATGGTCCACATAATTTTTTTTTTTTTTTAAGAACTAAGAGTAGGTGCGGGATTATACTCAAGGATTTATACTCAAGGATTCAGTTCCTCAGGTGGCGGTAGTGGTAAAGATTCCACCTTATGCAGTAGACATAAGGTCTACTTAGGCAGACCTTATGTAGCAGACATAAGAGACACAGGTTTGATCCCTGGGTCAGGAAGGTCCCCTGAAGGAGGCCATGGCAACCCACTCCAGTATTCTTGCCTGGAGAATCCCAGGACAAAAGAGCCTGGGGTCTATAGTATCACGAAGAGTTGAACACAACTGAGCACACACATGTATTTATACTCACAACAATGCATGCTCCCGTAGGTAAATGTTTGAGCACTCACACTTGCACCCAAATGTGCCCTCACTGAGGATTCAGCCTGGCAAATGCAGGAGGACACAAGTGTGCAGTCTCGGCCATTCACAAAGCCATCGAGGTACTGTGGCCATCATGTGATTGCCACAAACTGCAAAGCAACCCATGGTTAGGCTCTGAATAAAACAAAATATTGACTTCTCCAGTTTGCACCATAATTGCAGCCCTGGAAATCTTTTATTAAACTTATGGGACAAAGTGCAGATAAGGGCCTCCACTCGGGGTATTATGAATGGGTTTGGACTTACCTAAATATCTGGCAGGACATTTGAGAATCATTCACATCTAACGTGTATGCCATGAAGCAGGCACCTGCCCCCATGTGTAGTGGCCCCCCCATATCATGACAACAGTCAAAAACCACACCCCTAGAATTTGTCACAGTCACTCCTCCTTCTTCAAGAACTGCTGGTCTAAGGCCGCCCTCCCTTAGTGAGCCACGAAGAGGTAGAGCTGACAGAGATGCCGCTTTATAAACTGAAGTGAAGTGAAGTGGATTCGCTCAGTCATATCGAACTCTTTGTGACCCCTTAGGCTATATTGTTCATGGAATTCTGCATGCCAGAATACTAGAGGGGGTGTCCTTTCTCTTCTCCAGGGGATTTCCTGACCCAGGGACCAAACCCAGGTCTTCTGCATGGCAGGCAGTTTCCTTACGAGCTGAGCCACCAGGGAAGCCCAAGAATCCTGGATTAGGTAGCCTATCCCTTCTCCGGGGGATCTTCCCAACCCAGGAACTGGGGTCTCCTGCATTGCAGGCAGATTCTTTACCAACAGAGTTATGAGGAAAGATGAATAAAATAGTTCACTTTTTTTTTTTTTGAGACCTTAGTTCTCCAAGCAGAGCTTGAACCCATGCCCCCTGCAGTGAAAGCACAGAGTCTTAACCCCTGGACACCCAGGGAAGTCCTGAAGGTGCTTCTTTCAATTCTGTGTCCCAGGTCTCTCCCTCACTTCACCCTACAGCCACCTGCCTCTCACAGAAACAGGTGACAAGGAGAGCGCATTTTGCCCTGAATCCCTGCTCTGCCATTGTTAGCTGTGTGGCCTTCAGCCAGTGGCAACCCTCTCTGAACTGCCTTTTTCTCTGTCACACCTACAGAGAACAGATGCCAAGGGGGCCAGCAGAGGACCTGTGCAGAGTTAGCCCTCAGGAACCCAAAGAGGGTGTCATTAATACTCCCTGGGCCTGTGGGGGTGGGGGAGAAAGCTACATCCATCTGCAGAAACTCAGAGGAGGGTCTCTCTCCAGGGGAGTCAGCAGAGAAAGAAAACAGGAACCTGACTTTGCACATAACCAAGGGGAAAGACTGAACGAGCAAAGAATGTAATTAAAAATAAAGCAAAGAAGAGGGGAATTCCTTGGGGGCTCAGTGGTAAAAAATCCACCTGCCAATGCAGGAATCACTGGTTCCATCCCTGATCCAGGAGAATCCCATATGCCATGGAGCAGCTGAGCTCATGCATTCCAACTACTGAGTCTGTGTTCTAGAGCACGGGAGGCTTAATTACTGAGTCCACTTGACCTGAGCCAATGCTGGACAACAACAGAAGCCACTGCAATGAGAAGCCTCAACGCCACAACTAAAGAGTAGCCCCTGCCACCTTAAGCTAGAGAAAGCCCTCATGGAAATGAAAACCAACACATGCAAAGATAAATACATTTTTAAAATATGGCAAAGAAGTGATACAAGGAAACAAGGGAAGTCTGACAAATAGAAGACACAAAGTAAACTGATATCCAAAAAAGCCAAATTTCATCACAATAAATGGGAATAAGGCAAAGTTTCAACGCAAGAGATTTTCTGACAGTTTCTTTTTTCTTTGTTTGTTTAAAGCTGGCTAAATATGAAAGATTCCTAATATATACAACAGTTGAAAAATACACAATAAGAATATATATATATATATATACTGACAATGAAAGCCAATGCAGCTGTACTCAGTATCGTTTAGTTGCTCAATCATCTCTGAATCTTTGTGACCCCATGAATCGCAGCACGCCAGGCCTCCCTGTCCATCACCAACTGTCGGAGTTTACCGAAACACATCTCCATCGAGTCGGTCATGCCATCCAAACATCTCATCATCTGTCTTCGTCTTCTTATCCTGTCCCAAATCCTACGCAGCATTAGGGTCTTTTCCAATGAGTCAACTCTCACATGAGGAGGCCAAAGTATTGGAGTTTCACCTTCAACATCAGACCTTTCAATGAACACTTAGGACTGGTTTCTTTTAGCATGGACTGGTTGGATCTCCTTGCAGTCCAAGGGACTCTCAAGAGTCTTCTCCAGCACCACTGTACAAAGACATCAATTCTTCCGCTCTCAGCTTTCTTCACCGTCCAACTCTCAATCCATACATGACCACTGGGAAAACCATAGCCTTGACTAGATGGAACTTTGTTGGCAAAGAAATGTTTCTGCTTTTAAATATGCTATCTAAATTGGACATAAGCTTCCTTCCAATGAGTAAGCGTCTTTTAATTTCATGGGGGCCATCACCATCAGCAGTAATATTTGAGCCCCCCCCAAATAAAGTCTGACACTGTTTCCACTGTTTCCCCATCTATTTCCCATGAAGTGATGGGACCAGATGCCATGATCTTGATTTTCTGAATGTTGAGTTTTAAGCCAACTTTTTCACTCTCCTCTTTCACGTTCATCAAGAGCCTCTTTAGCTCTTCTTCACTTTCTGCCATAAGGGTGGTGTCATCTGTATATCTGAGGTCATTGATATTTCTCCTGGCAATCTTGATTCCAGCTTGTGTTTCTTCCAGCCCAGCGTTTCTCATGATCTACTCTGCATATAACTTAAATATACAGGGTGACAATAGGCAGCCTTGACGTACACCTTTTGCTATTTGGAACCAGTCTGTTGTTCCATGTCCAGTTCTAACTGTTGCTTCCTGACATGCATACAGGTTTCTCAAGAGACAGGCCAGATGGTCTGGTATTCCCATCTCTTTCAGAATTTTCCCCAGTTTATTACTGTCAAGCAAATGGATTTTAAGGTGAAAAAGCATTACTAAAATTTAGAAGTATAAAAGGATTCATTTGAGCTAAATTTGCAAGTACCTATACAGTCAGCAAAAACAAGACCGGGAGCAGACTGTGGCTCAGATCATGAACTGCTTATTGCCAAATTCAGACTTAAATTAAAGAAAGCAGGGAAAACCACTAGACCATTCAGGTATGACCTAGATCAAATCCCTTATGAGTATACAGTGGAAGTGACAAATATATTTAAGGGACTAGACCTGATAGACAGAGTGCCTGATGAACTACGGACACAGGTTCGTGTCATTGTGCAGGAGACAGGGATCAAGAAAATCCCCATGGAAAAGAAACACAAAAAAGCAAAATGGCTGTTTGAGGAGGCCTTACAGATAGCTGGGAAGAGAAGAGAAGAGAAGCAAAAAGCAAAGGAGAAAAGGAAGGATATTCCCATCTCAATGCAGAGTTCCAAAGAATAGCAAGGAGAGATAAGAAAGCGATCAGTGCAAAGAAATAGAGGAAAACAACAGATTGGGAAAGACTAGAGATATCCTCAAGAAAATTAGAGATACCAAAGGAACATTTCATGCAAAGATAGGTTCGATAAAGGACAGCAATGGTACGGACCTAACAGAGGCATAAGATATTTAGAAGAGGTGGCAAGAATACACAGAAGAACTGTACAAAAAAAGATCTTCACGACCCAGATAATCATGATGGTGTGATCACTGACCTAGAGCCAGACATCCTGGAATGTGAAATCAAGTGGGCCTTAGAAAGCATAACTATAAACAAAGCTAGTGGAGGTGATGGAATTCCAGTTGAGCTATTTCAAATCCTCAAAGGTGACGCTGTGAAAGTGCTGCACTCGATATGCCAGCACATTTGGAAAACTCAGCAGTGGCCATAGGACTGGAAAAGGTCAGTTTTCGTTCCAATCCCAAAGAAAGGCAATGTCAAAGAATGCTCAAACTACAGCACAATTGCACTTATCTCACATGCTAGTAAAGAAATGCTCAAAATTCTCCAAGCCAGGCTTCAGCAATACCTGAACCGTGAAATTCCAGATATTCAAGCTGGTTTTAGAAAAGGCAGATGAACCAGAGATCAAATTGCCAATATCCGCTGGATCATGGAAAAAGCAAGAAAGTTCCAGAAAAACATATATTGCTGCTTTATTGACTATGCCAAAACCTTTGACTGTGTGGATTACAATAAACTGTGGAAAATTCTGAAAGAGATGGGTGTACCAGACCATCTGACGTGTCTCTTGAGAAACCTGTATGCCGGTCAGGAAGCAACAGTTAGAACTGGACATGGAACAACAGACTGATTCCAAATAGGAAAAGGAGTACATCAAGGCTGTATATTGTCCCCCTGCTTATTTAACTTACATGCAGAGTAGATCATGAGAAATGATGGGCTGCAAGAAACACAAGCTGGAATCAAGATTTCCAGGAGAAATATTAATAACCTCAGATATGCGGATGACACTACCCTATGGCAGAGAGTGAAGAAGAAGTAAAGAGCCTCTTGATGAAGGTGGAGGAGGAGAGTGAAAAAGTTGGCTTAAGGCTCAACGTTCAGAAAACTAAGATCATGGCATCTGGTCCCATCACTTCATGGGAAATAGATGGGGAAACAGTGGAAACAGTGTCAGACTTTATTTTCTGGGCTCCAGAATCACTGCTGATGGTGACTGAAATTAAAAGACGCTTACTCCTTGGAAGGAAGGTTATGGCCAACCTAGAAAGCATATTTAAAAGCAGAGACATTACTTGGCCAACAAAAATCCATCTAGTCAAGGCTACGGTTTTTCCACTGGTCATGTATGAATGTGAGAGTTGCACGGTGAAGAAAGCTGAGCACCACAGAATTGATGCTTTTGAACTGTGGTGTTGGAGAAGACTCTTGAGAGTCCCTTGGACTGCAAGGAGATCCAATCAATCCATCCTAAAAGAGATCAGCCCTGGGCGTTCATTTGAAGGTCTGATGTTGAAGCTGAAACTCCAATACTTTTGGCACCTCATGCGAAGGGTTGACTCATTGGAAAAGACCCTAATGCTGGGTAGGGTTGGGGGCGGGAGGAGAAGGGGACCACAGAGGATGACATGGTTGGGTGGCATCACTGACTCAATGAACATGGGTTTGGGTGGACTCCAGGAGTTGGTGATGAACAGGGAGGCCTGGCGTGCTGCAATTCATGGGGTTGCAAAGAGTTGGACACGACTGAGCGACTGAACTGAACTGAATAATTAAATAAGAAGAAAAAAAAATCTGCCCTCATAACGAAAACTCACCTCAACGTCTTGTTTGTGCAAAGTCCACAGGAGCAGTGTGTCACTGAATGCAGGCTGAGGGGGTGGATGAGGTAGTCCCCAACAGGGCCAGTTTCTGTCAAATTGACTTTGTGTTGCCAGAGATGCCAGCCAGTAGCTTAAAAAATCGAGAGCTGTCTCTTTGTCTCATTAGCTGCCTATAGAGCTGGAACAGCACCAGGGAAACAGGCGCCCTCTGTCTTGATGCTCTGCCAATCCAAGTACTGTTCTTACCACACAGTCCAAGGTGGCTTCTCAGCCCTCAAGTTCTGCACTCCCCCTGCACCAGGAAAGTAAAGGGGGAGGGGAGAGGGACGGACTCTTCTTCCCTTTAAGAGCACAGCTGACACAGTTCAACATCGCTGTTGCTCAAATCCCAATGGCCAGATTTGTGCATCAGAAAATCACACCTTACCACAAAAGGAGCTGGAAGATGTAGCCTTTATTCTCAGCCACTCCTGCCTAGCGAGGAAACAAACAAATACGGGAGCATTTTCTGAGAGAGAAGGGGAGAACGAATGTAGGGAGCCAGCCAGTAGGCTCCATCACAGCCAGCGGGGGGTGGGGGGGTTGTAATTGCCACCCTACCTAATCCCAGGCCTTACCCATTACTCTTTATTTACGAATAAATATTTATTTATTTAATCCTCCAATCCCTCCCCTGACAAAGTGGGCACCATCCCACTTCATTTTATAAAGGACATGTTTGAGATTCAGAAAGATTAATTAATTTCTTTAAAGTCACACAGCTGGTACAGGTAAACTGCTATGTGTTTTGCTGCATACACCTGGTAGGAAGGAGGTGGACTTAGGAATATCAAACACTGTTGTTCTGCACCCCTGAGCTGGTTAGAAGAGAGTGGAGTCCACCAAAGAAAACTAGGATACAGCACCCCCATATGACAAGCTCCCCTGAAAATTCCCACCAGTGTCTCAAGCAGCAGCTTCAGCCCGCTAATGAGAAAGTCTGTGTGCCAGCAGCTCTCCCAGCCTGATGGATGGGCCTCATTAGCCCAGGCCATGGGCACCTGAGCCGTGTGAAACACGGTGACAGGACAGGGGGCTTTGGCTGTTCCGGCTGACGGTATTGTTAATATCTCCATTTTAGCAGGTTATTTGTCTCCACCTCTCCACCAGTTGCAAATCCACCTGGGTTCTGCAGCCACCAGGCCTGGCAGGGAGGCTGCTGAGATAGTCTCTTCCCCTTTGCTCATTTCCTCCAGGAAAAATAAATTACATAGTTTAAACAGGGACTGGATTGGCCATGCAGCCACCAACATCCATCTTTGCAGAGAATGAAAGGCTCAGCCAGGCTGAGGGGAGGAGAGTGGGGGAGCTGAAAGGCATTAAAGAGAGGGCATCTGTTGCCCATGATGGATCACTTTTTGCTTCATTTCCAGCACGATTGTCTTTTCCATTGAGTCAACCCTTCACATTAGGTGGCCAAAGTATTGGAGTTTCAGCTTCAACATCAGTCCTTCCAATGAACACTCAGGACTGATCTCCTTTAGGATGGACTGGTTGGATCTGCTTGCAGTCCAAGGGACTCTCAAGAGTCTTCTCCAGCACCACAGTTTAAAAGCATCAAGTCTTCGGAGCTCACCTTTCTTCCCCATCCAACTCTCACGTCCTTACATGACCACTGGAGAAACCATAGCCTTGACTAGATGCACCTTTGTTGGCAAAGTAATGTCTCTGCTTTTAACTATGCTATTTAGTTTGGTCATCACCTTCCTTCCAAGGAGTAAGCTTCTTTTAATTGCATGGCTGCCATCACCATCAGCAGTGATTTTGAAGCTCCCCCACCCCCAAAGTATGACACAATTTCCGCTGTTTCCCCATTTTTCCCCATGAAGTGATGGGACCAGATGCCATGATCTTAGTTTTCTAAACTTGTAGAGCTTTAAGCCGACTTTTTCACTCTCTTCTTTCACTTTCATCAAGAGGCTCTTTAGTTCTTCTTCACTTCCTGCCATGAGGGTTGTGTCGTATGCATATCTGAGGTTATTGATATTTCTCCCGGCAATCTTGACTCCAGCTTGTGCTTCTTCCAGCTTTGACTACCTACCCTTCTATTTGCATGGCCCCAGCCTTCCCCTTCTCTGGCACTTACTTAAATGTCACCCCTCCAGAGAGGCTGTCCTGACCCAGCTATCAAAAGTGTAGAGCCCCCAGAGGCAGGAAAGTGTGTATGGTGCTCCTGGAACCAAAAGGACACTTGTATAGTTTCTACCCTGTAGGCATATAACCTCACAATGCACGGAACTGGGGGCATTCATGTATATTCATCAAGCACCCTCTATCCACTCAGTAAAAAATTGAAGGCCGGTGACTATCTTGAGCTGGCCTTGAGTATCTTTTAGCTGTAATGAAGACGTAAACACTTGCTCACCTAACAAGATTAGACCTAGGTGTACCTTAGGTTGATTCAGTTGAGTTCAGTTCCGTTGAGTCGCTCAGTCATATCCGATTCTTTGCAACCCAATGAAGCACAGCACACCAGGCCTCCCTGCCCATCACCAACTCCCAGAGTCCACCCAAACCCAGGTACAAAGAGTCAATGATGCCATCCACATCCATGCATGACCACTGGAAAAACCATAGCCTTGACTAGATGGTGGAGAAGGAGGTGGCACCCTACTCCAGTACTCTTGCCTGGAAAATCCCACGGATGGAGGAGCCTGGTAGGCTTCGGTCCATAGGGTTGCAAAGAGTTCGACACGGATGAGCGAACTCTCACCTTTCACTCCCATGCACTGGAGAAAGTAATGGCAATCCACTACAGTGTGCTTGCCTGCAGAATCCCAGGGACGGCAGAGCCTGGTCGGCTGCCGTCTATGGGGTCGCACAGAGTCGGGCATGCCCGATGCGACTGAGCAGCAGCAGCAGCAGACCAGACGGACGTTTGTTGACAAAGTAACATCTCTGTCTTTTAATATGCTGCCTAGGCTGCTCATAACACTCCTTCCCAGGACTAAGTGTTTTTTAATTTCATGGCTGCCATCACCATCTGCAGTGTTGTTTCAGTTGGTCCAAAAATTCATCAAGCATCCCTATCCGCCAGACCTCCTGTCCTGCCTCTTGAGGAATCTGTATACAGGTCAGGAAGCAACAGTTAGAAATGGACATGGAATATCAGACTGGTTCCAAATAGGAAAAGGAGTACGTCAAGGCTTTAATTTGTCCCCCTACTTATTTAACTTGTATGCAGAGTACATCAAGAGAAACGCTGGGCTGAAGGAAGCACAAGATGGAATCAAAATTACCGGGAGAAATATCAATAGCCTCAGATACGCAGATGACACCCCCTATATGGCAGAACCTGAAGAAGAACCTAAGAGCTTCTTGATGAAAGTGAAAGAGGAGAGTGAAACAGTTGGCTTAAAGCTCAACATTCAGAAGCCTTAGATCATGGCATCTGGTCCTATCACTTTATGGCAAACAGATGTGGAAACCGTAGAAACATTGGCTGACTTTCTTTTGCTGGACTCCAAAATCACTGAAGATGGTGACCGCAGCCATGAGATTAAAAAACGCTTCCTCCTTGGAAGGAAAGTTATGACCAACCTAGACAGCATATTAAAAAGCAGTGAAGTTATTTTGCCAACAAAGTTCTGTTCAGTCAAGGCTATGGTTTTTCCAGGGGTCGTGTAAACAAGTGAGAGTTGGAGTATAAAGAGGGCCGAGCGCAGAAGAATTGATGCTTTTGAACTGTGGTGTTGCAGAAGCCTCTTGAGAGTCCCGTGGTCTGCAAGGAAATCCAACCAGTCCATCCTAAAGGAGATCAGTCCTGGGTGTTCACTGGAAGGACGGATGTTGAAGCTGAAACTCCAATACTTTGGCCATCTCAGGCGAAGAGCTGATTCACTAGAAAAGACCCTGATGCTGAGAAAGATTGAGGGCGGGAGGAGAAGGGGTCGACAGAGGATGACCTGGTTGGATGGCATTACTGACTCTATGGACATTGGCTTGGGTGGACTCCGGGAGTTGGTGATGGACAGGGAGACCTGGTGTGCTGTGGTTCACAGTGTCTTAATTCATCATATAACACAGAGTGACTGAAGTGTATTGATGACTAAATGGTGATACGGTGAGGTGGACGGATGGATGCTTGTCTGGATGTGTGAGTGGTTGTATGGTGAGATGGAAAGTTGGATAGATGCTTAAGTGGATGAATGAGTGGCTAAATGGATGGATGAGTAATGGAATGGGTAGGTGGATAGAATGACTAATGGTTGATGGGTGATTGATAGTAATACTGCGATGGTTGGATATGTAGTTGCAAGAATGGTATAATGGTTAGACAGACAGATAGTTAAATGAAGGTAAAGAATCCCTCGAGTTAGCTGGCAAAAACACGGATCAACCTCACTGTAATCTGCTGAATTAGTTTCTTCTAATGAGTGTAAATGTTGTACTGAATGAATTGACTTCTGGCTCGAGAAGAAAGAGACTGCAGCAGAACCACTCAGGGAATCAGTCATGTGCTCCTGGATCCTCCCTGTTTTCTCATTGTTTGATAACCTAGGCACCTCGGTACCCACTTTTAACCACGTGCTATCCACTCGTCCCTTCCAGCCACCATCACACCTGCTGTCAGATAGAGAACAGAGTTGTAGTTGCCAAGGATGGAGGGGATAGGGATGGGCTGGGAATCTGGGGTTGGTAGATGCAAACTACTACGTTTACAGTGGATACACAACAAGGTCCTAATGGATAGCACAGGGGACAATATTCAGTATCCTGTGATAAACCGTAATGGAAAAGAATGTAGAAAAAGAATGTGTACATGTGTATAACTGAGACACTTTGCTGATTTGCAGACTGACACGGCAGTGTAAATCAAGAATATTTTAACAAATTGAAAAAAAAAAACAAACCAAGAATAAAGTTCTCCTACCTTTTTTCAGCCCTACTGATAAAAGAGAAACAAAAAAAAGAAAGAAATTCTTTCAAGAAAAATTCTGTTGAAAATTAACAAAGACTAAATCACTTAATAAAAAAAGAAATTGTATTTTAAAAGGCTTCCATTAGTGTCACGAATAGTAGACTCTTGAAGCTCTCCACACAGAGAGAGGTTTGGGGTGAAACAGACCTGTTCTTTATTTCTGAAATTAACTGCCTAGGTGGTCACCTACTTTTCTATTGTGATGATTGAATGTTAAAGGCTGGTGCTGACAGTCCACAGTCTGTAAATGTTTCATTCTGAATTCTGGGATGACTCAGAGCTCTCAGGGGACAAAGGCACTATCTTTCTCAATGTATAAGAGAGATAGCAATTAATGAATGTTGGATGATAGATGGATGGATGAATGGATGATGGATGGATTGGAGGGTGTTGGGTAGATGGATGGAAGGATGGATGGATGGATGGATGGATGAATGGATGGGTAGCTAAGATTCAGTGGTCCCAGGCTTCTTGCCTTCACTCTTTATCCAACAGTATCTTGCGGGCCTCTGGAATCCTCTTAGAAGTAGAGGAGCTGCACTATGCAAAACTCCCAAACAAAAACCCTTGGCTTTCTAGAAGTGTGAGCATGACACCAGAACTTCCTGGCTAGCTCAGCAGAAGGACAGAAAATCAAAGAAGTTTTCAGGTCAAACTCCAGGGATGAAGGTGTTTGTTTCACAAGGGAGTTAGAAGTCAGAGAGCTAACATGGGAATTTTTCAATGGCAAATAGCATAAGTACCATCAAAGTGACTTTAAAAGAAATTGGCCTACTTGGCTGAAAGGTTGAGGAATGTGTGATCTCAGACCCCATGACCACCAACACCCCAAATGCAGAATTCAAGGAGTATCTTTAAATTCTTTTAAATTCAGTCTCTTTGTCTCTATCCCTGGACACTGTTTCCTCTAACTTGGCTTCATTTGTAGACAATAATCTACATGAGGTAAAAGATGTGGCAGAAATGATTAAACAAAGATTTCTATTAATTGAACATTGGTTAATTCTTCGAAGGACAAGTGCTTAGGAAAGATAGGTTAAATTTATGCTGTGAGATTAAAATGTCCTTATGGTTGAAATATTTTGAGTCTCTTCTTCCTTAGTTATTTGCAGCCAAAAGCATCCCAGTATATATAACACATAATAAATAGTAGTATTATATCTCATGGACTCAGATGTCTACTTACAAAACCAATCATTCAAGTGGAGAAGATATTTTTACTCCATCAGATATTAATTGAGCATCTACAATGCACCGGCAGTGTCCCAAGAACAATAGACGCATATTTGAATAAGACATGGTGCTTTAAAACAAAACAAAACAAAGTTGAGACATTTGACACCTTAAAAAAGTTACTAAACTACATAAGTAAAGCTTCCCTGGTGCCTCAGTGGCAAAGAATCCACCTGCCAATGCAGGAAATGCCAGTTTGATATCAGGCTTGGGAAGTTACTACATGTCCAGGGGCAACTAGACCCATGCACTACAACTTACTGATCCTGTGCTCAGAGCCCAGGAGCCCCAGCTACTGAAGCCCACTTGCCCTACAGCCTGTGCTCCACAACAAGAGAAGCCACTGCAATGAGAAGCCTGTGCACCACAACTAGAGAGGAGGCCTGCATTCCCCAACTAGAGGTAAGCCCTGGCAGCAATGAGACCCAGCACAACCATAAATAGATACTATTATACAAATAAAGATATGAGACAAAAGTCAAATTGAAATTCAAATCACAGACAACAGCAAGTGTTAACCCCCCTTGATATATAAAAATCTCTTACAAATAAAGAGTAAACCAGCAACCCAAATAAAAAAAAAAGATCCTAGGGCATGTACATACATTTTAATATATTTGTTAAAAGTGCAACTGTTCCTTAAACTTATACAAAGATGTCCAAGTTCGCTCATCGTAAGAGAAACGCAAATATACTGAGATACAACTTTTCGCATCGGATTGACAAACGTTTGAATGTTTAATGACTCACAGTGCTGGTTGAGCTGTGGGGCTTCGTGCATTGCTTGTGGAAGCTGAAACTGGTACAACTCCTAAGGAGAAAAGTTGGCAATATCTATGCAATTTGTAAGTTCGACTCAGTAATTCCACTTCTGAGTATCTATCGACAGATATATTTAAGTGAGCATGCATATTCTGTATAGAGTTCTTTTCTACAACACCGTCTGTAATAGCAAAGAATGAAAACAAGCGGAATATCCACCAGCAGTGGACTGATATTTATTGGCTGTGGGACTTTTTATTCGGTTGGAGTTTGGATCTTCTTCCAAATCCAGTGAGAAGACGCCAGAGAGTTTAAAGGAGGAGACGGGCATAATCCGACTTCTATCTTGAAGAATCATCCTGATCTGGGGGATGGGTACCCAAGTTTAATCATCTGTAAGAAAATATCATGATGATAACCACTTGAGCTTGGTTCAGTACACTGTGTGTAGGGTATCAAATGAGAAAATGCCTTCACGTTCCTGAGACAGCCCATAACCAGCTGTTTTTGACCAGACACCGTGCTTCCATCCTTCCCGCTGGAAACCATTCTCTCCCGACACAGATGAGGACGGACGACGTCCCCAGGTCCCGTAAAGGGCCCCTCGTGGTCCTTCCTAGCTTCTCCCGTGCCTTCCACCTTGCTTTTGATTTCTGTCACCCCAGATCTCCAAGCCCTTATAAAGGGACCCATAGACAATACAGCCTGCCATTTTTACTCATAGGGATTTGGGGAAACTCCTAGGATGGGGATAGACAGACAATTCTTTCTGGGTAAAGGGAAATCTGAGCTCAGAGCGCTCCGCCATTCTGCTGCAGCGCCCACAGCACCGACGATGGGGCCGGATCAGCACCCGTGAAGCTGTGCTCGCCAGTGACCACCAGAGGGCAGTGCGACCCCGCCATCGGCCCGAACTGCCCGCAGGGGCCACCCAAAGTTAGGCATGGAAATAGGACTGCAAGGATTCCAGAAGTATGTTCTTGGGCTGCGCGCCTGCTTTGCGGGAGTGCTTCCCTGATATTGCAGCACCTTCGAGGATCTGTTCAGGCCCCAAAGTTAAGGATTAAGTGACCTGCTGTGGTGCCTCAAGAGCCATCAGCAGCCACGACCCCGGAAGCACTTCTTGCCACACTCAGCCCGACTATAAAACATAACTGCTCTAATGTTTAATACCACCGTCGCCGTGATAGTTTAAATTGTTTGACAAAATGGTGTGTGTGTGTGTGGGGGGGTAATCCATAAATTCAAGATAGTAAAATATGTAGCAGTTCATTCAAGGATGACGGATAAGCCAGCTGCAACCAAATAGTGATTTTAAAACGTAACCATCAAGTGTTTGGGCAACAATGTGTATTGGGGGAACTCGGACTACAGGGTGGGGGTGTCTCTTTGCCCTTATACCCTCTTCACCGCCCGACGGGTATCAGGACCGCAGAAGCCCAGCCCCCCTCTCTCTCATAGCCCATGGGTTCCTATACACCACATGGTGTGGCTGAATAAGGAGCTGCTCACACAAGTCTGGCTTCTACATTTATTCAACACCTGCTCTGTCCCAGGCACCCAGCTAAGCCCTTGACTTGCGTTAACTCCTTCATCGTGATCACACAGTTGCTGTCTGGAGAGGTCAGATAGCACATGGTTCAGATGTGGCCTGGGGTCAAGTCCCAGCTATTCCTTTTCCTGTTTGTGGGAACTTCACTCCCTGCACTTCAGCGTTCTCACCTGTAAAATGGGGTTGAGGTGAAAACCCACCTCACAGAAATGTTGCCAGCATTGAGCGCATTAAGACATGAACAACACTTTGTTTGAAAGCTTCCCTTTCAGTCCCTCTGCATAAGAAATGAATATTACATCAAGACCCAGTATGATATAGATACATGTGTGTGCATATTATGTGTGTAAGCTAAAATATGTTCCACAAGGCAATGCTAAGCTATAATACCATGATATATCCACTTAGTTTCCATCCTGTCCTCTTTTCTATTTAAAAGATGCAAGTAACAATCTACTAAATTGACTCTACGACACACCGTTTAGAAAATATTGGTTTAGCAAAGGGTTCGGCAGACCATGTGGTTCTCAGAAGTCCCATTTTACAGAATGGGAAACTGAGGTCCAGAAAGTGTTGTGGCTTGCCTCTGACCCCAGCTACTGGAAGGCAGCAGAGCCCAGACTGCAACCCAGCATCTCTGATGCCTGAATTAAGGCTCTTTCACACAAGATGCAAACTGACAGCTCACAGGCCAGATCTGACCCACAGAGACGTTGGCCTAATTTTCACAATAGGTTTGCAAGTTTTGTTACAACTATATAAAATGTATCATTGGAAGACATAACTCAAAATATGAATTTTCAACTTATCATTGAAAGTGGGCAATCTGGCAACACGTGGACCTATGTATGCACGTGACCAGCAGGAGCCACACCCAAACTGCCACTTCCAGCTGCTCTCCAGGTTCATTACTTTGCCACAGTCCCCACCGTGCATGGACAGAGGGTCCTGGCAAGTTTCAGTCCATGGCATCTCAAAGAGTCGGACACAACTTAGCAACTAAAAAACAACAATCACGATGCCATTTTGTGTCCCAGACACTGAGACAAACCATCAATTGCCATAGTCTGTGTTTTTTTCAGACGGGAGAAATATTTTTCAAGAAGGAAAGACAGGACTTTCCTGGTGGTCGAGTGGTTAAGAATCTGCCTGCCAGTATAGAGGACACAGGTTCGACCATTGATCTGGAAGATTTCACATGCTGTGGGACAACTAAGCCCATGAAAACTACTGAACTTGCATTCTAGAGCCCATACCCTGGAACAAGAGAAGCCACCACAAGGAGAGGCCCATGCACCGCAACTAGAGAAAGCTCTCTCTTGGCAACGAAGATCTGGCACAGTCCAAAATAAATATATTTTCCAAAAAAGGAAAAACAAAAGCTAAACCAAGGGACCTACATTTCAAAACAAAAAAAGTAGATGCACAAATCTTGTCTCACATATTTAAATACAAAGAAACCACATCAATATCAACTTAACCCCAAATCTGTTTCTAGTCCCTGACTTGTTGAGCATTTACAAACCCCATCTCAACCAATACCCTTTATCTACCGCCACCTGTTTTGCCCACCATCATGTCCCCAGCACCTGAAACTGCTCAGCCAAGAAAAAGTGCCTAATTAGAATGAACGGCTTTTATACAAAAGCTTCTCCCAATATCAGCAGGCATACAGTAATGGTGAGGAGCAGGCATTCTTTGGTCCACAGGATGGCTCAGGTCCAGCTTCTGCCATAACTAGCTGTGTGACCTGAGGTAGTTTCCTCAGTCTCTTTGGGTCTGATGCGTCCTCAGCTACAAAATGCCTGGGATGAGGCGCTATGTACATAAGTGACCAGGAATGTGAATAACGCTGGGTAAATAAAGTTCACGTCTCCTCCTTCATTTCATCAAGGTGAACCAAGGTGAGTACTGGTTCATATTAACGAGTCTGGTGACCAGTTAGCCTGGCCTTGGATTATCTGCAGGGCTGGGGAGGCAAAGATCTTCCACTACCATCATGGCCTGACAAGGAAACCCTGGGCCAGATGGTAACGTCAAAGATTCGATCCCCAGGCATATCTCTGTGTGAGAAATGGCTTTTCAACATGCATTCCTCTTGCTGCTCACCCTCCTGAATTGAAGAGGCTGGAGCGATGAAAATTCCATTTCCCAGACTCCCTTGCAGCCAGGGATCTGAAGCCTTTAAGGGTCCACTCATCAGCTGTGTCCATGAGACAACTGCACTTATGCAAAGTTAAGAAAGGAAAAATTGCTGGGGAGAGGAGCAGGGCCTCGTGATCCTGTGGCAGTGGTCCCTTGGGGCCCAGTCCTGCGGTGTGTCTTCCTGAGCCTTCCTGTGAGTCTGCAAATACTCATAACGTTATCATTCATGCCCTAGGAAATTTGAACAAAGTCACGGAGAAAGTGGAGGAGAGAGGAGCCTGAGATGCTGCAGTCCACTGGATTGAAAGAATTGGAAAGACTTACTGACTGAACAACAATCAGTCACACCCAAGAAGGGAAGCTAGATCCAGCCCATGTGTTTGGGGTATGGTACTAGTGATGAAGAAGCCACGTGCAGGAGATGCAAAAGATGTGAGTTTATCTTCTCTCTGTGTGGAGAAGATTCCCTGGAGGAGGACATGGTAACCCATTGCAGTATTTTTGCCTGGAGAATTCTATGGACAGAGGAAGCCAGAAGTGGGCTACAGTGCATAGGGCCACACAGAGTCGGGCATGACTGAAGCGATTTAGGACACACATGTGCATGCACAAATTATTCTGAGAATTATTAATGAGCCTTCTATGTCAGCTGTGGGAGCAGGTTGAGAAGTGAGGTCTGAAAAGGGACTTCCGGAGCCACCAACCAGGCAAACGGAGAGGCCATAGAGTCTAGTCACCAAAGTGAGGCTGCTGAGGGCCAACAGTAGAGAAATGGAGAGGAAACCATTACCTCTGCAGCCAAGTGTCCAGTGACAGGGAGGGTGCTGATGCCCAGGAGTCAGGAGGGAGTTGTGGATGCATCCCAGACGACAGCAAGGACACGCCAGAGCCTGCAGGCATGTCTGCGCCTACTTGTCACCACATCAAAGCACAGCACCCTTGCAAGAGGAGAGACTGCTGCTCCCTTTCCACTTTCAAACCCTCTCTCAAGTTACTCTTTTGGTCAATTCTACCTCGGAACTTTTCCATACTGTCCATGGGGTTCTCAAGGCAAGAATACTGAAGTAGTTTGCCATTCCCTTCTCCAGTGGACCACGTCTTGTCAGAATCCCATGAACAGAAATAAAAACAGGACACTGAACAAAGAGCTCCCCAGGTCAGTAGGTGTCCAAAATGCTACTAGAGATCAGTGGAGAAATATCTTCAGAAAGAATGAAGGGAAGATGCCAAAGCAAAAACAACACCCAGTGGGGGATGAGACTGGTGATGGAAGTAAAGTCCGGTGTTGTAAACAGCAATATTGCAAAGGAACCTGGAATGTTAGGTCCCTGAATCAAGGCAAATAGGAAGTGGTCAAACAGGAGACGGCAAGAGTGACCATCGACATTTCCGGAATCAGCAAAGTAAAATGGACCTGAATGGGTGAATTTAACTCAAGTGACCATTATATCTATTACTGTGGGTAGGAATCCCTTAGAAGAAATGGAGTAGCCTTGATGGTCAACAACAGAGCCTGAAATGCAGTACTAGGATGCAATCTCCGAAAGGGCAGAACGATCTCTGTTCGTTTCCAAGCCAAACTATTCAATATCATGATAATCCAAGTCTACGCCCCAACACGTAATGCTGAAGAAGCTGAAGTTGAACGGTTCTATGAAGATCTACCTGGCCTTCTAGAGTTAACAACCCCAGAAGATGTCTTTTTCATTATAGGGGCCTGGAATGCAAAAGTAGGAAGCCAGGAAGGACCTGGAGTAACAGGCAACGTTGGCCTTATAGCACAGAATGAAGCAGGACAAAGGCTAAGCGAGTTTTGGCAAAAGATTGCACCAGTCTCAGCAGACACCCTCTTCCAGGAACACAAGAGAAGACTCTACACATGGGCATCACCAGAGGGTCAATACTGAAATCAGATTGATTATGTGCTTTGCAGCCAGAGAGGGAGAAGCTGTATAGGGTCAGCACAAACAAGACGTGGGGCTGACTGTGACTCTGATCATGAACTCCTTATTACCAAATTCAGACTTACCTTGAGGAAAGTAGGGAAAACCACTGGACCATTCAGATATGACCTAAATCAAGTCCCTGTGATTCGATTACACAGTGGAAGGGAGAAATAGATTCAAGTGGTTAGATCTCATAGAAAGAGTGCCTGAAGGACTATGGACAGAGGTTCATGACATTGTACACGAGGCAGGGATCACGGCCATCCCCAAGGAATAGAAACGCAAAAAGGCAAAATGGTTCTCTGAGGAGGCCTTACAAACAGCTATGAAAAGATGAGAAACGGAAGGCAAAGTAGGAAAGGACAGATATACTCATTTGAATGCAGAGATCCAAAGAAAAGCGAGGAGAGGTAAGAAAGCTTTCCTCAGCGATCAATGCAAAGAAATAGTGGAAAACAATAGAATGGGAAAGACGAGAGTTCTCGTTGAGAAAGTTCGAGTGACCAACTTTACACGCAGGAACTTTTCATGCAAAGAAGGGCACAATAAAGGGCAGAAATGGCATGGACCTAACAGAAGCAGAGGATATGAAGAAGAGGTGGCAAGTATACACAGCATAATACAGAAAGGATCTTCAGGACCCAGATAAACACGATGATCTGATCACTCCCCTAGACCCAGACATCCTGAAATGTGAAGTCAAGTGGGCCTTCGGAAGCATCACGACAAACAAAGCTAGTGGAGGTGATGGAATTCTAGTCGAATTATTTCCAATCCTAAAAGATGATGCTGTGAAAGTGCTGCACTCAGTAGGCCAGCAAATCTTTCCACGGGACTGAAAAAGATAAGTTTTCAATCCCAAAGGAGGGCTATAGCAAATAATGCTCAACTACTGCACAATTTCACTCATCTCACATGCTAACAACTTAATGTTCAAAATTCTCCAAGCCAGGCTTCAACAGATTGTGAGCCATGAACTTCCAGATGTTAAGCTGGATTTAGAAAAGGCAGAGGAACAAGAGATCAAATTTCAAACCTCCACTGGACCAACGAAAAGCAAGCGAGTTCCAGGAAAACATCTATTTCTGCTTTATTGACTATGCCAAAGCCTTTGTGTGGATCGCAACAAACAGTGGAAAATTCTTCAAGACATGAGAATACCAGACCACCTGATATGCCTCCTGAGACATCTGTAGGCAGGTCAAGAAGCAGCAGTTACAGCTGGACATGGAAAAACAGACTGGCTCCATATCAGGAAGGAGTACATCAAGGCTATATATTGTCACCCTGCTTATTGATCTTATATGCAGAGTACCTCATGAGAAACGCTGTGCTGGAGGAAACACAAAGTGGAATCAAGATTGCCGGGAGAAATATCAATAACCTCAGATATGCCGATGACAGCACCCTTATGGCAGAAAGCATGAACAAAAGAGCCTATTGATGCAAGTGACAGAGGAGATTGAAAAACTTGGCTTAAAACTGAACATTCAGAAAACTAAGATTATGGTATCTGGTCCCATACCTTCTTGACAAATAGAAGAGGAAACAGTGACAAATAATATGTTGGTCTCCAAAATCAATACAGATGGTGATGGTAGCCACGAAATTAAGAGATGCTTGCTCCCTGGAATAAAAGGTATGAGCAAGCTAGACAGCTCATTAAAAAGCAGAGGCATTACTTTGTCAAAAAAAAAAAAAAAGGTCCCTCTAGTCAGTTCAGTTCAGGTCAGTTTAGTCGCTCAATCATGTCCGACTGTTTGTGACCCCATGAATCACAGCATGCCAGGCCTCCCTGTCCATTGCCAACTCCTGGAGCTCACCCAAACCCACGTCCATCGAGTCGGTGATTCCATCCAATCATCTCATCCTCTGTCGTCCCCTTCTCCTCCTGCCCGCTATCGTTCTCAACATCAGGGTCTTTTCCAGTGAGTACACTCTTCACACGAGGTGGCCAACGTATTGGAGTTTCAGCTTCAACCTCAGTCCTTCTAATGTACACCCAGAACTGATCTCCTTTAGGATGGACTGGTTGGATCTCCTTGCAGTCCATGGGACTCTCAAGAGTCTTCTCCAACACCACAATTCAAAAGCATCAATTCTTCGGCGCTCAGCTTTCTTCACAGTCCAACTCTCACATCCATACATGACCACTGGAAAACCATAGCCTTGTCTAGACGGACCTTTTTTCGCAAAGTAATGTCTCTGCCTTTTGATATTGTGGCTAGGTTGGTCATAACTTTCCCTCTAAGGAGTAAGCGTCTTTCAATTTCAGGGCGAGAGTCACCATCTTCAGTGATTCTGGAGCCCCCCAAAATAAAGTCTGACACAGTTTCCACTGTTTCCCCATCTATTTTCCACGAGGTGATGGGACCAGATGCCATGACCTTAGTTTTCTGAATGCTGAACTTTAAGCCAACTTTTTCACTCTCCTCTTTCACTTTCATCAAGAGGTGTTTTAATTCCTCTTCACTTTCTGCCATATGGGTGGTGTTATCTGCATCCCTGAGGTTATTGA